>NC_137178.1:54306866-55708533 GCF_951804945.1 Podarcis cretensis
CCTCATTGATAAAGTGATGCAGGGATCTTCTAATGTAATTCACTACAGCCATGGAACCTAGTTACCACTCCAATGTCTCATCTGTACTGAAAATGTGCAGATTCACTTCCTTCCCAACAAATCAAATATCTATTTTCTTCCACAATATTCATGCCTTTCCTGAATCCCCCTTCCAAGAACCCCCCTTTCTTTTCTCCTAGGTTCCCTCTTTAGTCTTCTTTAATCCACACTGCACATGATCCCACACCTCTGTTCTTCTTACTCCACCTCCTGCTTGAAGAAGAAAAGCATGATGTTCAAAAATGGGCAACTGTTGTCCTGTCACCAAACATCCTCTGATGCCATGAAAAAGCAGCTTGCACCTCCAATACCACAATTGTGCTGACACCTGCATTCTTTGTAGAGCAGTTGTAAGCACCTTTCTGTCCCCCAAGCCACAGGTAGTAGAGGGAATGGAGGTGTGCTAGTAGGTTGCATTCCAGTGGTGAAGGCTAGCAACAGTTGTGGGTATAGTCTGGGATTGTGGTGAGTGAAGCCCCCCCCCCCACTTTTAGGATTCAAATCCCACATAGCATGTGCTATGATTTCTACTGAGTAATTTTTGATTGATGTGTTGGTTTGTGCCAATTAGATTGCAGTTTGAGATGTTCTGTGTTCTCCATAAGGATCTGCAACTGGGTGGCTGTCTGTATATTTTGACACTGAACATCTCTTTATGATCTTCAGTGAGTTTTCACTATCGGCTGCTAATTCTTTCAATAAAAGGAAATTGATTAAATGTCTTCCTGTTGATTTGTGTCTTTAATTAAGCCAAGCTGGCTACTTGTTCACCACTGAAATCAAATCAAATGCAACTTAGCTCCTAGAGAAGCCATATTTCTGTTTCAACCAAGACAAATTAATATGACTTCAACGGGTTGTATCCAACTAAGTTCTACTCAGAGTAGATCTACTGAAATTAATGGAGCTAAGTTAGTCAAGTTCATTAACTTTAATCAGTCCAGTTTAAGAAGGACTAGTAGTGGCTACAACCCAGTGATCTATAAAGTAATAATTTACTACTTACCTGTATTGAACTGAGTACAGTTCAGAACTGTGTGTCAGAACTGTGTTGCCTACACTAACAAAATTTGGCAATCTTGCATACCTCAGCATTAATGTGTTCAAAATGGTTTGGTTGAAAAAGAGCAGATGTCTCTAGTTCAAAGAACTAGCATACCCAAAGCTGGGGATTTGCATTAGGGTTGGCTATGCCCTCATGCCCTACTCTGAGGCCTCTAACTAAATAGGATATTAGCCAGATGAATAAACCCAGCCTGTCAATTGTTAACTTTTATGGAAGGATGGAAATTCCTTTTACTAGATATTGTGACAATCTATAGATAGACTGTCCATCTTATCTCCATTGATCCAACTTGCTGTCCTTTTTTACAAGGGCTATATTTTATTTTAGTTTCAAATAAGGGAAGAATTGTCTTGGGAAACATTTGGACAAGCAACAGAGAACTGAAATAGGAGCACATACAATGTAAAATTATAGCTTCAACTCCAGGGCAAACTATTTTTCATGTATATTATTACTGCAACCAGCAAATTTGTGAAACTATGATTAGGTAGCAGAAGCTTGACTCTTATTCAACAAGCCTTGCTTGAAAAATTGATAATTCTGACATTTTTGAGAGAAGTACATCCTGTGGAACATATAAGTTCTAATAAGTTAAAAGCTTTCTGAACTATTTTTCTTATAAGTGGAATATCCACCCCCGCCCCCGCCTTTGGTCCGGAGGGTGATAATGAAGACATTTTCCTATTCTAAAGTGTGGCTTCAAAGGTTCAGGGAAATGATTAAAGGCCTATAAATCTTTTCTGAGGTCTCCTTGAGCAGAGCTCTATCAAAACATAATTTCCAAATGCTATCATTATCCTTAGCTGTATGCCTATATCTCAGCTGAACAGGGAAATGCACAAAGCTGAATAAACAGAAATTGATATTATGGTGGGTAATAACGTGCTAAAGAAAGGATGTGCCATCATAAAACAATTGATAATGTTGTGCCTCAGCAATTCTCAGTCATTTTTTATGTCTCACATAGCATTGTCCTCAAACAGAAAGATATGGCCAAGGGGCTCAGGAGGAACAGCCAGGGGGCAGCTGTTCCTGCTCCCCAACAGCACCTGCTGCTTGAAGCAGTCGCCTGATTTTGCCTAACAGGCCAGCCCTGTGGGTATGTTAACACACACACACACACACACACACACACACTGAGATATCTGGGAGAAGACTCAGCTAAAGCTCTTTTAAGAGGGTCCTTATGTTTTGGAAAGGAACTTTCTGTTGTTGTTTTTATAAAGATTTTTATTAAATTTTAGAAAAGACAACAAGCATGAGAAAGAAAGACAAATACACAAAAATACAAAATTATAAAATACATAAGAAAAAAAAAGAAAAATAATTTCAAAAAAGAAAAGAAAAAAAACACATTTTAAGAAAAAAGGAAGAAAAAACCCCACAAAAATCCCTCTTTTTACTTCTCATCTTTGATTCACTTATTTTCTTGACTTCCTCACATCTCCCTTTTTTGTATCCCTGTTAAAAATTAATTCAGCAAATTCATACCCAATTTATTAGTCTAATTATCCATCCCATCTTATTTTTCACCTCGTTGCTAGAACCCCTTCAGTTCATTTCAATGCCATTAACATTCAAAAATTTTACAATATTTCTGTAAATAAATTTTAAATTTCTTCCAATCTTCTTCCACCAACTCTTCTCCCTGGTCTCGGATTCTGCCAGTCATTTCCGCCATCTCCATATATTCTATTACTTGCATCTGCCATTCTTCCAGAGTGGGTAGATCTTGTGTCTTCCAATGCTTTGCGATGAGTATTCTTGCTGTTGCTGTTGCGTACATAAAAAAATTTCTATCCTTCTTTAACACCAATTGGCCGACTATGCCCAGGAGAAAGGCCTCTGGTTTCTTAGTGAAAGTGTACTTAAGTACCTTTTTTAGTTCATTATATATCATCTCCCAGAAAGCCTTAATCCTTGGGCACGCCCACCAAAGGTGAAAGAATGTACCTTCTGTTTCTTTACATTTGGAAAGGAACTTTCTGGAAGGTTTATGTAGGAGGGAGGAGCCTCAGCCAGAGAAAAAGTGCAACTGTGAGTGAGTCGACTATCACAGAGTAGAATCATCAAAAATAAATACAAAAGCCATCTTATGAATTCATAATAAACTAATCATTATATTGAAGAATTCTGATGTCTATTTTTGCTAGCACATCTAAGAAAACTTAATGGATCTTTCCCCCGGCATTTTTTTTAATGGTGAGGCCTTCCCATGCAATTTCCATTCTTGCAATATCTCTTATTGTTCTTGATGCTAGGAAGCAGGTAACATCAGAGGCGGGGTGCTCGTGTCAATCACCGTCAATAAGATTTTAAGGGCTGCAAATATGTTCCTACATTCCTGGGAGTAAGTTGTCAGAGTTGTTCAGTGGAATCCCTGATCTGGACCTTGAGTGGAAATGAATGAACTTTCCATTCCAAGAGATGAAAATGAGTTATATAGAAACATTAAGAGGAAACAAAACCCAAAGTAACACATTGCACTCAAAAGTATCAGGCAATACAGCTCAGTCCTTTAAATGCAGCCCAGGAATTTATCTCTCTAATCCCAGAGAGAGACTCCATTATGCTGGAAGCTTCTTCTCCCAACACGCTAAACTGGTGGTCTCTGTGCTGGCTTCCCACAACACAGAGATGCTGAGCTTCTCAAGTTTCAACTTCTTGCTGACAAAGGAGTTGCTTGGGTTTCTAGTGAGGAGTCATCGGGTAGTCTAAACACTCTGAAATGGAAATACGACAGTCTTCAACTTTCACCTAGTGTGGGACTTCTCACTTAATGCAAACTTCTTCAAATGCAAACCTTTACATAAGTTTTAACTTCAGTGCATACACACATTACATTTCGTGCACATCAGACTTATAACGTTAACATAAGTCCCACTGAAATTGTCCCGAATAGGCTTTGTCCTATAAAATTTATTTTTAGAAGAGGAAGGGCTCTACCATTGCCCCAGAAGAAATCTTAGAGAGCTCTTAATCAGTTTCTCTCACTTACAATTGTTCTGGTAGATAGACTTCAGTTTGCCAGCTCTTCCTGGATTAAAATTCCCTGACAGTCATGCTGATTAGAGAGACCATCCCTTGATGGCACATACTCTGTACTTGAAGTAGATGATTTAGAATGGAATGCTTTATCTTGTGGGCATATATCTTTCTCAACTTGTTTCGATTTGGGTGCTGGACAGACCAATCTATCTGGATTAAAAGCAACTGAAGGATCTATTGGTACCACTTGTAAATCATTGGTGTGTGTTCATAGCTCTCTGCATTTTTCAAAGTACAGATGAGGAGAGACCCTGATATTATTATACACTCAGTGTCACGGCACATGCACATAACTCGAGTTATGGAGGTTGACAGGATTATGCATTCTTACAATCTATGCAGAGGAAGTCCCATTGAATTAAAAGGGTCTGGGCTGCTGATGCCAGCATTAGTAATATGATCCTGGTGATCTCAGGTCATGGTCCATCCCTTAAAATATTACTGGACAGGTGTTTGGTCCAGTGAGTAGAATTTCTGAAGAGGGCTAATGATTCTGCTGTTTCAGTGGTCATTCTGTTGGAAGCCAGTGGGAATATACCCAACTGAATGGATTTCACAGGATTTCACTCAGTGTGTAAAATTTAATATTTTAAAAGACTCACAGCCTCAAGAAGACAAAATCCAATTTCCTCAGAGCACTCAAAAGCACTTTCCCAAAGAAATCTGTTATAACAAACTTTCCACATACATGCTACCTTTGACTTACTGGAGCTCAGTATAATTTTGTCAAGGGGAAAAGTATTATTGTTGCACACAAAAAATGCTCAAATGGTTGAGCCATTTTTTGTTTCAGAGTACATTTAAAGAAACTAAGCTTGGAAATTGTTCGCCTCTGGTGCTTGTGTTTTTTAAAGCTGAGAGCAATTGAAAAGAGAAAGCTTTTCTTAATGGTGGAAAATTTTATGGAATCAAAAATAACTTGTGCCACTCTGGAAAATGACTGTCATGAAATCTCCACTTTTGTATATTCAGATTCCTACCTATTTTTGGCAAGCAAGTCTTTTTGGCATGTAAAACAGACATATCTGAATGAGGGCCAAGCTAGACGATATGCCAATCACAAAATGAACAGTTGTGTGATTCACTTTTTAAGAGTCAGATCCAAGACATGGGGATCCAATTCAGATTTTTTAAAAAATCTGGCATGTGGGGGGCTTAACACTTGCCCCCTTCAAGTTCTCAAACAGGTCTAGGCAACTGCACCTTCTATTTTTCTATCCCTTGAATAAATATTCATGCAACACTTTACAAAATTTAAAAAGTAGGCAGCCGCCCTAAAATATAGGGAAAGGGGTAAGGCTGACAACCAGCTCAGTTTCCAGTTCCTTGGTATTCACCTCTCTCATTTCAAGTATGGTTCTAGGAGGAAGCAAGATGCAAAGTACATGATTATATTTCATAGCTACAGCAGGATATCTGGCCCTTTGAAACCTTGGGCTATTAAGAGCCCATTTTCAATGTATGTTTGAGAGCAGAGATTGGACTCAGGATGCCACATTTAAATTAGTCATTTAGTGCAAATAATTAGCTATAAGGCTATAAGTACTATTTTATGGATTAAGATAATAGGACATTCAGGAGGTTGATTTAGTTTCTGTTTACTTGTGAATAAAATGAAATTCAAGTGGAAGTCTGCAGGGAAGCTTAATCATTAGCTAATTCTGGGGAAAGCAATATTAAATATAATTTAGTGTTATCCTAAACCAGACTTCACCTCTTGAATTTCCCATTTAAAAACTGCAATTGCATGACTGAAGATGTTTACAAATACCGTTATGCTCACCGCTGGGAGGAAGAAAGGATGAAAGCTGAAAGGATGACCCAGCCATGCAATCCTTCATCGAAAAGTAATATTTTCACGAGCATTTCAGAAACATCCAGCGTAATTCCAGTGCTATGTACCACCATACAGATTAATCAGTAATACATTCATGTGCAAACATATGTGCAATTGCAGCAATGTACGCTGACTAGTTTAATGAGAATGATGCATTTTCCTGTCATGGAACAAATGAAAGTGATACTGAAGCAGAAGTCAAAAACAAAGGCAAAAGTGGAAGTTAGCGGTATCATCAAATGGATGTGGGCCACAGCACTACATAATGCTAATTGCTGGAAGGGTCTGTAGCTCAGTGGTAGAGCATCAAGTTAAATTACCAGCATCTACAGGTGGGGCTGGGAGGAACCCCATCTGGAACCTTGGAGAGAAACTGTTGCTCACTGTAAAGGTAAAGGACCCCTGGAAGGTTAAGTCCAGTCAAATTTGATTATGGGGTTCGGTGCTCATCTTGTTTTCAGGCCGAGGGAGCCGGCATTTGTCCACAGACAGCTTTTCTATGCCATGTTCTGCCCAGATCATAGCTGTCAAGTGTCCCTTATTTGAAGGGACAGTCCCTTATTCCAGCACCATGTCCCACTGCTGTCCCTTATTGATGGATGTCCCTTAAATGTCCCTTAAATGATGTCCCTTAAATTTCAAAGGAAGCAGCTCCTCTTCCTTCCTCCCTGCCGGCCAGGGAGGAGGGAGGCTCCAACTGTGTTGCTTAGCTGTGTTGCTTACCCAATAAGAAGTCTAAGAATGACTGAGGGGGTGGAGCTTACATGCCTTGTGTGTGGCTAGTTAATGCAAGCTAAGGGGTTTTTTGAATGCTGGACGCCATTTTAAGTTGAGGCTGCATAGGCCTTGTGGTGCATGTGATTCAGATTCTATTCAGTTGAACCTCTGGTTACAAAGTTGGTTGGACAGTGTTCTCAAAGCTACCAGCATGAGTTTGACCAGACTGCAGAAGGACAGGAAGTGCCTGGAACAGGTGAGGCTGCAGGTCCCTTATTTTGGCTGCTGGTCCCTTATTTTCAAGGCTGCTGGTCCCTTATTTTCAAGGCTGCTGGTCCCTTATTTTCAAGGCTGCTGGTCCCTTATTTTCAAATCTGTAAGTTGACAGCTATGGGGGCCCAGACACTCAGGTCCAGGGCCAAGGGCCTTCTGGCTGTTCCCTCACTGTGAGAAGCAAAGTTACAGGGCAGAGGGCCTTCTCAGTAGTGGCATCTGCCCTGTGGAACGCCCTCCCATCAGATGTCAAAGGAAAAAACAACTACCAGACTTTTAAAAGACGTCTGAAGGCAGTCCTGTTTAGGGAACTTTTAATATCTGAAGGACTATTGTATTTTAATATTTTGTTGGAAGCTGCCCAGAGCAGCTGGGGAAACCCAGCCAGATGGGTGGGGTATAAATAAATTATTATTATTATTATTATTATTATTATTATTATTATTATTACTATTATTATTATTATGTGGCCAGCATGACTAAACCGCTTCTGGCACAATGGGACACTGTGACGGAAGCCAGAGCACATGCAAACACTGTTTACCTTCCCATTGCAATGGTACCTATTTATCTACTTGCACTGGCGTGCTTTCACTGCTAGGTTGGCAGGAGCTGGGACAGAGCAATGGGAGCTCACCCTGTCATGCAAATTCGAACCATGAACCTTCCGATCAGCAAGCCTAAGAGGCTCAGTGGTTTAGACCACAGCACCACCTGCGTCCCACTGGTCACAGATCACTGTAGAGAATGCTGAACTAGATGAGCCAATGACTTGGCAGAAGGCTATGTTCCTAGTTTCTTCCTATGAGATTCGTGACAGAAAACCCAGTAAGCAAAGGCCGTATTCTGAAAGTGGTTCATATATTCTGTCAATGCATGACAACACAAATGATTCAGGGAGGGAGCCACATACAGTTGCTCTTCAAGTTTCATTCAGGGCTGGGGATTGGTGAGGAATTTGATTCAGTTCACATTTTAAGGGCAATCTATAGAATCTGAACTTTCTGAAACACAGCCAACCTTCAAAATCCATACTTATGCAATGTTTGTGATGCAGTACTCCAATCAACTGATGATGGTAATGATGATGATGATGATGATGATGATGATGATGATTTAAAAATGCATACATCCGGGGCAAGTGTGCCTAAAAATGAATTGATTCATGACCAAAACATGCAAAAATGCATTTTATTGGGGGAAATTGTTTGCAAAAATTTGTACATCGGTTGCAACCTCATAGAAAAATGTGTTTGTTAGGAGACTCTCACACTAAAATGATGTTGAATTTTCATGAGGATTTTTTCTTTTTTGACAAAACAACATTTGCTGCAGAAATGTGGATAACTCAATTTAAAATTGGGGGGGGGAGAGAGAGTGGGCGAACTGAAATTGGCAGATCCTTCTAACCTTAATCAGAGTCAGTTGGTTGAGCCCAACTTCCTGCTTATCTGTTGATATAATGTGTACACAGTTATTCGGAATAAGGCTAAAGAGTTTATCAGAGACACTGTACCACAAGCTGATACCAAGCACTAATTGTGTTGCCTATATTAGACTCTGCACTGCCACTGCATGTATTTGAATTTCTTATGTTTGATCTGTTCCCCTTCAAATACTCAAAGTGGGACAGTAAGCCGGCAGCACAGACAAGGGCATGTTTCCTCTGAAATCCACTAAGATCAACCTTCATGTAAACTTTGTTTAGCAATGGTATGCATGTTGCCACCAGGGTAGCCCCCAAAAGAGAGGGATGATCAAAAGTTGTGATCTTGAGGAAACGATGCCTAGTTTCAAAGTCAGATTGCAACTCTAATATATATATATATTTCTTCAGGCAGTTGTTCCGTTGATGCTCAAAGCTTTGCATTGGTAAAATATCCTGCTATCATTCCTTAATATTCAACAATAGATCAGTCTTTTGATCTGGTAAGCTATATTTTATAAAAGAATGATTTTTAATTAGTCATGAGGACCCTAGAAATTTACTGCCTAAGCCTGGAATGGCATTATTATCAGGAAAAGACATGGTTCCAAAAACTATGTTTCCTTTTTAATACTTTTTAATGCGTTAAAATCCCACAAGGTGGGATTTCAAGAAGGTGGACTACTTAACTCTTCCCTTGACTCACACTTTCTACTCAGTCAGGCTTCAGGGCTAGAATTCTGCCTGAGTGAAGGAAAACTTGGGCATCAATGTGTTGGGAGAAAAGAAGTGGCTATTGATGTTTCACAGCACCCATTACATAAAGCTATACAGTGGTACCTCGGGTTAAGAACTTAATTTGTTCTGGAGGTCCGTTCTTAACCTGAAACTGTTCTTAACCTGAGGTACCACTTTAGCTAATGGGGCCTCCCGCTGCTGCCGCACCGCTGCCACATGATTTCTGTTCTCATCCTGAAACAAAGTTCTTAACCTGAGGTACTATTTCTGGGTTAGTGGAGTCTGTAACCTGAAGCATCTGTAATCCGAGGTACCACTGTAGTAGAGAAGCTAGCATTCCTCCTCCATCATCTGTCAGAGAGAAGCACTCCTATTACCATCAGACTGCAGCAGAGGGGGAAAGAGAAAACTGTAGGGCTACTCCTTCAGCTCAGCTGAGACACCAGCAACTTTTGGCACCTCCTTCAGCTTTTCCAACCCAGATGGTCATTGTAATTAAGCAATTTCCTTCTATGTCCCATTCCATTTTCCTTTTGTGCCATGTCTTTTTAGCCTGAGGGCAGGTTCCCTCTCTCTCTCTCAACTGCAAGTCACTTTTGGAGCATAAATACCATGTTTACGTGACTGTAGTGCACCATCAAATCTAATGCGCACCTCAGTTTTCAAAAGCTTGAAACCCCAAAAGTATTTTCTGGAGCCATCAAATCTAATGCGCGCCCTGATTTTCATGATGCAATTTGGCCAAAAAAAGGAGTGCATTACATTCAAGTAAATTCGGCAGATAACCATACACATTTTCTCCTTTAAGAATGCCCTCCACACTGTATCCATGTCATCAGACACAAGTCTGCTGGGGTAATGTGCAGTCCTGGATTTCTATATCACAAAGGTAGAATTATGTTAGATGTACTGTATCAGTCACACGAACAATCCACAATTGTGTCAGTATTTTGTACTGTATTTGTCAGAAAATGTATATAGTCACACAAATGGCCCACAATTATCACAAAACATGGTGGATTTGTCAAAAGTATGTTCCACTGAAGTGCTGCACTTGGGCTGAATATCAAAGCTTCACCTGCATCTATTTTAAGCATGCACACCTATTGAGAAGCCACAGTCAGGTGTAATTTCCTTGCAAGCAGCATATGCCATGCATGCTATATATGTATCTATCATGTGACACAATGGAATCATGTTGTATGCTATCACCATCATTTTATTGCTCTACCACATCCCATGAGGCATCCCAAAGTGATGTGCAATATAAGAACATATATAAAACAGTTACATATGTAAAAACAGTTTACATGTGTCTTGCATATTTCCCCCTAACGCAGAAGTGTTATCACTTTAGGAAATCTGTCATGTTCAAGGCAGCCCTCTTTGGTGGATATTATAGGTGTTTTTACTACTCAAATGCCATTGACACATAATTAGATTTTCCATTGGCTATGACAAAGGTTGTGGATGAGAGCTTGGTTAGATAAATAAATGGATTGAAAAGCTCTTAATTTCCTTTAATGAGTGAGCAGTAGAACAATACCTGGTGAGGCTGGGTAATTTCCTGTGCCTTCATTCTGTTTTCATGCCCCGTAGCTCAGGTTACTTGACGATTGTTGGTTTTGTGACTTAAGCTTGGCATTTTCTCTCAGACTCACCATTTTGAAGTATGTTAGGCCCAGTCATTTTGAAAGCAAACACAACCATTGTGTAGAACCAAATGGTGGAAATGTTTCAGAACGGCTGTAAACGCCATCTTGGCAGTCAACATAACCCTGGAACTAATTGTTATTTTCTGCAAGAATGGGCTCGCATATTCCTATCTGCTTGTTTTGAAGTTTTGAAGCCTATGTTTTGGCTTAGCTAGTTGGGAGAGAAGAGGTTTCTCATGCTGGCTGCATGTGAGCGTAACCTCCAACTTGACAGGGCCCAAATCCAGGACACCATCTTCCAGATTCGAAATCCTGTGCCAGTCACATGACCCTTGTGAGATCATGGACTGGGGGAAAGTGCTATTTTATGCACAGCACACCAAAGCATGTGTGATCATGGACCGAAAAAAGCACATTTAAGATTGGGAAAATGGGAAAAGGAGAGAAACTGAAATTGACACTTTCACCCATCTCTTACACCTGTGGGAGGAAGGGATGAGGGAAGAGAATGCATGATGATACATGCTGTGTCATGAAGGGAGAACTGACAAAAATTCTTTCTCTCCCCTTTTTCTAGCAGAGCTTCCATTCAGGATGGATTTAGACACAGGGACTAGTTTTCCTAGTTTTTAGTCTCTTCCACAGATGAAAGGAAGAGACTGTCTCCAACACTGAATAAAGAAATAACAAAAAAGGGGCTTTCAATCATTGTTATAATGATTCGTAGCCACTTCTGTACTCATGCTCAAGAGACTGCATATGAATAAAAAGAAAGACATGTGTAATATAAAGTAAAAGTTTTTGTAGAATCAGAGGTTTTGAGAGGAAAGTGCAGAGAGAGGTTCATTCATTCCTAATATTCCAAGTACATTCCTAATATTCTAATTAAATTCCCCAGGCAAATTTAAGCTGAAATTTTAAGGTGAGGTATTTTGATATTTGGTTTTATATGGTAATGTTTCAGAAACAGCAGGAAATCTAGGCAGAAGAATAAATGAACCATTTCAATAGATCTGGTTTCATTGCATCAATGAGAATGAACGTAAATATGCAAGGCTCCTTTGTTTGGCTTTTAAAATTGGATTGGCCATAACTATTTCAAGTCTGGCAGCAGCAAGCAGAGTTGTTCTTGATCACATACCTTGTCTGTTTCCTTCCTTTAATTTGGTTTTAAAAGGTGCCCAGTTTTTAAAAGGGAAAAAAGGGGAAAAAAAACCATGTCAAAGTCATCCAGAAGTGTTTCCAAAGCCAAAATTTCATTAGCATAGATAGAGTCAAAAACAAAAACAGAGTTCACACCAAATGAATCTAATGATGGACTTGTCATTTCAATGCAGGACCTCAGCCACTGAGTTAATCTGGCTGCCTAACAAAGTGCATCAATAATATACGGCCAATTTAGGAACAGAGTTTCAGTGTTCTATTAAGGCTATTCTTAAGGTCCTGGTTTGGCATTTTGCCTCCGGGATTTGCCAATACCTAGCACTTTACACATTCTCTAAACACTCATAATGGTGCTTCCAGATTCCCACAGGTGATCCATTGACATTTTAAATCATGGCAATACATGATAATTCTCGTCTTGATGTAAACATTACATCATTTTTTATAATTACCAAGGTGCAATAACAGATTCAACAAGCATACTAAAGCAAGTGGTCACAGTTGTTGTTGGCATCTGTCTGCCTTGAGTGACAAAGGAGTGCAAGTCAAACTGCTGTGTTAGCAGCACCAAAGTGACCTCCCTGGGGCACAAGCCTAGGAAGTGTGTATGGAGCTCCTGGGCTGCCCAGACAAGACCCTCCTCTCCATTCCTCTCAGCCTCACTGATGTGGTCCAAAGGAAAGAAGAGCAATACACTTGGCTGCAGGAGTTGCTGGAAGGAGGCATACAAGGCGCCATCTTAGAGGCTCCATTCTGGATTTGTTTAGGGTTTATTCCTTAACCTTTTCTTCTCCTGAAGATATGACACAAGGAAACGGAGGTTTAGGCCCAGAGTTTTCCTTCTCCTTCATGGGCTACCTTCTCAGGTTGATGAGCCCCATCTGTGCCTCACTTCCCTCTAAAGCATGCATAGAAACTGCCTTCTTGACTGTTGGACCCACTATTGCTCTGTCCACTCAATCTGCTGGGGTCAGTTTTTGCATGCAGAGAGAGTCCATACAGTTCATGCAAGTTATTATTTCAGTCTCCTGGTTCAAAGTTTTTTTTAAAACTATATTATTCAAATCCCTCTTTCTTTTGGGAATTGGCCTTCACAACTGAATTTGTAATAAACCACTGTGTGGGAAGTGACTTCAGCTGTGTGGGAATGCATGTACAGCAAAGTTCTGGAAGATTCTAGCTTCTGCACCTTCTGACAGGCTTAGGAGGTGCACCTCAGTTGCTATGTTTTGTACCCCATTTTGTTTCCTGAACTTTCCATACCTCCCCCCCCCCGCCCTCCAACACTTGGGAGATCCTAGTGTCTGTGCTATAGATTATCAGTTTTGAATTTCTGCTCTTTGGCATGTATTGAGAATTTGCTTTGTTATTTCATTCTGATTTGCATTCACAACTATATTTCTCAACTGGCTATTTTTATCTGTATTATTTTATGGGCTTTCTGCTTTAAATGTGTGGTGTGTATGCAGCTTCAGCCCATGTCACCTTCACATATTTGCCCTTATTAATATTTGCCTATCATCTGTATCTATAGTTATGTCAATATTATTTGCAATACCCTATGACTATGAACGCTAATTATTTATCATAACATAATCTGCACTTTAAAAAAAGTGCTAAATACATGTGTGAATGACTATTTTAAGAACATATTATTTTGTATTTATTTATTTTATGTGCATTTGAGAAAAGTATTTTCTGTCTCAACACCCATTTTTAAATTATTTTGTCCTCTCCTATTTATTTTTTTAGCTCAGAACTGTGTAAGAACATTTAGGAAGTGTGAAAGCAGGTAGATAATTAAATGCAGATCCGCTCATTAGTTCAGTAGCCACAAATAAGACAATTTGCATCAGAATTCAAAGGGATCAAATGCCTCTAGCATCCCAATACACAGCTGCATGGTGGCCTCTTGAAATCCAAACTGTACAGAGGATGTTCCATGCAGGAAGTTATCAGTATGCTGCAATTGGCAGGTGGATCTGATAATTTTCAGCACAGAACTGCAAAATGCCAATGAGGATGTTTTGCTGTGGCCTTGTGAAAAACACCTGCACCACACAGTGAGCTACTTGCTCATGAACATACGACATTACACACACTGATTGGATTTAAAACAGTCACCACACCACTGTTTCTTTTTTGCAGACTGGGCCAAAGTCGAAGCAGTTCTGTGACTGGATATGAACCTCACCATTTCATGCTGGTCTAAATGGGGCGATTCATTTATTTTTTTAAAAAAAGAAAATGCGCAAGTGTAGGCCAGATATGTGCCCCCATTCATCCCTCAAATGAAACATTTCCAAATGACCCAATATAGTGGTCTGGGAGCATCTGATACCACAGAAGTCTGTGGAACCGATCAGTACCTACATGAGCGTCTTATGGAAGCCACTCTATGAGTGGGAAAGCAGGATATAAATATATGCTGATATTTTCTATTACATCTCTGATGTTTTATTTGAAGTCATCAAATGTGAGTGCCTGATTATGGAGTTATATATGTCTGTTTTGCTGTGTTTGTGTGTGAAAGCCAGTGTGGTGTAGCAGTTAGTGTGTTGTTCTAAGACTTAGGAGAATAGATTCATTGAGTTGTAAAAGAGGAGGGATACCGAGGGTCATCTAGTGACTGGTTCACCCTCCTGCCTTGCAGGAATCTCAACACGTGGTCCCTCATCCAACTTGAAACCATACTGGACCCTGCTTAGCTTAGCAAATGTGCTAGCAGTTTTATTGCTTCACCAGAGTAGAGTTCAAATTCCCACTCAGCCCTGAAACTCACTGTGTGACCTTGAGCTGCAGTTGTTGCAAAGATAAAATGGAGAGCGGATAGAGAAGCATATATACCACTTGAGCTCCTTTAAGGAAAGGTGGGATAAAAATGTAATACTAAATTCTCCCTCCCTCCCTCACAGATTATTTTCTTTAGTTATTATTGTATGTAATATGTATCTGTATACGTAATATATTCTCTGGTTCGTACTGCCAGAATTGTATAATTAGATAATAATAGCAACGTTTTAATATATGTATTTTTGACTGTTGCATATTGCATTAGGTTATGAATGCGAATCAATAAGCATTCCGAATGAATAGGTTTCATTTTTAATGGTGTGCACACATCGTTTTTTGACATGCATTAAAAGTCATGTTTCCTACCAATGTTGTGTAACAGGCTCAGTAATAAATGGATGATTTTGTTGTTGTGCAAAGACTTGGTTATTGGAAATAGATCAACTGCATAGGCAAAATGTCAAATCCACTTAAAGTACCAGCACAGCGCACACGCAATCTGTAAAATGAATGATAGTTTTAAGTTTCTGTACTGGTATTACATTCAACCTGAATGTAACGTATATCTGAAGGAGCATCTCCACCCCCATTGTTCAGCCCGGACACTGCAGTCCAGTGCCAAGGGCCTTCTGGCGGTTCCCTCACTGCGAGAAGTGAGGTTACAGGGAACCTGGAAGAGGGCCATCAGATGTCAAGGAAATAAGCAACTATCTTACTTTTAAAAGACATCTGAAGGCAGCCCTGTTTAGGGAAGTTTTTAATGTTTAATGCTGTATTCTGTTTTTAATATTTGGTTGGGAGCTGCCCAGAGTGGCTGGGGAAACCCAGTCAGATGGGTAGGGTATAAATAAATCATCATCATCATCATCATCCACCTATAAGCCTTAGACTGGCATGCTTCTACATCCCCCTTCCTTTCCTTCCATGCTCAAGGGAAGCATATTAGGAACTTCTAATTTTTGTTAGAACAAACCATCCTTCGCTTTTCTACCAGGTTGGCAAACAGGCCCAGCCCACCAATGAGGCTAAGTGAGGCGACCGCCTTGGGCAACAGGATCCACAGGGGCAGCAGATCTGGCCTCCAAGAAAGCATCACCCACTGCTTCTTGGAGGTCAGATCTGCCACCTCCTCAGCAGCCTCTACCAATGCTGCCTCTGCAGCAGCCTCTCAACAAATAGGAGACACTGCTTGTCTCCTCCCACCCCTAGGCAGGAAATGGTGGGGGCTGCCCTCTGAGGTATCCTGGACTCTGCATCTGCCTAGTGTGGTTCAGAGTGGTCCCCTTACAGGTAGACTTCCGGGTTAGCGCCATCGCCGAATGGCAGATTCCCTCCGAGCTCCGGAGGGAATCGGCTCAGCAGGGGTCGGGTCCTGCCGCGGCGGCGACGCGGGGACCCTAAAAAACCACAGGCGCGGAAGCCTGTGGACCTGGTGACTCGGCGGGCACCATTTGCGCCCCCCCCGACCTGCGAAGGAGCCTTTTTGAAGGCTGCGGAACAGGGGACGGGGAGCGGCGTGGTGCTGAGAGTCCTCTGCTTCCCCTGCTGAGTGAAGCCGCATGCCATGGACGGAGAGCGCTGACTTTTTCCTGTGAACATTCAGATTAAAAGCAACAACCCGTGAGTAATACGGAAATTGGACTTATAAAAGAAAGAATTTTTCTGAATTTGGCACGATCGGGGAAGACGCAAAGAGGAAGTCCGTCTCCTCTGCCTTGTAAACAATCTGAAGCAAGGACTAAATAATTAAGGTCGAGAGAATATCTCCTTTTTATTGGATAAAACTATCAATTACACGGATTGACAGTATAAGTAATTGTGCTGGAGGATAAGAGCTAACTTTGAGAGCCAAAGTGCCCCCCCCCCCCGAGACCCGGGAGCGATCCACGAGAGGAGCCTGCCGAGGAGACATAGAAGACTTTGACAGCTGTCAAAGTTAGCTGTCAAAGTGGGAAAAAATAGAGAACTTTGTTTCTGATGTTTTTGCTGGTTACACTAGCTACAATATAGTGATAAATTGTTGAAAATAAAGAAGAATTGAAACAAGTTAACTGGACTTTTGGGCTGGAAGTGTAAGGAATACTCAATAACCAGAATCCCTCATCTTCTCAAATGAAACGTGAGTTGTGTTAAGTAGCCACACCTCTGTGTACAGTACAAACATCTGCAATAAGGTACACATAAAGAGTTCCGCTTGATCTGGAACCACAGTCAGTCAGCAACCCAAAGCTTGTGGAAGCCTTAACACATACAACTGTATGTGCCAATTTCTCCACCCTGCAAATGTTCACATTGCATATACATTGATGCCAACAGGCAGTGTTGGCGCACATGATGTTGGGCCAGGTGACGAGCATGGCCCATTTGCATGGGTATAACAACCTCAAAGGGCTTGTGGATTGCTTAAATCATTTTCTGGGTCTGGCAAACAATGTTTCATCTCAAATCAGAATCCTGAGCCTAAGGCTGCTTATGCATGTAAAGAAATGTTGTGATCCTAACATGCCCCAAGATTTATGCAGCTTTCATAGATTTTCATGGTGTCTTTGATTCAGTTGATTGTGTGATGTTGTGGAAGAAGCTTGTAGAGTTAGGAATCAATCAATGCTTGCTGATCTTAATACAGAATTTATATTCCTTTAACATCTGCCAAATCAAACTCAGTGCCAAAGGTCACCTCTCTTCCGACATCCCTAATATGAAAGGTGTAAAACAAGGGTGTATTCTTGCCCCCTTTCTTCTTAATTTATTTTTATCAGATCTTCCAGAGCACGTTCAAAAAATAGAATCGCATGCCCCCAAAATCAATCAAAACCCAATCCCACTGTTACCGTATGTGGATGATGTGGCCTTATTATCACTGACAAGGATAGGTTTCAAACATATTTTGCTCCCCCTGGTTTCCTACTGTGAAACCAATAAACTCTCAGTAAATTATGAGAAGACAAAAATTATGGTCTTCTTAATTCCTAGAGATTAGAGAAATGGAAAATAAGAGGACAAGAAATCCAGCAAGTAAAGATGCATAGATATCTCGGAATTTTATAACAGAGCAACTCACATTGGTCAAACCATCGCACAAGTGCTATAAAACAGGTAAAGCGTACCTCCTCAGCAGTAGCTCACTTTTATTTTCAGAAATGTAACCAATTTATACCAGCTGCTATTCAAATTTTTCAAGCTAAAGTGTCATCCCAGCTCCTCTTGGGATCCCAATATGGATACAAGCATATAATAGTGATTTAGATAAGATACACTCAAGTTTCTTGAAACATATCCTGGGGCTCTTAAGTTCAATCAAGTGTGAGACAAAATTTGAAGAACTAGGTATACACACGATGGAATATTGGGTGTGGGTTAGCACTATAAAATACTGGTTGCATTGTGATTTCCATTGCCAACCTTTGAGTCTGCTTTCTGACTTACTTAAGGACTCTTATAAATCCAGATGGTTCCAACCCTTACAGAGCAAAATCAGATCTATCTGTATTGACTTGGAACTCTTGTATAATTCAAGTGGGCAATATATTTATCATAATATTAAAATCAGATTAAGGGACACTGAAAGTCAAAACATTGAGTCAGTGGGAAATAAAGTATGCCCACCCATGTTCTATGGTTTAAATACAACAGATAACAGAGTCACTTATATTTTAAAATGAATAATTCCAGTCCAACATAGGGCCTTTATGTTAGCCTGACTGAATGTTTTCCCCTCAGCTTTTGTCAAGGGCAGATATCTAAACATTCCCAGAAACGACAGACATTGTGGATGTTATTTGAATGTGCTGGACACAGTAAAACATATTCTTTTCTACCATCCATTGTACAACCAGCTACACAAACATGTGCTATCTCCCTTTTTTGGGTAGTGTAACATCACGGCACAATGAAAATATCAGATTCTATCTGTCTGACATTAACCCAGAAGTAACTGCAAGGGTGGCTAAGTTGTTATCAATAGCATCTGTTAGAGTGGTGAATGGCACTATTTAGCAGGAAGAAACTCCAAGGAAAATCTTCATCATTACATAATTTTACATGGCTGTTCATTTGTATATATTTTAAAATTTTATATATGGATTTTTTTTTATTTGTAATGGTTTGGCGAAGTAAGCGAGCAAGCAATTATTTTGTGAGAGATGAAGTAAAGAAATTGTAGGACACAGCCACACCTTACTTTACAGCAAGACCAAAGGTTCTTGGCTACCACTCATACGTTTGATGCTCAGTTCCCAATAAAATGCAAAACATTTCCACTTTGTGAACTCCTTTCTTTTACATTCGGCATACAGCTGTAGCTGACAAAATAGCTTATTATGTGGAAATTTGACATAAAAGATAAAGATACTAATTATTTGTATCAGAGACTTTATTCCCGCTGGCATTTCATATGCTGATTTACCAGAGCAATTTATCACTTGCATTAAGTCAAATGGATCAAATTATCATTGTCAAATGAGCTGACACAATAGAATGTTTTCTGGGCTCCCGAACATAAAAAGCATGAGAAGTAACAGAATCGGTGTTCACTAAACCACAGCATGAATAAAGTACCTTTAACATGGAATTCTTGAAATCTAGTAAAGAGTCTAACTCTTCTCATCCAGCTAGGCTGAGTCACTTGCCCTACTTCAAAGTCCAATATCCATGAGTCATGGGCTTCTTGGATTTTTAGTGTCTACACTCCATTGAGGAAAACTGTGCTATCCACCACATTCAAGATGCTAATAACTCCCTGGTGTACTGTTTGAAGAAGCAGCATGGTTCCCCCACATTAGGGAAATAAAAAGGAAAGAAATCTTGTATTTCAAAGATAAGATCATCTTTAGTCTCTCTGAAAGCCATGCAATATGTACCACTGCCCCCACTTTCAAGAGGGATGACTGTACCTTCACAAGTGGGGGTAAAGTTAAGTTTAAACATATAACATCTGCATTTAAATACTGTTTCAGGACAACATATACATTTGAACATGTATTTTGAGAAGATTAAAACAAACTCTGCAGATAGAGGTAGATTCATGCAGAAATGGAATGGAGCTGTGGGTAAATATACATTCTTACATAATTTTATTTGTTCAAACCATGCTGAAGGCAGCTTACAATATAAATATACAGTGGTACCTCGGGTTAAGTACTTAATTCGTTCTGGAGGTCCGTACTTAACCTGAAACTGTTCTTAACCTGAAGACCACTTTAGCTAATGGGGCCTCCTGCTGCTGCCATGCTACCGGAGCACGATTTCTGTTCTCATTCTGAAGCAAAGTTCTTAACCTGAGGTACTATTTCTGGGTTAGCGGAGTCTGTAACCTGAAGCGTATGTAACCTGTAGCGTATGTAACCCGAGGTACCACTGTATATATAAAACTCCAACATAGCAAACATAGTCATAACCAATAAATAAATCATTAACAAATTACCAAGCCAAGCATTTCCCACATAAATTACAAGAAGATATAAAATAAAGATAAAAAACAAAACAAAACAGCATCAACAACAGCAACAAAACACACCCCCTAACCAAAAAAACCACACCTCAAACAACACCCTGGTCCAAGTTTAGCAGCCTCAGTGTTTTGTAGCTGGAGTCAGTCAGGGCACTAGCCTCCCGGGCCAGGTAGGGAAAAAGGCCTACAGGACAGGAAGCTGGTCTTCCAGGACTCAGCCAAGATATATACAAAATATATACAAAAGTGACATTGATCAGTAGGAGACTTCTGTCCATTCCTAGCATCTGCACTTCCTGGTCTTTCCTTTTCTGCTGTTCTTCTCCAGAGGCCAGGTAGGTCCTGGAAAGATGCCAGATCTGGTGTATTCAGAGAATATCAATCAGTGCTCTGTTGAATATGTTTGCTATCTCCCACCGCCGTCCCCCTTTTTGCATTTAAATGTGTTCATATGATGGAAAATCTCCATGAAATTCATTTGACTGCGATTCCAGTACTGACTGGTGGGAAGTTGCTGTACTATGCGCCTGACCTCCTAGCAGCACACTCACCCAACTAAAGGGTTGCTGAAGAAGCATCATAAAATGAAAAGCTGTGTACCTTAACTACATAAACAACACAACTAGTAAAGGAATACAAAAGGAATAATGGAAACAAAGGGAATAGTGGAATGGCATATATATATAATCTTGTTGACATGCATATATATATAATCTTGTTGACAAATTGGTTAGGTTATCAACACCTCTCTAGTGCAAGGGTCAGTAGAGCAAGTGTCCCAAAGCTCCACTCCAAATGTTGGAAGCTTCCATACTCTAAAACTCATTTTCTCACTCTGAATCTGTCTCCGGAAACTTCCAGTCTACTGATGACATCATTTCCTGTCTACCTTGCTGGCAGCACCTCCAGCCTGTAGAGAGGGTAAGAAAGACATGCTCTCCTTTGCCATGTTGGCCATCACAGTCCATAAATATCTCCAGCTACTTAGTTCCTTTTGCATTTATTTTGCCCCTAGCTTGCATAACAAAGGAGATACTTCACACACCTGGCTAGGGCTACTTGCTTAAGAAAGAAGCCATTTCGACCAAGTTACAGTGGTACCTCTGGATACGAACAGGATCCATTCTGGAGCCCTGTCCACCTCCTGAAGTAAATGTCACACGCAACTGCGCATCTGCACATGCACGGGTCACGTTTCGCCGTTTCCGCGCATGCGCAAGCGGCGAAACCCGGAAGTAACATGCTCCATTATTTCCAGGTCGCTGCGGAGCGCAACCCAAAAATACTTAACTTGAAGCTACTTCAACCCGAGGTATGACTGTACTAGTCTCCTCTGCTGCTGAATCCAAAATTACCGCTATAAAATCATTAGGTTGGAGAAGATCCAAAGAAGCATTCAGTTCAACCCCAATCCCATAATAGCATTCAAGGCTCGGCACACTACAAACTTAAAATGGCAGCATAGCAGACATATTTTTTAAAGGTGTGGCTTTCAGCTGTTTGATAAATCCATAATTGCTCATATGTCAATCAAAACAATGCCTTTGTGTTGTGCATGAAAAATTAGGTTCTGTTTAAAAGGAAAATGTGCCCTTGATCTGTGACCTGGTCTCTTGAAAAAAATCACCTACGACTTCAAACGAGCAAAGCATCCAAAAGTTTTTGTGTGTGAAAATTGAGCCTTGCTGTGAATTGCTTGCCAAAGGATGGCTCATACAGCTATCTTTCTTCTGTGTATGCTCTAACCTGAAGCTTTGCAGCCTTATTTAAAAGGATGGAAGGAGAGCTCAAAGAGTTTATACACAACATCACCAAAACAGAAAGGGACCTTTCTTCACCAGTATAATATTTCTCTTTCTGTTTACAGAAAGCTAAAGATGAAGGTTGAGCATGATCACGGCTGCTCTCTGTGATAACATATCACCACTGAGTAGGTTGCTTTTCAGGTATATTTTTTGCTGTTGTCCCCATTGAAGTAGCAAAATATGTGAAAGAGGCAGAGAAAGAAGACATACAGAAAAAACCCCCCACAGAAAAAGCATGTCGGATACTGGTAGCAACCATCTGAAAACATCTAACAATTTCCAAGCTGTTATTTCCCCATTATTACCCTCATTCACTAGAGTGCAGGGTAAGTTTAATTTTCTCTCATTTTCTCATTTTCCCCATCTTAAATTCAGTTATCCACATTTCCACATTAGTGTGTGTTTTAAAACCCATCCGTGAAAATTCATCAACATCTGAGTGTGAAGTTCTCTTAATACGCACATTTTAGTATGCAATTTTACCAAATATACATATTTTTGCAAAGCAATTTTCCACAACCTAATGCATTTTTCTATGTAATTTCCAGCAATATGTGCAATTTTATGCACATGTTACCTGAGTATGTGCATTTTTTTGTGTATATTATTTGACCAGAGAACTTTCAAAATCCAGAAAGGGTCTATTTCAAAGGGTGTTTCAGTTCACATATTGTTTTGGAAACTGTGAATAGGGTAGGTTAATCTTCAAATGCATAATGAATTGAATTCCTTCCCCATCCATACTGGAGTGGCACTGAATCTGGTATTTCACCATAGCTGCCAACTCACGGGGGGCCCAAGCACCCACAAAATTCCCCATGAAGGGGCTGCACACCCACAAATTTCAGTGCCAGAGCCATGCATGCACCCACGGCCCCGGACACCCATGCTTGCAGGGCCAAACTGGAACTTCTGTGTTTCACTAGGGACTGCTGCCTTACTTTCATTGCCTCTATTACATTTTGTTAGACTTACTCAGTTCATCGCCTGCCAATCCACACATTTACTGTGTGCAGTTATCCTCTCCCCTTACCCAACTGAACTTCTGTGTATATTGAGAAACGGGATCATGCCCACTGGCTGCTCCCCCATTTCCCCAGAGGCTGTGTGTTTGGCTCTAATAACTAAGGTCCCCTGGTACATACAGCTGTATGTGAAGGTTCAAACCAGCTCCCCCCACTTTCTGAATTGAGTGATTGCAGGGGATTTCCATTTGCCAAACCATATTATCAGTCATTGGTAGCTCTGTGGAAGTGATCTGTTTAAATGTTCAGAGGAGAAGAAGAAGTTCAACACTTTGGTGCCATTTTCACAAGCATCTGTAGAAGAACTCCACGTCTAGTTCCCCATCTGGAAATGTATGACTGCAGTTCTGAAATAAAACAATAGCAATTCTATCCTCTTGGTGGTTTTTAGGCTTCATTCAAAAAGGGTGGTGGGGGAAGAAAACAGGAAGCAAATGAACCACCAATAGCCTGCTAACTATCAGGCTTCGGGGAACTGGAACCCTCCCCTGGTGGCAGTAATTAAGCAGATCAAACGAAAGGAGCATTCTTAACAGATAAGTTCTTTAATAATCACAGTGAGAGACAAAGGAATGCACATCACTCTAAAACAATGGTTTTGCTCCCAGTAAAGGGCCACCCTTTCCATCCCCATTAATTTACACTACTCCTACATTGGGTAATCTGAGCTTGTTGCTGTTGCACTTTCTGTTCCATCACTTTCCAAGGCTGTCAAGTCTTAGGCAAAAGGGGGGGTCAGGAATGCTGTCCAAGGACACTGAATCTGCCTGCTGTCTCTCTCCTGGTGTTTCCTCTTCTGTTGCTCCTCACCCAGTATTTCCCAGCTTTTCCCTTCTGGGCTATGACCTTCTGCAAACCACTGTTCTAAATCAATACTGTCTTCCTGCCCATGGGAAGGTTCAGAAAAAAGGGGGGGCTCCTACCATTCCTCCTCAGTCTAGTCCCTGACACTAACCCAGAGTGAAAAATAGGGCACAGCTGCTTTCTTTTGATCTTCAACATCACTCTTATGGAGAAAAATTCAGTCAGGAGGCCCAGGAGGCTGTGGGTTCTTCAGATCATTGCTTTGCCCCGAGCTACAACACCATGCTCCTGTCCAACCTAACCAGGACCCTCTTAGCTTCTACTGACATTGAAGACTGAAAGGGGAACAAACATCATCAGAAGAATAATTCATTGCCCTCTTTGGTAACAAAGCTTGAAAGTAAAGGTGAGCTTTTACTTGTCAGTGGGGAAAAGCTGATGCTCATTGTCAAATCTCTCCAGTATTCCATGAAGTAGCAGCTGCTGCAAGAAGGAAACCCTGCCCTCTGCCTCCATCAACCTCATCACAGAGATAAAAGAAACATGGGGCAGACCAGCATTTTCAAAAGAAGAGAGATGAACAAACATGGAGTCCTGAAATTGTCTGGCCAATTTGTAGGCAACAAAACTGAGATGGGCTATTTTAATGAATATTTTATCTGGAAGGTAGCAAAATTGTCCAACAGTTTGAGGTGTGTGTATATGTGTGTGCAAAAGAATGAAAACTCTCAGCAGATTTCTTAGACATGTCTTTTCTGAGAAATTTCAGCTCATTTAACACTTAATGAAGGTAAATTGTGAGTTCATACTTGTGGGTGAACAAAGCAGAGGGCCAGGAAACAAGGACTGGAAGGAACAAAGGCCAGTCCCATCACTTCCTTCAACAATGCTAAAATAACATTTTAAAAGGATCAGAAGTTGGTGTTTCAGAACAGAAGCTAAGTCATGGTAGTAATTATCTTTCTTGTTGCACCTTTTATTTGCAAGACCTTCTGAGACATTAGATGGGAACGAACTGAAGAACTTGGATCAAACAAGTATTACTGTATGTGAGAATGAATGATGCCCATGAAACTATCAACTATTCAGTCTATTTGTTGTGAGTATTCAAGCTATTGTAAACTGCTGTGCTGGAAAGTAATTCCGAAACTATCTTTAAACGTTCAGTTTCAGTAATCAAAATGTTCAGCTAATTTAAGCATCCTTGGTAGCTTACAACAGACAATAAACAGCAATTGCAGTAAATAGTCTGGGTTACTGACAGCTATTTTCTTCTCTTGTTCAGATTGCTTAAAATTCAATCAAAAAGTTTAATTCTTTAAGTATGAAAAAGAAGAAAGAAATAGTAAGTGTTGTTAGTTACTTAAAAGTTGCAGATATCTGCTAAGTTTATTTCCCAAAGATATGAAAGGATATTATTCACTCCACAAGTGGTAGCCAAGAACTGCGCAGAGGAGTATTTAATATGTGACATCTGGAGAAGAAATATCAAACTACCAGAATTCATGTTAACTGTACATTAGCACAACACAACTGAGAATACATGTCTACTTCAGTAATGTGCATTGTATGGGTATTTGTAGATCTCAGCTTCTAGGATACTAGTAATGGATTCAGTTTCTATAGTCCAAACACAATCTCCATTATATATCTTAAATCAGATTTACACTGAAGAGCCAGTCAATCCCTGGAGGGCCATCATATTTGATGGGGGCTCCATTTATTACTTGAACAACTAATAGGAGACTCAGACTCCAGCAGAACAAGATAAGGTTCCAATACTTTTCCCTAAACAACTCTCCTCCTTTCCTGTTTCCCACTCTCAGCCTCCCTGATATTGGAGCACTGAAATCCACTGAGACGGGGACTGAACATTCAGCAGCAGTAGGGAGGGATTGTCCTGACATCAGATCTCCCATTCTGATGTTGGAGAAGGAGCTCTGATCTATTTTCAGTGTACTGGCAGAAGCAAAGATCACTAGTGTTGAAGCAATGATACTTCAACATCAACTTCGTTGGACTGGTCATGTTGTATGAATGCCTGATGATCGTCTTCCAAAGCAACTACTCTATTCTGAACTTAAAAATGGAAAGCATAATGCTGGTCGTCAGCAAAAGAGGTTTAAAGACTATCTCAAGGCAAATCTAAAAAAAAAATGTAGTATAAACACTGACAACTGGGAAAAACTGGCCTGTGAGTGCTCCAGTTGGAGAACAGCTTTTACCACAGGTGTCATGGGCTTTGAAGACACTTGAACTCAGGACCCAAGGGAGAAATGGGCTAAGAGGAAGGCACGCTTGGCAAATCCACACCGTGGTCAACTCCCACTCAGAAACCAATGTCCCCACTGTGGAAGGACATTTGGATCCAGAACTGGCCTCCACAGTCACTTACGGACTCATTGTTAAAACCGTGTTTATGGAAGACAATCTTACTCGGCTACGAGTGATCGCCAAAGAAGAAGAAGAAGATAGCTGCTGAGTTGTCTTGCCAGGGGCCACAGAACAGCAGCCTTAAAGAATGATTACAGCTACACTGATTGTTTTACTGCAACTTTTATCTTCTATGTCTAATTTTGAAACCACTTCAGTTTTAATTACAATGAAACAGTGTCGAAGGAAGGAAGGAAGGAAGGAAGGAAGGAAGGAAGGGAAAGAAAGAAAGAAAGAAAGAAAGAAAGAAAGAAAGAAAGAAAGAAAGAAAGAAAGAAAGATATAGATTGCCTCTTTGCAGTGGATAATGGCTGCCAAACTAAACTCCCAGTGCCCTAGTGGAATCATCAGCTAATTATTTTTTCCAGGCAGTTTTCTTTCAGTTGTCCTTAACCTTCAGTTCAAAAGTGACATACATACAATTGGTATTTTTGATATGTTAATGTAAGTGCTATATTGTTTCATTTCCCCTCCAAGGTCTTATTACTTTATTGCCAGATGCTGTTCCAAATCCCTTAGCAAGGAATAGGCTATACGGGGGGGGGGGGGTGTCTTATTTTTAATTCACCGTATAGAAATATCTTAATACTACTTAAATATATCCTTCAAATATTTAGGTCATAACCCAGCACAAGCATACATAAGCCCATTGATCTCAAGTGGCTTAAAAGCTCCAAAATCTGTGCTGGATTGTAGGGTCTCACTGTTAAATTCTTTATACAAATTAAAGACAATTATTTCTAAAGACTTGCAGTCCTTGCATAGGAATGTGTGCACTGACTTCACTGGGGCTTGCACCCAAGTCATTGTGCATAAGAGAACAGCCTTGGGGATTTTCAGTTAGATCACACAATGGGAATTATTTTAATATGTGTTTTAGGAATGGTTCTTTTTTTAGGTTGCAGAAAGATGAAATATTTAGAAAGGTCTCGCAGCACATTCACAATGCTGCCAGTTTTAGTCACACTTAAGGTAACAGATAACTGTGCCAGTGACGTGATTACTGGTTGAAAATAGTTGCAGAAGAGGATAAACCCAAATGATTAAGGTGCTGCAGATCTTTCCATATCAGAAAAGGTTAAAATATTTTGGATGTTTTAGTCTTAAGGCAGCTAAGGGTGGCGGGCATGATAGAAGTTCATAAGAGCAGGTATGGAGTACAGAAAGCTAATAGAGAGAATCTTATTTTTCTCTATCTGCCATAATTAAGGTTGGGTGGTGGAGGAGAGACTTTTTACTAAATATTTGGGCAGAGGATATTTACCAACTTTCTTTATAGAAGAATAAAGCACTGTAAGCCCTCTTTAGATTGTATCTGTCTCCAGTAATGTTTGCTAACTGATCTTGTAAATGGGTACCTGAGTTCTTTTACAATCTGTCATCATTAATGCAGATAAACAGGGTTTCAAATGGTTTGATAATATGCAAGTGATTCTGAATAGAAGCCATTTAATGTGGTCCATCAATGACAAAAGACAAATTCGGAAACTAAACCCAGTATAATTCTAAGTAAACTACATCTATGGTCTAGTTCACACATGTATATGCATCACTTGTTTTTTTTTAAGTCTTGATGACTGTTACCTTGCCAAAGGACTCTTGCCAAAATCATTTGACTAGAGGAGATTTTTAAGGTTCTGTGCATGGATATTCTGTGACAGCCTATCCTTACATGCAAATTATCTGTTATAGCCATGTCCTGAGGAATGTGCAGACCTATATTGAAATGCCACTGTGGGAACAAACCATTGAGGGAGCAAGGGGTCAGCAACAGCTGACCTATCAGCAAGTGGCTTAGTATGTGTGTCAGCAAGCAGCCATGCATCAAGTGATGATACCCAAGCCTGGTTTGATGATTCCAGCTTCCAACAGATAGATAGGAGAGGCATGTATCAATTTGTTGCCTGCATGAAAACAGCACCTATCTCCCTCACAGTGTGCCCCTCTCCCAGTGAGTGGCAGAAGCCCAGGACCACCCTAAGGGAAATCAATGTGATTGCTTTGCACTAAAAGTTTAAAGGATTAATAAAATGAGAGAGAAAGAGAAAGAGAAGGAGAGAGGGGGGGAGGGAGAGAGATTTTTTAAAGGAATTAATGGCTTAACAGGACTCAGGTGTATAAATAGTTTGGGTGATATCTCCCCATTACACTGTAAAGCACCCTCTGATCCTTAGATGATGGGTGGTTTATAAATTTAATAAATAATCATAATAATTTATCCATTTTCTTTGTACAAATAAACGATATTGATTTGAATAAAAATAGAGGACCACCTCTGCTCCATTTTCTGTTCCATTTCTGATATTCTATTTCTTCATGCCTAGGGCTGTAGCTGCATCACAGAGAAGAATATCCCTGGGTCAGTCCTTGACATCTCCATTTAAAGATCATTTACCAGGTGATGAGGAAGATCCTGAAGATCCTGAAGATCCACCATCAGGAGGCAAGAGCAGCTCCTCTCTAAATGAAAGTTATATTTGGTGCTTTTTTAAGTTTAGGAGTTGAAAGGTGAATTGGGGCACATATAGAAATCTACAAAAATATTCATGGATGGTGTGGAGAAAGTGGACAGGGAGAGAGAAAGTGTATGTGAGAGAGAAACGAGGTGTTCTGTTATAATATTAGAACTCAGGGTTATCCAATGAAGTTGAATGGTGCTTAAGGAAGATTAAGTCAAAGAGAAGTACTTTTTGGAACACCACATAGTTAAACTATGTCATTATATCTCTGGGTTCAGAGACAGCATACCTCTGAATATCAGTTATGGGGGAACAGAAGTACTGTATAATGTTGGAAAAATGTTGGTTACATGCCTTGCTTGCAGGCTTTCAATATGCAACTGATTGGCCACTGTGAAAAATGGGGTGCTGGACTAGGTAAGCCTTTGGCCTGATCCAGCAGAGTT
Organism: Podarcis cretensis; assembly: GCF_951804945.1. Lineage (NCBI taxonomy): Eukaryota > Metazoa > Chordata > Lepidosauria > Squamata > Lacertidae > Podarcis > Podarcis cretensis. The sequence goes on from NC_137178.1 coordinate 54,336,065, forward strand.
TAGAGTAGTCAATAGTCTCAGCTGTATGGACCAGTGATCTGACCTGGTATAAAAGGCAGCATTCTATGTTCTCAATTAGAAATATTTTATTAGGGCAATTTTCATGTTATATGGGCACACTGGTTTACCTATGCCTCTGCTAGCTGTCTGTTTCATTGCTTTCCAATATCTGAATAGCTTGCTGTGCAAATATATCTTCTCTGAATTATCCAAGGTCCTGAATTTGTTTAAAAAATATGGCAGAAGTACCAAAGTGTTTTTCACAGCACTATTCATATTTTCTCGACTCGACAACCTATGCTTTTATCAAGTGTGGAAATGTGAATTGTATCCTCTTTCTATGGAGTCATTTATTTGCTATGGCAAAGAGAGGGTTACACACATCCATTCACTTGAGGTAGAATGTCTCAAATACAACTGACAGAAGTAAATTTGGTTTTTATGCAGGATCTAAGCATGTTTAGAATACTAATGTGCCCATAAAGGACATTCTGACTACAACCATTTGTCATTTGCCAGGCTGTGTTTACCGACAGCCTAAGAAGGGCTGAAGGAAGAGAGAATCCTCCAAAAAGCCAATTTCTTTATTCCTCTTGCTTTATCACATTTTTGTCTCTTGAAATTTAGAAATGGTGTCTGGTAATTTAGAATGTGTCACCTTCCCAAACCCACAGTCCAGCTGGACGTATAATCGATCACCCCACACCTACATAGACACAACACAAAGACTTGTCTTCTGCTTTGCTGAGCAGAGGAGCTGCATAGAAATGCAAAACACAATAAATGCAAATTAATATACATTTCAACAAATGTCAGCACTTTATTATTTTTCACATTTATAATTATCCACATCTTTCTCACTAAAGCAGGGATGGGGATAGTACTTCAGGTGTTGTTGGATTCCAGCTCCCATTATATATGGCCTTTGATTATGGTGGCTAGGGATAATGAGAATTGCAGTCCATTGGAGAAACACAGCTTCTTCTTTCCTGTCTTAAAAAGAGGTGGTGAAAAATCACTCTGGCCATAACTGCAACCTGAATGTACAGATAATAATAATAATAATTTATTATTTATACCCCTTTATTATTTATACCCCGCCCAACAGTTTCCCCAGCCACTCTGGCTGGCTCCCAATCAAGTGCTAAAAACAATACAGCATTAAATATTAAAAACTTCCCTAAACAGGGCTGCCAGATATGGAGACTGATCTAAGAGTTGGGAGGAAGATGCCAATTGCCCTGACTGCTACACCTCACTAGATCCAACACAGCTGAGTGTAAACACAGCTGTGCCAGATAGGGGTAATATTCCAATATTCTTTGTGAAAACCATCACAAAATTTAGGCTTTAATTTAATTTAATTTAATTTTTTTTTAAAGAAGCATGACATTATTCTTTATTGTCCTTAATTGATCTAAAATCTGCAACATTTTTTGTCCATACTTAGTATTCTCTGTGTGAGAAGTGTATGGGAAATATTTTAGATAGTTAAATTTTAAAGAAGAAAGCCCTTGTGGTTATTTTATCATTTTTTGTTCCATTTCCTAGAAGAAGAAGAGTTTGGATTTGATATCCTGCTTTATCACTACCCGAAGGAGTCTCAAAGTGGCTAACATTCTCCTTTCCCTTCCTCCCCCACAACAAACACTCTGTGAGGTGAGTAGGACTGAGAGACTTCAGAGAAGTGTGACTAGCCCAAGGTCACCCAGTAGCTGCATGTGGAGGAGCGGAGACGCGAACCCGGTTCACCAGATTATGAGTCTACTGCTCTTAACCACTATACCACACTGGCTCTTTATTCTAAAGCAGACCTGAATGGAACCTAGAGACAAGAGGAAACATCTTATGTACCTGTTAGGACTCTGTACTAGTTGACCGTTTTAAAGTTCTGATCCAAACTGTCTGCTGTATGTCAAGTGCTGTAAGATCATGTCTGCAGCAGATGGAGAGATGGGACTGCTGGGCTTCTCCATGGGCTCTCCAATTCCATCATGCTCCTCTTTCTTCAACTGTCATTTGGGAGCAAGCATTCCATCAAGCTAAATGTTCAGACTGCAACATGATGGTTGTAGCAACTGATTTAAAGATGAAATGTCTCTCAGCCATTTCTATCTTCCAAGAATGGTGTGAATGTACCTTTTATTACACAGGACCACTCCAATGGCTTTGCTGGGAGTCCAGCTCCAGCTGGCTCCTTCTCTCCTTGAACTATTTTCCATTCCAGCAGGTCATTATGAGAACTATGTATCTTTAAGAACAGGTGCCTAAGTTTGCTTGTTCCCCTCTACTCTCTCATTCCCCTTTTCCTTTTGTGCTACGTCTTTTAGAATGTAAGCCTGCAGGCAGGAACTGCCTTGCTTATTGATCTCATAAATGTAATAAAGTAGGTATGAAAACAAGCCACCATGGGGGCTTCTTCAGTAGGGCCAAAATGCTTTAAACAAACAAACAAACGAACGAACGAACTATAGGCAGAGCAACGACTGAACAGAGAGTTCGACTTGGCTCTGACATTATAGCCATTTGATGCCTTTGAGCAGCAATTTGTAGAATGATCTAAAAGAATGCAGCAGTATTTACAATGAGCAGCAAATGAAAAGAATTCCTTTATGAGTCATTAGATATATCTCACTAATTACAGAGAAGGTTTTGCCTTGTTTTGGTCTTTTTTGCTACCCTGCTAATAAGTGATACAGTGCCTTTACTCAGAGTAGGTATGCCAGTCGCTAATACAAGGAACTTCATCCGTTGTTACATCCTTTGAGGGTATGTGTGTGTGTTTGGCAATAATTGTTAGATAGCAATTGCAGGGTGTGAAGATCTGGCAATTAGAAACATAATCAAGATCATGTAACAAAATCCATCTTAATGTGGGTGCAAACATTGTTGAAGATATTTGCCTTTGTATTCCATTGGATTTAGTCAGAGCAAACTTTAGTGAAACAAGGCATTGTTCTTTAGGTTCTGTATTCCTCTCTAAAAGCAAAAGTACATCATACAGCTCCATAAATATTAAAGGGATGTGTTCACAGGCTCATGTTTTTACCATGATCTTTTTGCAATGCAATCTTATGTATGTTTGCTCAGAAGTAACTCCCACTGTGTTCAATTATACTTACACCCTAGTACACGATTTAGGATCGAAATTTAGCCATTACCATTTGAATCTATTCATCAGTTACTGGTGATTAGAACTTGTAGTCCTGTTTCCAAGAGATGTAAAAGAATAATCACAAGGTCCATCCAGCAGACCTAAATGAACTCTGAAGAAGTTATAAGGTTCTATTCCAATCAGTGTGAAGACAGATATATAAATTCACAGTGGGTTTTTCACACTTCAATGTCTGTCTTGCTTTGCATCTTACATAATAGCCAAACCTGGATGCTGGTACTGCCAAAGGGAACACAGCCCCAGTGAAGCTCTAGCTATACTTCTGGTTCCCATTTGATGGGAACTGGTTTGTGAGGGGATCCTTATTTTTCAAAATGCTGCTGCCCACCCATGTTCACATTTGGTTAGGAACTGGCTAAAGCCTAACTGAGCCTGTAACCTCAGGAGTTGAATTGCTTTGAGGGACTGAGGGGAGAAATCAAGCTCATGATTGGCTCAAACAAATCATCGCTTTCACAGCTAGCTTCTGCTGGTGATCTTTTCTTAGCTGAATGGTGGGTGGAGGGAGAGAGAGAGAGGAAGAGGAAGTGTGAGGTGATTTAATGTGATAAGAGTGCTGCTCAGCCACTCTATAAATCTGCCCTAACCTTCAGGTTTGTTGGATTTTTCTTCTCTGCATTAGTTAATTATTTGGGCTGAGCTACACATTACACTTGACACAGGTGACTGCCAAAACCAGCATTCCAATGCTGAATTAGTCTTATTGCCTCCTCCATTAATCACAAGATCACTTGCTCTATATCTTGACATCAACACATCATGTATTTCTACACAGGCTAATTATGTGGAGCATAGAATGAGACATGCAAGATGGCAACATCAATATGTGGGATAATTGACCCTAGATGCAATGGGAAGGGAGAAGGAGAACTTGATGTAGGTGTGCCCTTTGTTTAGTGTAACATAGAGTTCAGCCCTTATTATCAACCTTTCTATAAGTCAAAATGGTTATTTTTTTATCATCTCTGCACACTCACTCAGATTCTGTGCGTTCTGGAGGAAAGTCAATCATTTTAGCCTCCTATAATGGTGAGCCGGAGGAGAAAGTGAAAAGCTGGAGGCAATGGAAAGAATGTATGATCACAGGCAGTATGGTTCTGATCCTGCACACCTGGAAAGTTAACAGGAAGATAGCATATTGCTGCCGTGGGCTCCTTCAGAAGGAGGGAAGGGTATGAATTGAATCAATAAAGGAATATTAAAGGAATATGTCCACAGAGGCTCATGTTTTTACCATGATCTTTTTACAGTGCTGTCTTATGTATGCTTGCTTCAGCCTTTAAACTCTTCCATTTCTGCAATTGCATTGTAGCCACTGAATGTGTCAGACTCAGAAGCCTCAACTGGATGGCAAGCATCTGTGGCAGAATAAAATTATAGCATGAACATTTGGTGAGGCTTGATTCCGGAATACATTTCTTTAAGTTCATTTAAAAAATAAATGCCAGAGACCTTGAATGCTGACAACTGCATTGTTACAAAACATGTTTTCTGGGAAAGGGGAGCATTCATTTAAAAATCACGGACTGAATGAACAAATTTAGCTTATTACGGTCACAGACCAGCATAAAAAACACAGACTAAATTCACACTTTTATCTATTTATACGCCCAAGTTGTCACAGCCAAACAGTTGCAGCAAAGTTGGTGGCGTTCTCTCCAATTAATCTCAAACTGTTGAGAAATACCTCATTCCTCCACTAACTGTGACCTAGTTTAACCATAGATGTGTTAATTTGCTCCCTTTTGATCCTCCTCACTTTTATGTAAATTTTGTCAGCCCAGCTGCTATGGGACAGCAAATATACAGTACAGTACTCAGAAAGTTCTAGAGTTGGTAGAACCCACAGAGAACAGAACATCATGACCTTTAACATGCAACATTACAAAATGCTGTGTGAGTTGTAAGAGGTATGTTGAGGTTTGGTCCTCTTTGTAAACTCCACCAGACTTGGAAAGCTCCAGAATAATTGTGGAAGAAATTAACCTTATCCCTAAATTTACATGTTTTAATTTTCACCCAAATAACAAAGCTCTGGCTGTGGCTCAATAGCTCTTTTGTCTTCCACAGGGCCTGCAATTACTCATTTTTACTCTCAGGTTGGCCTGAACTGAAATATCTATCATCCATGACATCATCATGACATCACCATGAATGAAAGTTGGACTTGGTCTGCTTTATAGGAATTTGGATGGATGAAGTAGAGAGAAAGGAGCGTTCTGTTTGATCTCAATGACTTTTAGCCAAATATTCTGCTCAGGAATGACCAATAGTCAGTGAATGAGGTAGTGGTAGTCCATAAAGAAACCAGTCTGATACAGCACATTTTGCATATGTATACCTTGTGTTGAAGATTACAGCAGAATAGAGCTATTAGGTGGTGTGCTGACCTCCCCACATCAAGTATTTTACCTGAGCTGAAGAAGGTGATTTCAGATTTGATCTTAATAACCCTCAGATTTACAGTTCCTGGGATTTCAGGCTTTTTAACAGTGAAATACAGTGGTGCCTCGCAAGACGAAAAGAATCCGTTCCGCGAGTCTCTTCGTCTAGCGGTTTCTTCGTCTTGTGAAGCAAGCCCATTGACGGATTAGCGGATTAGCGCTATTAGCGGTTTAGCGGCTTTTAGCGGCTTTTAGCAGATAAGCGGATAAGCGGCTTAGCGGCTTAGTGGCTTAGAAAAAGGGGGGGAGGGAAAAAACCCCGCAGGAACTCACAAGACATTTTCGTCTTGCGAAGCAAGCCCATAAGAAATTCGTTCTGCAAAGCACTTCCAAAACGGAAAACTCTTTTGTCTAGTGAGTTTTCCGTCTTGCGAGGCATTCGTCTTGCGGGGCACCACTGTAATCAGATAATTCATGGCAGATATGGATCTATATGAACCTATTGCTGAGCCAGCCCATCTGGCAGATTATACCTAGGATGTGGTGTTTTGTACTGGACAAGATGGAGATAACTGATTGGTCAGGGAGCCTCTGATGACTCCTTTGTCATTGACAAATAACTACAGGATAGGGTTTGAAAGATCTGTCCATTCCAGTTCTTCCAGTTTCTCATTTTCCCCATCTTAAATTCATGTTTCCACGGTAGTTTGTGAATAGTTTTGAATAGTTTTAAAGGGGAAAAGACTCATGAAATTTCTTCAACATTTTAGTGTGAATTTTTCTAGTAAACACATCTTTGGATGCAGTTCCGAGTAATTTACACATTTTTTTCAAGCAATTTCCCCTAATACAATGCATTTCTGTATGTTATGTTCACAAATATATTAATTTTATATACCCTTTCCCCTAATATATGCATTGTTGCAAATATTGGTTTGTCAGAGAAGTGCATTGCAAAATTCACATTAGTGCAATGATGGAATAGAAGCTCAATCTAGCCAAGATAAAGGTTATTATGATGTTAGGGGCAGTTCTGGGGTTAACATTCAATCCTGCAACTTGGTGGTACTCCTGGACTCAGCACTCATATGTATTTGTAGCCAGAAGTCTCTTTTACTGATTTTCATGCTGTACCAGGGCTGGTGCTGAAGGCAGGTTTGAAATCAGCTGATTCATAAAGCAGTAGCACATATTTTGTTAGGTTTATACAGGTCATTTAAAACTGATCTTTTTTAAGCTTATTTTTTTAAAAAATACAAAATTCAAAGCATTAAACCCATAATGGCTTGAGTCTGATAGAGTTCGCTTCTATCATACATCAAGCCATCTTATGAGTTGGGCTCCACTGGAAAGAATTTACTTCAGGAGTCACCCTCAATTTGAGGTAAAATTGACAACCACTAGAAATAGATTTTTTTTCTCCGGTGGTATTCAGACTTTGGAAAGGAGGGAAGATCATAACTCAGTAACAGAAAACATACTTTGCAAGCAAAAGATTATAGGTTCAATCCCTGGCCTCCCCCAGAGCATTTGGAGAATGTGTGTTCGATACCCAAAAACACAGCTGCCAGTCAGCATAGAAAATGCAAAACGAGATGGAACACCCTCAAAAAATATAAATATAAATATAAATATAAATATAAATATAAATATAAATATAAATATAAATATAAATATAAATATAAATATAAATATACGTTTGGTCCTCAATTGCTTTCTTTTTGTGTATGACATGGGGTGATTTCTTTGAACTTGCCTTTCAATCTACAGCCCGCCATCCTGTGCCATAGACTACACCATTCCCAATGGTTCTCCAATCCATGGGGGCACATTCATGGGCTGCAGAAGCAATGGGGAGGTGGTGAAACCCTGCTCCTTTCACAAAAGTATAGTTAAGATCCAAGCAATACAACCACACCACACACACACAAACAGATCATTGCCCTCCTTAATCCATTATCTGAGGGACGCGGGTGGTGCTGTGGGCTAAACCACAGAGCCTAGGGCTTGCCGATCAGAAGGTCAGTGGTTTGAATAACCGCAACGGGATGAGCTCCCGTTGCTCGGTCCCTGCTCCTGCCAACCTAGCAGTTCGAAAGCATGTCAAAGTGCAAGTAGATAAATAGGTACCACTCCGGCAGGTAGGTAAACGGCAGCTTAGGCATGCTGGCCACATGACCTGGAAGCTGTACACCGGCTCCCTCGGCCAATAAAGCGAGATGAGTGTCGCAACCCCAGAGTTGTCCGTGACTGGACCTAACTGTCAGGGGTCCCTTTACCTTTAATTCATTATCTAATATTTAAAAGATTACACTTCGCTAATATTAATTGTACTACTAAGATGCAAGAGGAATCTTCTCACATACATTCCTCACATGAAATATAGCCACATAAAATGTCATTGTTTTATTGAGAGCTGATTAAAATCAGCACTAAATCATTCATTCATGTAAAATTGCCGCTCACTGTTAGTCAAATTTGCACAGAAATGGAGTGACACAGAACAAAAATGATTACCGGTATTTTATTTTTTTAAGCAGTTTTCTCCACATACCTTTTGTAACCCTGTTAAATATTTCTGCTAATCTGACACAAATTATTTGCAAACATCATATTAGCAGTGTATAATTATGGTTATAAAGCATATCAATTTAAAAATCCCTATAGTAAATAAATGCTGTTAAAATGTCTCAAGTAGGTTACTAGCCTTAGTGTTTATTCAAATAAGGCTTTTAATGTGGGTGATTTTGCAAAAACTGCTTCCTGTCAAATTCATTGCTTCCTAAAGGAGACAACTGGGATCCAACAGCATGTCGCTGTGGCCGTGTCCCTGATGATGTCACTATAGCCTTGCTACCTATGGTGTTACCATAAATGTACTGGGGAAGACAACTGCTGCTCAAAAATAATAATGGGTTTTGCAGTTTCTGTTTGATGTGGCTTAATGAGAAGTCATCACATATAGCACAAAGAAAGGCCATTCTCTTAACACAAATGTTAATAACACTTAAGCCCATTAAAATCAACAAGGGTAAGCATACTTAATCTGTGCTGAAATACTGTATGACCAGCATTTCAAATCACTAAGTAGGTCACTTCACTCTCTAATATTCTAGCAGTGTGGATGGAGACCTGGGTGAAATCCAGTCATCCTAATTCAAAGACCTTAAGCACACTTAAGGTAAAGGTAAAGGTAAAGGGACCCCTGACTGTTAGGTCCAGTTGTGACCGACTCTGGGGTTGCGGCGCTCATCTTGCTTTACTGGCAGAGGGAGCTGGCGTACAGCTTCTGGGTCATGTGGCCAGCATGATTAAGCAGCTTCTGGCGAACCAGAGCAGCGCACGGAAACGCTGTTTACCTTCCCGCCGGAGCGGTACCTATTTATCTACTTGCATTTTGACGTGCTTTCGAACTGCTAGGTTGGCAGGAGCAGGGACCGAGCAATGGGAGCTCACCCCCTCATGGGGATTCGAACCGCCAGCCTTCTGACTGGCAAGCCCTAGACTCTGTAGTTTAGACCACAGTGCCTCCCGCGTCCCTTAGCTACACACTTACTTGGAAGTAATTTAATTATATTACCATGGGAAGTGAGACTTGGTGAGCTGCCCAAAAGTGTGGAGAGAAGCCTGAAGCATATTATTATTATTATTATTATTATTATTATTATTATTATTATTCAGATGCAGGATCCGCTTGTGTTCATCATTAGTTCCACCCAGTGCTATTGTTCTATAAAAAGAGGTGCCAGAACTCACAATGAATGCCTCACTTGTTCTCTTATAATGGCAATGGCACCCACCTGAAAAGGTGCTGGAACTGAGTTCCGGCTGAAAAAAAGCCCTGGTTCCACCACTCTGAAAGCCTATTAGCTCCCCTGGTGTGGCCTAGTGATAGATGCATGTGGATCAGGCTGGATCTGTGTCTGGACAACAGCCAAATTCCATCATTTTCTGTTAACGCTCTTCTGACCCTTTCCAAATCCCTACACTCCTGTCTTTATTACCTATTCCCAGACTTTCTGTCTGCCTGCTTGTCTTCCTGAGTCCCTCTGGTAGATCAATCCAGTGTCTCCCACCAACTTTCAGTCTCATCGTGCTCACTGTCATTCCCCAGCAATCTTAATGTCCAAGAAAATCCAAGTCAGATTGCAGTTTTACATCATTATCTTGACCATATTGGCTTCGGTTAAGCTTTCTTTCCAAGTACTTGTTCTAAAGATTGCGGGCTTTCTTGGATTTTGTTTCCATTTCCTTCATATCCTTACAGATAAGTATGAATAAATAAATATAAAACCACAGCTTCCAAATCATGGCTGTGCTCAAAAGTATGCTCTCCGCTTTCCTTTAGACTTACACAGTTTGTCTCTTTTTTCATTCTTATTTTTATTATATATTATTAAACAATGAGCTTTATTTGTGATAATGGTAATTGTCGAAATGCTCTCTTAGCAAGTTACCAGCTTTTCATAAATATTAAATTCTTCCTTTCTGTAGCTGAGCTCTAAGACTATGAAAATTTGGTAATTTTAGAGGATGAATTATTTATCCATTTTATAATTTGCATAAAGAGAAATGCTGTTTGCTCATTAAATTTAGAACGACAAGGATGGGGGGGGCAGTTGGCTATTTCATCTTCATAACCAATTGCAGCATTATTATTATTAGAACAAAATGAGAGTAAATGTACAGTATGGAGGATGCTCTAATATTGTTGGAAAACTGATTCACCCCTTTGCCAATCTGCACTCACATAGGTGTCAGCCAAGTTAAAGCTATCATCTTTCCTTATTTTTGTCTCTCTGCACAGGATTATTAACATTTCAAATTAGCATTAATTTTCTTCCAAATATGTCTCTTTTCTTTTTTCTTTCGGTTGCTAGCAACTCATCCGTCATATCGCTAAAACCCACAGTAGCACAAGAAGGAAAATAAGCTCCATAAACCATGTTATTGATGAGTCGTTGCTTTCCATCAGCATAATACCCACCCACATCTCTGAAATAGAGATTTCCAAGCCATCCTCATTGATGTTTCAATTCTTTGACGTTTCAATAAGGCTCCCATCAAGACTACATCATGCCTATTATTTCTTCATCACTACCACACAGTAATAGCTCTCGTTTTCTCCTCCATTATATATGCAGGCACAGTGAATGCAATGTTTTCTTACAGCCCAATCCTATTAAGTGTTAAGGTTGGATCACATGAAATACTTTTCAGTTAGCTGATGATAATAATAATAATAAACCACATTGTGATACTGCAGCAGCAGATACACTGGCACCAATACTCGGGATCAAAAATGGTAAGTTTTAATCTTAGGAAAGCAGTGTTTATTGGAAAAAGCATTCAATGTGTATATTCTAATTTCTTAATAGAAGCCACAGGGATAATAGGAAGATCTGAGTAGGATCTGGATGATGGTGCGTGGAGAGGATTTTTAAACCCCTTTCCCTGTGTAGTTCAGTCCCACCAAATACCTCTCTGAAATCACTCACTGCTGCCAAGGGGAGCTTGAGATGAAAAGTGGGAAGACTTCAGTCCTATACTTCATTATCTGGTGTAGGAGATATCAAACAGCATGTAGCTGTAGCTTAGCCACATGAACAGAGAAAGGGAAGGCAGATTGCTGTTTCCTAATGAGAAGCCAAATGCACAGAAATTAGAGTGAATGAGGCTAGAGTGAATGTAAGAAAGAGGAACCCGTCCATAATATATTCCATGAGGGCACATGGATGTGCCACATGGAAGCATGGAAGAAAGTGCTCAGAACAAGCAACTAGGGATATGTAGCACATATCTGGCATCTGGGGTGTAGGCTAAGGGGGAAGCTGAGAGAACCATTTGGGTACTGGAATTCCCATCAATATCTTTTATGGAACCCCAGTGATTTAAGTCCTGTATTAGTAGGGATAGAAAGGTAAAATGAGTGTGAGTTGTTTGGCCTGCACACTGGTGGATTGATTTAAGGATTAATCCTTTTAAATACTTGGTTGGGTTGATGTGTTTAATGATGCATTGGACTCACCACTGCTACCTAACCTCTACTAATTCAGAACACAAGAAATGCCTCTTTTCTTGTGTCCTCTTTAGATGTGTGAAGTCTATATGGGGCAGGGTCTCTCTGTGTGTGTTCTTACTAAAGCTTTTGTCAAATGTTAAGCTCATTTCATCTCGGCTGCACTAATGTGAGGCCAGCGGATGGACAAAGCCCCAAGAATCAGGGAAGAGAAGTTGATAATGAGGTTGGCAGGAGACCTCCAGACCTAGTCCTGGTAGCCAACTAAAAATCTTGATCAAATCTAATTTTTATGCTGGAAGTAAATTTCAGTGAACTTTACTTGCATGCATGCATAGGATTGCGAAGCAAGGAAGGCTATCACGGTTAACAAGCTCACCCATTACATTACTTGTACAGTGATACCTCAGGTTACATACACTTCAGGTTACAGACTCCGCTAACCCAGAAATATTACCTCGGGTTAAGAACTTTGCTTCAGGATGAGAACAGAAATCGTGCTCTGGCAGCACGGCAGCAGCAGGAGGCCCCATTAGCTAAAGTGGTGCTTCAGGTTAAGAACAGTTTCAGGTTAAGTACAGACCTCCGGAATGAATTAAGTACTTAACCTGAGGTACCACTGTATTAATGAAGAAGTCCTCTTCAAGCAAGGATAGTGTGCAGGTCATATCTGCTCATACGTTGAAATAAATGTGCAGTCTACACCTTGAAGGCCTTTGGTGACTGAAATGGCACGTTAAATGTTGGCATATGCAAACATTATTGTTTTGAAAAAGGAAAAAGAAACAGTTTTTTTGCAGGTTGGGTTTTATAAGGAGTGGAAACAAAAATCCTGAGATCTCTCCTTACAACCCCATCTGGCTACTGTTTGTTTATAAATGAAAACCTGGAGGAAAATTAAATTACACTTAAATTTATACTTCACTATATTTTTTATATTATTGCAGACCACTGTTTGTTCGTTATATGAACCTCAATGCTATATCTCAATGAATACCTCCATGGGTATTGGAGGCACTGTACTATATTGGTTCTGTACTTGCTTGTAGGGTTCATAGAGTAACATTGGGGGTGGGTGCTCTTAGACCTGCTGGCGTTTGTGCTATTGTGTTCGGCAGGGAATGTCTGAAACCTTAGACCAATGGCCAGACTCAGTATAAGGCAGCTTCTTATGTTCCCAACTGGGGAAGAGCAAATTGCTTTCAGAACAACAGTATGGTTTCCTAATTTCCATAAACACGTATTAAACATTTTCTTCACAGTGGGGAAAAACGATGAACACTAAAGATAAAACAGCAAATCCCCTTTGCTCTGAGCAGTGGGTGCATGGCAAATTTGCAAGAACAGAAGCTTTAGGCCTGCTGAAGTAAAGGAGTCATGGTGATAAACATTTTCGGTGAAAAGATTTCATACAATGAACATCTGAAAAGAGTAAACCCTTCCTTTTAATGTCAGACTAGATTAAGGGTTTTGATGTGAGATGCATCTACCTACAAGCTATCATTTGAGTGATGCAGAGGCCACCTCAAAACTCTTACAAATATATAGGAGCACAAGAAGAGGAGGAGATATGTAATTTTTCTGTTCAGGTGTTCAGGTATTTAGAGATCTTGCAAGACTGTCTTATAATTTTGCTCAGGGAACTGCTACTTTTCAAGGCTCTTTTAAAAAGACCCAATAAGGGTAAAAAGCAGGTATGTGGCAGTATAATAATAATAATAATAATAATATGCTGAAACCCATAATTAGAAGACATAATGAAGACATAATGCAGGAAACAATTTCTATACCTGTTCAAAGCAATTAACATCCATCCATCTTTCTATTAGATTCTTATACGACCCTCATACCACATACAATTATAGGTGCAGTTAAAGTAAAATCTGCTGGTGCTTGGGCAAAAAGATGAGCCCAGCAAATCACGAATCACATACAGAACATAGTGAAATCAGGGCACCGCATCATCAATCAGATATAATTAAATGAGAGGTGAACCTAGGGTCCATCTTTCAGTCAGGGGGACTGAATGGGATTGATGCCTCCTGTCTCAGTCTGCTGCATCAATGCAGTGATTTCATTGTTTGTAAAAGAAAGACTTTCATGGTGATCCAATGCTAATCACATGTAAGCCTTACTTAGGTATCCCAGCTAGTCAACCACCATCAACTTGACTGTGTTGTGCCACATTGTTTTTTCTATTCTAGCAACAAATCCAGGTCAGCAACTGCAAAGAACAAGTGTCATCTTGAAAGTCATTCAGGTTTGTGCTTGTAACAAAAATAATGACTGTCTCCCAAAGTGCACAGTTGAAGTAGAGATACCATAATGAGGAAGAAAAATACAAAGTGAAACTGAAAGAAAAATGAGGAAACTAATGAGCCCTATCTTGGATCTTGTTGGTTACCAAACCAACTGGTTCAGTTAACATTGTAACAAAGGTGAGTGTTAAAAGGACATTAAAAAGAGAAACAGACATTTTGGAAATGGTTCTCTATTACATGCTCAGTCATCAGTTATTGCCTTTGGAAGATTGGAAAATGGGCCAATCTGTCTTTCTAAGCAGCCCACTGAAACAAAACAAAACCAAACAAAAATACCCCTTGAAACATTCCAGAAAATTGCAGAATATTTACAAAGGAAATTGTCAGTTGGTTGACAAGAGAAGTAAAGTGGTTGTCATTTGCTGTGGAAGCTCCAAATGTCAATGCAGGAAACATCAGAAAACTGTCCCTCTGCTACATCTTGTATTTAACAAAGTAAGAAGGGAAGAAGAAGGAGAAAAAACCCCAAACATTTTAGAGGAATATTAAATGGGAAGCTACAAGGAAGATAATTTAAAAAAAATGTTAGGGACATAGAACAAGTGTTAGTCACAGATATCATTTAGGTTTGAATGCTTGAGACAGGATTTGCATTATTAAAGGTGGCACTGAATTATTTTTATGACTAAACACTTCCCTGGATTTCTGGTAAGCCTTTAAATTATTTTCTTTGGCATGTTAACAAGCAATAGATTGTGAAGCAATCCTCCGGATGTGGCATCGCGGTCACTCAAGTTGATCTTTTGTTTCTTCTTTCCCTCAGGATGTGGGATCTTTTGATTGTCTGAGGAAATAATTTGAATGGCACATTACAGTTTGAACATGGAATGTACCTAATCTACACCCCCTCTTTCTGCAAACAGCCAAGAGCTCAGAACTCCCCTCTCCACGCATATCAGGATTATCTACAGTTCAAGATTAGTTTCTGCAGCATTCAGAGTACAAACAGAAGAAAGGCTATTATCTTTTTTTCCCTTCTCCCCCAGGCCTAATTAGCCAATTAAATCGGACCCTGGTAAAAGCTGGATAAATACTTCCTGATTGTATCCCATTTAACTTGCTTGTTTCAGAAATATAAACACATCTCCAGGTGACAGGTTATGCAGCAAAGGCTATTCTAACAGCTTCCTTTTCTGTCATTCTGTTTCTGTGTGTACATATTGTAACTGTTAACCTGAGGGCGGGAACCGTAAGTTAGGCTCTGTAACAGATAGGAATGAATATGAAATGTGTACAGCTGGCAGCGGAGAGAGCAATCTATAACCAAAGTGCAGAAACACAGGAGTTCGAAAACAGAAAGA
The DNA here is from genome assembly GCF_951804945.1 of Podarcis cretensis. Classification (NCBI taxonomy): domain Eukaryota; kingdom Metazoa; phylum Chordata; class Lepidosauria; order Squamata; family Lacertidae; genus Podarcis; species Podarcis cretensis. The sequence goes on from NC_137178.1 coordinate 54,351,265, forward strand.
ACTGCAGAGACAGTAAGAGCTTCTTCATCGTAATTGGAGCGTTTTCATTTCCCTTGAAGAATTCCTGCTACATTACATGTACTCTGTGGCTAATGAAGCAAATAAATATGTCATGGTACCCAATGGAACTGCACTAGTGCCACAGGTTGCAGAAGAGGAGAGCTAAAAAAATATACCGTCAAACATCAGCCTTCAGAGAAGGGCACAGCAAGACAAAGGACCCAGTTATAGAGCTGCAAATAAAATGTTTTAAGTGAAATATACAAATGTGACACTAGAGGCTGATGGTGAGCTATGCCGAATTCAAGGTATTTTTCAAAACGTTTTTTAAAAAAGCATTTCCCCAACTTTTTTATATGTGTGTAGATTCTACCAAAGGGAAAGCCAACAGATTCAATGAGTGGGTTTCAAACACAAACAAGGAGCTTTAACCTGGACTTGTTTATCAGGCTGTCCCTAGCATCCAATTACTGAATCTTTGCTAATATGCATGAGTCAAAGAAAACTGGGAAGCTCAAGGAGCCAAAAGAACTATCCCTTACACTTAACTGCATCAGAAAGCCAGTGTGATCATGGCAGCCTTCACTAAAAAGATGTCCTTTTAAAAAAAATGGACTACACCTCCCATAATGCCCAGCCCTCATGGCCTTATTGGCTGGTGTTGATGGGAATTGTAATCCAAATCACCTAGAAGTTACTAGGGTTGGGAAGGTTTGCTTAGAGTTTGGGACTTGGACTGGAGAAAGTTGGCTTCTCATCGTGGTTCATCTCATGGGGAGATCTCTGCCTAACCTCTAAGGGTGGATTTTGGAACAGACTGGGACACAGCTGTATATCCCATGGTACCTTGCAGTATTTTTGGCAGGATGGAATGGAGGTAGCCCATGTATACCACTTCTTGGAAGAAGGATGGGATATAAATGTGAGTAATAATAATAACCTAAGAATTGATGCTTTTGAATTATGGTGCTGGAGGAGACTCTTGAGAGTCCCATGGACTGCAAGAAGAACGTATCCATTCTTAAGGAAATCAGCCCTGAGTGCCCACTGGAAGGACAGATCATGAAGCTGATGCTCCAATACTTTGGCCACCTCATGAGAAGAGAAGACTCCCTGGAAAAGACCCTGATGTTGGGAAAGATGGAGGGCACAAGGAGAAGGGGACAACAGAGGACGAGGTGGTTGGACAGTGTTCTCGAAGCTACAAACATGAGTCTGACCAAACTGTGGGAGGCAGTGGAAGACAGGAGTGTCCAGCGTGCTCTGGTCCATGGGGTCACAAAGAGTCGGACACGACTAAAAGACTAAACAACAACAACAATAATATAGATCTCATGATGTATAATTTGGGAAATAGTAAACTTCCTTAAGTCAGATAATTGGTCAATCTAGCTTGGTAGTGACTCTGTACTGATAAATAATAATTTCAAAGTTGGGGACAGACATCATAGTAATTTCAGGGTTGGGGACAGATACTAGGAACTGAACCCCTGTCACAGTTGGTAGTTCACTAGGCTTGTGTGTTCTTTTTAAAGGAAGGCAACAGTGTGTTGGGAAGTTCTCCTGGAAATGCAAATATTGCAATTTTATTCCCTGTGCAGATGTGGTGTCTTTTAATCAGAAATCTAGGTAGAATAACTGGACAAGAAGGTATTGTAGGCAACTGATAGCATCCTTGGTAAAGCGATTCTGCAGCTGAAGTTGAAGTAAGTGGCTTGGTTAGGGATTAAAATTATTTTTGTTTTGTTCTCATTACATCTATTGGAGAAAACATGGCTATCCCTAAAATCCAAGGAGCAGTTCTAGTAAAATCCTTGACTTCTAAGTTGATATGGTCTCATTGATTTTAGCTGGCTTAAACCCAAGTACTCTGGCTTAATTGATCTGTGTGAATTCCGTTAGAAAAATATTGAATCGACGCTTGGCAGACTGAGACATAAAAAAAAGTACAGCAATATATGACCTCATTTAAAGAGCGTTACAGAAATTGAAGAGTAGGAAGCTAAAACACCATTTTAGAGAAAAGGGATATGAACTGATCAATTTGTGGGGGTGGGGAATGGGGAGGGAGAATTTAGTTTAACAGCTGTATTCAAGCAGGAAGGAAAAATAATTGAACAAGATATCCATAGACAATTTCTTGAGGAGTGGTTTCATGCAGGGACCACGCCATCTCACAAGGAGGCACTTTATTTATGCAGAAATTCACTAAAAAAAGAAATTCACAGAAATTCTCTCCCACACTGATCCCTGGATCTGCATACTCTGCTCATGGATCTAGAGTGTGGATGGGGAAACTTTTCCAACCTAACTTTCTGTCATTTTTACAATGCAACAATTAAAACTACAAAGACAGGAATTAATTTGAAACAGGATTCGCCAAGGTTTACCTGTTCTGAATACCAGGGTTTCAGTGAAAACAAACAGCGCCTCTAACCCTCTACACCTCATCACTGAGTAACCATAACCTTGCCTTAGACATCTGGGATTCAGGACAGGTCTTCCTCTTTTGTCACAAGGCTATTGTTTCAGGGATTGTTCAAACTAGAATACAGTGGTACCTCGCAAGACGAATGCCTCGCAAGACGAAAAACGCGCAAGACGAAAGAGTTTTCCGTTTTTTTGAGTCGTTCCGCAAGACGAATTTCCCTATGGGCTTGCTTCACAAGACGAAACGTCTTGCGAGTTCTTGCGAGTTTGTTTCCTTTTTCTTAAAGCTGCTAAGCCGTTAATAGCTGCTAAGCCACTAACAGCCGCTAAGCTGCTAAGCCGCTAATAGCCGTGCTTCGCAAGGCGAAAAAACCGCAAGACGAAGAGACTCGCGGAACGGATTAATTTCGTCTTGCGAGGCACCACTGTACTAGAAATCAGGAGACAGATCATACCCCCTTATGCTTACAACCCACTCTTCAATCCAGACATTAGCAATAGATGTTCTAAAAGAATTTAATGCCACTGCCAGCACATTTTAGACCAAACCACTTGGATTTTTACAAAACATTTTGGCATATAAATTAAATATGTATTAATTAACATTTTGATATGAAAACTGCACCAGGGTGGGGAGCCTGTGGCCCTCCAGATGTTTTGGGACTCCAGTTTCCATAATCCCATACCATTAGCCAGACTTTCTGGAGCTGATGTGGGGCTGGAGGAAAAATTTGTTCTGTTCACATTTAGCTGAGGCAGCCCAGAAAGATGGGCAGCGTATAGATAATAAATTAATGTTGTTGTTGCTGCTGCTGCCATTATTATTATTACTATTATTATTAGGCTTTGAACCAGTCTTCCTGATTTGAAACTTAGTATCTTAGTCCCCATGCTACACTAGCTACACAGTCAATTTAAGAGTTCTTTCTAAATGCAGATACAGGAGTACCTCGGGTTACATACACTTCAGGTTACATACGCTTCAGGTTACAGACTCCGCTAACCCAGAAATAGTGCTTCAGGTTAAGAACTTTGCTTCAGGATGAGAACAGAAATCGTGCTCCGGCGGCGCAGCAGCAGCAGGAGGCCCCATTAACTAAAGTGGTGCTTCAGGTTAAGAACAGTTTCAGGTTAAGTACGGACCTCTGGAACGAATTAAGTACTTAACCCGAGGTACCACTGTACATGAGGAACTGAGAAGGAACCAAGGAGAATTTACCTACGTCTTTCCAAATTTCCCAGTGTTTCACACCTTCTTTCAAGTCACTCAACAAACTTTTGAAGTGGAAAGAAATCAACAAGCCAGCATCTGTCAAACGAGTGTGCTACTCATCTAAATAATCAGTGCATTGAAATGGTAGATAATCTCCTCTGTATACCTGACTTAATGGCAGATGTAGACTTAAATGCTTTTGTGATCACGAAGCATCTGCTTAGAGAGCAAAGTGGACAATATTTTCCAAAGGTTGCCTAAATCTTTGTTTTACGTAAACCCTAGACATATGCCAGATTGGCACTCAAGGGCAGGAAATTATGTGGTTAAAATATTTATACAATGCCTATTTAGGTTGTGCTGTGTCTAGAAATGTTAAGAAGTGGAGTTGCTTACTAATGGCTCCTGCACACCAAAGTGAAAACGAAGGAAAGTGAGGTGTTCGATACCAGTCAGGTATCAGGGGAAAACAAACAAAACAAAACAAATATGGCCTGTCTGTCAGGTAAGTTGTCTGTTATGGGCTGTTTTGCAATTTGCAGAAGGAGACAGATGCCTGCATTTCCACAGTGTGTCGACCAGAATCTTTTTTCTCTAACACACTGGAAGAAGTGATGCATTTATGCAGACATCTGGGTTTGTGGGGAGGGGGAAGAGCCAGAGAGCCTTGCCCAAAAGCAGTTGGTGTGTCAAAACAGTCAAGCTTCACCAACACATCCCCTTAGGCCCTCAGGATGAAGATGAAGGATGAGGAGAGAAAGCATGCAGGTTTAAAACCTCCACATATAATTAACACTTCCAACCTCTGGGAAAAGTGTTTGCTTCTCTTGAAAAATTATGAGGAAATGTCATACTGATGTTTCTTATGCTGCTTTTTGGCCCTCCTTATAGGACAAGGTAGGGATGCTGGTGGCGCTGTGGGTTAAACCACAGAGCCTAGGGCTTGCCAATCAGAAGGTTGGTGGTTCGAATCCCTGCGACAGGGTGAGCTCCCGTTGCTCCGTCCCTGCTCCTGCCAACCTAGCAGTTCGAAAGCATGTCAAAGTGCAAGTAGATAAATAGGTACCGCTCCAGTGGGAAGGTAAACGGCATTTCCATGCACTGCTCTGGTTTGCCAGAAGCAGCTTAGTCATGCTGGCCACATGACCCGGAAGCTGTACGCCGGCTCCCTCGGCCAATAAAGCGAAATGAGTGCCACAACCCCAGAGTCGGTCACGACTGGACCTAATGGTCAGGAGTCCCTTTACCTTTACCTATAGAACAAGGTAGGATTGTAGAACTCTGGGAATGGTGAGCACTGTCCTTTATATCCCAAATCCATGATTTGTGATACTTTTGTTAAAACTAACCAATATATCGGAAGTTAGCAAGCAGACTTTTAAGGCCTCCAGCATTCTTCACCAGGCTGGACATTGTGCAAATCAGATGGTACAGGGGGTGGCAGGTGGATCCAGAAGTGACTTGATGCTCAATCCATGAAAGCCTTATTCAGGCATTTAGAACCCATGATAAATCTCCATGTGCATGTTGAACATATAAAATGCAGCAGTTACACAGATGTGTCTCCAGCCCCAAGCAAAACACACCAAGAAAGAGCAACACCATAGATGTTGATTCTCCTTCCTTGCCAGAAAGAACACTCAGCTCCAGCTGTCCTGTTGCCCTGGAACTGCAGAAGCGAGAGGAATGGACACTCTGCCCCCATCCATCTACCAACAAGACAAGAGTCTCCAACTGCTCTTCAAGTGTCAACACTCCAGCAAAGAGAAGATCAGCAGAATACAAAAATATAGCATGCAGCTCATTCCACCAACATTCATGCTTGTGGAGAAACTGTCAATCGCCACAAGTGCTCCTTATAATTTTTGTTTCTCAGAGAACAGTTTAAAGATACAAAGTTTCTCCTCTCCCCATTTTTCATTGCGGCAACCCCAAATCGAAAATAATGTGCATTGACTATAAGGAAGACGGTGGAGGGTGTCTGGGGACAACTTTCCATTTATTTTGCTTCAGTGATTTACTGAATGCAGAAGAGAGAGTTTATATGGAGGGGCTGAGAAGGAAGTCTTTCATAACTGCTATAAATGAACATTTTGTGAGGATAGAAAAGGATCTTCTTCCTTTTAATCATTGGGTCTGTCTCATGGAGAGAGAGAGAAAAAACCCCGACAGTTATGTGATGTATGTATGAGCACCATTACCTTTTACTGTAATATACACATGTCAAGACATCTCATATATAGCTCTTCTCTCTGGTGGATTAGCTGATGGAAGTGGTTCTTTAACTCACTGGTTAGGGACATGTGTTTTTTTGAATCTCAGCAGCGCAAGTTGAGATTTCTGTGTTAGAGGGCTATGCAGTTGCCTGGTGACTGGAGTGTGAAATAAGGTTCTGCCAGCTCCTGCTTTCAAGTACCTATTTTTCCTCTGCAGAACTGTCATGATTAACTGGCAACCCATTTGTTATGTATCTATCTGTAAATGCGAGCAGAGGGCTACTGAAACTTTTTACTTTTCTAAAGTGTAAAAATAACTTCTCTAGAAGCAGGTACTTAATACATGCCATTTCCTCCAAAGCGGGGGATATTTTAACACTATATCAAAATGGGAAGCCCACCAATATGGACAGGGATTAGCTGAACATGGAGATAAACTGCACCCACCCACATCCACATACTAAATTACTCATCTATCTTTTGATGCCTCTTTGAAGCCATTCTGTCTTTCTCATTGGAAAGGCATGGATTGGATCTGTCAGACTTGGACAATCCATACATGTTAGCCTTGTAAAGCCACTGAGCCAGAAATGAATGAAATGGAAAGAAAGCTATTGGTACACTTTGTTTGGTAGAGCCAAACCAACCAACCTCATGCTCCTTAAAATTCATGGACGATGAGGAATGGAAACCTTAGGAAACCCAAGTTCTCATCAGTATCATCATACTTGAATTCCATGGACTGAGGCTTTCCTGAACTTGTCCTTATGTTGTCCTTGTGGTATCATATAATATAGCTGGATAACTGCTAATGGCCCAGTATAACCTCCTTATCACTGCCCTCTCCATGGGAACATAGGAAGTTGTGTTATACTGAGTCTGATCATTGGTCTATCTGGCTCTGTATTGTCTAGAATGAGTGTCAGTCACTCTCCAGGATTTGAGACAGAAGACATTCCCAACACTCCTAATTATGGCTGAACCCTGACTCCTCCCCACTACTGCCATTGCTGCTTCAACAGCCACCTGGGGAGTGAGGGAATAGAGTCTGGAAGTGTTTTTTCTTCCCTAGTTCAGACTGAAATCTGAACTAGAGAACTTTGGTATGAGGGTATGCTGGCTAGCAATACTGACATGCTTCATGACATGAGCATGCCTACTGCATATTAAGTTTGACAATATCACCACTATTGGCAACACAGAAGCTAAAGATTTCTCTCTGTGTTTGTATCTATATACAGTGGCACCTTGGGTTAAGTACTTAATTCGCTCTGGAGGTCCGTTCTTGACCTGAAACTGTTCTTATCCTGAGGTACCACTTTAGCTAATGGGGCCTCCCACTGCTGCTGCTGCCGCGTCACCACCGCACGATTTCTGTTCTCATCCTGAAGCAAAGTTCTTAACCCAACGTACTATTTCTGGATTAGCGGAGTCTGTAACCTGAAGCGTCTGTAACCCGAGGTACCACTGTATGTTTATCTATCTATCATCTATATCTATCTATCTATCTATCTATCTATCTATCTATCTATCTGTCTGTCTATCTATCTATCTATCTATCTATCTATATCTATACACACACACACACACACACACACACACAGTTGCCTTGCAATCTCTTGTAGATAAATGGCTGTAATAACAACCTTCTTCTTAACCTGCTTAAAGTCCCTGGGAAAATATGTCCCAAGGTTTAAATTATGTTTACATCCTGGCATTGTCTGCTACGAAAGAATCTTCTGAAGATGTATCGGGTTACTGGAGAATATTTCCATTTGATAACATCCATAGTATAGTTCAAAGTCAAGGTCAAATGCAAAGGAACTGCATGGAGAAATCTGTTCGATGAGACACACAGAAGAGGAAGGCAAACAAAGCAGGCGAGCGTGTATCTTCTTGTTAATTAAGATTTGCTCAGCTCGTGTTTATATTTCAGTAATGACAGAACAGTTCTTTTTATTATAAGTTGGATGGCTCTCAGGGTTGTTGAAAGGTTTACAAAATGGGTTGGTATTAGTGTGGTTCATGCAAAATAAACAGAGGAACTATCAGTTCCAGATGTCCTCCCATGCTTTGAGAAATCAAGTTGCTTGCCAAAGCTTTACTGGCTCTGCACCTTCATTTAGTGAATCTTGAATGACATAAACAAGATTGTTTTCTCCCTAAAGGGAAAGCCATATGCTCATAGATCTAGCAAAGCCCTCCAACCCAATGGATGCAGACAGTGCAGTTGTCTTATGGCTTCTCCTCTAGCAAGTCTTTGCTGTCAGTTTGTTCAAACACTCAGTCATTACTAACTTGTTTTCTGTAAACACACATGCACACAAAAACTGCTTCTCGGTTGGGAAAGCCTCTCTCATTTTCCTCACTAATTCTGGTTCTTCTCTCTGTGTTGGAGCAATTGAATGGCAAAATCATTTGCCAAACTGTCAGTAGGAGATGATTTTTTTTTTCTTTTTGCAAAAGGAAAAATGGGAATTGCATTACCTTTGTTGCATTGTTAAAGAGTGGAAATTTAAACTCAGAAAGTTAAAGTAAAGGGGAAGCAGTGGTCTCCTACCCTAAACATAGGCATGCTCCAAATCCAAAGTACACAGAGTGGCGTCACTGAAGAAATTTTCCCAAATGTACTGGGGTTGGAATTTTTCTCCCTCTTGTCTTATCCCCACAATCTCCTTGTGCATGTGTACACATATACAATTACACAGTGCTGAAAGCTCTGCTCCACTTGTTACATACATTCCTCTACTGTTCAGCCATGTGCCAGTAAGCTAACTATTTCATTTCTTTAAGAAACATACCTGCTTAATTAGAATGTAGAAACCCCCCAATGGGTCTTGTTGGAGAAGACTGCAGCTCCAAACATGCAGAAACATTTACAGCTGGGTTAGCAAACATTGAATAAAGTAGAATGGAAACTGCAAATGGCAGCAGTAATGAAGCATCTAAGTCCTAACCTGTTCTGCTAACAGAAAAGCAAAAATGAAGTTATACTTTGAAAGAATGATTGTCCGATTGTACACTAGATGATATCTTAGTATCCATGCGGATGTTTTCAGGTGTGTGTGGCTTGCTGTTTGCTCTGGTGGAATTTTACATAGTTAATTAAGTTATCATTCTATTATTCCACACCTTTTCATTTCAATGCCAAGGCCATTCATTTCAATGCACACGGGGACAATACAGGCATCAACTATGTATCATTTATGGACAGAAAACAAGTGACTATCAATGCATTTGTAGGATTGATATTTTGTTATGGATGTAAGCAAATATTTCTGTTCTTGTTCACATTTCCTGTCTGAGCACTCTGACATTCTTAGTCAAGGCAGATAGACGTGGCTTGGTCCACCATGCCACATGGAAAGGACCATAGGCCAGATGTTCCCCATCACTGATGTAAGAGGAGATAGCATTTTCCAATGTCCCCATCAAATTTGGATGTGTCCATGCCTCAAAACAGAAACAGTTGGGGCATTTGAAAATGAAGTAGACTGGAATTTTCAGTAATAAGATTAGATCACCTGCTTTTTTCTGCTGTTTTGTCGAAATGAATTTATTCCTCAACCCAAATGTATAGGTTCCCAAGTCCAAATTTTACTTCAGCTTCAAAGAGCCTTGTTCTGTGTTGTGTTTTCCCCTCAGAATCAAGAGAAGTTTAGACTCAACAGGATGGTGTCCACCTGAAGAAAAAGCAAAGTAAGCACATTAACCAATTAGAAGAGATTCAGTTCTAAACCGAAAGATAAGGAAACGTCTGCTTCAGCAGCTGGAAAAAAAAGTTCAGCTGGGTCTTGTGAAGCAGAATGTTCTCCTTTCTGGCCTGAGGGAAGAAAAGATCTGTCATCCTGATATCCCTGCCTTTTCCTTATGGCAGTTCCAGTAATGATGCAACTTGAAGATAAAGCACTTCAGAATTTACCCATTATCTAAGAGCCAAGATTTCAACTTCAGGCTTGTTCCCCTTGATTTTCATTCCCTCTCTCTTCTTCCCACTCTTCAAATCTTCTCCTTGGTTTTTCCTTTCCCTCCACAACCCACAGCAGCATCTGCCTTACATAGGGATGATTTTTTTTTCTTAAAACCTCAATTCGTGTGAATTTTCTTCTTCCTCCTGAATCACTCCTTGATATCAATGAGATGTGAGGTTTTCGTTTAATGGTTTCACTAAAAATAAGAAAGGGACAAGGCATTTCTAGCTTCTGCCCACTTCTCCCTCCTACTGTCAATTACCAGTTATTCTTGAGAGTACTTCTTGCCCCATTTCCTGTCCCTCCACAAAAGCATTCCCATCTGGATCCCTTGTGGGACCTTGCAGCAGAGAGCAGTATTCTTTATATAAACAGAGTTTTGTGATTTTCTAAAGAATATCATACACAAGCACAAACACATACTTGTGCACATACTTATACTTATTTATTAATACTTCTAAAATTATGCTGCAGAAATATATTATATGGAGCTTGACCCTTGCTTTCTTTTATTTCTTTAAAACATTTATAAACTGCTTAATATTTGATGCACAATATATGTCTTTTTTCATAGACTTTTATCTATAATACAGTTAGTCAGAAGCATACCACCACAGCATAAAAGATGCTCTGAGATAAGGGCCTGGAACCAGAAGAGATGTCCTGTATTGTCCTGGTCCCAAGAGGGTTGACTTGTGTCTGTATGTTGCTGAGGTCAGTAGTTGACAGGATGAGTTAAAGAGTGAGAGATTAGGGTCTCTTCTGATGTAGTAGGGGTTAAAGTGCTAGTGCTGCTAATGACTTGGAGTTTGGTGTGTGTAGCCTTCTACCACCATTTCAACTGATGATCATACCAGTAATGAAAAGTGTCAAAGTACGTTTCCAAAATAGCCCACCCATTTCATAACATTTTACAGAGGCAACAGGAAAAGGTTGCCTACCTTTGGCCAGGAGGGCACCACACTGGAGGAAGGTAGTTGCACTGAAACAACAACCCACTGCAAAGTGCTATAAACTTCAATAAAACTGCTGCTCACTAAAAGCCAATGTCTTCTCTCTTCGTTCCATATGTGTGTGGGTGAAATTGATCTCACTTTCTCTTTGAATCAGGGATGAAACAAAGCTTCAACTTTTAAAACTGAATAAATCTGAGCTGCTTTTTCTTTAGAAAAAGAACAAGAACACTTTTAACAGTTTTTAATAGAATATTTAAAGAGAGAAGTAACTGGATGTTCTTATTTTGAAGTTTAAAAAGTTTGTGGCATACCAAGTCAGAAATCAAAGTTAAAGCACTTGCAAAATTAGGTTCATTGCATACGTTTAGGTAGGATCAGGCAATCCAATAGCTGAATCTAAGTCAGTATTTGAGATTTTATCCTAAGAGTCCCCAAGCCAAGTTTGGGGGGACAAACTGGGATCACACCAAATTGTCTAGCAGCAGGACAAGATCAAAATCAGGTGGTCTGTTTACAAAGTGAATGGGAATTTATGTGCTAGAGTAGGAAATAGAAAACTGGAGGATGTAGGTATAAAGCATGGCCAAATATGCAGTCATTTCACATAATAGAAGATACATCTCAATATAGCCACGATCAAAGGAATATATTACAACTCTAGGACATACCACAGGAAGCCTGGAACTATTCATGGTCAGCATTGAGCCAGAATCCTAAAATATGGGTGTTTCTCTTGGAGTAGACTTCTGGGAGTTTGAGCAGCCAGACCTTTAATAAGAGAGTGATCCAGGTCATAGGCCTGCAACTCTTCACAATTACTAGTTTCAACTTTCAAACCTGGATGCTAAAGACTGGTAACTGCGCTTCCCCGGGAAATGTAAGCCAAGCAATTTCATTCTTACATTTTCTAACCTCAAAATTTATTCTGGTACATTGATTGCTCAATAACGCCGTATTAATGTGCTAAAGTAAAGGTAAAGGTACCCCTGCCCATACGGGCCAGTCTTGACAGACTCTGGGGTTGTGCGCCCATCTCACTCAAGATGCCAGGGGCCAGCGCTGTCCGGAGACACTTCCGGGTCACGTGGCCAGCGTGACATCGCTGCTCTGGCGAGCCAGAGCCGCACACGGAAACGCCGTTTACCTTCCCGCTGGTAAGCGGTCCCTATTTATCTACTTGCACCCGGAGGTGCTTTCGAGCTGCTAGGTTGGCAGGCGCTGGGACCGAGCAGCGGGAGCGCACCCCGCCGCAGGGATTCGAACCGCCGACCTTTCGATCGGCAAGTCCTAGGCGCTGAGGCTTTAACCCACAGCGCCACCTGCGTCCATTAATGTGCTAGAAGTGGTTAAACCTAGTGTGGTGGGGCATCAGCACTCACCTGACCTCAGAGGCAATTCAGTGTTTTGCAGGTCAGAAGAGTGGCACCACCCCACCCCACCATCTACTATTGTTGAAATCTCACCTTAAATAAAATGAAATACAACTAAAGGATTTCCATTTAAGAACCCAATTGAAGAGCCTATGAAGTCAGTTTTATCCTTAAAATGAAGGACTCTTCACTGACATCCACTCTTGGATTTCCTCTCATGTTGTTTAACTTACGATGGTACAAAAGCCTTGCTCTCTACCTCATTCCCTCCATAATATACCTTTAGCTTCTGATCCTGCTTCTGCTTTATGAATGGAATATCGAACCATGCAGAATGATAAAATATTGCTTCACAGATCATCTCTACATAGTTTCATTTCAAGATGGAGAAGAAAGTTCTCCCTGTAAGAATCTTCCAGCTAATGCAATGGCTGTTCTCAAAGGTGAAATGTCCAAAACTTAATTTTCGCTTCGTATTTTGATGGGTCAGGCTCTTTTTAATTATGGATGTTGCACTGGGCATGTGGTAGCATATTCCTTCTCCATTCAAGAAAATTAGAAAGACTGATCCCATTTTTTAAAAATCTCAGGAGATTGCTCATGTCCTAATCATCCACTTGGTGTATGTAGCTCATGAGCAATATGAAGAAACACAGGTCTAGACAGTGACATGAATGCAAGGGATACATTCTGCCCATTCTTAAAAAAGAGATTCACTCTCACATTTGAATCAGTTCACATTTAAAGGTGAACTGACGTAATTCCCACTTTCTGAAACAAATCCCACCTTTGGAAGTTTCACTTATTAAAATGTTGTAATGTTGTTCTCCAGTTATGTGCTAGCAATGCATCTAGTAGCGTAAGTAAGGTAAAGGTACCCCTGCCCGTATGGGCCAGTCGTGTCCGACTCTAAGGTTGTGCGCCCATCTTACTTAAGAGGCCAGGGGCCAGCGCTGTCCGGAGACACTTCCGGGTCACGTGGCCAGCGTGACGAAGCTGCTCTGGCGAGCCAGCACCAGGGCAGCACACAGAAACACCGTTTACCTTCCCGCTATAAAGCGGTACCTATTTATCTACTTGCACTTAAGTGTGCTTTCGAACTGCTAGGTGGGCAGGAGCTGGGACCGAACGACGGGAGTTCACCCCGCCGCGGGGATTCGAACCACCGACCATACAATCGGCAAGTCCTAGGCGCTGAGGTTTTACCCACAGCACCACCCACGTCCCATCTAGTAGGGTAGAATATAAATAAAAATGAATATGCATGTTCATATATTCAAATATACATTCATATGAAAATAAGAACATGCATTATGTTAGGGGAAATTGCTTTGCAGAAATGTGTATATTAAGCAAAATTGCATGCAAGCCTGTGTCTATTAGGAGAAATCCACACTAATATGCTAGTGAGATTTCACGAGCACTTAAAAAAAAAAAGAACTCAGTGTTTTTTTCCCCCCTAGGGTAACTTAAGGTTATGCATTACCAGCACTTTCCCCAAAATGTTAAAAGTCCACTTACTGTAACAGCATGGTGAGTACCAGCGCCTTTAAAAAATAAAAATCACTGTGCCAGCTGATGTGGAAATGTGAAGAACTGAGCATAAGATTGGAAAAATGCAAAACATAATTGGCGGATTAACCCATCCCTATCTGGGAATAAGCCTCATTGACTTTAATAGAGGTTACATCTAAGTAGACATGGTTAGGATGGTGCTGTAAGCAAGTAAGGATTTCCTCCTAAGGATCTCCCCCCCCCCAAGAGAAATATGCCAGTTCTTGGCTCATACAGGGAGGCCTATCAAAATCCTTTCACTCTTTATGGAAAGCCCCAACACACTGTGAAACCTTGCCAAGAGCTGACATCTCTAATTGGCAGCTGCTGCTATCACATGGACGGCTGATTAATAAATTAGTAAATTCTTCAGCAGCAAGGAGCTGTCTGATATTATTAAGAACTACTTGCTCACCACAGATGCTCAGTCTGCCTATTTTCCACATGAGTTCAATGTGGAAAGACTGTGATCCGTGTTGATCATTATTCAATGCACAAGCAATGGCTATCGACAGAGATTTATACAGTCTCAGCAGAAAAGAATAATAAAAGTAATAAGAAGCCTCATAAACTGTGTGGGGAAAGGGGAGGTGGCTATGGAGGCATGTACAAGCGCAATTGAAAGAAACTATGAAGTGAAGAACAAGCAGCTACAGTCAGCAGCATATCATATCACACACACACACAAACTTCTTACTAAATAAGAAATTCCTTGAAGAACTGATTGTCAAAGTAAAAATGGGGGATCTTTCTCATAAGTGTGTTAAGAGATGTCTTTGTATCCACACTTTAGGGAAAGTTACACTAAAAGCCAATTAAGTCCCACTGATTTCCATGGGTGAATTATCACATGCTTATATATCTTTAACTGAAGCCAAGTGGGCTTATGGTGAACTCTTTTGCATGTCTACTCTGATGTAAGTCCCAGTGAGTTCAATGGGACTTACGTCCATTCCAGAGTTTATAGGCTACCGAGCTCAATAGTTCTCAACTTTGGCTACAACATTTCTCTTTTGTCTTTTTAAAAGGGGGGTTAAATATAATTTGGGATCCCCTAAAACAATACAGTCGTGCCTTGGAAGTTGAACGGAATCTGTTCTGGAAGTCTGTTTGACTTTCAAAACATTCAAAAACCAAATCGCTCCTGCAGCCAATCAGAAGCTGTGGAAGCCCCATCGGATGTTTGGGTTCCAAAAGAATGTTCGCAAACCAGAACAATCAATTTCGGGTTTGCGGCATTCTGGAGCCAAAACATCCGAGTTCTAAGGCATTCAGCAACCAAGGTACGACTGTAATAGAATATCCACTGAAATAACAATATTCATCTCAATACTTTTCTTAAGATGGTCAAAGGAGCCATTCTAAAGAAAACTGGTTCTATTTATTCCTGATAGGGACAGCAACCTATACATGGAAGTTAAGTTGATTTGTTGCAGGTTTTCATGCGGGGATGGTTCTTATTTTCACCAGGGGGGCGCAGTTTCATTCCTATAAATAATGAATCCATCGTTTATGGATATATTTAATCTGGGAATTGATGTACTGTCATTTGTAGTACTGTCATTTGTAGCGACTCACTCAACACAAGAAGGCTGCCTAGACTAGCGTGATTGAAACCATGCAGCACAAACAGCTGAACAGACCATTGTGCATAGATGGCACGAAAGACTGATATTATTGGTAACTGTGGGTCTAATTATAACAGTGCTAAATAATACAAACACTGAATGAGCCATATCAGCGGGGAGAGAGAGGATCTGTCTCCAAAGACGAATAGCACATACCCAGATAATGTGGTCTTGCTTCCAGTCAGCTGATGCTTATTCCAAAATCAAGAGGAAATATCTATAATTAAAAGCAGCTCAATTTTGTCCTGATATTTGCAGGTATTTTGTAAAAGAGTACTTCTTCCTTCCCAGAGGGGAGTGGATGCCTTCTTCATATTCAGTAGTGCAGGTATGCATTGCTCTGCCCCCTACAGTCAAGGTGTTTGGGGCACCTATTCACATCTCTGGAACATCTGTCACTGGTGATGAAAAACATAGCACTTGTCTGCAGTCCCATCCTCCTCACACATTCCTTGACAGAGAAGAGGAATGAACTGTTTAATCACTTAAAGCTTCAATTTAATTTTAGGACTAGTGCTACACAAGCCTAGCAATTCTTGGTCGCATATAATCTTTGTGCCATTCCTGGATTCCTGTCAACACACCACTCATACATATCCAAAGTTGAAAGTACCTCATTTTAAAGTAGTTATGTGAGCTGTTTTGTCGGGTTCACAGGCAAGACACTCATACATTTCAGTGTGACATGTTAAATTGGAAGTTACATTAGTGTGAGCCAGTGGCGTAGCGTGGGGGGTGCAGGGGGGGCCGGCCGCACCGGGCACAACATCTGGGGGTTAGGGTTAGGGGGCGCAAATCCACGGGTTAGGGGGCGCAAATCCATGGGTTAGGGGGCGCAAATTACTTGCCTTGCCCCAGGTGCTGACAACCCACGCTACGCCACTGGTGTGAGCTTCTTAATATGGGTGAGAAGACACCAGAGACAAAGGAATGTAATCACTTTGATGCAGATAAATTGGTATAGGAAGAAACAGGGCATCTCTTCAATAGGAGAACAGAAAATAAAAACTTTAAATAAATTTTAGGAGATTCATACAATCAATAATGATGAGATTCATACAGTGGTACCTTGGGTTACATACGCTTCAGGTTACATACACTTCAGGTTACAGACTCCGCTAACCCAGAAATAGTGCTTCAGGTTAAGAACTTTGCTTCAGGATGAGAACAGAAATCGTGCTCTGGCGGCGTGGCAGCAGCAGGAGGCCCCATTAGCTAAAGTGGTGCTTCAGGTTAAGAACAGTTTCAGGTTAAGTACTTAACCCGAGGTACCACTGTATAATTAAAAAGGTACCCAGGACGTCAGCCCTGCTGTGTCTTACTGGGGCCTTCCTGCTCATTCTGCTCAGGCAGGTCTTCGACTGCTGGCCTCCAAATCCTACCCCAGCCACTGAGCTCATTCTTGAGTCTATTACTTGTATTTCACAGCTTCAATCTTTTCTTCTATTTTCTTCTTCCTTTTCTCTGTAACTCCCTGTCTCCTGACATCTTCACCTCCTCTTCTTGCTTGCAACTGCTTAAGCATCTGAAACAAGTACCTTAGTTTAGAAAGAACCTCTAAAATCTCACTGCACCACACTGGCTAGGCTACAGTTGCCCTCCGCCCCACCCAGTCAGCAGAAACATAATCATTCTCTCCCCTTCTCCAGCCACTATGCTATTTTATCATCACAGCAAACCTGTGGGGTAGGTTAGGATGGAAAGTGATGGGAAAGTGACTGGTCCACACCCAGTCATCCAGTGAGCTTCATATCTCGGTAGGGATTTGAACCTTGTCTGACATGCTAACCATTATACCACACTGCTCCCCTTCCATGTTTTGTTAGTATGATACGTATTGACACTTAGATTTCAGAATTACTTCCAAGCTGGTACCTTGCCCTCACAGTTCTTTGACTTCAAATTATAAACAGTGATTCTCCCTCTGAACACAGCCTAATGCAGGAAGGTGGGGAGGAGAAGGAAGAAGAGCACTAAAGCAAGCCATTTTAGCATCTTAACGGAAGCATCTCTGACAGCAACAGGGAAGGAGACTATTTCACCAGCCAGCACACATGTGTGCAGGTGTGGGCGGGTGAAGTTATAATGCCATTACTTGGAAACCTAGTGCCTAAACATTTCAAGTTGCAGCTCTTTAAAGTGTATCATGTCATTCTTTGTTCGGAATCAAAGCCACTGTTTTGCATTTCTTCCCCACCCCCTTGTGGTCCCCTCGTGGTCCCCTTTGGTGTCCTTTTTTTTTAAGAACCCACCCCCTTTTTTGCTTTTAGATTATTCTTCAGTGGCAGCTTGAACTAAACAACAAATTCTTCTCCTTGCTCCCTCACTGCAAAGAGACAGTTTATCATACATTTTGCATAGTGATGCATTATACTCTTGCGGCACTCACAACTTCCCCAGATCAGCAAAAGACAAGAAAAGAGTCGCAATTAGAAAGGAAAGCACAGTGTGATCTGAAATAATGTATGCTGAGCTTTAGATGGCAATGAAAAGTGGGAGGGGGAAGGCATCGGTGTGAGCAAAGTTCTGCAATGCTGAGATTTTGCAGCATGACTCAAAGCTCATGTGTTGAAAGCACAACATGCATCCAGGACATGCTTCTTACTGGACCCGCTAGTCATGTGCTATGTGACTGTTGTCCCCCCCCTTTTTCAGACGGTACCACCTCCTTCACACTGCATACCACTGCACTGAAACTAGATAGGATATAGCAAGAGGCGAGAGGAAGCTCTGGGGTTTTAATTGTAACCTCTTCAGTGTGCAAGAGGCTTATATGACCAGAGTCCGTGACTGATTGACCTAAATCCTTTTGTTCGGAGTTGGTTGGATAAAGGTGAAGCCATGCCATAGCAAAAAAGCTATTAACTTTTGAAAGCTAAATGGCATTTCCCCCTTCCTTGGAGTGGCTTGTGACAAGAAAACAGCCCCTTTCACAGACACAGTCTGTGAAAACTATTTCTCCGAAAGCAGGGATTGTTTTCAACAGGAGCAAATGGAAGGAAAGGTGACTTTGCTTACCTCAAATGTTAGATGTCTATCTAATATGTACTATATTAACAAAGAGTGAAGTGACAACACAGTTTTCTTTTATGTATTATACTGTTTCCCAGACTACTTAGAATACCTTTTATTGACTTCCAACCAGAGGCTGGAATACCTCCACACATTGCAGTAGTCTGTCACTTTTCTCTAGCTGTTTAAATATACCCTATCAATGTAACAGGGTGGTAATTTTAATAAGCAACTGATGGAGAAGGGGAGATGGTTCACCACTACAAGCCTGAAAAATATCCACTGAAGTTAATGAGGACATATAAGTATAACGGGCAACAAAAATTAATTCTAGTGTATTTCTAAGGTGCTAAATCAATGAATACCCAACAGCAACAACTATTGCTGGGTTTGCAATAATATGGACACACATTTTTGCATGTCCGTATTGCTGATTAATTGCCTCCTTTCATCAGTTCACAAGCCTAATATTTGAATGTCAAGGTTTACAGATAGGGTTGCAAATCTCACAAGGCATATCTTAGGGGAAGCCAGTGTTGCCCAACTCCCATCAACACCAGCCAGCATGACTGCAGGGCCTAGAAATGCTGCTCTTCTGCCTTCTGCCTAATTCTGTCTGTTGGTATTGCTGGGGTGTGACCACAGGTTTGTCATTTTAATTTCTGTTATGTCAATGATGAATCTCATACTGTCTTAGTCCATGTCAGTATCTTTTTTGGAAGAGGGCACCTCTGTCTAAAATTCAGGTATGTCCAAAATCCGTTTCGGTGACCTAATCTGGCCCGCTGGTTGGTTTAATCCAGCCCCTGTGGCAGTTTATTTTCTGGGGTAAAATCCTAAAGAAAACCCCAACAACTTCAATCCTAAAAAAAGTTTAACAACTTGATCGGCCCCTTGGCTGGCCTTCACGGCCCTTCACTTCATCAAATCTGGCCCTCTTTGAAAAAAGTTTGGACACCACTGAGACTCTAAATCAATGTTCATTGGCTTGGCAGCAAATATCTATCCCTTGATATCTCCTCCTCAAATTCTCCTGCTCTAGAAGCACTTCATTATTACTAATTTAATATATCTAGCTAGCTAACTGCCTATCTATCTCCCAAGAACAACTTTAGTATACAAAGTAGTAGCACATATAAATCTGAATCATCTTAAGAAGTCTATTAAAGGCCAAGCATGAAAACAATGTAGGTCCAAGTATAAGAAGAGTCCATGTGAGAGGAATAGGAATGGGCAAATGTGCCAGTTTTGATTTCTCCCAGTTCCTTATTTTTTCCAATCTTAAGTTCAGTTTTCCATATTTCCACATAATGTAGATTTTATTTAAAATCATGAAATTTCATCATATTTTCCTAATATACCCATTTTTGTATCCAATTTTCCCTGATATATACATTTTTTTCAAAACTATTTCCCCAAATATTATGCATTTTGCGCATATATATATATATATATAGAGAGAGAGAGAGACTTTACCCTCATGTGTGTATTTTTGTATGCATTTCTTTGCTAAAGACTGCTCACCATTCATGGTGGGTGGCGTTGCAGCTGGGCATCTAGGCCCCTGTAACAACCTGGCTTGGGGGTGTGGACTGCACTTCAAAATTCTGAGAAGTGTAAAATTTAGAAGATTTTTGTGTACTTTTTCAGAAAGGGTGGAATAGGTAGATTTGCCTTTAAATGTGAACTGAATCATAAGACCACATTTGTTAAAAAGCCAGAAGCATTTCTGTTAGGTATTACAGGCCAAGACATGCCAAAAGAACAGAAGATATTATTTATGTATGCAACAACAGTGGCTAGGATTCTACTAGCCTAGAAATGGAAAGATGACAAGACACCAACTAAAGAAGAATGGCAAGAAAAACTGATGGAAAACTTAGAGACAAGGACAATAGAGACTTCAAAAAAGACTGGGAACCATTTATATTATATTTATAGAAAAACTATAAAGAAATAGACTCTCTAGCAGGGCTTGACTAAACACTTACAATTAACAACATAGAAATTAAGAGGTAAAAAATGGGAAATAATAAAGGTTAAGTGGGAATGTGAAAACAAGTATGGTATAAAAATGTTAAGAATATAATAATATTTAAATTAAAGACTGCAATATTAAGGTAAATGAAAATAAACAGGGGAAGCAAAGTCTCAAGAACCAGAAAAGGAAGTTGAGGGAAGTCCTGAGGGGGTGTGGTGGGGAATTATATTGTAATTTTGCTTCTGAAATAATGTTGATTATGATTGACAAAATTGTAAAATTTAATAAAAAGTATTTTTTAAAAAAGTGAACGGAATCATATTTATTCCCCATACCTAGAGAGGATGTACTGGTACAGAGCCTGTCAGGTCCCTTGGATAAGTTATGTTGCTCTCGAAGGGAAAATAGTTCTGGGAAAGTTCAACATTTTGCCTGGAGCACGACATGTTTTCACCGGTAGGTTCACAAGGCCGTGTCAAAGATGATGGTGACAGAAAGGATTGATATACTAGATAAAACACCACAAGAACACATCCATTTGGACCAAAGTTTGTATTGTTAGATATCATGTGACAAATTTCAAAAAGAACAAAAATCAAAATCAAATTACAGGCAACCAAGTCACAATTAAGACCTTTATTAGGAGAATGAGGGGAAATCTAGGAATTTGATGAGGTATACTTTTTCTCTCTCGCTCCCAAGGCCAAAAATGCAATGATGAAAGATTACTGAGCTACGAAATAGTGCTGTCAGCATTTCTCCCATGAAAGATAAAGGATCGCTTTAAGATAAGGAGGTTGCAGATAAAAGAAACATAAAATTAAAAATTAAAAACACTGCAAATGTTTAGCGCTGCACAATAGGCCGCAAAATCAACAGGGGAAAAGTTAAATATCATAATTAAAAGAGGAAGTCACCATACCTGTGCTAGACATATGCTATTAAATTATTTAATGCATCTTCCTCATTAATTCATTGTATGATCAGTATTCAGATTAGCATGGAGGTAATAAATCAGCAGATTAATAAGTGTTCTCTGGGGATACATGAAGAATAGCTGGCAGAAACCTCAAGTCCCAGGTCTTAGCTCTGCTTCATCAACACTCATAAAGTCATGTATGGATTCGTATTGGTGTTATAGCGACATGGATCTGTTTCTATGAAATTTTATCTTTGTCTAACTTTCTATGCAACCCTGGGCATGTTGACTCACAATTAAGGCTGCAATCCTAACCCCACTTCCATGAGAGTAAACCCCATTATATACAATGAGAATTACATCTGAGTAGACATGGTTAGGATTGTGTTGTAAGTCCCCTTAGGGTGGTTAGGAACTGTGTTTAATATTACAGCACTAATCACTTAGGATCATTTTTTGATTAGGTGGCAAATAAGTCTTGTTAAATAAGAAATATTACATATTTGACTCAGTATGTTGCCAAGCACAATTCAAAGTGTTGGTGCTGACCTTTAAAGCCCTAAACGGCCTCTGCCCAGTATACCTGAAGGAGCTTCTCCACCCCCATCGTTCAGCCGGACACTGAGGTCTAGCTCCAAGGGCCTTCTGGTGGTTCCCTCACTGTGAGAAGTGAAGTTACAGAGAACCAGGCAGAGGGCCTTCTCGGTAGGCATGCCTGCCCTGTGGAATGCCGTCCCATCAGATGTCAAGGAAATCAACAAAAATCTGACTTGTAGAACACATCTGAAGGCAGCCCTGTTTAGGGAAGTTTTTAATGTTTGATGTTTTATCATGTTTTTAATATTCTATTGGGAGGTGCCCAGAGTGGCTGGGGAAACCCAGCCAGATGGGCAGGGTATAAATAAATAACAAATTATTATTATATTATTATTGTTTGTTGTCGTTTTGAAGTTTTACCTGCACTTTACCCTGACATCCCATGGCAGGTCTCAGCAATTTAAAATACACTATAATTACAATCACAAGTTTAGGGTGACTCCTAAAAATAGAAATCTTGAGTGTCAAAAGCCAAGGTAAAGATGTATTCAATGAAAACTGTATGGTGAAGTTGCCAAACACACCTCTGTGGGGAGCTAGCACCACAACTCAGGGGCTGCAACAGAGAAGGTCCACTCCCAGGTCACCACCAACCAAGCTTCTGAGGGTGAAGGAACCACCAAGTGGTCTCCCTCTTCTGATCTTAACACCTGAGAGGATCTGTAGCGAAGAAGACTGCCTTTCAGATATTTAGGATTTAAGTTTAGGACTTTAAATTCCAATGTGAGTGCCTTAACTTGGCCCCAGAAATGAACTACCAACCAATGCACCTGTTTTAAAACAGATATTATACAAGTTCTAAGTGGAATCCTACCCCAGTAATCTGGCCGTTGCATTTTGGACCAAGTGAAGTTTTTCAGTCGTCTTCAAGGGCAGTCCAATAGAGAGCACATTATAATAATTTTGTCTGGACGTTACTACAATATGAAGTCCAGTGGCCAAGTCATTTCTGTCCAAAATAGGTCATAGCTAGTGAACCGGATGGAGTTGGAAAAAGTCTCTTCTAGCCACTGAGGCAGCTTCAGCTACCACTGAAAGTGTCAGATCTAGGAGTACAGTGGTACCTTGCGTTACATACGCTTCAGGTTACATAAGCTTCAGGTTACAGACTCCGCTAACCCAGAAATATTACCTTGGGTTAAGAACTTTGCTTCAAAATGAGAACAGAAATCGTGCTCTGGCGGTGCGGCGGCAGCAGGAGGCCCCATTAGCTAAAGTGGTGCTTCAGGTTAAGAACAGTTTCAGGTTAAGAACGGACCTCTGGAATGAATTAAGTACTTAACCTGACGTAACACTCTACTCCCAAGTGATGGAACTGTTCCTTTTGGAAAGATGCAACCCCATCAAGAACAGGCCATTTCCCCACCTCCCAGACTCAAGAACTTGGGACATATAACGTCTCTGGTTTTTTATCAGGATTCAGCATCAATTTATTGGTGCATGTCCCATCCTCCATTGCCTCCAAGCACTGATCTAACAAATATGTTGCAACCTCATACCCCTTCTGTCAGCCTCGGTAAATCTTAACTTTTGTTTATGTGTTGAAACAGTGGAGTCAAATTGACTTCTAAGTTAAAAGGGAAGAAAAATCACTCTCCAGGGGGGCAAAATTCTGATGTTATAAAATGATTGAAGAGGACTGAAATGAGGCAGAAAGCAATGTTTATGCAATGTGCAGTAGACAATAAACATATAGGGCTTGGCACAGGTTCGTAGCTCTGACAGAGTTACACTGTCCATGCCAAGCCTCAACAGAAAACAGCATTGCTTAAATAAGTGGAAATTCACAAGTCATCTTTTTTTGGCTTGCAATGAATGAACAGATAAATGCTGTCATTCAGTTAATGTGTAACCCATGACAAGCCCAAGCTTAATACCTTTAACCGACAATCGATATTTCTTTCATTTTATATTGATTGTCTTTTCAGCAGGAGAAAAGCCACAATTGCATTGTACTTCCCATTAATACATTTTGTATGCAGATGACATTGCTCACCTTCCCCACAGGTGTTTATGGTAGACTTTTGACAGAGCAATGTGGATACCACAATTCTGTGCAAGCTCAGAAAAAGTCACATAATTTGGTGTTAAGAATCTCACCTTTTATCTTAAACTAAAATCAGGTATCTTGTCCCTAATGTAGGCTTTGAAGTAGGAATGAATGGATTACAAGAGTTCCATTTATTTAATGTTATACGGTTTCACTCTGCCCTATTTTCCACTTTCCCTAAAGTTCAGTTTAGAGGGATTTCTAAAACTAATTTCAAGACTGCATCTTGCATGGTTTGCCACAGCTTTCCATTCTTTCCATTCCACCCTTTGCATCTTTCACCCACTCTACAATGCCAGGGAGCACTGAGCATTGATAAAACAGCACCAATCAAACAAACCCAACAATGCAACAATCTTCAGATTATTTGTATGCATTCTCACATCAAGAATTGCTTGGGGGGGGCCTTTTTTATCAAGGTACATTTGTAAAACACCATACAAAAACAATATCGAAACAAATCATAGGTAAAATCACACTGATAACTTTTTTGTAGGGTTTTGTTCACAGGAACCACTGATATGGATGGTTAAAGGGAAGACAAAAATGAATTGGGGGAACTAGCAGGTGTGGCCAATGGAGCTCACAATAAAGGTCATTTTAAAAAGAGAGAGAGAGAAAAGAAAATATAAACACTAGGATAATGGAGCAAGCAGGTTCAAGTGTACCCAGCTCTGCCTGGTACATCTTGTGTGTAGTGCTCACTCTTGAAACCCTCTTTCCCTGCTTGAAGACAGAGAAACTTGAAGACAGAGAAACTGAGCTTGAAGACAGAGAAACTGAGCTTGGGACAACAATGGCTTCTACAGTCCGGAAGAGCATCATTTCCTACCAGAATCTGAGGCTGAAAGTCCAGCAAACCGCAGGAGAAATAACACATAGCAAATTTGTTGCTGGCCAGGGATTCTAGGAAGAAAAATTTATTCTGTCTTGGACTGAGGGCCCCTGTTATAAGCTTTCCCTGCCCTGAGGTAATTTTCAGGGCCTTGGGCCCTTGGAACTTGAGGCGGAGGAAATGGGAGGTAGAAGGATCAGGTGCTTTGCCTTTGTGTTCATGTTTTCATGAGTATTCAGCTGGAATTCTTTCAAAGACTGTATCCCTTTCAGAGCCTGCCCTGTGGCACTCTGGCATCCCTACTATGACTATTTGGTTGCAAGTAGACTTTCCATTTTTTAAGAAATCCCAAAATGCAGGGGAAACTAATATAAAAACGGATGCTGCATGGCCATTTCCTGAGCAAAAATCACAGATCTAGCAGAACGCAGACAGTTATCTAGGCTTATACTATGCTGCACATTATATCCCCATAGGCACATTACGAGGCACACGGTGGAGTCCTTCATTTATATCCTATGCCCTATATTTAATTCTTGATCCATTACTGAGGGTAATGCAGTAATGAAATGGGTGGAGGTGAAAAGAATACTGCTGTGCTTTGAAATAATCTGAAAAGTATTGCTTAACATTGAATGGGTTTTTCATGCAGTATCTGCCAGTTTTGATTATGTGCATCCTACTCCCTGAGATGCACACGAGCAAGCACACATTGTCTTAAAACCCCATTTTGACATCTGTGAAGAAATACAAGGCTGCAATTACAATGCTAAGAGTTGAAAGAGAGAGAAGCTTACATGTGGCATTGACAGTGAAGTGGCAATGAAGTGTGCCATGTCTAATGGAATTGCACTTTTATCATACCATCAAAGATGGCAGTGGAGGGTCAGCCTGAAAGGAGAGCCCAAATAGATCCACTTTCATATTCTTTCGCTTCTCTGAGCATCTTATGATATTTCTCAAGAGACAGAAGTGCAATCTGTGACAGCTGGAATGTCAGCCATTACAACTAGCCCTAGTGAACTGTACTTTTCTTGTCTACATTTGTGTTCCACTAACAGCTCATTTACAGAATCAAGAGTGGATGGGGCTCCCTGGCTCCTTTTGGAGTAACTCACTATTCATAGCTTATGCTCTTTCAGGTCATTGTTTACTTGCTGTGAATTCCATATATCAGGAGGTATTCAGCTGAACCTTACTCAGACTAGAATTTAATAGATCTACATAACTTAGTCATATTAATTTCAGTGGTTCTACTCTGAATAAAACTTCGTTGACTACAACCCATTATTTTGTACCGTGTCTTTGGGGAGATTTGCAGTGTGTGCATCAGACAGAAATGTTTTCTAGTGGTTAATCAAAGGAACTGGAAGATGTGCTCAGATCCCAGCTCAGCCATGAACTGACTGGATGGCAACTGGGAAGTCACTGTTGGTGACAGGAACTGATGGAACTCCAAACTGTGTGGGGCAGAGGCAGGGGATGAGGGGAGTGACCCAGGAGAGGAGACCAGTGATTTATGGGGTTTGGTGCCTCCCGCAGGGTAGGAGCTAGGTGAAGGAGGAAACTCAGGGCAGTCCAAGATGGAGGAAAGCACACCAGATGTGGACTTCCGGGTTGGTGCCTCCGGTAATGGCGGAATTCCTCTGATTGGGAGGAATTTGCCCCGTGGGAATCTGGGTCTGGCCGCCACGGCGAAGGCGGAGACCCGTAAAAAATCACAGGCGGGAGAAGCCTGTGAGCGTGGGATTCGGCAGGCACCTTTTGCGCCTCCCCTACTCGCGGGGAAACCAGGTTTCGGGGGTCTGGAGCGACGTGGGGTGAGCGGTGCGGTGCTTCGAATCGTCTGCTTCTTCCACGGAGCGAAGCCGCATAGCTGTTGCCGGAGAGCACTGACTTTTTCCTGTGGACAATTTGATTTTAAAGTAATTACCCGTGAGTAGAGCTGAAGCGGGAGAATTGGATTTTTAAAAAAGTTTAATTTGGCATCGTAACGGGGAGGTTCAATACAGGAAGTCCACCTTCCCCTTTTGTAAATAGACTGAGGCAATGAGGCTGCAAGCTGAAGTCTTGGAAAGCCTACTGTAAAGGACTAAATTTCCACTGGTAAAGAACTTTAACCCCCCCCCCCCTTGGAGGCAGGAGAAGAGGGGGGAAAGTGTGGATTGAGTATGCCTGCAGGAGAGAGCGAAGAGAACTAAAATACTGCCGCTCTGACTCTGGAAACTCTGACTCTTCTAGCAGGACTGACGTCTTTTGGAATGCTTATTGACAGTGTTTAGAACGTTCATTGACAGCTAGCTAAATAAGAGAAATACATTGTTTCTATTGTCTCCGGCTGCTTTTAAAAAGGAGTAAAAGTAACTGAAAATTGAAACTAACTTTGGATTGTTGGAAACTGTGTTTAAAAGAGGACATTACTGATTAATATAAATAGAAACTGTTTCCCCCTAATGGAAGCCTTTGAAACTGGTTGCTTTACAAGAGCTGGGCTAGGGGAATTTCCAGCTGCAAGATAAAGAACTGTGAGACTCTGGGACTGACCTTGAATTTTTTAAGTGTTATGGCAAATGGAAAGGAAAAAACAGACCAGCAAACCGCAGAAAAAAACATTAAGGTCTGGGAGGACTTGGCAGCAATCCAGGAGAGGCTCAACATCAGGCCCCTCTGCCTCTTTGGCTGCTGCTTTTGTATCAGTACACTCAAAATCAAGAGGAATGTCGACAGAAGAAGCCTTAGCGGCTGCATTAAATAAGATACATGATTCACTGGAACAGCTTAACAAGAAAACAGACGCGATAAATGTGAAAGTGGATGCTGTAACTACTAAAATTGACTTAAATACATAAAGTATAAATAATTTGGGACAAAAGGTGAATACCAATACAGAAACTATCCAGAAATTGATACAGGAATCTACTTTTATATGGCAGACTGTGGAGGAAGCCAGGGAGAAAGCCGTTGCTGCTGAATGTAAAGTAACACAACTTGAGAGAGAGAGAGTCCCAGCCCTACAGAGGCAACTTGATGAACATAAGTTGACGCTTGTTATGATTGAACTTAAAGAAAAACAGACGAATTTGAGGACCAAAGCCCTACCTGAATTGGAGAAGGAAAGCTTGACAGATTTTCTCATACAGGAATCTGCTGACTTTTGGGACTTGGACTTGGGCCAAGAAGAGTTTAGAATTGTGAGGGCCTTGAGACTTGGAAGAGGAGGGAAAAAAGAGATTAAGAGATTAAGAGACTGCTTGATCACCCTTCGAATTAAAGAAGATAGAATCTTGGGTTGGCATTACCAAAAGAACCTAGAAGTACAACAGTCAAGAGTGGACATTTTTAAAGACGTCCCGAAATATCTTTTGGATTTTAGGCCTAACTACGGAGATATTGTTGCCCTGCTGAGAAGGAACAAAATCATCCTTAGGTGGGAGTTTCCCCAAGGTCTATCCTTCAGTTTCAAAGGAAGGAAAATAAAAATAAGATCAGTAGAAGATAAAGTAAAGTTTTTGTATAAATATGAAGAAGATCTGCAGAAGGGACTTGGAAAAGAGCCAAGAGCATCAGATAGAAGATCACCAGGATGAAGTTGATGGACTATACGGACTATACGGAACTGGCGGAAATGACTGGCAGATTCCGAGACCAGGGAGAAGAGTCGGCGGAAGAAGACTGGAAAAAGTTTAAAGATTATTTACGGAAATACTGTAAATTTAATGAATGTTAGAAAAATGTTGGAATGAAGTTATATGGCTTTAGTAGAAATGTTATAAGGAATTAAGTATAAACAGATTAATAGAGTATTAAAGGGAAAATAAGGTTAGAATGTGCTAAGATAATTATAGGATAGAAAACAGAGGACGATGGAAAGGAATTGCTGAAACAATTAACAGAAATGGAATACAAAAAGGGAGGTGTGAGGAGGTCGTGGAAATAAGATAT
Organism: Podarcis cretensis; assembly: GCF_951804945.1. Taxonomy (NCBI): domain Eukaryota; kingdom Metazoa; phylum Chordata; class Lepidosauria; order Squamata; family Lacertidae; genus Podarcis; species Podarcis cretensis. The sequence continues at coordinate 54,379,939 of NC_137178.1, forward strand.
TGAAATTATTTGATGTGCTTTAGATTGTTTTTGTTTTGTTTTGTTAGTTTAATGTGTTGGTGTTGTGTGGTGTTTGTGTATTGTATTGTATTGTTCTTGTTTTTTGTGGTGTTTAAATTGTTGGAAAAGTAATAAATATTATTAAAAAAAAAAGAAAGCACACCAGATGTGGCAAAAGAAGAAGAGGCTGTAGACTTCCCCCGTCCTGCTGTCTCCTAGAACCAGGAGGGGCTTGAAGCAGAAAGACCAGCGGCAACGTCTGCGCAGGATAAGTCTCAGGTTACGGGTGTGCAACCTGTCAGGAGAGGGTATATAAGCCTAGACTTATGGACAGCTGCCTAGAGGTTAGAAGCATGTGTGGATGTGTATCCGGAGCAGTGTGAAAGCTTTTCTTGTCAATAAAGAGTTACTTAGCAGCTGTATGTCTGATAGGACAGTTGCTCTCACCACCAGTTTTATCATCTATAAAATGGGGATACATAAAGGGTTTGTGTACCACCCACAACATTTGACATATATCTCTATCTGTAGCTTCAGGAAGCAGCTACTCTATTTTGGAAGCACTCTGTCTTTCCAATCCTAATTTGATCTGTTAAAAACAAAAGCCAGTCACCCAATCCTTATTCACTATAATGGGGAATCTAAAAATAGCTATAACTCTCCCCCCCTTTTACAGAAGTATATGAAATTTCTGGCATATCATGCATGAATTAAGACTGCCATATTAAGGACTGGAAACTTACTTCTAAAAAGCAATGAAAGCTGTGATTCCCTGGATCCTGAGTTCTGCACTTGATGTGCATGGGTATTCACGTGTGGTGCAATCTTGGAATACTCTCAAAAAGAATAACCGTGATATTGTTGTTTGTGTTCTCTTTTGTAAATAGATATGATTCAATTTTCTGCAGTGTCATAAGGTTTTATTTATTCACATGGCACTTCAAAACGGACAGTGAACTGAGAAAGGAATGAGTTCTACATAGCCAGATCCGAAGTCATTCTGTTGCATTCAGTATAGGTTCCATCCAGCAGGAAGCATGGGAAAAGCCTATACTGAATGCAACATATGCTTACAGTTCTGCTGCTGTCTGATGCCGCATGTTTGGTAAATTTCTGACCCTTTCAATTGTGTATGCTGACAACTGGGATTTTAAGATTTGAGTATTTGTGTGGAATGTGCCATTATCTGAAAAGCAGCGCCTCTGGGGCTGGATTGGTTTGATTTCTTTGCTGTTTTATTTTTGATTTGCTAGCCTCCCCATCTGAACTGTGCTGGTTTCTGAGGCCATAAACAAAGTGAGAAGTGACATTCCCAGTCCCTCAAATTCAGAATACTGAAAAGGCCAGCATTGTGCATTCAAAATCATAATAATTCAATGAATATCCCAGACATTCATGTTCTGATGTTTCATTTTGTGACACTGAATGCAACAAGAACAGAAAAACAGTGTGACCTTATGTCATGCTGTCGACAAAAGATCGTAACATCTGCAGAAAACAGCACAGGCAAATAAAAAGGCTGAATTGCATAATGGGTGTAGTCAAAAAAGAGAGGCAAATAAATGGCTAAAGGCAACTTGTATTTTTACATTCAGTGTTAAAAACTGATCACATTAGGGAGCAGTGTAGTGGTTAATAGTGTGAAGTTCCCAGTCCAGTTCCAGTATCACTCCAGCCAGAACATTACTAGGTAACCCTAAGGTTCAGCAAGCCTCTATACTATCAACACATCCTTCCCAAACCCCTCCTACCTTACAAGGTGGCTGGAAAGATTATTGAGATGATGCATATGAAGCCATTTATGGGCAATCTCATACACGTCTACTCAGAAATAATCCCCATTGAGTTCAATGTGTCTCACACCCCAATAAGCTGGTAAAGGATTAAAGCCTAAGGCACTTGAATTGTGGAACACAGGAAGCTGCCTTATACCAAGTCAGACCCCATTTAGCTTAATATTTTTTGACTCTGACTGACAGGTTTCCATGCTTTCAGGCATCTCCCACGTGGATATGCCAGGGCTTGAACCTAGGATCATCTGCATGCAATGCTGATGCTCTCCCACTGAGCTTAATAGTCCAGTCAACATGCCATATGTGCTTTGTTGAAGCAATGGTTCTTCAACATCAACTTTGTTGGACTGGTCATGTTGTGCGGATGCCTGATGATAGTCTTCCAAAGCAATTACTCTGTTCCAAATTTAAAAATGGAAAGTGTAATGCTGGTGGTCAACAAAAGAGGTTTAAAGACTATCTCAAGGCAAATTTTATTTTTTAAAAAATCTAGTATAAACACCAACAATTGGGAAACACTTGCCTGAGAGTGTTCCAATTGGAGAACAGCCTTTACCAAATGTGTCATGGACTTTGAAGATGCTCAAACTCAGGACGCAAGGGAGAAACGTGCTAAGAGGAAGGCACACTTGGCAAATCCACAACGTGATCAACTCCCATCCTGAACTGTGGAAGGACGTGTGGATCCAGAATTGGCCTCCACAGTCACTTACAGACTCATTGTTAAAACCGTGTTTATGGAAGACAATCTTACGCGGCTACGAATGATTGCCAAAGAAGAAAGATCTGCTTTGTTCTGATCTCTTTCAGCTTCTGCCTTCTGGAAGAAGGTACAGGGTTATAAAGACTATGACTAGCTGCCTGAGAAACAGTTTCTATCCAAATGTGATTTTGGTTCCTTACACACAGTGTAAGGTAGTCTCTATGGGAGTATATTGTATTTAATTATGGGCATCAGAGTTTTTTAAGGTGCTAACCTGGCTGGGATAGCTGGGATAGGAGGCTTGTTGGTTTTTGAATGTCTGGTGTAGATTTTTTCAATTTCGTTGTTCTGTATGGGACAATGACAATAAAGATTATTGTATCGTATCGTTGCAGCAGCAATTTGTTGTACTATTTTTATTATCAATTTATTAAATGTATATGCTGCCCTTCATCCAGAAGGAGCCCAGGGTAGCAAACAACAAGTGCTGAAACAATAAAAAATAAATAAATTTAAAAATCCAATACAAATGCAGACTGAGAAAGATCACAACTTAAAAGGTTTGTTGGAAGTAAGTAAGTAAAGTAAGTAAGTAAGTAAATTTCTATTTATACCCTGCCCTCCGGGCTCAGGGCGGCTAACAGAAATATCAAATACATTAAAACACAATCAGGAAGAAGGAAGATCTTCAGTGAGTGATGCAAACACAACATATTACCAAATATTCAAGGGGAGGTGCCTCACCACGAATGACCCGATTCTGAAATTGCACAGAACAGACCTCCTGATAAGTTTGTATCTGCAGGAGGCCCTCACCTGCAGAGTACAGTGATCTGGAAGTAGTAATGACGGGGCTTCTTTCGGTTACCTCTGCACTGGGATCCGTAATATGCTCCCGAAGTGTTTGTTGACAAATGTAAATAAATAAAAGCAACACACAAGTTTACAATCCCTGCTGTGATTAAGTAGCTCTTGATCTGCTCCAGCTTCTTTCTGCAGCTCGCAAGCTTGCTTGCTGAGTCTGTATCCTTTAAGCAAAGATACCACAAGGCATACAGAACGAAGCTGTTTTCTTTATGGATTGACCACCCGGGCAGCCCTAGTTCTGCTGAGTTTGTGTCAGCTTGTTTCAGAAACTCAAGTTACGAATCAGTCAAAGCAACAGAGGAGAATGAAAGGGGGGGGCTGAACCCTGCTTATCCATTTTGGGAAGCTGATCAATGAAAGAGGCAGTGTTTCCTAGCTTCTTTCACAAAGGAGGAAGAGTATTTAGTGGATTTTTCAGCAGTGTGTGTGCTTTAATATGGCACTCACCTTATTAACAATACACAGTGGCTGTGGGGTGTATGCAATCTTCCTTTGTCTTAAAAAAACAACAACCCTACACAGGCATGGTCCTGTGCTCCACATTATCACTGGCTGCTTGAACTTCGTGGCTTGCATTCCATATGGGAGGACTCATGAGCATCTGAGGAGGTTACCTGAAGAGCACCTGAGGATGCTGCAGAAAGCAGCCTCCCCAGCTGCCCATTGGTCTTCCTATGAGGAATACATGCCAGGAAGTGGCGGGAATGCTGTAGATCATTGCACAAGGTTTGTATGGGGATTTTCTGCTAAAGGGGGGAATACATACCTAGGCTACCTCAAAGCTGTCAGGAGCTCGGCCTATACTTGAGTAGGACCCTGGCAGAGACACATGCCCAACTGGCATGTTCTCTCCCTCCTGGTTGTTCGTTTGGGAGCTTCAAAAGCTTTCTTCAGCTCAAACATCACAGTGACTGATGCCAACCGGCACAGGCACACTTAGGGATCCGCAGAGTTTGCGCATCATGCGTAACAGACCTCAGCAACTCAGCATTTTGGCTAATCTACTTTATTTACATATAAACACACATGGAGCACTGCAACATGGCTCCCTCTCTCTCTAGCATCAGACAGAAAAGAGAAAAAAAAACAAAGGACAATAGTCCCACTTCATGGAACACAGTAACACAACATCCTGTCTCCGTCACTTCCCACTCTGTGGAGTCAAAACATATACCGTCATGTGATAGACAAAAATCCCATGACTGCAATCATGGAGCAGGAATTCTAACAAAATCATGTTAAAGGTAGAAAGGTGGAGGGGGTATATTGATTGAGAATGGATTGTATTGTAACTGTATTGTAACTTTTGAATATATTTTTGATATTTTTAAAAAAGGAAACAAAGGTAGAAAAAAATTAAAGAAAGTTAAATTTCACATAACTACATCACTTTGAAATTTAAGAATGTTTCCCTCCCTGCAGAACTGGTTTCAACAACATGTAGGGCTGGTTAACATATGACTTCAGTGTGTAATTTTACATGCACAGGAGAGTCAGGATCAAGTCTTAACTTGTGTACACTACCAATACAAATGCAGAATATTTAATGTGAACTGGAGATTGGGTATATAAATGACTATTCAAGTAAGATCCCACTCATATGATATATTCGATACAAATAAATATTTTTTTAAAAAAACAAATGGATCAAGCCAGTGGATCCCTATCATGTAGCCTGTTATTATGTGCAAAAATACCATGTATTTCCATTTGCATAAGCACCTCGGGATGGAAAGATATGTCAATTTTGATTCTTCCAGTTTCTCATTTTCCTCAGTTTAAATTCAGTTCTCCACATTTTGCAGCAGCTTGTAATTTTTTTAAAAAAGAAAAACTTCACGAAAATTCATCAGAATTCTAGTTCACATTTTATATGCAGTTTTGACTAATGTATAGATTCCTCCAAGCAATCTCCCCTGATATATTTTTGTATGTTGCTTTCACTAAAATCTTCATTTTTATGCTCATTTCCCACTAATATTTTGTAAACCATTTTTGATTGGAGAACAGTACTGAAAAATTCAGATAATGTTCTTTGGCAAATTATTTGAACATTATCAGCCTTCAATTGGGCCTAGTTCTACAAAGATGCAGCCAGCATGGGTCTGAAGCCTGCCATCACCATCAGGCATTCTGGTTCAGGTTGCAGCACAGCAGGACCACCGATCTGGATTTAGATAAATACATGGCAGCATGTAATGCCAGTAGAAATTGGTGTATGTGCCTGTGTGAAAGTGAGAAAGACAGGGATAATTTCCATTCCCATGGAAAACCTGGGAAAACTATTTCCCACTGAAAGGTACTGAAGAAAGAATGATGCTAGAGTTAAGATGCTAAACTGGGATACTAGATTCACACCTCAGATCAGTTCTGCTCAGCTTTCATGATTGCATGTAATTTCTCATTATAGCAGTTGCATGCTTTTAAATTGGACTGAATGGTTCTCTAAATCAAAAGATTTGTTGATCTAATGAATTCATAACCGTTTCCCTAATGATATAAAGAAGTATTTAAGTTAGGAAGTCTGGCGAGAAGCCAAGTTTAAAGCAGTAAGAACAAAATCAGAAAATAAATCCCAGCCTCATAAGGAAGGAAAACAGAAGAAGCAGGGTACCCGGAATAGCTGTGATTTGTTTATTTCACATTTAAATAAGCATTCACTCAACTATCTCTCTTACCCGCTAAAAGAAGGGAACGGTGTACCAGATTAAAGTGCCAGGCAGTTAAAACAGCAATCTGATCTGTAGCAACATGCCAGGGAATCAGATACATGGTAACTCATGCCAAATGAACTTTGAGGATACAAATACCCAAGTATGACAGGTTGCATTGTGCTTTGGTTCTTGACAGATACATGACGTAGTGTATGTTAACTCTGAGAACAGAGATATGGCAAGATGTTTGACTTGACAGCACACGTCACAGCTTCTGTGTAAGTTTTACTTTCACAGCCGTTGCTTTGCCCTTTAGTTTTTGGCGAGAAATGGAGGAGAGAAGGTTGCTTGAGTTACTGTTTCCGGAGTGAATAATCAAGCAGTTGTCCAGGAGGGTAGCAGAGGTGGGGCAGGAGATTTGCTTAAGCACAACCTGGACAGTGGAACAAAATGGGCATCAAGGGACTCACAAGATACTGACTTCTCATTAAAGCAACACTGCATTATGCAGTGGTTTCTTTTCTCCGTATAGAATGATAAAGCATGTTTTCAAGTTGATAGATGTAAAGCCAAAGACCAGCTCACTTAAAGGCTTCAGTGAGGGCAAGACGCCTGGCAGAGAGCCATGATTGCAGTGTCTCCTTGGCGTTCTGCCTGAAGACAAACACACTCAAGCCTATTCAGCGACTAAATACTGTTGGTGAGGGAAAAGAAAATTGGAGATGTGATGTTGTACAACAGCAGCCAGCTGGGTTTTGCAGTAGTAGCGGTTGTTTTGCAGAAGAGCTTTTTGAGCAAGAAGCATTGATTTATTTAAGCATTGATATCTCCCCCTTAGATCCAAGAGGTTCTGGTGTGGCTCACAAAGCATTAAAAAACAAAACAAAACCATGGTGCAAATTAAAACAATAACCTGAACAAATAAAAGTCCTACAGCAATCAAGCAACAGGTGGAAAAACAAGTAAATAATAACTAATTCACTAAACAGCAGAAAAGTCAATGCTTTCTGCAACAATATAGCACCTCAGACATTGTTTAGTAAATGTCTTCCACCCAACAGCAGGGCTAGATCTAGACACATCATAACAGTGTTTCAGTTGAATGCTTTGTAAGCTTCATAAAGGGTAATCCTGTTGGTGAAAGGCGGGACTCTACAGTGCCATCTGGTGTCACAGTGTCATAATGCATCTAAAGCGCTTTTTCTTTACGAATGTAGCTGAGTTCCCAGGTGTGCTGCAGGTGCAGTGGAAGGAACATCCTGTGGTTACATCCACATTGCACCAAGAATCCTACTGCCTGGCCCTAGCCCCTCCTCTTTCCCCCTTGCTAACATTGCATGATGGTGTTGGGGAGCCTGGTCATCAATGTAGCCCCACAGATACAACCTAGCTGGCCCCTACTGGCTCTGTAACAGACATGGGAAACCTATAGCCCTCCAGATGTTATTGGACTATGGCTTCCATCATCCCTGGCCAATGGCCAGGCTAGCTGGAGCTGATGAGAACTGGAGTTCAGCAATATCAGGAACACCCATAGTTTTCCCACCCCTGTTCTATTATGTGCATTGTCTGATGCTCTTGACAACTGTTTACCTTTCACCGCAATTAGCAAGTCCTATGCAACTATTATCCAACAAATAATTAAGAGGCAGGTTCCATTTTGGCTGCAATGCATTACATAGATGCTTGAGGCTCAACAGGACTGACTTCTGTGTACACATGCATAGGAACGTGCGGTGCACATCCTCATAATGCCCCCCCCCCAAGGTACAAACTCAGTTTGGTATTCTTTGTAACTTCAAAGCCGTGCACACTTCATAATTTGAAAGAACAAAAAGAACAATTTCTGGATTTCTGATGAGCCCTTCAGATTGTGTCTTTAATTTCTGCTCACATCGTATTGTCCAATTAGCACAGTTAGGCTGAAACACTTACTCAAGTTGACATGCAGTATACCATTTCGAGAACCTAATATTCTTGGGCTTTATGGATTTCAGCTCCCAGCCTGTCTTCATAGCTCATAACCTTTAATCCTCACATCAATCTTGGTGCTGTGTTCAATTACTACAGTGCTGTCTGCTGAAAAGTAGTAGGAGCTCAAGGGAAGTTTGTGCAAACTTGCAAGTTTCTCATTCATTTTCATTTAAGGGGGGAAAACTAGCAGGACAAAAAAAATCATTCAGATGTTCCTTAGAATTCCCACTGCCTGTCTGTGATGTATTACATTTAATCTTGTTTTCAGGACTGCTAGCAAAATACTGTGTCTGATTGTTTTAGAAATTTTTATTAGCAGGCAGTGTACAGGATTCCCCAAAGAATTCAAAGCTTTGAATTGATTTTTTAAAAATAAAAGATTCCATATATTGTACAAGTATAGATCAAAAATAAGCTTTTCAAATCATTCTTTGGGACCACGAGCTCACTTTGCCCTTCCACTGTAAGTCTTAAAATCTGGCAACTGAAAATCTTGGCCTATGACAGAGACCAATGGCAGTGCCAAAGTTTTCAAATCAGTTGTGCAGAAATAATTCCCCAGGGCATTCCTGAATAGTCTTCACATTCTTGTTTGAACAAGACTTTTGAAGAGTAGGGTTGTCATTCATTGTAAAGAGCTCTGAATTTCTAAGGAAGCTTACCAGAAGTTATAGTAAGTTTCTTCAGTGCTGTGATGGCTGGAGTTGATGAAAGTTATAGTTGAAAATATCTGGAGGGAAACAGATTGAGAACGGCTGTTCTAAAACATGGGTTGTGGACTGCCTTCAGCCTCCCTCAGTGGCACCTCTCACATTTTGTAGAGTCAGTAAGAGATTCATATCCTGAAACTGGAATGTTTGTAAGAAGTGTGGGGAACCTTTGACCCTTCAGATGCAGTTGAAATATAACTCCTATCACCCTTGGACATTGGCCATGCTTGCTGTGGCTGATGGGACTTGTAGTTCAGCAACATGTGGAGGGCCAAAGGTTCCTCTCACACATAATTTCACAGTCTTAAAGACGGATGTAATACAGTTGGTGCTTTAAAAAATGATAGAAAGCTGTAAATGAAAGCTGTCTGATTTAGTAAATTGATGGACTTGTAGCATCTATTACAAAGGGAATTAGAATAGATAGCAAGTGATATACAGTGATACCTCGGGTTAAGTACTTAATTCATTCCGGAGGTCCGTTACTAACCTGAAACTGTTCTTAACCTGAAGCACCACTTTAGCTAATGGGGCCTCCTGCTGCTGCCACGCTGCCGGAGCACAATTTCTGTTCTCATCCTGAAGCAAAGTTCTTAACCTGATGTACTATTTCTGGGTTAGCAGAGTCTGTAACCTGAAGCATGTGTAACCTGAAGCGTATGTGTCAGAGCTGCCCGAGGTCCCAGCTCACAAAGGACCAACGCCAGTTCTTGTAATATACAAAAGTCTTTATTGAAGATCAGTTTCGATTTCAAAGCCGTGGCGCGCAGCTCTACGTCTTGGAGTCTAGACCGCTGAAGCTCCGTCTGAGTCTCCTCCCCCCAGACACCAGTTTAAGACTCTAGCCTTGCTCCACCTCTTCCTTTGCTCTTTCCTCTTCTGGGTCCGCCTGTCCACTGGGGTCTTGCCCTTTCTAGACTCTTCTGACGCTGAGTCCCCTGAGTCTTCCCCCTGCCTCCGGCGGGCTTTAGGACCTGGTTCCCAATTCGGGTCTTCTGCTGTCCCGCGCGCCTGTACATTTGAACTTGGCGCGCGCGCCCAGCCGGCAACCTTCCTCCTGACCGTTACACTGCTCCTGTCACTGCTTCCCCCTTCGGGGGGGGGGGGGCTAGCTGGATCTGACTTCCCCTCCGTTCCCTCACTCAGCGATGGAGGCGTGGTCAGCCCTGACTCATCTTCTCTCCCTACTGGAGGAGACGCTGGCCCTGATACATGGGACTCCTCCCCCCCGCTACGCTCTGGTGGGGAAACTGGTCCTGATCTCCAGCTGCTGCTTTGGGAGTCCCCGCTGGCCCCTTGCTTCTGGTGCGTCCCTCCTGGGACCCCCCTTGCCCTGGCCAACGGCGCCCCCTTCTGGGAATCTTCTGAATCGCTGGAGAGGCTCATGGAATCTCTCGGGCCACTGTCATACTCCCCTACGCTGCCCTCAGATTCTTCCCCTTCGCTCTCCATTTCCTCTCTCCCCTGTGCCTCTGCTCCTGAGCCCCTGACAGTATGTAACCCAAGGTACCACTGTACTGTATTTCAAAAACCATTAACTGTATGCTGAGGGTATCAAAACAGCTTAGCTGTCAAAACTAGGCATGGAGACAAATTATCAATAGAACTTATCACCACTTGAAAAGCCTTTTCCATGTTATCTTTCCCTTCCTCCAAAGATTAAGTTCCATTTCCTTCTTCCTCTCCAAACTTTGTACACCAGTCATCATGATTCTTGTGTGTTGCATATCCTTGTGGTCAACACAATAGACGAGTGTTTGCCCACCATGCAACTCCTAGCTGGAATGTGCCTCAGCAAATGTGTTTTTTAAGGATTATGCTGTGTTAGTACAGCTCCTGCTCTTTATCCTCAGTGACATAAAGATATGTGCAAATTTCTCAAGAATGCTTAAGGAATTTGAAGATGGTAACAAAAAAAGTCAAAGTCAGACTTGAACTTTGTCGGCAACCAACATGCCTCAACAGTCCCCATAAAGAGGACAGATGTGCTTTGCTGTTTCATATTTTGTAAAATGCAGACCTTATTCTGACTTAGAGGGAGATTTGTGAGGGAGATTTGTGAAGGGAGTACTGCTCCTCACACATACTGGCTCCAAGTTTCTATGGTGGGAGGCCCCCCCCAATTGGAAGCAACTGTTTGTCTCGCTCCCAGTTTTTAAATTTAGTTTAAATTTATCTCAATATACATGTATTTGTATTTAAATTTCCCTAATATACATATTTCTGCAAGCAATTTTTTCTAACACAATGCACATTTGTATAATATTTTCCCTAATATATGCATTTTAAAGCACACTCTGCCTTAATAGGCACATTTTAAAAACACATTATTTGCAGATCAGCTACTGCAAAACTCAAGAGAAGGTTTTTTTAAGTAAAAAAGATAGCTGTGTTTAGGTTTCCATATTGTTTCAGTAACTGCAAATTAGAAAGGCTTTCATTAAGATGCACCCCAAACTAATTATCTCCCTATCACTATGGTAGATACAAATTTTCCAGTGACTGCAAACTTCATCTGAGAATTGATGTTTTGGGTGAATTTCTGCATGATTCTTGGTGTGCATCTTTTTCAGAGGGGAAAGCCTAGCTTCTTCCAGAATTCAGTTTGGGAAAATGAAGGACTCTATGAATTGAAAACAGATACATTGTATGTATCCTTTTAAACTATGAAAATACTTTAATAAAAGCAACTATAAAATAAATATATCTCCAGGGATGCTCATTGAACATCAGTTGAATGCCTGGCTCCCTAGGAAAAAGTAGTATGAAAGGCCAAAAAACCCCCACAACCTATGATAAATAATATATTGTTCTGAACTATGTTGCTCTGAGGGTCTGCAAAGCTTCAAGTTGAACAAAATTATTCATGAGGCAAAATTGTATGGTGTCTCATTCTCAGGTACAATAAGAACAAATTTATTTATCAAAGGAAATGTTTTATTTATGTCAGACAGATGTTGGCTGAGACACAACACCTATGATACAATACACTGACCAATTGGGAGAGACAGATTTGGAAATAATTCAAGAAGACAGGGTTTCTACTTCACCAATTTTCATTTGTATTCAACCTGGTTAGAAGTTTGCAATTCCTAGGCATTTTAAAGTACCAAACACTGTATTTTGATGTCTCGCTGTGCTATAGTCTGGAGTAGAATGGAGATGTAGGCACTTCTTAATATTAGAGAGAGTAGTTGACATAGACAGTGTTTAGTGTAATAATAATGGAGTCTCACTTTCCCAGTAATACCTAGTAGGCAGGTCTGTTCCTCTTTGGGCTGTTCTTCTAGCTCTGTAATAAGAACTCTGAGGAGGGATGATGTCCGGAACATTGTCTCCCAGTTCAGATATGTTACCCTTTTAAACAGTCTTATGACACCACTCTAGATATCATGAGAATTGTAGCAAGAGATGTGAGCCCTACTATTTCAAGCATCACCACCACCATCATTATTACATTGTTAAGAAATTGCATTGCATTTTGGGGGTACATATTTGGGACCATCTTGGTTTTGAGTCCTGGAAGACCTGCTCCCTGCCTTTCAGACCTTTTCCCACATGGCCTGGGAGACCAGGCCCTGACCGACTCCAGCTACAAAAGTGAGACTGCTGAACAGACTTTTGGTCTGGAGTATTGTTTAGGAGTTTTGTTGTGGGAAGGTTATTGCTGTTATTGATATTAATTTTTGCTATTTTAGATCTTATTATTTATGTGGAAATTTGGTTGCGTAATTTTTGACGTGTTATTTACTGTTTATGGCTACTTTTGTTGTTTGCAATTGTGTATATTTTCATGTTGTAAGCTGCCTTGAGCATGGTTTTAGCTATGAAAAGGTCAGTATACAAATAAATGATGCATGTATGTGTGTATATTAACAAAACCAGATGTGCAATTTGAATGTTGGCAGATGGTCTATACCAGAGTGAGAAAAACGGGGTCCTCCATATGTTGTTGGACTACAGATCCCATTATCCCTGTCCATTGGCCATGCCAGGTGAGGTGATAGGAGTCCTGCAAATCTGTAGGGCCAAAGGGTGTCCATCCCTGGTCTATATTCTTATTCCAGAAGATGTTTCTCAAGAAATCTTGGATTCCAGCATTATTGCACTCCCTTCCTCATCTAATGCACAGAGACCAGGCTCAGTTGTGCATGTCAGCTATTGATCATCTTGTTCCTCATGCACAAAACCTAACCAGTTTCTATTCCTTATACATACAGTGGTACCTCGCAAGACGAATGCCTCGTAAGACGAAAAACTCGCAAGACGAAAGAGTTTTTCGTTTTTTGAGTTGCTTCACAAGACAAATTTCCCTATGGGCTTGCTTCGCAAGATGAAAATGTCTTGCAAGTTTGTTTCCTTTTTCTTAAAACCGTGCATTCAGGGGGTGCAGTTGCGACTTGACTTCGAGGAGCAACTCATAGCACGTGGTGTGGTAGCCTTTTTTGAGGTTTTTGAAGACTTTGGTGATTTTTGAAGCTTTTCCAAAATCCGGGCTTCGCAAGACGAAAAAACTAGCAGAACGAATTAATTTCGTCTTGCGAGGTACCACTGTACATTCATGTATTATAAGCTGGCCAACAGCATTTCTCATCACCATATTTATTACATTTACATCTTGTCTTTCCTCCAAAGATCATAAGGCTGCATAGTGCACAAATCATTTCTCCCCATTTTATCCTCACAATATCCCTGTGGGGGTAGGCTAAGGATAGCAATGGCATTGTTCTCAGCTACTTCTATCTAGCTTAAGAAAAAAACAACAACCCAAAAAATCACACCATGCTTCAATTCTCTCAAATGACAATTGCAGATAATTGTTGGATTCATAGCCCCCAATATCACAACTGCACCAGCTGGCCTGCTATTTAAATTCTCAAGCTGGGCTGCACATAGCCAATGTTCAATGGCTGGGCATTGTGTAGTTCATTGTGTGGATTGGTAGGACACAGGTGTGGAACCAGTGCCTTATAGAGAGGACACAGGCAACATAGCTCTTCACTAAAACATAAAGCATTGACAGGAAATGGCACAGTCTTTGACTTCTATTCATCTTTTCTGAAGAGGACCATTCGCTAGAAAACAGCCTGCTACTGAGTTCTCTTATTTTCAAATGTGTCATATACACCATTGCATTTGATAAGCTCTCACAATAATAAAAAAGTCATTTTGCAACATTTCTGACTAGAGAAAAAGTCAGGGAAAGGTTGACTTCAGGGATAAGTATAACTTTTGCACAATAAAGTAACAGGGATTTCTAGAAAGAACAGAGAATATATTACTTAGGAATAATTGAGATTGTGCTTCAATCAATAACAAAACTCTAACCATTTCCCCCCACAAATTGAACAGTGGCATTCCACCAAGTAACTCATCATTTGAAACCATTTTATTCATATACTCCAGAAGTATCCAAAGAAGTCCTTTGATCTTTTAGTGGCTTTGCAAAATCACAGTGGAACATAGCTGTCAAGTGTCCCTTATTTGAAGGGACAGTCCCTTATTCCAGCGCCATGTCCTGCTGCTGTCCCTTATTGATGGATGTCCCTTAAATGTCCCTTAAATGATGTCCCTTAAATTTCAAAGGAAGCAGCTCCTCTCCCTCCCTCCCTGCTGGCCAGGGAGGAGGGAGGCTCCAACTGTGTTGCTTGGCTATGTTGCTCACCCAATAAGAAGTCTAAGAAAGACTGGGGGGTGGAGCTTGCATGCCTTGAGTGTGGCTAGTTAATGCAAGCTGAGGATTTTTTTGAATGCTGGACGCCATTTTGTTGCATGTGCTGCTGCAAACTTTGCAGTGCAAAGCCAGGCGGGGAGCCATCTTAAGTTGAGGCTGCATAGGCCTTGTGGTGCATGTGATTCAGATTCTATTCAGTTGAACCTCTGGTTACAAAGTTGGTTGGACAGTGCTACCAGCTACCAGCATGAGTTTGACCAGACTGCAGGAGGACAGGAAGACTTGAGTGCCTGGAACAGGTGAGACTGCAGGTCCCTTATTTTGGCTGCTGGTCCCTTATTTTCAAGGCTGCTGGTCCCTTATTTTTAAATCTGTAAGTTGACAGCTACGCAGTGGAATGATTCTGTACGTTGTATTGATAGTTTTCTCTCCCCCCCCCCTGTTATTGTTAAGCTGACTTTGTATTGTATCTATATTCTTGTCCAAATTGATGCACAAGATCCTATTAGATTAGCAGGAAGAATTGTTTGATGTACAAAGGATGGAATAGTAAATGTCACTGTATTTATTTTGATGAAGGTCAATCAATACAGCTGGCTGCAGAACTCACATGTAGTGAACACGCTTTTCCAGATATTAGGGGGATGATTAGAAAACGTTGACTTCTCTATACAAGCAAAAGATGCAAATGTCAGATTTTCTAAATCAATAACTTGATAAACTTGGAAGAATGCTGGTGCTAACTAGACTTATTCAATGTGTTAAAATGCTGCTTAATGCAAGGAATTATTGAAATACACAGTGTAATTTGTTTAAGGTCTGTTAATATAATTCTTGCTGATCTTCCAAATTTGCTTCACAAAGCTGAGACATAGTGTCTCCTGAGAATCAAGCCAAAATACTTACAGTTCCTGTAAGTCGAACTGCCTCAGCTAGACTGTTGCTCTCTTTCCACACATTAAGCAGGAAAATATGAAGAGAAATTCTAAGTCTGATCAGCTGAAGGCACTTAGAAGCCTTCCCATTATTGGGAAGCATATTATACAGGTTTTCCAATTGCGGGGAGACTTCTAAATGTGTTCATCTGAATGCAGGAAGGTTGGAGATGGAGTCGATCATGACAGGGATGTTGGAGTCAGTCAACACATTATTATTATTATTAATTTCATTTCTATACCTCTTTATGTCTTTAAGAAAACATCTCGAGGTGGTTTACAACACATTAAAACATCAAATAAAGCAATCCAGAACAAAACATTACTGAAGAAAGTCAAAGCAACATAATTAACAGGAAACTAAAAATATTATCTTAAAGATTTCAAAATAAAACATTAAAAAGGAGATCAAGTACAGAATGTACAATTAATACAGCAAAGTATAAGGTGTGCATTTAAAACAGCATAATTAACAAGAGAATAAAACATTATCATAAGCATTGAACTACTGCACTAAGAGACATGCTCCCTCTCAGCCTGTTTAATTTCACAAGACCTGAACAGGGCTAGAGAAAGAAAATGTAAATTCAGCATCATATGATGCAGTATTTGAACTGATAGATGGGTACTCTCAGATTCTAGTGTCCCAGGTCTAAGAGGTATAAGCCTCTTGGTAAACTATTCACCAATATAGAAAGGCTTGCAGTTGTGGCACAGTCCAAACAAACCAAGCTGAAGCACAGAGAAAGTCTTGGCTGTAGTCTAGGTCCATATTGGTTCAGAAGGAAGACCAGAAGAAAATCCTGGGTCAACACCACAGGCGACTGAGCAAGGAGGAAGGTCTAGAACCAGGAACCAGGAGTCCCACACCTCTGTTGTTTAAAACACATTTAAAATGTATTTCAGACATTTCAAAACATTAAGAATATCTAAAAACTTTTAAAATGTGACTTAATGTAATAAATTCCTGGCTCATCTCTCTATGACTATTGCAAGGGCCCGCAAATATTATTCAAAGCTGGCATTTGAATAATATGCATATAGATATTGCAATTCCATCAAATGATTGCAAGTAACTGGCAATTGCTCCTTTAAGTAAGAGACCAAGGGTGTCTGAATGAGATAGGGGATAAATTTGATTCTATTTGTATTTCACTAAGAAATTACCTGTTTCACCATTCTCAAACTGACGCATGAACCGAATCACAAATATCCTTCTAAATCCCTGCTTCTCCGAATTTTGCAATGCAGTTCTTCAAACAAATAATGTGGTGTGTTTTTGTTTTTTAAAAAAGACTATATTAGGGAAAAGCAAGCATGAAAATACATGTATTGGCAAAAAAAGCATACAGAAAGGCATATTAGGAAGAATTGCAAAACCGTGTCTATCAGACTTGAAACTACATACAAAAATGCATTTATTGGGAGAAACTTATTGTAAATTTTTTTACGAGTGCTTTGAAAATAAATAAATTAATAGCAAGCTGCTGCAGAAAAGTGGGAAACTGAATTTAGGATTAGAAAGAGGAGAAACTGAAATTGACAATAAAATCTGGAGAATCTTGGGAACTGCTAGGAACAACAGCTCTGTGAGGTCAGCCTCCTTAACAAACTACAGCTCCCAGGTTTCTTTGGGGGAGCCATGACTGTTAAAGTGGCGTAATAGTGCTTTAAACATATGGTGTGTGGATGTGACCTCTGCTTGCTTTAGTCCTATACCCAGTGCCTCATCAATCGTAAACAGAAATTTATTTTTTCATCCGCTGCCAGCTGTCAATGCTATATTTTAAAGCAGGTGGAGAGAGCTGCCAATTGTCAGTTAAGAGAACAAATGAGTAAGTTGGATTACGGTGCAATCATGGTTATAAACATTTATATTAATTTACTACCAATCAGATAGCAAATATGTGCAATTGGTTTTAATTTATCTGGGCTGGTGCACATGGAAGCATATTCCACTTTCAATTACATTCATCATTTGATCCATCCTTCAGAGATTTCTGCCTGCAACTGGTGTGTGCAAAAACATTGGGGTGGGTGGGGAGTAAGTATGACTGTAGATCTGCACCTAATTATGTAATGAAAATAATACAGGAAGACCTAACCTTCAGTTCCAAGGCACTTGCAAGTCACGTAGTTTGTGAATGCAGCCATACTATTGCAGGGACACTGCAGAAAAACTGTACATGTGTTGTGTCCATAAAATAACCAGTATTAATGATAGCCTGCATATTCACTTATAGAATAACTAAAGCCTTCTGGCCATTTAATTTATGAACTGTCACTTGTACTTCCTGGGCAGGAAAGAAAACAATGTTGTCATTAACAACAGTGACATTTGCTGCTTTGCTTCATTTCATGTATTTTTGGAAAGACACTTTCAATTTTAAATGTCAGTGCTCTGACCACATGCTCTAAATAATACATATCACGGATTTCTTTCTTTTTTTTCTTCCCCATAGCAAATCTCAGGCTGAAGCTAGGATGAGATGGGAGAAGTGTGGCTTCTACTGAAAAGAGCAACCCCACATCTCCTCATTCTCCTCTCTTTCTTGGTAGCATCTACTAATGGGGGTCATCAACATGGAGGCAGAATGGAGGCCTTCAACCCTCCTTGGCCCCCTTCCCCTCTTTTCTTTTATTTGGCCCCCTTCCCCTCCTTTTCTTTTTAAATTGTCGTGTTGTTTGGAGGTGGGTTGACTGCTTTTTTATCTCTGTTTTATTTGCGGGTTTGGGCACATGGGTAGGTTTTGTCTGTTGCTTTTGGATTATTATTTTAATTTTGATTTTATATATTGTGATCTTTTTTGTGTGACCCGCCCTGAGACCTCTAGGTATAGGGCACTGTATAAATTCAATAAATGAAATGAAATGAAATTGAGTGTTACCATTTTTTCCTGTGAAATGTGTAAAAAAGTAATGGTAAAGGACCCCTGGATGCTTAAGTCCAGTCAAAGCCAACTATGGGGTTGCAGTGCTCATCTCACTTTCAGGCGTTTGTCCACAGACAGCTTTCTGGGTCATGTGGCCAACATGACTAAACAGTTTCTGGCACAACGGGACACCATGACGGAAACTAGAGTCCACAGAAATGCTGTTTACCTTCCCGTTGCAGAGGTACCTATTTACGTATCTACTTGCACTGGAATGCTTTCGAACTGCTAGGTTGGCAGGAGCTGGGACAGAGCAACAGGACTTACCCCATCGTGTAGATCTGAACCAACGACCTCTGATCAGCAAGCCCAAGAGGTTCAGTGGTTTAGACCACAACACCATCTGTGTCTACCACAACCAGGAAACCTAAAAGATAGCCTCTCCCATTAAATACCCAACCAATCATGTGCTCTGCAGGGGAGGGCCTGACGAGGATGCCATCTTATCAAGAGGTTTTTAGTGTTGTGGCACCTACCCATTGGACTCCTCCATTCCCGTTAGACAGGCAGCACCTCTGTTGTCTTTGTACTGAAGACCTTCCCCCGGCAGCAACGAAACATGTTTCTCTTGCACTGGTCTCTGCAACCACAGCAGGTGCTGTAACCAGGGGCGGAGGAAGAGGGTGCAGTGAGTGCGGTCTGACATGGGTGTCACCACTGAGGGGGGTGACAAAATGCCAGGCGGCACTCACTGCGGGGCCTGCAGTGTGTGTCTCCCAGGAGGGATGCAGTGGCTTGGGCATGCGCAGGCTCCGCACTGCTCAAGCGGTTCGCCCGCTGCCTCCCCCCCCCCCAGCTGTAGGGCAGCTGAGTGGGAGGAGGCAGGCAGACTCTGGAGGCCCCATGGTGCACCCCACCCCTAAGGGCAGCTCACCCCTTCCCTGGGCACACCACACCAGGCGCCTGAGCGGCTTCCTCATCTGCTGGCTGTAACTCTCCAATGGTTTGACTTCACCCCTGAAGGCACATTCTTCCATTGTCTCCATTGCCAACCAATGGCATCATGTAAGTTGGAGTTGCATTTTGAACTGCAAACAAGTTGGGGGAACAGATACTATAACTCGCACAATGCATGTTTCTA
Organism: Podarcis cretensis; assembly: GCF_951804945.1. Taxonomy (NCBI): domain Eukaryota; kingdom Metazoa; phylum Chordata; class Lepidosauria; order Squamata; family Lacertidae; genus Podarcis; species Podarcis cretensis. The sequence goes on from NC_137178.1 coordinate 54,399,263, forward strand.
GATTTGGTGGTGGTCTTCTGGTGTGTGAAACGAGCACACAAAAATAGGAATTTTACACCCAAAAATGCATACAGATTTTTTTGGAGGGACTGCATTGATATATGCATGTATTATTATTATTATTATTATTATTATTATTATTATTATTAAAAAGGTGCACCAAACATATCCAATAGTGAGTTAAATTTAAATGGAGACTTTTGTGCATTCTTTCCCAAATCCACACAAAATAACATGGAACAGACCCATGATTGAGCCCCAGCTGAGTTGGAAATAGAACAGAATTATTCTGATCAACCCATCACTACTCAGAGTAGGATGACACCACATCCCATTTTTCTAGTATTAGATATTATCAATAGTGAGAGAGAAGAAATAAGAGACACAGGGTTGCTGATTTGGTGGCAGCCATGTATTTCTGGTCCTATCAACTGCTGATCCCATAATTGATTACAACCGTACTCTGGATCTCATGTTAGCATTCTAGAGATATATGGTTCCGTCTGTGTCACATATCTCTGAAAAGGAAGACTAGGTTAGGCTAATTCCATGTTATTGCAAAATGCTGCTACAGTATATTAAACTAACCTGATTACGGTTGCAATCTCTATTTTGCATTTCAGATAAAGTTGGCATCTCAGACTATTGTCCTATAATCACTTCCTGAGAGTATGTCATTTGGGATCTACTTCTGAGTAGACAGGCATAGGAGTGCATTGCTAATTTTGCCTTAAAGTACACTTTGTGTGCGTGTGCCGGTGTGCGTATGCACGCACGTGTGGTTTAATTACAAAATGTGATGGTTCTGATTGAATAAATTACATGATTAAATCCTACACTGGATACAGAACAGTGCAAGTTATATTAAAAAGTCATTATATTTGTAACTCAGAGCAAGGCATTATAATTAAAAGGCAATTGGATGAAATTAGCTTTGAGACTACATGCTTTTAAGCAGGATTTGCTAAATGAACATTAACAGTTAACATGTGCCTTTTATTAGCTCATCTACTTTCTCCCACACACACCAAGACTCCATAGCCAAAGTTAAAAAACTTAAATACCGGCAAAAGAGAACACATGAAAGACACCCACACGGAGTTGTCCCATTGCACTTTGGTGGTGACCAAGCCCATTACATTGTGATCTAAGCCATTGATAAATCAAAGTGGAAGACCCTGAATGGACCACAATGTACTCCTTGTGCTCCTTGTTTTTTGAGATATTTCATTTCCTACAGCTGCACAGAATGGAAAACACACAGCTGCTTTGTGTTGTATACCAGCTATCACTAATTTAATTGTTGGCCATTAGCAGCCAGGTATTGCAAAGAAGAAATCTGGTTTTATACAATCATCATTATGTCCTTAATAGGTAAATCTCACAAGTTTAAATGGGCTGTGGAAAACGTTATTCCAGGGAATAAGTCAAAATAAGACAATTCTTTTCCTCACAGTTGGTTTTTAGTGAACGCCCTAGTCTCATTTTCCCCCATTTGTGATCAATTTTCTGCCTCCTTTTTTTCTCTCCCACTTCAAAAGTTGTAAATTGACTTGGAACTGATGGCCCCAAACTGTAGGTCCTTTAATGTGTGAGCTTTGAAACCTAATGACAACAGTAGCTTTCTCTCCCAGCTCTCCTCCTCCTCCTCCACAATGACAGGCACACTTCCTCTTCCCTGTCTCTTATCTCCCTGATATTGGGCCTGGTGCTTTAGGAGTGTTATATGAGATGGGCAAGGGGACATGGCTCCCTCCCTGATGCTGATGATAGTGGAAGAAGGGGGAACTTGAGCCTCTGCTGATGGCTGTGGTGGAGAGAGGAAAAGGAAGAGAGTGGAATGAAGAGAGGAGTCGTTTTCCCCATTACACTGAAAATGTGAGCGTGGAGAAAACTTAGGGGTCATATTGCCTGACCTGTATTGAAGACAAAGGTTTATGAGTCACCATGATTCACATTCCAAACCAAAAAATGTACAAATTCCATCTCAAAGTCTCTTGTGGTGCAGGGTGTATTTTGTGCAGCCACAAGGTCATCATAGAGGTTTGGATCAAAATGTGGCAATTTGAGGACTTTATGATCCTTTAAAGAAGAAATTATTGGAAGTACAGCCTCTGAACACATGAGCACTATGCTGTAAATATAAGAAACAGGAATGGAACAGAGTATGCCATCCAGTTGGCCAGAAGTGGAGCTTTCTGGCCACTTTCTTAGGGATTGTTTCCTGCCTAGAGATCTTGTCCTGTCCTCCCTCTGTCCATCATTCCTCTGCTTACCACCTGCTACCCTCACAACCTATTCACCACAATTTTCAGCACAAAAGCGGCAACATTTTTGGATGCCTGGAACAGAGCATCAAATTATATCCCTGCTCACAATACACTTTAAGAAGACTTTCCACACCATTTAGACATCAGCTTCTACCTTCATCGACCCACCCCACCCCCTGCAGTAAGCAGCTTCACCTTGCTGCTGGGTTGAGCCATCTTTCAGGCAAACTGGTTTTTGCAGTAATGGTGGCCAACATTCAGTTTTTCTTAAGTGACTTTGAGTTTCATTTGGATTTTGGTGTATCACTGCTGACCATCACATATTTCATATTCCCTTGAGTTAAATACACTGCTGTTGAGGTGTTTTTTTTTTTTTTTTTTTAAAGAAACATTGGCAGCATATACAGTGGTACCTCTGGTTAAGAACTTAATTCGTTCCGGAGGTCCGTTCTTAACCTGAAAGTGTTCTTAACCTGAGGTACTACTTTAGCTAATGGGGCCTCCCGGTACTGCCACGCCGCTGCGCGATTCCTGTTCTCATCCTGAAGCAAAGTTCTTAACTCAAGATACTATTTCTAGGTTAGCAGAGTCTGTAACCTGAAGCATCTGTAACCTGAAGCGTCTGTAACCCAAGAGACCACTGTATACTGTTATTTCCATTTTTGGCAACATCATGCAGCCCCACCCTTCAAGCCATACATTGTCAGGCCAAACATGCATTTCATTTTGCTAAGTACTTTCTAGCCACCTGTTTTAATGGATCCAAGCAAACCGGAAACAAGAAAATCATGAAGCAATGCTGAGTATCAGATTCAGCCTAGCAGGAGGCAGGCAGTTCAAATCTGGGCAGATGGAAACAGTATAACTCTTGAGGTGTTTTGATTCTGAGCAAACACAGAAAAGAGGGGATCAGGGACATATGGACATATATGCACAGCCACCTTGCTTGTTGCATCACTGTCCACAATCTGGAGGCAAAACTTATGAATCAGGAAGTCTCCTGCATTCATGGAAGTTCCCCACACATTTCAGAACCTTGGAAAGTTAGGAGATAAGTACAGGAGATCCCCCAATTCAGACCTTCATCTTTCGTAAGAAGAACTCTGCTGAATCAGGCCAAAGGTGCATCTTAACTTGCATCCTGATCTCACAGTGACAAACCAGACACCTACGGGAAACCCATAAGCAGAACTTGAGCATAAACAGTTCTCTGCTTACGTGTAATTTTCCAGCAATCGGTATTCAGAAGCAGAATTCCTCCAACAGTGGAGGTAGAACACAGTCATTGAGGCTTGTGGCAACTGATGGCCTTATTCCCCCCCCCCACCCCAATTTTAGAAACAGAAAGTGATAAAAATGGTAATGGGAGAACACAAGAATGTTTGTCCCTCCCTGCAATCCTCTCTGATATGTTTACTCAGAATCATAATACCTGAAGAGGGCTAATGTGAGGGGGGTTTGGGAGAGGTTCCAGAGGAGGTTATATTAGCCAGGTGTTTTAAAACATTTTTGACTATTTCGTATTAAATTGCTTTTTAAAACTTCTGTGAACTAGACAAATGCAGTAGGAGGAGACGAGGATGAATTTCCATTTCCAGCCTAGCTAATTGGAGATCCTATCCTCTTCTAAAATAGCAAGTTAAGTGAGCAAAATTGATAGCTTCTGCTGGGAGATGTGAATATGCAGAGAGATAAGTAATCTCGCCTGTGATTCTTATAGTAGACTAAGGCTGCAATCCTAATCCCCTTTACTTCTGTGAAAACCTGTTTAGGATTGCAGCCTAAAATTCTTCAGAGGTTTATTGGGATCCAAAGTGATGTGTTTTACACATCCCACTTTTTAAAATATAAAGTAACTTGCTCATATTATTTCTTGGCCAGCAACATTTATTTCCCATTCTTCTTTCTGCTAATGCATTTTGAATACAAGGTTGACTGTTATTGTACTTCAGTGAGCAAATTGTTCACTGCAGTGAGTCGCTCTGGATTAAATCTGCCAACACTGTTCTTCAGTTTGCAACTTTCCATATTCTCCTGCAGCCAAGATTTAGGAGCCACAAGGGGGAAAGACTATAAAAAGAACCTTGCTGGATACCATCTAATCCAGAAGCCTGTCACCAGCAGTGGCCAGCCAGGTATTCCTGGAAAGCCCAAGAGCAAATCACATCCACTGTTTGCACCTCAACAGTTGGCCTTCAGTGGCTAACCATCTCTGAATGTGAATGTGAATGTTCTTTTTCCATCATAACTAACAGTCATTGATTTGGTGAGCTTCTTCTCCATGAATATGTCCAATCTCCTTGTATATTAAACTAAGCCATTGGCTATCATCATAGCTCCATAAATTAGGCTATAAACACTTTCCTGGGAATAAGCCCTGTTGAAATAAATGGGATTTACTTTTGAGAAGACCTGTATAAGATTGTGCTGTTAAGGTGCTTATTATATCTTCTTTCATCTAAGTCAGGGATGGAGAACCTTTCTTTAGCTTGAGGACCACATTGCTTCCTGAGAAACCTTCTGGGAGTCAGAGGCAAAAGTGGCCAGGACATTAAATGTGAATTTTATCTTTGTATAGTAGATCAGTTTCTTCACCTTCTTCCTTCATTTAGGCAAGCAATATACAGAATCTGAGTTCTGGGACACATTCCAGCAAGGCCAAAACTCTGAAGGACAAAGCAGGCCTGCTGAGATCTCAGGGAGAGGGGTGGGCTGGGGAGAGTCCTGAGGACCAGGTAATGAGTCTGGAGAGAGGCATATAGCCCCTGAGCCTAGGGGTTCGTATCCCTGTTATTAACTATTGTGTTCCAATGATTCTAAATTATAAACTTCCAAAGCACCTTCTTGTAGGAGATGGAGAAGCTGAATTGTACACAGTATTTCAAATGCTGCTTAGTTTTAGCAATGGATTAATTTTTTTAAGTACCATATTGGCGGTTTTATTTTCAGTTCCTATCCTTGTCTTACTTTCACCAGTGCTTCCCAATGAGGCAAAAATAAAGAAAAAAAAGCATATTGACTGAGCAGTAAGCCCCAATGAATACAATAAATAACACCAAACTCCATCTCCCTCCACCATCATTTTGTGATTGGTGGGACTCAATAATTTCCATCTCTTTCAAGGGGTCCCAGTGGATAGAGAGTATCAGAATCCCAGCAAATAAGACAAATAAATCTGCTTAATGTTGCACTATGTCAATGTTTTCATTGAACTACCCACCATGATCTGTTTCCTAGTTAGACACTTTCAGTTTAGCTCTCTACCAAGCATACATGGTTAGGATTTTTGTATCACTATTAGGCTTACTTACATGGAATGTCATTTGCCATTTTGTTGCCCACTCATCCAGCCTGGAGAGATCTTCAAAGATTACAGGTTGGTTGGGTTTTCACCATGCTGGGTAATCTACTGCCATTAACAGTACCTTACTACACTGGTACCTCAGGTTACAGATACTTCAGGTTACAGACTCCGCTAACCCAGAAATAGTACCTCAGGTTAAGAACTTTGCTTCAGGATGAGAACAGAAATCGCGTGGCATGGCAGCAGCAGGAGAACCCCATTAGCTAAAGTGTTACCTTGGGTTAAGAACAGTTTCAGGTTAAGAACGGACCTCCAGAACCAATTAAGTTCTTAACCCGAGGTACCACTGTATTCACATCTGACACCAGATCCTGGATTAATAAATTAAACTGCACAGATACCAAAACAAATCCTTTGGGGACCCTACTACCTCATTTTATCCATGGTGAGATCTGCCAGTTTATACCAGCTCTCAGCTTTCTTTTCTTCAACCAGATACCAATCCATAAGATAACCCCTACCACAGATCCCATATGACAGAGTCATTAAGTTTGTTTAGGCACCTTTGCCAAGCAACTTTGTAAAGAAAATTAACTATATGCCTATTGGATATTCCAGGGGTCAGCAAACCTTTTCAGCAGTGGGCCGGTCCACTGTCCCTCAGACCTTGTGGGGGGCTGGACTATATTGGTGGGGGGGTATGAACAAATTCCTATGCCCCACAAGTAACCCAGAGATACATTTTGAATAAAAGGACACATTCTACTCGTGTAAAAACACGCTGATTCCTGGACCATCCATGGGCCAGATTTAGAAGGCGATTGGGCCAGATCTAGCCCCGGCGCCTTAGTTTGCCTACCCATGGGATATTCCATCAATAGGCTTCTTGACACTCTCAAATCTAAAAGGGCAAGGTTGGTGAGAGAGGCAACTATGCTGAATCATCCTAGACAAGGCTTGTTTTGCTATATGTTTAATGTTTAGCTTTCATAATGTTTAACACAATTTTACCCAGACATTAGACTAACACAGGCTTCCTCAAACTTGGCCCTCCAGATGTTTTTGGCCTACAACTCCCATGATCCCTAGCTAGCAGAACCAGTGGTCAGGGATGATGAGAATTGTAGTCTCAAAACATCTGGAAGGCCGAGTTTGAGGAAGCCTGGACTAACATGTCCCCCTCTCCACCAGCAGCCTGGCCGATCCCTTTAAAAAATTGCATTATGTTGACTAGTTATGCAGTATGAAGGCTGATTCTACTTACAAGTTTCATAGTTTTGTTAAAAGATTGGCTATTTTGCAACTGTGTTCCATCTCGACTCTGCCAATTAATTTGTCCATGATCCTTTAATTTTATTTCCTGTTAGTTCTACTATATTCACCTCAATTCAGCTTCATACCCACAAGAAGTGGTTCAGACATGAGTACCTGTCAAACAACTGCAGTGGAGACAGACAAAAGGGATTCAGTTAGCTTCTCTGCAATTACAGTTTCCTTTACAAAACTCTCACCCTAGTAATAATGTAACAAACTACCTTCTCAGCTGCTTCCCTGCTTTTGCCATATCTTTATTTTCCTTATTTGTTTAACACTTCCATTTGTTAAAAGGAAGCCATCAAGCATTTTATCATTTCCTTGACTTTTCAAGTCCTCTTGGACTAAATCTGCAGTCTACATCCTGTCTGAGTCTCTATTCTCACAATTTAAAATAACCTCTGTGTGTACTGAAGACATATGACCCTGATGACTCTTCAGTTCCTTCAATTTCCTTTTAATTAAACTCTCCTTAAAACAAGTTTCTTCTTTTGAAATGAAATTTGACCATGCTGGGCTTTCTGGGAAACTGTCCACTTACATATATGTTGAATTTGTGGTTTCTCCTGATTGCTTCAGCAACTCTCACACCAAATCTTCAGCACCACATTCAGGATTAAATCCATTTCTTGTCCCTTGTAGGTTTCATGACTAACTTTTCTAAGGCACTATTATTGATAATCTCCAGAGATTTTGTCTGTCACAATTTGAAATAATGCATATTTGCTCTGTAAAGGTGAGTATAATTTGAAGTCACCCATCATTATAACATTTTATCATGAATTCCTTTTGAATTTTATGTCAGTTAAGTAAGGCTGTGAATAAAATTTGTTCAGAAGCAATGAAATATCCCTGATTTCCATCAAACTCCCAGAAGTGGTGAGGATAAGCATGATATTAAGATTCATTACTTAGTCCGTAGAAGAACTGTAGATATATGACTGGGGGGGAAAGCTCTCATCATGTCAAGCTTTCTAGATAATGGCTATGGTTTTAGATTAAATGTCTGCTGTAATTTTTGTATTTTCTACCACTGTAGAGACAATGAACATACCTCCAGTCGCAAACTTTTTCAGAGTGGCCACCAGTTCAAAAGAATTTTAAATAAATATAGATGCAAGGTGGATCAATAAACTTTTGCTTTACCAAACTAAGTTCTCAAGAAAGTCATAGGAGTTAACAGTTGAACAGTTGAGATGTGGCTTAGCTTTCCAAATAACAGAATATAAGGAACTAGCAGAATGTTATCTCACAAACAATTATTAAGGAAGCATCCACAAAAAAAGAAATCTGATGAATGGATGGAAAGATGGACAGAAAAAGGCAGAGAGCGCAACAGCATTTTGTTCCTCTATAGAGTACACATTAACTTGCTGGTCACCAAAAAACATCAACAATTAACAATGGACATTTATGTCATTTGCATCTTTAACTATTTTCTCATTTTTCTTCTTCATGAATGCTTGGAATGTAACCCCACATACATTTTGAAATGTTGACAGAAAACATATTTATAAATGCATCGCCTGAGATAAAATTTCTCAGTGCACATTTTTGTGTGGATGTTTTAAAAAAATCTTGCAGATTTATGTAGAAATGGTACAAAACAGACTTATGGGTGAACAAATGCAGAAAGGACACCAACCAGAAATAGACTGATTTGTTCCTACCTTTATGTGAGATTAAAAAGAGAAAATAAGTCACTGAATGGAAGAAGTGAACCAGTTTATTTGCTTTATCTTTTTGACATGGAGGACTCACCTGCCTCTCCTAATGATCTTATGTACAAAACAGAAAGTGCAAGTATGGCAAAGAAATCTCAAAGTCATTACTAATCAAATGATTTGAAAACTACTCTGGCCAGCAGTAGAATATTAAATGAAAGAGGACACAGATATGACAGGAAGCCTAAAGCTGTTCCCTTATATAATCAAGGATTCTAAAACCTCTGGGTAGTGGATTTCGGACCAGTGAAGGAATCATACCAGAACCTGACAAGTCATTCATTACAATAGAATGGTCTATTAATGTGTCTCCTTTTCCCAAGGTTACTGAATGAATGAATGAACCCTTAGACCTTCCTTTCTTAAAATTGGAAAAGCAATGCAAAGGAAAGCTTGCTTGCCAGTTAATGTTTCAAGCACATGGTCCACAAGGTGGCTCACTAATTTTCATTTTTATAACAATATAGTAAAAGAAAGCAATCATTCAACAATTGAATTAACACGCACTGCAAAAACCAGCACAGAAACAGCAGCGCTATTTATCTGTCAGATCCCATTAAATCTATGAAGCAGGGGGAATAGATTTTTTATTCTGACCTTAAATGATAGTAGGGTTTACTTGGTGCCTCTTGGAAGGGAGCTCCACATTTGGGCACCACCACAGAGAAGGCCCTGTCCCTGGGAATACCTGAAAGAGACTCCATTGAAGATTTTAAGAAATGGAACAGGTTCTTTTACAAGTAGGCAGCCTTTCAGATTATTCAATCCCAGACTGTTTATGTCAAGATCAGCCCTTTAAATAATGCCCAGAAACACACCTAATCAGATCACTAAGCATAGTTATAAATGGTTCTACCCATACCTGCTAACAGACTGGCTGTTGTATTCTGCACCAACTGAAGCTTCCAAATCGTCTGCCCCATATACAATTCATCACAGCACTCTACCCTGCTATCAAATGTGTCCAGAGTGTTTTTTGTTTTGCGGAAAGGGCTACTGTTGACAGCACTGTCCCAAGACACTGTGCTGCCTGGAGGAAATGGCAAGAGGGTGTCTCCACCAATTCCACACACAGAAGGTGATCAGATTGCAAGCTGAATCTTATTTCAAGACTGGTGATTGGATTGTGTCCTCCAACACATCCAAGGGCAGAAGGGTTTAGGGAAGTCAGGGAAGGACATGTGGCACACACTGCTGCATCATCCAACACCCCACTACCACTTCCTATTCACCCCTCTCAGAATCTGCCACCCGAGGTGGCTGTCCCACTCTGCCAAACGGTAGGGCCAGCTCTGCTGCTTGAACCAGCTGCAATTCATGAAAGGTGTTTCTGGCACAAAGGCTGCTTGGGTGTGCATTTGCAAGCTGGGTCTAAAAGAACTCTCAACGGCCACAAATTTGGACCTGGTCCAAAACAGCGAGTGCAATTTGAACTGGAACAAGCTGAATCCCTTTAAAACAAATTAAAAGCAAAAACAAACAAGAACCTGTTTTATTTGAGAAAGTCATTCATTTCCAGGGGAGTGAGAAGCACAGTGTTTATAAAAAGTTGTCTTGTGTCAAAGATCCATTATAGCTTAGATTTAATAATCACCATTCAGTTAGTAAACAGTGAGTAATTGAGTGCTGTACATGCATGTTTGTATGAAGTGTCCATAGAGGCCATTTGACATCATGTCCATTCCTAAATCATTCAGTGATGAGCAAACACTTAATGTGATGGATGCACAAGCATGTTAAAGAGTCAGTTCAAGCAGATCTGCCTATTTTTCTCTCCCCCTTAAACTTTGGTTAGACCCATCATGCTAATTGACTGAATGCCTCAATCCCCCCTCTAAATTTGCTGTGAGATTTAAAAGCTTTGCTCCAAGGAGCAGGAAGAAAAATTTGTTGTTGTTGCTTTTTAAATAGAATTAATGGTATGAGTGAATTAATACTTAGTTTAAATAAAGAGTACATGCTTACTCAGAAGTAATTACCTGGCTGAAAAAGGGAGGTCCACCTGACTCCACACGCACATATTTAAAGAAAACACAATGTGAATTCTGAAGCTAATCCTGCCCTAAACACTACTGCATGCAATAGCAAAGCCCATGCCCCAGCCACACACAGTGAAAAGGTTTTCACACCAACTGTTTGTTCAGCCAACATGTGTAGCCCTCTTCTACATGTTACTACCAAGGAAACACACACATGAGAGCAGCTATGCAACACAATCCTACATGTCTTCTCAGAAGAATGTCCCACTCACACACAGGAAGGGGATAGATGAGGGGAAGGTGGTCCTTACTGGAAAGGCAGGGTAGAAAGGTTCTCTCATGGTGGGAGACTGGGAGAAAAAATAGGCTCCCAGGTGGGAGCTGGGAGGGTCTATCTTTATGTGTCTGGATAAATGATATGATATATATGATATAAATGTGATAAAGGACTTCCCCTTCTTTCTCTCTTTCTCTTTCTTTTCTTTTTTCTCCTTTTTTCTCCATTTTTCTCCTTTCTTGGTTTCTTATTCTTATTTAGATTACTTTGATTTTTATTGTATTTTATGTCAAAAACTTTCAATAAAAATACTGTGTGTGTGTGTGTGTGTGTGTGTGTGTGTGTGTAATGTCCCACTGACTTTAATGGGACTTACTCCCAGTTAAGTATGTATATGATTGCAGCCTTAATCCATTCTGTTAACAAAGTAATCAACAAAAGCTTCAGTTGATTGGTGGGGATCAATTTCAGTTATTGGGGCTGTGAGTTAAAGGTATAGTTTCCAAAACTTCTGTTCTGATGAGTTTCTGTTAACAAAGAAAATATTAAAGGCAGCTTTTCTTTCTATTGAAACATTGCTTTCATTTCTTAAATGAAAAACTCTGCTTCCTTCAGTTGTTGAGGTATTAAATTTTTAGCACCTTTATACTGAGCTTCTCTCATATGCAAATTTGTTGAATGAGATCAGTTAACAGGAATGTGCTTGCTCACCTTCAGTTGATTGACAGCCATATTTAAAATGTAGAAATGTCCCCACTTAGAGTGTTGCCCTGAATGGAGTTTCAAATCCTCATTCTGGGAATTGTGATCCTCCAAGAGAGACAGAATAGTAATATTATTCATCACCTTTATCATCATCTGGGCTTTTTTTCCAGCCAGAACTCACTGGAACTCAGTTCTAAGAGAATGAGGGAGGTGTTCATGGTGAGTTGCAGCACTGCTTTAATAATAATAATAATAATAATAATAATAATAATAATATTCTTTGAGAAATCAAGCTTCTTCTAACCTCCTTCATAAAACTTTCAAATGTAAGCTGGCCATTCAGTATTTGAGAAAATTGCTTGCATTAGAATCTAGGCTGCCTTGGCAGGGAGAGGGAATCAAAATCCAATTTAAAAAGCAAATACTAGACCAAATATATCATTAACAGAATTAGTATACTTGCTACTCAGTCACAGCAACCTTCACCCCCTTCACACACTTAAAGCTTTAAAGAAAATGGCATTAAAACATGAATGTTACATAGACAGCATCAGTTTTATCCTTTCTATCAATTAAAACGCAGGAAGCGTGCTTCTTCGCCACTCACTTAGAAGGGAAAGCTCCCAGACTGAACAACCAAGATAATTCATAAATAGAAATAACATTGCGAAATTGCTTTGACCACTTCCGCCAGATTCAATCAGATTCAAACAGGTAGCAATATCAGTCAGAGGAAAAAGAAAAGGAAGGCAGTTATATGTACAAGTATAATGAAAGTTTTCAATAGCTGTGGATACAGAGGTGTTTCTGAAAAACAATAGGGACCTGCTTTAAAAATGAGTTGATACATGCCATGCAAAGTGCTTTTGAGCCTCTCTCCCATTGCCGGGGTGTGAATGGGAAAGAATATCATTCCTTTCACATTCCTTAAGATAATTGCTCAGACAGGTTGTCACAACCTCCATGACTTGGAAAGGGCCACCATTGGGGTAGAACACTAAATCTTTCTCACGCTATGCCACAAACCAAGTCCAAAGGATGGAGAATGACCACTCTGTCAATCAGCTTTCCCCAAGCTGGTGTCTTTGAGATATTTTGGGATGCAGCTCCCACCCACCAGGAAGTAGTCCACCAGATCATAGTCCAACAGGAAGTAGGCAGGTTGTGTGTATGTGCATCTACTAATTAAATAAGCCTATCCAGTTTCGGTGCCATCAGCACATGTGCTATGAACCTATAATTATGGGGGTGGGAGGGTGGAAAGAGTGGAAGTTGCCATTTTGTTGGTTTGTGGATGGAGGAGGCTGTTGTCCTCAGCTCACTGTTGAGTGTAAGCAGCGGAGGAATGGGAAGCAGCCAGCTTCTCTCTCACTGAGCCTTTGTAGAGGCTGGAAATTATGGGAATTGTAGCCCTAAACATCTGGAGGGTATTATGTTGGCCTTCCTTGTTAGAAAACAACCATCTCTGTCAAAAAGAAAGAGAAAGCCTGCATCTATAGGCCTAGAACCCAGTAATAATAATAATAATAATAATTTATTTATACCCCACCCATATGGCTGGGATTCCCAATTACCGAGAAGGCCCTCTGCCTGCTTCTCTGTAACTTGGCTTCTCGCAGTGAGGGAACCGCCAGAAGGCCTTCGGCGCTGGACTTCAGTGTCTGGGTAGAACAATGGGAGTGGAAACGCTCCTTCAGATATACTGGGCCGAGGCCGCTTAGTTCAAAGCACATGGGAACATCTTATTGCATAATTGTGATCCTTTAGCTGGAAGCTTGTGCTCTTCTCTTTCCCCCACCTTGTTCCACATCTCTGATGGTAGGCAGATAGATGATAGATAGATAGATATAGATAGATAGACAGATAGATATAGATAGATAGATAGATAGATAGATAGATAGATAGATAGATGATAGATTGATAGATGATAGATAGATAGATAGATGATAGATAGATAGAAGATAGATAGATGATAGATAGATAGATAGATAGATAGATAGATAGATAGATAGATATAGATAGATGTAGAATGTGTCTGGAAGTGCTAATCACAAGACACTCTTGTCTGCTGGTGAAATGGGCGAGAATTGATACATGGCAATTGCTGGTTTTTGCAGTAAATAGGGGCATGGTAGCAAGCAGGCAGCTAATATGAAAGGAGGGGTAATGATTTTCTTCTTATTGCAATTTCACAAAATATAAATTAAGATGTATGCTGCGTCAGCCCAAAAAGTGCTTCTATAAGTTGGTGTTTCACTATACATATATCAATAAAGGTCTTATGATATCATCAAATATTCATGGTATTGCACAAACTGTTCTGTTTTTCAGCCATTGCTTCACTTATTAAGTTAGCTATGTATAACATTGTATGGGTATGTATGTATTTTAGGCATTTCACTATAAAAGGCAAAGTTTCCAAAGTGGTTCTCATTTAATAAATAAAAATATAAATGTTAAGGCTGCAGTCCCTAGGAGTGCCACAGAACTCAATGGGACATTTCTGAGTAGATAGGCATAGGATTTGTGGTTTAAAAATAACAACTGACAATAAAACACAAAAAATAGTGAAAACTGAACAACAGGGAAAAGCAGATCCAGATTAAACCATCAATAACATATTAAAACACACTAAAATGACAATGTAATTTTATGTAAATTGTGTAATTATTATACTCTTATGTTATGTAACACTATAATTATATCAACAATGCAAATAAATGTTTATTTATCCTGTGAACCACCCTGAGACCTGCAGGCATGGGGTGGTATATAAAATTAATAATAATAATAATAATAATAATAATAATAATAATAATAATATTCTACTGGTCACAGTGGGCTTCTGGTGTGATGGATCCTCTTGACCTGTAAGGAAAACATATGTATGCTGGAAACTCCGCACTTTAATTTGTAAGGATCCAGGATAAGAGGAGAAGGTCTTTAGTTAGTGTTCTGAGAGCACACTCCAAGCAAAGAAAGCTTCACATTCCTCTATAACCAAGAACTTGACAACCTCAATGATTTTATTTTTTTTGGTCTGAATTTCTCACTAGTCCTGCTTTGCTGACTCTGGAGCAGTCAAGTGAGCTTCATTCAATCTTATGGGCTCCAACTTCTCAGATGTCTTTGCCAAAGGAAGTAGGAAGAGTTTATTTGCTCCTAGCCTCTCTTTCTAGTGAATTTCAATTTGATTCTCCCAAACTTATGTGGGCCACCCTGTGTTTCACATGCAATCTAGCCCTAGACACCTGTTCATGGCATGCATATCTCTACAGCGCCTACGTCAGGAAAGTGGACTCTGTGGTCCTCTAGATGTTGGTCTCCAACTCCCATCAACCTCAGTCAGCATGGCCAGTGCTTAGGAAAAGTGAGAGTTATAGTTCAACAACATCTGCAGGACCACAGTTTCCCCATGCAACCTTAGCTGACTGCAATCTTCACTGGAACATCTCTTCACTGGAACATCTGGGCTGTTTATATGGAGCAAAGGGAAAGAAAACTTGGTGAGAATACAATGATTTGGTTAGAAAAACTTGATAGTGCTTCATATTTACACCCCTCTATGAACCTGTGTATATATTGAGTGAAGATAGAATTTGGTAAACGCATAGCCCTGCAGAACAAATAGTGGAATCCTAAACCCTGGACTGAAAGACAATCTGATTTTTTTGAACTTGGGTGTTGGGGATAAATCCTAGTATACTATTGTGGCTTGCTGTTCTCTTTCATCAGTTATATGATGCCGTGATATTTTCCTTGCATAAGAAATAAGACTAGTTTGTTGGTAACCACGCTGAAAGGCCTGAGTAACAATTAAGGTCTGCAGACACAAAAAGAATGAACCTATTTCATCTGACACAGCACATGGAGCTCAATTTGGTGTCGCTCACAGCTTTCAGTAAGCAGACACTTTCTTTTTTAACATATCTTGCAGCCTGACGGCCATAGCAGAATAATAAGAGGGAATGAGGAAAAGCACACTGTCTCTAATGCCTTCTGAGTACCTTATTTTCCCAGGATGTAGCCCTATCATTTTTTGAATGGCTCTACTGTTCACCTTTACCAATCTGATCTGCAGGGACTCCACACATTTATTATTCTGCAGCTGCAAAAGTGCTTTTCTCGGTGTTGTGACTGAATTTATTTGTCTTTCACTTCCTATTATGCAGGCTGTTCAGTCATCTGCAGCATGTCGAACACAGAGTCTTCAGTTAGAATTTTAAAAGCAGTATGTATTGCATTTTCATTCTTATTAACTCAACTTCCTAGTTAATGTTGGTTCTGAGATCTTTAATCTCTTTTTTTACGGGCTATTTGCATCTTGCCAATAAATCTCTCTGTTAAGAAAGGTCAGGGCAACAATTCATTAAAAATACTCTCTGAACTATTGGGACTTCAATGAGTTGAATCATCCACATACATCTAGGATAGCAATCTATGGTTACCTATGGTTGTGTTTTGGCCTTTGAAACCTAAGCAGGTGCCTATAATTAAAGTACAAGAAGGCTGTTTGTGCCTTGAAGGATGCCATTTGACTTATACAAGGGGCAACTTTATGAAGGCCACATGCCAGTGGTGAGTAGAGCTGGAGGCAAAAGTGGACAGAACAATGAAGGTATAAGTGCCCCATTCCCCCCCCCCCTTTCTGCCCTGTTCTGTCCCTGTCCTACCTTCTTCAAGGTCCAAAAGGACCTGTGCAAAATGGCCGCTGCCTGTATACCGCCTTTCATCCAAAGATCACGTGACAGTTCACAACATAAAAATGAAAAATGAAAAACACAAAATGCATAATAAAACAAATGCAAAACAAACCAATAACCCCCCACCCACAGAAACATTTAAAAGGCCATAGAGTGTTCATCAGCCAACGCCCAGTTGAAGAGAAAAGCTTATTCAGATGGTGTGTGTGTAGGCACTAGAGTCTGAGTAATGTTTTCCATTTTATTGGTTTCAGTGGATTAAAGATCTACTGAATATATTAGAGTTAATCTTTCCGAATACTTTATTTGCTTGAGATAGTTTTAATAGTTATGTCATTTATTTTGGTTGCCTATATAACCTTTGGAACTCAAAATGTAGATTTGAAGGCATCCCCATCAACTGATGGAACCCACCCCAATATTTAGCCCTAGTCTCAGGAGAGCAAAGAGTTCCTTGTTGTTGTTATTCTTAGGAAGGGAAATAATCAAATTACTTCAGAATAATACCTGACCCTAATTACTGTAATGTCCTAATTATAGCAAGGTCTTTCATGTCACCATCATTTAGCGTGTGTCAGCATTTCTACGTTCAAAAAGTCTTTACTGTTTACAGCTTCACCATAAATAAATGATACCAAAGGTTGGCGAATAATAAGATTGCAGTAGATAATTGATGTCAGATACTTTGGTCTTTCTCCTTTTGCTGCACAAAGCAATTATGGTGGGGGGTTTTCTTCCTTTTTTGTATCTTATAAATCCCTTGCAACCGACAGAATAAACACACATTAAATCACAGACCTCTGGACCTTTCCAATAAATTGCCTTTCTTTTCTTTTCTTTTAAAAAAGTTGGTTTGACTGACTGCGAACAATTCCAAGTCCTAGTTATTTTTAGATGGTTAAATTACAGTATTTTTATTCTCTGCTGTCTTATCAAATTAGTTTAGTACATAATTCATGTCCCTGTGAACCAGCAGTGTTACTTGGTGTTCTTTGTTTTTATTTATTTATTGGTAAAGATCACCATATATTTAAATGCGCCACTGAAGGACTGTCCTAATATAGTGTTTTAAATAAAGTTGCCTTTAAAACTGTGCCTTTCTGATGTTGAACCCCATATATGCTACAGTGAGCATACAAAACGTCCATGTGCTCACATGTTCCCTTTCATTTCAGAAGGGGTTTCTTAAATTCTCTTTCCAATAAATAAAATAAGAATAAAATGCCACTTTTACTACAAGCCTGATATTAGGGATGGACAATTGTCTTCAGAGAAATGGTGCTGGTCTTATCTAATATTAAATTTCTCTTGGCTTTTCATTACATTTGTAGTAAGTTAAAAGGAAAAGGACCCCTGAATGGTTATGTCCAGTCAAAGGCGACTATGGGGTTGCGGCGCTCATCTCATGTTTCAGGCCAAGGGAGCCGGTGTTTGTCCAGAGACAGCTTTCTGGGTCATGTGGCCTGCATGACTAAACCACTTCTGGTGCAGTGAGACACCATGACAGAAACCAGAGAGCACAGAAACACAGTGGTACCTGTTTATCTACTTGCACTGGTTTGCTTTTGAACTGCTAGGTTGGCAGGAGCTGGGATGGAGCAATGGGAGCTCACTCCATTGTGGGGATTCAAACCGCCAACCTTCCAATCGGCAAGCCCAAGAGGCTCAGTGAAAGGGAACTTACAAATCCTTGAACTTTCAGCAGCTTTTGATACCATCAACCACAACATCCTTCTGGAGTGGCTGTCTGAGTTAGGGATGAGTGGCCCCGCTTTGCAGTGGTTCCAGTCCAACTTGAATGGTTCTTTCCAAAGAATGATGCTTGGGGGGTGCTCTTTTTGGCCCCAGGGAGCCTTCAATGTGGGTTTCCTCGTGGTTCAATTTTATTCCAATGCTGTTTAACATCTACATGAAACCACCGAGTGGGGTCGTTCAGAGTTTTGGAGTACCTTGTCAACAATATGCTGATGACACACAGCTCTACTTTTTTTTTTTTTTTTTTACATCTGCAGGTGGGGCAGTGGATGTACTGGACCATTATCTTGCCTTGGTAATGGATGGAATAAGAGCCAACAAAGTGAAGCTCAATCCAGATAAGATTGAGGCATTGTTAGTGACTGGTTCCCTGGACCAGATAGATGAGGAGTTGCCTGTTCTTGATGGGGTTACACTCCCTCTGAATAAGCAGGTATTCCTGGATCCTGAAATTTCGGGGTATTCCTGCATCCTTTGCTGTCATTAGAGGCTCAGAGTACCTCAGTTGTGCAGAGTGCCTTCCATCAGCTTTGGCTGGTGGCCCAGCTGCGCCCTTATCTGGACAACAACAGCCTAATTTCTGTCATCTATGCTCTAGTAATCTCTTGGTTAGATGACTGCAATGCATTATATGTGGAGTTGCCCCTGAAGACTGTCTGGAAACTTCAGCTAGTGCAGAACAGAGCAGCCAGGTTGCCCCCTGGGCAAGATGGCTTGAACATATAACACCATTCCTGGCTCAACTGTACTGGCTGCCAAACAGTTTCTGGGCTCAGTTCAAACTGTTAGTTTTGACCTACCGTATTTTGTGCCCCATAGGACGCACCGGCCCATAGGACACACCTAGTTTTTTTGGGGGGGGGAATAAAGAAAAAAATTATTCCCCCCCCCAGGTGCGGGGCTGGAAGAACCAGGTCAGGGAACAGCGGGAAGGCACGCTCCGCCTCCCCGCTGTCCCCCGAGCTTGTGGGGCTGGCGATGGGGAGAAGTGTGCTGAGCCCGGGACTGGATGCAGCTCTGCGCAGCCATCGGGAGCCGGGCGGGACTTCGTGCCCCGCTCCCGATGGCCGTGCAGAGCTGCGCTGAGCCCGGGACTGCAGGCAGCTCTGCGCAACCCTCGGAGCCGGTCTCCCGAGGGTTGCGCAGAGCTTCCTGAAGCCTGGAGAGCGAGAGAGGTCGGTGCGCACCGACCCCTCTCGCTCTCCAGGCTTCAGCGAAAGCCTGCATTCGCCCCATAGGACGCACACATATTTCCCCTTCATTTTTGGAGGGGAAAATGTGCGTCCTATAGGGCGAAAAATACGGTATATTGCTTTACATGGCTCAGGACAACAGTACCTCAAGAACCACCTCTCCAAGTGTGAACCGATCCGGATTTGTGATCATATTCTGAGGCCCTTCTTCATGTGCTTCCTCCACAAGAGGTCCAGAGGGTGGCAACATATGAATAGGTGATTTCTCTGCTTGTGGAATGCTCTCCCAAGGGAGATTCACCTGGTGCCTTCATTAAATATCTTTAGGCACCAGGCAAAAGAATTTGTCATTTCCCAGACCTTTGGCCAATGGCCTTTTAAACTGTGTGTGGTTTAGGGGGATATTGTTTTTAGTTGTTATTCTGGTACGTATTTTTGTCTTTTAGTATTGTAAATCACCCTGTGATCTTCGGGTGAAAGGTGGTGTAGAAATTTAATAAATAATAAAAAATGATTTTCTGATACATTTTAGCAAATTAAATAACCTGAGTTGTACACTCAGGATAAACCAACAGTCCTCTTTAAATCACACACACACACACACACCACCCAGAACTTTGAGAGCATATTCGATGCCTGCAAAAGAAGCAGTAAAGATCAGGGGAGAAAAAAAGTAATTTCCTTTCCAATCTGAACTTACTGAGGGTTCAGTGTTCCTTGTGCCAAAGTGGTTCGACTCCTTTTCAGTTCAAATAACTTCAGTTTCCCCAGGCTAAGTAATTTTGAGGTAGACATAAAGACATTAAAAACCCCCACAAAAACAACAACCCAAAACCACCTGTGGCACATAAATGGGACTTTAATGTCCTTAGCTTGGGGCGGGGGAATAGTATGACCTAAAACCTACATAGACAAATAGTTTCCATTGGCAAGTGGCTGCTGCTGGATGTTGTACAGCAAAGGCAAATGTATCTTTGGATATGTGTGACACAGGATAAAGGAATTTCCATTATCTTGAGATGGGCAAGGCTGAACATGCTGAGAGTTAAGGATGGGAAAGATGAATGAGAAATAGCAGTTGTAGCTCTTTGTAGATGCAGTGATCTAAGGCCTCAACTTGGTTACCTCTTGGTGTTAAGATGCCCTGATGTTTCACTGCAAACCTCAGGAATGTAAGCCTACAACCTAGGAATGTGAACAATCTAGGACTGTCATTGTTCATCCTTCAGAGGCCTTTTTGGGCACAGAAGGGATTAGGCATATGGTCAACAGCAGCCCCTGAGATTGGCAGTCAATATGAAGCTTCTGGATTGGCCAGTAATAGTATAGTTCTTAGGAGTTGAGCAGTTTCTTGTAAACTTCAGCCAAAAAAATCCACACCTCATTTTTTAATCTATTTACCATAAATTAATCATAAGGTAACTGTGTTCCAAAATTATCAAAGTAAGATAACATTTCTGAGAAATTATCATGAGTGGGGTGAAGGGATTTTGTTGCACTTAGCTTGCTTTTGGGGTGTTTGTGACTGCCCTTTACTTCCCCCTCCCCCTACAAATCATTTCACCAGTGGGGTCTGCACTCTGCCTCATGCTTTTGATGCAACAGACATATTGGCTGAAGGTGAAATATTGACTGACATATTGACCGAAATCTGAAACACATTGAAGAGCATGACTTTCATGTTCTTTAGTGGAAGTCATGTTCTTTATATGTGTAACTGTAGGTTCCCCCAAATAGAACTACAATTCCCAGAAGCATTAACAAACTACAGCTCCCAGGATTGAAACCATGAGCTTTAAATGAGCTTTAAATGTATGGCTTTACCTCTGAAATTTGTCAGTATGGTGCCTATTCTTATGGAATATATACAGTTCAAAATAATTGAAGAGCAATCCCCCCCCCCAACAGTGCTACAATTTCAGCCACATGACACTATTCTAACACGGTGAAAAAGTCACGAAGCTGTAACAAAAATTGGGAATCAACTTTGGAAGACAACATTATCCTCAACACTTCATAAATAATGCTGAAGTGTTTGTGCAATATTGGCACAAGCAAATAATAATGCTACTAACCAGACAAGGGAGTGCAATATCCACTGTTTGTTTACATGACCTTATAAAATGTTAAATCAAAGTCAGTGATGCCAAAATTATTTGTGTTAATGCAAAGTGATGTTTTATTCCCATCAATAATAATATCTGTTACACGTACTGCTGGTTTCAGATAATCCTGCCTTTGCTATTACTAGCTTGATGGAAAGTTAAAATACATTATCAGTGGTTTATTATCTTACATAGCAGACAGAAATAAACTTTGTAAGCCAGCAATGAAATCCATATTGAATTGGCCATAGCACATAGGGCACGTACTTATGAAAACAGCCATCAATATAGGCAACAATTTATTGGTGTAACAATTTTCTGGAGATCTTATTAAAACAAAACAAAATGACATATTTAACATTTTCTTAGAGACTGTGGCCTGGCTCAGACTTTCAGGCCAGCGAAAACATGACACAGGAGTCCTCTTTACACATATAATGCATAAAGGGAGTGCACACGATGACTGGGGAGAGAGGTCACACAGTTGCCCCCACACCAGGAATCATGTGATTGAGCTAGCCCAACAAGTCCAGGCACACAATATAAAAAACTGAAGAAGAGCCTCTATACACGAGCAGCTGCTCACATGCAGGGATTCTTCTGTTAAGATTCCTGCTCTGTGTTTGCAGTCATGAGATAGTTGTCTATCACATGACAGTGTATGTTTTCATTCCACAGTGTGGGAAGTGACGGAGACAGGATGTTTGTGTTGCTTTGTTCCATGAAGTGGGACTATTGTTCTTTTTCTCTTTGCTGTCTGATGAGAAAGAGGCAGGAGCTAAGTCAGAATGATCCGAGTGTAAATAAAGTAGATTAGCCAAAATGCTGTGCTATTGGTTCTGTTACACAAACTGTGAATACTCTGTGGATTCCTTTTTTTTTTTTTTTTTTATAATGATTTTTATTAATTTTCCACACATAAAATAAAGAACAATGTAACACAATATAACTTCATAATCATCGGTTCATAGCCTTTTTTCTTTGACTTCCCCATACCTCCCTATCCCTGCATCCTTGTTTAAAATTCTTTAGCAACCCTTAAGTCCATTGTCTTAGTTCTTTTTCATAAATATTTCTTAAGTTTTTTTGTTTACTGCTGCAATTCTTTACTTCTTCCCCCCTGACATCTTAACATTCCTCAATTTTACAGTTATTTTTAAGATATATCTTGAAATTCTTCCAGTCCTCTTCCACTGTCTCTTTCCCCTGGTCCCGGATTCTGCCCGTCATCTCAGCCAGTCCCATAAAGTCAATCACCTTTGTTTGCCATTCTTCCAGAGTAGGTAGTTCTTGCGTCTTCCAATACTTTGCCAGTAGAATTCTTGCTGCTGTAGTGGCATACATAAAGAATGTCCTATCCTTCCTTAACACCACTTGGCCCACCATACCCAAGAGGAAAGCCTCTGGTTTCTTAGGAAAAGTCCACTTAAGGACCTTCTTAATTTCATTATAGATCATTTCCCAGAAAGCTTTAACCTTTGGGCAGGTCCACCAAAGGTGGTAGAAAGTGCCTTCAGTCTCATTACATTTCCAACACTTATTATTAGGCAAATGATAAATTTTTGCAAGCTTGACTGGGGTCATGTACCACCGGTAGATCATTTTCATAATATTTTCTTTTAAAGCATTACATGCAGTAAATTTAATACCGGTGGTCCATAACTGTTCCCAGTCAGCAAACATAATATCATGACCTATGTCTTGTGCCCATTTAATCATAGCTGATTTCACCGTTTCATCCTGTGTATTCCATTTTAACAGCAAGTTATACATTCTTGATAAATTCTTAGTATTGGGTTCCAACAATTCTGTTTCTAATTTTGACTTCTCTTTCTGAAATCCTATTTTCCTGTCCTGTTTAAACGTCTCATTTATCTGATGGTAATGCAACCAATCTCGAACCTTAGGTTTTAGTTTCTCATAACTCTGAAGTTTCACCCTTTCACCATCGTATTCTATAATCTCATGATATTTTGGCCATTTAGAATCCATATTAAGCTTTTTTACTTCCCTAGCTTCCATTGGTGACACCCACCTAGGGGTTTTGCTTTCCAACAGATCTTTGTATCTAATCCAAACGTTATACAATGCTTTCCTTACAATATGGTTTTTAAAACTTTTATACACCTTTACCTTGTCGTACCATAAATATGCATGCCAACCAAAGCTATTGTCATACCCTTCCAGATCCAAAATGTCAGTATTCTCAAGAAGTAGCCAGTGTTTCAACCAGCAGAAAGCTGCTGATTCATAGTAGAGTCTTAAGTCCGGCAGGGCAAACCCCCCTCTATCCTTTGCATCAGTTAAAATCTTAAATTTAATTCTGGGCTTTTTGCCCTGCCAGACAAATTTTGATATATCTTTCTGCCACTTCTTGAAACAATCCATCTTGTCCACAATCTGCAGCGTCTGGAATAAAAACAGCATTCTAGGCAATACATTCATCTTAATAGTAGCGATTCGGCCTAACAAGGAAAGTTTCAGCCTTGACCAAATTTCCAGATCCTTTTTAACTTCTGACCAACATTTTTCATAATTATCCTTAAATAAATTCACATTCTTAGATGTTAAGTTTACCCCTAGGTATTTTACCCTTTTTGTTATTTCCAAGCCTGTTTCATTCTGAAAACTCTCTCTTTCTTCCATTGTTAAATTTTTTTCCAACACTTTCGTTTTTTGTCTGTTCAATTTAAAACCTGCTACTCGACCAAATATTTCAATTAGTTCTAAAACTCTTTTAGTACTAGTGTCTGGCTGTTGCAAGGTCAATACTAGATCATCTGCAAATGCTCTTAATTTATAATGTCTAACTCCGACCTGAACTCCTTTAACCAACTGGTCCTTTCTGATCATGTTTAACAAAACCTCCAGGACTGATATAAAAAGTAAAGGGGATATTGGGCAACCTTGTCGTGTACCTTTTTCTATAGGTATTTCTTCTGTTACCACGTTATTTACAATTAATTTGGCTTTTTGTTGAGAATATATTGCACCTATACCGTTTTCAAAACCTTGACCTACCCCCATCCCTTGGAGATTCTTTTTCATAAAAGTCCAACAAATGTTGTCAAAGGCTTTCTCCGCATCCACAAAAATCAAAACTGCTTTCCTATTAATGTCAACGTCCAACAGCTCCAAAATGTCTATAATGTTCCTCACATTGTCTGACATATGTCTACCTGGGAGAAAGCCTGTTTGGTCCTTATGAATCTCTTCTACCAACACTCTTTTCAATCTTTTTGCCAAAATGTCTGCAAAAATTTTGTAATCCACATTGAGTAAAGATATAGGGCGGTAGTTTTTAACTTGGTTCTTCTCAATCTCTGTTTTCGGTATAAGTGAGATGAAAGCCTCTTTCCACGATTCAGGTGCCTTTTTCCCCTTCAAAATTTCATTGCAAACTTCCTTCAATGGTTGTATCAGCCATTCTTTCAGCATTTTGTAATATTTGGCCGTCAGGCCATCTGGTCCTGGTGATTTTCCCAGTTTCATATTTTGAATGGCACCCTCTATTTCTTGTTCTGTTATTTCCTCGTTTAAGATCCTTTTACTTTGTTCTGAGATTTTTGGTAAACCGTATTTTCTGATGAATTCTTCTATTTCTTGCTCGTTGGTTGGCCCTTGTGCATACAACTTCTTAAAAAAGCTTTGAAAACAATTGTTGATCTCGTTGGGTTTGTGGATAATCTTTCCATCCATTTCTAAACTTGTTACCGTATTCATTTTCTGCCTTTTTTTCAATTGCCATGACAGAAGTTTCCCACATTTATCCGCTGATTCAAAAGTTTTTTGTCTCATTTGCTTTATTTTCCATTCTATTTGTTGGTTCATGAGTTCCATATATTGCATCTGATGAAACTTTATTTCTCTCAAGATCTCATGAGACTTTGGTTTGGACCTCAACTTCTTCTCTCCTTCTTTTATTTTTTCTAAAATTTTTTCCTTCTTTTCATTTTGTTGCTTCCTCTTAATAGAATTTTGTTGAATTAGGAAACCTCGCATCACGGCTTTGCTTGCGTCCCAAATTATTCTTTTTTCCACATCTGTTTTCCTGTTGATCTCAAAATAATCTTTTAATGTTTTAAGGGCCTTCTTGTGGATCTCTTCGTCCTTAAATAGGGTGTCATTCATTCTCCATCTAAAGGAACCAGTAGTTGTTAGTTTCATCTCCATCTTGACCGCGTTGTGGTCGGAGCACGTTTTTGGGCAGATTTCTACTTTTTTTGTTCTTGACGCCAGACTGCTAGAAATCCAAATTTGGTCTATTCTTGTCCATGTCATTTTTGCTTCTGAGAAGAAAGTTCCCTCTCTCTCTAAAGGATTCTTTGTTCTCCAAATGTCAATCAAGTCCATTGTTTCAGTCATTTCAAAAAAGATCCTTGGTAGTCTCCCTTCTTTCGAGATCACTTGTCTCTGTGCTTTATCCATGTTTGTTGAGACAACTCCATTCATATCTCCCATCATTAGGATTTTATAATCTAAAAAGTCAACTAATGTCTCATGCAACTTCCTAAAGAATTCAGCCTTCCCTTCATTTGGGGCATAAACTCCCACAATTAATATCTTTTCTCCTTGAATTTGTATTTCAATTGCCAGGTATCTTCCTTGTTCATCTTTAAATATCAATTTTGGAGCCAACTTTTCCTTTGCATAGATCACCACACCTCTTTTCTTTACTTTGTCTGATGAGATGAATTCTTGACCGAGTCTCTTATTTATTAATAATTTCCTGTGTATCCTGGCAATATGGGTTTCTTGCAAACATATTATGTCTAATTGTTCTTTCTTCAAAATGTGAAAAACCTGTCTTCTTTTCCGAGGAAGGTTCAAACCATTACAGTTCCAACTAAGGAGTTGCAGAGACATTTTGTATTTAGGTAGCTGTTCCTCCAACTGCTCCAAGCTTCTGCTCTTCCTCCGATGGTGGTAATGAAAGTCCAAATGACAAATTTGCTATATCGGGTGGTTCCCTCTCCTCCACGGTTCCTTTCTGCAAATCCTCCAGATACTTCTCTAGAAATAGTTCTTTGTCCTGAATTGTTTTTATTTTAATCTTCCTTCCATTGAAGTTAAAGGACAATCCTTGTGGAAATTCCCATCTGAATGGTATAGTGTTTTTCTTCAGCAGGTCTACTAAACTCTTGTAATATGTTCTCACCTCTAAAATGTATTTAGGAATGTCCTTAAAAATCTGTATCTGACAATTTTGGATCACCAGTGCCTTTTGGTAATGCAAATTCAATATTCTATCTCTTTCTTCTTTTGATCTCAATGTAATTAGGCAGTCCCTTGGTTTTTTGTCCTGCCTTCTACCCAGTCGGAAGGCTGATATTATCTCAAGTTCCTCATCTTCCTCCCATTCCTCCCGCCAAAAAGTTATGATGTTCTCTGTAAGGAATTTCACAAGGTTGTCCCCTTCCACTTCAGGCACCAATCTAAATTTTAAATTCTTCTCTTTACGTTGAAGTTCCAGTAAGGAGAGGGCTGCATCATGCTCATTCACTTTTTTAATAATAGGCCCAAATTTTTCCCTTGTCTCTTCAGCTGTTATTTTTGCACTTTCTGCAATCTTTCGTGTTTCTGAATTTTCCTGAATTAATCTATTTATAGAATCTGTGTTCGATGCGACACTAGCCGTATTCACATCCAACCTTGTTGTCAACTCTGTTAATTTTTTAGAATTCTCTGTCGAAAGTTTTGTCAATGCTTCCAGGGATTGATTTATTTTAAGTAGAGCCTGAGTCATAGGATCCATAGAAGCTGGTGTTTTTTCCTGCACAGCTGCAGTTCCTGATATAGAGGCCCTTTTCTTGTAAGATTGTTTTGCTTTCTGCCTTGTTACTATCTCTTCTGTAGGGGCACTCATATCCTCAAGGTCGTTTTCACAGAGTTGATTCCCAAGTGGAAAATCCCACTGTTACTTTTTCAAGTGCAACAGTTTCAGATAGAGCCCTCTAGAGGGAGCATTCAATTGTATCCAAATGGCAAAGATGGAAAAAAACAAAGAAGCAAGGGAGTATAACAGTAGCCAAAAGTTTCCAATGTCCAAATTGTAAAGTCTCTATTTTTCTATGTGGCCAAAATGCAGCAAAGTACATCTAAGGTCCGATAACTTTTTTGCAAACAAGTCCCCACTTCTCAAAGTTTGACAGTCCACGTCCCAGGTGTCTTGTTTGGGCAGCCCGACCCCAGGGGATTTGGCAATGGAAGGTCTTAATTTTCCATTAATTTTCCAGCAGATTAACAACGTTCCAATCCCTTCCCCCCTTCTCCTGCCAGTCTGGGGGGAGGTTTTAAGTCCGATGTCAGTTTGACAGCTTAAAAAAATTAGAAAGGTTCCCTTTAAGTGCAGCTTGATTTTCGTTGCTTTATTCCTTCTGCAGTTCCGGGGAGGCAGACTTCCTTAATTTTTGCCTTTCCCGTTTTCAGCCAATTTTATTTTTTAAAAGTCCCGTTGCTTTTCCAATCTTACTCACGGGTGTTGTGGTCAAATTCCAATTGCAGGAAGGAATCGGCGCTCTCCGCTCATGGCGACGCGGCTTCACTCCGCTAGCTGGGTGACGACTCTCAGCACCGCGCTTACCCCGATGCCGCTCAGAAGCCTTTAAAAAGGCTCCCTCACAGTACCGGGGGGCGCAAAGGGTGCCCACCGAATCTCCTTTGTTCACAGGCTCCGCGCCTGTGATTTTAGGGGTCCCCCGCTTGCCGTAGCGGGTGAGACCCGAACTAACGGAGCAGTCCTGCCTCGGAGCTCGAGGCTCGGACCGCCATTAAGCGCTGGCGCCGACCGGAAGTCTCTACTCTGTGGATTCCTAAGTGTGCTAATGCCTTTTGGCATCAGTTGCTGTGATGTTCAGGCTGAAGAAAGCTTTTGAAGCTCCTGAGCGATCAACCTGGAGGGAGAGAACATGCCAGCCAGGCGTGTGTCTCTGCCAGGGTCCTACGTGAGAGTAGGACACTCCTAACATCATCTTCATAATTCCATGTCAAGCCTAGCCCAGATGTACAAGTGACGGAAAGCCCATTGGTTTCCCTGGAAGCTGGGCTGGATTTAGGTTTGATGAGGCCCTAAGCTACCGAAGGTAATGGGGCCCTTTATATGTGATAAAAATGTTTTTTGGGGGCCCCAAGAGAGTGGGGCTCTAAACTATACCTTGTTTAGCTTATATGTAAATCTGGCACTGGGGTAGACTACTGTGATGGAAAAGTTTGTTTTGCTGGGCAGGTTGGGTCAACAAGTGCTTTCTTTATCTTTTTTCCCTGCCAGCAAATGGTTAATGAATGGCAGCCTCTGATTGGCCAGCATTCCAGGAGATGGGGCTGAAAAGGAGAGGATTTGGAAAGACAGGGTTTTTTAGGCTGGGATAGAGGTTGGGAGAATAGGTTGGGAGATAGCTAGGGAGATAGGGAGTAAGAGGAGAGAGAGTTGGTTCTGGGTAGAAACATCCACTCTGAGGAATATATCACAAGCTAGAGAAAGGAGTCTTAGTGTGAAGGACAGTGTGTGGTGTCCTGTAAGAGTAATAGGCCAGGAATTAACTAGGAGGCTGAGGCTGAGGCAGAAGAAGTAGAAGCTGTGAGAATACAGTCTACTTGGGACTCATTCCAGTCAGGAGGGGAGAGATTCTTCTAGAAAGAGAAGACTCCCAAACCAGTTAAGAGGGGTGTGGTGATCCCTTGGGTCTGTTACTTGGAGTACCTCAGGAGTAGGGTTGTCAAAGCGGGGTATAACTCACAGGAACTACCACCTTGTTTAAGAACCAAAGTATTAAGCGGCAACAGCTGTGCAACAACTGAGAAAGAACTGAAGTGAAATAGCATTATAATCTGAAGTATCCTATGTTTTACCCACTTTGTGTCATAAACTTTCTTTGTTAAATAAAATCTCTCTTGTTTATTTGATCAAATCCTGCTTGAGACTCCAAATTATTAAGTTTCCCCTCATATGTCCCCCACAAGATAATCTGGGGTAATTTGTAGGACTTCATGGAATTGGTTTTCTGTGAGGTGGGTGCACTATATTTAAGTGAGGGCGAGTCCAAAGGCGCCAGGGGGGAAAGTGCCATTGCACTGTGGCAACTACCTTGAGATGTGTGATGCTTGATTGGGGCAACTCTATTTACTCAAGTCACTATGCACAGCACATGTTGTCAGGCCTGTGTGTGCCTATCTCCACTACTTAGAGGAAATGGCACTGTATATGCATAGACCATATGTCTGTGTTGAGCCTTGGTGTTGCCAATGCACAATATGAGCACATTTTTTGCTGGCTCTGCCTCTGTTGCCAGGCAGAAAAACAACAACAAAAATACATTATTGTCCCCATACGTCATAAAATCCTGTCACAAAACGAAGCTGGGGTTAAGGCCAGGTACATATTTCAAAGAGAAAAAATAGCAGGGTGGGGAATGTATGCCATCAAAATGCTTATTGCCATTAAGTAATAGAAGTTAGAATGTGAATTCCAGTTACTTTGAAACAAATTGGCTTTGATAGTTTTAAACTGCCTTTTGAACAAAGTGCTCACCTCCTGAACATGCTGGGAAAAACAGCCATCTAACATTCGGAATTGTACCCTTCAGTGTAGTGAGAAAATGCAACCGCTCCTCAGTCTCTGAAAGCTTAAAAGAATGGGCACATTATTTATGACACAGCATCTTCTTTATGTGATTTAGACAAAAGGCAAACACTTCATCTTGTGTTCAAAGGAAACTCCCTCCCTCCCTCTCGCTTTGTCCTCAGCAGTCCTGCAATACATGTTGCACACAGTCCTGTTCCTGCCATCTCTATTTCTTCAAAAATGACCAGTGCCTTGAGATTGCTGATGTAAATCAAAATTGTTTGCTTGGTTCAGCTCTCCCATAGTCACTGAGTGTTCCTCGTGGAATAATGAGGTACATTTTCTTAATTTCTCATTGCATTATGAATTCCTCAGTACCCAGCAAGAACATGATTAAAAATGTCTATACAGCTAGATGCATACCACGCTGTTTCGGAGGTCTCTCCTGTGTTGAAACAGCACCAGCTGCAGAACCAGCAACTCACTGAGCAACAATGGCTAGCTGCTGCTAGCAGGGAGATTTATTCCCAAGCAGTAGCATGTCACTTCACTTCACCTCCAGCTCTGAAGTGGGGCGGCTTCAATTCTGCTTCCTGCAGGGATTGGTTGTAGAAATCGAGCTCCTCATGTGGAACTCAGTCATGCAGATGTTCCAGTAACAACTCTACCTTCCCCACATGTGACATCACATATGATACCAATTGTGAGGCAGGTGGCAATTGAATCATAGAATTGTAGAGTTGGAAGGAACCCCAAAATTCCTGTCTTCTCAAAATGGATGCTGAAGAAATGTGATTACTGTCCATTCCAATGTCTGCATTCCCCAGAACAATATGTTGATCAGATGCAAGTGGAAATATAACTATCCTTTGGATTTCACATTTCATTGAATTTTATAATACTCTCCTGAGCTCACCTCCCTATCCTGCATTGAAGTGTATTTTTTAAAAAGGTTTAAAACTTTTAAAATTATATATTAAAGTATATACATGTTTTGAGTATAAAAATTGTGTCAATGAGATTACCATGACATAAAAAGGTAAAGGTACCCCTGCCCGTACGGGCCAGTCATGTCCGACTCTAGGGTTGCGTGTTCATCTCGCTTAAGAGGACAGGAGCCAGCACTGTCTGAAGACACTTCCGGGTCACGTGGCCAGCATGACAAAGCTGCATCTGGCGATCCAGCACCAGCGCCACACACGGAAACGCCGTTACCTTCCCGCTATAAAGCAGTACCTATTTATCTACTTGCACTTAGGGGTGCTTTCGAACTGCTAGGTGGGCAGGAGCTGGGACCGAACGACGGGAGCTCACCCCGCCACGGGGATTCGAACCGCCGACCTTACGATCAGCAAGTCCTAGGCACTGAGGTTTTACCCACAGCGCCACCCACGTCCCACTATCATGACATAGTTTTTACATAATTAAACAAAATGTCCAGTAATGACTTGGGGGGGGGGACGACGACCAAGTAATTGTTCAACTGAAATAAAGAATTCCAAATCTTGGAATCGTAATTAAAATATATCCATTCAAACTGCCCTTGCAGTTCATAGTATTATATTTTAGTACGTGGTCTAGAATATTGAGTAATATAACATGGAATCTTAATCACTAGGAGCACCAAAAAAGCAACAAACAGAGCCATGTAACTCAATGGATTAGACTTGACTTCTTGATCAACTATCCAAATAACTGAGCCAGCCAATTTAAGAACTCAGGTGAGTTTTAATATGTAGCAGCTCACCTGATGCAGCCGAGCTGCAACAATAGCCTCCTGCAAAGCCACACAAAAATATATCACCAAGGGCAACTGCTCCACAATAAGGAGTATAAACAAGCAAACAAATAAATTACAGAAGTAATCTTGTTCTTTGCAGTCACTCATGTATTTGGTAGAGGCAACATCAACTTGTGAGTCAACACCTGATCGCTGTTCCAGTAAAATCGGCATTTCCCCCCACAAAGGGGCTTAATCATCGAGTTGATATGATAAAACAGAATTATAGTCAATATCTATTTCCATGTAGGATGGTTGAATTTTGGTGAGAATGCATACATTATATATGGTATATACAGTGGTACCTCAGTTTAAGAACAGTCCAGTTTAAGAACGATTTGGTTTACAAACTCCACAAAACCGGAAATAGTGTCTTGGTTCAAGAACTTTACCTCGGTCTAAGAACGGAATCTGAAGGGTGGAAGGGCACCGGTGGTGGGAGGCCTCATTAGGGAAAGCGTGCCTTGGTTTAAGAATGGTTTTGGTTTAAGAATGGACTTCTGGAATGAATTAAGTTTGTAAACCGAGGTACCACTGTATTGCCTGCACAATGAAGTCTAAGCAGAATACAATCAGTCTGGCAGCAGAGTCATTACCGCTTACCAGGAGGAAAGGAGTGTGATACTAATGAGGTCAGGGATGTGTGGACACATTGGCGGAGCCAATCCAGTGCTCCCATCAGTGTGCCTGTGCTGCCCTGACCACCCCTTTAGCTCTCCTCTTCCCTCAATGGTAAGCAGCAGTGCTGCTGCTGCCAGAAGGCTACTCCATCTCACCAGGAGAGCCTAATTTCAATAGCAATATGCACGGGATTCCCCGTAACATGAAAGGAAGTCAACGTAGCTACCACTGCACATGCATATACAAGCTCTTGGATTTAAAAAATGGAGGAACCCAAGCTGTTGGATTTGACCGTGTCAGATTGTTTTGCAGTCTGATGATGCTGCATATGACAATGTCTCTTTACTTAGCCACAATTCTGACAATGCTGACCTTCTCCTTCTTTCTGCTTCTTTGGTTTGCTAATATATATCAAGGCCACGCTGACCCTTCTAAGTCCCTAGTATTGAGCGTCAAAAAGACATTACACGGCCTCTTGATTAATTCAATAAAAAATGAAATGTTTAAAAAGCATTAAGGTTTTATATTTGCATTAAACTTTACATTTCTCCCTCCGATTGTTAAACCAGCAGGATGGAAAACAGTTTATCACCTCTTGTGTAGATGTTCCCATAATGTTAGCATCCTAAATGACTTCACTCCACGCAGGTATTAAAATTAGAAACTTGGTGGCTTCTACCACTTTCTTTTCAAGCCGAGATCCACAGTGTAGCTTTCAAGGAAATGGTTTCATGCTTTGAGCAGTGTATGTTCAATGGCAATATTTCTGTATTCTCTCTCTTTTTTAGAGTTCATTGCCAGTTTATGCAAATATTACTCACTGCTGTCAGCAAATCAAGTGAGGGCTCATCTTTTATGTAGCTACATTTTCAAAAGTCAGAGAACAGCAGTACGAGTCACAAAGCATTTTATGTTGTTTATAGCCACATTAATGCAATCATTACTGGCTGTTTAATTTTAATATATATGGGATATGTGTCTATAAATGTTTCACGAGGTTCAGAAGACATGAGATATGAAAAGAAAAGATATTGCAGCAGTTATAATCACACCGACTCAGGTGTTCTGATGGCATCATTTCAGCTGACCGTTAAAAAAACAAAACATATCTAAGGACATAACTGCAGGTCATACTTTTAGAAATGTTTTGGAAGGCCACCATGAGAGGAGAGAAGCTTCATACTTGTAGCAGCTGAGTGCTGGGGTGGAACTGCCTTCCTCACAGTGGTGTTACGGCACCTTAGCTAGTTAGGGCTAAAGGAGGACATGTGATGTTGGGCCTGTGAGCGCAAAGCCAATCCACCCATAAGGCTAGGTGAGGTGGCTGCCTCAGGCAGCACCCCCTCAAAGGTCATTACCACTATTTCACACACACCCAGCTTTGCCGCTGATTTCCCCAGCCTCTAGCAGCAGAGAGGGACTGGCAGCAAAGCTCTGCAGAATGCCTCCCCTCCTGCTGAGTCAGCTAGAGGGAGAGGCATTATGCCACCCAAAGTATCTGCCGAGTAGGCAGGGAGATAATAATAATAATAATAATAATAATAATAATAATAATAATAATAATAATAATGTTTTTGCAGCCACTCTGGGCGGCTCCCAACAGAATATTAAAAACATGATAAAATGTCAAACATTAAAAACTTCCCTAAACAGGGCTGCCTTCAGATGTCTTCTAAAAGTCAGATAGTTGTTTATTTCCTTGACATCTGATGGAAGAGCGTTGCACAGGGCGGGGGCCACTACCAAGACGGCCCTCTGCCTAGTTCCCTGTAACCTCACTTCCTGCAGTGAGGGAACCACCAGAAGGCCCTCGGAGCTAGACCTCAGTGTCCAGGCTGAATGATGGGGGTGGAGACGCTTCTTCAGGTATATTGATTTGGGCCACTCTGTGTAAGGGTGCACTGGTGGAAGTGCTTAGTGTCACTGGTGCACCCACACAGCACCTGAGCTCACCACTGTCAAGGAGGGGGCTGCTTTCCCAAGTCCTCCCTCCAAGCTACTAATCAATCACACACTGGTACCGAATGGGTTACCAGTCTTCATTGGCTTCTTCTCTGCCACCAGCTACAGAACATCAAGCAGTAAGTCTAAAACATGGGGTGTTCTCTCCCTCCCCAGCAAGTTAACTT
This sequence comes from Podarcis cretensis, assembly GCF_951804945.1. Taxonomy (NCBI): domain Eukaryota; kingdom Metazoa; phylum Chordata; class Lepidosauria; order Squamata; family Lacertidae; genus Podarcis; species Podarcis cretensis. The sequence continues at coordinate 54,433,682 of NC_137178.1, forward strand.
GAAGATTTATAAGGGCTGGGGAATGCTGGCAACCAGCTTTGGGCACTAATTGTTACCACCTGCCGGAGAAACCCCATCCAGCTCACAGGATCACTACTTCATGAGCACTCCAATTGGAGAACAGCCTTTGCCAACAGTGTCATGGGCTTTGAAGATGCTCAAACTCAGGACAAAAGGGAGAAACGTGCTAAGAGAAAGGCATGCTTGGCAAACCCTCACCATGATCAACTCCTGCCCAGAAACCAATGTCCCCACTGTTGAAGGAGGTGTGGATCCAGAACTGGCCTCCACAGTCACTTATGGACTCATTGTTAAAATCATGTTTATGGAAGACAATCTTACTCGGCTACGAGTGATCACCAAAGAAGAGGAAGAAGCCTCACACCAGTGTCATTCAGGTAAGACACAGGGCCACCAGTGTATGGAGGATGGCTTCGACCCACCTCACAGGCCACTGCTGCGTCATATACCCTTTCCCCCTTGTGCTGCTCTTTCTTCTGAGCTATTTGCATGGGAAATGGCATAAGGGGGAAGGGTTGAGATGCTCCTTTTCCCTGTGACAGTTTTCCCCTTCAAACTATGGCCTAAGCGGTCATTCTGTGTAAAAGACAACATATCTTCCCGGAGAGATAGATTGTTCAAAGACTCTGGAAATTGAACTCTGTGAGGGGAACAGGGGTTTGTTAACAAATCTCAGCACCTCAGCACCTAAACTCCTGTTCCCATGAATCTTTGGGGGAATACTTGACTAGTGAAATAATACGGCTTTAAATGCATGGTGAGTATGAGGGCTTTCTGAAGTTTTATCCCTGTCTGGAGACACCATTTTCTCTAGATATTTGACTGAAATTGGAAAGCTCCCCCCCCCTCCATTGATGGTACTTTCCCACTTCTCTCTCCCCCCTTCCTTTCTCATACATATGTGTTTTCAAGAATGGGTGTGCTAACCAGGAATGGGGGAAAGAATAGAAAAGTAAGATATTAAACATGTTGACTTCAAAGTATGGAGCTTAGTGAGGTTCACTCCCTGGAAACTGAGCCTAGGGTTGGATCTATACTGATCTTAAAAAACGCTTATAAAAAGAAATGTTATATAGCTCTCAATGCAAGTTTCCATTGACTACTGTACAGCTCCCTCTGGTGTCACATTACTATAACTCATTTATAACGTTATAACTCACAAGTATAAATTAGTCCTAGGATTACCATAAGGTTACCAAACGCCCCCGTTTCCTGGGGACTGTCCCCGGATTTACAAATCAGTCCCCTGACAAAATCCTATCAGTCCTGCTGAAGTTGCAAAGTGTCCCCGGATTCATTGAAAAAATCTGGTAGCCTTAGATTACCACACAATCTTACACATGTGGTTTACTCAGAAATAGGTCCCATTTATAGGCGTTTAATCTCAGGTAAGTGGATATAGGATTGCAATTTAAGCCAATCTTAAAGCATCTACATTTAGATCTATTCTGTCCAACTGAAGATGAAAGAAAAGAGTACATCAAGTTTGTACAAGAAGGAAGCTGGTCCCACTGCCAGTTAAACCATGGGTCCACATGCCTGTTGAATTTTTGGATTGAGAAGTGGGGACCAATAAGCTGGTCCTGGTGCACAGCTGAGAATCTCTGCTATAATAATGCAATGAAATGAATTGGAACTAAGATAACAATAAATTGGGAATTTATTACATTTCAGGGGTGGGGTGGAATATATTCCAAGCAGCTCATAAAGTTATTAGCAAAATGAGCACATCAACTGATATTCAGTTAATAGACCTCTTAATTTACTTGATATAATTCTCATTTGAGACACTATTTTTGGTAATACCTTCTTTATGAATAAAACGTTTCATACATTTGAATTGTAAATCTAAAAGAAATGCTGTCGCAAATGGATGGAAACAAAAGGAAGATTTCCAAGTAATTTTTTATTTAATCATCCCTGGCTTTTTTATTCCATGATATAGTCTAATTGCAGAATCTTCTCATCCTCTTAAAAATAACCCCTTTAATGGCGAAATCCACCCTATTGTAGATAAAGGAGTAGGTGCCATTACCTTTTCATAATAGCAGCTAAGACCCTTTTTATGTTCTTCGTTCTATCCCATCACATCCATGCTCTTGAGAAAAGAATGATTTCATTCAATGAGCTTCAGTGAGGTATTTAACTGTACATCCAAAACCGGCAGGTTTTAACTGATTGAGGTAAAAGAAGTCCCCCAACCCAAAGGAAAGCAGCACAAAGCATACTTTGAGTGACACTGGGCTTTTCAGAAAGATTTGAGAAGTGAGTCTCCCTTTTGCTGAGTGTATCTGGCAAGCCTGCTGCAAAATAAGTCACCTGCATTATCATTTGGAAAGAAAGGCCAAAAGAGAAGAAGGAAGGAAGAAAAGAAACCCGTGAAAGCATTTATACTTGTGTGGAAGTTCATACCAAGTGCCAGGAAGTATGCTCCGAAGACTTTAATTTGTTCTCCCCCAAATTCCATTATTGTGCAAAGCTGAATCAAAGAAAAGAGCCACTCTTTTCTATAATCCTTCTCCAAGTCCAGACCTGGAGAAGGATTACATCAAGCTCCTGCTCCTTCTACACTGAATAGGGCTCATAACGTGTTGTTTTATTTATTAGATGAATTCATATAGCTGTCCCATGACATAAATTATCTGGGCAGCTTGCAAAAGAAATACAAGGCTTGGAAACTGTGTTAAAAAGTAGAAACCATCAAAAACTAAAAATGCAACCATCAGAAAATCAGAATGTATACAACAAGGCACAACCCCCATTGCCCTGGTCACTGCTGTGGCTCCACATGACCGTGATAAGGAAGTCCTTTGAGGCCCTTGTCCACTCTTGTGAATGGACAGGTTAGTTTAAAATTCACAAATAAAAAAATGAATAAATGGATGAATAATAAACAGGCGCTGGTTTAAAAAATGAAAAGAGGAAGGAGAAGCCAGACAGCATGTCTGAATAAGGGAACGACCACGACTAAAAAGCATTCAGCTTGTTAGTGTGTTCATTTGCAAGCCCAATTGTGGATTTGGGGTGAAGTTAGGTTCACAGGACAGATCAGGGAACCTTTTCTGGTCACTGTTAAAATGGTATGTTGGTCGAGACATTTAGATTGTTGATGCAGCAAACAGAATGAAGAGTCCTGTGGAATCTTGAAGGCTATCCACTGTTTTGCAACACCAGCTTCTTGAGCTAGAGGCTGCTTCACCAGAAGCAAAAGTGAAATATGAAAAGATAGGCAACTTTGTCTCCCTGTTTATGCTTCAAGATGTTATAGAATGGAGAGAGGCAATAGTGTCCTGCACCTGCACTACAACTCCCATAATCCTTGGCCATTGGCTATGTTGGTTGAGGGCTTATGGGAGCTAGAGTCCAGCAGCAGCTAGAGAACCACAGATTTCCCACCATGGAAGTTCTCCAGAACTTCCATACTATCATTTCCATTGTGTTCCTTTGCTATATAACCCTTCAGCTGGCAAAGTGAAGGAAAAGTTGCTTTCTTTGCTCTCGGCATACGACTTGGCAGCACTCATGCATTGATATAGTGTCATTCTTGTCATCCTGCCAGGCTAAAATAGGCATCCAAATTTTTGGCTTGGGGAGAACAGGATTCTCTGTTTTTGAGTGCCTAGAAAGCCTTCGTCATAATGTAGCTTTTGGCTGAGCATGCCTATACCTTCTCTCCCAAGTGCTTCAACTTCTATCTATGTCTATGAGGACACACATGCAGAACAGCTTATATATTTAAACACTCCCGTGAACTTTTACCATCTGGCATATTTATGTGAGGAGACGTATGCAGCGCAAACATTTCACCATAACAATAAAACGTGTATGTCCCCCACAAGCGCATCAGAATGAAGACACAAAGCAGTAACTGAATGTGTCACATTTCTGTTGCACATAGGGATTTGCAATGAGCATCAAAGTACCTAGCAAACTTGATCCAAGTACAAGCACTCTACAACTGTTCCTTCTTGTTGTTTGCATATTCATCCCATGTCCAGAATCTAAGGATAACCAGTGCCTTTTTTTCTGGTGGTACTCAATGGTACACAGTACTGGCACTTTCCCCCAGAAATCTTGTGAATGGAGGTTGGGAAGAGCAAGCAAGCAACTGTGACTAAAAGGGGAGTTTACACAGAGTTCCATCACAGCGAACAGCAAGATGAATAATGTAGGTTTTGTCAGAAGCTAAACTGCAGCAGAAGACAAACAGTGCTGCATACAATGGACAATAGGACAGAATGGAAACTGGTGCCTTCTTATATGTGTAAGTGGAGCTACATCAAACCTTACATCTGACTAGGGTTCAAAAGTCCTGTGCATCACTGCTCTGTGAAGGAATTTTCCTTCAAAGTCCTGTGACAAACTAATGAGGTTTCCAATGCGGTCAAGAGAGCAGCAGATAAAACCTTAATGACACCTGCTTCCTCCCAGAGTGAGCTGATGGCTAGATTTAGTCAGCAGGTCATAAATTGATTTTCTGCATCCTTGAGGTCAGGATCGCAAACACCTCAAATTCGGAGCTCACTTTTTTTATGTCTCACTGCACAAACAAGCTCATCCATTTTATCGCCTCATTATTAGGAACTGACAATAAGTCACTGGCCTCGATTTTTCTGTCAATAGCATCTCTCCTTTTGCAATTTTACAAGCTCCAGTTCAAACAGCGCAAGCAAGATTTGTCGTTTGTGACATAGTTGTAAAAATGTGAACTAAGTAATATGCACAATTCCTTTATGAGGGGATTTTTTTTGTTGAAATATACATCCTTTTGGTTTGGATTTTGAATTGAGATTATGCAAAATGATTATATTATATGCCCTAAATTTACCATGTTGTCATACTTAAAAACACTATTCCTTGTTTAGGTGAGGCAAATATACTGACATTACAAAAGGGTTTAACTTGAAGAGGAAATATATTTCATATCAGTTATGATACTTATTCTTTCATTATTACTACTTTTATTAATATTACTACTGCCGCTACTATTTGGATTTTTATTCCACCTTTCCTCACAAAGTTGTGGCTCTTCACTTATCATTATTATCTGTTTGATACAGTTCATGTTTTATACCAAAACACAATGCCTGTTGGTGGTGAGAGTGTTAGTTTTAGTCTTGTAACTAGCAATCTGTTCCTGTTTTTTTGTCCATACTGTAGCAGCCTTTAAAAATAACAAAACAAAAGAAAAGTGAATGAGCATACTCTATCAGGTAAATAAGCTAGTTCTCTTCAGGCATCACAGCAACTGTGTACCCCAACACATGAAAGAATGTATAGGAAGGAATGTACTATTTGCCCTTTTTGGATTGGAAATTGACTATATGGAGTTGGGTCCTATATGATATTGACCCCTTCAGCATGAGGAATGCAAAGGCAGAGCACTTGCTCTCATGCCCCCATGCCACACCTCACCACTAGATTTATAGTTTAAAAGGGGTGGGTTATTTTTAAAAATCACGAGGTACCTCAATTAGAATTGTGCTGCAGGACCAGATAGATAACCATCTGGTTGAGAATTCCTTAGAAACAACAAACCGTAAACGTTAAAATATTTTAAAATAGAGAGATTCTTCATATTGGTCAGAGTTTCACTCAGAGCAGTAAGAACAGAATCTTACATCTACTGTTAAGCATTATTCAGCCATTAATGTTACATCCAAAGAGAGCTGTGAAGAAGAAAACTCAAGCTACAAAATATCACACAGCCAGCGAAGATGACTACCGGGCAGATCAATTATGTCACTTGTATACCATGACTAAACCCACAACAACATCCGTCTCTTGAGAAATGACTCTGCCCAAAGGTATCATGTATCATTGTGTCCCTCTTGCTTTTTTAGAGTTTCAACATGTTTTGTAAGGATCTTACTTCCCCTCTAAATACGCCACAGGATGGCCGACTGACACTTGTGGGACAAGTCTGAAGGAGTTTTATGCAGACCCCAGTAAACCCCATCAAATTTTAATCAAAGTGTGGCATAATTCTTTTATGTCACAATTTCACTCATGTGGGAAAGGGAAATTGATGTTTTCAACTTTAAAGAGAGAGAGAAATCCACCAGTTAAAAGCAATGATGTCACTGAAACTTGCAATTACCTGGTTCAGAATGACAAATTTGCCTAGCACTCAGAAAGTCTGCAAAGTGAAAATTGCTTGTTTACAGTTTTTCTGAAGTTTGGAATGAAAAATGAGGCTTGCAACATTTATTTAAAATATGTTTAAATTGGTTTTAAAATCTCATTTATTTTTTATTCTAAATCCAGATAGCAATTGCTGCTCACACAGAGCTAAGCTAAATAGTAAATCTCTCCAAGAGGGATTTGTAAAAGCTCCAGAGACAAGAAGGCAAGCCCAGTCAGAAGGGCATAAGAAAAGTCCTGCAGGATCATATCCACCCAGCCCGGCATTCTGTTCCCACAGTGAGCACCCAGATGCCCATGGGAAGCCTGTAACCAAAACATGAGCACAAGAGCACTATTCCCACTCATGCGCCTCTGCAACTGGCATTCAGAAGGACACCATCTCCAAAACAGTTCCCAGGCTTTACATGGGAGTTGACTGGGAACTGCAGCTCCAAATGCTTGTTTGAGCTGACTAAGCTCTTGAAAGCTCCTTAACTCAAGCAACCAGACGCTTATGGTGGCCCTTCCCTTAGCCAGTGTTTTCGTGACTGTTTTCACATCAAGCCATGGCAACCTAGGAACACCTGTTATATGGAATTAGGCCATTGGTCTAACTAGCTCATGATGGTTGAAGGTGGCTGGTGAAGGCTTTCCAGGATATATAGCAGGAAACTCTCCAGGTCAGGGATAGAACCTGTGACCTTCTGCACACAGGGCAGATGCTCTACCACTAAGCTATGACAGTGTGCAATAAGAAAGTTGAGGAGGCTGGTCAGTAGGAGGTGGGAGGTGTTGACCTAAGTCAGCTCTCCCCACCAGGATTCTAGGTGCAGAAACAACATAGGGTGCAGGATCAGGACATAGGTCCATAATGATTCAAAGGTCAGAATCCAAAGGAACCACACAACAACTTCTACTGATCCAGTGAGATTTTAATTTTTTAAATAATAATAATAATAATAATAATAATAATAATAATAATAATGAAAGAGCAACTTTGAAATGAAGAACACAGTGTCACCTCACAAACTCCAGGAAATTTCCCCTCGCCACATGGCTTGAGAGACCGCTTTTTGGGAAATGCAATCCTCATCTCCCCTTGACACAGAGAACAATATATGCTAAACTCTTTGGCACACTAATCTGACACGAGGCTACCATAGCAGGCTTAATGCTATAGGTTGAAATGTTGCACCAAGACAACTATTGTCGTCACAACCCACAACCCCGCAAAAGATTTATTTAGGACTTGGCAAGGAGACGAAAGCAGGATGCCTCCCAGCCATGCCGTGGTTTAAACGGCAAGTGGCCATGCCCCCCAGATTCGCCAATTGGTCAGCCGGGGGGGGGCGTGACACAGCTGGGAGTCACAGTGACACAGGTGGCATCCCTCTGCCCTCCCGCTGGGTCACTGGGAAGTCCCGGGTGCCCTCCTGCAACACTGCCCCCTGGGGCAGGGGAGCAGACTTTCCAGCTCTCCTCCATTCCAATCCCTGTGAGCAAAACCTTGGCAATGGATAAACAGCAAAAATGAATCAAATGAGATATTTCTTCTACATCAAGACCTTGTATGCCTTTCATTTCTTTTACAGCCAGCACCCTGGCAATCCCCGAGGCCATTTTACTTGCCGCAGGCAGCAGCAAAGTGTCATTGGCAACGGCTTTCTTCAGCTGTGCGGGCCTGTGTGTGAAGTCAGTTGGGACCCAGTTGAGAAAACTTGTTCTACATAAGATTGATTTTCTTACATCAACCAAACCTGTGGGCCACATACATACGTGGCTGCCCCTTTTGCTGCCACACTATTCTAAGGTTGCCAAAGTTTAGCTGCTCCGAATTCTTGCAGAAATTATTGTTAAAATCCTGACCTAGCAACCTGGTGTCTAACAGCCAGAGACTAGCAGGTTCTTTCATGAAAATATTAGTCTTCTCAGTTCAGGAGGCAGAAGAAAGCCAAAACATGATCTCTGAATTTTGCTTTCCCCCTGCCCACACACTCCTTAAACCAACTAGTTTTTCCAGAGGCAGACATTTTAGGAATTCCAGCTCTGTACTGACTGCCGGAAAGCAAGAAACAAACGAAAACATGAGAGATAAGAAAAGAAAGAACCAGATCTTGACATTTAGTGAGACAAAATTCAGGCCAGTTGGTATATATTTGCTCTAAAGTGAGAAATGGGGGTATCAATCAGTTCCGTTTAGTGATTGACAGTTCTGCCAAGGCCATGAATTCAGGCTGTCACCTGAAGAAAGATGTAGAGTACGTCCATACCTCATATTGAGTGGAAATAATTCATAGGGGACTGTATCATCACCTCAAATCATATGTCTCTAAACATAGCCAGGGCCTTCTCTTGCTAAACTCGCTTTGATCTTTGCCCACCGAAAGAAGGGTGAGAGGGGGGAACCCCTGGCTTCTGAGAGGAGAACAATTTATTATGCATGATTTGCTTTCCATGCACCTCTTCACCCCTTTTGCAACCAGTGCAAGTTGTGTCAATATGATTGATTAGGTCCTTTTGGCTTTGCTAACCAGGCCACAATGAGTAGCTTCAGTGCAGGCCGAAAGGATAAAAAGCTTGTAGGAAACTGGTGAGCACCCAGAGGTGTAAGAGTGGTGAGTGCTTCAGTACTGCCCCCTGGCTGGAATGTGCCCTTGGGCTGTAAAGTTGTCTCTTGCTTGCCTGGATGGAAGAGGGAGAGATGTGTGAGGATGTCACATTTGCATGGCTGGGATGGAGCTGGTTGTGAGAGAGGCAAAAATCACACACCTTTCTCTTCACCTTTCACACTGAGAGCCAGTGTGGTGTAGTGGTTAAGAGCGGTAGACTCGTAATCTGGTGAACTGGGTTCGTGTCTCCGCTCCTCCACATGCAGCTGCTGGGTGACCTTGGGCTAGTCACACTTCTCTGAAGTCTCTCAGCCCCACTCACCTCACAGAGTGTTTGTTGTGGGGGAGGAAGGGAAAGGAGAATGTTAGCAGCTTTGAGACTCCTTCAGGTAGTGATAAAGCGGGATATCAAATCCAAACTCTTCTTCTTCACCTATATTTGCTCTTGGCCCACAGGCACGTGCTCTCCCCAACTCCTGAGGTTCCCAGTGAGCTTAGTGTCATCTCTCCGCTCCTCTTCCTGGTAAATGTAAAGGTAAAGGGACCCCTGTTTCTGAGAATGGCCACGGGAGGGGGGAGAATTCATCTCACAGAGGCTTCTCATGTTTGGTTTTCCCACTTTTGGAACAGAACATTTTATGAAGAAGGAATTGCACACACCCTTTTCATAATAAGCTAAAGGTAAAGGGACCCCTGACCATTAGGTCCAGTCGTAGCCGACTCTGGGGTTGCGGCACTCATCTCGCTTTATTAGCCGTGGGAGCCAGCGTACAGCTTCCGGGTCATGTGGCCAGCATGACTAAGCCACTTCTGGCGAACCAGAGCAGCACACAGAAATGCCGTTTACTTCCCGCGGGAACGGTATCTATTTATCTACTTGCACTTTGACGTGCTTTCGAACTGCTAGGTTGGCAGGAGCAGGGACCGCGCAACGGGAGCTCACCCCGTCGTGGGGATTCAAATCACCAACCTTCTGATTGGCAAGTCCTAGGCTCTGTGGTTTAACCCACAGCGCCACCTGCGTCTAACAACCACGTCTAACAACCACATCTAATAACCACGTCTAACAACCACGTCTAATAACCACGTCTCTTCTTCCTGGTAAGCAACAGTAATTGGGCTGTTGGGAGGCTGTCACAGCAGTTCTGCCCCACTGGGCCAGCTGCCCTTGGAAGCGATAGATCACTCTTGCCAGAAGTATGAACTGATGACCTGCGGAGGGATTCTGAATCAGGCCAAGGACTGTATTCACTTAGAGCCCATCATCGTCCTAGAGAACATGTACATATATGAAAACAATTTTACACTGATGAACATACATACATGAGCAGAATACATTTTGGACATTGCCCAGGCAATGTGCATAGCCGACAACTACAAGTGATGTCAGAAAATGCATAGACATTCTATACATGAACTCCCCTGAGACCCCCAGGTATAGGGCAGTATATAAATTTAATTAATTAATAATAATAATAATAATAATAATAATAATAATAATAATACATGTCGGCCCAGTGAGTATAGTTGCCAGGTGATGCCAGAGAATGTGAATTCAATCGAGAGATTCTGTACATTGACCAATCAATATGCACATCCATGTGGTTATCAGAGAATATGAATTTTGGACAATGTTCAGTTAATGTAGGTAGGATGTTGGAGAATGTGCATCAATGACTCGAGATTCCACAGGTCATACATACCCCACTGCTTACTCTCAGTTTAGGTCTATAATAATGCTGGTTGCAGATTCACAGGGACTTGGGCATGCTGCTCTCAATAGCGCCCCCATCCTGAGGGCACCAATATCCTTGCCACTGTAGCGCTGTCAGTTTTCTTGCCACTCCCTCTAGACAGCTGCTTGTCTCCTTGTCTCCTTTCACTGCTTGCTTGTTCAGGCAGAGCAAATGAAGAGGCAGAAACAGGAAGACAAGAAAACTTCCAGGATTGGCTGTGCCCCCCCAGGAGAGGCCTATGCAGGTGCCCCACAATCCCTGCCCCACTGGCCCTTTTAAAACCACTAAAATGTTTCCGATGCAGCACTGGATGTCAGTCAATATTTGGCTGGCTGGAAAAGAAGCACAGATTGAATTATGAATGAAGCGAGAGCTCTTGGCACCTGAAAAATGCAACACAGCCAAGAGGGGTTACCATTGGTGGAATGTGTGGGACAGGTGGTCTCACCTCCTCTGTGTCTAACCTACATTAGGATGCTATTTTACAGAGTTATTTCTTTCATAAAACAATGGGAATTTTAAATGTCGCTAAGGAAAGGCTTTTTGAGAAACTCAGCAAACTGACCGTGGACAAATGCTACAACAGCAGCTTCATTTTGAAGGTGCATTGCAAAAAATAACAATAAATAAATATTTCTAGAAGTTAAAGAAACAAAACCAAAAGGTGTCAGGTATAAAGAGCTGTGCTGAAAATGTTTGGCTCAACTTCAGAAAGAACTCTGTAAACTACATGTCCCAGGATGAAGGTAGGTAAATTCAGGGTTTTCTAAAACAGTATTATTTAGTGGCAATGGATGAATCTTTCAATTTCAGCTTCTTTCATTTTTCATTTTTTCCAGTCCTATGTTTGGGTCGTCACATTTCCACATCAGTTTGGAATTTTTAAAAAAGAAGTTGTCTCAAGAATTCATCTGCATTTTATTGTGTGTTTTTCCAAATAGACACATTTTTGCATGCAATTTTGCCTAAAGTAATGCAATTTTCATTATTGAGTGCATTTTTTATGGATGCTTTCTCCTAATAAGCTCATTTTCATAGACTTTTTTTGGTTGAAGATCTGCTTCACAAAATTCAAAAAGTGTTCATGCTGAAGGATAGCTGCAATTTGGTACAAATTCAAATTAGGTAGATTTGCATTAAAATGCGAACCAAATTTTTACCACATCCCTAGCATCAAGTACCCCAATTTTTCATTTGACAGAAATCCCAAAATACATTCAAGAATTGGCCCTGGTGCAAGTACATGGTAATTCGTGGATCAAAAACAAAACATAAAAAAACATTACTGCTGAAATTGTCAATATCTATTCAAACACCAGTCCATCATGGCACCCATTGTCCCCACATCCAATCTTTCTCTACGTGGAATAACCAGTAGCTTCAGGAGTAATACAGAAGCAAAGCATTATTGTAGTCAACAGGGCTGAAATATCCATGATTTTGACAGGAAAAAATCATTGTGGTATATTTACAAAGTGTTTGATCATTAAATTGATCACCAATTGGCTAGGAACATCAGTGTATCAATTTTAGGAAGCATTAAGCTCACTCTAAATGGACTTCAGTATCCCTCAGTCATATCAGCACACAGCCAAACCTTTCTGTCTGATTCCTGAATGGCTAAGCGAACTCTCGGAGGTATAAAACTGAACAGCAAAGGGGAATAACAGTAGCTACAAGGAGTTGTGAACATACATGAAAACAACATGTTGCTACAATTGGTCCTTTTGAAGTAAGGAAGCAAATTAGGAGAAGATATGGTTCAGTCCTGAAATGTGTGTGTGTGTGTGTGTGTGTGTGGATATTCCATTCGTTATTATAGTTCATAATTTATTTTATTCATTTTAAACACTTGCAGGGCACTTTTTAGAGTCCACTCTCCCAAGTTGGTTCCTAACTTATGAATTAGCAATATAAAACCATCAAATATCAACAAAATTGTTTCTTGTTTCATAGTGGAAACAATAAAATGTGATAGCCCTATTTGGGAATGGAAATCATTTTTGATTTGAAAAATGCTTCAGTATTAACCTGCAATGTATGGAATCTCTCATATGAATCCCCATTGTCTAGCATCATTTGGAAGCTATTCATATTGTGCAGGCAAAATGTACTATGCAACTAAATATTCAATTAACCTTGCATCAAATCAATGCCACATTTTCACTTTTTGACTATAAAAATCAGAAGAGGTGGCTGACACTAGTCCTCTGTTTGAAAGTCTATTCTCATATTTGCAATCTCAGTCATTAACTTAAAATGTGCATTAATGGGATGATGGAATCATTTTGCCATTACTTCAGTCACTTTGGCAGAAAGTTACTCCTTTTCATACATCATTTGCTGCACTGTCAATCCATTCTTTCACCATGACCAGATGATTGCTATTCATCACATTTACAATTTTACAGCTGGGGGAATTAGACAGACTTTGGCCATTTTGTCAAAGAGATAATTCTGGCCATTCCGGTGATTGCAGCAATAAATAGAATTTGGATAGGATTGAATGGGTGTTTTGGAAGGAAGTGACCTTTTGAATGTAGATTTATTGCAAAGTATGTCCACACCAAAAGTTTTGGTGGTGTTCAGAATCTGCCTGTCTTCTAAGTAGAGATACCAACAACGTTCTCTGGAGACACACCTGGGATTGTGAAAACTCACCTAAAAGAACAGATGAGCTTTAAAAGCCCCTGAACACGCAGCTATCTCTAGTTTTGAAATCTGACCTTATTAGCTGGATGGCCTTTGCTGGGTTTTTCTCTCTCCCCTTCAGTCTTAGTTTTAACTGCACTGTACAAGCTGATGGAGCTGCTTCAGCACATTGGTTCATATTGGGGGAAGAAACACTGTTGGTTCTCAGCAGGTGTCAGGCAGTTGATTGACTTATAGTCCTTTTATTACAGGGTCATGTTGCAAGTACAAATACACAGCTCTCCACAAGGAGAGCAGTTGGCTAGTCAAATCATCCTTCCAGCTTCTGCAGCATTTTGGGTGCCAATGGGAAGTTCTTCCCTCCCTCTGGCTCCTTTGCTCTCTGATACATTCAGACCTCCGAGTTCATAATGAAGGGGGGTTCCCCATACTCTCAAGTGATGTGTCAACTAGCTGCTCCCTCCCTTCTGGTTCTGTTGTCATTATCTCGTAACTGGGTAACTCCTCCCTAAACTGTTCAGCTTCTGTCTCTCTCTCTCTTTGCTTCTGAATGTGCTGTGGACAAGGGGGGGGGCAATTCTTCCCCATCCCACTCTCCACCAGAGAGAAGCTGGTCTGCCATAGAATGCATTCCCCAGTTCTCGTCTTCAGACCATTCCCTGACAGCAGGAGCTGGGCTAGTCCCCCTTCCACCAGCTTCAAATGTTGTCCCTAAAGTGCATCCCAGTAGAAGCTAATGAAACTTCCTTTGCTCCATTAAGCTTGCAAAATTTGGAAATTGGGGGGCAGACTGTATATCCATTTCATTTATATATATATTTGGCACTAATATCCCACCAAGACTTTACATTGGCATAGACAGTTACTAATTTCAGTGGATGGATCAAAATGGGGGAAAGTAGGGAGAATCCCAGAGGCTGGGATAGGTAGAGAAGCCTGATGGGCAGTTTTTGGCATGCCTAGGCTTGAGATATGCCCCACCTACCCTCTCTAAGGTTTAAAAAAATCTCTTCTGCCAAAGAATACAACTTTGCTTTGCAAAAGGGCATCTTTGGATCTGAACCCATAATATTATTTGGAATGCAAATTATAGTTAACGTGTCTCATTTTTGTTTGGTCCTTTTACTCCTCTTCCTTTGTTAACAGAAATATTTCCTGAGAGCCTTTGCAAACAGCAGTGAAGCTCATCCTTTGCTTCAATGAGGGATCCTTTGATCAGTGTGCATCACCGTAACAGAAGGTGATGAGGGCAATCTTCCCAATTTCAAGAATAGTGCTTCATTACTTCTATTTTATGAGAAAATGCATTTGGTACAGTCAGCTTAGTTCCTCAGCTTTCTTTTTTCAGTGATGCTTAATTGCACTTGGTTACACGATACAGGCTGGTTTAGAGTTAGCGCATTCAGTCCCTGTGGGACATTTTACTAGTTCTGAACTATTACTATCAATAATAACACGATTTTGGACCCTGGATGACTGCTTGCTTCAGCTTCCATGTGATTCTGAAAAAAATGTCTTGCCATGATTTAGATTTCATAGTTTAAATCTTCAAGTTATTATGCCAATAAGCCAGATGGAATCTACTGTTTTTATTAGTTATCTGAATTTTGATCTCATTTTGAAATACATTGCAAGCACACTTTGTGTTGCACCACTTTATTCAATGAGAACTGTGCAGCTACTTTCAAAACTGCAAACTTTGTTTCTGGATTCTTCATATATAGGGCCTATTACTTCTTACTCCATATAGAGTAATAAAAATACTATAGTATACTGTATGTGCTGACCCAGCTAAGGTTCTGCCAACATTTCCACTATAAAATGGTATTCCATTAGGAAAATTTTTGCTTTTTCAATAAACGAGAACAAACAACAGCTTTGGGGAAAGCTTTTCTGTGTTTTTGTTTTTACATGGGATGCTGTAGCTTGTACGTTTGATAGCTCAATTATTTGCTGACTTTGCTTTTGAACTTGAGAAGTCAGACCTTGCTTGCTTGCTTGCGCATTTCTCCTTTTTCTTCATTTTTTGCAAAAGCCAAATATAATAAGTCGATTAAAGGAGAATCTTCCTCATATAGTGGCTAACTGAGCATTAGAACATTAGAAGAGACCCCTGGATCAGGCCAATGGCTCGTCTAGTCTACCATCCTGTTCTCACATTGGTCAGCTGGATGGCTATGGGAAGCCTGGAAGCAGGACCTGACTATAACTGAGCCCTGCTCATGATCTCCAGCAGCTTCTATTCAGAGGCATATTGTTTCCAACAGAGCAGGGAGAATATAGCTAACATAGCTAGTAGCCACTGATAGCACTGTGGTCTAAACCACTGAGCCTCTTGGGCTTGCAGATCAGAAGGTGGGTGGTTCAAATCCCTGCAACGAGGTCAGCTCCTGTTGCTCTGTCCCAGCTCCTGCCAACCTAGCAGTTCAAAAGCATGCCAGTGCAAGTAGATAAATAGGTACTGCTGCGGCGGGAAGGTAAAAGGCATTTCTGTGCATTCTGGTCCCATTGCACCAGAAACAGTATAGTCAGGCTGGCCACATGACTCGGAAAGCTGTCTGTGGACAAACGCCAGCTCCCTCAGCCTGAAAGCAAGATGAGCACCACAACCCTAGAGTCGCCTTTGACTGGACTTAACCGTCCAGGGTCCTTTACCTTACCTTTTTTACCTTACCCCCCCTCCCACTGGGTGGAATTAATTCAAATATAGTCCCACTGCTCACTCACACATGACTGGATGATCAAAGGAAGTGCTGAGGACATATGTTATGGCAATGGGTGTAGTTAGTTTTACTTTTGCTCAGAAGCAGAATACTGTACCAAACCTATCCTCAAAATGAATTCCATATTTTACACCAGAAGCAATCTGAAAGGAAAACACACTATAATGAAATGTTTTTCCCCCTAGAATATAGTCTGGGTTCAAATATAGCATGGACCATGGAAGTAACCTTCAATTAAAAGAGCTAGCTTATGTACTGCTGCTCCTTGGGTCTCTTCCATCCATGGATATTGCCAGAGCAATCTCAGCTGTGTTGTCAAGAAAGCCATAAAAACAGACAGTTGCACCGCAGAGCCTTCATGTTCTAATAAAGAATGCAAAAAATAAAAAATAAAAATCCAGAAAATAATATTGATCTGGATACTGAATACTTTTAATCTTCTGCTATCCATGTCTGGGGCATGTTCCATACAATAAGGCCATCTGATAGGGGAGGTCAGTGCCAACTCCAATCTGCAGGGAAAGATCACTTGGGGGAAATGTCTATACTGCACACCTTCCCCACTCCAAAAAAAATACACAAATTACCTCACAAAACCCTGCTCTTGTTCAAGGAGAGACATCTAGGGAGCAGGAACAAAGTTTCCTATGGTGGGCTCCTGCCCATCTGCTGAAAGACGTCAGTGGTTGCTGCTAACTGGCCTGGCACAGAGATCTTGTGTCCCACTTTACAGAGCCCAGTCCTCTTTGGAATGTCAAAGGACAACACTTCATTTGAAAGCACTGTCTGTTTTAAATGCTGTCTGGTCCAAGTCAGGTTTAAATATAAAGAACTATCTGAATGGAGAGCAGGGGCTTCAAATGGTTAATAGCCAGGCAGCAGACTGAGCAGGCAAAATTTTTCACCTTGTCACATTATTCCCTGTTAAAGTGAAATGCATTGTATTTTTATCTCAATTATAGTTATTACAGCTAAAATTGCTTTTATATGTAAAAATTAGCACATGCAAAATCTGTGACCAATTTTTGTTCTCTCTTTGGATGGTGTCCTTTCTCTTTGTTTGATGTGTCTCTGACTACCCTAGTCCTCACCCGCCTGTAGCAGCTATTACTTTACTTACCCCCGAGAAAGAAGAACAGGAGTTAGCAAATTGGGTTCTTTTGGCCTTCTAAAAGGGTACATGCAAAATGGCTTCAGTATATTGTGAGTGGAAGCATGCAGAGCAAACGGGTTAGTGGCAAATATTTGGAAAGTGGAGCAACTTGTTTGTCAGGCACGGTTGTATGACGCATGACAAGATGCAACTCTTCTTCTTGCAGCTGCTCAAATGGAAGCCACTCAGCAATGGGAAACAGCCTAGTGGTGGTTTCCTGGAAAAAAAACAAAAAACTTCTGCTGGGATTTCTGCTTGTGCATTGGAATTTCCCCTCTCTCCTTTCTCTCTGTGCACTCCCCAAACCCACTCTGGGGAGTTGGGGAACCTCTAGAACATATTCAAGGAGGAGAGACAGGAAGCTCTGTTGCACAGCCAAAAGTCTAGCAGAATTACTTTGTTGGATGCTGCTCAAATGTTGGACAGTCAGGATACAGCAACTTGCAGTTAATGAGATGCTAACTCACTACTAATGAGCCAGTTAAGGTCTTATGAAGCAAGAGAGGCTGACATTTAGATGCCTTTCATTTTATTTCATGGCAAAGGGTCTTCCAAGTTCCTACCACAAAGTGCAGAAAATTCCTTCTGGAGAAATCTCTTCCCACATGTTAATAAGTATGTTCCCAATTTTGACACGGTAAACCATTTATCCAATAGATTGATGGGGATGCAAAGACACACTATGCTCAACTCATTGGTTTTGTGTGTGTGTGCTTATTTGAAAATAAAAAGAATACATGACATCAAACTGGTTTTACCACCAAATATTCGCACGGCAAGATCACAACCAATCTTGCACAGTTTGCAAGCACAGGCTTGCCACATTTGCACGTTGCATTTATAGGTGTATGGATTTGCTTTGTTTTGTTTTAGAAAAACTTAGCTGTATAAATAAAGTGTTGTGTTTAAAATAGCCCTTTCCTGTTGAATGAAATCAGCGATGCGCCTCTCGCTAAGCCATTGTGCAAAACCTGCAGCATACTTTAAAGCAATGTGTTAAATTTATTAATATTTATATATTCCCACAGACAGCATTTTCCACCCGATGAAGCCCATCAACTATTTCACCTAACAGTTCTGAAACAGCAAGTAATTGTTCTGCCACTTCAGCATCGCTAGTGGAAGCAATTGCCAGCTCAGAGGTGGCGAGGGAGACTAGGCGTCACAGCTCGCTGCTATCTCAGGACTTATTATTATTGTTTGTAATTATACAACACCAGTATCATCCTCGACACTTACAGGACGGTAATGAGGATAGCGTTATTTTAGCTATAAATCCCTCCTATCAATTTTTGTTTGCCCCTTCATCCCATCGTGGGTGGCTTTGCATGTACAATCCTCTCCTCCTGCCAGAGTAATTGTATCTCTTGGTGCTGTTTGCAAGCTAGTCAGCGGACGTGTCACACAAATAATATATTAGAGCAGTGATTTCCACTGGAAGTCTCAAAATCATATGCGCACCGACGGTGAACTTTGTTCTCCAACTGTCTCTTTATATGTAGCCCAAAATGACACTACTCATAAACATGAGGAAGGTATCAGCATTTGTTTGCAAAATTTCCTATTTTTTTTTTTTTAATGTTTAGAAAAAAGCCCTAGAATTGAGGGTGAGGAACAGCTCAGTGGAGCCAATGTTCTCATTGGGCATGAAATATTGACACTGTCATACCCCCCAACCTGATAAAAATAGGGATTTTATTTTATTTTATTTTATTTTATTTTATTTTATTTTATTTTATTTTATTTTATTTTATTTTATTTTATTTTATTTATACCCCACACATCTGACTGGGTTGCCCCAGACACCCTGGGCGGCTTCCAGCATATATTAAAACATAATGAAACATTAAACATTAAACAAACTTCCCTATACAGGGCTGCTTTTAGATATCTTCTAAAGGTTGTGTAGATACTTATCTCCTTGGCGGGGGGGGGGGGGAAGGGCCTGCATAACTCCATACCCTCCAGTGTTTCTCTGGTGAAAATAGTTATGTCCTAAGGATAACTGGGACATTCCAGGATCAAATCATAAGCTGGGATGGCTTCTGTGAATCTGGGACTGTCCCTGGAAAAAAAGAGACAATTGGAGAGTCTGCACCATTGGGTGTGGGAATTGGAAAACTGATGCAAAATGGCATGCATTATTGGAGAATGAAGGCATGGCTGGTTGTCTGGAACATTGAAGAAGAGCATTCTGCACACCAACATTTTCTTGTAGGCCCATTTGCTCTCCCTATTTCAGCAACATTCCCAAGATTGATTAGAATAAGATTAAGCTGCTGGAGGAGAGGAACATCACCTCTCTAGTGACATCAGACCTAAGCCAGATTCCCCAAATAGCAGGCACTCTCACCCCCAAAAGCCCTAATACTCCCCAGTGCATGTTTGACAACGCAAACAATGGTATCGATACAAATTAAGAGAAAAGCAATGGAGTGCTGGCTCAAGGCCAGAGGATAATGATGGGTCCTTTTAGACACTTCCCATTTCAGTGAAGAATCAGAACCTTAGAATACTCAGATGCAGGAAAGATAGTTGAATCTAGTAATCCATCGGAACAAAACAATTTGTCCGGGATTTGTCTAGGTACTGAAGTACCTGACTGTGATTTTCCTTGTTCCCCAGTCAATCATCCCCAATACTGAGCTAGGTCCAACTACTGATTTTTTACAAGCTACTTTTACTCTCAGCTCAAGACCTTTTGTTGAATCTGCTTCTTCCCAATCCTTTTGTGGGCTAGGCAAACCAACAGCTTTCAGCCTAGGGACTGAGCCTTAAAAGTATCTTGGATATTGCTTTAAGAAGAGGGGTGTGTACAGTTTTTGTGCCTGTGTCTACAATAATTGGCCTGTATGGCGATTCAAGTGTAACATTCAACAAGTGTACAGTCTGTGTACAGAAAAGTTGAGATATGTAAATTAACAAGTACACTCTTTCACACAAACACATGCACATGTGTGCTGACAGCTTATGGTCATGTTTGCTTTACCCTTTACATGTTCGGTATAAAGCCTGAACAAAATGATATGTCATTTTCAAAGACTTGAATAATTGACTCCACTTACAGGCATCTTTTCTTTCCATCATTGTTGGTCTTCTGAAAGAAGAGGCAGAAGTGACCTCCTTTTGCTCTCCTTTGACAAAGCTTTTTGTAGCAGGCATCAGTTGCCTGGCCTTCTGGCCTTTCATTGCTTTTTACTGGCTGATAATTCATTTTTGTCCAGGTAACAAGAAAATGGGATCTGACCCAGAACAATAGGCAGAATTCCGGTGTTCCAATTGTGCTAAAAGAATGGGGGGGGGGTGGAGAGCAGGAAAAACCCAAAGGGGGAAACACATACCTTCCAACCCCCAATCCATAATAGGAATGGTCAGATCTCTCAGTTTCCACGTCATTTGGTCTCTAATTTTCCCCATCTTAAGTTCTCTTCTCCACATTTCAGTTTGTGAAAAGTCTTCATGAATATTCACCAGCATTTTAGTGTGAATTTCTCCTATTCAACAGGTATGTGAATGCAATTTTGCCCAATACACTTACTGTTGCAGAACACTCTTTCCCAATGCCAAGAACCACATTGCAACATTCATTCAGAGAAGTGCAGATTTCAAAGGATGGCTGCATTTCAATTTGTGTATTGTTTCACAAAGTCCAAATTAGGCAGATCCACTTTAAAATGCAAACTGAATCATATTGCTCCCCAACCCTACTCTGTACCAGAGGATGTGGGTGAATGGGGCAAAATCCAAACATCAAAATATCTTGTTCCAGCTCTGTGAAGATCACACATTATCTAGAGCTGGATGCAGCCTTACAGAAGCAATAGACAAGCTCCACCACCCTGTACCCCTTGTCCTCCACTGGTTGGAGGGTGAATTTCTGAAGCACAAACCCTCCTGTATCTGTGGAAGGTTCTATGTGATTTAGAACCCTGATCTTCAGTCCTGATCTTCCAGGGTTCTAAATCACATGGAAGTGGCTCCATTTACCATAGGAGGCACCAAGCTTCAGACATTCATACTCATATTAAAAACTAGGTTTTTTTCCTAAGAGACATAATAGGTCTCCCTGTAATGTGATGGTGGAACTCACGTGTTTAAAGTACTCTTCTATGCTGGATTCTTTTCAGTAGATTGCTAGGCAGGTGGTGAGCCAGAGAGGCAGGGAGAGTTAGAGAGGTTAGAAAACATAAGACAATGGAAGGAGTGAAATAATCACATTGATCTTGTGCAGTCTTCCTCTGCATGAAGTGTGACTCTCTAAAATTTTATTTCATCATCAGAGCACACAGTGAGGGAACAGAACCTAAGGAGAGCATGAGCTAGGAGAAGCAGAGATAATAAAGAAAATTCCGAGGGATTAATTTGGATTTGAAGAATAAAGGGAGCTGAAAAAGCAAAAGCACAGTTTTGCAGGCAACTCCAGCAGACTATCAAAATGACCAGAGGTATATGAGATGAGGGCAGAAAGTACTCAAAGGAGGCAGGAAAATAATAATAAGGCTTTTTGGCATAGCAGCATCGGTATTTTTGGAACACTGTTCCTATTGAAATCAGATGGGCACCTGTAGCTTTGAGATTGTCTTGCTCGCTTTTGTTCTGCCAAGCAATTTTAGTATCTTAGTTTGATTCAGTGTTACTCTGTTCTGGAGGGTTGGAGGGGAAAACCCCAGAAGAGCTTGAAGGGTCACATACTGAGAAGAGAGGGCAGCGAAGTTCCATGTGCTAACAGTGTACGTGCTAACTGAACTGCTTACTTGGATACTGCCCAATGTAAGCTATATATATAGATGTGTCAGGTTTTCAAAGGACAAAAATCAAAAATATCTCTGAGCATGCCCAAGCCCTTTTCATCCTGGCCTATAAGAGCACATACAAAGAAAACCCCAAACTACCAACACGGACAGGAAATTGTTCTTTCTGAATTGCATTTAGACTGGATGCAATAACCTGGAAATGATGGAAAAACTCAGAAGAATAGACAAGTTTACTTAACAAAAATGTATCATCATCATTTTTTAAAATGGATATTTTACTAGTATTTAATTTGCCATAAAATAGACGCTGAGAAAATCACACCTCTCGTTCCTGCAGAAGTGTATAGGGTGCATTAAAATGCTCCCCTTTTTATATAGCCACGCATGCTTATCACAAGCAACCTCATTTTACTCAGAGATAAATACAGCTTATAATGAAAGAGCTTTTAATGTGTCATCAAGAGTAGTCAATGTGTTTTGTGTGAAGTGCCAGGCAGAAACAAAAGAGGATATAAAAATTAATGATCTAACTCTTGCGCACATTACTTTGACTGAGGGAGGGAAATCAGGCACACAAACCAAAAAATCAAATGTAATGAGACCATTACAGAAGAAATAATGAGGTGATCAATTTTTAATATATAACTTCACTGTATTGGAATTAGTCGTAATTTCAATCGCGTAGTCTGCTTTTGTTAGGTATGCAAAATGCAAATGAGACATTTTGCTCAGGCTCCCAGGCTCCTTCAGAAGGTGCAAGGGGGCTAGTAATGAACACACCATGGGGTTAATAAAAACTTTATTTTGATACACTGTTAATTTTCTAAGGATTTTTTTTTTAAAAAAAAAATCAGTTTTATCCAAAGAATTTGCAAAATGAAAATGGTATGTTGGGATTTTTATTTTATTTTATTTTATTACAAAATAATAGCATTGTGTGAGGCCCTCTTCCTTGTACATCATCAAGTTTTGTACACATGAATCTTGTGACTGCAAGTCCAATGGCATATTGCAATTACAGATCCAGAGATGCAGGCGAAAAGCGTCTAACTCCCATTGGCCCAGCCAGCATGGCCATTAGGCAGGAGTGAAGGGAGCTGCAGTCTAACAACTTCTGGAGGGCCACACATTCCCATCCTTGCTGCTGTGTCTTTCCTCTTATGTGTATTGCATGACACATCAGGAATTAAACGTTCTCGGAATGCAGACACTGATTTGAATTCCCATTGATGTCATTCACTCTGCAAAATAGGTTCTATTAAACCTTAGCTTACCTTCTGTTAATGTTGCTGAGAATGACCACGGGAGGGGGGAGAATTCATCACACAGAGGCTTCGCATGTTTGGTTTTCCCACTTTTGGAACAGAACATTTTATGAAGAAGGAATCGCACACACCCTTTTCATAGTAAGGTAAAGGTAAAGGGACCCCTGACCATTAGGTCCAGTCGTAGCCGACTCTGGGGTTGCGGCACTCATCTCGCTTTATTGGCCGGGGGAGCCAGCGTACAGCTTCCGGGTCATGTGGCCAGCATGACTAAGCCACTTCTGGCGAACCAGAGCAACACACAGAAACACCGTTTACCTTCCCGCGGGAATGGTATCTATTTATCTACTTGCACTTTGACATGCTTTTGAACTGCTAGGTTGGCAGGAGCAGGGACCGAGCAACGGGAGCTCACCCCGTCGCGGGGATTCAAACCGCCAACCTTCTGATTGGCAAGTCCTGGGCTCTGTGGTTTAACCCACAGCGCCACCTGCGTCCCTTTTCATAGTAGGACCCCTGAAAATAATGGACATGGCTTTTTTAGCTCCCTTAGTTATTACGTACTTATCTCCCTTAATTTCAATGGGTGCACCCTGAATAGAACTTAGTTAGATACAAGCCAAATAATTGAATGCTAAAGTGCAGAGAGCCCAACATGGACAAAACAACAACCACACAGCAAGTTCACTTCTCTGGTGAAAGGAAAAGGAAAGGAGTCAAGGGGCTCCCTTTCATCTGTTCTACCTTTTAGAAAGGATAAGCTTAAAATCCTCGCTATTCTAGTCTTCTGTTCACTGCAGGGAATGAGGGGATGTGAAAGGAATCAGAAAAAAACTTTTTTTTTTTCTCCCTGCAGAAGTGGCATGTGAGGTGGGGCAGATTTGTAGACCTGTCCTGATATTGGCATCACTGGCGTCAAACAAGGATGGGACAGGGCAGTGGCAAGGATAAGACCATGCAGGCAAGCCAATGGGGGAAGGGGCACCAGATTGGCAGTGGCTGTCCATGCCAATGCAACTCTGCTACCCTAACCTTGCCACCACCACCCCAGCCCTGCCCAGGTCAGCAGCAGCGATGCTATTCCTGGGGGTGGCTGCACACCCCTGCCTCACCACATGCACTTCTACTGCCCAGCAGCAGCCTGAAATTGTACATTCCACTTCTCAGGATTCCACCTCCTCATTCAGCAACATGCTTAGATCCAGCAGTCTAGAGAAAATGAAGGACATTTCTACCCTTTTAGCTTCAACCTCTTTAAAGTGCAGTAGATGTCCCCTCCAATCTGCCTGTTAATAGGGACCAGATCTTTTCTATCACTATCCATTATAAGGTCACCCGAGACGCCGCTCTGTCTTCTGACTTTTATATTTGGCCTGTCACTGGAACTTCATTTTTTCGCCTACATGAGAATTCATCTACCAGAACTCATCCAGGGCTTTCACAGATTGATGCTGATAACTATATTCCAAGCTTTTGTGACCTCCAAGGTTAGATTATTGAAGGGTATTAGTTTATAGCCTCTCATAAAATGCTCTCTGGATGCCACGTTGCACAAAGGTCTTTTAGTTCAAGCCTGAGAGAGATGTCTTACCTTGCCATACAAACCTTGGGGGAGTTAGACTGATACTTGTCAAATGTTTATTAAATGTTAAAGTTTTCTTTATTACATAGAAGACTGAACATGGTCTGGAACTTGCTCTTCTCTAAATAGATGTCTCAGGATCCTCAAACAAATGGAAAACCCAAACAAAGCACGGTTTTAAGGCCACAGATATGCCATACATTTAAAGCACTATGATAGCCCTTTGAACAGACATGGCTTCTGGCAAATAATTCTGGGAACTATAGTTTGTTAAGGGTGTTAAGTGTTGATCTCTATTCCTTTCATGAACTATAGTTCTCAGAGTGGTTCCCAAAGAACTGGGAAGGCCATCGTGCCTGTGAGTCCTGGAGGACCTACAGATCTTTTCCATCTGGAAGCACAGTACCCTGACTCACTCTAGCTACAAAAGCAGAAGTTGCTGAGGAGGCTGAAGACCATCTTGACTGTGAGTCCTGAAGGACCTCATCCCTGCTTTGTATCATTCCTGGCCCAACTGCACAGGCTGCCAATTAGTTTCTGGGCCTAATTCAAACTGCTGGTTCTGACCTATAAAGCCTTAAACAGATCAATACCGCAATACCTCAAGGACCACTTCTCCCCAGTTGAACTGACCCAGAAGCTTCAATTGTCATCTGAGGCACTTCTTCATGTGCCTTCTCCATGAGAGATCTGGAATGGCAACACAAAAACAGGCCTTTTTTTTTGCAGTGGCTTCCTGTTTGTGGAATGCTCTCCCCAGGGTGGCTCACCTAGCGCCTTCATTACATATCTTTAGGTGCAAGGCAGAAATGTTGCTCTTTAGCCAGGTCTTTGGCTGAATAACATTTTATGTCCTATTAAATGTGTTTATGGGAAGGGGTTATGTTAGGGTGCTGTCAGCGGCTCCCAGTTGGTTGCCCAGGAAAGTATAAAGACAAGGAAAAGTTTCTTACCATCTTTTTTAATTTCAGTATTACAGAGAAAGGCTATAGAACTCCAACCTCTTGGATACTGGCATTGTCTCAAGTGACTATCGACACACACCCCATCTCTCCCACTTCCTCATTCGTCACTTCTGCGGGTGCTGCTACATGCCCTCTGTCTTTGAGCTCTTTGCTATCCTACTTTTAAGGCTCTCTGGGTTCTAGGAGATGGGGGGGGGGGGTCTGGAATGCTTTCTAAAGACACTATGTTCCAGTCCTGCCTCCTCCTCTCCCATTATTTCCCAACTTTCCCCCTCATCTGCCTTTGAGCTGTGACCTCCTTCAAACCCCTGTTGTAAATCTATACTGTCTTCTTCCTCTTCCTCCTCCCTGGAAGGGGAGGCGGTTTCCACCATTCCTCCTCTGCCCAGTCCCTGACAGGTTATTTGTCTTGGTTTTACTTTTATTATGTACATTGTGTTCTCATTTTGTATTTTTATGTTGTGAAGCGATCTTCAGATAAGTAAGCAAGTAAAGAATGCAGGCAGGTGAAGGAAGAGTGTTAGTAAAGGAACCAGGGCAGGGATAGAATAGAGTGGATGGGGTAGCATATAAATACAGTGGTACCTCTAGTTACGAACTTAATTTGTTCTGGAGGTCCGTTCTTAACCTGAAACTGTTCTTAACTAGAGGCGTGCTTTCGCTAATGGGGCCTCTTGCTGCCGCTGCACTGCCGGCACATAATTTCCCTTCTCATCCTGGGGCAAAGTTCTCAGCTCGAGGTAACTCTTCCAGGTTAGTGGAGTTTGTAACCTGAAGCATTTGTAATCTCAGGCGTTTGTAACTCGAGGTACCACTGCAGTACATTAGCATCATCGTTGTTACTGTTATTGTTTAGAATAGGGTAGAACCACCAGAGTGTCTTTCATTCCTAGATTCTGCCTCAATAAGACCTTGGATCTGATACTTAATATTCCTGAATAAACTTACTGGTGTTGATAGGGATATATATATATTGCAATTACAAAAGACAAAGTGCTGAAAATGGTTGAAGCTTTTGACATTTATCACATAAGGTCCTTTGCATTTCTAATGAGCTGATGATTTGAATTTTGTGCAAACCTAAAATGGCAAGTTGAAGTTCACTCAGGGGCAGCAGCCAGACTTTGAGTGAGATGCTTTTTTTTTTTTTTTAAAGGAACTACAATTCTGAGTTACTGTCTTTCCCCACCTCCAAATATTCTCTTCTTGACAAGGCACTCATACATTTTGCTTCATGGCAGTGTTCTCTGGGAGGAGTTTGCAGCTCAGTTGTTTTTGATAACTGATGGTTGGGATTCCAAACTACTAAAGTAATCAATGCGACCAATGAGATTCTTGAACTTGCCTTTTGGTGCCATTACAGTAATAGCTTCAGTGCCAAGACACCATGTAACAAGACATGGCAAAGTTTCCCCTCCTCGCCTCCAGGGTGACTGTAGGGCCGAATATGTCGAGAGAAAGATGAATGCCATTTTCTTTGACATTTCATGCTAGACTTCACACTCTTACAACGCAGCGACTGGGAGAGACCTCTGTGGCATGTGTCCCTTTAAAACTTCACATTTGGAAAGATCTTTTTCTCTCTTTTTTTGAAGAAAAAAAAAAGATTGAAAGTAAGTTCTGGGGGAGGGGGGGGAAATCCAGCATGCCGGGAGACATCTGAATTGATGCTGAAGATTGAACTCCTGCTTCAAAAAGCAAGTCACGGAGAAAGGCCGCGAGGATGTTAACTTAGCAATGCGACCATACATGTGCAAGAAGGAGATTCACAGAGCACAGTAGGAAAAAAGACTTTTCCAAAGGGAAATACTGAATGGTGTTTTACATTTTAATTTTTTTCAAAGAGAGGAAGAGAGGATTTATTATTGAAAAGTGGGTATTGACTACCTTTTCCTTCAGACACTCAAAGCCTGGACAATAATGGAATGGAATGAGGAGTCAAAAGGAAGGACTTTTGATCCCATGAAGACTCACACCAACAGAAATGGAGGAGGTGATGTTTGCCATATTGCACACTCTCTCTCCCCACCCCATCTCTCTCTCTCTCATACACACACACACCACCACCAGCAGCAGCAGCACAACCTTGCAACTTACCCAGAACAGTTTTTGTGGTTGATTCTCTTCTCTGGCTCAAATGTGAATTCTTCAATGTGAGCATCATCCCGTCCAAGAAGAGACTAGTGTGGATTTGGGGGGAAATTGCTCTGCCTTCTGAGTCTATAATTGATTAACAATTCTTCAGCACTGGGCCAGGAGGCAAGGCAATGTTCTTCTAGTATAACAGTCCTTGCAATATGGAATTTTATATATGATGATTAGAAGCGCATGACAAATTTAGTCAAAGGGTTTTAAAAATGCAGATGTATAAATCGTGAAGCAAAGAATACAGATCTAGCTGTAGTATCTGGGTCAAGTTAAAATAACCGAATTTTATGGTAAGTAAAATACAATTTGTGACTGACAGCCTCGGCTAAGCTTAAACAAAAAAAATTCCTTCCAGTAGCACCTTAAAGACCAACTAAGTTAGTTCTTGGTATGAGCTTTCGTGTGCATGCACACTTCTTCAGATACACAGAAGTGTGCATGCACACGAAAGCTCATACCAAGAACTAACTTAGTTGGTCTTTAAGGTGCTACTGGAAGGAATTTTTTTTGTTTTGACTATGGCAGACCAACACGGCTACCTATCTGTAACTAGGCTAAGCTTGTTACCTCAGAAGTAAATCCCACAGGGTTGAATGGGACAAACTGCTTAGGAGGTGTGATTAGGATTTCAGCCTTAATGTAAAAGCCTACAGGACTGTTGCATTTAGTAGGACACAGTTCAACAATCTATTTTGTTTAAGTACTGTATACCATATGTCTCTGTATAATTTTAGAATTCACATAGCTGATAAATGATAGCATTTTTAAATACACCCCCCCCCAACAGATTGTAGCCTTGCTAAGGAAAGAGAAGCAAAGTATGCCAGATTAGCACATATCCAACATATGCTGAATTTTGTGTGCTTAGTATTGGACAGCTTTCTTCCAGATCTTCTAGACTACAACTCCAATCAGTTCCTACCAATATGGTCAGTGTCAAGGGCTGATGGGAGTTGTAGTCTGGGGAGAATCAAGTTGGAGAAGGGTGCGAATGGGATACCTGATGGCATCTTTTTGACCCACAATTCCATTGAAGACACAAAAACCTACAGGCACACAACCAAGTATGAGATTGCACCCTGCATTCACACAACAACCTATCCCACAAGTGGATGTTGATCAAGCAACAGGAGGAATGAAACAAAATGATTTATAAGAATTCCACAGCCCTCAGCATGTTGTGTCCATTGACCCAGATGCCCAGAAAGGAAAGGCATGCAACCTGGTACAGGGTCATTCCCAGGTGAACATAGGGCAAGATATTGCATACATGTTTCTCATATTAAATAGAGGCTGAACAATTTGTCATTGTGGGATGCAGGGTGACTCAGAGATGTCAGCTGGTGACCCACAGGTCTGATTCAGCTTGCAAAGCAAGTTCAGCTACCTCCTGGTACTCTGTCAAATTTCAAACAAGTTGTAGGAAATGATTTACCCAAAGTTTCAGTTATAAGAGAAGGAAAATACCCTTTGTATGGCATCATTTGCTCTTGTTCACTTTGGGGGTCATATCCATGATAGAGATGGCACTGTCTGTAATAGAAGTCAGGCACGTGTTAACAAAGTCCATTGTGAAGCCTTAGTATACCACAAGCTTAGCATGAGTCAACAGCGTGATGCAGCAACAACAAAAAAGCTAATGCAATTCTAGGCTGCATCAATGCAGTTATAAGGGAAGTAATACTACCACTCTATTCCGCCTTGGTCAGACTTCACTTGGAGTACCATGTCCAGTTCTGGGCAAAAAAATTTTTTGGACAAACTGGAATTGTGCAGAGGACAACCAATATGATTAAGGGTCTGGAAACCAAGCTTTATGAGGAACAGTTGAGGGAGTTGGATATGTTTACCCTGGAGAACAGAAGACTGAGAGGTGATATGACACCCAACTTCAAATATCTGAAGGGCCATCAAATGGAAGATGGAGCAAGCTTGTTTTCTGCTGCTCCAGAGGGCTGGACCCTAAACAATGGATTAAAATGGAAACAAAAGAGATTCCTTCTAAACATTAGAAAGAACTTTCTGATGGTAACAGCTGTTCAGCTGTGGAATGGACTCAGATGATGGTGGAGTTTCCTTCATTGGAGGTTTTTAAACAGAAGTTGCATGGCCATCTAGAGAGATTGTTAAGCAGTGGTTTCTGCATTGCTTCAGGTTGAACTAGATGACTCTACAATTCTACGATTCTATGAGAAGTAGGTTGCTGCTGAGCTTCTGCT
Source organism: Podarcis cretensis (assembly GCF_951804945.1). Classification (NCBI taxonomy): domain Eukaryota; kingdom Metazoa; phylum Chordata; class Lepidosauria; order Squamata; family Lacertidae; genus Podarcis; species Podarcis cretensis. Next base: position 54,463,635 of record NC_137178.1, read on the forward strand.
TAAACGTGTATTTATACCATTTGACATTTTGGAACAAACCAGAACAACTGGCCTGACTTTATGCACTCCTCAATACAGTATTGGTTAAAAGGCTGCCTTCTCTTCTGTTCAATCTCTTCTCTCGCTCCTCAAATATCCATTAAATCACAAGCAACTGATCATTCAGAACAGTGCTGTGCTCAGGCTACAAATGCCATTCTATACTCTGTATCTTAAGGTAGATTACTTTTACACTTCTATTGCTTCAATTTCCCACCCCACCCCCTTCAAATGGCACTCCAAGCACAGGCCTTTCACATTACTGAAACTGTATTTTCCTTCATCCTTCCAGGTAAAAAGCAACACTGTGCTCACTTTTGCTGTATTTTATTTTCCCTGTGACGGATGTAGCTAAACTCTTTATGTGATGCACTAACCCTGGACAATGCACTAACTCTGTTCAGACTTTCAAAAGAATACATGTTGCCTTAAAGTGAGGAGGGTTGGCCACACATGACCTGCCCCAAACACCCCACACTCACTTGCTCGGCTTCCAGTTATCACACATTTAGCATGAATGCCTGAAGGGTGGTTCCAATCAGGTTCAGATAGATATGGTTAGAAGCCTCCCAGCTATTGGAAATTCTGAGCAAACCTCTGAATCAAGGAAGGAATGTATGGTTTCATATACATCATACATTTACAAGACTCCTTTCCACAATAATTTAAGGAACTGTAGTTTGCAAAGCTCCTGCCAAATAGAAGGGGAAGAAATGGAGGCAGTGAGAGATTTTACTTTCTTGGGTTCCATTATCACTGCAGATTGTGACAGCAGTCACAAAATTAAAAGACGCTTGCTTCTTGGGAGAAAAGTGATGACAAACCTGGACAGCATCTTAAAAAAGCAGAGACATCACTTTGCCGACAAAGGTCTGTATAGTTAAAACTATGGTTTTCCCAGTAGTGATGTATGGAAGTGAGAGCTGGACCATAAAGAAGGCTGATTGCCAAAGAACTGATGCTTTTGAATTATGGTGCTGGAGGAGACTTTTGAGAGTCCCATGGCCTGCAAGAAGATCAAACCTATCCATTCTGAAGGAAATCAGCCCTGAGTGCTCACTGGAAGGACAGATCATGAAGCTGAGGCTCCAATACTTTGGCCACCTGATGAGAAGAGAAGACTCCCTGGAAAAGACCCTGATGTTGGGAAAGATGGAGGGCACAAGAAGAAGGGAACGTCAGAGGATGAGATGGTTGGACAGTGATCTCGAAGCTACCAGCATAAGTTTGACCAAACTACGGGAGGCAGTGGAAGACAGGAGTGCCTGGCATGCTCTGGTCCATGGGTCACAAAGAGTCGGACATGACTAAATGACTAAGCAACAACAACAAAGTTTGCACATCTACAATTCTTACCACCCGTAACAAACTACAATTCTCATGATTTTTCAGAGGGGGTGTGTGTTTTCAGTTAACATATACCATTTCTTCTCCCAGCAGAAATCTCTAAGCAGTTCAAACCATTCACAACAAAAAGGAATCATTGTCAGAAACACAATATAAATTCCATCCTTGAAACCGAGCAACACTGGTACTACTGGTACTACTAACTCATCACCATAATTCGATATTTTAAACAACATAAAGTCTGCATACAATGCACATAAGTAAAACAACTGAGAACCCCCAAATTAATCATATGTAAAACATTAAAATACATCAAAGAACATCAAAATACAACGTAATTACAGCATAGCACCATCAAAATATCAGAAACATTACAAAACACACCCTAACAACAAAAATCAATCACCTATATCTTCATGTTTCAAGAAACTAAACACACAACCCTTGCATACACAACAATCACACCCTCTTTACACCTCCTGCAAGACTCCATCCACTTATTTCAATATAACACTCAAATGATCAGCTTACTAAGAACTAATCAGTTAGAATCTCCCAGTGCCATTTTTTCTGGGGGTATGCATACCCCCAAGCATTTTGTGAATCTTTGTACTTTTGTCCATTTACTGTATTTATTTTTCCCTATTTTCCCTTGAACTATAAAATAGTGATTTTCTTGAGTCAAAATGAGAGTACTCCTAAACATTTTTTTAAGAAAGAAAAATAAAAACACTGGAATCTCCTAAAGGCAAGTGCTACAAAATGTGCAGGGGAAAGTTACAGTGTTAATAATGTGGGCAATTCAGCCTCATATTACCAGCATGTTTAGCTTAGTTAATCCATGAAGGGCTTAAGACCACAGAGTAAGCTATTATCCTAGACTTAACTAGATAATGTCCCCTCACCTTGGAAAGAAGCAGGGCTTTCTTTCAGTCTGAACTCACTGAACTCTGTCCCGGCACCTCTCAGGTGGGTTGCCATTATAAGAGAACAAGGGAGGCATTAATGGTGAGCTCTGGCACCTCTTTTTCTAGAAAAATAGCACTGGAAAGTAAAGTTTCCAGTGTTCATCCTCTTCCATCATGGGAACCCAGCCAGATAGGACATGTGAGCTTGATTGCTTCAAACTTGGACTGCACGTTCACAAACGTCTTACCATATTTTGTTACTCAAGATGTCTGCCTATGTTTTCTTGCTGCTGTATGGAAAAACACATGAATCTGACCTTTGAAAAAAATGTAATTAAAAGTCATCTTAACTTACCAAACTGTGTGGTCTGTTCTATGCCAAGGGATTAGAAAGGGGGAAGCAGTGAAAGTGACTTAAAATGGAATATTTAAAGGTGCCAACAGTCTATATTCGCACACTTTACTTTGCTGCGTGTTTTGTGTTTTAAAACCTCTGCCCTGGCTCTCTCTTACCAGAGAGAATTCTGCCCCGTGTCTGGAACTAAGGATCCAGCGAATTCTTCTTTATTTAACCAAATAACTGGCAAATAATTAGACAAGATAGAGCTTAAATGCAGGGGTGGCCTGCATTTCATGCAATCTTAAAGATAGCAATATAGGCGAGGGAATTTCCCTATACTGTAATTCTGAGCACCTGCTTGGGAGTTGGTTCTGTATCCATTTTGCACAGTAACAGTTCTGCGTTTCGACTTGCCATCAATACTTTCAACATCAGCTAATGCTCCTTGGAGGTATTCCAACACAGCACAGCTTGCATTCATTTCCTGACCTTGCAAGCCCCGACAAGATCACAGCCAAGGGGCTATCAAGAAAGACACATCACCACAGCAAGTCATACTACTGGTTCTAATTCTGCAAAGGGCTAAGATCTTGACCAGGATACCAAATCCACTCATGTCAAGTTCCTGTATTGGCCTAGAGGGCTCATGGAATTTGAAATTGAAAACACTGCATCTGTTGCTTTTATTGAATAAATCCTTGATCCTGGTGTGAAAATCACTGCTGAAAAATCACCTAGCTTTAGCTTTAAAATGAACATGTCCTGATGTTATTGGCACAGGGATCTGGTATTTACATGCTAGGATGAAGGTATCAAGGATGGAGAGTGGGTTTGATGTGGTTTACACCTAATTTGAACTTCCTAAATCAATACACAAACCAAACTGCAACTATCCTTCAAAATTTACACTTCACCAAATTTTGTGTTGCAGTCTCACATCAAACATCTGGGGATGGAAGAAGAAGAGGAGTTTGGATTTGATATCCCACCTAGGGAGTCTCAAAGCAGCTAACATTCTCCTTTCCCTTCCTGCCCCACAACAAACACTCTGTGAGGTGAATGAAGCTGAGAGACTTCAGAGAAGTGTGACTAGCCCAAGGTCACCCAGCAGCTGCATGTGGAGGAGCAGGGAAGTGAACCAGGTTCACCAGATTATGAGACTACTGCTCTTAACCACTACATCACACTGGCTCTCAATGGAGTGAAGGCAGGAGCCCTCAGTCTGTGTATGGCAACTTTTTATTTTTAAATTATTGTATTCTGTATAGGATGGGAGTTTGCCGGGCACTATTGTAATTATTTGTTTGTTTGTAAGCATATATTATATGTATGTAGTTTTAATTCTATTGATATTTAATTGTATTTTAATAGTTTATTTTTCTGTTTTTATAGGTTCTTGCTTTTATCTGTAAGCAGCATTGATTCCTGTCAAAGAAAAAAGGCAGAGTATAAATGAATATATAACAACAACAACAACAACAACAATGACTCATGCAAATAGTATACACCAGGGCAAAGTGTACAAACACATATATTTATAGAAATAATGTACAGAAACAAAGCCTGTTAGGAAAATACCTGTTCTCGGAAACATACATACAAAAATGTTCATATTAGAATAAAAGTGCATGATGAAAATGCATAATAATTCTGTGCATACTTTTAAAATAAAATAAAAAATGCAAATTAATGCAGAAATGGATGAACAGGACTTATTATTGGGGGTGGGGGAATGAGAAACTGAGAGAAGCCTAGATAAACAGCTTGCCCATTCCTAATGCAGACTTACAGGGCTGTAAAGAGGAATTTGACAAATTCAGGGAAAATAAGACTGCAGCTGCTATTAGCTGTGATATTTCAATGGACCCTGCAGGTTCCAGGGCAGCATACTTCTGAAAGACTCTCCTCCTGCAAGAGAGGGGAGTGGTTGTGGTTGGGAGCCGGACTCCGCCTCAAGCAGGGGGCCTTAGCCCCCTGCCTCCCACTCACCTGGCTAGCGCCCACGCCCACGGGCAGGCACCCAACCAGGTGCCTTCGAGGGGGCGTGTACAGCAGCCTAAATTGCTGTGGCACCAGCCTTCCAGCCTCACTTTTCATCTTAAGATGTAAACCTGTAACCTCTCCCACACATTCACACTACATACTCACTGAAATCACCAGAAATCTGTATTGAAAGAGAAATTCCCGCCATTCCCAATTTTGTCTTTCAAGAAGTGCTTTATTTTGGTGCAACTGTCTTCTCAGTGTAGTAGGGCAGAATTGGCACATAACACTGGGTAGATAGCTTACAGTGTTCAGTGGGGTGGGGCAATAGGAGAATTTGTATGGAACAGTGTGGAGCAGGAAGAAGAAGAAGAAGAAGAAGAAGAAGAAGAAGAAGAAGAAGAAGAAGAAGAAGAAGAAGAAGAATTGAAAGTGTGGACGAGACTAAAGGCAGCTTAGTGAGCTTAATTGTTTGACTGAGCTTCTATTGCATATAGACACAACACTGCTTTTCCCCTTGCTCTCCATTAACATTCTTGTCTCATTTAAGAGGCAACATTAAAAGAACAACACAGATTAAAAAAAAATGTACTGAGGAGTAGCAGCAAGAACAGTGAAATAAAAATATCTGGCAAATAGAGAGAGGACAGTAATATACTCGGTGTACCAACAATATGCCCAAACTAAGTGGCTTCAATAAGACGACAACAGAGAAGGGACCAAATGACGCTCCTGGGGGCCACAACACAGAAAGCTCTCCTGGCTACCCTTTGGATTTATTTGTTTACTTCATTCATATATATATGGGGGAGCATGTGCATGCGCGCTTACATATACATATACATATACATATACATATACACACCCCACTTGATTAGAAAAACCCCCTCAATTTGCCAATGGAAGATCAAGATCACATGGATTAGCTCTCATGCAGATATCACGATATTCTGTGATTTCCCATGTCATTGCCAGCGCTTAGTGACAGTTGAGAAGCATTCAGCATAAATGATTTCATAAGATGAGGTAAGTTGTGGCATGTGTTGGGCAGGGAAAAGGTTGACATATTGTAGGTGCCTTTTTATTGATGAGATGGCTCATGGGAGTGGGGCCTGCCAACACCATTTTGTTTCCTGCTTCATTTTCTGCACTTTGAGATGTGGCAGCCATTTTGTTTTGTGCCACCCATTCTGTGTTACGCCACACTGCCAGAGCAAGCATTTTGTGGCTTGCAGCCAGAGAACATTTTCAAAATTCCAAATGTCTGACTGACTCAAAAACGTTGACAACCCCTACCTTACAGTATTGCTGTGGAGAAGGCTAAATACTTTTAACACTTTTCCATAGCATAACCCACAAGACATAGCATTACTACAATTCTAGCTAAGCAAACAGGTAAAACTCTATAGAGAAGCATGACATCAAATATGTTTTAGGAAAGATGAAAGGTTTTAAATCTTAGAATAACTTTTTGGGAGACTTTGTAAATGTGAGTTTACATTTGATTATTTAAAAACACACACCACTTTTTGACTATATTTCATACAGCTACAGGAGAAGCTGACACACATTTGTGTACTGATTCCATTTGAGAGTAGAGTTGAAGGCAAACCAATTTCATATGTATACAACCTTGCCATTAGCAACAAGTAACAGCAATACTAACAAGAGCTGGCAGCAGCAATCACGTTTGCCAAGATGTTTTCCCCCTCTCACTTTTTATTTAATAAAATGCTGCAGAGACAGCTTTCCGGGCTCAGTATTTATTATTTTTTAATGAACCCTTGTTGAAATGGGAACTGCAAGTACGACATAAATGGATTGATAAGTTGTCTACAAATATCACTGTAGATCTATAACATCTTCTTAAAACTACCTTGCACCAGCAGTGTTCACAGTGGCCATAGTGTGCTGGTTGTACTTTGATTGGGGAGATCTGAATTAAAGCTTTTACTTAATTGTAAATGTTAAGTTGTGGGTGAACATAGCAGATGACACAGCGATTTCTCCAGAGCAGCTTTTTATTTGTAAGCTGGACAGAGCTGAACAGCAAACAGCTCAGCCGGCCTGCTTTTATAGGCAGCCGGCTGTCAACATTGTAGCAACAACAACCCAGGGTTTCCTGCCTAAAATAACTGACGTGGACCTGAGTGAAAACTATCTACAGTATCCCCCTGCTGGCCCAGGGTGAGAACTTCAGTACATAACAGTAAATTTCACTGGGAATCCCTGCCCATTCACGACCTTTCTGCCTAACTTGTTTCACAGGGTTGTGGTAAGGGTAAAATGAGGAGAGCCAAAAGTATAAAGCTACTATATACTTTGGAAAGAGGCTATTCTGTCTGTCCATTGTCTTCTACAGGTTCTGATGCCTCTTGAGATACCGACACCAAACTTAACATGAACATTCCCAAGACAAGGACAGTAGAGTTTGTACATGTTTAGGAGAGTGGGTGCCATTTTGAATCCAGATTGCAGATCAAAATGTGAGTTTGGCATTACTTCATCCAATTTTTGGCATATAGCCTCTAAACAGCATGGGCTTCAAACTTGACATGTGGTTGTTCAAGGTGTGGGGTGGTTGTTGCTGTTGATCATGATGAGCTATTGTTTTGAATTAAAATGGAGGACTGAAACATGACTCTGGAATGACTTTGCTCAATTTTGGGTGTGATAGGTCCGGAAAGCCTCATCAGTGGGAGGGGGAAAGGTTTGAATTTCATCCTGAGTCACCCAGTAGTGCTGCACCCCAAATTATGCTGGGTTTTTAAGTTTTCCTAATCTGGATTTTTTTATATAAAAAAATAAAAATAAAAATACCTGCACAGTATATTATGTTACTCAATTCCCAACTTAAGTGTTTTGCAGAGTGTCCACACTCCCATCATGGCTGCCTTCATTCCAGTCCTCCTCTTCCTTGTAAACTGCAATGCATTACCCAGGCCTAACAAAAACTGGACCTCTCCCATCACCATCAGTCCTGCTGCAATTTCTGCTTCTATAGCCACCATAACTGATGCTGGATCTTACCATAAATACTGGCAGGTGCGCCGTGTTAAGACAATCAAATTCATGTTACAGCACACAGTAATGCATCAGCGTGCCACACAACAAATCGTAACAACGCCATCACTCATGGTGTACTCAAAGCACAATCAGCCTTTTGGAAAACCTGCTGCCGTATCTTGACAATGGGAGCAAAAAAAAGCACAGAAAGTACTGTGGCGATAGGGAGTAATGGTTTTTTAAAAGCTGCAATTGAACAGTTACAGATATTTCAGGTTTGGGTAGAGGTGGGGTTAAATCAGGCTTAGCAATGAATTGTTGTTGTTGTTGTTATTTATACCCTGCCCATCTGGCTGGGTTTCCCCAGCCACTCTGGGCGGCTTCCAACAAAATATTAAAATACAGTAGTCCAAACATTAAAAGCTTCCCTAAACAGGGCTGCCTTCAGATGTCTTCTAAAAGTCTGGTAGTTGTTGTTCTCTTTGACATCTGGTGGGAGGGTGTTCCACAGGGCAGGCGCCACTACCGAGAAGGCCCTCTGCCTTGTTCCCTGTAACTTGGCTTCTTGCAGTGAGGGAACTGCCAGAAGACCCTCAGAGCTGGACCTCAGTGAACTGAACAATGGGGTGGAGACGCTCCTTCAGGTATACTGGACCGAGGCTGTTTAGGGCTATAAAGGTCAGCACTAATACTTTGAATTTTGCTCGGAAACGTACTTGGAGCCAATTTAGGTCTTTCAGGATGGGTGTTATGTGGTCTTGGCATCCGATCCCAGTCACCAGTCTAGATGCCACATTCTGGATTAGTTGTAGTTTCTGGGTCACCTTCAAAGGTAGCCCCACATAGAGTGCATTGCAGTAGTCCAAGCGGGAGATAACCAGAGCATGCACCACTTTGGTGAGACAGTCTGCGGCAGGTAGGGTCTCAGCCAGCATACCAGATGGAGCTGGTAAACAGTTGCCCTGGACACAGAATTGACCTACGCCTCCATGGACAGCTGCGAGTCCAAAATGACTCCCAGGCTGCACACCTGGTCTTTCAGGGGCACCGTTATCCCATTCAGGACCAGGGAGTCCTCCACACCTGCCCGCCTTCTGTCCCCTCAAAAGAGTACTTCTGTCTTGTCAGGATTCAACCTCAATCTGTTAGCCACCATCCATCCCGCAACCACCTCCAGACACTCACACAGGACATTCACCACCTTCACTGGTTCTGATTTGAAAGAGAGGTAGAGCTGGGTATCATCCGCATACTGATGAAAACCCAGCCCAAACCCCCTGATGATCTCTCCCAGCGGCTTCATGTAGATGTTGAAAAGCATGGGGAAGAGGACAGAACCCTGAGGCACCCCACAAGTGAGAGCCCAGGGGTCTGAAGACTCATCCTCCACCACCACTTTCTGAACGTGGCCCAGGAGCATAAGAGCAATGAGGATATGAAAAACAGCATGGAAAAGAACATATATTTATACCTAGACAAGACTCTTTTCCATATTTACCCCTGTTAGAAGTTTCATGGGGTGGGAAGAGGAAGCTGTAGAGGATTAATATGGAGGGAGGGGTTTGGTGAGTGGTGTGTGCAGGGGCACAGCCCCTAGTTATAGATATAAAGCTAATAATCTTCCACAGTTCAATGTCAGGGAACAAAATATGAAGCACACACACACAAAGGCTAACACACTTGATTGTAGTTCAGCACATAACACTGAAGTTTAATAAAAAGAAAATGGAATTATCGCTCACACAAAAAGCATGAGACAAGAAATCCTAACGGCTCATTTATTATAATTAATTGGGCATCAATGAAATGTTATAGGTACAACTTCTTATGAATGTGCTACCTAGCACTGCCCTAGAGATATTCTTTTTAATAGCATCCCATGCTAAGTGTAATAAATCCATTTTTGTCTTTGCTTCATTATGAGGGAACAGGAGTGTGTCTCCCAGCCCTTAGGCCCATGGCCATGATATGTATCCCATCATTGTGATGCCCTCCCACTAATGGGCTTCTAGTGAGAAGTGGCAAAGAATACTTGATATGTATTTTCTATCTTGTTGCCATCACAGATTAGTATTTGGCAAATGTCATTGCCTCTCATTTGAGAATCCTATAGATCAGTACCTAATCAGTGCTCTCGCCAATATAATGTTGTTATACAGTTATAGGGCCTCTTCAGTTCTATTCCTAGTGAATTGCCCAGCTATGCATTATGTCCAAAGCAGGCGACAAGGACTGAAGTTATACAGCTAATGACAAACTTCAAATTAAGAAGTCACTGGGTCCAAACTGCATTAGCTTAGCTTTCTTAAACACTCAAATATTAAAATGTTTACTTTTGGATAAACATGATTTTATAATTAAAACAGGCCTCCTTAGTAGAGAATTGGAGGGCAGCCAATGCACCACCACTTGCCAAAAGGGATTCAAGCAGGGTTTCCATATGCCCAGAATTTCCCAGACATAACTGGTATCCAGCCCTCAGAAACAGTGTCAGGGAGGAAATTGCTAAAAATGTCCAGGAAAATCTGGACGTATGGCAGTCCATGTCATACAACTTGCCAACCCTAAATTCAAGGGACAACCTTTTGGGGCCTATGTAAATGCCAGAAGGGCACTGATGGCATATGATATTGCATTAAGATGGGGATGGGTAACCTATGGTCTTCTGTATGCTCTTGGACTCCAGCTACCATTTGCCCCTCCCACCGTGGTCACTGGTAATGGATGATGGGAGTTGGAATCCAGTTGGATTTCAGGTTTCCCATTCTTGCCTCAAAAGACGTGCTGGTGAGGTGACACCTGAGGATATAGATGATGTTTTGGGGTCTCAGAATATGGGTCTTGCCATAGAATTCCATAGAATTCCCAGTCAGGTTGGGGTGGGGTTCTCCATTAGAAGCAACTGGATGGATGGACATATTCCATGTCTCTTTTAAAGGTGCTCGTTCAAAAGTCTGTTCCGTTCCATTTCCACATTAACCTGCATTTTTTATAAATAAAAAAATATGCATGGAAATTTACATCCAAATGCATGTTTGTGAACTCATTTTCTCTCAACACATTTCTGAAAGTATTTTCTCTGAAAATGTGCAGGAGTGGGGGACTGAATCCAGCTGGATGCTTGGCTTCCCCACACTCCCCTACCATTTTCACAGACATCTGCCAATCACTTGATATCACTATGACATCAAGTGACCCATCATTTCCTTTGTGGTGCAAGGATCATGAAATTACCACATCAGCTGATTGCCACTGACTACAAGCTTCCTGTGCTACCAAGGAAAAATGGGTCGCCTGAAGTGACAGCTATGTCAGGTGGGCCGGGAACCATAGCCAATCTCAGTTGGTTTGCCCTCACTGCCAATCAGACAGTAAGCCTCCCTTGCCAGCACACAATATGGAGAACACTTTAATACTGCTGACTGACCGCTGGTTACCGCAACTCCACCTGCCTCTTCCCTCATGTCATATATATATATATATATATATATATATATATATATATGTCACATATATCATTTGAGAAAAACATCCTGAAACCAAACCGAGTCCAAATTTGGATCTGATTAGGCCTGCTGACTGGTGATTCCCTATGTGTCATCTAAGATGATAGATAGATGATAGATAGATAGATAGATAGATAGATAGATAGATGATAGATACCGTATTGGCCTGAATATACCGTATTTTTCGCCCTATAGGATGCACTTTTTCCCCTCCAAAAATGAAGGGGGAAAGTGTGTGCGTCCTATGGGGCGAATGCAGGCTTTCTCTGAACACCGACCCCTCTCGCTCTCCAGGCTTCAGGAAGCTCTCCGCCAGCCGTGGGAGAGCTGCGTGGGGGAATCCCGAGCTTCCCCTGACCCCAGCCCCCAGAACAGGCTGCTCTCCGCCAGCCGTAGGAGAGCTGCGCGACTTCGTGCAGCTCTCCCAAGGCTAGCGGAGAGCTGCCTGCACCCAGAAGCCTGGGGCGTGCTGAGCTCAGCATGCCCCAGGCTTCCGGCTTCGCACAGCTCTCCGCAAGCCGTGGGAGAGCTGCGCGAAGTCACGCAGCTCTCCTACGGCTGGCGGAGAGCAGCCTGTTCTGGGGGCTGGGGTCGGGGGAAGCTCGGGCTGGGGGGGGGAAATAATTTTTTTTCTTTATTTCCCCCCCCCCCAAAAAAAAATAGGTGCGCCCATGAAAAGTTAAAGAGTGGCTTAAATTTGTGACCTTTCAAAAATTGGCTTATACGATATCACTGCTGAAACAGACATATGGTAAAACAGAATGGGTGTGAGTGCCTGCGAAATTTTAAGGGAGTGGCTTATATTCGGGTATTGTCTTTTTTTTCTTTTTTCACCTTGAATTTTAAAGGTGAGGCTTATATTTGGGTGCAGCTTATATTTGGGGCAGTACAATAGATAGATATAGATAGATGATAGATAGATGATAGATAGATAGATAGATAGATAGATAGATAGATAGATAGATGATAGATAGATAGATAGATAGATAGATAGATAGATAGATGATAGATAGATAGATAGATAGATATAGATAGATATAGATAGATAGAGAGAGAGAGAGAGAGAGAGAGAGAGAGATAGATGATATAGATAGATAAAGGTAAAGGTACCCCTGCCCGTATGGGCCAGTCTTGACAGACTCTAGGGTTGTGCGCTCATCTCACTCTAGAGGCCGGGAGCCAGCGCTGTCCGAAGACACTTCCGGGTCACGTGGCCAGCATGACGAAGCTGCTCTGGCGAACCGGCACCAGAGCAGCACACGGAAACGCTGTTTACCTTCCCACTATAAAGCGGTACCTATTTATCTACTTGCACTTAAGGGTGCTTTCGAACTGCTAGGTGGGCAGGAGCTGGGACCGAACGACGGGAGCTCATCCCGCCGTGGGGATTCGAACTGCCGACCATGCGATCAGCAAGTCCTAGGTGCTGAGGTTTTACCCACAGCGCCACCCGCGTCCCTAGATAGATAGATAGATGTGTTTTAAAACACATTGATACATTTTTTTAAGCAACAAACTGCATGGCAAAATTCAGGGGGGAAATGAAATATGAAGGATAATTACATTCTTATCTGTACTTTAGTCCAAAAAGTGCAGGTTATATCAGAATTTAGAAAGAATGACTTCTTCAATCAAGCCAGGGCAGCCACAGTATCAAATAGAGCAAAAACAAAGCAATCAAATACAGACTATATAAACTCACACCTATACACACACTGTCATTTTAAAGCTGCTGAACAGACAGCAAAAGCAGGAAGTCTACTGAGTTCCTGGTAAGCAGTCAGCATTACATGGTGGGTGGACTGTGTTTGCCTTGGTGGTTCACAAGTTGCTCAGGTGAGCCTCTGGTAACAAAACTAGTTTGCTCCTGCTATGTATCCAAGTTCCCTCTTCCTCCAGGATTTCCAGGTGCCATGGAGATGCATTTGATGCAGAAGACTAAGGCAAAGAAAGGCTAGAAATACAATGCCAAACAGAATGCAATTATTTCAAACTGCACTTTAAAGCAGTTTGGGGCATTCTTCTTTAAAAAGGCAATTAGCCCTGCTTAGGAGTTCTTCAATTAGCTCATGGTTGAGTTCTTTAGCAGGCCTTGAAAACAATGGCAGATACCCATTGCATCTCCTGTGCTAAGTGATATATTTTAAGCCTCTCTGTAGACCATTATGGGAGCGAAGCCGATACAGTTCCTCACAGTAATTCACAGTAATTAAGCACATCTGAGAGACACAAGTGCATATTCAGGGTTGGGGTTTTTTTGTGTTTTTTGGTGTGTGTGGCTTTTGTGCCCTAATTCAATACAGCATGGAGCTCTGGTTTTGAAGGGTTTTTAAAAAGGACAGCCCCTACCATTCCCCATCTGTTACTAAGGATAAATAGGGGATTACAAGTTAGGCAGCCTATTAAGACTGTATTTGTCTCTCACTAATCCTGTGGGTTTTCAAAAAGCTTGGAGGTTAGATATAATTGGGCTTTCACTGAACATGGCCACCATACAAACCTGCTGCTGTTTCCCCTCTGTTTGCATCAAATTGAGAACGTTAGGATATACCAGGCGGCATGACTTGAATTTTTGTTTTGTTTTGTTTCCCAGCTAAATAAATGGGATAAATTAATGCCTTTTCCCAACCCTTCTGTATTCAATTGCTAGGTCTTGAAAAGCAAGGGAATCCTCATTAACCTTGTGCACGTGCACATATATATTGACACATGCACAAATTTAACAAGGAATCAACCACAAAAGATAAGGAAGATTTGTCTGGCTTTCCTCCTGTTTTATATGGCTGTATAATTTATTTCTAGTGTGAAACCCTAGGTAAACAGAGCCCCTAATCAAAGGATCACTCATGCTGGAAGCTCCAGAGCAGTGCAGGCACAAAACCCGATGCATCCACTCAAAATGTATGTCAAAATTTCTGTGTTAAAGTACTGAGCCTCTCTCAAGGTCTTTGGCATATTTTTCCAAAATGATACAAAATGCATTTCGTATGAATAAAAATATAGCAACTCCTTTAATGGAACAGGGATGGGGAACCTGCATCATTCCAGATGTTGTTGTTTTTTGTAAAAAAAAATTATTCGTTTTTGCTTTTAACAATTATCATCACACACAGATCATAATCATTCTACACGTAGGATTCTCTGAATCCCAGAACTTCCCTCCACCCCTTCATGGTTTCCCTAGATATTATTTTCCAACTGCATCGTATAATGTTCTCCATATTTTCTTAAAAATCCATTCTTAACCATAGTTCTTGCTACATTGCAAGTGTGTGTGTTTTTAAATAATCCTGCCAATGTTTTAAATTGTTTACAGTGTCCTTTTAAATAACTTATAAAATTTTCCCATTCTTTATTAAATTTATTGTCCTCTTGATCTCCAATTTTCCCGGTCATTTTTGACATAATCCATCATCTTTGTTAGCCATTCTTCTCTTGTAGGTACTTTGTCTTCCTTCCATCTTTGGGCAAATAGCATCTACACAGCTGTCGTAGCATACATAAATAGTCTGTTCTGGTCCTTTGGTATTTCTGGACCTAAAATTCCTAATCGGAAAGTTTCAGGTATTTTCACAAAAGTAATTTTAAACATTTTTTTAACACATTATAAATCATTTCCCAATATGCTTTTGTCTTCTTACATGTCAACCACATGAGGTAAAATGTGCCTTCTTTCATAGAATCAGAGTTGGAAGAGACCACAAGGGCCATCGAGTCCATCCCCCTGCCAAGCAGGAAACACCATCAGAGCACTCCTGACATATGGTTGTCAAGCCTCTGTTTAAAGACCTCCAAAGAAGGAGACTCCACCACACTCCTTGGCAGCAAATTCCACTGTCGAACAGCTCTTACTGTCAGGAAGTTCTTCCTAATGTTCAGGTGGAATCTTCTTTCTTGTAGTTTGGAACCATTGCTCCGTGTCTGCTTCTCTGGAGCAGCAGAAAACAACCTTTCTCCCTCCTCTATGTGACATCCTTTTATATATTTGAACATGGCTATCATATCACCCCTTAACCTCCTCTTCTCCAGGCTAAACATGCCCAGCTCCCTTAGCCGTTCCTCATAAGGCATCGTTTCCAGGCCTTTGACCATTTTGGTTGCCCTCCTCTGGACACATTCCAGTTTGTCAGTGTCCTTCTTGAACTGTGGTGCCCAGAACTGGACACAGTACTCCAGGTGAGGTCTGACCAGAGCAGAATACAGTGGCACTATTACTTCCCTTGATCTAGATGCTATACTCCTATTGATGCAGCCTAGAATTGCATTGGCTTTTTTAGCTGCTGCGTCACACTGTTGGCTCATGTCAAGTTTGTGGTCAACCAAGACTCCTAGATCCATTTCACATGTACTGCTCTCAAGCCAGGTGTCACCCATCTTGTATTTGTGCCTCTCATTCTTTTTTGCCCAAGTGCAATACTTTACATTTCTCCCTGTTAAAATTCATCTTGTTTGTTTTGGCTCAGTTCTCTAATCTGTCAAGGTCGTTTTGAAGTGTGATCCTGTCCTCTGGGGTGTTAGCCACCCCTCCCAGTTTGGTGTCATCTGCAAATTTTATCAGGATGCCCTTGAGTCCATCATCCAAGTCGTTGATAAAGATGTTGAATAAGACCGAGCCCAAGACAGAACCTGTGGCACCCACTAGTCACTCTTCTCCAGGATGAAGAGGAACCATTGATGAGCACCCTTTGGGTTCGGTCGGTCAGCCAGTTACATATCCACTGAGTGGTAGCATAGTCAAGACCACATTTTACCAGCTTCTTTACAAGAATATCATGGTGCACCTTGTCAAATGCCTTGCTGAAATCAAGGTAGGCTACATCCACTGTGTTCCCTTCATCTACCAGGCTTGTAATTCTGTAAAAAAACGAGATCAGGTTCGTCTGACATGACTTCTTTTTCAGAAATCCATGCTGACTATTGGTGATCACAGCATTCCTTTCTAGGTGCTCACAGACCGTTTGCTTAATGATCTGCTCCAGAATCTTCCCTGGTATTGATGTCAGACTGATTGGGCAGTAATTATTTGGGTCCTTTCTTTTCCCCTTTTTGAAAATAGGGACAACATTTGCCCTCCTCCAGTCTGCCGGGACTTTGCCTGTTCTCCAGGAATTCTCAAAGATGACTGCCAGTGGTTCTGAGATCACATCTGCCAGTTCTTTTAATACTCTTGGATGCAGTTCATCTGGCCCAGGAGACTTGAATACATCTAAACTCGCCAAGTATTCTTGTACTATCTCCTTAGTTATTCTGGGCTGTGTTTCCTCTGCTGAATCATTTGCTCCAAATTCTTCAGGTCGGGCATTGTTTTCTTTATCGGAGAAGACTGAGGCAAAGAAGGCATTGAAGAGTTCAGCCCTTTCTGTGTCCACTGTTTGCATTTCACCATCTTCTCCTCTGAGTGACCCCACGGTTTCTTTGTTCTTCCTTTTGCAACGAACATACCCATAAAAGCCTTTTTTGTTGCTTTTAACCTCTCTAGCAAGCTTGAGTTCATTCTGTGCTTTAGCTTTTCTGACTTTGTGTCTACACATGCTGGCTACTTGTTTGAATTCCTCTTTGGTGGTTTCCCCCCTTTCCCATTTTTTGTACACATCCTTTTTTAATCTTAACTCAGTTAAAAGTTCTTTAGATAGCCACACTGGCTTCTTTAGGCACCTTCCATGTTTCTGTCTCATTGGTATTGCCTGAAGATGTGCTTTTACTATCTCCCTCTTAACAAACTCCCAGCCATCATGAACTCCCTTTCCTTTTAGTATTACTGTCCATGGGATCTCACCCAGCACTTCCCTAAGTTTTATGAAGTCGGCTTTCTTAAAGTCAAGAAATTGAGTCCTAGTATGCTTGGCTGCTCCTTTCCGCTGTATAGTAAACTTTAGAAGAGCATGATCACTTGCGCCTAATGATCCTTCCACTTCTACCCCACTAACCAGGTCATTAACATTGGTTAGGACCAGATCTAAAATGGCTGTTCCTCTTGTTGCTTCTCCCACTTTCTGGACAATTAAGTTGTCTGCAAGGTCAGTGAGGAATCTGTTTGACCTTATGCTCTTGGCTGAGTTTGACATCCAACAAATATTCGGGTAATTGAAGTCCCCCATTACTACTATCTCCCTTCCTTTTGCATGCTTGGCCATCTGTTTCAGGAAGGCATCATCTATGTCCTCTGTTTGGCTTGGGGATCTATAGTAAACTCCCACAATGAGGTCACTGTTATTCTTCTCTCCCTTAATTTTGACCCAAATGCTCTCACTTTGGCTTTGAGGTTCTAAATCTTGGATCTCTTCACAGGTATACACATCCCTGACATATAATGCCACTCCTCCTCCTTTCTAGTCTGGTCTGTTTCTCTGAAATAGATTGTATCCCTCCATTATTACATTCCAATCGTGGGGCTTATCCCACCAGGTTTCAGTGATGCCTATTATGTCATATTTAGTTTGCTGTACCAAGAGCTCAAACTCATCTTGTTTATTTCCCATGCTTTGTGCATTAGTGTACAGACATTGAAGTCCATTAATCATTCCCCCGTGTCTCTTATTTAAGGATTTTTTTCCTCCCACCACTAGATCTGCGTGCTGTTTGCTCCATTTGGTCTATGACATTTGGATGATCATCTTCATCAATTGATAGACTCCTACCTTCAGGAGCACTGTCTCCCTCCCCCACATTAGTCAGTTTAAAGCCCTCCTGATGAGGTTTCTGAGATTTTTGGCAAAAACATTCCTCCCAACTGTTGTGAGGTGCAGCCCATCGCTTACAGAAGTCCATCTTCAAGAAACTGCAGTCCGTGATCTAAGAATCCAAACCGTTCCTGTTCACACCATTTGTGAAGCCAGCTGTTCACTTCCACTATTTTTCCCTCTCTCCCTGGGCCACGTCGTTCAACTGGGAGGACAGATGAGATGACAATTTGTGCATTAAATTGCTTCAATTTCCTGCCCAGAGCCTCGTAGTCTCTTTTGATCTTCTGGAGGCTATTGCTTGCAGTGTCATTGGTTCCCACATGAACCAAGAGGAAGGGGTATTTGTCAGTGGGTTTTATGATTCCTTGCAGTCATTCAGTTACATCTTGGATCTTAGCCCCGGGGAGACAGTATACTTCCCGAGACATCTTGTCAGGCCCACAGATCACTGCTCCTGTTCCCCTCAGTAGGGAATCCCCTATCACCACTGCATGCCTCTTCTTAGGTTTGGTCGGGGTTCTTCCGTGAGCTGTCCGTTCCAAGGTCGCCTGCACATTCCCTGAGGACTGACTTTGCTGCTCGTCTTCATATACCTGATTGACTGTAATGAGGGAGAGATCCTCAAATGGAGTCTGCTCTTCGTCTTCCATGCTAGGGGAGAGAACCTCAAAGCGATTGTGTATTTCTAAACAATCACAGTGAACCCTGGGCCTCCTACTTCTTTGTGTCACGTTTCTCCATATATCTGGCTCCTGTGTTGGTGAACTAGCCTCCTTCTCAGGGGAGTCTCCTGTCTCCTCCTTGGTGGAGACAGTGTGCTCTGTTGATTCCAAGAAGAGCTCCAGCTCTCTAATTCTTTGGAGCTACATGTTCCTCCAGTTGCTGGACTTTGTCTTCTAAGAGGGCAATCAATATGCAATTGCTGCAGGTAAAGCTGCCTGCAACCTTTGGCAAGATAGCAAACATTGCGCAGGAACCGCAGGCGACTGCAGCTGTTCCCTCACCCTCCATCTTGAGAACGTGTCATTGGGGGTGGCTACAGCGGTCCTCCATCATAAGAAGCGTGAAGACAGGACAAATAACTCCCCCCATTCCAGATGTTGTTGGTCTGAAGCTCCTATCAGCTGTAGGAAGCATGGCCAATGGTCAGGAGTTTGTCAGAGCCTCCGCTAGGACCGAGCTTCTCCTTCGGTCAAGCTTTCGGAATCTCCTCCAACGATGATTAACGACCTGAGCCTCCAATAAGACTCCAGGCACATTCCCTCATTACGCAGAGTATCCAGCAGCAGAGAAGGACAAGAAAATATGAGCTACATTGCAAAGAGTTTTATTTCAGACAGAAAAGAAACATCCTCTCTCTGTGAAACTGAAAAACAAAGGAACAGGAAACCAGTAACATCACATCCGTCTCCTGTCTTCCGTGAGACTTCCAATAGTCTGGGATCCCTGGAATGTAAGCAGAGTCCTGTGACTCCAAGCACTGCACAGTGGCAACACACAGAAACCAACAGAGTTGTCCTCCAGCAACATCTGGAGGGCTGAAGGTTCCTCACTCTTGTGGTCCTAGTCCTAGGGGCCAAGGTCCTTTCACATGCGCCGCGCCCCCATATTTATTGGATCTGTATGCAATGACAAAACCAATGAAGAAGAAGAAGAAGAAGAGTTTGGATTTGATATCCCGCCTTTCACTCCCTTTAAGGAGTCTCAAAGCGGCTAACATTCTCCTTTCCCTTCCTCCCCCACAACAAACACTCTGTGAGGTGAGTGGGGCTGAGAGACTTCACAGAAGTGTGACTGGCCCAAGGTCACCCAGCAGCTGCATGTGGAGGAGCGGAGACGCGAACCCGGTTCCCCAGATTATGAGACTACCGCTCTTAACCACTACACCACACTCCCTCAATGAGTGAGGGATAGTAGATGTTTATTATAACTTGATTATAGACAGAATAAGTAATGCTTATAAGTACGGTAACAAGACACTGGGGATCTTTCAGAACAACAAGAGAGAGCACAGTACCTTCACTTGTCTTGGACTAAGATGAGGAGAGAAAGTTGCTTATGTATATTGCAAACTTGAACATTCTCAAAACTACATGACTAGACACCACTGTTCCTTTAACAGGTGGCTGACCTTGAAGCCCCGCCAAAGGCCGCCAGTGACTAAGCTGTAGATAAAAATCACCCAGTTTATTAGCCACTGTCTGAACATAAGATAAGAAATGCAGCTGGCTAATTAAAGGGTCAACGCCCCCCCCCCCAAGAAGAATTTCTGGGCATGAGAGGAGTCATTGCTGTAGACCTCAATCTCCTCAAAATACAAAGGTCTTTCACATTTCCATTACACCTTAGCCCCACCCCAGTTGGCCAACACTGATAGGTGGGTGGGACCCCATCAGGTACCCCATATTTCTGGTGCACATTAGAGCATTTATTTAAGTTTAGTGGCATGAGAAGTACCTTTGACCATGAAATTGGGAGAGCACTAGTTCAAACGCTGCCCTAGTCATGACCTTAGTCATGTCTCAGCCTCAGACTCCCCCATGCTGTGCTCATATTCTGTGTGCATAATTGCAACAATAATTGCTTGTTGCCATGATGGCTGTGATATGAAGCGCTTTGATGTTGATGTCATTACAGCGCGTCGGAAACTATATTAAACATGATTTGCAGATCAAATTTCATTATGGGTGAAAGATAATAATAATAATAATAATAATAATAATAATAATAATAATAATTTATTTGTACCCTGCCCACCTGGCTGGGTTTCCCCAGCCACTCTGGGAGGCTTCCAACAAAAGATTAAAAATACATTGAAATGTCAGACATTAAAAACTTCCTTAAACAGGGCTGCTGAAGAAGAAGAAGAAGAAGAAGAAGAAGAAGAAGAAGAAGAAGAAGAAGAAGACACAGACCTCACATTTCAATGGCCTACTTACACGAACAACAAATAAAATTCTTTTTTTGTCATTTTTTCAAAGGGGATTACAAATTTTGTCCAAAAAAATGGGAATTTTTTTTTTTCAAGGCATGGCCTAATTAGCATGGGTAAGCACAAATGCTTTGGAAAAAAATTCTTCAAGGCAAGTTAGATACTAGCAGCCATGGTGGATGCAATTAGTTGTCTCTCATTCCTGAACAGAAATTAATTTAAAAATGGTGAAATAAAACACTACCATTCAATGTATTGCCCTTTGGGCTACAAGATCCCAGTGTTCATTGTGTGGCCAAAATATTCTGTGATGCTGATTTCCTTTCTTCTCCATGAAGCAGGAGAGTCAGGGCAAATGTAGTACCTTAGATGGAAGTAGACACTGCATTAAACAAATGCTTTTTTCCAATATAATCAATCTCACAGGGCTCATTAAATCTCTGCTAAATCAATTGACCGTGAAGGGCATGTGCAAACTCTGAGCAATTTGATGACTATGGTGACTTGAAGTCCCGCATCTTTAATTTGCGTTGTGATGGAGAAAAAACCAAAGAGCCATAGCAGGCTGCAGATAATTTGAATACCTCAGAAGATATAAATCTGGTTCCAGCTAACTCAATTAAGGGAAAACATCTTGGTAAACAAGTGGGATACCTTCCAAGTTGATTCAGAGCATCCTGTATACAAAAGAAATGATACACTGTCGAAGACTGGGAAAAGGTTGCCTTTGTTTACAATGACATGCCTTTGGACGACAACTTTCAAGCAGCCTGTAATCTGTTAATAAGCTGCCTAATGAACAAATAAGCTTTGAAATGGGTTGGCCTTCAACATTTGGAATCACTTACGTGAATGGCGATTGTCTATGACAAATTAGCTCCAGTTTGCATAAGTGGCTGTGCATAACTTAATATTGTTTCAAACAAAGAGCTGCATGAGGTCCTTTCCCTCGCTCTTTTACCACGTGGAGCAAACTGGAGTTGTCAGATTACAGTGGTACCTCTGGTTGCGAACGGGATCCATTCCGGAGGCCCGTTTGCAACATGAAAAGAATGCAACCCGCAGCGGCGCATCTGCGCACACGCGGGTTGCGATTTGCCGCTTCCGTGAATGCGCGTGATGTCATTTAGCACGTCTGCGCATGCGCGAGTGGCAAAACCCGGAAGTAACCCTCTCCAGTACTTCTGGGTCATAACATGAAGCGGACGTAACATGAGGTATGACTGTACTGTGCTAACACGACTGACAGTTTCATACTGACAATGATGGTGGTAAGCGGCACATCTTTTCTGTGGGCTGGTAGCAGAACTGACAAACTCTTTGATTCTTCTTTGCAAACTTGTTCCTTTCACTGTGCAGACATTAATACAACAAGAATTTGAGAGGGGAGCCATAACTTACTAGTAGAACAAAGACCCAGGCATCTCTGGTTAAATAATCTGAGAAAGATGCTTATCTGGGATTCCTGCACTGCAGCAGGTTGACTGTTGGGTCCCTTCAAAATCTAAGATTCTATGACCTCTGCCTGAGAACTAGGCAGCTCACTACCAGTTAGAATATATTTTATTGGGCTGGATGGATCAATGGTATGGGTCAGTATAGCTTCATATAATTAATTTCCTTCCACCAAGAGAAGAAAGAACTCCTCATGTGCAAAATTTTGGGATGCAGGATGTAATTTTGATATAAACTGTTGGCTCAGGCTCATCATTTCTTCCATCTGGAATCTAGAAGCTCCAAATGTCAAGGTCTTTTTTCAGTGCAATGAACTTAATAAGCATGCAGCAGGGATATTAGCTTTAATATTACGACTAGTGAATCCTACTTGCTATGCGGCTTATTGGCCTTTATTTTTTCTTTTTTTCTGGGTGGGGAGGGAAGTATTGGAACCCTGAGGATCCTCCGATACAATTATATCAGCGATAGCCAACGACTCCAAAAGATTTCTACACATTCATCTTCGTTAAGTTGTTATGAGCCTTAAAGGAACTTGATGAAATGGAGACAATAGATCTCGTTACATTTTGTCTACCGCAAAGAACGAAAATGAAATATGTACAATCCATTTGCCTTTCTGCCACACTGACAATTTCTCTAAGTTCTAAGGAAGCCACAGATGCATATGCATTAAAAAAAAAGGATTAATGTGGCACACACCAAGAAGCTCCTAGGCTACAGTTCTACTTAAGTCCATGTGCAGGTTATGCTCACAAGGACATTGAAAAAGAGAGAGAAAACCCAACTTCTGCATGATTCGTGGGATGTTGCTTAATTGTCCTTGCACAAGGAGAGCAGTTGATCCAAATGCAAGAATGCTTCTCTGAATCCCAGCCTATAACTATTTTCCAATGGCCAGTAGTATTTTAAAGATTTTGTTTCTCTCTCTCTCTCTCTAGCAGATTGGAAACCACTGGCTTAGAATACATTGCAATACCTTATAAGCAATTTAGCTTATAAGTGCTCTTTCTCTATTTATAGTGGGAAAGTGCAAGTTTACAATTTGCTCACTTGAGAATACCTATGTAATGGAATAGAGGCATTAATAATGTATCAAGGGAGGGGGGAGAAGTTAAATGAGTGCCTCTCTCGCCCCCTTAACACCACTGAAAGCTGCTATTTGTCCTACTGTAGCTGGGCTCTAATGCCTGGTAGGGGGAGAAAAGATAAATAAACACAAAACACCACGTTGTGTTTCTTAACTACTTTTTCCATCCTCTTTAGCTGAAGGCTAGCACAAGTGCAACCATTTGATTGAGATTTATTTTCCAGCATGCAACCGCAGGGGAAATAAAAGTTTATTTGAAACGACCTTTTCCTTGTAAAGTTTAATCTGTTGCTGCTTACGGTGCCATGTCTTTTTAACCACCTGGCATGTCCTTCTCAATGCTAAAGAGGGCTCCCGAGAGGGAAAGAAGTCAAAAGAAGACAAATACCAAGGCTCATACTTGCAAATGTTCCTTTCCTATCACTGGGGCTTGCAGCGTGGTAGATAAACTACCAGCAACTTACAATGTAGTCTTCTACTTGGGGAACATTAATCATTTATATTACGCACCCACTTTCTCTGGAAGAAGAATGTCAAACACTCTGAAGGTAAATAGAAGTTCATTGCATGACATTTCTTGCAGAAGGGTTTAGAAGGAGGCATTTAAAGATTCCAAGCTTCACCAGCAGGGAAAAAAAGAGTAAGCAAAGCCACCCATTTTCCACCCATAAAAAGGCACAAACAAACCTGAACCGTAAATATTTTCTGCTCCCCCTCCTTTTATTTTGAGGGTGAGGTATAGCATGAATTATGTGTTTCCATGCAAGCGCCCACCTCGCCAACCATGTTGGATGTAGAAATAGACAGCTTTATGGTCAATTACACATGTTGTTCATTCACGAGTCCATTCCATCCTATTTCCATATCAATCTGTGATTATTATTTTTAAGTATCTCCACCAAAAAACCCACATGTTTTAACCACAAAATAATATTAAAATATTATCTTTCAATCAACACATTTCTAAATGTTTATAGGATAAATATGCAGTTCTATTTATTTTAATATGGTTCTTGAGCCAAAACTATATCTGAGCAAGAGATTACACCACCAAGGATCAGGTCAGTTTATGTCAGAAGTTACAGAAAGTGATTTCCTCAAACATCTCTAGTTACTTGTCAGTGCTTCCACCATAAAAGCTGTCCCCCTTTGGCTAGGCTTCTGAATAAGGCCATAAAAGTCAGTTCTAAGAAGGCTACTAGCCTCAATGTCAGCTTTGCCCCCATGTTCTAAGTGACAGTTATACATGCACATAGTCCATATTTGTGATCAGGAACCCTGATTGTTTAGACCTGTTTTCCATCACCTGTCCTGAATTTGCTGCTCATCTATTTCATTGGCTCCAAGTTACACTTGATATCACATGGATTATTCACCATTATCCCCACAATTAATTGCATCACCTAGTAAAATCATATGCTGGTTTCATCAGAACCAGACACATTGTATTAGTAGTAGCAGCAGCAACATATTGTCCTTCATCCACAGAGCTCAGGGCAGTTCAAAACATAAAATCACAATATAAAAACCACAAAATAGTAAAAATAAGAACAACAACCAGCCAATATTTTCCCCTCACACAACACATTTAAAAGGGTGTCAGAGGTCAATCAACCCAAGACCTGATTAAAGAGGAACATTTTGCCTGGCACCTAAAGGTATATATTAAAGGCACCAGCTGAATCTCCTGGGGAAAGCATTTCAGAAACAGGAAGCCACTGCCGAAAAGGCTTGTTCTTGTGTTGCCACTCTCCAGACCTCTTGAGAAGGGCCTCAGATGATGATTTTAGGGTCCAGGCAGGTTCATACGGAGAGAGGCAGTCCTTGAGATATTGTGGTTTTTGAGACATTTAAGGCTTTATAGGTCAAAAGCAGAACTTTGACTTGGGCCCAGAAACTAACTGACAGCCAGTGCAGTAAGGCCAGAATCAGTGTAACATATCCAAACCAGCTTGCCCCGGTGAGAGGCAGTCCTAAATATATTACGTTGCAGTAAAGTTGGGGCTTATTAACAGATAAATGTGGGCAGAATACTAGACTTGTAGTTCAATGAGGCTTACTTCTGGGTTGGTCGATACAGATTGCAGCCTAACTCACATTATGTTGTTAGTTGTGCACTGGTCAGTAGTGACTTCTCATGACCTCTTATGCCTTCTTCTTCAGTTGGCCAGCAAGAAGATGTCAATCAAGTCAGAATTCTGAACAACTCAAAACTCCAGCAGAGGGTCATCAAACATATCTAGTTGCCACTGCCAAAAAATGACATGTTGAACAAATTTGCTAGAAGGAACCACCAGGAGATCAGTGATAACCCACAGTAGATGCCTATTCTATGTACATCATGTACAGAGACACCCTGTGAATCCAATCAGAGTTCAATCCTAGGCTGGGTCATCTTTAAAAGTTGTTGCATTACGTACAGTCCACTCTCACTGATTCTTTGTTCCTTATTTCTTTCTAGCGCAGTCCAAAAGGTTCTGCAAATGCACAGTATAGGAACACAGCAGAGAGCCAGTGTTGTGTAGTGGTTAGAGTGTCAGGCTAGGACCAGGGGGAGCTGGGTTCAAGTCCTCACTCAACTGTGAAGCTCACTGGGTGATCTTGGGTAATTCACTATCTCTCAGCCTAACCTACCTCAGATACTTGCTGTGAGTATAAAATGAAGCAGGGGGAGGGGAACTATGTACACAGCCTTGAGCTCTTTGGAGAAAACGCAGTGTAAATGTAAATACATAAAGAAGAAATCTCTGTTCTTTCTGTTAAACATATCACTGATTTCAAAGTACACATCTTTCAAAGGTGACAGCATGCATGTGGCGATAGTGTCCATTTGTCTGCACATTCTGTTATCATTATATCTCAGAAAAAAGACCTTGATCCATGCTAAGGAGTCAGGACTGGCTCGAACTTGCTTGATTTAATTTGAGTTAGCAGAGAGAGAAAGCAGATCAATACGAAAACAACTAAAACAGGTCAAAAGAGATAACGAACACACCTTAGTGCACTGGGAATAAAACTGCAGTAACCTCATTCACCTGGGGGAATGGCCTCCGGGAAAATAGGCATGGATACTGAATGTATGATTACAGGTCATTGAGTTTCTTAACTGGGAGGTGTTTAAATGAATTGTGGCTCATACCCGATTCCTGTATTCTTTGGTTTGGTATTATGGTGTCAGAGGATATCCAATGAGACTGAATGTTAGTAGAGTCAGGACAGGCAACAGAAAGGACTTCTTTACACAGTGCATCAATCAGCTATGGAAGCCACTCCCGCAACATGTACTGATGGCTACCAACTTGGATGGATTTAAATGAGAATTATACAAAATAATGGAGGAAAAAGCTATCTATGTACTACCTCCAGTATTGGATACACTGTGGCTCTGAATATGAGTTAGATGGACTCACGAGTGTTGTTGCATTGTAGGAAACAAAGTGGTGTAGTGGTTAAGAGCGGTAGTCTCGTAATCTGGGGAACCGGGTTCGCGTCTCCGCTCCTCCACATGCAGCTGCTGGGTGACCTTGGGCTAGTCACACTTCTTTGAAGTCTCTCAACCCCACTCACCTCACAGAGTGTTTGTTGTGGGGGAGGAAGGGAAAGGAGAATGTTAGCCGCTTTGAGACTCCTTAAAGGGAGTGAAAGGCGGGATATCAAATCCAAACTCTTCTTCTTCTTCTTCTTCTTCTACTTCCTATTGCATGTCCCGTTTCCCTTCTACACTTGTCAGCCAGAGGAATTCATGGAAATGCCACCATATAAATCCAATCATTTTTATCTTGAGAAAATGACACAACACAATGTTGGAATAGGATCATGCTTCATCATTAAAAAGAATCAAATATATTGTCAGAGAATCTTTGATATCCTCTGATTGCAGGTCAGAGATTCACATTTCTATCAGTAATATGGTAAAATGTTTCATTATCTTTAAATCTATTAACTACGTGTGCCAATTGAAACAAAAGAGAAGAACTATGTCTAAAATGAGAACAAAAAAATGGGCTCAAAGTGGACATGACATTAAGTACATATATGAATAATAGTGAGATTCTCCTATTTTATTTTTATTTTTTTGAAATAATGAAACATGGAGGGGAAGAAAGAAACAGGATCAGGAACCTAATGCTATTATCTGACTGAAAATTTATGCCTGATATAGCAGGCATAGCGGATATGGGGGGTAAATAGCTGTGATGGGGAGGGGCATTTTTCCAGTTGGAAAATTAATCAGGAAGAAGATGTAACTCCCTCTACATCATGATGTCAGATCCAAGCTCACATTATAATACACACCTACCTAATTCACAGTTCCTGAAATAATGTGCAAACCAAAAGCAGATATCCTTCCAAATTTTGTGATGCAGTTTTCCTACCCCAAAATGTGTGTCCACCGCAACTCCTCCCCACTGGGAAGTGGAGTGGATTAAACACCATCTCCAACTCCGTGAAAGATTCCAAGAACGATGTCTCCCAAAAAAAATTACATATCACTTGGGAAAACAGGCAAACTAATGTCGGTGTACTGGAAGCAGCAAATATCACCAGTGTCAAAGCAATGATTCTTCAGCATCAACTGCATTGGACTGGTCATGTTGTCTGGATGCCTGATTATAGTCTGCCAAAGCAACTACTCTATTTTGAACTTAAAAATGGAAAGCGTAATGCTGGTGGTCAACAAAAGAGGTTTAAAGACTCTCTCAAGCAAATCTTTTTTTTTAAAAAAAAAAAGTAGTATAAACACTAACAAATTCGCTCCACTTCCCAGTGGGGAGGAGTTGCGGAGGTCCACGTTGCCACCCACTCCTCTCTGGGGGTGGGGGATGAAGTCCCGCGTCTCCCGGAGGTTCCCGGCCATGTCATCCACCTGCCAGCCAATCTGCTGGCTGGGGGGGAGGGAGTGGCTGGGCCCCCATTTAAACTGAGGCACTAGCCAGAGAGCTTCCTCTTGGCTCGCTTCCTCAATCTTAAGCACGTGTCCCAGATCCTGCATTGGATCTTCAACACGTGTCCCAGATGGTGAGATTGTTGCATGGCGGGGTGTAAGGTTTAAATTACAGTATGGGGTGGTTTGGCGAGGCACGTGTTTTTGGAGCACTGCCCTTCCCTGCAACAAGTCACCTAATATCCATGTCCTTGTGTCTTTTTCATCAATGAGGGGGTGGTCTCAGGGTCTTGACACGCAACTGGGCCTGTGAGTGCTCCAATTGGAGAACAGCCTTTACCAAAGGTGTCATAAACTTTGAAGCTGCTCAAACTCCAGACGAAAAGGAGAAACGTGGTAAGAGGAAGGCACATTTGGCAATCCATCAACATGATCAACTCCTGCCCGGAAACCTATGTCCCCACTGTGGAAGGACGTGTGGATCCAGAATTGGCCTCCTCAGTCATTTATGGACTCACTTTTAAAACCCTGCTCATGGAAGACAATCTTACTTGGCTACGAGTGATCATCAAAGAAGAAGAAGATATTGTTCATTTGGATGGTATGTTCTTGTCTGTGATTCATTCCTGAATGTGAATGTAAAACTGAAGGAAATGATTTGTGATTGCAGGCAGAAAGATGGTGGTTGCAGATCTAGGGAAGAGCAAAACAGGACACATTTTAAATAAACATCTCAGCACTGATAGAATTTTTGAAGTAAATCATGAAGCTTGTCTATCTCTAAATTATCTTCCTTTAGTGTCAATTAACTTTTCCCCCAGCTCCAACTGTGACTTTTCTATCATATTTTCTAGCAGGTCTACCATTTTCAGTAATGCTATTGATATCTGACTCTATTATCAATGTTGTGCTGCAGTTTGTGGTAGGCATTGTACTCTGGAAATTAAACCTGTGCTCAGAGTGTCTGGTAATACATTTCTCCCCTTTGAATGATTTGTCCTGGCCTCTTCAATTCACTGAAGCAATACTGTGAATTATGTTAGAGTTGATGAATAGAGAAGATATTTCAAACAGCATGCACAAACTTAACACAGTTCTAAAGACTGCACTCCTGATTTTGTGCCTCCCCCGCTTTTTTGTGGGCGCAAATAATCAAAGTCAGTTGAAAAAATATTCTGCCCCACATTTTTATAGAATAAGAAAATGCATGGATGCAACATGGATCTGCTTCCTCTACTGACATAAATGAGAAAGCCTTACTGTCTGAGGAATTTTGTAAACAGTCTCTGGTGCCATTGAGCCTATATAGTGTAACTGGGTTGGGGGAGTTGGAAATTTTGGAAATTTAACATCCTGTGTTTGTTTATTTTTCAACTGAAATCCTTGTGTAAATTTGGTCATACAATATCCACAAGAATATTAGAACCTGCTGGATCAGGCCAATATCCCATCCAGTCAGCATCCTGTTCTCACATCAGCCACCCAGATGCCCATGGGAAACCATATCCTCCTGTTGCTTTGCCACAGCAAATGCTGTTTATCGTTTTTACGGTAGTAAACAACTCCTACTTCCTACAGTATGGCCATTGAAATTTCATTCACATTTAGCAGATGCTTTGCCAATGTAGTGTAATGTTACCAGACGTCCCCGTTTCTCGGGGACAGTCCCTGGATTTACAAATCAGTCCCCATACAAAATCCATTGAAGTTGAAAAGTGTCTCCAGATTCATTGAAAGAAATCTGGTAACCTTAACGTAGTGCACCCCAGATGTTGAAGGACTCCAACTCCATTCATTGGTGATCATTGGTCATGTTGTCTGGGGCTGGTGGGAGCTGGGAATCCAACAACCTCTGAAGGGCACCATGTTGGCTGTCCCTGGTACAGGCCCATCAGTCGCATTGTGAAAATACTTATTTTGTCCTTATGAAATTATATAAAATAAAGTCATTTTCAGTGCAGGGGAGCATGAGTCGTTGGATGTGGCTCCTGTTGAATTCAGGTAGGGTGAGGTGAGGGCTGCAGTGAAAACAGGGTCTTCTTAAATCAGTTTTTTAGAGTGTGGTGCTGATAACACCAATGCTGCAGGTTTGATCCCTGTATGGGCAGGTGCATATTCACATATTGCAGGGGGTTGGGCTACATGATCCTCAGGGTCTCTTCAAACTCTGCAATTCTATGATTCTATCTCATGCTGCCAAGCAAGAACCTGGAAGGTTTTATAGGATTCAGGGGGTGCCACATGACCTGCTTTGGCCTATTACTAGAAAGAGTCTTGATTTTTAGTGCAGATGTTTTCCCTAGAGTTTCCTTATTTAACCAGAGCTGGGTGGTTATGCTGAATACCCACCTCATATGCTTTGGATTACCAGTTCAAGAAAATGGCTGCAAGCTCATGTTCAAAGAGCATTCAGCATCTTCTCCTCCACATCCTCGTACAGTACCTTCTCCAGTGAAGAAAATGAATTGCTGTGAAGTACCAAATTCGAGGCTAATTGGTATTAATTAGGGACATGAATCTTATAAATGAAAAATAGAGCATGTGTGTCTAGCATTCTGTCTCAATTTCCTTCCTAGTTAAGATCTCCTTCTTCAACCTTTAAGAAAGACGTCTCTGCCTCTCCTAATTATAACAGCAAGTGACAATCAATCTCTCTCTGTTCTAAAGTCCTGGAGGAGCCCAGAGAGGCATCACGGCTTCCAAATCAGTCATCCTTTGTTATTTCCCCTCCCCATTAATGGGCTGCTCAATTTGGAAGATGTCCTTGGGGAAGGGGTAAAAAATTTGCCACTTTTCTTGATCTAAACTCTTCTGTGGCTATTTCCCATAATGTGGAACTCTAATCATTGTCAGGCTATCACATTGTATTAAAAATTATAATCACACTATCAGGAGACTTTTCTCCAATGTCTTCCTTGTGGCTACAGTACAGCAGAGCTCAAAGGACTTTCTTTCAAACCCTACAATAAGTTTTAGAGAGATAAAGTCAAAACAAGAAAATTTAGATGTCAAGGACTATCAGGTTTCTGATATGAGATTGGCAACATATAACCCTCAGGTTCCAAATCTGATTTTATCATGTGGAACTTTACAAACACCACTATGGTTATCTTTCTGCAGAAAACCTGCAGAAAACCTGGAGCTAACTCTATCTAGAAGAAACCTTCCGTATGCTATAGACTTACTTGCTCCATATATGGATTCCCCCAAAGTCCTTTCTACCCAGAGATGCACAGCCATTGGCCCATCATGTAGAATAAGCTTGTTTTCACTGAGCCATCCCTGACTTTGTAGTAGCCTTTGTAGATGCCAGAGAGGACAATGTAGCAGGCCAGACTGGTGGATACAACACCCTAAGAGCCTGCAAGTGAGCAATTTACTCCAAATTGCTCCATCTTGTATAGTGTATTTTATGTTTTCAGGGCCAGATCAGCTCCCCCCACCCCTGGCTCTGTCCCTTCCTTGAGAACTAGAAGGCTTTGAAGGGGCAGGTCTCTACCTTACAGCCTAACTCTTCATCTTCTCTCCGAGGAGTTGTACCAAGCTTGTTTGCCTATGCTGACAGGTCAACAATGAGTTGTGGGCCCCTGGCAGAGAGGAGGTTAGTTCCTCAAGGAGCTCAGGTTCTGATGACATGGGTTTCAGAAGTCCTGATTCAGGTGTTCCTAGCACAAGCTACCCAATCTGGTAGGCTCAAGCTTTGGCTCTGGCCCAGTCAGGATACTAAGCCCTGGGTGGGTTGGTTGGTTGGTTGGTTGGTTGGTTTCCTGGTGCTAGTAGGCCAATTGATATTTTAAGCTCACCTTTCCCAAGCCAGAGTCCAGACAGTTGCTCAGGATGGCGGTCCTGACAGCCACCTGACATTGCAGGAAAGGGCAGTATTTTGTACCATGCATATAGTACAAATAGTGAAGACCACAAATATAAAGGACCAGTTGAAGAGCTTTGAGAGAGAGCCTGCTAGTTTGACAAGAGCCTACTGGTTTGACACATGCAAAATACACCATTCACACTGAAACCTGACACCAGCTGCCAGCAAGTGTCTAGTGCACACTTGTGTGCAGGAACATGACGAGTGCACATGACCCCCTCCCATCTCACATGTTCATGACTGTGTCAGGGTGCTGGTTTGAACCCTGATGGTCTTGTGGCTGCCCCTAGGCTCAAAATATTTATCTATCTGTGGTCTGGCAGAATTCTCTTACACTGGACTGGGCAAAAGAACTCCACGTTTATGGAGTTTTCTATTCTGGTTTGCATAAATGTGCCATTTGCCTCTTTGATGCTATTATGGAAATTCATTAGAGGGGTGCTGTGAAGTAAATGGCAGAGGAAGAACAGAATTTATCAGAGAACACGGAAATTGTGGTTGATCTCACATGGTCTTTCCCTCTAGTGGTCAGTTTCCAAAGGTGAGAATGGCTAACTGGTGGTTGCTGGTTCCCATGCCTCATTCCTAGCTTTTACACTTGAATCATTTAGGGCGTGGGGGGAGCATATAAAATAATTCCAAAATCCTAACGTTCATTTGCCCATGGGTGACTGCTGCAGTTGCCATGGAGACCAGCTGGGCTGAAGCGGTCCATGAAACATCGTTTCTTTACTAGTTTCCAGTCAACACTAAATAAGTTTGTGAATCTCTCTCTCTCTCTCTCTCTCTCTCTCTCTCTCTCACTTCCTCTCTCCCCTAAGCAGTGATATCAATGAAGAATCATTAATTCTCTCAGAGAAATAAAAGAAGGCTGTGCAGCTAAGCATTTGGAATGTTGGTGGGAAAGACAATTAATTAGGAGGTCTCAATAGCAACAGGCAGGTGCTCACTTTTTAATCACATTTATTATTGTTTTGTGATGCTCCTGTCCTAGTGTAGCCACATCTCCTCTGCTAAATAACAAATTGCAAAGCATTTCCAGTCATTTGAAACAAATAGACACTTGGAAACCATTGGAGAGCTAGAAAACTCATAGAGAGGCATCCCAAAAGAAAGTATGGCTGATAAAAGCCTTAACGTCTACAGCAGCCATACCAGATTCTTTGTGCAGCTTTTAAAGAATAGATTGAGAGCCACATTTAGAGCTACCGCCTCTTTTTTGCTTTCTAAAATTTTAGTGCCTTGTTTGGATTGCCATTGAGCATGTGCAGAGTTCCTTCCTGATGCCAAGGGAGCAAAGGGGAAGGATTACAGTTTAGTGACAAAGCAAGTGCTTTGCATGCAGAAAGCCTGAGGTTCAACCCTTGGCAGCTTTAGTTGTTGTTGTTGTTTTTTAAAAGAAGATCAATAGGTGATGAGAAATGTCCTTGGCTTGAGTCCCTGAGGAACTAGTGTCTGTTGAAGTCAATACTGCTGGGCTAGATGAAAATAATAATCTGAACTGGTAGAAGGCAGTTTGCTATATCCTTAGAGCAAAGTGCAAAGATTGCGGGCATAGCAATCTTCCTTTGTGAAGGAAATGCTCCCTCAACTGTCTGGAGTCTGTCAGACCCTGCATTCAAATCCAGGGTCCTCTGTCTGCTTCTCAGCCTTTGAGGAAGAGAAGCTTAGAGTGGAATTCAACATTGCACTATTAGGAATGTTCCATCTCTGCAAGGATTTCAACTCTCTCCTCCCTCTACACACTCTTCTGGGGGTTCTTTGTGTTTTTAATATTCTGTTGGGAGCTGTCCAGAGTGGCTGGGAAGGCCTGGCCAGATGGCCAGGGTATAAGTAATAAATTATTATTATTATTATTATTATTATTATTATTATTATTATTCCACCCACCCTACTGCTGAGCCAATTCTGGGTGTATGGCAAGAGGCGAGGGGGAGGAAACTCCTGTTGCACAAGCAGAAGTCCTAGCTAGGGCTTCCACTGCCAGGGCTTGTTCGTTCTGGGCTATCTGGCTTGCCTATATAACAATACATACTGCAGCAACCTTTCTTAAAGGGCTGCACCCGTTCTTAAAACAAGTGATGTTGGTGGTGTCTGCCATTTTTAATCTCTAACTATAAATGCATTTTTTGCCTCCTACCAATACCTTTCTTATACTGGCACGGCATTAATCAGAATGAGCTTTTATTATGTGCATTTATATTCCTAATGTCTTTTGCATCCTAAACACTAAAGTGATGAATTCTGAAAGCTCGAGATGGCACCAAAATATGACAATTTGTCATGCTCCGTAGCACATCTCAAGGAGGATTCACTCGGATATTAATTCCATGGAGGGAAAAAACTAATGCCGTGAGTTTACAAATTCATTTTTGAGACCAGGAAGTTGCATTTGTCATTGCTAACACAGTATTTCAGGCATAACACAATGTTGCTGTGCTTCCAGAAACAATTTGGGTGGTGGGGAGGAATACCCAGCAGTGACAGAAAAGGCAGCTTTCAGAAAGAGGAACATAAAATACAAATTCAGAAATAGGAGAATCCTATTGTCAAAGTGAAGCTACCCAATCTCACTTTGAAATGTTTCACCATCCATTCTGAAGCATTTCATTGGGGATCTTAGTAATGACAACTTCCTCCTGGGAGCCATCCACCACAGTGGACCCCATCAGCTAGCAAAACAGAAAGCTGTGTCTTATACTGAGTAGGAACATAGCTCATTGTTGTTACACTGATGGGGTTCCAGGCAAGAATTCTTTCCAGCCCAGCTTGATGTCAAGGACCTTTGCATGCAAAACATTTGCTCTACCACTGAGCTTCTGCCTTCTCCATAGGATCTGCCCCCACAGCCTCAGTTCATTCTCTAATGTTTCATTGAAGAAAACTCAAGAAGTAAGCTCTATTGCATCAGTCGAAGTTGCTCTCCCCCCATCTACCTGTCAGAGCTAATTCTGGAAGAGTAACATCCCCCATGGGGACACGGGTGGCGCTGTGGGTTAAACCACAGAGCCTAGGACTTGCCAATCAGAAGATCGGCGGTTCGATCCCCACAACGGGGTGAGCTCCCATTGCTCGGTCCCTACTCCTGCCAACCTAGCAATTCGAAAGCACATCAAAGTGCAAGTAGATATATAGGTACCGCTCCGGCGGGAAGGCAAATGGCATTTCCGTGTGCTGCTCTGGTTCACCAGAAGCGGCTTAGTCATGCTGGCCACATGACCCGGAAGCTGTACGCTGGCTTCCTCGGCCAATAAAGCGAGATGAGTGCCGCAACCCCAGAGTCGGTCACAACTGGACCTAATGGTCAGGGGCCGCTTTACCTTTAAAACCCCACATGAGATTGACATTCGCATATGGGTGCACACAAACTGGGCTGACTTTATAAGCCAGGGTCAACCAGGCTTTACCCTCTTTAGAGACCAGCAAGGGTGGGCAACCTTTTTGCTACTCATACCTTTTTATGACATCACATGATTGACAGGTGGTGGCCCTGCCCACTTCTCAAAACCCTTTGTGTGGTTTTCCAACAACCCAATAGCTAGCTGACTATCAGGTGATTAGGAATTCACAGTGGCTTGAAAACCCTTTTGCTGTTTGATAGGGATTTTTGGATAGCCCCTGCACTCCCGTCGCAACCTCTGGAGGCTCAAACGGACCCCAGGTTGGCCAAGACAAGCCTGCAGGCTGGAGATTCTCCATCCCTGGAGGCTTACATGGCACAGCGATGGACATCTGCACTAGTTCTTCAAGCAATGCATCTAACAATATCTCAGTTAGATTACAGCATCATCAGCATCTCAAAATGCTGGCATCTAGGAGCATGTGCAATGTGGTCAGGACAGCTCCCCAAGATTCGAAGGGAAAATTCAGATACTGCAATACTAAAAATAAAAATTTATGGCATCTATGCAAGGCATTTTGTAAGAAATTGGCAGTTATGGTACACAAATTGAACAGAAGGCATGCACTAGGCTTTATCTGAAGAACAGATAAAGTCATTGTTTGCCCATTGTCATTTGTTCAAAGGAAACATGTTCATTTTATGGTGTCAATCGACATTTATTCTATATGTCCCAAAGAGGAAGAGAACACAACCTTCACGAGATAGGTATCTATTAAATCTGTAATGCCTTGTGATTGTTCTGTGGAAATAAAGGCAATTACTTAAAAACAGCCCGTTCCACCACCGGCCCACATCCTTGCCATGAGCCTCTGTATCAAACTTGCA
This sequence comes from Podarcis cretensis, assembly GCF_951804945.1. Taxonomy (NCBI): domain Eukaryota; kingdom Metazoa; phylum Chordata; class Lepidosauria; order Squamata; family Lacertidae; genus Podarcis; species Podarcis cretensis. Next base: position 54,499,908 of record NC_137178.1, read on the forward strand.
GAAAACAATGATTGAATAGATAAAAGCATTTCAGAATGTTCCATCATCAGGGTGACACCTTCAATAACTGAGATGAAAAGGAAGTAACACTGTGGAATATTTGAAGGATAAGAAACTCAACATTGGAAGCTATAAGAGGAGATGGCGGCAGGCATTATGAGAAAATTGTGTTTTCTCTATACACTGAACATTTCTCTCTACCCCCCCCCCCACCTTTGTGGAACTTCAAAGGGGAAAATCAATACTCACATTCCATTGCAGGACTAGCTGGTAACTGATATATGCTGTTTATACATTTCTCCCTGGAAGTTCAGAAGGTTAATTACACAAGTAAAAATATAAATCGCCGAGAGACTATTGAACTGCATAAATAAACACAGTATTCTACAAAGTGCATGTTACCATATCTGCAATTTATTTTTCATTTTGCCTTACTGCTGAAAGAATGGTAAGGATTTCTTCCACAATTTGCCTGGCTTTATGCTTGGCCAAATCTACCCAATTTGGTCATTTGTATGGGAGGTTGACTGGGATGGAGCCAAGAGAGTTTACCAGTTCTGAATGGTATTTGAATGTGTTTTGCTTAGCGGCTGACAGAGATAAGCATATACCTATTCTTTGCAAACTTTTTGTTTCCCGAACATACACATGGGTGGGTGTAGATTGTTTTCCAAGAATGTTCATCACAGAAACAAAATAATAAAGTGACTTCACTGTACTCAGGTAACATATATTTCCTGACAATCTTGGTCAAATAAACTTTTCCTTCATTGTCAACACGTTTATTTTAAACTTGAAGATGGGGTGAGGGAATTATATACCATGATGACAGAATGCAAAGACACCAACAAGGCATTCATTGTTGTCTCAAGGACATACACTTCATATACATTTTGGTAAAAATCCATTAAAAAGTTACTACTTCCACAAAATGTGGGTGTCATCCCCCACTGCACCAAATTCCAAAATCTTATTTCACATTTGTACTTGTTCAGATATCATGCCCCAATTGATTTGGTAATAAGTAAATAAATCAACAGTTCAAACATTTATCTGAAATTTGAAAGGGGCATTTGCAGCTTCTGTACTTTGTGGGATCACATCTACTTGAGAAAACACTGGCAGCACTGCAGAACCTGAGGTAATTATATATCTAGCCTCATATCTGGGAGGGTGTAACAAATAGCCCTAGATATGTTGCTAGACTACAACTTCCATTCTCTTTGACAATTGGCCATACCTGGGAGGGGCTGAGGAGAACTGGAGTTCAACAACTGGGTGGTCACAGGCTCCTGGATCCAGTCCTAGAGCATAAATAGCCTTAAAAACTGTCATTATGTCATGGCACTGTCAGGCCAAGGATGTTCAGAGTGAGGAATTAATTCTGCATTGTCAAAAGTACACTTACAAGTTAGGAAAAGGCATGTCTCTCAGTCCTATGTCTCGCAGCTACTCCTACATGTGGCGCTGATGAGGCAATTGCCGCACCCAAGAGGCCATGGCCTCAAACTTGGTTTATGTATCTCCCCTATCCAAGATTCATGCAAGCAGGTGCAGACTATGCCTGTGTCTAACCTGTTTCTGCTCCTCCCATTTCAATCCTCTTCTGGTCCTGGGAGACAGTGGAGCAGGAGAGGTGAGGGCAGCAGAAGGAGGAGGTGTGGAAGCCCTTGACTTGACACCAGCCTGACCTCTCTCTCCCTCCACCTATTCTCCACTTTCCAATCCCACAGCTTCTCCTGCCTCTTGACTCTCACCTCCTGGCTGATACAGGCTCCCCCAGATCACTGATCCCCTCTTCCAAGTTGCTCTTCAACCCCACTTCTCCTGGTTGCCCACTCATCAGTTTCCAGCCACCGCTCCCCAGTGTCCAGCCAGTCCTTGGCACATGACAGAACCCAGTATGAAAGGGCTTCCCCCCATAGATCCCTCGCCCCTAACACTCATCAGTGTGAGCTCGGTGCATTTAAGTGACATTCTATACAGACACTCATACATGTCTGAATTGACCAATAGTATAGGTGAGCTGCTGATCAACCATATAGGAACAGAAAGAGACTGACTGTAAAGTGAAGAGGAATTCCTTTCAAGCGTACTCTTTCAGTAATTATTGCGTATTTGCATGTTCACTACTACTACTACTAATAATAATAAATTTTATTTATACCCCACCCTCCCCAGCCAAGGCCGGGCTCAGGGCGGCTAACAAGCAATAATAAAAACAAGTTGAATGAATACAACTTAAAAACAAGATTAGAACACAACATTGAAACATTGAAACATTAAAATGCAGCCTCATCACGGGAGGAGAAAGGAAAAAAGAAAGGGGGGGAATCAAATTGACTCCAAGCCAAAGGCCAGGTGGAACAACTCTGTCTTACAGGCCCTGCGGAAAGAAATCAGATCCTGCAGGGCCCTGGTCTCATGAGACAGAGCGTTCCACCAGGCCGGAGCCAGTGTTGAAAAAGCCCTGGCTCTGGTTGAGGCTAATCCAACTTCCTTAGATTTACAGAACTGTAAATACAAATAACAGCCAAAGCAAGAAGGTTGTGAGTGACCTTTGTTCATCACACACATAGAATGCTGCCATAGCCAGCTAATCTCTGCATCTCATCGCAGCAATATAAATGCCTGCCAGTTAAAAACAATGATGGCGAGGGTGACAATTCAGCAGTAGAAACATCACCAACTTCTTAATAAGAACAAATCATAGAAAATTCCAAATTATACTGAAGGGAATGGAAGAAAACCAGATAGCAAATCTTCATTTCTACATGAATAAATTGTCCAGAAGTCATCCACTAAATCTGATTTATCTTTTATTGTTATTGATCCTTGGGTACCAAAGAAATTCAATAAGGAAATAAAACAAACAAACAAAAAGTATGATAGTAATAATTATTTATAGCTATGGGCATCCTGGCATGGTCACAAATAGTAGCGATCCAATTTTCTCCTTTGGCAGCAAAGTGGCTAGCCTAGTGCGGCTAGCATGCTTAGATATAAATCTTTATGGGTTTAAAATTTGTTGGTATCAAGAACCAAGAGGTGAAGCTGTTACTTGGGGATCTATTTATCTAATGCTTGAAGGAGGTTATGGGCAACCCCAGAGCAACCTGTGGATTGGATTTCAAGTCAACCTCCTAATTTACAACAATTCAAATGGCTATGGTTAGTGAAAAATCACTCCATGATTATTTAAGTGAAGACACACATGCTCACATTGTAACTGCGATGGAAGTGGTTTGGACATACATATAGCATCCCCCAAACAAGAAAATAAATGCCTAGGAATGTGGCAAATATGCATTTAGACCGCTCCCATCAATCTTTAGAATAGCCTGATCCAACCTGATGATCTTCAGATGTTTTAGACCACAATTCCCATCAGCCCCAGCCAGCATGGCCAATGGGAAAAGGGATGGCAAGGGTTGCAAGTTCAAACATCTGAATGGCACCAGGTTGGGGGAAATTGCAAATATCTGTCTATCCTCACTCTCTGTTGACGAGGATAACACTTGAAGTATGCTTACCAAGACGACAGTATGGGGTATAATATGACATACATTGTGGGTGGTAATACTATCATCACTTTTGCTAAAACTCATAACAAGAGAGAAAGTCATTTTCCAACAGTGAAATAGTTCTATAAAATGTTTGCTATCTGAGTAACCAGCTCATACCTAAAATGCCATTTCAAATGGTGCCTGAACAAGTAAACAGATCCAGCGATCTTTGCATACACACTTCCTTGAAGCTCCCTGTAACAACACCATGAACTGTTAAGTTTTCGTGCATATTAATCTCTGGGCACCATTCAAATAAGCTAACTAAGTTTTTATTGCTGAATAAACAGTCTGCAGCTACAAAGCATCAGACAATTACTGAATCAGTAAGATTATATGACTCAGTGTGAAAGTTCATATTTAGATTTCTGATTAGCTTACACAAAAGGTTTTAATTAATCTCCTTGATATCTTTGCTTTCACTTCAGCTAATATTTATTTCTTCTCCAGTATCTTTTAAAGGATCTTGAAAAAACATGTGTGGCAATGGCGAAAAGCTCCCCAATCACACTTAACAGATTTTTGAATGCTGCAAAAGGGATTCAATTGCACTTGGTATAATGGCATTCATTTGCTATTAGTAATAGTGTCACATATCCAAATCTGATTGAGTGCAAAGCATTTTGATAGCACCCCATTTGCTATGGGATTATCTCTTGACTAGGATCACCATGTGAGTATCTCCAGGAATCATTGCTCTCATTTGCAATTGGCTTTGCTTGCCCCCCCCCCCCCAGTGATAACAGAGTACACAATTTGATTGGCTGCAGAATATCATGATGTCATCCTGTTCACTACATGATTCCCAGTTAGCTGAGATCTGCCATATCACTATTCTTAGGAAGAAGATAATTGTAAGAAAAGTAACAGAGAGGAAACCATGGCTGTGACAAAGAAGAAAAGAAAGCTGAATATTCACAAAAATTGGTACCCCCTCTCCCTAGTAAAATATTTCTTCTCCACTTAAAAGTACTACTCTTTACTGGAAAATCAAAGCAGGAAAATGTTCATCATCACCTTTATATTGAATTCATACATGGAATGCTCTTGCTTGCTCAGCATGCTGGATAAAACAGCAGTTGGGAGATTAACCACGAAAAGGTATTGCACATAATGGAGGCAAGTGCAAGAGAGCAGTGCTTCCAGAGTAATGTGTGAAGCAGAAATTCATGCATGTCACCACAGAGATGATAAATGCACATTAACTCTGAAGCATGACTCATTTGCGTTTCCTCACAATTTGTGAGTAGAGAAATCTTGATAAAGGTTTCTTGGCTGCTGCAAAACCATTTCTTTTCTCCACTATATTGTGGGCACTATATCCTGCCAGAACCTTGATGTACTTGATGTACTCAAAAGAAAAGTTATACATTGAGAATAGGTGTTTGGTAGTGGCCAAGACTAGGTTAGGCAACATGATAGAACCACCCTTCTGATACCGACATTGTATAGCTTACCTAGATTGAGATGGGGAAGCCTGGGCAGGGCAGCTAAGAGGTTGAGGTATATAGACGCACTGGTAGGAGCTGCAGATTGGTTGTGCCAGTGTGAAGGAATCACTACGTCTTTGCAATACTAGGATAAAGGGCCCCAGAAATCTCAGGGGGGTGGAGTAACAACACTTTGCATATAATGCTGAAAACTACATAACCAGAATGTTTTAGGAATACCCACTTAGGAAACGAAACAAACTTACTGAATGCAATGGAAGTAGGTCACTTTAATTCTCCAAGATAAAGCTTATTAGGAGGATCTTCATTTAGTTCACAGCGGGGGACAATGTTTTAAAACACACAGCTAAGGGGTATAGAGTGCCATCAGTTTCTGATACAGCCAAGATGAGTAAACATGTGACTGATGCTCCTTGCAATGGAAAGTAGGTTTCAACCCAATAAAAAACCTGTTCTGCTGAAAATGTAGCCATTACCCCATTCCTCTGGGATTCATTTAGCGGAGCAAAATTACCATTGTACAAATACCGTCGGAAAGAACTCCAAATCAAGAACTGCATTGTAAGATGCCTGAGTGAGATTTGAGCATTTTCAACGTCACTAAACATTATGCTTTCCCAAGTTTACTGCGGAGAGTACTTTATTCTTAAGAGTGCTTTATTTAGGGTCCCATGTGTACTTACAGCTTGTATTTACTTAATACAAAAAAAGGTCTGATATTCTTATGGGGAAACGCTACCATAGAAGCATTTTTGTTCAGAGAGTGAGGAAAAGAAATAGAAATTTTAGAAAACAGAGCAAATGAGAAACTGGTGGCTATCCAGCTGAACAAATGGTGAATGTGGAGATAATACACCAATTCTTTCTAGGCTGCCCTTGACAAATGGAGAAACAGCCCTTGTCAGCAGTATTAACCCAGCCTTTTGTGATCTTAGTGGTTGGATGCAGAGAAGAGAAGCTAACCTCTCCCCCAAGCATCACCTTAATTGTTCTCACAGGTGGCAAATCACTCACTGCATCCCACTCTTATTGATCTACCCCACTCACCTCACTGATAATACATCCCCACCGTCTTTCATACAAGGTAGAATTAAGGGTCAACATTTCTGAAGAGGGCCTTTACACCGAGTTCTTCCCAGGGGTTATTTAGAGACTCCCTATACATGAAAGAAACCTTGCAGTGAATTTGAAAGTTCACTTCAGCATTGATGTCCCTATCTCTCTCTGCTATGATTTCCTTCAAGTTAGGAATGAGAGGATCTCCCCCATTCTGGAGGGGGTTTGGAAGAGACGGAGGTGTCTCTCCACTCAGCCCTACCTGGTTCCACCAACCTTCACTGGTGAGAAAGCCCTGCCATTGGGGAATGACCCAGTGGACCTACCCAATGTCAGGCAGGTGGGAGCTACTTTTCATGGCATCCTCACCAATGGTAATCAGTGGAACCTCCCAAAATGGGGCATTCTGGGAGCAGGGAGGGGGTTTAGCTGAGCTGACACAGCTGCTACTGTACTATATCTTGAGCTAGTCCTGCTATTATCCAGTGGTGGCAGCAGGCCTCTTCACTGCATCAGCTTGGAGGCTGGCATAACAAAGAGATATTTTTCCTCTCCCCCACACACCTTACATCCTAGCTGGTGCAAGTGATGTTGCTGTGGCAGTGGCTGCACCACTGCATTGAGTCCAAACCCAGGGTTGATATTTCAGATTACCGGTAGATTAGGGTCTGTTCTTGTGGCTAAATACACATCATGGATTGACCAATGCTCTATTCACCTGTTGTTCACCTGTGTATTTACATGTAGGGAAGTCCTGTGGTGAAGCAAGAGTAGGGCTGTGGATGACCCACCCTATGACATTCATGCACTGAGCTTAGCTGTGTGCAAAAGAACCTGTAAGGAGAAAGGGGGAAAGATTCAATTCCGTTTCCATTTCACCTTTGAAATTCGCACCACTGAATTTTGCAAAGGAGTTCTCCAGGCAAGTAATGTGTATTAAAATACTTAGTCTGGGGTAAAGTGTAAATCAATGTGCATGTATTAGTGAAAATAGCATAAACGAATGCATTACATTGTGGAAATTGCTTTGTAAAAATAGGCATATTAGGCAAAATTGCATACAAAAACATTTTTATTAGGAGAAAGTTCCATTAAAAGGTTGATGGATTTAAATGAGGATATATATATATTCTCAAACTGATGTGGAAATGTGGAGAACCAAACTTAAAAGCTGAAAAACAAGAAACTGGGAGCAATCAAAACTGATTCACCCATCCTTACCTCTAAGTCAGCCTTTCTCAACCTGTGGGTCCCCAGATGTTGTTGGACTACAACTCCCATCATCCCTAGCTAGCAAGGCCAGAGCTCAGGGATGATGGGAGTTGTAGTCCAACAACATATGGGGACCCACAGGTTGAGAACCACTGCACTAAGTGAAAGCGTTGGCTTTCCATGCAACTGAGTCTTCCAGTTGTATCAACATCCCAATCATATGGAGCCCCTACTTATGAACAGTTGCTTGTGCATTGGTGCTCTTTTGCAGGTAACTGCACTCATGCATGAGAATGTCAAAGGCTGATGCTGGCACCAGGACATACATGACTTCCAGGCAAGGTGAGAAGTACAGCTGCTGCTGCCACTGCGCTATTGCACTGGACTGTCCAACACAAGACTAACACAAGACTAACAAGACTAACAAGGGCTAAAGTAAAGGGAAATTATAATCATTGCTTTAATTAGGGTGAAAAGGGTAACCAATCAGCAAAAATTCCCTTTGGACTACAGGGCAGGCACTCTCTCTGCCTGGAAAAAGATGGGATTTTAAATAATTCTTCATTCCATAATGCAAGTTGCAATACAAATGGCAATGGCCCAGGTGTGTGCTAGATTCTCTAGATATGCTCCAGCATATTTGTGCTACAGAATTCTCCCAATAATTCCTGTGTATTCAATTTTCAAAACAACAAAGGCAATTTTATTGCATTATGGCAATTTAACATCATACCAACAGTTCCTATGAAACCCGCCTCAAGCAATTAAAAGCTAAGATTGACTCAGTTGGGTCTCATCTAGAGTACGTGTTTGCCTTCTGCAATGAGATTCCTGAAGTTTTTATGCCCAGAAGGGTGATTTTAGGCCAGAGGGAAAGCTTCATATTCCAAACGCCAACTTCTCTTACTGATTTAAAGAGTGCTTGTGTTATTATATGAGTGTATTTTAAAACAAAGAGTGAGAGCAAGCAAGAGAAATACAGAACTCTAGAGGGTGAGGAGTAATTTGGGTGATGATGAATACATGCCTGTATTTTGGGGGGCTGGGTGAGTCTGCTGCAGTTCCATATTTTGGATCTGCTAGTAGTTATTATGGTCTCCAAATGTTAGTTGTTTCAGTTTATATTGATGTTTAAGAGGGTATTTTATCTATCTGTGCTCCTCTAAAACATAGAATTTTTATTGTATGTTTGGTTTTGGCTTTTATTTGTGGTATGTTTAAGATGTGAACCACTGAGAAATTTCTTTGAAATATGAAGCGATATATAAATTAACATAATTATTATGACTAAAGTTGCTCTAGCAGACAAAGCAGGGGGCTGCAGTGCAGTCGAGAAAGAGATAAGGCATAGTCATAAATTGTAATCATCAGGAGAATGGTATCATGCTTATTCTTAAAATTTGTTAGATGGTGTTCTCAGGGAACAGCCAGGGTAATTTACAGGAGTATAAACTATACAAATTTCAAAGTGCCACTCCTGTTTTCATAGTCCATAAATGCAAAGGGTCTACTCTAACATTGGATAACACAATATGATAATAACCCTGTGGCCCTTCGTGCATTGTTGGGGTACATGCCATCATCCCTGGTCCTGTTGACTAAGGCTGATGGAGTTAGAGTCCAGCTGCATCTAGAGGGCTACAGGTTCCCCTATGAGTTGGATCCATACTTAGTCATACTCGGAGGAGATAAAATCAATAGAACTTACTTCAGAACTAATTGTACCATTGATTCCAATGCATCATCTCTGAGTATGATTAAGTCTGGGTCCAATGCTATATTTCCATTCAATTGGATCTTGAAGGTAGCTAATTAAATTTCATATAAGATACTCCATTACAATAATTTTAAAACTGTTAAATATGCATAAGGGTAGAAAGCTAAAAACCTAATCCCAAAAGTCATTACGGAACAGCAAAAACCTGAAGGCCAAATGAGAATTAGTACCATAAAGGTCTCAGGTTCAATCCCCAGCATTTGTAGGTTGCGCTGGGAGGGATACCCTATCTGAAATTGCAGAGGGTTGCTGCCAATCAGTGTAGACACTACTGACCTAGATGGACTCAATGGCCTGACTCCGTATAAGGCAGCTTCCTATCTCCCTGTCTTCTATGAGTCTCATTTGGAAGGGGTTGCGTACAACACAATTTGGGTGCCACCACTGAGGAGGCCCTGATTCTTGTGGCTGTCGATCTCATCTCAGTTAGGGGAAAGCATCTTAGTGCAAAGCCACGTGAGAAAATTTCAAAATGCATACCTACTAGGCAGGAAGAAAGCCCTATTGAGTTCAGTGGGATTCACATCCAAGTAAACATGCTTAGGGTTGTACTGTTAATGTGTGATGTGGTTAATATGCGAGAAGGAATTGCACACTGATCAAGGTGCAGACTGTGGGATGTAATCCATTGGTGCAGTCAAATGAAACATTCCTTATTTCCTAGAGTGGGCACAGGCTGGGAAACATCCAATCAGAGTAACTTCCTGTTCCACTGGTCTGGAGCATTCTACCCCTGCGTGTGACCTGGGAGATGGGCGTGGCTCTGGCTGATTCCATTAAAAAGCCGAGTCATGCAGCCATTTTCTCAGTCTGCTTTGTCTTTCCATTGTCTTGTTCTCTCTCTTGCTGCCATGCTGCTCTCCTGCAGCCATTTTGTTCTATTAATGTAATTTTGCTGTCTGCTGGCTCTCAGCCAGCAGCACATGAATTCAGTCTCCATAGGAGATGAACTCGCAGTTTCCTGTGTAACTACCAAGTAAAGCCTGCCTTTCAGGAATCATATCGTGAACTGAAATGTGAGTAAACTTTTTGCTACTTTACTCAGAAAGACTCTTGTGTCTTTATTCTTTTAAGAGGGATCAAAAGAGGACACCAGGAATACAAATAGCAGAATGTATTATTTGATGTAATAAACCAGAAATGGAAGCTGAGGGAAGTCAACAGGGAAGGAGGGATTGAAAAATGAATGTTTAGTATTGATATTGGAAATTTGTTTTGAAAATGTAAAATCAATAAAAAAAATTAACAAAAAAGGGGGACACCAGGAATAATCTTAACTAAGACATTCAAATGAACCTGCAAACTAGCTTCCAGCTATATTGAGGGGAATCTGCTGTGCTACATCACTTACTAGCGTGAGTAAAGGGAGGATAATACTTATTCAATATATCCTTTCCTACTGTCCTTAACATTCCCACACAAATGTGAGTTGGAGTGCTGTAATTAAAAGACGCCTGCTTCTTGGGAGAAAAGCAATGACAAACCTAGACAGCATCTTAAAAAGCAGAGACATCACCTTGCCAACATAGGCCCGTATAGTTAACGCTATGGTTTTCCCAGTAGTGATATATGGAAGTGAAAGCTGGACCATAAAGAAGGCTGATCGCCGAAGAATTGATGCTTTTGAATTATGGTCTGGAGGATACTCTTGAGCGTCCCATGGACTGCAAGAAGATCAAACCTATCCATTCTTAAAGAAACCAGCCCTGAGTGCTCACTGGAAGGACAGATCGTGAAGCTGAGGCTCCAATACTTTGGCCACCTCATGAGAAGAGAAGACTCCCTGGAAAAGACCCTGACGTTGGGAAAGATGGAGGACACAAGGAGAAGGGGACGACAGAGGATGAGATGGTTGGATAGTGTTCTCGAAGCTACCAGCATGAGTTTGACCAAACTGCGGGAGGCAGTGGAAAACAGGAGTGCCTGGCGTGCTCTGGTCCATGGGGTCACAAAGAGTCAGACACGACTAAACGACTAAACAACAACAAAAGTTATTTTGCCTTGAAATCTGCAAAACCTGGAACTTGGACTAAAATCAGCTGTTAGCTGAACTTCTTCAGAGCAGCTTCACATATACTGATTGATATGATGCATTATTACAGTACGGTTCAGAATCAATGGTGCATTATTACATTACAATACATAATCAGGGGACTGCATTGTGCATATCTTAGATCAGCACTTGATCAAATGACACCAAAGTGAGATTCCAGAATCATGTTCATTCATTGCCAGCAGGTTAAGATGCAACACAAGGCATCCTCAAAGCAGGGTCTTGAACTGACAGGCAAGCTGAAACAAAAATTACATTTCAGCAAGTCATTCCTTCAGAAAGGTTTTGGGAGTCATCAGCTTATTTTGAAACCCCCAGCCTGGACAACTTTTCTTACTGTAGCTTGTTCAGTATTCTAAAAAGTCAGAGCAAAGCTTCAGGATGCAAATGGCATTATGGATGCAATCCAGTAGGAAATTCTATGGTGATGCTCTTCTGAAGCCCCCATTGATTTCCACAGGGCTGGTCCAGGACAACCTCCTAGTCTATTTTGTCTTATACCTGGGATGAAAACAAAGCATTGTCACGATGAGTTGCTGTTGTTTTCCCCTCCGCACTGCTAAAACAGAACAGCATGCATGATTCTCAGCTATGATGAATGAGGTTGAGTGCACAGACAGAGGAAAGGTGAACATCTCCCACCTCCCAGTTTCAGAGCATTTCAAAATTATTTATGGAATACACGAGCAGGTTGCTGCAGTGGCTGGGGCTGGTGTCTGCTGTGGAGACCAGCGCTCTTTAATCATACCCCTGTTTCCCATCGGCAGGCAGAGATTAGCATGGAACACAAAATCATAAACTCTGAACAACTGTGGTTTTCTGATTATGGAAGTGGGATCTCCCATCAGCGTGGAATATTCATCACTTACTGTCCTTGAACGAAGGGACATTTGGCACTAGGCTCAAAGGCCTGAATGTACTAAACACAACAGTTTATAGAGCATATTTATCAGTGCTGGAAGCATTGATGTAATATGCTGGGGCTTCAAAACTCAACATCTAGTTCACCTCTGCAGGGCCGTTCAATGTTTCTTTGCTGGTTCTGACCTTTCTGTATACCTCAGAGGCATTTTGGTGCTGGGGCCTCCAATTTTGTCTTCTGATGCAAATCTGTTTGGTCATTTTCATTAAACCTGTGTTCTCATTAGGAGCCGAATGCTGCACCTTCTGTGATCAAAACAATGTGCATTTGCATCCTGGCGGGTCCATCTTACTGCAGGCGATATGTACGCCTCAAATGTGAGATGTCAAACTTGCTTCCACAGGGAATAGCATGCTTGAATTAAGAAAGGGAAATTGAAGGAGTTGGCTCACAGTACTTGCCTAATGATTTGCATTTGGGGGAAGGTTAATTAATAAAAAAACAGTTCCCCCCAAAGAAAGAAAAGCATAGCATTTCCATACATTTTCAACCGGGGTGGGAGAAGGTGAGAAAGAACAGCACTTACACTGCGGTCCACATATTAGTTAAGCTGTAGTACTTAGATGCCAAAGGATTTATGCACCGAATTCAGCAGGTTTAATTGGCAGTAACTCCCATGGAAATTAGGGCTGTCCATTTCTTTTTGCTGCCAAAGCCCTTCAACTTTATCAGATCCATGGCAGGCATTTAGCAGGTGAAACTTTTGCTGGCTCGTAGGTTAAGTGACAGAACAAGCACCCTCTGCCACATATCTTCTTAGTTTCCATTGTCACATCAAAGAAAAGGTTGGCTTGATTTCAGTGGAAGTTATTTTCTCACTGTATATATCAAATAGTCTCCCCTCCCCAAGTTATTTCATAGCAACATTGGTGAAGGGGTTCACTTTCCCTCCTTCTTCACTCTATTTCTCGTGCTCCTCTTTCACCAATTTGCCTTATTTGGCTACTGAACCATTTGTCAAGCTGAAATTTAATTAAGTTCTCCCACTCAGCACTGAGAATTGTCAGGACACTGTGATTCACGGAGCTGATTAGCTAGCACATGTGAGTCAATGTCGTGCATCATTTGTGAACAGCATATCTGAGGGTCCTTATCGTATTGCATGTTGTGCTTTGACTTGACTGATGGGCCTCAATATAATGCCAGCCCAACAGGCTAATGGTTAAACTTGGAAGGGCACTTCTTTTACATGAAAGGCATGCTTTGCATGTAGAGAGAGATGCCAAGATGCAATGCAAGACCAGTAAAATGTACTAGAAGTAAATGCTGTGGTCTTGATCATACCCAGCTGACCAGAAGACTACCTGACCTTTTCATATTGGGACCTGATCCACAACACTATGCCCAACTTCTAATATTTTGGTTAGCATTTGAGGCTTTTTAGTTTAGGAAATAAACTAAAGATGCCTAGACAGCATCTTAAAAAGCAGAGACATCACCTTGCCAACAAAGGTCCGTATAGTTAAAGCAATGGTTTTCCCAGTAGTGATGTATGGAAGTGAGAGCTGGACCATAAAGAAGGCTGATCGCCAAAGAACTGATGCTTTTGAATTATGGTGCTGGAGGAGACTCTTGAGAGTCCCATGGACTGCAAGAAGATCAAACCTATCCATTCTTAAGGAAATCAGCCCTGAGTGCTCACTGGAAGGACACATCCTGAAGCTGAGACTCCAGTACTTTGGCCACCTCATGAGAAGAGAAGACTCCCTGGAAAAGACCCTGATGTTGGGAAAGATGGAGGGCACAAGGAGAAGGGGACAGCAGAGGACGAGATGGCTGGACAGTGTTCTCGAAGCTACCAGCATGAGTTTGACCAAACTGCGGGAAGCAGTGGAAGACAGAAGTGCCTGGTGTGCTCTGGTCCATGGTGTCATGAAGAGTCGGACACGACTAAACAACTAAACAACAACAACAAAGTTTAGGGAAAAGATAAGGTGGGAACATAATAGAGGTGACCAAGATTGTGTGGGATGTGGAAAAAGGGGACAGGGAGAAGTTTTTCTGAGTAATGCAGCACTGCTTCCATTCCATTTCAGATCATCTTTCACCAAAAGCTACACCATTCACCTCACTGTCAATTGTGGCAAAATTATGTAACTTATGTTGCCAGTATGTTATTCCACCCTTTCCATTGTAGTCCAAAGGAAACACAATCCAAAGGGGGGGAAATACATAATTATGTAATGTGTGTGGACTGAAAACAGCAACAACAGTAAATATGATCATGGTCATTGGACTGATCCCCATGGGAGGAATAAGTGAACACTGGCAATTTTGCTTCCTGTTTCCATTTTCATCAGAATTTTCTGACATCCCTACTCCTGACCCACTAGCCATGCCAACAACTATAAGGGCTAAAGAAGTTTCTAGAGCTGGAAATCCTCCTCAGCGGGCTATACTTACTGTTAGACACCAAAGAGTTTTTCTTGACTTTTATTCATATTAAAGGTAAAGGTACCCCTGCCAGTACGGGCCAGTCGTTTCTGACTCTAGGGTTGCACGCTCATCTCACTCAAGAGGCCGGGAGCCAGCACTGTCCGGAGACACTTCCGGGTCACGTGGCCAGCGTGACAAAGCTGCTCTGGCGAGCCAGCACCAGTGCAGCACAAGGAAACCCCGTTTACCTTCCCACTATAAAGCAGTACCTATTTATCTACTTGCACTTAGGGGTGCTTTCAAACTGCTAGGTGGGCAGGAGCTGGGACCGAACGACGGGAGCTCACCCCGCCGTGGGGATTCGAACCACTGACCTTGTGATCAGCAAGTCCTAGGCGCTGAGGTTTTACCCACAGCGCCACCCGCGTCCCATAATCATAATCTTATTCATATTAGATTATGATTATTTTTCCAGGTTCTTGCCTCTGCTTCAAACAGTGTTTCACTTTCCCTTCTTTCAGAGCCATGCCAGGTTTGAAGATGTATTAGTTTCCAAATAACACTGATTCTCCTGAGCTGCCCAAATCCATTAATCACTTCAGCATCTTGACTTAATCTCATCCAGGATTGTGAACCCACATCAGATTGAATTTGCTAAGAGTTCATCCATTACATGTTTTATTGTACCAAGGGTCTCACTAATACATGAATGAGATAGCCCATTAATTTAAATGAGAAATATTAACTCAAACTCTAAAAGGTGCATACCTTGTCACACTAATTATTACAATTCCATGTACAGCAAGCATTTCACTTATTAGTTATGATCTGTATCCTCCACATAAAGCTCTTGTGCTTTCAATGGAGATGATAAGTCCTCCACAGACAAAAAATAATTTTAGTTCAACTAAAATGCTATTCTAATGTGACTGCCAGTTTGTTGTTTGCTTAGCTTGTTCTCTAAAGTAATAATTTTTCTCCAGATAATTGTTCCTATTGTTTATTTGAATGTATTTTAACTGTTTTTACACACAGTTGTTTCATATGTTTTTATTGCATTGTGAACCTGATTCAATATGCTTTTTAGAAAGCAATTTATAATATATAAATATATATCTCACACCTGGCAACCCTTGTGAAACTCTGTGTATATATAATTGTTTCAGTTTCACACTATCATTATCAACATAGATTTGGGACAAAAATAATAATGCTAAGTTTTGCCTAAAGCTTTTATATCGTTTTACTAAATATGTATTTACATAATGTACGAAAAGCCCAATGCTGACTGCATCTGGTGTATTAGTTCAGGCTATTACTATGGCTTTACCTTAGAAATTATCAATATGATGTTCGGCAGATTAAACTGTCTACAGCTGGCTCATGAATAAAACGAATTACAGCCAAAGCAATATAGAATAGCTAAATTCAGGATGCACCTGAAAATAATTTTGAAATCACATTAAGATATTCTGCTAAGAAAACGTTATTTGGATGGGTAGCCAAGGAAGTTCCGATCTATTCAGCTTCTATTAGGCATGCCTGCTTCCTTTGCTATTGGCTTTCCACACAACCCAAAATACCTTGTCTGCCTGCATGTAGGCTTCATGCTAGTCAGAGATGGGCTGATCCATAAAATTCTGTTCCACAGACCTTGATGAGTAGCTGAATTAAACTAACTCCACCCCAAATCCACAGTGCATTAGGAAAACCAGCTGCATTTCATTCTCAGGATACCCCAGTATCCCTCTGTGTGTATTAAGTTTTATAATGCAACAAGGCTTCAATAAAAATCATTTTACCCTTGTTCTATTTAAGGGCTACTGTGATGTGACATGGGAATCTAGTATAGCCCATGGATATCCCTAAGCCATTATAACATATGGCCTCAATGCTCTCTGGTAACAGTGCTTAAATGGCCCTCAGTTCATCTGAGTCCTTCGGAAATGGAATGCACATTCCTAGAAGACCCAAGGGTGAGGAGCTGGAGTAATGTTTTGACTTTTCCTGCTGAAGTCCACAGTCATGTAGGGTTCTAGCCACAGGTGGGGATGCTGTGGCCCAGATGTTGGACTACAAATTTCAGGTGTTGGATTTCAACTTTCAACAGCCTTACCCAGCAAATATGGTGAAATCATGGATGATGAAGCTTGAAGTCCAGGACCACAAGTTCCCCATTTCTGTTTGTACTACATGGGCCTTCAACAACCTCCAGGTGTTTGGGGCTACAAATCTCAAATCTGTGCTGGCTCTAGCTGATGGAAGTTGTGATTCAAAACATCTTGAGGGATCCAGGTTGGGGGAGGCTGCATGTCCTGTGGCTGTTTGAAAAAAGGAGAAAGCAAAATTTCCTTGGTAGAGGGGTTAAAAAGTAGCAGATAGCGGACATGGGGAGGGGGCAGTTATAATTCCTAGGTCAGAGGGGAGACTGGAAACTGGCCACCTGTAATTTCCTACTTCTGTTTTCCTTCTCCACTATGTTGCAACAGCAATAAATAATATAAATCAGTAGTTGTGTTAGTAGTAATGGCAGTTTGCTTGAAGCAGAACTGAAAGAGTTGGTGCTTGATTAGACTGGAAAAGAATGCATCAAACTGACCAGGATTATGAGCACAATAAAGGAACACTGTGCACACACAGGCTTGCTCTTGATAGGGTGTTCATTTCCAGACTGAACTCAGAGAAAGGAATGAAGTATAACCCCAAAAGAATGCATTGAATGTCAGGAGGGTAGAAGTGGGGTTTTTCCTACTCCATTCCACTAGAGAAGTCAATGAAAGCATAGAGAGAGGAAACTATTCTCAATCTTTCCACGTTTTATTCCCCACACTCCAGCTTTTTTTAAAGTATCAGACATTGTAATAGTGCAGCATAGAACAACTTTTGGCTGTCAAGCTGCAATAACCTACCAGGCATGTATTCTGGCCTGGCAGTCCTCCTGTTTGTAGTGTTCCAAGCTTGTTTGTTATATGAAACTTGCAAGTTGATTTTGCCTCTTCCCAAAGTGCTCATTGAGAAAAAGACCTCCAGCGGAGAACCTTCTATAATGCAGGCTCTCAGGAACACTTGAGTGTCAGAAAAATTGCTCAGATTATTAGACACGTCCTGAGAATGCCATTCGATAAACATTGGTTTGCATATAGTTTGTGACCAGAACCCTCTTCTGGCTCACTTATGCTTTCAGTGGATGGATTAGGAGGGAATAACATTTTCATATATCTGTAGGCAATTTACAAACATACTATAAAAACAGCTAAAAATAGTTTTAAGAACAGCACAGAATGCACACTTCAAGCAAATACATTTTAATCCATATGGAAAAGCTTGTCAGAACAAAAACATCTTCAGTTGCCTCTGGAAACTGAAGATAGTGGGCATTTAGCAGTGGTGGAAGGGGGGGGGATGTATACACATACAAATCTCCTCTCTACCACATGAGAAGGAACCCTGATTGGCCAGTATTTCTGCTCACAGGAGGCCTCTGTGCACATAGATTCACTTCACACAGCATGAAATATGCAGCTGCCAGAGGGTGTTGACTGTCAATACTTCCATCAATTTCAACTTAACCCAAGCTCCATTTTTCTTTCCTCTCCTTTCGTACATTTAGTATTATTGTTATCATTAGACTATTTTCTGCTTGGTTACAAGTTAACTGCTTGGACAGCTGCAACAGCAACTGCTGTTGGATTCACATTGGGCAGATGCAGATGCAAGAATGTAAGGCAGATGATAAGGACATTCTCAGGTTCCAAGAGAAGATATCAAAGCCAGTGAATCTCTGTACACTCCACTTTACAGTGGTACCTCGGGTTACATACACTTCAGGTTACAGACTCTGCTAACCCAGAAATAGTTCCTCGGGTTAAGAACTTTGCTTCAGGATGAGAACAGAAATTGTGCTCTGGCAGTGCGGCAGCAGCAGGAGGCCCCATTAGCTAAAGTGGTGCTTCAGGTTAAGAACAGTTTGAGGTTAAGAAAGTACCTCCGGAATGAATTAAGTACTTAACCCGAGGTACCACTGTACTAATAAACATTGCAAATGAGGCTTTTTACAATATAAATTCTGATAGAAGGAAAGACAACAGGGGAAAGCAGGAGAGGGGAATAAGAAGACACTCCCCCCCCCACACACACCACATTCCTACACAGGAAGTTACCTTATACTAAGTCAGACCGTTAGTCCATCTTGCTACATACTGTCTACACGAACCTTTCTCAACCTTGGATCCTCTGGTGTTTTTGGACTACAACTCCCATCATTCCTAGCTAGCAGGACCAGTGGTCAGGGATGATGGGGACTGGAGTCCAACAACTTCTGAGCACTCAAGGTTGAGAGAGGCTGGTCTCCTGGTTGTGGCTCTCCAGATTTTCAGACAGGAGTCTTTTTCAGGCCTACCTGGAGATGTAGGAAACTGTACCTGAGACCTTTTCCATGCAACACAGATGCTCTACAACTGAGCTACAGTCCTTTTCATAGCTCAGGAAGAAGGTTAATCATTCCCACCCCCATTCATCTGTTTAGCCTTTTTGCTGAGAGGACAGGTCTCGTTTCATGTCCTCCTTAGGTATATGTCCTGCAAGTTTGTTGTTTTCTAAAGTTGGGGTGAGGAACCTGAGTCCCTCCAGATGTTATTGGACTCCAACTCACATTTGCAGCAAATTGTTAACCCCAGCCAGCATGCCAATGGTCAGGGGTGATGGGAGTTGTAGTACATGGGGAGGCCAAGGGTTGCCCAACGCTGCTCTGCATCCACTGCTATAACAACTAGCCTCCTAACCTTAGTTATATCCTCATAAATCCCATTCCTCATCAATTTTGGTGTTCTGCTTCACAGGAAATGCATCCACATGCAGAAGTGCCGACAGTAACTCTCACATTATCACATCCATCTCCATTTAACCCCTTGCCCATTGGGTTGCCTTCTATGGATACATCTTTTAGCGATTAAAAAAGAGGAAGATTTATTGGCTTTAAGCAAAGAATAGATACGATTTGGCAAAGCTCATTAATCACTGAAACTTTCTGACTGAGGCAATAGCTCTGATTGGAGCACAGAGACAAACTCAGAGAGCAATTTGTTAAAATCCACTCCTTGTTACAATGCACCCTACCATTTTCTAGGATATTGGGCCTGGCCTACACATGCAGCATGATGAGGTGGTAAAATGGACTGTAGCGTTTTGGAGGCAGGTTTCTTGCATGCAACAACAGAGAGTATAAACTGCTTGTAAAGAGTTGGCAATATAATATATATATACCGAGAGAGAGAGAGAGAGAGAGAGAGACGAGAGAGAGAGAGAGAGAGAGAGAGAGAGAGAGAGAGAGAGAGAGAGAGGTTTTTTCTTAAAAAATGTTTGTGGGTGTTCTCATTTTGACTCAAGAAAATCATCATTTTATAGTTCAAATCGAGGAAAATAAATACAGTAAGTGGACAAAAGTACAAAGATTCACAAAATCTTTAGGGGTATGCATTCCCCTGTGCCCCCCCCCCGAAAAAAAACTATGTATGTATGTATGCATGTATGTATGTACACATACACACACACAGACTTACCATATGCAGTCTGAACTGGGACAGTCAACTCTACTACCTGAGCAATCTAGCTGCCTAATTTTGCCACATGTGTAGATGAGGGCTGCAAACACACCATACTCTTAAATCTCCCCGCCCCCCAAATAATCCTGATAACTATAGTTTGTTAAAGGTGCTAGGAACTGTATCTCTGTGTAGGGCAAAATACAGTTCCCAGGATTCTTTGGAGTGGATATGTTTTAAATGTGTGGTTCTGTAAGCAACCCAGTCCTCAGACAGAAAACTCTAGAAAGGACAGTGCCGAATATGCTACTCTACTGTCTAAACTCTAAAACTAGAGCTGCACTTTCCCAGTCTAGAATAATTTAATATCAGAAATACTCCTATTTAATTAACTGTTTTCTTGAGTTCACCCTGTTTCATACCCATTAGTTACTTTAAAAGGTAGGTCAGGCTAAGAGACTAGGTCAGGCTCAATGTCACACACTCTCCAATCCTCTACTCATTGGTAGTGAGTCTAATGCTACAGTAGATGTGTGAAGCATTGCACTGCCCTGAGACAAGGTACTGTAGCTGAGTTCAATACTCAATCAAATGCACACACTGATTCTGGGAAGTCTGAGCAGGGGCGGAGGAAGGGGGCAGGGGGGTGGCCTACCCCAAGTGTCACCACTGAGGGGGTGACAAAATGCCGGGCAACACTGACTGCGGGGCCTGCAGCACGCCTGAGCCACACATCTCTCCTGGGAGTGACACAGTGGCTTGGGCGCACGCAGGCTCCGCACTGCCCCAAACTGTCCACCCACCGCCTTCCACTCAGCTGTAGGGTGGCTGAGTGGGAGGAGGCAGGCAGACTCCTCGGAGGCCCCACAGAGCGTCCTGCCCCGGATCGCCTCGCCCCATGGGCGACTGGTCCTGCCCCTGTGGGTAGTTGGCCCCAACCCCACAGGGGGCTGGCCCCACCCCAGGCACAGGGCACGCACACCACCCCAGGTGCCTGATCGGCTTGCTCCGCCGCTGAGTCTGAACTCTTAAGGAATTAGGAAGGTGGGAACCTGCTTTATATTCAGTTAGATCACTAGCCAATCTTGCACAGCAATGTCAATATTGATGGGCAATGGTTCTCTAGGGTCTTAGAAAGGGCCCTTTCTTAGAATTATCTATACAGTGGTACCTCGGGTTAAGTACTTAATTCGTTCCGGAGTTCCGTTCTTAACATGAAACTATTCTTAATCTGAAGCACCACTTTAGCTAATGGGGCCTCCTGCTGCTGCCACGCACAATTTCTGTTCTCATCCTGAAGCAAAGTTCTTAACCCAAGGTACTATTTCTGGGTTAGTAGAGTCTGTAACCTGAAGCATATGTAACCTGAAGCGTATGTAACCCGAGGTACCACTGTAGATGCTGGCGATTGATCCTAGAAGCTGCTATAGGTAAAGCCAATGCTCTACCACTGAGCTATGGCTCCTCCCCCTGTATTCAAGGGCTTGACTCATCATGGGCCTTCCTAAATACTCACTTTTCCAAACTTTAGCCTTCTAAACTAAATTCGAAACTGAGCTTTCCATTTGAAATGAGGTGTCTTTCTACACTTTAGCCAATAGGCTGCACTTGAAGCCTAAATTGAGTCGATAAAGAGCTATTTTGCCAGTTTGTTTAAGCAATCCCTTCGCTGAGTGCAGTTGATTGCGGAAATCATGCATTTCTCAAATTTCTACAATTAGGGGTTGGCACATTTTCCAGAGAAATAGTTAAAACACCAGGTTCCCTGGCAACACATACATTTTGCAGTGCAAAGAAACTAACCAGCAGTTATGCCTGATTATCCCGAATAATTATATGGTATGAAAACTGAAATTAGAAAGGCCTAATGTAAAATGTGATTATTATTTTCTGCATGGTAATAAATTGAATTAGGCTGGGGAAAGGCTGTATTGATCTGGAGCTATATTTCAGTTCTCTGTGTGTCCTAAGTTGTCCTACCTCTGTTTGAGAAAAGCAAAAGCCAGGACATTCCTATACTGAAATAGTGAGCTGAGCCATGCTCCTGAAACAATTTCCACAAGAAACTCTCCTGGCGGAAGCAGATGTGTTGGCTTTTTCATGCCAAGACAGAGTTTAACCCAAAGCAGCAGCTGATGCCTTCACAGTTGAGAGCTGAATGATGGAACAGCCATTTTTAATGCTCCTGAATCTTAATATTGAGACTTGATGACAATATTTAATCCCATCAAACTTCAAAAGTTGGCAGCGGACTGCTGTGTCTTTACGTTTCTGATGTGTGCGAGGGTACGGTTAGACAGAAGATAAAGTTCTTAATGTTTCAAACAGCTTTCAGATTCTGAAATAATCTAACAACAGGCAGGAAGTTTTAAGTTAAGTGTGGCGCTTCCTTTTAGAAGGCATGACAGATGTCAAAACACCCAGCAGTCAATGCATGAGCTTTATTAACAAGTGTTTTTTGAAAAAAGATTGAGAAGGGATTTGACTGGAGAGCTTTAGGGAATATGTTTCACTCCTGAGATTTTTAAAAGGAAATAAAAAATTCTAGATTAAGCTAAAAGATAAAAGCTTTCATGATCTCAAATCTATCTAATTTCAAACCCATAAAGACAATGGGGATTCATTATTCAATCAATAGGAACCTATGCAGTAAGAAGCATTGTCAATGATTTAAGCTTATCCATCATGCAAAGGACTGATTTATTTCAAATTCCTGAATCATTTCCTAGTAATTTTGTAATAATTTATTCAATTAAATTACAAAAGCATAAAGAATGCAGATGCTTACAGCAATTGATAAAGAAAGTCCAATTTTTCTTGAAATAGATTCTCCACCTCCAATTCTAATGCAACCCAAACATTTCATTATCCAGGCAATATCACTGAGCATGTGCACCTATTCACCTAAAGAGGGATTTCTGGAGTTCCTCCAGTTCCTAGAAAGGACTCTTTTGGCAGCGGTTAATTTATCTGAAAGATATTTGAGAATAATTTGTGACCCAGCATAAGGTGATGACTTTGCCTGTATCCATTTTGTGATTTGTTTGTTGCACTACAATGAACTCCATTAACTGCATTTATTCATATCACTGATATATGGACAGAAGAGAAACATTTGCAAAATGATGAATGGGCAAGGTTGGGAAGGTTTTCATCAGCATGAAATAGCTCCAGCTGGCCTGGGTCACAATGCAATTGCTGGGGAATCAGCAAGTGCCCATTCAACTGAATGAAGAGTGGCATTTCTTTATCCATTCCTTGAAACACCCCCACCCCAATGTCACTTCTGCTGCCAGGTCTGCTAGACTTGGGTTATAATAGTGGGCAGAGCAATCTGAGACCCCAAACTTGAAAGATGGAGAGGAACGAAACAGAGGGTCCACTTTGCCTCTTGTATTGGCCAGGGCAAAGCATACAGGAATGGATTTCCCTCCCTCCTTACTGTGCATGGTCCAGGATTGCACAGCAGAGGGCCAGCAATTTGACTTGCCCTGTCTTATCCCTGTATTGGCCCATTTCAGGGCCTTAACACCACCTGCTGCCAATTGTAACATTGCCAGCAGGAGTACCCACCCCATGTTTTTGGTGGGTACAATCGGGGCCACCACAGCAATGGGGCTCCCCTCCCCACAGACTTATTGGCACAACTAAGTAGAGAGATACCACCTGTTTCTGACTTCCTCTAGTTGCACAGATCAGGTATTAGGAATGCCCTCTTCTAATAACATCTGGAGTTTGGGAAAGGAGAAAGTTATAAAGCTGAGGCCTCAGATTTTGGCCCTGCTAAAGCACAGTCTGTTGAATCTATTTACAAAAGCTAACTCATCTCATATAAGATTTTCATTCTCTCCCCCTCCCCCAATTTTCAGCATAAGGATCCAGTTTTTGCAAATGTGATACTTTTTGCAAACCCGGCAGGGAAACAATATTTTTATAATGGAATTCATTTCCATGAGCTGTAGACCACAGCTAATCCATAAGATCTTGTCCAAGCTACCCTAAAAGCCTCATAAATACAAAATAGTGATTTTGCAAAGTATTCTATGCTTGTCCTTTGTTATATCTAAGCAAAAAAAAAACTGCAACCCAATATGTAATCCAAATCTGTGCGCAGAAAGTACAGCAAGCATTTTCTTCTATGAGACAGATAAAAGAGGGTTTCTGAAAACCAGAGATATACTGGGAAATCTCTCAATAATACAGAGCCCAAAGATGATATGAAATATATTATACATGCATGGAGTTTTCCTTGCAGTTCATAGTTATGGAAACTCCTGGCTCCCTAGGGCCAAACTAGCTCAAACTTGAAATAATTTAATTGCAGGTAAGCTTTAATTACAACCCCTGAGATTCTCTCCTGGTTGAGTTTTCATTTGGGCATGTGAGTAGCTTCCCCCACCCATCTCTCTCTCTCTCTCTCTCTCTCCCTCTCCCTCTCCCTCTCCCTCTCTCTCTCTCTCTCTCTCCCTCCCTCTCTCTCTCTCTCTCTCTCTCTCTCTCTCACACACACACACACACACCACACCACCACCACCACCACCAATTGCAGCTTCTTTGGTAGAAATAATATTAGCAGCAGAGCAAAGAAAGAAGGAGAGATCTCTTTCTCTTCTGCCTCCCCTCCCTGGCAGCTGGAATACTGAAAAATACAATTTTCCTGGGGACTCCAAACATAGGGCCTCCTGGGAAAATTACATTAATAATATACCCAGGAAGGGAACACTGGGGAGAATTCCAGTGAAAACAGAAATTGCCAATGTCTGCTCATTAACCACGTTTCTGGAATAAAAATCATTCCAACAAATGTGACTGGTATTCACTGTTATTGCTTTCGGTTCACAAATCATACTTAACTGGTTCAACTCACCCACCCCATTTGCATTGTGTTTCCTCTGCAATGAAAAAAAAAAAAGGGGGATGGAACAAGGTAATTCATGGAATTAATTCCATAAATTATGTCACTTCACCACAGTGGGCAGCGAAATGAATAATGCAGTTTTGGGCAGAAGATGAACTGCAGCAGAATGAAAACAATGCTGTGTGTGATGAATAGAAATGGAAATGAGATGGGAAATGATGCCTTCATAACATCTTGAAGGAAAGGGAAGAATGACGGAATGAAAGAGAGATGAGAGGGAAAGAGAAAGGCCCTGCTGTATGCCATCACGGCTGTCATAAAGGAAGAGGACTTGAGAAACAGAAACACAGATGCAACCAAGCATTTGGAAGCAACGGGATAGCAATGGGTTGCTTATCAGCAGTTTTGGAACTCTCAGGGAATGGAAGGAATCACTGTTTTCAAAGAGCCTTTCACTTCTGTCCATAATTAGGAGGAGCTTGACCATTTTTGTTTAAAAGCTATTTTGGCTCGGATGTGTAAATGTCACAGGCAACAAAAAGGAGAATATGAAATGTGGCCTTTGCTTCTAACAATGAATGGTAGCTTTGTTTCGTAAATTGTAAGAGCCTTCCATATTTCAAAACAGCATCTATACCGAGCCTTTGGGAAGATGCAAATTTATTTAGATTTAGTTGATTAATCAATCAGGTAAAGGTCAGATGACTATAGCTGAACTAAAACTAAACTAAAATGAATTAATTTGCTGAGAATCCTATGAAAAACACCTGCCCCCCCCAAAAAAAAAGAGTGTAAAGCTGCTAGAGTATATCAAATACATGGATGCTGCCCTTTCTTATCCTCCTGGTATTAAAATACAATATATATTTTTTAAGTCTTACTGTTAAAATTTTGGGGCAAAGGGTTTCACCCCAATTGCATCTAACCTGCCTGACATTCAAGGTCATCAGCACTTGTCATCTTATTTTTTATATTTATAAAGTGGTGATTTGTAGTCTGCTGAGAGAAATTCACCTTGATTATCCCAGCTTTAGTGTGATTAAGAGACTAAATACATAGCACCTCTTGACTAATCAGTGTGATTATTCAAAAGGTTGCCTTTTATTATAAAGACACCTTTTCCAGTGGCTGAGCATATGTGAGGCTATTTCTTAAATCACGAGAAATGTAAGACTGCAACATTATTCAGAATTTGCAACTCAGTCTTCTGCCATATTGACAATTGTCTTTCATCTGGGCCACATTTCCAGGCTGAATTTAAAATATCATACAAGAAGGCGTTGCAATAAGGATCTTAAAACAAAAGATGACCCTTTGTAGATGATGTATTATTAAAGCACATTACCATCCCATTCATATAGGGAAGATGTATGATGAGACCGGCTTGCTATGTCTCTTGACATAAATGCACCCATCAACCATGCATTTGGGAGAAATGTGAAGGCTGAACTGTGTGTTTATAACAGAGGGGTTTTCAAATTGCCCTCCAAGGCCATTTCCCCCCATACCACATCCTCCCTACACCGCCATTCAAGTTTAAATTGCATCACATTCTAATCTTTAATAGAATATTTTCAACATTTATTTTATCAACATTAAAAACCTTCTTTTAAATTATCGTGGAGGGAGACTTCTACGGCACATTTCCATGCAGTGAGAAATTCGTACTTGAAAATATTCAACCATTTTTCAGAAGTAATGCTGCTTCTATTAAAGCTATCATTGATAATAACTTTGCCAAGGATATCGAGTAGACACAGCACTAAGCCAGCTTAAAGAGATATTAAGGAGATGTTATGGAGAAAACAGCAGAGATAAGCCTTCTGGAGCAATATGGTAATAAATCACAGAAAAGAAATAAAAACAGGTGGGTGGGGGTCGAGGGAATCATCCTCACAAAATTTATTTTAACAGGGGGAAAGTGAAAGGAAGAGATAAAAACCATTTGTCAGCCAGTGTGCGCCACAGTTATGAGGAAACCTAGAAGTCCCGAAATATGAAAAGCCACATTGCCCCCCTTGAAAAGTATGATGTCATTGTTGCTTCTCAAGACTGTGGGGGGTATAGAGTCAAGGCTGGTAATCCAATCAGCAAGTCCAATTGGTTTTCCAGAAATTATCAGTGGTCTAGTAGGTAGGATTTGGTGTAATCTTAAGTGCTCTTGGTCTTGACTCGAACCAAAAATGTTACATTGTGGTGGAAAGAAATAAACTTGTTAATATTCATTATTGAGTAAATTTCTAGTCCTTTAACATACATTAGTACAGTGGTACCTCAGGTTACATACGCTTCAGGTTACATGCACTTCAGGTGACAGACTCCGCTAACCCAGAAATAGTACCTCAGGTTAAGAACTTTGCTTCAGGATGAGAACAGAAATTGCACGGCAGCAGCGTGGCAGCAGCGGGAGGTCCCATTAGCTAAAGTGGTGCTTTAGGTTAAGAATGGACCTCCGGAACGAATTAAGTACGTAAGCAGAGGTACCACTGTATGTGAAGGTAGTAGTCTAGCCAATTGCTCAGGACTCGGTGTACCTGGCTCATTTCTGTGGGAGAACCTGTGGAGACCATCCTGTTTTAGGGATGGTCCACTTATGCAGAGCAATATTAAAAAAAACTTCCTGGTAATATGATTTTTACCTAATCTGATCTAGGGGCATACAAATCAGTCAATTTCTGGTCCATGTGCTTTGCGTTCATCCACAAGTCTGTTCCCTCTCATTTCTGCATTAATGCACAAAGACACATACATTATCTGTTTGTTTTGTTGGTTTTTGATAGTTTCTATTTTCTTGAGTCTTCTCTTTTGGAAATATGTATTTGCCATGAATTATCGATAAAATAAAAGTAAATAAAATGAATAAATAGGTAGTTTAATAAGTATTTCTAAATGTATTTCCTTTCAGAATATGAATTTTAAATGCCTCTAGAACCAAGAAGTTAATCGGAATAATTGGGAGGTATGAAAATTTAGTGGATAACTTAAATCTATACATTAGTTCAGGACATATAGATCGGGTTAGTTCTTTCAGAATTTTACAAAAAGCATGCTCTCATCTTCTCTCATATTTCTGTCAATGGACAGCTATTCAGGAGCAAACAACTGAGACTTCAAAATGGAAATTGCTGAAGTCTAAACCTGGGAAGGCCTTAGTGGCTGATGTGGTAGGATGCTGGCACTCATCTGACCTCTGGTCAGTCGTGTTGCTACTGCTTATCAGAAGAAAGAGGATGAGGCAGCAGAGATGTTGGTGCAGTGCTAATGCACTAGGAGGAGCTCTGGATTGGTGCCGCTGGTGTGTTAGAACTGTGCCAACCTCAGCACTGCCTCACCCCATCTCTGCTGCCTCCTGATAAGCAGCAGTCCTGCGACTAATGGAGGTCAGGTGAATGGTCCCACCCCACCCGATCGTCCACTACTGTGGAGAGTCTAAAGGAAGAAACTTCAGCAGCAGTCTGCCAAAAGAGCTGAAGCCAGAATGTCAGTTGATGGCAGTTGCCTACAAAAGTCTGCGACAGGGAAGAAGGCTTGAGGCAAAGATATCAGTGAAGTCCATAATTTAGCGGGGGTGAAGGAAATGCTTAGTGCCTTCCCTCTAGTCCTCAATATAGCCTGTGTGTTAACTAGAGGAGGAGAAACTTAGGAGCAATTGGCCATTCGTTAAGGACGCGGGTGGCGTTGTGGGTCAAACCACAGAGCAGAAGATCGGAGGTTCGAATCCCCGCAACGGGGTGAGCTCCCATTGCTCGGTCTCTGCTCCTGCCAACCTAGCAGTTTGAAAGCACGTCAAAGTGCAAGTAGATAAATAGGTACCGCTCCAGCGGGAAGGTAAATGGCCTTTCCATGCGCTGGTCTGGTTCGCCAGAAGCGGCTTAGTCATGCTGGCCACATGACCCAGAAGCTGTACGCCAGCTCCCTCGGCCAATAAAGCGAGATGTGCGCCACAACCCCAGAGTCGGTCACGACTGGACCTAATGGTCAGGGGTTCCTTTACCTTTACCTTAAGGTTACAGAACAGCACTAGATCCAGTAAACAGCTTTCTAGCTTTCTCCTTAAAGAAACTGTGCCCATTAAAATAAACTTTAAAGCAACTCACTACAGAAACATCATTTTACAGTGTACTTGCTAGTAATATTGTGTTTCTAAACAAGTTCAATGCATTACAATATACCTATTTGAGTCTTAAATATGCCTCCTAGTCTATTCATCCCATGCCTAAACCCAGCTGGTGTGTGTGTTACATTGTGAATAAATGAATTCTTTGGAACAAATGGTGGCAACAGAGTTATAAAAGAGACGAAGGAAACATCTGCTCGCTAGTGTGTCTCCTAAACCGAGAGGCCAGATCAGTTCACCCTTTAAGCAAAGACTTGTGTTTGCAACTCTCCAACTTTTTCAATTACATTTTTTTAAAACAACAACAGTGAAGTGACATTGCTTTTAAAAATGGATTCTGAATGTTGGGGAAGTGTATCTGTCACTTTGATTAATACTGTTTGTGTTTGCATGCAGCATCAAATCATTTACTGAGGTTAGAGTTGCTATGAGGTTGATAATTGTGCATGCAAACTACAGCTGTGATGTATGCTGATGTCTGGAAAACCATGGCAAAAACCTCAGTCCCTATTGGCCCCTGCAGTCACCCTTGACTTGCAAGCTCCAGCAAGCCCAACCTGGTGAAATCCAAATGGATGGGAGAGGGGGGAGAATGGTCTGCAATCTATGGGAAACATTGTGCAATACTGGCAAATACAGTTTAGGATTTTCTAAATCTAATTGTTCACCTAAAGCCAAGTCACAAGGGGAGCTTCATAAACAAAGAATGCTGTGTTCTCTTTGTATGAGGATCACTGCTGCAAAATGGATGTTTCTTTAAGGCTGCAATATTCTATTACTGTATTGATGCATGATTGTTTCCTAAACACTGCATTGTTCCTGGATCTAATCTCAGCTCATCCAATTCTTATTGCTATTCATGTTATGTCCTGCGCTGCTATATTGTAATATTGATTCCCTTCATTTTGTATAGGAAACGTTATGTAAATTGCTGGGTGAGGCAAGTAACAGATACTTTTCAATATACTTTATTAGTTCAAAGCACATTGTTGGGCAAAAATAAGTACGCTTCATTTTAAATTTAGGATGTGACTTATAAAGATCATCCTGGCTTCTCATCTTCCTGACATGCACTGTGCTATGGGGATGAAAATGCAGGATGTTATAAATCTGATTATTCTGCAGTATTGTCTTGGGGATGAGAAGATTACTCCCACCTGTGCTCTGCTACAAGACTTCCTTGGGGTGGAATCTCTCCTGAAAGGGAACTCTTTCGGGGATGAGAGTAAAGAACGCAGGAGTGAATCATCTTTTTTACATGCAGAAGGTCCCTGGTTTAATCCAAAGCATTTCCTTTCCATTTGATATGGATTGGGGTAAAGAAGAAGAAGAAGAAGAGTTTGGATTTGATATCCCGTTTTATCACTACCCGAAGGAGTCTCAAAGCGGCTAACATTCTCCTTTCCCTTCCTCCCCCACAACAAACACTCTGTGAGGTGAGGGGGCTGAGAGACTTCAAAGAAGTGTGACTGGCCCAAGGTCACCCAGCAGCTGCATGTGGAGGAGCGGAGACGCAAACCCGGTTCCCCAGATTATGAGACTACCGCTCTTAACCACTACACCACACTGGCTCTCCAAAGTTCCATGGGTAGTATAAATAAATTAGGCAACATTTTCTTAAAGTCACCAAATTATCTGGGGAATATTGTACCTGGCTAATAGGCAGGAGGAACTACTCACAAAATTCCTCACAAGTGTGTTTTTGTTTTTATTTGGTTTTGCCCACTACTGATTCCACAGTTTAATTCCTTAGCATTTCCAACTTTGGAACAATTATCCCTCTTCAGCAGCATTGTTTCTCTATCTTCCATGGTTTAATTTTTGCAAACTTGGGAAATGAGATCTGACTGCACAATCAACTGAAGAAGAGCCATTACATCAAAATTGCATGGCTTTTTAAAAAGATAACAGAACAGAGTAAATAAAAACGAGGTTCTCAGCACTGCTAGCTCAACCCAAAAAAAACAGGAAGTCTTTTAGCTGCATGCATCATATATTCTTCGATATCAAAAGTGCTTTTCAACAGCTGTATAAAATATTAGCTCGAGAAGCTGATGACATAAGTGCCTGCTACATAGTTTAGTGTCCTTTTTTCTTTCAAAAATTGAGCTAGGAGGCTTATTACTTATGGAATGTGCTGATTTGACAGGACAGCAGTATAGGCTCTTGGGTTTATATTCTGCTCTGCCATGCTCTCCTGGAGTGCCTATATCCTTAGTCACCTCTACCTACGTGCTGCATTTTTTATAAAATCAGATCTGTATATAATATTGAAAAGGAAAACATGGTTCCTCTTCAAATGCCAACAAAAATGCATATTTGCAACGGTCTTTTCAATAACATGGTAGTGCCAAATGGATTTCTGTGGATCCGTCTTTATGAGTTTACACATGCATATTTTTCACAAGTTGACTGTGAACCAGACATTGGAGGTCACCTCTGGATTAGCCATTGAGAGCAATGGCAGACCTTGGTGTCTCAAATTTCAATGGTGCTCTGTGCAACACCAAAATTTGGTGTATGCCCCCACTTCCTGCCTTTCATTTCTACATAATAATTTTGGTGCATCTGAGGCTCCACGCCCAGTGTGCTCCCCGAAATCTGTCCTGCTGAGTGTTCCCTTTATCTGATATGTCCTCAAACAATGCTTTCAATAGTGAATGTGTACAGCTGCGTACAGAAGAAAACTGAATGTGCACAGCTGTGAATCAACGAATGATAGAATACCACATGTGTATATCTAGAAGAATGACTTTCCATTCTTTCATGAGCCCTCTTTTGGGGTTTCCTGGATATGCTTTCTATTGCAGGAGGGGGTAGAATGAGGTTGCATTGGCCAGCCACGTGCATTCTGTCACATTTCCTAAAGGAAAGCTACTGCACCCTACAGGATTAATCATTCTGCTGGACAGCTGTTTAGTGGAGGGGTCAATCCAGGGTGGATTGACTGATGCAGGGCTTCCTTCCCCTTTACTAGCTATTTCTTTAATTAGGGTTTTTAAGATATTAAACATTAATCCTGCCCCCAGACTTATTTGAGACCAGATCTGTGGCAGTGCAAAGATGGTCCCCAGGTTGACCCAGGGGAGATCAACCAGTTGCACCCCAAATCATAGCCATGGGGCAGATTGGCGCAACTGTGCACAGCCCCAGCATAAAGGCAGCATTTGAATCAGGCATAGGCAAACTCCGGTCCTCCAGA
The DNA here is from genome assembly GCF_951804945.1 of Podarcis cretensis. Lineage (NCBI taxonomy): Eukaryota > Metazoa > Chordata > Lepidosauria > Squamata > Lacertidae > Podarcis > Podarcis cretensis. Next base: position 54,532,038 of record NC_137178.1, read on the forward strand.
TGTTTGGGACTACATTTCCCATCATCCCTCACAACTGTTCCTTTTAGCTAGGGAAGATGGGAATTGCAGTCCAAAACGTCTGGAGGGCCCAAGTTTGCCTATGCCTGATTTGATTCAGTGACATGTCAACAAATAGGGATGGCAGCATTAGGGTATAGCATGCAGGGTGAGCAAGGAGGGCTTGACAAGAGAAGATGTATCTTTTGATATAGGATATTTAACTACTTAATTAACTGACAGCTTCTTAGTAATCTCCATGTTTTAGAAACTAATGGATAAAAATAAGAAATTTATGCATGACATTCAAATCTGTTGAACCAAGAGAAAGAGTGGGGGTTTTTGAGAAAGCTCAGCAATAATTTGGACACAAAATAACTCACCAAGAACATTTCTTTATTCTACTTCAGTTGTTCCATAAACTTTTCATGCTGACTGATATCTGAAATCCCATTTCGAAGTTACCCTGACTAGTCATCAAAACTGAGATTCAAAAGAATGCTTAACAAGCTCTACCTTCATAACAAGCAAACTCAAAATATGCAGAATGGATATAAATCTAATAGCCCATTAGTGACTCTCTGTGGCAGGAAGAAATAATTTTTGCAAGATCCCAACCACCATTTTTTTTAAAGAACAAGAGCAGGTCACAAAACAAAACAAGTCATTAAATGATATTGAGTACTGCATTTGTGATCGGATGCTAATTGATCACCGTGATACAAGCTGGAAATATATGCTCAGATTGATTATTGGTAAATAAATAGTACAAAAGTCAATCATTCTAAATCAGGGGTAGCCAACATGGTGTTCTCCATCTCCCATCACACCCAGACAGGGATGATGGGAGTTGGAGTCCCAACAACACCAGGAAGGCACCATATTATATACCCCTGGTCTGAAAGGAAACTGAACCCAGATAAACACTGGAACTCCTGGAACTTAAGTACTGGGGTTCACAGAAAAGTGCATTTCCTAATGAAGACTGAAGTGAAATTCTGTCTTTTAGCTCTTAGTGAAGAGTATTAGGAAGAAGGTAGAAGCCTTTTTTATGGAGAAGGTAAGAACTAATTCTTCACCATTCTGCTGCTACTGCTATTGCTGACACTATCACTGCTTTAATAACTTCATCAACATATAAAACCAGATATCAGGAGGAAGTTTTTCTAGACAAGCTTTCTTTCTAACATACCAGTTTTCTATGTGAAGAAAAATATAAGGGCTGTAGTCAGGGGGGTCTGCTCAAGAGGGGCCCCCAATCTTCTGGAACAGATTTTGACGATATCCAGGTAGGGGTTTCAGGGGAACAGAGAGGAGGGAGAAGTTCTATTCGGCAAGTAGAAGTTTGTTGTGTATTGGAGAAAATGCTTTTCCAGAGGAATATTCAAACATTTATACCCCCACCCACTGCCCCACAGTCTAAAGTTGTACAATACGTATGCAGTTTTACCATCTCATCATCCATTTGTGAGAACCAGGCCATAATTGAATGTCTTTTGCATGATTCTTCAAGCACACTCTCTTGTCTGTGCTCCCTCATAGCAGTGAATGGTCCCCTTGCTATTTCATCTCCCCCATCTTAAATTCTCACAAGGATTGGCTGCTGTAATAAAGGTCTATAATTTGAAATGTTCTTATCCCATTTAGAATCACTGTAGAGATTCAAACCACCACCATATCATGGTAATATCTTACTTCTGAAATATGCATTTTTAGAAGTATGTGGGGCTGTTGTTGTTGGTTGTTGTTGTTGTTGTTGTTTTTTAAAAAACCCTCTTTTATTTGTGGCATAGTCATACAAATCACATAGGGAAATTACATGGGTGTTCACAAGTAATTTGAAATTATTGATTGTCCAGAACACATACTTTTCATTTTCATCCCATTTACAACATGGCAAATAAGCTTGGGATTCACTGAGTCTAGGGTTTAAAGCGTCATTTAAAAAGTTTGGTAGAGAAATAACTCTCTCTCCTGTCCTCTTGCTTTGCAGCTATGCAATACAGGAAATGAAGTCATGCTCTCAAATAAATGAGCTAGCAGCATAAAAACCACTTTAAAGACAACAACAGACATTATTTCCCTTAACAGACCATGCCCCATTTTCACTCTTCGCCCCATCTCACATCATGCAGACCCTCTTAAAAGTATAATGTCCATGAATAAGCCCCTATTCCTGGTCAAGAAAACTCAAGTAATCTCTCATCTAACAATTGAGTCTGTTATGAATGCAAAGCACAATTTGCAAAACTGGAGGAAAATAAGAAGAATGAAAAATCACAGGTAGAACATTTCATGGTGATTAATTTATATTTAGACCACCAGAATTCTCTTGTGACTTTGAAAGTAGTGGTCTATTCACCTTTACATTTCAATAAGAAGAAAAAAGAAAAAGATTTGCAATGATTTGTTTGAAGATTAAAGGTAAAGGTAAAGGTACCCCTGCCCGTACGGGCCAGTCTTGACAGACTCTGGGGTTGTGCGCCCATCTCACTTAAGAGGCCAGGGGCCAGCGCTGTCCGGAGACACTTCCGGGTCACGTGGCCAGCGTGACATCGCTGCTCTGGCGAGCCAGAGCCGCACACGGAAACGCCGTTTACCTTCCCGCTGGTAAGCGGTCCCTATTTATCTACTTGCACCCGGAGGTGCTTTCGAACTGCTAGGTTGGCAGGCGCTGGGACCGAGCAGCGGGAGCGCACCCTGCCGCAGGGATTCGAACCGCTGACCTTTCGATCGGCAAGTCCTAGGCGCTGAGGCTTTAACCCACAGCGCCACCTGCGTCCCTGTTTGAAGATTAGTACATCATAAAAAAGACAGTTTTGAAGCTCAACCCCTTGTTTGCAAACAGTTCAATGGATTTGGGTTTTTTTTTTTAAAAAAAAAAATAATGTTTGTGCTTACACTGTATATGAAAAGTAATTGTGAATGAATGAAGTATGTGGCAAAACTTCACGCAAAACTATGGTACTATTTATGGAGCTAACCAGAAATGAATGGGCTGTGCAGATTTTCTGCCGAATTCTCTGGCTTTAATTCATAGCTTCTTCCCCATAATTAGCACAAATCCTTTCCCCACTTAAGGAAAAGCAGATTTCCTCCAGCCTCAGGAAATATTGACATGCTAAGCAGAAGCTGCATATCTCCCAACAGATATCCAATATCCACATCATGATGCTGGATTGAATGAGGACATGGTCCATGGACTGATTCAGATAAGAATCTGGTTGGTGGAGACAAAAAGGTTCCAACTACCTATATTAAAAGTTTTAAAAGTTGTGACTCTGGTTAACCCAAGGACAATTGTCTGGACTCTTTGTTCCAGGTGTGAATACAATACAGTTATAGATGAATCTCTGGTATGACAAAAAATGCTTCAAGTATTGTTTGAAATTCAGTGTAATTGTGAAGGATTTTTCTTGCATACATACTTGAGCTTCTCTGCTTCCGCCGCTCACATGGGAGAGCATAGACTACACTTCATGTGCTACACTAGCCATGGGTTCTAGTCACATACCCATGCCACATACAATGGTCATGGTAGGAATTTGCCATGGCTCAGAAGTCAATGCAGTATTCAGAATTCAAGGCTTGCTTTTGTAAAATCAAAAATTATGCATGATCCTCTCAAATTCTCCAGCTGTCTGCCTTTTGCAGAAGGGAATTTCTTTCCAGGGACCTCCTGTAATTTTATGGCTGCCATCCTTGTTACCATGGATGGTTAGAAAGACAGAGTTACAAGCTTATATAATGAACGAGGATTAAGCTACAAGACTAGGATGACACACAAACTCTGGTTACAGGCGGAACTGCATATATCAACTTTAATGAGTCAGACCTTTAGTTTCTGATGCTCCATGCTCATCTACAACAGTATTTTGGCACTGAAGAACAATTTTGCTGTAACTGGAGCCCCCCTGGATTAGAGAGCCAAGCCAGTCATAAAACTGCCTTTACAATATTCTGCCGCTGTACGAAATCCCTCTTTTGTTCTAATTTCAGTGATATACTCTGATGAGTGGGATTTCAGTGAAATAGCCCAAAGTCACAGATCATAAGGTATTGAAGAGAAAGTATTCTTTGTAACACCATCTCACGAGTTTCTACTGAGAAATAGGCCCTGCTGAAGTCAATGGGACTTACTCCAAAGTAAGCATTTATAGGATTGTGTCTTAACAGTGCAATCCTATACATGTCTACTCAGAAGTAAATCTCATTTGGTTCAATGAGTGTTAATCACAAATGGGTATAGGATTGCAACCTTAATGTGCCAGGCAGCTTTCAAATGAGCAAGTGGTACAATAAGAGAGCTAAATGGCAATGCTATAAGAGCAGATCATAGCATACATGTGGTTCTATACGCTGTTTCATTTATTTCCACTGTAATTTTAACATCTGTACTGTTTTAAGTTTCCTGATGAATTGTATTTTTGTCTCATTTTTGAACTAATATAAGATACCTTGACTGTCTGTTTTGGGTGCTGGTAAAATTGAGGCATTAATTTCTACCGCTAGATGTATTCTGCCAATAAATATGGATGTGTATAGGTATGAGTTGTGTGGCAGATTCTTTACATCCTCAGAGAGAAATATGTTATCCTCCCATTGTTCACTTGACCCTCATATCTGATAATTCAGTGGAATTCCATGTTAACACATATGTCTATGCATTGTTGCTTAAGTGCTATCTGGTGGCTGTCCAAATGTGATGCTGATCTGTTTTCAGGTTAGGATGAACCAAAATATATTTATCTGCAGAATTATGGAGGGGCGGCTGAAAGAGCCACAACAGCAAGGAGTGAGAACAAGCAGGGCAGGAGAGTGTATTGGCAGTGCCTCCCCCATACAAGGGCAGAGCTCACTCATTCCCACCATGTTATGCATTATACAGAGCCTATAACCTATGCTGCAATGTAATGGAGTACACTTGATAGGCTTGCACCTATGGGTTTAATTTAGAAGACTATGTTCCAGCTTTCCTGGCTGAAGATGTGTCTGGAATGGAAAACCTGTCAATTACATTCCTTGCATCTTGACAAGTGACAGACGGAAGGAGAACTATTTTAACGAGTCACACTGACAATCAAATTAGATTTCCCATCTCTCCAAATTTAACTTTTTTTAAAAAATATATGTTTTTACAAGAGTCATCTTAACTCTGGTTGTAGAATGCTGTTTCCAGTTGTTGTCATCTTAAAAAATAAATTAAAAAATAACCGAGAGCTTCAGTCCCCAAATCTCCATAATTGCAGAAGATAAGAGAAGACAAGCAGAAAGGTATTTCAAACATAAAAAGGACATTTCTTGTTGGAAAACGGGGGGAAATGTACAACAGCTGTAAGCTGAAAATGTACAATGTAATCTCTAGTGAGCTTTAGGAGGGGAAATACTGATAATACAGAGTTTTACCTGTTCTCTGAAGAAAGGGAGGAAGAACTGGAACTCTTAAAGAGAATTGGAGGGCACTTTTTATTTTATGACTGAGGATGCTATTTTTAAATGACATTTAGCACATATTAAGCAATAAATTATGTTTAATAAGATACTATTTCTGAATATTAAAAAGTAGGCATAAATGATGAGATGTGACAGCTTAAATAAGCCTTTGCAAAGTTCATCTTCTAATTAGTCTATTATAGTCTATAAAATGGAGTTCTTCTCTAGGGCAAATGTCATGGTTCCTACACAACTGGATCATATTTTTACTGTTTAGCCCCTATCTTATAGGAAAAGCCAACATGTAGGCAGGGAGGTGTCTATGCATAGAGTACTAACCTCTTCAAGAAGGCACATTTGCACATGCAGCCCACAGGTTTTCCACAATTTATAATCTCATATACATCAGTGTATAGATACTATATGTGCAAAGGCATCCTCCTCTTTGCACTCTATGTTCACATGTTAAGGGCAATAACCTATTTGGCATATGTGGTGCTGGGGGCAGTGGTGCTAGACATGAGCTTGCTCCCATGTTGGTTTTTTCTGTAAGTAGAATGTCTGAATTTGGGCTGGTGTCTTTGTTGAGGTGTGTACCCATCAAGACTTAGTCACCATAGGCTTGGTTTGAAACATTCTGCAAGAGGAATAAGGGTGAAAGAGGGCTGAACCAAAATGGCCTCCAATTTTTTTTCACACTATTTGTAGTTGGCAACAATGGGTGGGGGGCATTTTATTGAAAATTCCTGTCAGAAAATTTTCTTCTGAGGAATTTCACCTCAGTTAATGTTGGTGGGAACTCTGTTCTTAATTCATGATGGTGTATCTATCAATCACTGAATCACAGAATGGAGGAGCAGAAGGTTACACACTGACAAAGAGACATCCATCACGTAAAAGTTCCCACAGTGAGGGAGTTTCAGTCTCCTTTGTGGCCAAGTCTATTATGTTAATATTGTTTTTTGCACGTTGTTGAGAATTATATATATGGAGGAAACTGAGTTTGCATGGGAGCATTAGCTCCTAACAATTGACCTGCTAGCTAAGCTTTCATTAGAGGACTGTGTACCAAAACATAAGACATCACCAACTCCATTTCTTGCACAATTGCCATGTCTAGAACCAGGGATGTTCATATAAGACAAATTAATTTCATGTTGGTGCATGAAGAAAGCAATGGGCTGGAGGAGAGGCTGGAAGGAGTAGGGGTCCAACCCATTTCTTCCTTCAAGAATATTAATACAAGATCCTAAAAATCATGGATGACAAAATTCAGAAGGCCATTTCAGTGAATATTCTCCAGGGGGTGATCCTGCAAGTAAGTCACATCATACTTTAACAGCTGCAGGTAACAATGTCTGGAAAGAAAGTGGTGGCAACTTGTGTAACATTAAAAGATTCTTGTTTTAACTTGCTTCACATAACACCTTTGGACTCTTTCTGGAAATAAATGGAATAGAAACATTTCAAATATTCTTTCCACATACAAAGCGAAGATCAGTAATCATATGGAGAACCTCAACATTCTATCTTGGTATTTAATATGTGACTCATTCAGTAAGTGCTCAGGGCATACTTCTTCAATTTTCCAGTAGTGTGGAGAAATTTGATCTGAATTAAGGGGTGCAAGAAGATCAAACCTCTCCATTCTGAACAAAATCAGCCCTGAGTGCTCACTGGAAGGACAGATCATGAAGCTGAGGCTCCAATACTTTGGCCACCTCATGAGAAGAGAAGACTCCCTGGAAAAGACCCTGATGTTGGGAAAGATTGAGGGCACAAGAAGAAGGGGACGACAGAGGACGAGATGGTTGGATAGTGTTCTCGAAGCTACCAACATGAGTATGACCAAACTGCGGGAGGCAGTGGAAGACAGAAGTGCCTGGTGTGCTCTGTTCCATGGGGTCACGAAGAGTCAGACACGACTAAATGACTAAACGACTAAACAACAACAACAACAATAAGGAAAGAATAATTGCCTTGCTGGTTCACGGCAAGATCTACCTAGGCAAAGCCAGCCCAAGACATTTTGTTGCCTGAGTAAGGAGCTGGCAGGACTGGCAGCTGAGTTTTCATGGCAGGCCAGTGGGGCAAATCAGTGTAAAAAAAGGTAAAGGTAAAGGTACCCCTGCCCGTACGGGCCAGTCTTGACAGACTCTGGGGTTGTGCGCCCATCTCACTTAAGAGGCCAGGGGCCAGCGCTGTCCGGAGACACTTCCGGGTCACGTGGCCAGCGTGACAAAGCTGCATCTGGCGAGCCAGAGCCACACACGGAACGCCGTTTACCTTCCCGCTGGTAAGCGGTCCCTATTTATCTACTTGCACCCGGAGGTGCTTTCGAACTGCTAGGTTGGCAGGCACTGGGACCGAGCAGCGGGAGCGCACCCCGCCGCAGGGATTCGAACCGCCGACCTTTCAATCGGCAAGTCCTAGGCGCTGAGGCTTTAACCCACAGCGCCACCTGTGTACTCCTTGCTAAATGTGTAAGTTATTTGTACATAGAAGAAAGCCCCTCTCCCTTCCGGGAATTCATCTAAAGTTCAATTGGAATTTGGGGGTTCAGAATTCCAATAGTCCCTAGAAATTTACCTATGGACAATCCCATCACCTTTGGGCATTATGGCAACTCATAGTCTCCATGCAATGGACATATATGCCGACACCATCCTGAAAAGGGTCAATGAGACTGGAGGAGGTGTGTACTTTTCCTTTTCACAGGTAAAGGAAGTATCAGATCAGGCCTGACTCTGAACAGAAAGATCAACAAGCTGTGGTACTCTCTGTATCCTATGAGCCGGATGATATAAAATCCATATAGTGTTGTACATCCTGTAGCATCTTGTAGTACAAAATGCTTACCTTTGGTTTTAGAATGGGTAATTTTATTTATTTAAGGAGAAAAGCATATTACCTTTCTATTTTTATACTGTTCCTTTACCCTCTCAGTGATATCAAGAGAGTGACTTTGAGCAGTGTTGTGTGCCAAACTGCCTTGTCATCATTTCCATAATGTTAACTTTTCCTCAGCTCATTTTGAACTATGAACTCAAGGAAAGAGTGAACTGAAATATTGAACTGAAGAGCTCATGCTCTCCTTCCAGTACTATGTCCTAGGTTGTGAGCTCAAATGCAAGCATATTGCATTTAGTTGTACTGGAAAAAATGAGCAGAGTAGCTGAAGAAAGAATATAGAACTATCTTTAAGATACGAACATTCATAAACTTTTATCACTGGATGATTGTTGATGTAGAAAGACATAGACTTCAGCATGGAAATTTCCTTTCTCTCCCACTCTCTAAATCTACTCTTGTAGTTTATAATTATTTATCTGGTTTTCTTGGGCTCGATTCAGACTTAACCATGCTTACAGAGGGCCCACTGAAATTAAGTTTGTCATAATTAAGCCCCACTGATTTCAGTGGTTCTGCTCAAACATGACTAAAACTCAAACCAGTCCATCATTTCTAGTGGGTTGAATCTTATTGCTGTCTCTTGTTATTTATTAATTGTAGTTTTATGGTGTTGCATTGGTTTTATAGGGATAATTTTTTTAATAAAAATATGAAAACAGTCTATAATCCTGCCCTTTACCTCATTGTCCTAGGACAGGTTACATAGTATCAAAACAAAAACAATAAATGCAAAATATAAAGCATTTGACATCTTAAATGGAAAAAAATACAAGGTAAATTTGGTGTTGTGAAGATGGAGACAATTGCTACTATTCAGTTATTTGTATTTAGTTATTTATACCTAGGGTCATTTATTTGTGGGGAGTACTTTTTTGATCACAGTATTGAGACATTGTGACTATTGCAGTTCTCTCTCTCTCTCTCTCTCTCTCTCTCTCTCTCTCTCTTTCTCTCTCTCTTAATTAGCCCATTTCTATGCTAAGTCTTATATACAATAAATAGCAAGGCAGTTCATAGCATGATAAAATAATTCAATAAAATCCTATAAAAACAGTTAAGTATAACATCCCCAAAGCTGTCAAACTGGCAGTGTGCCATCTTGTTGATAGTTACTAATGACCTCCTAATGACCTCCTAGCAACAAGAGCCCTAAATGAAGTCTCCTTTGTTAGATGCACTATTATGTCACAGCACCCTTGACTCTGACAGATGCAGAAACATTGACCTTGATACAAGAAGAGCTGGTTATTATGTATGATGCTTTGAGAAAGAGGGCTCTCCACATATGGTTCTTTTTATTTGTTTAATTTTCTCTCTGTGTACCACACAGAGGAATAGTCTGGCTGTTTTTCGTGTGAGTTCTCCATTTTTAAAGCCAGTTCAAAACAGCCCATGTGGCTTGTTGTTTTCAAGATTAATTGAAATCAAACCTCTGCTTCCTAGATCAGAAAAAGCCTTTTATATTCATTGATATTTCAGTATCACTCAAGAATGTTAATTTTTATTGCTGCTGGACAATGTACCAGTACATAGCTCTCTTTTTTTCAAAAGCATCCTATCCCTTCACTGGTAATTTGAGAGCTGTGGGGAAAATGGTGGTCTGCCACGTGTAATTGGACTTCAGTCACTGATGGTCTCTGGCCATGATGGCTAGGGCTGATGGGAGTTGGAGCCCAACAACATCTAGAGGGGCACAAGTCCTCGATCTCTGTTTGGGTTCACTCAAGAGATTTTAGATTTCAAGTTTTGAAAGTGTTCCCAGGGTGGTGTGTGTTTCTTCAAGGTTTGTATACAGCGGTACCTCGGGTTACAGACGCTTCAGGTTACTGACTCCACTAACCCAGAAATAGTACCTCGGGTTAAGAACTTTGCTTCAGGATGAGAACAGAAAGTGTGCAGCGGTGGCATGGCAACAGTGGTAGGCCCCATTAGCTAAAGTGGTGCTTCTGGTTAAGAACAGTTTCAGGTTAAAAACAGACCTCCAGAACGAATTAAGTTCTTAACCCGAGGTACCACTGTACTTAGGTCTGAGGAAGGGAATGTGCCCTGATGAAGTAACCTCAAAAAGAGTGATCATTTATCACACAGCTGGTCCTTCCCCTATTGTGGTTTAGTTGCTGTAGTCCCACCACAAGGACAGGGGAGAAATTCATTTCAGTTTGAATTTATGAACCAATGTAATTCACACTTTCTGAAGCAATGTGAAAAACCCAAACACAGCCATTATTTGAAATTTGTATTCCTCCGAATTTTGCAATGCAATTCTCCTGCAGGGTATTGCGTACAAAAATGACCATACTAGGGTAAAGTGTCCATAAAAATGCACATATTGGTGAAAATAGCATAGAAAATGCACTATATAGAAATTGCTTTGCATGAGACTGTCCAATAACATTCTCTGGGAGGCTCACGGACATCAAATGATAAAGTAAGTTAAAATGCAATATCATCAGACAAAGCTGGACATTACCCTGGAGCACCGTGTTTCTTTTTGTAAAATCAAATAACCTCCCTGCCCCCACAAAAAAAGAATTGAGGCATGATGCAGAAGGTCTACCCTTTTTGCCACATGAAGTGGCCCTGATCCAAATCCCGCCCTCCACTCAGCATGAGAGCTGCTTTTAGCCACAAGAGGGAAAACTTTGTGTGCCTTATTTCCATGTGGTTCTGTTGCACTTCCAAATTAATAGGCACTCAGCTGCCTGACTTCACTGTTAAAGGGAGTGATGCTAGCTTGAGATTGCCAAAAGTTGAAAATGCCCATTCTATCCCCATCTTGCTCAGCATGGAGAAACACTGTAAAATATTGGCATCATAAGTGAAGAGACTGTGTTCTTTTGAACCATTTACTTTTACTGCTGTCAGATTTTTTTAAAAGTCCTATGGCGCAGTTGTTACTTATTGTTACCTCATGGTTTCAGTGGAACAACTGAAAAATCATTTCTCCCACCCTTTTTTCTTCCCCTCTTCCCCTTCTCTGTCTCTGAGCCTTTGCCTCTACCTTGTCTACGTGTGTGTGTGTGTGTGTGTGTGTGTGTGTGTGTGTGTGGACAGGGAGGGGAGAGTCATCTTTGCCACACTTGCTAGCATACTCAAACAACACAGAGATGGAGCTTCCTCGAGTGTAAGCATACTCTGATGGCTTAGGAGGATCATCTGCATAATTGGGGGGCAAAGAGCAGTCACCTCCATTTTGAAAAGCTACATGAAAAGAGGCATACAGATCCTCTGAGCATTCTCATACATACCACAAATTCCAACCCTTCTTCATAGTATTATACAAGGTTGCATTATCACAATATGTTATATGTACTGTAAACACCATACAGATATTACCTATTAAGCACTGGCATTTGGAATAAAATTCTGACACTGTTTAGTGTGCAGCAGGCTGCCAAGCTCCATGGTGTCAGAATCACAGCTGTGGTTTGTAAAGCACAGCTTACCTTTAGCTCTTTAATCCTCTTCTTTGTATGGCCCCTTTTTATATACCCCTCAATGGCTTGCTAAAAATTCCTTTGCTGACTTAAAATTATTCTCATTATATTATTTCTGCTCTTAGTCAGATCTATTCTCGTCTGCTGCATTAAGCATAGTGCATTTTCATTAAACGTTTTTATAGATTGCAGCAGTTTGATCTAAAGGAGTAAAAATGCCCTGTAATGTATTTGGTTCAGCATTTAAGGGATGGACACACACACACTATTTTGTTAGGGTTTTATTATTATATAGGCACACATTATTTAGACATTTACACACAGGGCTCCTGCTTATAAAGTACTTTATTATATACAATGTGTTGGTTGTCAAGGAAAAATATAGATATATAAGGAAAATTCCAAGATATAGGTATGGAGCAAGTACTCTTTGAGGAGAAAACCCCAGCAGATGTAAAATCACAAAATACGCAGCAAAGCAAATTGTGGAAACATAGGTTGTTGGGCAGTTAAGTATGCCCTAGTGAGTTCCGAAATAGTCCCCTATTCCCCTACCATAGAAAAAGACAACACATTTAGTAAGTTAAAAGTGCTTTACTTACAAACTCTCCAAAGGTCAGATTCATGTGCTTTACGATTCAGTATTCAGGAAACGTTGCACAGGCAGTAAAACGTGGCTTAGTTACAGTGATGAAAGTTCCTAAATTATTGGTATAGGAACTCAATAAAGGCTTGTTAGAGCCATGCAGTCAGAGCTTGGAGCAACCCGCTCAGATCTCTTTACATGCTGAGCTTCTCAGGTAGACTGAGGAAGAACAATAGGCTTGAATACCTTCCTCCGGAGGTGAGGGTGTGTGGCCTAGTTAAGCCTGGCATTACTCTATGACATTAACTCCTTCATGCATTAATTAGACTTAAGCATATTGATTATATGGGCCTGGTTATCCCACAGAATGATACCCTCACACTGAAGAAGCAAATCATTTGGATGTGTTTATATCTTTGGCTAAATTTACATTAAAATTATGTGTGTGCGCATATGCAAATCAGAGAGAAAATTAGAGGGAAAGAAAGACAATCGCTCACAAATCTTTGCAGACATCCCACAATCACTCCTTCCTCTCCATCGCTATCTCTGTGCTCTAGCATTCCATCACAGAGGTGTGCTCCCTTTTGCTTCAGCACCTACCTGGTGATCCCAGCCAGGCAGAATGGGATTCTGAGGTAGAATGGGAGTTTGAGGACCATTACCTTGGAAAGCTATTGACTAAGGATTAAAGAGTTGTACATTCCATACTTCTTTTTGTTACGCAGGGGAACTGGCAGCAGGGGATGGGATATTAACCCTCTCCAAGAATCTCCAAGGGATGGAAGGAGGAAGAAATCCTTGTGTGTAACCGGCTACACACAACAGAATGCATTTTTGGCATGTTATTTTCCTTAATATCTTAATTTTTACATACACTTTCCCCTTGTCTATGCATTTTTGTAAACATCGGTTAAAGAACTACATTGCAAAATTTGGATAAGTCTGAATTTTGAAGGATTGCTGTGTGTTCCATTGCCTATGTCGGAGATGGCCCTCCAGGAATCATTGCACTCTAACTCTTTTCAGTCTCAGTATTATCAGTAGTCAGGAATGTTGGAAGTTGTAGTTCAACAACATCTAGAGAAGAAGAAGAGTTTGAAGAGTTTGGATTTGATATCCGGCTTTATCACTACCCGAAGGAGTCTCAAAGAGGCTAACATTCTCCTTTCTCTTCCTCCCCCACAACAAACACTCTGTGAGGTGAGTGGGGCTGAGAGACTTCAAAGAAGTGTGACTAGCCCAAGGTCACCCAGCAGCTGCATGTGGAGGAGCGGAGACGCGAACCCCGTTCACCAGATTAAGAGACTACCGCTCTTAACCACTACACCACACTGGCTCTCCTGAGCAGGTGTGTGGGACAATTGACCCTCCAGATATTGCTGAACTACAACTCACATCAGGATGAGTCCATAGCCAAGGATGGTAGTCTGATCTATAGGGCCACACATTGCCCATATCTGCACTATATGTTACTATCCAATGGTTTGTTTCATTTTATTCCAAAGGCATTATGGTATTAGGTAGTGCCCTAAGTCTTAGACTTTTTTTTTTAAGTAGTGTTTCAAATACTGTACTCTTAAATATATATTTTTTTCTTGGCTGCTCCCACAACCTAGTTCAGCTTTTCTTCCTACACATTTATTTTGCTTTCTCATCTGCATCCCGTTCTCCTGACAAAAATGAAAAATTTCTCTCCTGCATGTGATATAACTTCCAGATAAGGTGTTTCGTGACCATAAAACATCTCCGGCTCAAGAGCTAGTGTTCTCAAGCTCAAGAAAATAAAATCTTTCTTCCAAAGACTCACAGCTCCCTCCTCCTACTTTGGACATTTTAGATTTGTTATTGGTAATTTATGAAGCAACCACTTGAGCTGGGAACATACAGTGAGGTTAAGCAGCTGAATATTTAAATGTACTCACAAGAATATGAATCAGCCTGAAAGGTAAACACTGCAAGCCAAGGTTTAAAAATAGAACTGATTTCACACAAATAGAACAGCAGATTGTCCTGTTTCTTTGTGTACATTTATTGTTAATAGGGCAGAACTGAAAAGCCATTGTTTTGATTTTAGGCCGATAAATAAATAAATTATTTTGCTGGTGGTGTGGTGGGTGAAGATTTACAAAGATTTCTTCCAAAACTGTTTGATAGCGAGAATATTTACCTTTCTTCAGTCCGGTTTGTTTCCTTTCTTTGCTGCTATTTCCATGCATCTTGTTTTCTTAGATCGTTCACAGTGGTGATCTTCCTGACCAATCAGAAATCATGACAGCATCATGCAATGGCTATTTTCACTGTAGCCTTCCTCTTGTCTAATTGGCTAGCTCTGTTCCCCCAGCTGTCATCTATTGGCTAAAAAGAGTGAATGGCCCAAACAGGCTATTTTCTCACACAACGAATGGGCCAAATACACATTTAGCTTGATATCCCAGGTTCTACAAGGGCTAGAAACTTGATTATTTAAAACAAATTAACAAATCCAGAATTGGACCTGAAGCAGAGGGGGGATGGGGGAGGGAGGAGGGGGGAGAGAAAGAGAGAAAAAGAATAAAACTTTGCATAGAGTATACTAATGCAATGGTAAACATCAATACTGATTACAGATAGGTAGCCGTGTTGGTCTGCCATAGTCAAAACAAAAAAAAAATTCCTTCCAGTAGCACCTTAAAGACCAACTAAGTTAGTTCTTGGTATGAGCTTTCGTGTGCATGCACACTTCTTCTTCAGTTGTGTGTATCTGAAGAAGTGTGCATGCACACGAAAGCTCATACCAAGAACTAACTTAGTTGGTCTTTAAGGTGCTACTGGAAGGAATTTTTTTTTTTTTGTTTTATCAATACTGATTACGTTTTATCCTTTGTTATATGATTTTGAGATTAGTTCTAGAAATTGGAATTGTGATGTTCATATCCTCTAAGCTATAAAAAGACGCTACAAATGATTGGCTCCTGCTCCCCATCCCAGGTATACAGCTGAGGTCTTTCACCACAGACATGAGAGACAAAAATTAGGTTCTTATTTTTATTTCCTTAGATACTTTTTACTACAATGTGAAGCTAATAATACTATAGGAAGGGGTGGGGGACTCTAACAGCTGTGCCCAGTTCCAATTAATTAGATGCCAAAACTCTGAAAACACATTCAATAACTTCAAACAGATACTTGACTTTGTCCATCAACAGATAGATGTTATCTTGGAAGATACGTTTTGATAGACAATTTGGAAAGAAAAATCTATTTCTTCTTTAAAATCAAGATAATTGAGTCTCCCGAACAGACTGAATTAGCCAGGGAAATCTACACTTGCAATTTAACTTGACGCCCAGGAAAATGTGCACACCATCCATTTCGTAACCTTATTAAATTTGCATCTGATTCCTGCTGATACTGCTATTATATGTTACACAAACCACTGCTATACAGAGGCACAAAGACCCTCTTAAGTTGTTGAGGGCCTCTTAAACCAGAGTCTCCAGGACGGTAATTTATATGCCATCGCTAGTCTGGATCATCAAGAGGCCATGCAGAGTAGGCCTTTGATAAAAGGATGCCCCTCTAGGTTGAAGTTCCAGCCTGGTGAGAGTCAGATGAGTTGCCATCTTGAATACAGTTGGCTAATTCTCCAAACCAATTGAGATCCGCCAGGCTTCGTAAAGCCCTTGTAGCTAAGCCAGTTTATTAACCAGAGCAGCTCTACTTGTCGGCAGAGATAAGGGAGAATTTTCAGTTAAATTTAAAAAGCAATCCTACCTATCTGGCACATAATTAAACGAAGCAAAACAACAACCACCAACAACAACTATCCTTCAAAATTCACCCTGCTCTGAATTTTGTGTTGTAGTTCTCAAAACAAAACTGCATATATTAATGGAAAGTGCACAAAATATGTGTTTATTAATTTAGTAATTTAATACATTTTATTAGACAAAATTGCATGCAACAATGTGAATACAGTCGTACCCTGGAAGTCGAATGAAATCTGTTCGCCTGACTTCCAAAATGTTCAGAAACCAAGGTGCGGCTTCCGATTGGCTACAGGAAGCTCCTGCAGCCAATCAGTACCCGCAGAACCCGCGTAGGACGTTCAGGGTCCAAAGAACGTTCACAAACCAGAACACTCACTTTGCGGCGTTCGACTCGCAAGGCGTTCAATGAGGTATGACTGTACTAGGATATATGCACAATAAAATGGTGGTGGGTTTTTGTTTTGTGTGTGCCCCTGCTCACCACTGCTGCTGCTCTAATCCATTCCCTGGTCAAGCACTGTTGACCTTAAGTGAAAATAAATTTGTCAGGAGATCTAATTTTACCCAGCAATCTGAACAGAACACACCCTATGGCAGCCTACCATGGTTTTGATAATCCTTCTGTTTGTGTTGCCTCCCTGGGATAGAAGATGACATTTGCAGACATGTACCTGTTATTTTTTCCCCTGCAGTGTCCTTGCATAAACTCTGTTTGTTTCGGTCCACAGCTTGTAAAATGCATGCCAGATCAGCTTGCTCTTGCATTTTGTGAAAATGATGTAATTGACTTCGATTCTCTAGTCTGTGTTGCGAGAACTCCTTGAGCAATGGATTTCACTATTTGCAGTTCTGTTGCTGTTGTTCATTGCCCACCATCACCAAGTAGCTATTTGCATGCCCCCAGGCATATTGTAACTTGTTTGCCGTGTGGTGTCTTTGTTCTTGTCTTTGTGCAATGCCAACAGAGCAATTTGTGTTCCAGACTGTCCTGTCCTGTCCTTTTAAAATCACACCTGCAAATTAAGTTTCTCTCTTTCTGTCTCTCCACGAACAGATACTTTACCTTACATTCATATGACAACCAGTGAATCTGTTTGATGACAACTCAGTCATCATATACTGTTGGAAGAAACAAGCCAAAAGAATGTTTATTATATGCATAACTCTACAGAATAGAAATAACCAAATATGTGAAATGATTTCTAAAAATAACCCAGGGACACGGGTGGCGCTGTGGGTAAAACCTCAGTGCCTAGGACTTGCCGATCGTATGGTTGGCGGTTCGAATCCCCACGGCGGGGTGAGCTCCCATCTTTCGGTCCTAGCTCCTGCCCACCTAGCAGTTCGAAAGCACCCCTAAGTGCAAGTAGATAAATAGGTAGAGCTTTATAGCGGGAAGGTAAATGGCGTTTATGTGTGCTGCGCTGGTGCTGGCTCGCCAGAGCAGCTTCGTCACGCTGGCCACGTGACCCAAAAGTGTTTCCGGACAGCGCTGGCTCCCGGCCTCTTAAGTGAGATGAGCGCACAACCCTAGAGTCGGACACGACTGGCCCATACGGGCAGGGTACCTTTAAAAAACAACAAAAAAAAACCTATAGGCAAAGTTTTGGAATATAGCAATGCTGGTCTACTCTGTATGGCTTTATTGCCTCCAACAGATAAACAAAACCAAAAATTTGAAAACACTCAGAGTGTTTCCAATTTTCGGGAGATTTTTTAAAAAACCGAATAGTTTCACTTAAAGCAAGGACAATTGCTTTAAAATGATGGGGAAATATTTTTTAAAATAGGAACAATATTTAATATGCATGATTGGGGGACATTTCCATGAAAGGAAAAGGAAACAAAGTGCAAGGATGATGTCCACTCCCCATGCAATAAAATGGAAGACAGGGTCAGAGAGTAGAGGTTGGTGATTGCTTTTTTTCTGTGATGCTTACTTAGAAGTAATCAAAAACAAAACAGCACAGTAATGGTGGAATCCCTAGGAGTAAGAACCACTACTTTAAATGGGTCACCATGTACATAGATGGCAATATTTTTATTATTAGCCATTAACCAATGCAGTGGTACTGGAGCAATGACATCCTGTACTGCACGGCCACATGTTTGTGTGTGTCCCTGTGTACAAATAACAATGTACAAATTGTACTTGTACAAATAACAATGTTCATACTAAGCTGCATAATGGTACATAGCCAAGAGAGATAAAGGGGTGCATGTGTGTGCAGGGTGTTTGAGAGGGATGATCGAATGGCGTGTTTTTGCTTTTACTGCTGCTCAGAAAGTTGGTGATATGCTCCCAACACTCAGTCCTCCACCTTTCATAGGAACATAAAAAGCTGCCTTTGACCCATCTAGCTCACTAATGTACATTCCACACTGATCTAGGGGTAGACAGCCTATGTGGCAAGCTGGGGTGCTAGGCTTGAGTGGTGCCTGTTACAGGCTGCATACTCAACTTCCAGTCACAATGAAAACAAATGGTTTATCTTTACTTGCACAACAGGCAGTAATGACTTGTATGACCAGTATAGACTTAGACAGTGGTGGCCCATGCCTGTTGGAAATGATAGAGCAGAAGATCCAGAGACAACGACCCTGATTGGCTGTATGTAAGAGACATGCAATGGTGTCTTGCTGAGTGCAACTAAGATTGGTGGGGAAGTGCTAGATTTATTCTAACAGACCAGCCTTCCTTGGGCTTGAATTATGTTGTTTTGTGATTCATGTGGATATCTGCACCATCTTCTGTGATGGTGATCCATCTGGCATCCAGATCATGCATTCAAGTTGTGAGCTGGGCTAGAAATGCAACAGAAATAAGACGTTTGAAAGAGGAAGAAATTGAACAGGTTGTGTACATGCCTATAGACAACGAGGAGAGCCATTTGGACAGGGGCTGGCCCTATTGTTAAGGGAAAGAAGTGGTAGACCAGAGCAATGCTGTGGTAGGAGACACCATTTCCATTGTGGCAGGTGCTGTTAAGTTGTCACTTTCTAAATTCATGTTGAATACCATGGCAACTTACACACCCAAAGCTGTGTGGGATAAACAATGTTGAGATAAAATTATTACTGTGTCTTTTATTTTAGGCAGTGTTGACCCTCCCCCCTCAAAACAAAACTAAAATAAATCCCTGTACAAAACTATCTAACAATGATAATCCTTTAGACCGAATGCATTTTTTTTAAAAAAAAATCAATTGTTAGTTAATGTCTTTATAGATTTATAAGATTAAACCCATTTCAAGCCAATCTTTTGAATTACTAATTAATTCAAATTGTAGCTACCCTCTAAAACTTGCTTCTTGCGCCTGATCTTTGATATACTAATAGTTCAATACTGCTTTTCTGGTAGGCATTGATGAATCTGGCCTAAAGGACAAGCAGTCAATAGAAAGAAGATGATTAACGAACTACAGTGGGGCTCCAACCAGGTCTTCACTGAACAATTGGCATTTTCTATATGTTTATTAGTAACAGCACAAATCAGCAAAATTCTACCTAGCACAAAATTAGGCAACCCCCTAATAGCCCAATGATAACTGAGCATGCCAGTATCCTTAGGACATCGATTAATTGCTGTGGGAAGAAGAAACCCAGAGAGAAGCACTCAAAATGCAATATTTCGCTGCAGGGTCACACTAATAATCACCTTAGTTCTTGACGTGCTGATTCTTAAGGAGCTAAAATGGCATTACTGACACATTTGGGCTTGGGGGGAACCATTAGGTCTTTAGGGCAATGTCTCCTCCACCTAATAGGACTGAGCATGCTCAGAGGCCATGGACTGCTCAGTTCCTGTTGCAAGGTGGTTAATGGAAAACCAGGGTTGATGGAATGGAGTGTGCTGGGAAAAGGCAGCATTCTAACTAGACAGCCATAAACAGGATTTTTGCTGCAGATCTAACGTGTTGAATGGAAATTAGATCAGTGATCAAGTCGTACGTACCATATGAAAAACTCTGCACCTCATTTAACCACAGCAGTAATGGTTACACTTTATTGCAAAAACATGTGAACTGAAGAGGAGAAGAAATATGGAGATGACAGGGCACAAACACCTCCCAAAAGAGAGAGAGGCAGACAGACCTTTGCAAAAGAAAGGGAAAATAGTACAGGAGAGAGCAATTACCTGCTGCAGGACTTTAGCTTCATAAAGAAGAAGCTTTGATTGCCTTTACAAAGTGAAAATGAAAATGAGCCACTTGACGCTAACAAGGAAATAGGAGGAAAATAATTGTTGCATTGTTATAGGGAATGGCAATGCCACACTTCACACCCGCCAAGTGAAAATGAGCTACTTCAGTCAGAAAAGGTGATGAGCTAATTACAATAAGCTTTGTGACAAACGTCTCAATAGTAGAAAACAAAATGTTAAGGAGTTATTTGCACTCTATCACATTTTATGCAAATTGTAGGGCAGATGAAAGGAATGAAAGAACAATTTGTGCCTAATTCTCAACTCTTCAAAACAAACAAAAAAGCCCAGAAGCAAGGATAATAAATAATTTTGCCCATGAAAGAACTGTAGGATGATGTTCCAAACACAGACATGATTAGCTGCAATAGAAAATAATGAAGGGTATTGAATTTGGTTGTTTCCCCCCCTTTCAAAACAACATAATGCGTATTAGCCCAAATGCACTAGTTAAAAAGGAAGGAATCTTATAAATGATACTTTTTCTCTTTTTTAATCCATATCACCTGGCTTCAGAGCTATTTTGATGCTGTAATTACTTTCTGGTTGCTTAGATTTGCAAAGATTTAAACCATGTTTATTCACTGCCTCCTTCCAGGTTGGAAAGCTGCTGTGAAGAGCATAAATAGCTAGTCCAGCTGAAAATAAATCCAAGCAGTTTTTTCCCCTTGCATGTTCAGTAGTACCAGCATTTTTTCCACTCAATTGTATCTCAGAGTTGGCTGAGCCTGCAAAACTACACTGCGCAAAAAGGAAGAAATGCTATATGTTTGTTTTGCAGATCCCAAGTCATTACTGTGGAGCTGAGCCTGGAGCATCTAAAAAAAGGACCAAAATGAAATAAAATAAGGAAAAGGCTATATTTCTTGGCTGTTCCTAGCATATAGAGCTGTGTTGTTGTTTCTATTGCACTTATAAGCAACAAAACTGGCAGCAATTCATTCTGTCCAGAAGATTCCTACATAATATACATTTGTGATGATCAGCTAGTACCGTGTAGACTTCTCTACTGGTGTCTCATATTTTACCATATCAAAAGATGACTGATTTCACCTATAACCTAGGGGTGCTTGAGGAATTTAATGTTTCCTATATGAAATATGCAAAATCCTACATACAAATGCATGTATTATACATTTAATATGTATAAAAGTGTCAAGCTCCTTGTGATACCATGGAATTCAATTACGCACACACAGCTTAAAAAAGCTCTCCATTGCAGGTCATCTCCTATAAAAAGTGGTAAGGAACTCTTTTGTTTTCCTTGTTCCTTCTTCCTTCTCGTAGGATGCCATCCAGCAGTTTAAGATTCCATTCCAGTCTTTTTCTTCTGCCTGCCACTCTACCCCACCTTCATCCCTCCTCTGTTGTTGGTTGTTGTTGTTGTTGTTGTTGTTGTTGTTGTTGTTATATCCTTGTTCTGCAGGCTCACAGGTGCAAAGTGGAGGAAAGCAGTAAAAGATGGGGAAGATCTCCCTGTGGAGATCTCCCATCACTTACAAGCCAGCACCTGGCTCCTGCTCACAGTCAGGCCTTCCCTCATAGTCAGATTAATATCTCCCCATGGGGCTTCCATCCCTTGTGAGCTAGCAGTCTGTGCTCAGCTCCTGCTCACAAACAGCCTGCCCCTCATGAGCAGGCAAACTCCCCCCCCACTTTTTAAAAAGTCAGGAAGGAAAACAAAGATTCTTCTTTACTATAGAAAAACCAAGCAAGAAAATTGCCCAAGGAACAGATTTCGGATTGTCTGTTCCTAAATCCTTGAAACTAGGTGACTTTTTTATTGAATCATGCTTTTATAATATTTATTATTCTAAATTCAGTGTATATATATATAGCAAGGCCACATTTTAACATTGTATGACTGTGCTGAAAGATGATTGAACTATCATGATGCTTTTGGGGGGTTCTACATACACATTATCCATCAAAGCAGGAGTGAAACACTTTATGTTCCTTTATTTCTAAAAGAACTGCAAAAAGACAACGGCCAAATGGAAGATGAGAAAAGGGACAGATAAGTGTATTAAGTGCTGTAAAAACCATACAACAGCAATAGATGGCTTTGTTCCTCTTCATAATGAAGACTGTTTTATCTGCCATGCTGTTTCCATTATGCTTTTATTGTTATTTCATTTTACTATTGTGATTTTATTTATGATAAGAACCCCATGTCCCACCAGAGAGCTTCAATTCCCAGAATTCCCTGGGGAAAGGGGTTAATTTTTAAAGCACTCTGGGAACTATAGCTCTGTGAGGGGGTCACTTAACCATGCTCAGCACACTTATAATATAATAATAATAATAATATTTTTTATTTATACCCCGCCCTCCCCAGCCAAGGCTGGGCTCAGAGCGGCTTACAAACAATAATAAAAACAAGAAGAATGATTACAACTTAAAAACAAAAATAAAATACAACATTAAAATAATGGAACATTAAAATATTAAAATGTAGCCTCATCGCAGGAGGAGAAGGAAAAGAAAGAAAAAGAGAGAGAGAGAGAGAGAGAGAGAGGGAATCAAATTGGCTCCAAGCCAAAGGCCAGGCGGAACAACTCTGTCTTACAGGCCCTGCGGAAAGAAATCAGATCCTGCAGGGCCCTGGTCTCATGAGGCAGAGCGTTCCACCAGGCCGGAGCCAGAGTTGAAAAGGCCCTGGCTCTGGTTGAAGCCAATCTAACTTCCTTAGGGCCCGGGACCACTAAGGTGTTGCTATTTATGGACCTTGAGGCTCTCCGTGGGGCATACCGGGAGAGGCGGTCCCGTAGGTATGAGGGTCCTAGGCCGTGAAGGGCTTTAAAGGTCAAAAGCAGCACCTTAAATCTGACCCTGTACTCCCCTGGGAGCCAGTGCAGCTTGAAAAGCACTGGGTGAATATGCTCCCATGGCAGAGACCCCGTGAGGAGCCTCGCTGCAGCATTCTGTACCCGCTGGAGTTTCTGGGACAGCTTCAAGGGCAGCCCCGCATAGAGCGAATTACAGTAGTCAAGCCTGGAGATGACCGTCGCATTGATCACTGTGGCCAGGTCGGGGCGGGAAAGGTAAGGGACCAACTGCTTGATGCGGCGAAGGTGGAAAAATGTCGCCTTGGCTGTTGCTGTAACCTGCGCCTCCATGGAAAGGGAGGCGTCAAGGATTACACCCAAACTCTTAACGGAAGGCAATGGCACTAATTGGGCCCCCGCAAGAGAAGGGAGTTGGTCCCTCAACCCCATGCCATCCTGACCTAGCCATAGGACCTCTGTCTTCGAAGGATTTAGTTTCAATCGGCTCCCACGAAACCATCCAGCCACAGCTTCCAAGCATCTGGTCAGTGTGTTCGGGGTCGAGTCGGTGTGGCCATCCATCAGCAGATAGAGCTGAGTGTCATCAGCATATTGGTGACAGCCCAGCCCAAAGCTCCGGATAATCTGGGCAAGGGGGCGCATAAAGATGTTAAAAAGCATCGGGGAGAGAATTGCGTCCTGCGGCACTCCACACACCAAGGAGTGGCGCGATGACATTTCCCTCCCTAGTGCCACCCTCTGTCCCCGACCAGAGATAAAAGAGCACAACCAGTTACGGGCTATGCCCTGTATCCCCACGTCTGCGAGGCGGTGGTCCAGAAGATCATGATCGACCATGTCAAAGGCTGCTGACAAATCTAAAAGGATCAGCAGTCCTGACCCACCTCGATCCAGGTGTCTACGGAGATCATCTGTTAGGGCAACCAGAGCCATCTCCGTCCCAAAACCAGGACGGAAACCGGACTGAAATGGATCTAATGCCGATGTTTCCTCCAGAAACCTACCAAGCTGTTCAGCAACCGCTCTCTCAATTACCTTACCCAGGTATGGAAGATTTGAAACTGGGCGGTAATTGGAAAGGTCTAAGGGATCTAATGAAGTTTTTTTTAAGAGTGGACACACCACTGCTTCCTTCAGTTCCCCTGGGAATGTCCCCGTGTCAAGGGACAAATTGATAATTTCAACCAGGGGGGTCCGCACAACATCTGGACACTCCCTAATCAGCCAAGACGAGCATGGATCGAGGAGGCAGGTGGTGGGCCTACCAACTTGGAGGAATCTATCCATATCAGTAGGGAGTATCCGATTGAAATGGTCCAACACTGGACCTGAAGTCAGTCGAGGGGCCTCCAGTTCAGTCACTGTATCTATATTGGCAGGGAGGTCACGGCGGAGCAACAGGACTTTCTCTGCAAAAAAACTCGCGAATGCCTCACAGCTGTGGGTCGAATTTGTGCTTAAATTTGGTTGTCCTCCTAAGGACGTTATTGACCTAATTATTCTAAAAAGTTGTGCCGGGCGAGAGCTAGCGGATGCAATGGAAGCTGCAAAGTAAGATTTCTTAGCAGCTTTCATAGCCGTCTCATAGGCTTTCATAAGCGTCCTATAAGATGTTCTTGAGGCTCCGTCACGAGTCCGTCGCCATACTCGCTCTAGCCGTCTGAGATCCCGCTTCATTTTCCGGAGCTCCTCAGTAAACCAAGGGGCCCGGTTTTGATGGGGTCGCAGAGGGCGCTTAGGTGCGATCTCATCAATGGCTGCCAAGAGCCGGTTATTCCAGTCCTCGACAAGGTCATCTAATGAGTCGCCAGGAGGAGCAGGGTTCCGCAAGGCTTGTCGGAATCTATCAGAATCCATCAGTTTTCGTGGACGAGCCCAAATAGGTTCGCCACCCGAGCCAGGGAGGAGTGGGAAGTCAATCTTGGCTTTCAGGGCGTAGTGATCAGACCATGGCACTTCCACAGCAGGGAGCATGATCACATCTATGCCAGCCCCAAAGATCAGATCCAGCGTGTGGCCTGCTTGATGAGTGGGGCCCAAAACAACCTGGGAGAGCCCTAGTGTTGCCATGGAAGTCACTAGGTCCAGAGCCTGTGAGGAGGGAGCAGCATCGGCATAGACGTTGAAGTCTCCCAAAACCAGTAGGTTTGGGAACTCCAAGGCCCAGCCCGCCACCACCTCCAGCAGGTCTGACAGGGTGGCTGCAGGTGTGCTGGGTGGTTGGTACACCAGCCAGACAGCCAAGCTCTCCTTGGTGCCCCACACGAGACCAACACATTCAATGCCGGAGATCGTCGGTGATGGCAGAGCTCTGAAAGAGCAATCCTCCCGGAATAACAACGCTACTCCTCCCCCCCGACCCACAGTCCGCGATTGATGAAGGACAGAGAAACCTGGGGGTGTTATCTCATGTATGGAGACTACTTCGCCTTCCCGTACCCAGGTCTCCGTCACGCAAGCCAGGTCAATCCCCTGCGAGACAAAAAAGTCACGCATGGTGGCGGTTTTGTTGCCTATGGACCTGGCATTGCACAGCACCAATGACGGAGGTGTGTAATCCTTGCTCTCCTTACCCTCATCCCTTGGGATGGGGCGTAGATTGGAAGGGGTTCGAGGATCACTGCATCTCAAAACCCTTCGCCGATAGAGATACCTGGCCTCACCGCCATTCCTCCCTAGCCCTTCAATTATGGAAATCCCACTTAACAAACTGCAGTTCCCAGGATTGTTTGAGGGAAGACACGCCAGTTTAACATGGAATGAAAATGCTTCAAATGTAAAGAGCACTTGGGGCCTAGATCAGCCTAATTGCCTATCTAGCTATATCCATCACCATGTTGAGACATAATACAGTGGTACCTCTGGTTGCGAATGGGATCTGTTCCGGAGCTGCGGTCACAACATGAGCAGAACGCAATCCGCGTCTGCACATCTGCGTATGCGCGAGCGGCGAAACCCAGAAGTAACCCTTTCCGGTACTTCCGGATCACCGCAGGATGTATCCTGAAAGAAAGTAACATGAAGCGGACGTAACAAGAGGTATGAGGAGCATGAACTATGTGTATTGGCTCCCCACATAATTTAGAACCCGTGTGTGGTCCGGATTCTAAATCCTGCAATGAGTCGCAGGCCCTCTGCTTCAGAAGTTATGTCTTAACACAGTGACGCCATGTGTGGGAGGAGCCATATGACTCATATAGCCCCACCCACTGACCCTTTCAACATGCTTGCTCCCTTCACACTGGTAACACCCGAAGAGGACAATAGTGATTAGCTATCCCCTTCAGCTCATTCCAAATCATTATTCTTTGCAAAGAAAGAAACTTCTCTATCAATCCAATGAACACAAACATCGCGTTGATAATTTGTGACTTCACAGGGATTTTTTCCTGAGTATCTGCTGGACGAGATGACGACATTGTAGCATGACTAACTGTTCCAAGTGGATAACTATGTAGGCAATAAACATTAAAAACAGAATTACACAATTTGGGTGAGTGGGATGTTTTGGCAACATTCCATTCCAAGAAAATATTTGCATTTTGGCATGAAAATGAGTTTTCGTGCTTGCGGTCAAGTTAGCTGAGTTGGCTGTAAACCAATGGATTCCAGGAGCCTGTCAGGAAACATGATAAACTAACTGTGGATCTTGCTTACAAAAACCAATGCAAACAAACAAAATGTTACTGATTGCAGCTTTTTGTGAAGCAGAATTTCGCTGAAAGGCATGACAGCCTTGTCTAGGCTAATCAGAGACATACTGTTCAGGGTTCCATCTTGTCCCCCATGCTATTACATCTGTATGAAACCTCTGGGTTCTGCCATCAGGAGATGTGGAGTGAAGTGTCATCAGTATACTGATGACAACCCGCTCTATCTCTGTTCCATCTAAATCAGGAGAGGTGGTTGAAGTGTTAGACTGGAGGCAGTGATGTGGACTAATAAACTGAAGCTGAATCGTAAAAAGACAGGTGTGTTCCCAGTTCTCACCTCCAGGAGGTGGGGAGGTGGCCTTCCCTGAATGGGATTGTGGTCCCTTGGAAAGAGCAGGTTTGTAATTTCAGGGTGCTCCTACATTCAGCATTGTCACTGAAGGCTGAGGGGACAGCCTAAGGGTGATTTTTCCCAGGTCTAGCTAGGTCACCAGTTATGACTGCTTTTGGATAGAAATGACTTGGCCTCTATACACCATATGCTGGGAACTTCCAGAATCCATGTTCTGGTAACTTCCAGACTGAGTTATTGCAATGTACTGGGGATGTACCAGGGACGTCACTTCAGTGCTGCTATCACAGCTGTTTGACTTCATCCCCAGAGGCACACTCCATTGTCTCTCAAGACAGACAGATACCAACAATAATGCTGTAACCCACCCTGGGAACTTAGAGTGAAATAAATATATAGCCATATTTTTATTCATAAAAAAGTAGGTGATGCTGTAGGTGAAAGTGTATTTCTAAAGTGATAGAATGGATTCGGTAATGTTAATTTAATCTAATCTCCAAAAATTTTGTGTTTCCCTCAATCTCACTTATCG
Organism: Podarcis cretensis; assembly: GCF_951804945.1. Lineage (NCBI taxonomy): Eukaryota > Metazoa > Chordata > Lepidosauria > Squamata > Lacertidae > Podarcis > Podarcis cretensis. The sequence continues at coordinate 54,559,686 of NC_137178.1, forward strand.
TCAAATTCAAATCTAATTCAATGGTAGGCAATTATTTATGATCTAGCATCCTTCTTAGCATTCAACCAAATTACAATACTTTTGTAGATAAATCTTGAATTTCTTCCAGTCTTCTTCAACCCTCTCTTCTACCAGGTCTCGAATTCTGCCAGTCATCTCGGCCAGTTGCATATAGTCCATCAGCTGCATCTGCCACTCTTCCAGTGTGGGTAGATCTTGAGTTTTCCAGCTCTTAGCGATGAGTATCCTTGCTGCCGTTGTTGCATACATAAAAAATGTTCGGTCCTTCTTTAACACCTTCTGGCCGACAATGCCCAGAAGGAAGGCCTCTGGTTTCTTAGTGAAGGTATACTTAAATACCTTTTTCAACTCATTATATATCATTTCCCAGAAGGCCTTCACTCTAGGGCAAGTCCACCAGAGGTGAAAGAATGTTCCTTCGTGTTCTTTACATTTCCAACATTTATTATCAGACAAATGGTATATTTTGGCAAGTTTAACTGGGGTCATGTACCATCTATATATCATTTTCATTACATTTTCCTTCAAAGCATTACATGCAGTGAAGTTCAGCCCAGTGGTCCACAACCTTTCCCAGTCCTCAAACATAATATTATGCCCAATATCCTGAGCCCACTTTATCATAACCGATTTAACCATTTCGTCTTGTGTATTCCATTTCAGCAGCAAGTTATACATTCTTGATAATACCTTAGTTTTTGGTTCTAACAATTCTGTTTCCAACTTCGATTTCTCCACCTGGAACCCTACCTTTTTGTCATTTTTAAAAACTTCTTTAATCTGAGCGTAATGTAACCAGTCTCGCACTTTATCCTTCATTTTCTCCAAACTCTGCAATTTCCAATTATCTCCGTCTTTTTCTAATATTTCCCAATATTTTGGCCATTTGGCCTCCATATTGGGTCTTTTTCGGGCCTTAGCTTCCAGAGGTGAAAGCCACCTCGGAGTTTTGTTTTCCAGTAAGTCTTTGTATTTTGTCCAGACATTAAAGACTGCTTTCCTGACAATATGGTTCTTGAAGACCTTATTGATCTTAACCTTATCGTACCATAGATATGCATGCCAACCAAAAGCATTGTTAAACCCTTCCAAATCCAATACGTCAGTGTCTTCGAGAAGTAGCCAGTCTTTTAGCCAGCAAAAGGCTGCGGCTTCATAGTACAACTTTAAGTCCGGCAGGGCAAAGCCCCCTCTTTCTTTCGCATCAGTTAGTATCTTAAACTTAATTCTGGGCTTTTTGCCCTGCCAGACAAATTTAGATATATCTCTCTGCCACTTCCGGAAGCACTCTGTTTTATCCACAATCTGCAATGTTTGAAACAAAAACAACATCCTTGGCAATACATTCATCTTAACAGCAGCAATTCGGCCTAGCAAAGAAAGCTTCAATTTTGTCCAACTATCCAAATCTCTCTTAATTTCAAACCAACATTTTTCATAGTTATCCTTAAATAGACTCAGATTTTTTGCTGTTATGTTTACCCCTAGGTACTTTACTTTTTTAACCACAGTTAGTTCTGTTTCTCTCTGAAACTGTTCCGACTCTACATCTGTCAGATTTTTCCCCAACACCTTAGTTTTCTGTTTATTTAGTTTAAATCCCGCCACCCGACCAAAATCTTGGATCAGTTGTAATACTCTTTTTGTACTAGATTCTGGCTCCTGCAGGGTCAGAACTAGGTCATCTGCAAAAGCTTTAAGTTTATATTGTTTCGCTCCGACCTGAATCCCTTCCACCAACCGGTCCCCTCTAATCATATTCAAGAGCACCTCCAGAACTGATATAAATAACAAAGGGGAAATCGGGTAGCCTTGTCGTGTTCCTTTTTCAATTTTAAACTCTTCAGTGACCACATTGTTTACTATCAATTTAGCCTTTTGTTCTGAATATATTGCATCAATCCCATTCTCAAAACCCCGACCCACTCCCATTTCTTTTAAATTTCCCTTCATAAATTTCCAAGAGATATTATCAAAGGCCTTCTCCGCATCTATAAAGATTAGCACTGCTTTTGTATTTATATCAGTTTGCAAAAGTTCCAAAATGTCAATAATGTTCCTTGTATTGGCAAACATGTGTCTACCTGGGAGAAAGCCTGCCTGGTCTTTATGAATTACTTCGTTTAAAACTTTTTTAAGTCTACTTGCCAAAACATCTGCAAATATTTTGTAATCCACATTTAAAAGGGAGATGGGACGGTAGTTCTTAAGTTGTGTCTTTTCAGCTTCCGATTTTGGTATCAATGTGATGAAAGCTTCCTTCCACGATTCCGGCGCCCTCCTCCCCTCCATAATTTCATTGCTAACCTCCATCAGTGGTTGTATCAAATAGTCTTTTAATATCTTATAATACTTGGAGGTTAGCCCATCTGGCCCTGGAGATTTGCCCAGTTTCATGTTTTGAATGGCTTGTTCAATTTCTTGACATGTTATTTTACTGTTCAGGAGAGATCTATTTTCTTGTGACAACTTTTAAAGTCCATTTTTCTCCAAAAATTGTTTAATCTCGACCTCATTCTGCGGCCCTTGGGTGTATAATTTTTTGAAGTATTTCCAAAAACACTTTCTAATCTCCATGGGGTTCTGAATATTTCTTCCTTCAATTTCCAAATTTGTAACTGTATTCAATTTTTGTCTCTTCTTCAACTGCCAAGCTAGCAGTTTCCCACATTTGTTTGCCGATTCAAAGGTTTTTTGTTTCATTAATTTAATCTTCCACTCTATTTCCTGATTTATCAGTTTAGAATATTGTGCTTGATAGAGTTTGATTTCTCTCAAGATCGGCAGGGACTTCGGGTTTGATCTTAACTTCTTCTCTAATTCTTTTATTTTCTCCAAAATCTTATCTTTTCTGTCATTTTGTGTCCTCTTCCTTGCAGCATTCTGTTGTATCAAGAACCCCCTCATCACAGCTTTACTTGCATCCCAAATAATTCTTTTTTCCACCGTAGTGTTCATATTTATCTCAAAGTAGTCCTTCAATGCTTTCTGGGCCTTCTTAATAATCTCCTGATCTCTGAACAAATTGTCATTCATCTTCCATCTAAAGGAGCCAGTTGGTAATAGTATCATATCCATTTTCAGTGCATTATGGTCGGCCCAGTTCTCACCTCCAGGAGGTGGGGAGGTGGCCTTCCCTGAATGGGATTGTGGTCCCTTGGAAAGAGCAGGTTTGTAATTTCAGGGTGCTCCTACATTCAGCATTGTCACTGAAGGCTGAGGGGACAGCCTAAGGGTGATTTTTCCCAGGTCTAGCTAGGTCACCAGTTATGACTGCTTTTGGATAGAAATGACTTGGCCTCTATACACCATATGCTGGGAACTTCCAGAATCCATGTTCTGGTAACTTCCAGACTGAGTTATTGCAATGTACTGGGGATGTACCAGGGACGTCACTTCAGTGCTGCTATCACAGCTGTTTGACTTCATCCCCAGAGGCACACTCCATTGTCTCTCAAGACAGACAGATACCAACAATAATGCTGTAACCCACCCTGGGAACTTAGAGTGAAATAAATATATAGCCATATTTTTATTCATAAAAAAGTAGGTGATGCTGTAGGTGAAAGTGTATTTCTAAAGTGATAGAATGGATTCGGTAATGTTATCATATCATTATACTATTGTAAATTTGTTGTGACATCACATTAAGTATTTGCCTTTATAACAGAACACAATCTGCAGTATATCACATTCGGCATACATGAGAGTTCTTAGTCTCATTGCACTGGTGATCTCTAAGTTTTACTTTGATCATTCACTACATATCCTTTAATTTTTTTATAGCATATTTTTTTTTTACTGGAAGCAGTTCACACTTCCAACAAATGAATGTCAAGCAATGTATATCTGCATAATTCAGCCTAGTTTAACACCAGAGGCTCTAAATTTTCCAATTTGAATTTTGGCATTTTCTGATGTACATACATTTTGACACACTTAATTAATTTGAAATCTAATGTATACTTAAGAAGTTCTAACTTCAAAAGTGTGAAACAGGGCAAACATCCTGAAACATCTGTGTATGGATTGGGTTCCTTCTACAGTTAATTGGAGTCTCTCCTCTTGTGTAGCCTAACTAGCATACAAGCAAACTGCAGGATTAATTGAGTGATCTACAGCAAATTAGCTTTGCAGATTCTAAGATTTGATAAAGCTGTATTTGAAAAGAGGTAGATATAATAGGCAATAATGAAAACATGTGCTTAAAAGATCTCTGATCTCTGCTGTGACAACTTAACTGGCCACCAGTATACTGCTGGGCACTGTTCAAGGCTTGCTTTTAACATTTAAAGCCCTAAACAACTTGGGACAATGTTGCCTAATGGACCGCCTTGCCTCATATACCCCTACATAGCAACTGTGCTCCTCAGGTATGGATGCTTAGTTCGTACTAGAAACCAGGATATTAGTGTTGCAGCTACAGCCTTCTGGAATCGTTTACCAGCTGAAATATACAATAATCTAGCTTCAAGCTAGATTTGCAAAAAGCAAAAACAAAGACAACCCCTAAAACTAAAAAAAGTACATAAAAGTAAATAGCATTCCACAGAAGTGGGACTTCACGATAACTAGTGATCTGGTTTTCTAAAGATATTTTTTAGTCATTTCAGTTGCAGCTGTTTATCCTGGTCATTGTAACAAAGTTTATGTTGTAAACCCACCCTGTGGTCAGCTGATGAAGGGAGGTATATAAATTTAATTAATAATAATAATAATTTCAGTACTGGATTGCTTTAATATTTAGATCCTGCTTGCATTACACATAATGTACAGAATTTACAAATGTGCTGCTACTAAAGTCTTGTTTGATTTCTAATATCCAGACTACAATATGACAAACCTTTCAAAACAGATAATTAAAATCACATTATGAATAATACTAAAGAGGTTAATAAAGAACATGGAGAAAAATAAAATTATGAATACAATGGGGAGCTCCATTCTAGGGAGAAGAAAAATGTGGTTCTGAGTAAGTTATTAGGTAAGTTGACTTATGGTGGTTCAGGGAAGGAGGTCAGTCTTACCAGACACACATCAGGTGATTCCTCCTGCTAAGGATCCTCTTAGTGGAACCTCTTCTATGCCTTCCTAAGATTTTCTTCCCTCTTGCCTCAACCAAAGAAGGGGCTAGAGAAACCTCTCAATTTCTCCATCCATGTCACCCTTCTGAAGGCTTATCAATCTGGTCGTCCACCCTCCTAGGCCAAGAGTAGACTCTTAACTCCTATCAACCCTGATCTTTGGTCATGTTGGTAGTGGTTGATGGGAGTTGTAGTCCAAAAACATTGGAAGGGACTGAGTTTGTTTGCTTGGTATTTTGACTATCCCTATCACAGGCACTCTTGCCATTCCTTCATTCCTCTTGGGCTTCCCTCCCTCGCTTATCTGGTTTTCAGGAGGCTACAAACCTCTGTCCAGCCTCATGATCCTGGCCTTCAAACCCACTTCCCAGTCCTGCCTCATCCCATGGATGGCTGTTACATTCCAGAAATGTCATTTCTTTTTGATGGCAGTCACAGCTGGGTCACTCAGATTTATATGAGTGGAGACAAGATATAACTTCCAGGGACTTGGCACCCAAATCCCCCCAGTGTCTCTGTTTGGTGGCATGGTAACTTTTACAGAAACTCTAAAATTTGGAGGACAGAACTAAATTTGCACCACATGATTCTAACATTCAGAATGGTTTATGAAGCCACAAAAGGCTGAATCCAGGCCTTACATTTAGACAACCACGTCCCCCCACCTTGCCTCCAAGAACAACAACAAAAGAGTATTGTGGCATCATAAAGAGCAACAGATTTATTACAGCGTGCACTTTCAGAGACAAAATCCCACTTCATCATCAGACAAGGAGTGGTAGTCCACAAAAAAGTATACCCCAATAAATGTTGTTGCTGTTTTTACTGCTTCAAACTAATATGGCCACCCCTCTAGAATTGCCTTTAAGAGTTACTGTCTCTGCAAAGAAGCTTACAAAACTTTATTAGCAATAGCCCAATAAAAATATCAAAACAATGCATATCTCATATATTTGCCACGACCATGTTAGCTTGGGACACATCTCTATAAAGGCCGGGAGTCTACTTTTCTGTGTCTAGAGAATAAGCTTTTCTGGAGCATGAATGATGGGGAGGGAAGTATGTCAAGCACAAGAGTAGACTCTCCCCTAGGCAGCCTTAACTATTATCATGCCAGAGGGCAGGCTGCTATAATCCAGCGGAGCTATCTTGGAAACTGGCACACACATCAAAAGACACAGGAGCACAGCATCCGTAACATGAGAAGCGTAGACAAACAAACTTCAGAAACTTTACCCTAGGTAGCAGAGTGCTCTTGTAAGGTACTGGGGCGGGAGCAATTCAAGAAAGGGAGTTTTTACTAAGAAAGTAAACAAAAGGCAATATATAGATTTAGCTATTGATGGCTGTTCTAGGGAAGGGAGGATGGCAGTATGGGAAGTGAGACAGTGGTGATTCAAAGAAAGCTTCGCTTTTCAGAAGACAACAAAGGGGAGTGAGGTAGCTGGCAAGATGGCAAAAGAGACAGAAAGAGAAAGATAGATTTTTCCTTCCTTATGATGTTTCCGAAAGCACTTCAAAAGAAAGAGTGACGTTCATTTGCACCAAGAGGAATCCAAAAAGAAGTCACAAATAACATTCTTTTGTCAGCAAAGCTTTAATGGTCAAGAATCACTGGGTTGTGGGTGCAGAGATAGGCCTCAAAATTTTGGAGCTCCAAGAATCTCTCAAGCTGGGTTTATTCCAACGTGACCTTACAGCAAGCTTTCATGGGAAATGCTGATTTTGTACACACGGTTCGATTTGATTTGCTCATGTGTTTTGGCTTACCCCTGTAAACCCCAATCAGCTGAGCAGCATTTACAATCAACCCCTCAAGGAAACATTTCCCTTCCTCATGTGGTTTGATTTCAAACCGTGACTGCAAACACCACTTCATTTGCTGGTCTGAAGAAGCTCAACAGCCCCTTCAGTTCCACATTTTATGTCCCTTTTCTAGCGCATCACCTAAAACCCGCCCACATGGTGCACATATTTGTAGCTCAGCTGACTACCTAGATGAGTCATATGACACTTGAGCAGGCCATCATTTATTTACAGGACTGCATTGTAGCAGTCCTGGGACACAGATACGCTGGTAAAGAAAAAGCGATTTATAAGCATTGTATGTGCAATATAACATTGTGCCACCAGATGGTGACATGGAGAGAGACTGAGTTGAGAAATAAGACCAAGGGTACATATTGATATAGGAATGTATTAGATAAAATGTAAAGAAATATACAATCATAAGAGTACATTCATTTGTAAAAAAGGAATATACAACGGGATAGACAGGAAGTCCAAAGTGTTGGTACATATATGATTTTGGAATAGTTTTTTGTCCTTGTTTCTTTTCTTTAGGTATATAAACTTTGTATATAAACTTTGTATACATGCTGAAAATTATATTATAATAATCCTTGTGATGTAATATGATAATGTTTACCGATGTTAATAAATAAATAAAACTCAAAAAGAAAGAAAGGGAAAAAAGATGGTGACATGGAGTCCCATTTTTTCTCTACCTGTTTTCCCTGTTTAAATTTACGCTTTAAACTGAAACACTTCTTTGATGCATCTAAATCCAGCCCTGCTTTGCATTCCGAACATCAGAACTTGTCCGTATGTATATTTATACATACATGTAATTCCTGAAGCTCATCAAAAGCAGAGAAGATATTTCCAGCATAGGGAACAGTAGGGGTAGCAAAGAAAAGGGGGGTCTACGTAGTAGGGATGGGGTAGAAATTTGATTTGGTTTGCATTTGATTGCAGTTTTTCAAATAATACACAAAAAGAAAAATACAGTTATCCTTCACAAGTCACACTTTTCTTAGTTTTGTAATGGAATTATTTTTCCAAATGATGTGCAAAAAAAAAGTATATTGGGGAAAGTGTGCATAAAATGCATTTACTGGTGAAAATATAAGTGAACATAACCAAAATGCATTATGTTAGGGGTAACTGTTTGCAAAAAATGTATATCAGGCAAAATTGCATACAAATATGTGTATTTTTCAGACATTTGCATGAAAATGCTACTGAATTTTCATGAGGACCTCCTTTTTAATAATCACAAACTGATGCAGAAATGTAGATAACTGAACTGAATATTAGAAAAATGAGAAAGTGCTAGAAACTGAAATTGACAGATTCATCCATCACTAGATTCAAGATTAAATATCTCTCTCTCTCTCTCTCTCTCTCTCTCTCTCTGCCAGCCAATGGCAAGCAGGTGGAGGTTTATTGCTAGCTTCAGTTCTCTTATCACTTACTATATATCTGATCTGCGAGACTGACAGTCAAATGGATTCTATCTGTCCTCTTATCATCTCGATTCCTTACTCTGGCCTCCAATCAAATAGCACATCTTAATTGATTGGCAATGTCTGCATATTGTAGTGCTGAAAACCCATTATCAGCATCAACACCTGGCTGGCAAAAGGCTCATTCAGATGCTTACCTCAATGCCTGTCATTAATTCTTCACTGCATAACCAATTTTATACAATGGTACTGAATTTCTGATGAAGGCATTCGAAAAATCATCTGTAGATGGTATCAGCAGTCTGGCTCTAAAAATATACATTCCATGTGGATGCCCCACATTCTGGGCAGTATAATTTTGTGTTGTCTTTCTTGTATATGACATAAGAAGATAGTTTAACTTACAACAAGTGGGACAATTTAATGGCTTTTAGATACTGTTATAAATTTGCCTTCCATTGATGGAGCTACAGCATCTTGTGAGCAATCAGCCAGAAGGGAAGAAAATGTCACAGGCTTTCTTTGTATTAAAAATGCAATTAAAATCAATTGATGTTGGCATTCTACCGAGGCCTAATTCTACATTCTTCTCGGTGCCTCCCAGCAAGTCAGTGAGCAAGAATGCTTCTAAGCCCCACCTGTATGCTTTATTTTTCAAACACACAATAAAATTCCACTTACTGCCTGAGCGTAGGAGTATTAAATATGTTCAATATTGAGGGCAGCCTAGTAAGTGTATTGTGACCCAATTTCACTCTCATATGTGATTCACATAGTTGGCATAGCATTTGCATTAATGTTGTGAATGCCAATTCACAGCTGGTAGACATCTTGAACTTGTCTGGAGTTGCATGAATGGATTTTTCACTCATTAACTTAAAATGCATTTCTTTTTTTAGGGATCAATACCTGAATGTGGGAAAAGGTAAAAGTTCTTTCTTACCATTTAAGGTTTCCAGTATAATTTAAAATAGCTGAAATATTAATGCTACAATTCTATACGAAATTCGCTTACTTGAGAGCAAGTCCCTTTCAACACAGTAGGTCCCAATTCTGAGTAGATGTGTATGGAAATGTCAGATGGTTACAAATATATCAAGTGGGTTACTAAAAAAGAAAGAAATATGAACACATACGAGAGATTCAACAATCTTCAAATATAATGACAAGGTAATCAACATTTACAGCATTTCACAGCGAGCTATCTTTTTCACCAAGTCTTCACAGCTAAGGATTGGACACCATCAAATAATTTTTGGAAACTGCAAGCTCTACAAAAGTCAATAAATGACTCAAAAACAGCGAACACCATGAGGTGTTCTGTCCGTTACACTTAACTGCAGATTTGTACACTCCTGCCATTTTGAAATTCAGATTTGAATGTGTTCGCATGCTTTGAGTCTGTCACATTTTGGATGCAGTGGTACCTCAGGTTAAGAACTGAATTTGTTCTGGAGGTCCATTCGTAACCTGAAACTGTTCTTAACCTGAGGTACCACTTTAGCTAATGGGGCCTCCCACTGCCGCTGCGCTGTTGCTGTGTGATTTCTGTTCTCATCCTGAAGCAAAGTTCTTAACCTGAGGTACTATTTCTAGGTTAGCGGAGTCTGTAACCTGAAGCGTCTGTAACCTGAAGCGTCTGTAACCTGAGGTACCACTGTTTTCTAATCTATCTCTGAATTGGAAAACACTTTCTAAAACTTCTGTTACGATTCTGACCACGTTCGGTGCCTTTGCTCTGTATCTTTCCTAGATCAGCCAGGAGAAGGCTAAGAGATGTAGGCACAGGGATGCTTTAAAAGCAAGAGGCAACCACAATTAAAATAATAAGCTCATCGAACTGCAGAGTTGGAAGGGACCATGAAGGTCACCTAGTCCAAACCCCAGCTATGCAGGAAACCACACTAAGAGTCTCATGCTCTAAAGACTGAGATTGCTGGGATGTAATCTCCTTGATTCAAATCTAACTGTGCCATTTCAGCCATTCTGAATACTGCTAGTCTGGTAGCATGCACATTTTCAATAACACTTTATGTGTGTGCCCAGTCTCTTCCTATTGAACCAGACACTGCCTTGTTCTATTGAGCATAACCTTTTGTTGACCAATCTAACAGAGATAAGACTTAAGTTCTATTTAGATGCTCTTATTGGAGCTCAGCCAGAAAGTTCTCACAATTCTCCATCAAGTAATGAAAAGAAAATGTGTTCAAAATTACACAAGAGGGAGAAAAATTCTGTGAAATGCAGGGTTTTTTGTTGCAGTTACTGGCCTTTCTTTTGAGATGGCTGACTGGTGTTTTTGAGTGTCACCCCTTGCCATTCTATAAATCTTGTCACCAGAAGCCTGCAGCGTTCCTGGGTGCTCAGACCTCAGTTAAAACCCAATGGAAGACACCAATACATTAAGACATAGATAGTGTCATTTTACTCTATTATTGAACTACTGCATGCCACCTGAGGCCTGTAGGATGAAGAGCAGGTAAGAAATGTACCTTTAAAAATGAATTATTTTCTTTTTAAAAAAAATAAAATAAAAGGGAGACGACAGAGTGCTGAGGAAATGCTTATTAGAAAGGAAGATTTGCACATCCCATCCCTGACTACCTCAAAATGATAAAGGAAGTTCAAAAATGGCACACCGACTCTAAAGTCTAAATTGCCCTGAGAATGAGGTGGGGAAATGGAAAGTGTTTTCGCAGAGGATTTTTTTTTTTAAAAAAGAGAAATTGGAGGACAGATTTCGATGCCGCACAACCTCTGACCCCTCATGTAATGTAGGTGAAAGAGGACAAGTGCGGAAGTTCCACCCCCCTTTGCCTCCCCCCTCCACAAGGTAGAGGTAAAACCTCTTAAATGGGGAGACGTTTCTGCACATGCCGGCTCCCTGCACATTTTGGAATGTGATCTTGCAGGCTTCCTCTGCTGAAATTTGGAACAAACTTTATATATATATATATATATAAATATTTATTAGAGTTTCCAAATTAATACAAAAAACAAAAACAAAAATACACAAAACGTGACAAAAATACAAAGATACAAAATTAAAAAACAGTTAAAACAAATATAATTTCCATTACTTATTTCCATTAACTTGTTTCCCAGACCTCCTCTCACCTCCCCCTTTTGTATTCCAGTTCAAATTCTTAACTCAGCAAATCCTTATTATAACTCATTATAACTTATTGCTCAACCTTTACATTACAGCTGGTAACCTATTAATTTCTGTCCAACATCCCTCTAATGTCCATTAATTTTGCAATGCCGCTGCAAATAGTCTTTAAATTTCTTCCAATCTTCTTCCGCCGACTCTTTTCCCTGGTCTCGGATTCTGCCGGTCATTTCTGCTAGTCCCATATAGTCTATCACCTTCATCTGCCATTCTTCCAGAGTGGGTAAATATTGTGTCTTCCAATACTTCGCGATGAGTATTCTTGCTGCTGTTGTTGCATACATAAAAAAAGTTCTATCTTTCTTTGGCACCAATTGGCCGACCATGCCCAGAAGAAAGGCCTCTGGTTTCTTAAGGAAGGTATATTTAAATACCCTTTTCAGTTCATTATAGATCATTTCCCAGAAAGCCTTAATCTTTGGGCACGTCCACCAAAGGTGAAAGAATGTACCTTCAGTCTCTTTACATTTCCAGCATTTGTTATCGGGCAAGTGATAATTTTTTGCAAGCTTGACTGGGGTTATGTACCACCTATATATCATTTTCATTATATTCTCTCTTAAGGCATTACATGCCGTAAATTTCAAACCGGTGGTCCATAACTGTTCCCAGTCAGTGAACATAATATTATGTCCAACATCCTGTGCCCATTTAATCATAGCAGACTTCACAGTTTCATCCTGGGTCGAAATTTGGAACAAACTTGTGGAAAGAGCGGAAGAAAGTGATGTGGTGGAGGTGGGGAGGCAACTGAGCTAAGACTGTTACCCCCACTCCCTTGCATGTGATTCTAATTGCGCTGGGGATTAGCGTGCCCATATAGGACTTCAGTCTGTTCTAAAAGTGGAGGGAAGCCTAATTTTATAGGGCCTTGCAGGAACTCAGGAGAAAAGAAATCAAAGCATGTGTGGAATCTGTTTGGTCCTTGCATTCGTTTTTTTCTAAGCCATTTGACTTCTATTCACGGGCGTGACACTTATCCTGAGCTACTTGCAGACCATTCCAGTACCACCATCCATTTGATAATAACTGCTGGACAGCTTGCACAGATGCACTTTGGAAGAGCATTTCAGAACTGTGCCCATTAGAGTGTATTAAAGAATCACAGAATCGGAGGGGAAGGTCGTTTTTCTAATTGTCAGCAATGAGGTCTCTCCCAGCATCTTCTAAAGGTTACAATCACGGTGCCTGATTAGAGGCCTGGAGGGTTGCTTGTCATGACATTCTGAAGAACGTCTATTTAAAAATGTCTTGCTCCTTCTCGCTGTGAATTGAGCTGGCCGCTACCTTGGAAAATACATGTTTGCAAACCTGTGTTTTCAAAGAAAATGGGAAGGTAGGGAGATGATGGACAGAGGGGAAGATCAGTGAGCATGCCATGAGAGTGCAGTGAGTAACCCTTCCCATTCCAGCCTCTTCTCCAATTGCCATATTCCCGGACTGGAATATTTTTGCCTGCTGTTTGGGTGTAATCTGCTGGACTCAAATCTGTCAGGAGACTTCTGGAAAATAGCTTTCTTAACAAAACTGAATTACTGTAGATGACACCAAGAAAGGCAAGCCCTTCATAACTGTATGGAAAGGTGGGCCATTCACCACTCATCTGGAGGTGAGGAGACCTACCTTGTCCAGAAGCAGTGGAGTTGATTTTGGCAGCCTATCCAGCTACCTCCTATCTTCATTTGCTAGGTTGTCCTAGATGTTTCATTGTTCCACGGAGGTGGGGTTAAATACCTGCTTCTGTATAAAAAATAATGGCCTCTACTGGCTCAGGAAAAGCAAAACTTGGTGCGTGCTAGGAAATGAAAATTGTGTCTGTCCCTTTCTGCCACCACAAGCAATTTCAAGGCAATGTGATTTCTTACACTCCCCCCCCCCTCACTTGCATGATTATATAGAATCTGATCTGATCACATGATTCCTTGGCATATTCGTACAACTGGAAACATACACCCCTCTGAGGTAATAACAGTGTTTGTTTGCTCATCCCCCCCCGGGGGGGGGGGAGACTGCATCACAACATTCGAAGATGTGCAATTTTTGATGGCTGCATTTTGGTTTGTGTATTGTTTCAGGAAGTGCTGGTTTATTCCCCATCCTTAATGCAAATGGACTCTTCCTTAAACCCAGAAAGCTGTCTCCTAGGTGGATCAAGATAACCTGAGGCAAGACAGCACTCGGCAGCCTTTGAAGAAGGACTTGCTTCCACGTTAAGCCAGGCTGCCTGCACAGTTTATTCTTGTAATCAAACTGATGTTGACTTTTCCACTGTCAAACATTAGGGCCTGTAAGCATCAGGAAAATAATGCTGGGTCTGCCTCTCAGAACTCCATCAGGACATGTCAAAAATGTTTGTTAGAAATTAGGGTACTAATTTGCAGCAAGACGGTGATTCACATTTATATTGTCTTGTCACTCTGGAAAACCGTGTGTATTAAAACAACTTTTCCCCCTTCAGAATTATCTTGAGTGTTATTGTTTTGGTACCCAAAATGCAAAGCAAGCTTGGCTGGATCTAGACACATCAAAAAAAGCGTTTCAGTTAAATGCGTTGTAAATTTAAACAGAGAAAACAGGTAGAGAAAAACGGGACTCCACAGCGCCATCTGGTGATATAGTGTTGTATCGCATAAACAACACATAAAATTGCTTTTTTGTTACCAGTCTAGTTGAGTCCCTTGTCTTCGTCAGGTCTTTGTGGACCCTTATCTAAATGCTGATGGTTGAAAGACAGCATGTAGGATGAAAGAATGAATATAGCTTTACAACATGAAGTCCAGCCTCTAAATCCAACATTATTTAGAAAATACCCTTTGACATTTTTTAGGCTCATCATTAAGGAATCAAGGAACTGCCATGCATTGTTGAAACTGTACACAGGAAAAGTTTGCCTCTCTGAATTAAAGAGTCCAAACACAGGTGTTGTGTGTGATATTTTAAACAGAAAGAATAAAAATTATAGGAACAGTTTCATTTTTCATTTTTTTAAAAGATTCTCTTCCTACAGTTGTTAATATGTTAAATCATTCTTTTATGGTGAATTCCATCTCAGAGACACTCTTTACACACTCAGTATCACTTAAGCTCCTGCATTCTTTTTACTAACAAAAGATTCATTGAGCCAGGAAATACTCTTGTCAGTTGAACTTGATGAACAGAGACAGAGCACTGAAATTATACTGCAAATATCATTTCTGCTTTTTGAGCTATTTGCTACACATGTTCAGGCACTTGCCCCATCATTTAATTAGTTTTTGAAAGTGCATCTCTGTTTAGATTGGGATGGGCAGTCTTGGACAATGATGCACTGCTGATTGTATATGATGATGATAACTAATAAACACAGTGCATAGAATAGCCTTTGAGAGACTTCGCTGACAGATTGTTTTAGAGAGTTCAGTATATCCGTTCACCAAAGATGTGTGTAAATCACCAGGATCACTGGCAAAAACAAGCTATTATAAAACATAATATATAATAAACAAAACAATAAAACAATGCTCATAAGTTACATAAAGCCAATTAGCAGCATCATAAATAAATGACTTAACCCATCATCCTGGAAGTCTTGTTGTGAACCACCCTGAGACCTCTGGGTATAGGACGGTGTATAAGTTGAATAAATAATAATAATAATAATAATAATAATAATAATAACAACAACAACAACAACAACAACAACAAATAGAGAGAGAAAAGCAACAACAACAACAACAAATAGAGAGAGAAAAGTGAAACTTTACCTGCACCTAAAAGAATATAAAATTGGAGTGAGACATACCTTAGTGAGGTGAGACATACATGAGTGCATTACAGGGGGTTAGACTAGATGATGTTTGGTGTCCCTTCCAACTCTACAATTCTGTGATTTTGGGGGGAGGCCATTCCACAGTGATCCAGCTCCGAGGGCCTTCTGGCGGTTCCCTCCCTGCGAGAAGTGAGGTTATAGGGAACCAGGCAGAGGGCCTTCTCGGTAGTGGCCCCTGCCCTGTGCAACACTCTTCCATCAGATGTCAAGGAAATAAACAACTATCTGACTTTTAGTAGACATCTGAATGTTTGATGTTTTATTGTGTTTTTAATATTCTGTTGGAAGCCGCCCAGAGTGGCTGGGGAAACCCAGCCAGATGGGTGGGGTAGAAATAACAAATTATGATGATGATGATTATCAACAGATTTGGAGACACCACCAAAAAGAATACTTCCTAGGCACCATATTTAACACATGGAACACCAACCTGCATGGCCATGTTTAGGTAAAGGTAAAGGGACCCCTGACCGTTAGGTCCAGTTGCGAACAACTCTGGGGTTGCGGCGCTCATCTCGCTTTACTGGCCGAGGGAGCCGATGTACAGCCTCTGGGTCATATGGCCAGCATGACTAAGCTGCTTCTGGCGAACCAGAGCAGCACCTGGAATCGCTGTTTACCTTCCCGCCAGAGCTATTTATCTACTTGCACTTTGACATGCTTTCAAATTGCTAGGTTGACAGAAGCTGGGACCGAGCAATGGGAGCTCACCCCGTCGCGGGGATTCAAACCGCTGACCTTCTGATCGGCAAGCCCTAGGCTCTGTGGTTTAGACCACAGCGCCACCCGTGGCCATGTTTAGCATGTGACTAACTCCTGTGGAGTTGGAGGGGGGTTGTGGTATGAAAATGGTTGTTTTCAGTGATGGCTCTTTCCATACAGGCAGACCAACACTGAAGCCTCTTTCAGACATTGCCACCAAACATGCAATTAAAACACTGAATGGAGAGAACACACTGCACAGAAAGCAAAACAGGATGGTATTGGGTGATGAAAATGGGTAACAGAACTCTGAAAAACTTCCCCACCAGGGGATGCTCTGAGTACCAGAGACCAGCTGGGGTTCTGAGGACTCCTGGGACCACAGGGAAGGATAGAGCTGACACCTTTTAAAAAGTGTGTCCGAGAAGGGCATTAGAACTTCATATTTTCAGATTTATGACGGCACAGATTTAATGCTTTGTTTCTTATAATTACAATTTATTAGTTGTACCCCAGCCATCTGACTGGGTTGCCCCAGCCAATTTGGGTGGTTTCTAACATATATATTTTTTTTAATAAAATATTAAACCTTAAAAAGCTTCCCTATACAGAGCTGCCTTCAGGTGTCTTCTGAAGGTAATATAGTTACTCATCTCCTTGACATCTGATGGGAGGGCATTCCACAGGGTGGGCGCCACTACAGAGAATGCATGTTTAATCCTTCATATAAGAAGCACATCTTCCTGTTATGTTTTGGGGTTGTAGTCAGCAATAGAGTGGGGTTTCCACCAACTCCTTACTGCACACTCAAAAAAGCAAGTAAATACAATATCTAATTTAACCCCCCCCCCTTAAAATTCTCAGAGTAGAATAACATACCAATCATTGCACCAGCATAGCAGCAGTTGAAAAGCCATTTTGTATCCTGGATAAATGAACCCTGAATATAGGGGCTGTTTCTCGGTTTTTTTAAAGCAGAAAACAGCTGTAATTACAAGACCACCTTGCATTCAGAATAATTGCAGATAAAACATGGTTCCATTGTGGTGTAAGGCACTGGACATCAGGAAAAATAGTTAGAAACAGTAATTCTAGAAGGAGAACTGTATTTGAAAAATGTCAGGTTTTTTATTTGTTCTGTTTCCCTTTAAAATAGCGAGTTTTTCAACAAAATGTCTGAAAAAGGACCATTCAGTGACCACTTGGTCTGAACATACCTAAAAAGGTAAAGGTAAAGGTACCCCTGCCCATACGGGCCAGTCTTGACAGATTCTGGGGTTGTGCGCCCATCTCACTTAAGAGGCCAGGGGCCAGCGCTGTCCGGAGACACTTCCGGGTCACGTGGCCAGCGTGACATCGCTGCACTGGCGAGCCAGAGCCGCACACGGAAACGCCGTTTACCTTCCCGCTGGTAAGCGGTCCCTGTTTATCTACTTGCACACGGAGGTGCTTTCGAACTGCTAGGTTGGCAGGCGCTGGGACCAAGCAGCGGGAGCGCACCCCGCCGCAGGGATTCGAACCGCCGACCTTTCGATCGGCAAGCCCTAGGCGCTGAGGCTTTAACCCACAGCGCCACCTGCATCCCTCTGAACATACCTATTGTCCCTTAAAAGTGCCCTACAGAAGTTGTAATATTCTCTTGTAGATTTAGGTCCTTCGATTGGATCCTAGACCAAACTATCTATCTAACACATTTTCATTTCAATAGGCATTCAATAGTCACAATATTTAGTGAATTCAATAGCCCGCATTCAAAATGATCTGCAGAATAATCTGAAAATTGAGGTGCTTGAGAGCTGGGAATTGGCTTTTTAGCAGTCATTATAAGCTTTCCTTTGGTAGTTTATAGTCTGCGAACAGGCAGAAAGAACCCGACGGTCTCTTAGAGGCACTTGTAATACAAACTATTCTTAATGTGATGAAAAATTATTAAAGGGAGTAGTGAGTAATACAAAAGCAATGGCCTAGCATCTATTCGCCCTGATTGATTTGGCTGATCTTTGTGATACATGGGGGATGGGTGGAATTGACCCAGAATCCCTCCACACTGCATCAGGTTCAAGCTTGCCTGAAGAATTTACCTCTTCACCTGGGTTTTATTTATACAATTGGCAGGGTTACATTTTGCTGTGCCATGAAAACTAGGAACTTTGGTCTGTGGGTGCCCCATGTAATGAATCAGGCATAGGCAAACTCAGCCCCCCCAGATGCTTGGGGACTACAACTCCCATCATCCCTGACCACTGGTCCTGTTATCTAGGGATGGTGGGAGTTGTAGTCCCAAAACATCTGGAGGGCCAAGTTTGCCTATGCCTATAATGAACCATAAGAACTACAACTAAGGACCACTTCCTGTTGCTTGGCTTTAAGCATGCCCCATTCATCCAGGCTGGGTGTACTCTCCTGAACAGGAAAGGCTATAAAATATGGTTACCAGATGTCCCCGTTTCCCGGGGACAGTCCCCGGATTTACAAATCTGTCCCTGGACAAAATCCGTCCCCGGGTGTCCCCAGATTTCATTTGATGTCCCCGGATTTATATTTTAAGTGTTATAGATTTATTAATGAATGTTGCGTGATTGGTTCAATGGCACAAGACACATCATATGGGGATTTCCGGCGAGGCAAAATGGTGGGTGCCTCAGCAGCGAGCAGCTCCTGAATCCAGTCAAAGGCAACTGCGCTACCAGGATGGCTCCGGGCTGCTGAGACTGCCGCTGCCACTGCCGAAGGGGTACCGGGGACGCCTGGCACATCAACTGGGGGAACCTCCAACCCCCAACCCCCATCCCGTGACCCAAATTGAGCCAGGAGCGAGAGCGCCTGCTACCCAGCCGACTGTCCAGCGGCGCTCCAGGACCAGGAAAACCCTGGAGCTGATGCAGGGAAAAGGAGGAGAGGAGAAGGAGAAGGAAGATAGAGAAAGAGGAAGGAGAGAAAAGAGGGGAGCCCTGACCTTGCCGCATTGCCACCGCCTCCGCTGAGGGGGAGAGTAGGAGGGCACCGGGAGGGCAAGGACACATGGCCGAGCCCAGGCCTGACCCAAGCCTATTCCATGGTGGCTAGCACTCCAAGAGAGCAGGCCAGGGCCCAGAGGAAGGCTGCGCAACAGAGGAGACCACAGAAGAGAAGATATTACTTCTTTTTTTAAAAAAACAAACCAACAACCTTTTTTTAAATAATCTTTTTCCTGGATTCTTTGAAAAAAAATCTGGTAATCTTACTATAAAAGACTTCCTGTTTGGGCTCAGGATCTTGCCAGAGCAGTATGGTAGTTCTGGTTCTTCAGCCTTGACCCTAAAATGCAAGCAAGCAAAGGCAGACGACCATGGACTCCTTGTGTTTATATCAACAGGGGCTTCATGCAGTTCTCTGATTGGAGGAGCTGATGCTGCACATACCTCTCCCTTTCACGCTTGAAGGTCTGAGACTTGAGCACACAGCTAGGATACATCACAGCTTCTTACTATGAGGCTCCTGTCTGCATCATCCCCAATATTCTATGCATGACTATATTTTTGCAAAAAAGATGTCACCATGAAGGAGGATGGCTTTGTGGTTCACTCTAGAATTTAGGAGTTCTACATCAAATTTTTTGACTCTATTATAAACCTCTGAGTGACCCATTCTTTGTCTAAGTTATCTACCTACTAAAATACAGACTAAAAAATTGTGATGGAACACTCAAGGCAACCTATTCAATCTTGCGTGTACTGAGGAAGGGCCTCCGTATACAAGGATGTAATGGCACCCAGGTAATGGCACAGCAGAACATTTGAGATACTAGATTTTGCCCCATGTGTTTTTGAACAAAATTGTGCATTCTAATTATAATGATTTAGCTGCTGTTCACTCTTAGGTGCCGGGGTGGGTTACAACATTAAAGCACAAGATTAAAAACAGTTTAAAACAACTTTCAGTCACAAAAATATAGTGGGTCCTAAACTATACTCTTCAAGTGTCAAAAGCCTCTTCAATATTCACTAGAAGCTAGATAAAGAAGGTGCCAGATACATCCCTTCCACCCTATTTTTCAAGGTTTAATCATCTAAACTGCTTGAATGGCTGAGTAAGACATTTTCCACTCATTTATGGACATTCCATGGACCATGTAAAGTAAACTCTAGCACTTTCTTTCTTTCTTTCTTTCTTCTTTCTTTTTTATTTTTAGTTTTTACAAATAACTTTTACATTCAAATATAATCAATTTTATACATAAAAAGGATTCTCTGAATCCTTGGACTTTCCCCCACTCCCCCGTAGTTTCCAAAGTATATTGCATCTTTCAATATATCATCCAAATTTGTATTCTAATTTACATTTATAACCACAGAATAATTGTTTTACAAGTGTTATATTAATCCTGCCAACATTTTTAACTGTGTTCAGTGTTCTTTAAGATAGTCTATATACATTTTCCCATTCTTTATTAAATTTCTTGTCATGCTGCCAATTTTGCCATTTCAGCATAGTCCGTTATCTTGATTATCCAATCTTCTCTGGTTGGGACTTTGCCATCCTTCCATCTCTGGGCAAAAAGTATCCTTGCTGCTGTCATTGCATACATAAATAATCTCTTCTGCTCCTTCGGTATTTCATCACCTATAATTTCTAATAAAAAGGCTTCTGGTTTTCCTCACAAAAAGATATTTTAAACATTTTTTCATCTCATTATATATCATTTCCCAGAAAGCTTTTGTTATTTTGCACATCCACCACATGTGGTAGAAAGTGCCTTCTTTTTCTTTGCATTTCCAACATACATTGGTAGCAATTCTTTTTGCCAGCCTCACAGGTGTCAAGTACCTCTTTCTTTCTATTTATTAAATTTGTATGCCACCCTTCATCCACAGATCTCAGGGTGGTTCACAAGATAAAAATACAATAGAAAAGCATAGAATACTTGATAAGAACAAGAACACAAAAAAAGGAGACACAAACCCATAACCACCCCCATATGGTAAAGGTCCTGCAGTTTCTAGATGGGAACTCATTTTTAACTATCTGTTAGCATCTCCTGAATATAGGAAGAAGACTATACAATTAATTAAAAGCCATTTGCTACAGCAACTTACAATGGAAGAGACTCCATAGCTTCCAAGCACCTTGAAGTTCTTGCCATAAGATAAAATACTGACGAAAATGGGCTGAAATAAAGAATCAGCTTTCGTTTCTCCTTTCTGTTAGGCACACGGCCGAAGGTCAAGCAGGTTAATAGTATCTTCCTAGCAGTTTTTTTGTTGTTGGTGATTCTTTCTTTGAAAAAAAAATCTCCCAGCATGCTCTTTTAGTAACCTGCCATTACATTAGAATTCCAGACACCACATTGGAAAACAAACACTGCAGGTGACATTACATTAAAAAAGAAAAAGAAAAACTTAGCATTTCTACCGCCCTGGGCAGCAAGGTAAGGAGGGTGTTAACATATCAGTGCTGCACAATAACTAGTATGTTTTTAGAAATTATATATAATGGTTGCTACTGACAAAATCAGCCTTTGTAAATGGAGGGAAGGTTACATTCACCACAGAATATTGACAATAAATTGTCCCTCCCTGGGGCACTGGAGCAATTGATGCTGTTTAAATTTGTCCCAAGTGGTCTGATTGAAATTCCCCACTTAGGGAGTGCACATATATTAAACTAAAGCTAAACACATAGGAAAGCATAATATTACAGCCTGCATTTCCTAGGTAATATACTGCACAATACTGAAAAGGCCCACAGGATGAAATAGCTTGAAATGATTCAGTGGGCTCTGGAGAAAATGTCTGTGATTTTCTAGGGGCTGGTACAGTAAACAGCTTTCAATAACTGCTATGACTTAACAGTGCGACTTTGTCTAAGGGGGGAAACATGTCCTCCAACCACTAGATAATTTGCCCAGTTTTATTGATTCTGTGTACCTAGTGCATCATGTAAATTTAATCTTCAGTTTTGCTAATAGGACTACCACACTGTTCTTAACTTCTGTTGTCTGGCATAAAATGGCCCCATGCACCAGAAAGAAACAGATTTAATAACTGCTGGTATTTATCTTTTCATCCTAATTTATCCTGGTCTATCTTGGTGCAACAGGTGATCGAGGCATCTGAAGGCAGCCCTGTATAGGGAAGTCTTTTTTAATGTTTATTGTTTTATTGTGTTTTTAATTATGTTGGAAGCTGCCCAAAGTGGCTGGGGCAACCCAGTCAGATGGGTGGGGTATTATTAATGATGATGATGATGTTGTTGTTGATGATGATAGAATAGAATGTCCCTAATTTCAGTGGAGAAATGCTTAAGGGTATGTCTTGTTTGCTAGACCCAATCTAATACCATTCATCTACAAAGAGTTTCCTGCATTGCCATAAAGACTACAACATATTACATATTACCATGGCATCTACCACCGATAACTTACTCCCAATAGCAGACGGCATGGTGGAATGGAGGGGCTTACCTGACCTCCTGGCAGATGAGTCACTGCTGCTTATCTGGCGGGTTGTAGAAGAAGAAGGGGAAGGCAGTGGTACAATGGTACAAATCCATTGGCAGAAATGACAGATTGGCTCAGCCAGTGAATTTGTAATGCGCTGACCTTGCCTATCACCGCACCCTTCATCCTCCCAGTAAGCAGCAGTGACTTGCCTGCTGGGAGGTCAGGTAAGTGCCTTCCCGTCCATGCTGTCCACTACTGCTTTTCCTTTCCAACACCTTCCTTTCATTTTTGTACAGTGGTACCTCCGGTTACGAACTTAATTCACTCCAGAGGTCCGCTTGTAACCCGAAACCATTCTTAACATGAAGACCACTTTAGCATGCTTTTGCTAATGGCACCTCCAGCTGCTGCCGCACCACCGGCATGCAACTTTCACTCACATCCTGGGGTTAGTGGAGCTCATAACCCGAAGCATTCGTAAGGGGGCTGGTACGTAACACGAGGTTCCACTGTATTAACATTGAGCTGAGAAAGAATTCTGTGATACTCAAAAGGTGGTCTATGCATTGTGATTTTGATGTATCTCTTAGTCTTATGAAAATATCATATTATTATCCCTCTTAGACCTGCTTCCCAACAGAATAACACGACTCTCTGGATTTTTGCAAGCGCTAGTTTCCGTTTTCCTAAAGCTTACAATTAAGACTATAAGTCCTGTTGCATCATATCAAAAGCATATCTACTCCAGCATCCTGTTTTCAGAGTGGCCAACTAGATGCACATGAAATGCTTATAAGGAGGACCTGAGTGCAACCATCATGACTAGTAGCCATTGACAGCCTTCATAAACAAGGCATCAGAATCCTCACTTCATGATTTCTGTACATTTTTGTGAAAAAATGAAAAAAGGAGTCCAGAGACACAATTCCTGAAATATGGGGTCAAAACTTTAATAAGGGCAAAAGAGAAGAGTGTGGGAATGTTCCTTTCCTATTAGAGAGAGGGGGGTGTACTTTCCATCTCAACTGGTTAGTATTTTTTCAGTCTCAGCAAATCTTCATTGCACTCCTTTGGGATTCCTTGTCATAACGTTTGTGACAGCTCTATGGCTAGTGTGAACATATTTCATTTTTACCTTCGGGGCTGCCTTATGTAAGCACTTGAGTCTCTGGTGCTGGAGCCTGTAGACATTGCATACCGATAACAATGCGAGATTTGTAAGGTTATGAAAATTCTGCCTGGAATTTGATGGTACATTATTTAGAGAAACTGTAATATTAGGAGGTGTACATAAATGCGTACGGGATTAGGTTATTTCCTGTTTGGCTCAGTCTTCTGGATTTAGTTGAACACATTATTTCCCAGGTAGACATCTTCATCAGTGGTTCAACTTGGTTCTTCTTGCACTCTGCTTTACCGTGATGCTGGCTGCTGAATTAGAATATTCCATTCCAGTCTGAGAATGCTAAGATGAACGTTCAGCCAAAAGGCATATATGGTGCCGAGAAGGCTAGACGCCTTCAGAGGAGACAGGAAGGGGAGCAAGTGGGTCCACATTATCAGTGGTGCTTCACCCTGATCCATTGGGTGCAGTTAGGAAGGATGCCTTCCCTATTCTAAGAGCCCTCTCAGTTTTCATCTTCTCCCAGCTACAAAGGAGAGGATTTGGAAAGGGGAAAGGGGAAAATGTTGATGTCTTCACTCTTTTATATAGGGAAATTCCAAAGAAATAAAAGTATAAGGAGGATGAGGTGGGATGCAGGCAAACTTAAATGCAGGAAGCTGGAGAGTACTTGGGGCAATTGGTTATTGGGATATTTAATTTATGCTGGGATTATTATACAGAAGGAGCCCCAGCACACCCCTGTTCTCTGGAAATAGAGCATACTCAGAGTTCATGGGGTTGGGCATGGCAGGCCTACAATGAGGCTTTTCGTAAATGGGCAGCTATTGAGCTCACATTGCAATGGGGCAAAAAGGCATCTGACTTATGACTCCATTTTACGTCTCATGCATGTCTCATATTAGGGAATCAGAATGACAGTGGGTTCTTAATGCCAAGGCAAGCCCAAGGCAAGTTTCCACGCACTTCAGTGGAGCAGGGGGCTTAATCCCGCTTGTTATCTTGGGAATAGAGTTCCCTCGGTGCCTGCGGCAGAAACCTACATCGCTTCAGGCATGAGTGCTCCATTTGCGATGCTGCTCATCCATTCACAGCTTGTCCCCGGGTTAAATCAACATGTGAGGGAATGCAGGGCAAGTAGGGAGAAGTGAGTTAGATCCATAGCAATTACCACCCACATGTCCATCACCACCCAACTTGAGTCTGCAGAAGTGAGCCTGATGTACTTAGGTAGGCTCCCTGCACAATGTAGAGCCCATCACGCAAGGGAGTCTACAAAATAAAAGCTGGATCCCTACTGTGTGAGTCCTCCCTACAACTCATGGAGGGCAATAGGGGCTGTGGCAGAACTAGCACACTCATCTGAACTTTCCCCCCTCATGTTGATTTAACCCAGAAGATGAACACCTGAATAGATTTTATGTGCATCCATAATATTAAGTCCATTTTACATCATTATGTAGAATTCAACTGGTGAAGTAATATTACTGGTGCAATGGGCTTCCATATGGAGGGGGGAACCCTGTAATAGCTGTTTAATATATATTTTGACCATGACATAATTTTATGCAGTCTCAACACTGTGTGGCTTCGACCCTCTTTCTCCCACTTTACTGCTTATTAATCAGCACTGCTGCCACACACCCACTCCTAGAATTTATGATTCATCACTTTGGCAAAAGAAATATTACCATATTTTGATTTGCATTGAAGACAGATTTTGTAAACGATTGCTACGAGTGGTCATACAATCCTTCCTCTTGAGGTTCAAAAACATGTTTGTTATTGTTTGGCATCAAAGGACACATTCAGGAAGGGGTAGGTATTTTTTTTTATTGTTCATAGTAAGCCTTGCTGTAGCTGACATTGCTTTTCGAATCCCTAAACAAGGACAGCATTGTTTAAAAAAGAAAGAAAAAGGATCACGCTCGCCTTGCTATCTGATGCTTTCTTATTTTAGTTCACTAAAGCATTGTAATAAACAGCAGTAAAGACATTATGTTACCCAAAGCCATGAATCATAAAAAACCCAGAAGCTTTATTAAAATTGCTGGTGATATTTGCTGAGGTGTAGGTCATATGGCATTTCAGCAAACAAGCTCAGAAAGACAGCAATTGTATCTGGGAAGCACCTGCATGCTATTGTTTGGGTGAAACATTTCTACATCTAAGGTAGGGAAAGGGAATCAATAAAAAAGCAGAACTGACAGCGGAAAGAGGTCAGCCTTCAACTTTTAAAGAAGAGGATGATGGAAAGAATAAAATGCTTAAAATGAGGGCAGACCTGCACCACTTACGATTTACCAAGCTGAACTAGGATTGCCATATTCTACGGCACAAAGGTCTGTATAGTTAAAGCTATGGTTTTCCGAGTAGTGATGTATGGAAGTGAGAGCTGGACCATAAAGAAGGCTGATCACCGAAGAATTGATGCTTTTGAATTATGGTGTTGGAGGAGACTCTTGAGAGTCCCATGGACTGCAAGAAGATCAAACCTATCCATTCTTAAGGAAATCAGCCCTGAGTGCTCACTGGAAGGACAGATCCTGAAGCTGAGGCTCCAATACTTTGGCCACCTCATGAGAAGAGAAGACTCCCTGGAAAAGACCCAGATGTTGGGAAAGACGGAGGGCACAAGGAGAAGGGGACGGCAGAGGACGAGATGGTTGGACAGTGTTGTCGAAGCTACCAGCATGAGTTTGACCAAACTGCGGGAGGCAGTGGAAGACAGGAGTGCCTGGCATACTCTGGTCCATGGGGTCACGAAGAGTCGGACACGACTAAACGACTAAACAACAACAACAAGGCACATGGGAGGCTGCCTTATAATGAGCCAGATCGCTGGTGCATCTGCTTAAGTACTGTCAACACTGACTAGGCTCTCCAAGGGCTTTCCAAATTTCTAGGCAGGAGACATTACCAGGAGGTGGCAAGGACTGAACCTGAGACCGTCTGCATGCAAGGCAGGTACTCTCACTACAGAGCTATTTCCCTCTCCATAGCTTTGGGATGGAGCTTAATCCCTTCTCCTTATTAATCTGCTTAGGTTGCTTTTCAGGGGAAGTTACCCACAACTGCAATGTCAGGTCAAGTTCATCTCCGCTTTAGCTTTTTTCCCTCCAAGCTGGCTATTTTCTAAAGTAGGAGTTGGGAACCTCTGGCCTACAATATGTTACTGGATCCCAAAATTCTATAAGCCCAACCAGTCGGGCCAATGGTTAGCAATGATGGGGGCTGCCCAGCAGTCAGTCATGTGGTATCATAATGAAATCATAGGATTGTCAGGTGGACAATCCCAATTGGCCAAGAAGGACAACCTTGGTGAAGATCTGGCCCATGAAGCAAAAGGATTCCCCACCTTGATCTACGTTATCTGGATAGGCTTGCCTTAACACACTGCTCCACACACAGAAGGGCATGAAGAATAGATCTTGGAGAGACAATACTGAACAATAATTTATACTGAATGACTCCGTATAAAATAGCATGCTGACAAGTCTACAGCATCTCATATTTGGGCATGCAGTGTTTCCCCCGGGACATTTGATGGCCTTTCCCTTTTGTTTCTGTTTTTCCCTTTCTCGTTCCACCCTGCCCTCTTCCTCGGAGTTTGCTTTTTAATGCATTTGAGTGGCTCCTAGAGCCTCGCAAGAGCATCTGTTTCCCCCTGCACCAGAAACAAACATTCCCCCCCCCTCAAAACAAGAAAGAACAATGGTGACATGAAGGACTGTTATAGAAGAGTGGGCAGCTGGGTCCTTGTCTCTATACAACGCACAAATGAAAATGCATTTCTATGCAGGGCGGCTTCCCATCATCAACACAAAGGGGCCATACATGAATTGATCTTGGCTTTTGGGCTTCTGACACAGCAGCCCGATCAAAGGCGGCTAATCATGTCAAAAATCAGAGGGAAATTTCATTGTTCGTGCTTCCAGATTACTTTCTGGACGTGTTGCTGTTTATTATTTAACAAAATTAAGTACAAAAATGCTTTTTAAGGGTTTGTGCAGGTTTTCAGTCACTTCAAAAGGGCATCACTTCGGATCCAGGGAAAGAATAGCTATTTATTTAGGAATAACAACCATCATTGTTACACACCATGTGTTTAAAATGCATGGAACCATAGTCCCCATCACCCTGCTAGGCACACACAAATTTACAGTTCTCAGCATCCTTAAGAAATTAGTTATCAAGATTCTTGGGGGGGGGGGAAGCTATGAGCTTTGAAGATGCTTTGAGCATATGGTGCAGATGTAACTCTTGACTTGGTTCTCCATGAACATAAGGCAAAGCCATTATGCATTAAGCTATGACCTATTCCTTAGACCAGTGTTTTTCAACCTTTTTTGGGCAAAGGCACACTTGTTTCATGAAAAAAATCACGAGGCACACCACCATTAGAAAATGTTAAAAAAATTAACTCTGTGCCTATATTGACTATATATAAAGTAATTCTCTTGAATAGGAATCAAATAAACACAAAGAAAGTATTTTATAATTACTTTATTATGAAATAGTAAGTAAACAGAAATATGAAAAATTATAAAATACTTTATTTTTAAATCTTTTGAATTTTTCAATTTTTCCCATGGCACACCAGGCAACATGTGTGCCACGGAACAGTGGTTGAAAAACACTGCCTTAGACCTTGTCCTGGCAGTCCACATCAGCCCTCTTCATGCATCCCCCCCCCCGCATGATTCCTATTCTTAAGGGGAGATTGGGGGTGCACACCTTGGCCCTGTTTTCCCATGCCACTGCTGCCATTCCCTTCACTCTTCAAATGTAAGGGGCTGAACTTCTGCAGCAGACAGCCATTGCTGCCACTATTATTACAGCCCAACCTTCATGCATGGTCCCGGGGAGGCGGGGGGGGCCTTTCAGAAAATATCACAGTTACAAGCAAAATATACTTATCACAAAACCCACCAGTCATTATATTGATAAGAGGACAGAACAAGAATGCAGAAACATCCACTCATCTAAAGGGTAGAGACCAATAACTTGACCAATAACTGAAAAGCACACAAGGATGGTACAAGTCACACCTCAGAAGGGAGGTCATTCCACAACCTTAACCCGGGGGCCACTCCAGAGAAGGCCCTTTAACATACCACCAACCCCACCAACCACAGCAGTGGGGGGTTGTATTGGTAAGAGGTCAATCTGAACACCCAAGTAGCTTGATATGGGGGAGGGTCTCCTTTGGTTATTTAGGGCCAAATCATCTAGGGCTTTATTTGTCCATGTCAACACCTTAGACTGGACTAAGTGGAAAACAGGCAACCACCACAGATCTTTCAAGGTCAGTGTGTGGCCAGCCAGAAACACCCACCAGCAGGCTTGCTGCTGTGAAGTCTCCCCCCACCATTTAGTATCTTGATCTTCAGAGGTTCCAAACTGTGCATAGGAAGCCTGCAGAAACAACCTGTTGTTCTCTTCCTTGCCTTCTGCCCTAGCAGTCCCAACAGGCACTGGTCACCACTGGTGAGCTATCTATTTTTTGTTCTGTAATCTTAACTTTTATACTAAGGTTTCTTAACAAGTCAGCTTGGCACTGTCGAGATAACAACACTCTTGAAATCTATTCTAATGCTGTCACCTCCATGAATATTCCTCCAGAAAGGAGTATCACCCTCTGGAACACTGAGAT
The DNA here is from genome assembly GCF_951804945.1 of Podarcis cretensis. Classification (NCBI taxonomy): domain Eukaryota; kingdom Metazoa; phylum Chordata; class Lepidosauria; order Squamata; family Lacertidae; genus Podarcis; species Podarcis cretensis. Next base: position 54,588,921 of record NC_137178.1, read on the forward strand.
AAAACATATGAATGCAAACGCAATCTATTCATTGAAGAAACTGAGCCAATGAACATGGTATATTTCTCGTCCTATTTACACTGCTCTGTTGGTCTCCCCTTTTCAAAGGTGAGCAGACTGCAGGCTGTATATCATCTTTGTCAACAATCTATATATATTCATGGATTCCACAAGCCTGTGCCATAGGCTTTTTATTTAGCTCCAAGAAGATGTGAAAACAAGTGTTGCATGACCAGAATAAGTCTACGGGAAGTTATATACATGTTATATCTGCTATAATATTTGTGGGCAAGAGATAAAGGTCTTGTGTCACTGCAGAGTATGCCATTTTTTACATTTACGCTTTACCTGCGGCATTTCCCTGCAGGAACAAGATTCTGTCTCGACAATCGCAGCTCTCTATGTTAAATAATATCTGCAGTAAAAGAACATGGCACATTTTACCTTCTCTGATCCACAGGACCAGTTAAATTAAATGCAATTTAAATCATTCAAACTGAGAACAAATATCCACCCTCAATTTTAACTTTGAAGCGAATATAGGGAGATGCAATTTGAATCCATGCAGACAAAGTTTAAATCCAATCATGGTAGTAATGAAAAAGTAGCAACGGCAGATTTCATTAAAATATTTTCTATTTAGTTCTGAATTTGTAAGCCAGCATTTCAGTAGTGCTAGACCATAACTAGGGCTGCCATACATCCTGATTTTTCAAGACATGTCCGGGAATTCACCTCTGTAAAAGGCATCCTACATTATTTTTCGGAAATTGGGCAAATGTCTTGGAAAGCCAGCAACGGGGGTTAAATTGTGCCAAAAATGCCTTAAGAAGCTTCAAAATTCAACAATTATTGTAGCTTTTACTTTAAAATCTTAATAACCTTTGGGATGTCCTGGTTTTTACTTTTTGAAATATGGCAACCCTACCATAGCTGCAAGGTTTCCTTATTCCTCTAGTTTCCTATTTTCCCCTCTGGATGTTAAAGGCATTGTTAGGAGGGTGTGTGAGCTTAAAGAAGTATATACAGTTGCAGGTGCAGTTGAGAAGTAGTCCTATTTGCTGAGTTTCCCCTCAAACCAGCTTCCATCCAATTTGAAAACACAAGGCACAATTAAGCTGAGGGGTGTACATTTCAGACACTCATTGCTTATCCACAGAGAAGAGCACGCGTGCACATGAGAATCATGGCTTCCCCCAAAGAATTATGGCAGCTGTAGTTTGTTAAGGAGCTGAGAGTTGTTGTTAGGAGGCCCCAATTTTCTTCAAAAAGCTACATTCTCAGGATGGTTTAACAATCAATCCCTGTTCCCATGGAACTCTGGGAATTGTAGCTCTGTAAGGGGGTTGGGGGATGCAGGTGGCGCTGTGGGTTAAAGCCTCAGCGCCTAGGGCTTGCCGATCGAAAGGTCGGCGGTTCGAATCCCTGCGGTGGGGTGCGCTCCCGTTGCTCGGTCCCAGCGCCTGCCAACCTAGCAGTTCGAAAGCACCTCCGGGTGCAAGTAGATAAATAGGGACCGCTTACCAGCGGGAAGGTAAATGGCGTTTCCGTGTGCGGCTCTGGCTCGCCAGAGCAGCGATGTCACGCTGGCCACGTGACCCGGAAGTGTCTCCGGACAGCGCTGGCCCCTGGCCTCTTAAGTGAGATGGGCGCACAACCCCAGAGTCTGTCAAGACTGGCCCGTATGGGCAGGGGTACCTTTACCTTTTACCTTTAAGGGGGTTGGGTGTCTTAACTACTCTCAGCACGCTTAGCAAACTACAGCTCCCAGAATTATTCAGGCAGATAGAAGTAGCAAACAGAATAAGGGCACACTTCGATATGGGGATTATTGTTAGCTTTACTGATTGTAATGCTAGTGCGTCTCTCCCTGCTTCTTACCTGTTACATTATGTAACTGTGGTTTCTTGATCAATATACTGCCCTGTTGCACTCATTTTTAAATTAGTGAGAAAGAACTGTACACCAGGATACTGTCCCAAATTTTGTCACGTGACATGACAACGCAAAACTCCCACAATGTTCTTGGTTCATGGGGCTGCAAGTGAATTTTTTCCAGGAAGCAAACAACACAGAAAAGAACACTAAATGTTGGCTAGATTCCAATAGTTTTCCAAAAGTGTTTATATTGTGTGAAAGATCACACATAGAATGTGGAAAATATCAGGTAAGGAAACATCTGGAAAAGGGAACAAAGTGTTGTCTGAATGCAGCCTAAATGCTCATTTTGTGCTGTATGCACATACAAATTCTACCAGCATCTGTGACTTTTCCATAAAGAATGGTAGGGATAATAGATACATGGTAAAAAAATATATGAATAGATTTTATTTTTAAAAATAGAAATAGGTCATCTGGGGAAAAGGAACACTAAACTTCTATTTGATGGGAGAGAAAATAAGAAGATCTATAGAAAGTGTGGGATGGTTACAGGAAAGCAAATTAGACTTGACACTGCAGTGTGATATATAAGCAATATTTGCAATGTTATAAGCAGCCCACAGAGCTGTCAAACAGGGAGAAGAAAAGCAAATGAAAGAGCAATGGGCTAAGAACCTGTAGATAAATGGAGATGGTATATTTATGCATGAATATATGCTCTGCCCTTCACATAAAAAATGGTGTTTTGTTAAAGCGCTATCAAAAAAATAATCATCAATATAAACTTCAAAAGTGCACTGTACCACAGTAAACATCTGAAGGGCCAGAGAAAAGACAGGATAAAAGTACAGGCTTGGGGTGGGGTGTGTGTTTTCTATAAGGATGGGGAAAAGATAGCAATGCAGGCACCAAGTGAGCTGCATTCTGGACAGCAGGGTGCCACCACTGAGAAGGCCATTCAGTTTCAAGCAGATATGTGTAGATCTTCATGTTAAACATATGGAGGTCTAAAGAGGAGTACATCCTCAGCGATGTTGTGTGCATGAATTGTGTCCATGCCCCTGCCCACATCTTTGCTTTTGCTTCACACATATTCAAGTGAATGCCTGAATGTTGCCAGTAGGTGACTGGAATGCCACAGCCAGGAAGGAGGCAAGATTATTTGGACTAGGTAAATGAAATGAGGAACCAGAGGATCACCTGGTTTAATCTTGTAGACAATAAATTTTAATGACAAATAATCCTAAATAAAATACAGCCTTAAATAATCATAAAACTGTTGAAAAGCACCAATATATCAGTCAATAATGGATTATAAAAGTACCTATCCACCCAAAGGCAAACAAACTAAAGAGAACAGCAAACTGAAGAACTAATTGATACAACTAAAAAATGGCTTATATAAATAGACAGCCGAGATAATTCAAAGAAGCCTTGGTCTAAAATTAAATGAAGTGAGGGTCATTTTGGTTTTCAAAAACTAAAAAGGAGTGAGGAAAACCTTATTTCCAATTTGGATATAAAGGAGATTGGAAATGAGGGTCAATACTTATATAGCATTTATTGAGCTACAAAAAGCCTTTGATGACATTGAAAATGTTCACCCCATTGCAGAAGACAAAAATAGATTTGGGGACATAGTCTATTTATAAGTTATACAAAAAGCAGAAAGCTATAATCAGAGCAAATGATATTCAACAAAAGGCCAAAATCAGTATTAAAAAATGAGCAAAGGACATCCACTTTCCCTTGCTTTTATTTATAGAAGTAGCAATTAATGAAATAAAACAAGCAGTTGATTAGTATTAAATAAAATGAGAAAGATATTTGGTTCTGCTTTGCTGATGGTATGAGGATGATGTAGATGAAACACTGCAGAATATAATAAATACAATGATACCAGTTTTCAGATCCATGACCTAAGACTAAATGAGAATATTACAACAATATTTAGTGACAACTTAAAAATATCCTGTTGTAATGTATCTATCTACAGGCATATAGATAGTGGTTGGAAGCAAGTCCAGTGGTACCTCAGTTTTTGAACGTCTCACATTTCAGTTTTTGAACACTGAAAACCCGGAAGTAAATACTTCCGTTCTTGAACACGCCTCAGAAGTTGAACGGCTTCCACTGAGTTTTCCCCAATTTTTTCTATTAAATTTGCAGACTGGCCTTTGTGCCTTAGTTTTCGAACGTTTCGAAACTTGGTCTTCTGGAACAGATTACGTTCAAAAACCGAGGTACCACTGCATGAGAAATCACACACACACACAATTTGTGTACTGATTAATCACTTTCATCTCTAAGTGATATACAAGATATTGGAAGAAACATATCAATATGCATTATCTAGAAAAGTCTTACTATGTAAAGCCCAATAGTTATGGAAAGATGGACATTTTAAACCAGGAAGCACCTTCTGGCAGTAGGGTTGTCAATCCACAAATGATATGTAAATGATTAGTTTTTCTGCCCACAGAAAAATATAAAACATGCAGGTAGAGCATCACTCTGTGGGGATGTGAATTCAGCACAGGCAACTGGAAAAAATAAAGCATTTGAAATGTGGAACCTGGAGAAGAATGTCTGTAGTGAGTTGATAGAAAGGAAAACTAACATAGACAAACTGGATAGAATGAGAGATAGACATGCACTGAAAAGCATGAAGCTGATTACTTGTGATGGGACACACTTTAAGGAATGAAAGACTCAAGTTATAATGGAAGGAAGAAATGGGAATCCTAGATGCAACTGCATAAATCAAATTGGTTAGGGAAAAAGATGGAAACATGGCCAGCCTTGGAAGTCGTGCACAAGGCAGGAAAAAGTGGAGTTGTTGAAAACAAGTCAATGGATTGGAAACCATATATAAATTATATTCAAGGTGGAAGCAAATTAATCTCTTTGTAAATCCAAAATTACTACTACTACTAATAATAATAATTTATTATTTGTACCCCGCCCATCTGGCTGGGTTTCCCCAGCCACTCTGGGTGGCTTCCAACAAAGATTAAAAATACACATTAAAAACTTCCCTAAATAACTGAAATCAGTGAAATTTCTTAGGATCCATACAATTGCTTCACAAGAACAGGAAATACAGAATCTCCCTCCCTCCCTCTCCTTTCTTTTCATCTTAAATTCTGAAGCCAAGCAACCAAATGTACACAGTCTTAAATGTCAAATATATCTGGAGCAGTAACAGCACAATCAATGACTTTATGGGAGGTGCAGAGCATATGGAAAACAGCACGGGTTTCTGACAGCTTGCAACCACACTTGTAATATGTGCTACAGTCGGTGAAAGAATGCTAGTGAGAGGTTTGCCCTTGACAAACTGACCGCAATACAAGAAAACAATGTTTCTCTTGGTAAAATAAAATACTTCTGATAAAATCCCCATTGATTCTAACGTTACATAAATCTCACTTGCTGTTAATTAGTCTCTGTTCACAGCCTATGTTCTTCCTTACTTTTTGTTGTTGTTGTTGTTGTTGTTGTTGTTGTTTAGTCGTTTAGTCGTGTCCGACTCTTCGTGACCCCAATGACCAGAGCACGCCAGGCACTCCTGTCTTCCACTTCCTCCCGCAGTTTGGTCAAACTCATGCTGGTAGCTTCGAGAACACTGTCCAACCATCTCGTCCTGTGTCGTCCCCTTCTCCTTGTGCCCTCCATCTTTCCCAACATCAGGGTCTTTTCCAGGGAGTCTTCTCTTCTCATGAGGTGGCCAAAGTATTGGAGCCTCAGCTTCAGGACCTGTCCTTCCAGTGAGCACTCAGGGCTGATTTCCTTAAGAATGGAGAGGTTTGATCTTCTTGCAGTCCATGGGACTCTCAAGAGTCTCCTCCAACACCATAATTCAAAAGCATCAATTCTTCGGTGATCAGCCTTCTTTATGGTCCAGCTCTCACTTCCATACATCACTACTGGGAAAACCATTGCTTTAACTATACGGACCTTTGTTGGCAATGACAAATGGACCTTTGTTGACAATGACAAACCTAGACAGCATCTTAAAAAGCAGAGACATTAACTTGCCAACAAAGGTCCATACTTTTAATTGTCGTTAATTTTATGATGGTATCAATCTTGTCAGAGTGTTTCATGTTGTGTGTGTGTGTGTGTGTGTGTGTGAGAGAGAGAGAGAGAGAGAGAGAGAGAGAGAAATGGTCTAGAAATTTTTTGACAGTTTTGGATAAGCTCTTATACACCGAAAATGAGAATGTGATGAAAAAGGAAGTTGTACTTGCAAGCTGGGATAGAAGGCTATGCAATCAAGTTTAACCAAGGGAGGTGCATGAAGTATGTCCGCTCACCTTCTGTGGGGCAGTGTTGCGGCCGGGCATCCAGGCCATTGTGGTGACCTAGCATGGGGGAGGGAGACTGATGCCCCCTCTACGCCAGTCCTGGCCATGTCACCTGCGCCTGGCCAATTCATACTTGGTAAGCCTTTGTTTAAGGGAGGGTAGGTTGCAGCCTCTGCCTGCCCCTCATCGATAAGGATATCCTGTTAAAAGGATTGGGGTGTGTGTGGATTCTGTCCAAAGCCCAGGCATGGGCTAGGACCATTCCACTACTCCAACGGGGAGCCCTTGGGATGCCCCTATTTGATGTAAGTCATAGGACTCCCCCTTCTAGTGGTTTACCCTTAGTTTGACTCCCTGCAAATGGGCGGGAGTCAAGATAAAGTCTGGTTTCACCCAATGCCTAAGCCAAACTTCTCACATTTGTGACCAATAAAGTTGTGGCCTGTTTTAGCCCAAAATCAGTTCAAACTATACATTATTTCAGCTAATCAAATCAAGATGTTTAAGACATCTATCAATTCATGACAGTCTTGCTTTCAGTTTCTTCTTGGTGATGTTAGGCTGGTTTTCTTATATCTTTAATCTTTGTGGTCAAGATATTCAAGGATGTCCCTTCTCTCAGAGAGGACACTTCATCACTTTATCTTGTTGTTGCCCATTAGGATCTAGTATTAATATAAAAGATCTGATATTAACATATATGAAACAGCCATATTGCAGCTGGATACTTTTTGATCTTTCTCTTCCTGGAAGATGTAAAAGGTAGAATAGAAATTTGACCCTTAAACACTTCAAATAAACTTTTTAGACAATGCAGTCTGTTATTCAGTACTCATCATGAACAATGCCATAGCTGTACAAACTAAGAAAACTTTCTTGAAGAATTTCCACCACCCCCCATCCATTTTGTCCTCCCCTGAGAACATAGGAATTGCCCAGAATTTACAAATAGCAATCATTTGTAAATTGCCTAGTGTGTTATTTTTTATGAGGGATAGGGTTAGGAGTGTACTGCTTGCTATTCATTCTGGAGTTATACAATGTTTAATTCATGTTGGTTTTTTTTAGAAAGGAAAATCATTAGGTTTCGTTAAAGGCAGTTATGAGAAATGAGAAGTCACTTTTTTAAAATGTCAACCTCGTGCTCACAGTACACAGTTCTATTGCTTGTAGCTGTTTCTTTTCTATGAGATGGTAAAAGCAAACATTGAGTACAGTGCCTTCTAGAATATTGGAATAGACATCATGAATAATAATAAGGGGGGGGACTCCCTTTCTCTCCCTCTCTTGCACAGGGAAGAGCTATTTCTTCTGACAATTCCTAACTCACCACTTTGGTAATTCACACTCTCGTGCCATCATACAAATCATTTACCTGCATGTTTACTCAGAAGTAAGCCCAGAGACATCTATGATACTTTCCCCCAAAGCAAGTTTCAAGTAGTTTGTAAGGTAAATGCAGTATGTTGGTCACAATGTAGCTTATATTTATTACAGTTAGTCAGATAGCTCTACAGTGGTACCTCTGGTTACGTACTTAATTCCTTCCAGAGGTCCGTTCTTAACCTGAAACTGTTCTTAACCTGAAGCACCACTTTAGCTAATGGGGCCTCCTGCTGCTGCTGTGCAATTTCTGTTCTCATCCTAAAGCAAAGTTCTTAACCTGAAGCACTATTTCTGGGTTAGCGGAGTCTGTAACCTGAAGCGTATGTAACCTGAAGTGTATGTAACCTGACGTACCACTGTACTCAGTTTTCCTTTCCTTTCCTAACAATGATCAGGTGTCTCAAAAGTATAACAAGCCCTGAGTTTGTCCCAACAAAATGCAGTATTTTTGTAATTCAAAACAAGGTAATTTATGTTTCCTGCACCTGTGTGATCTACTTGACTAAGCATCCAACCTCCACCATTTTCACGAATGCTCAGATGTTGGTTGCTATAAACTTCACTTTCTGAAGGAATGTTTTTTTTAAGTTCTCCTCATCTTTTAAAGTGGTTATGGGGAACCTGCCAGATGTTGTTAGACTATAATTCCCATCATCTTTCACCACTGGCCATGTGAGGTTCACCGGTTCACCATCTCTGCTGTAAACTAAATAGGAGAATAGTTCATTTGTCTTGTGTATCTCAGTGGCAACATTATTACTGAGGATTAAATGTTTAAATAGTGAATGAATTCAGGCAGTGATGCAGAAAAGGAGGTGGAGGAATCAACATCAGTGGTTGATGACACCGACAATATCAAGGAATAGAGAGTTTGAGGAAACAATGGTAGAATAAGCAAAAGGCACTGAATGGGTTCTACTGAAAAATATAGAAGAGAAGTGGAAAGAGAAAAAGTAATATTTAAGTCCTACCTGCAATATACATTTAAAGCATCATCACACCATTTTAAACAGTCTTAGCTTCCCCCAAAGAATCCTGGGAAATGTAGTTTCCCCTCATGGAGCTACAATTTCCAGGATTCCTTGGGAAAAAGAATTGACTGTGAAACCACTAGTCACCTTGAGGTGAAAGGAAAGAGTTCCCTTGGGTGTGTGTGTCATTTTCTTACCGGTCATTTTCTAACCGGTCATGCTGTAACTGTAACTTCTCCTATGGAACATTTTTTGATCAGGTGGCACAGAGCGATAAAGAAAAATTTAGTGGGGAGGGGGAACTCCACACCAGTCATAGCACCTCTCAATGATCAAATAAGCTCTACCTTGCACCAGTCAACATTATAAAGAACTTCTAAATAAATTCAAATGCATCCTGAGAAAGAACCAGAGAAATGGAAGCCTCTTTTGCAGAGGAAGAACTCTTATGAGAAACTGGAGAATGGATTGCAGCACAGAATTAGTGAAATTAGCGAAATTTCTGGAGAGGAACTCACATATCCTTGGTTAGCAATAAAGAGAAACAAAGGTGATCTTTTTCAAGGGTCAAAGATCAAAGTCAAAGCAATTTGGGGGCTCATTATCAGAAAAATAACTAAGAAACTGTGAGGGACATCAATAGAGTTTATATAACATTGGTGTAATTTCTCAGAGGGGTTTCATGCATTGCTAGGGAGCATGTTTTAAAAATGCAAATGGAAGTCTATGAACACTCTTAAATTACAGTCAAATTATGCATATGAAAATAATTTTCCTTGTGATATTGAGCTTGTGGTTTGAGGAAGTAAACATGATTATTTGGGTGGCTATGTGGCAAGACTACAGCACACAAACTTAATCTTAAGGTTGGTTTACCCAGGGAAAAAAATTACTGCCATTATTTTATCTCTGCCTGATAAGCCCTATAATAACCTCCATCACCAGAAACAGTTTAATGGATGAAGAAGTTCAAATGATCCATTTACATAGACAAGAATTTCAATTAGAGTACTTCATTTGGAGATGCAGGCAAACAAATATCCTAAATGAGCTTAGTGTGGGGGCGGGGGAGAAGAGAGATGCTGTTTTCATTGGCCCTGGTTCAGCAAACGTTTGCAGTGTCTGAAGTTGCAATCCCATCCTCATTAATTTGGGAGTAACTACTATTGAATGACATGGACTCACATCTCAAAAACCTCAGTAGGATTGCGCTGTGGGTCCCATGGAAAACAGTGGGATTCGAGTTAGGTAGTTGTGCAAAACTTAATTGGGCATCGTCATCATATATATATATTATACTCCGCAGGATGCACACAAGCCAGTGTGGTGTAGTGGTTAAGAGTGGTAGTCTCATAATCTGGGGAACCGGGTTCGTGTCTCCGCTCCTCCATATGCAGCTGCTGGGTGACCTTGGGCCAGTCACACTTCTTTGAAGTCTCTCAACCCCACTCACCTCACAGAGTGTTTGTTGTGGGGGAGGAAGGGAAAGGAGAATGCTAGCCACTTTGAGACTCCTTTGGGTAGTGATAAAGCGGGATATCAAATCCAAACTCTTCTCTTCTTCTTCTTCTTCTTCTTCTTCTTCTTCTTCTTCTTCTTCTGCTTCCTGGGTTTCCCCAGCCACTCTGGGCAGCTCCTAACAGAATATTAAAAATACGACAAAACACCAAACATTTAAAACTTCCCTAAACAGGGCTGCCTTCAGAATGTGTTCTAAAAGTCAGATAGTTGTCTATTTCCTTGACATCTGTTGAGAGGGCATTCCACAGGGTGGGCGCCGCTACTGAGAAGGCCCTCTGCCTGGTTCCCTGTAACCTCACTTCTCGCAGTGAGGGAACCGCCAGAAGGCTCTCAGAGCTGGACCTCAGTGTCTGGGCTGAACGATGGGGGTGGAGATGCTCCTTCAGCTTCAAAAGAATTATGTTTGTGTACCCCCTTAAATGTTCCTTAGCAGGGTGCTCAGCCCTGCCATTAATGAGGGGGCAGAGGAGGCCAAACTGGAAAGCATCAAAGGTAGACTCCTCCTTAGCACAAAAAGGAGGAGTTGCGGCTATTGAAGCTGAACGGCACTGGGCAGGGCCTCCTCCCGACATCGCGCCTTCTCCCAACAACATGTCCATGATGCAACAGGACCACAGTGCTCTGCTGGGGCCCCCAATCTTCAACCCAAGTCAGCACCTCTGCTCCCAGAGAAATGTGTACAATTGCAGCCAGTAGCAGCCAGCAGAGCTGTGAGAGTGGGGCTGCTTTTTTGTCTCCTTGAAGAAGCCATGGTACGATCTGAAAAATATAAATATTTAGGTTACAAAACTGTAAAAATAAAGAAAAATTAAGTTTGCAAAACAATAATTACCATGTGGTTAAGGTAGATCAACGTGTCAGTGTCCACCTATTCCCAGTGTAAATATGACATAACGGCAAAGGTTGGAAATTGCAAGATAACTATAGCATGTTCACGAAAATCGATTTCATTGAAAGAACATATAAGAACAGTTGAAAAATCTCATGCAAAAGAAAATGGAAAAATATATTCACCAGTATACTGTGTATCCCAAGGGAATATATATTTTTTTGCATACCTCCAACTGTACATGGATGTACAGTTGTCATTTTCAATGCTATACATGTCATTTTCAATGCTATATAAGTCACTTACATTTATACTCATATTGTACTACTTTGGCTCTGTGTTTAATAAAATATTGAATTCTGAATTGTGAAAAACAAAGATTATGGTGAAAAGTGAAAAACATGAATTGCAAAAAAAAAAAAACCTAGACCTTACAGAACAAAAGCAACTTCAGATATGAAATCAGCATGTCAAAATTAGGTTAGAACAACTGCAGGTGTCAATGCAACAAAAATTTTGTTCCCCAGTGTTGTCTTTCCACTTTCAGTAGCTGGCAGTGGCACCCAGCATTGAGAAGACAGGAGAGCAGTGCAGTCCCACCCATTCCACCCTGCCAGCCACTACAGACTGCAGCCTTGCAGTGCAATCCAATGCTTGTCTACAGACAATAAATCCTATTGAATCAATGGGGCAATGGATTATGGAATTTCCATTTTAATGGAAGACTCGCTTTAACTAGATGTGGGATATTGTTTTTGACAGATTTGTTCCTTTGTACAGTATATATTTCCTTTGTTAAACTGACACAACACTGACAGTAGCATAGGAGGCAATGTTGACAGCTTATAACTGGGATTGGTATGTCCTTCAGATATGAGCCAAACCTTTCATGTACCTCTCTCTTGGATTTACCCCACATATGTGGTTTTAAAATGAACCTCTTCCTCATTTTGTTTAGAATAAAGCACAGCAACAGGACTGACATTTACTGATTTTAATTGATTTGGCTAGCTGCATAAAAAACCAACAACATAATTCAGTGTACTTGAAAGATGTTCATGGCTGCACTCTGATTTACTGTGCAAGTCTATGGCAGGTTAAAATGTGGTACAGAAAATGAATTAATTAAGCAACAAAATTAATATGCAGTGTTGCACAGACTCAAGTATCAAAGATGAGGGGAAACCCAGGTGCTCTGCCATGTCAAGTTCTACCCATGTTGTACATAGGGAAATATCAAAGCGTCTCAAAAATCCTGCTAAATTTCAACCCAAAACATGGGTTTAGCTGATGTTTAGTTGGAATCTCCTTTCTTGTAACTTGAAGCCACTGATTTGAATCCTCTCCTCCAGGGCAAGAAAAAACAAGTTTGCTCCATCTTCCATATGACGACCCTTGAGATATTTAAAGATGGCTATCATATCTCCTCTTGGTCTTCTCTTTTCCAGGCTAAACATACCCAGCTCCATCAAGCGTTCCTTATAAGGTTTGGTTTCCGGACCCTTGATCATCTTGCTTGCTCTGCTCTGCACACGTTCCAGATGTCAATACCCTTCTTAAATTGTGCCACCCAGAACTGGACATGGTGTTCCAGGTGTAGCCTGACCAAGGCAGAATAGAGTGGTACTATTACTTCCCTTGGTCTAGACACTATGCTTCTGTTGATGCAGCTGCATCCCACTGTTGACTCATGCTAAGCTTGTGGTCTACTAAGACCACTAGATCATTTTCGCATGATCAAGAGGATGGAGCAACTCCCCTATGAAGAAAAATTGCAACATTTGGAACTTTATAGTTTAGAAAAGAGGGGGAAGAAGAGAAATTATAGAGGCGTGGAAGCAGTGGATAGAGAAAAGTTTCCCTGCCTCTCCTACCCCTAGAACAGGCATTCCCAAACTTGGCCCTCCAGCTGTTTTGGGACTACAATTCCCATCATCCCTGACCACGGATCCTGTTGGCTAGGGATGATGGGAGTTGTAGTCCCAAAACATCTGGAGGGCCAAGTTTGGGGGTGCCTGCCCTAGAACTTGGGGCCATCCAATGAAGCTGAAAGCTGGAATATTCAAGACAGACAAAAAGGAAGCCCTTCTTAAAACTCTGCATTGTTAAACTACGGAATTCACTTCCACTAGAAGAAGTGATGGCTACCAACTGGGATGGCTTCAGAAGTGGACTAGCAAATTCATTAAGGATTAGGCTATCAATTGCTACTAGTCATGATAAGCTATATTCTATCTCCACTGTTAGAGACAGCATTTCTCTGAATGTCTGTTGCTGGGAATCAGCACTGGATAGTTCAGCTGGTTAGCGCACAATGCTGATAAAAGTCAAGGTTGCAGGATTGATCCCTGTATGGGACAGCTGCATATTCCTGCATTGCAGGGGTTTGGACTAGATGATCCTCACTGTCCCTTCCAACTCTACAATTCTATGATTGTATGAATCACAAGTGGGAGAGAGGGCTGCTGTGCTCAGGTGCTGTTTGTTTTTGGGCTTCCCATGTGGATCCTGTTGGCCACTTTGAGGACAGGATGCTGGACTAGATGTGCCATTGGTCTGATCCAGCAGGCTCTTAAATTCTTATTCCTTTTGATTGAACTTTTCTGCGTTTTTTTTTTAATGTTCTTGCCTTTTCTTATTCGAATCAGTGAACTCCCCCCCTGGAATAGTTCTATATTGAGGGCTTTGCTTTAAGTTCAGTTTAGTCTGTTTTATGTAGTTTGCCCGAAATGATTTTGTTCAGTCATAAATACATGGAAAAATGAGCACAGTTCAAATCCTGTTTGTTTCAGGGTAAGACGTTCCTTCTTCCAACCAGCTCATAAAGGCCTAAGTATGCGTGTTCAAGAGCCAAATAAATCCACTGGATGAAATACCTTGGAATTTATAATGAAATGGGGAAAGATAAAGTGCCATTCTGAAGCAGTGGTGGGTCAGAAGGATCATGGGGGATCTCCTGCACTACCAATTAGATGGAGAACAAGGTCGCTGGCTTTGCAAGACCCGGCAAAGAATATACATCCCACAAAGCAACAGATAATAAGTAACATTTGCTGTTTTCAAAACTGGGAAGGTGATATATAGAATTAGAAGAATTTTGGACTGAAAGCATTAAAGTAAGAATAATAAGAGCAGTAATAGTCAGACAGCGAGCTATATTGCCATACCTTCTTCTAGCAGTGAAATAAATGGAAACTGAAATGCAGTAAATTCTCTCATTTTGATACCCAAGATCTGACTAAGAAATTCAGTGTTTTACATTTTGTTTTCACCTCAAAATGTGACTGGCCCAAGGTCACGCAGTGGAAGATGGCATGGGGGGGGGGAGGCTGTGAGGTTCCCTGACCTCTCATCAGTTACATCGTTGTTGCTTACTGGGAGGGGTGCAGTGACGCAGTGCAAACGCACCAGTAGAAGCATCGGATTGGCTCTGCTGGTGCAATTGCACCATGCTGACCTTGTTGGTACTTCTCCCCTTCCTCTCTACCTCCCAATAAGCAGCAATTGTGCAACTGACCAGAGGCTGGGTGAATGCCACCATTCCACCATGCTGTCTGCTGCTGTTCAGTAAGCTTCATGACAAGAAGGGATATGGAGATGTTATTTCTTATCTCTCTGAGTCTATAGCCCTATTCAGACATTCTGGAAAGTGCAGCAAACAATATATGAAGGAAGGGCTGCAGGGATTATTAAGCTAGCTCCATTCCACTCCTGTCTCAGTCCCTGTTACCCTTCATGAGTTGGAGTCCAACTACCTGAAGCAGGCAGCTCCCAATTTTCTTTGAGGGAAGCCATGTCTATTAAAGCCATTTAGGTGTGCTTTAAATGTATGCCATGGATGTCACCCAAGTTCCATAGGGTTTGTGCCCAGGTAAGAGGATACAACAGCCCCACATTCATGACTTTAAGAATCAATGAGTGTTGCTGAATTCCCATTGGTTCCCATGGGATGTGAGTGCATTTAACATTGTTTGGATATTTTCAGAGAGCTGGTGAATACTTTGCAGTAGTTGAGTATTATCTATAAGCACTATATCATGTATATATTCGGTCACTGATCTCTTTGGACATAGCCACTCGTGGAATGGCCTCATCTTTTTAATATGCTTTATTAATGTGCCAGTTCAAGCAATGAGCCATGTAATGTTATCACTGCTTAGCACTACCCAGAGACTTCACAAGATGTCACATACAATAGTAGTGGTAGTTCATATTATGACTCCCCTTAAAGGTAGCCAATGCTTTTAATGATGCTTTATCTCTTTCTCTATATGCAGCCGATACAGTTAAAACCAAGATAAACGGCTTGCTCCTTCAGAGCAAGCAGTGGGGTGGCTTTGTACTGTCAGTGGAATCAAATAGACAGGAATGAATAGCATTTGAAACAAAATTATGTTACACGGTTGCATTGCATGGTAGAGATTGTCGTCTGTGGGAAAGGCAATAGATGAATTCTTAATAACAAAAATTGTAATATTATGTAGTGGTAGGTTTAAAAATGGCTAGTTAGAAAGACATGATAGTTCTCCCATAGTTCTCTGAACATGATGTTAAACACACATCTATATAGCACATATCCAACTGTATATTCATTCAACAAACATGACCTTGAGATAAAAGAACGTAGGATGCATCTGGGTATATGAGGGGTTGTGGGGGGCTTCCCCCTAAAGGTTAGGGGAGGCTCAATGGACACATCAAGGGGGTGGAATTCTTGTGCTGACTTCCCTTATTTTGTCAGTAGACTAGTGTTCTTATTTCAAATTCCAAACACATTTCCGATTACAAGCAGCAAAGAGGTCAAGAATGAAACTGATGGGTGGATTTTTCCCAGAGAAATGGCGTATACACAAACAAACAATTCCTTGTAGGGAAGAGTACAGCAGATGAGCAAAAAATTCAGCCAAGTGGAGAGCAAGGGTTAAAGCTTTAATCTCCTCAGAGCAGCTGAGGTTGGAGCTGAGATTTATACCCTCAACTTTAGAATAAGCCAAACTTAAGAAGGAGGCCCCAGAAAGTGATGCACATTGTGTTACAATGTGCTTGGGTTGTGACCTCTAAAAGTAAGCATTTTCAATACTGTGTCTTGAAAAGGCTTACTTAGAGGTAAGTATACCCCCAAAAAGGTATGAGGGGATTAGTCAGACTTTTTAAAACTTAAAAAGAGATTTGGGCTAGAAGTATTGTAAGGGCAAAAAGTATCTTTATAGAGAAATGATATATGATAAAAGAAGACAAGGTGTGATGAGAGGTGATGCTGTAGTAAGCTGAAACTTATGGTAGCTGAAGGAAAGCTGATGTGTTGTGAGAACTGCAAAAGCCTAGTCACGGCATACATATTTTGCCAATAATCTGAAGGGACAGAAACCATTATTCTACCCTGCTATTTTCTTCTCTCCAATAAGGCTTCTGTTTCTTGCAACTTGCCAAGTCTCATTGCTCTGTTACTTAGTGTCAGCTGGCGGTCAAGACCCATCCTAACACCAATAAAGCAATGAATTGCAGCAGCATATTTATGCCTGCTTAGTCTTCATGAGGTTAATCAAGTTGAGCCAGTTCTAAAACGTGTCTTTGTACTGACTCCAATCAGGCTTGTCAAGGGAAGACAGTCTGTTCCGCTATGGTTGAGAATACCCATGAATGAGGCTTTGGAACGCTTGGCTTGTGGTGAGTTTTCTTGAGTGGAGATATACTGAGTTGTTGTTTTTTTTAAAAAAAAAAAGAAAGAAAATCATTTACTATACATTTACACTGAGCTTTCTGTGAAATAGTGTAAGCAATGAATACAAACATTATTTGAAGCAGCCATCTCTAAATGCACCAGAAGCCCTCCTTTCAGAAGTAATCATCTCCATTCAAATCCTTCCTTGAATTAAACAATGAGGAGGTCATAAGAAAGCTTTCCTTCAATGAACACAGAGCTTCAATGTCTATTTTTCCTAATGCAACAATTAATGTTGATCAGTTAAACAAAGCCAACAAGAGGCTACCAGGTGCCTAAACTTCAAGTATCTGTTTTTTGGGATATAATGTATGAGAATTTCCAAATTTATGCCCTCCCAGCTGTCTCAGTTCAGCCTGCCCTCACAGCACTTGTCCTGTATACAGCAAGGACTTGATTGGACTGAATTCCTATCCATCTCCCAGCCTGTGTATGGAGGGAAGGAAGAGTGTGTCTTTTATCTCCAACTACCCAGCATACCTGTCACATCTGCAACATAAACAAATGCCTAGTTGTGGGGATAGCATTCAAATACGAGACATGCTTGTAAAATCCAACATGTGAAGGAGCCTTGACTGCACATTCAATATTTCAGGGGGATCTAGGGATGGCTCACACTATTTGAGCAGACATGTGTTGAATTTTGTGTGTGTATGCCTTTGTCACTCCACAGAGCTTTAGGTAAAAATGGAGCTGGGTTCATACAGAAACTTGCAGAGTCTTCACCTTGAGTGTGAAGAATCAGCAAAAGGGGGGTGATTTTCATCCACCCTAAAATATATACAGTGACTGTTTAGAAAATTAACAGCGAGTCACATTGTTTCAATTGGATGCACTTCCCCGAAAATGTACGTAGGATTGCAGCCTGAATGTTGGATTCTGCCTCTGTATAGAATTCTAATTTTACTGAGAATTTTATCAATTCCAAGTTTTAAAACTGGAACAGAATTTCTTTGAAAACAACAACAACCTCTAAATCTCATTTCTAAACACACTGACTCTAACTCCGAGCTTATTATTCACTTGCCACAAGACTTAATATCACTGCCAGGGGAATATGAAGAAAAAGTTCAGGTATGCGAGCATGTCATGACCAGACTAAAAATGAGGCCCAAACATCCATTCCTGGATTCTGAACTGTTGCCATACTGCCAGGCTTTGGGGAATCCAATCTCTCCCATGGTGGCAGCCAAGAAGCAGGTAAACAAAATGAGTTCTTACCAAGTCTTTTATTCAATATTCACAGAGAGAGAACATAGAAATGCCATTTCTCTTAGATAATGGCATTGCTCCAAGTAAAGTCACACCCCCTCCATCTCTCCTATTATACGTCATCCCTGCGTCAGCTGATCTGTGCTTTTTGCCTCTGAGCTTTCTGTTCTACTACTCTCAATGCACACTGGGTCCTGGGAGAAGGGAGGCTCAGGAATGCTTTCTGAAGACACTGGGTCTGTCATCTGTTTCTCCCCTGATACTACTTCTTCCTGCTTCTCTCCTCTGCAGCTTCTGAACTATGACCTTCTGCAAAGGACTGTTGTAAATCTATATTGTCCTCCTCTTCGCGGGAAGGTTCAAGAAGACCCATTCCTCCTCAGTCCAGTCCCTGACACATACATGGAAAGATAGCATATTATAGAGACATCTAGACTACAGCCCCTTTGTTTGACAAGTCAAGTTTCTATTTGTTCAACTTTCTCATGTGGGAGCATTCAGAAGTCCAACTCTACATCAAGTGAAGTGGTGCCATCCAGAGAACACTGTGCCTCAATAAGCAGCTTGCCATGTGGGGTAGAGTCATGGCAATAGTCTCCTGGCAGATGAGTTGCTGCCAATAACCGGGAGTGGTGTGGTTGGGGCTACATAGATCTGCCAAAAGAGGCAATCCATCATCCCCAGCAGTACACTCGCACAGCCCTGACCTCACCCCTTCCCCTCCAGCAAAAAGCCAGAGGCTCTGTTGCCAGGAGAGTATTTCTGCCATTCAAAACCACTGAGTGAGCCACTCCTAGCATGTCACATCCTATATCTCCACATTTTTGAGCTGCCCTAGACCTTCTGTGTATATATTTTACTGTGCCCCCGTCTATTCCTCCTTCTGATTATGGGAATGCTTAAATACGGTCATCTACTGAAATGATGCTCTGCTGATTGCGATCTGCTTCTCATAAGCTTAATTAGAGTCCTTGAGACATAGGAAAGGTGATTGAATGGCCAGAACATGCAAGCAGGGTATACAAGCAACATAATATTTAAAAGCAGCACTGTGTCTTCTTGAAGATCTGCAACCGGGCAAAATGAATATTCAGGAGGCTAACTCAGGATTTAAAGCAATCTGCCAAATCTACCAGTCAAGCTCAGTCCATCCCTAATGCTATTAAAAAGAACTTTTGTTCTTATTAGTATTGCTGGTTAATTGTGTATTTATATGTTTTCATCCAGAAATATGATGTGCAAGGTTTGTCAAGCTAGAAATACAAATAGTCAAAAGCCATTACTTTGTTGCTTTCAGTTATAGAAAACCAATGGAAATACTTCACTTGGGACTGAATGTATTAAAAAATATATTATAAAACAGTGTGATAAATATTGTAAATCAATGTGATTTGGGAGATGCTTAAAAAATGCTTATGTGGGATCGTTTGTTCTGCAGAACAAAGCACAGAATTGATTCTGAAGCACCATTAGTGCTGAGTTCAAAGAGGATTACTTTTTCTCCTTATGCATACAAGGCCAATGGTGGTACTTTTTTTTGTATAACACAGAGTGAATAGTCCACATTCCAGTATAAGCCTGTTGAACTTTTCAATGTAAAAAAAATATGTTTCAGTTCGTGGCTACTCTGAGAATTAGTGGAGAGATACTGATTTCATCAAGCACATGCAAAAAGTTTCCTTACTTTGACTTTGACTTTCAGCTTGTCTCTCAGATATTGAAAGCCAAACACCACACAGCATTGAAGAATCAGTGTAACAGGAAACTTAAAGCAAAGCATGGATCTGATAAATGCTACAGCACTAAGATCTTCAGCATTTGAGACATTCTCAGCAGAGCTTTATTTCCAATAATATAAGGGTAGTATGTGGTGGTCAAGGAAAGCAGATGTAGGCAATAAGCTGATGTCCAGTGAGAAATTGGGGCTTTCATCACAGATGACAACCTGGGAAGTTCTATTATGATGACATCAATGGAGCACAGTGGACATGCAAGGGAAGATTTCCTATGAAGTGGGAAATGCAAAGACATGAACAAGAGCCTTGGGAGGGGGTGGATTTCACATATTTGTTGGAACTTATTGACCAGATCATTGGCTGCAGGCCACCATTTCTGTTTTATTTCCCAAATCTCTGCAAAGCAGAAAATACCCTTTTCTTAACTAATAAAACTGTGTCGGCTATAAGGTCCCTGGAGACCCATACGCACAAAAAATGTTAACTATAAAGCCTATGCAAAAAGGAAGTGTAAAACGCCTATCACAGCTATTGGCCTCAGAACGGAATTATGTGTGGATGTTAGGGCACTACATAACAGGGCCCATGAGAGATTAGCTAGTTTGGATTTCACTTCCAAGAGGCATCACATACTATAGCTGAAGACATAGTTTCATGTGTTTAAATTGTCCAATATATAGGGTTCCCAGGGAAAGATTCCTTAGGGGTCTGATTAGCAGTACTGTTGGATGGTCTGATTCTGATGCTATTTGCTCACCTACCCCTACAATTAAGTTTTTCAGTAGCTGCTGAAAAAGGCCATCAAGAGATGTGTCCTGCCTATTGATAGATTGTGATGACACGTGATCATCTTAAATGAGTGTATACTGACCTTTCCCTTCCGCTGATATTTTGCGCTGGCATATTTTAAAGGTTTCGTGCTGACATTTGATTTTTAAACAAAGAAATGACTCGCTGGCCTACATTGTTTGTTAAATTTAAATTTAATTCTTGCTTTCATAAAAACAGGAAGTGGCAGTGTTAAGTTGTGGGTGAACATGTAAGATGACACAGCGATTCTTCAAACAGCTCTTGTTTATTCACAGGCCAGGACAGAACTGAACTGAAGGGGGGACCACTAGGAGCGCATCAGAAGATGGCTGACAATAACATCTCTCCGACCCACACGAGGTAAATTGGAGGCTGTGATGGGAGTAAATAGCCTCCCTACCCCCCCCGATTGTGGTGGGGGACTCCCTTGCCTGCTGTGCCCTATACCACCCCCTAATTTGTGGGGATGGGGGCACTAGGCACAATGCCCTCCTGTGGGATTTCGATGCTCCTGGACGCCGTCTCTGATCCGTGCCACTAGCTGCAAGAACTTCAAAAGAAACAATTTGGATGAAGTGAATGCACATATCTCAAGGAAGAAGGGGGAGTAAAAACTGCTAACAGAAGAGATCTCTGATAAAACAAGATGAGTCGGAGGAACAAGTATAAATCATGAGAAGATACGCCAAGACTCGGTATGGCAAAGGGACTGATGGGGGAGGAGGAAAAAACTTTCCTTTCTTTCCCTTATGTGATTAAACAAGAATCCCCCCCCTCACAAGTCAGAAATGTCATTTTAAGGACTTAAGCTGTGGATTTAAGGCTGTGTGGAGATAAACTTTCGAACCAAAGCATGTTTTAAGAAGAGCGTGGAATGTATAAGGGCTTTGGAATGACGCAGTTAAAAATTCCGTCGCCATATTGGGAAGTTCTGTCGGAGGACTTAAGTCTGAGAGGAGAAATAGAGAAATAGAGCTGTTTTTATATTGTGGGTGAAACTCCTCAGTGGGACAAGAACGACAGTTCTGTAATTAATGATGGAAAGAGTGCTGTTATCTATGAAGGCGATGATATATGGAAACCATCTCGATTTGAGGATTGGAGGAACGGAAAAATTCACACAGGATTATTATTGGTGTTTATCGGCTTAAGGAGACTATCAGAAGAGATCATAAAGAAAAAAGAAAATATATGAACAAGATGTGATGTGGAAACAGCAAGATAAGACTGGATAGAATTATGAACTTTGTTTGGACTGATTTGGACATTAACGCAGTGGCAAGAAGATGATCAGAATCCCCCTTCGGATCTTGAAATATGGGTTCCCTCAACAAAATTTAAAATTCGGCTTTGTAATTCGGAATTTATGTGATGTGATTTGATTTGATTTGATTGGCCGGTTAATAAAAAATATTTTTTTTAAAAAAGAACTGAACTGAAGGGCTCAGTCAGCCTGCTTATATAGAGCTCCAGTACAATGTAACTGTAACAATTTTCTAAAACTATCCAATCACTGAACGTCACTTTCGATCCCTTATTTGCATAACTATCTACAGTATCCCCCTGCTGGCCCAGGGTGAGAACATCAGTACATAACAGGCGGCATATTGAATTTGTGGGGCATAAGGAGCGGGAGGCATAGAACTTAAAAAAAAATGTGTTAGAAGGCTACATGGATCTGAACTTCCAGTAGCACGTTGAAACACTGTGCTGAAGGGAAGGCCCCTTGGGAATTTGGGATTCTGTGTGACAAAGCGAAAAGCTGTGATAGCTTAAGGGTTTTCATGACAGTTCCAGCAATTTTAGGGCAGTTAAAGACTATGCTTTTGTTCCTCAGCCTACTTTTGCTTCTGGCTCCCCATCCGCCACTAGTATGTGGCCCTCAGGAGGTTGGCCAGAAAGGATTGTGGCCATTGATGAAGGTCCCCAATCCCCTAATTTGACCCTTGTTTGATGACCATGTGGACCAATGAGTCTATTTACTGGCCCCTGTGGGTAAACCCTCAGCGCCTAGGGCTTGCCGATCGCATGGTCGGCGGTTCGAATCCCCGCGGCGGAATGAGCTCCCGTCTTTCGGTCCCAGCTCCTGCCCACCTAGCAGTTCGAAATCACCCTTAAGTGCAAGTAGATAAATAGGTACTGCTTTATAGCGGGAAGGTAAACAGCGTTTCTGTGTGCTGCGCTGGTGCCGGCTCGCCAGAGCAGCTTCATCATGCTGGCCACGTGACCTGGAAGTGTCTCCGGACAGCGCTGGCCCCCGGCCTCTTAAGTGAGATGGGCGCACAACCCTAGAGTCGGACACGACTGGCCCGTACGGGCAGGGGTACCTTTAAAAAGGTAAAGGTAAAAGGTAAAGGTACCCCTGCCTTTACGGGCCAGTCGTGTCTGACTCTGGGGTTGTGCGCCCATCTCGCTTAAGAGGCCGGGGGCCAGCGCTGTCCGAAGACACTTCCGGGTCACGTGCCCAGAGTGACAAGCTGCATCTGGTGAGCCAGCACAGCACACGGAAACGCCGTTTACCTTCCCGCTAGTAAGCGGTCCCTATTTATCTACTTGCACCCGGGGGTGCTTTCGAACTGCTAGGTTGGCAGGCGCTGGGACCGAGCAATGGGAGCGCACCCCACCGCGGGGATTCGAACCGCCGACCTGACGATCGGCAAGTCCTAGGCGCTGAGGTTTTACCCACAGTGCCACCCGCGTCCCCTAGGGGTACCTTTACCTTTACCTTTATCATTTCTAAAGACATTCTCAGCTCAGAGACTTCTTATTCCCTCAACTGAGACGTTAGATATGAAAGACAAGGGGAATTAATTGTTTGTTTTGGCATTCCGGTGCTTGTCTCTTTTTCTGTATGAAGTCTTTTCACTATGTGTTAGATCCAATTTGGAGTGGGTGGGTGGATTCAGAACCTATTACCCCTTCAATGTTTACTACATTTCGAGAAACTTTTGGATAGTAATGGAGTAAGTTAGCTAATTAAAAGGAATTGCAATAATAAAATTTAAAGCCAGAAATTAATGAGAGAAAAAAGACCTCGCAAATAAGTTAACTCAGATAATACTGGGCGAAGTTTCCCATCTGTGCCTGTTTCCACTTCCTGATGAAGGCAATTTTAGTTGACTGCTACACGAAATTAAGAATGTGACTAGGCATCATGTTATACTGTTATGGGGTGGGGTAGTTAAATTTATACAGTTTTGTGCCTTTCAGTTAATTTATTTTTTAGAGAGCTATATGATCTCAGAGGTTCAAATCATTATTTGAAATAGGATCTGAAAGCAGAGTCTTTACATTAAATAGTGACTCTGCCTTCTAGCTCTTTTAGCAAATTTCAAGGAAATTAATGGCATGAATTAAGTGTTAGGCTTTCATTTTATCACTAGAAATTAATTCATTCTTACAAATGAAGAAAACCAAAACTACAGAGGGAGGAAAATGTGTGTCTTTACTAAACCCACAACCATATCTGATGTATGTAATCGTAACATTTACAGCTATTGCGATTTAATTAGAAGCCAATAACATTTATGTTTCACACATAGAAATAATTTAACATGTTAAGAAAGTGGTTTTAATTTGGGGGAAAATGTGGGATTCAGCACACACTGCATTTGAAAGAAGTTTGGCAACGCTGAGCAGTTTGTCAAGCTATTAATTGCATTCTGATGAAGAGAAACGTAATGCAAAGCTACAAAGTCAAAGAAACATCTATGTTAAATTTGAAGCATAGAACATCCAGTGCAGTCTTTAATATTTCACAAAAAACATCTTTACTGAGGCTACGAAGCAAGGATAAATATCTTAGTCCTCCCTACAATCACAATATTGATCAGGGGGCCCCTACAGCTTTTATATTATTTAAAAATAGACATATTCAATGTGACTATCCATGTAACATAACGTGTAGTTTGCAATATATATTCTGAAGGACATGGGTTTTGGGGGGCAGATATCAGAACTATCCCAAACTGTAAATACAAAGCTTTTGCTACTAAAATCTCAAATATTCAAGAGTGGATTGTGACATAGGCATTCCATGCAAAGGTTCCAGATTCGAGAGCATCTAATAATTTGGGATGTTGTAGCTGATGACATTTGCTGGTCAAAAGAATTTTAGCTTAATTCTAATTTTTAAAAGTATACTTGATATATACAGAGGAACTTAGACTGTTCTGCAACCTTGCAGTCCTCTGTATTAGGCTAGCCAAGAAGATGACAGTGATCAGGTGACAAATCATTCCTTTCCAGTCCATATAGTTTCAGATGTGTTCACTCGTATGCCTGTTATTTCCTGTTTCCTTATTATTCTGTTCAATTTTTTTCCGGATTAATTAAAACAAACATTTAAATACACATTTTGCTCTCAAGATTTGTATTCCTGACATATATTGGCAGACTGATTAGAAACCTTTGGGAAGTATAGAAACTTAAGTTTCAATATCTGCATTTATGAAGGTGTATGGTGGCGCTGTGGGTTAAAGCCTCAGCGCCTAGGACTTGCCGATCGAAAGGTCGGCGGTTCGAATCCCTGCGGCGGGGTGCGCTCCCGCTGCTCGGTCACAGCGCCTGCCAACCTAGCAGTTCGAAAGCACCTCCGGGTGCAAGTAGGCCAGCGGGAAGGTAAACGGCGTTTCCGTGTGCGGCTCTGGCTCGCCAGAGCAGCGATGTCACGCTGGCCACGTGACCCGGAAGTGTCTTCGGACAGCGCTGGCCCCTGGCCTCTTAAGTGAGATGGGCGCACAATCCCAAAGTCTGTCAAGACTGGCCCGTACGGGCAGGGGTACCTTTACCTTTACCTTACTTAAAGCATATTTAATACACTTCTAAAGCATGTGACTTACTCCAAAGAATCCTGGGACCCATACCCCCCCCCAAATACGGCTACTATTTCCAACATCCTTAACAAACTACAGTTCCCAGGTTCCTTTGGGGGAAGTCATATTCTTTATATGTGAAGGTAAAGGTAAAGGACCCCTGGATGATTAAGTCCAGTCAAAGGTGACTATGGGATTGTGGTGCTCATCTCGCTTTCAGGTCGAGGGAGCTGGCATTTGTCCACAGACAGCTTTCCGGGTCATATGGCCAGCATGACTATACCACTTCTGGCACAATGGGACACCATGATGGAAGTCAGAGCACACGGAAGCACCGTTTACCTTCCCGTCACAGCGCTACCTATTTATCAAATTGCACTGGTGTGCTTTCGAACTGCTAGGTTGGCAGGAGCTGGGACAGAGCAACAGGAGCTCACCCCATCGCGGGGATTCAAACTGCAAGCCCAATTTGATGTGCACTGAATATGCTTTAAATGTGTAGTGTGGATCTATCTGTGGATTGGGTCAGTTTGTACTGGAGTCTGCAAATAAAAAAATTATCCAGCCTCCTTCCACTGGCCTTGTTTCCATCATTATACTTCATGGTTAGGCCTTCAAAGCTCACAATTCTCTGGCTTTCAGGACATCCTTTTCGCCAAGGTAACTTCTCCCTAGTTGCTTCCCTGGTGACACATAAGGCTCAGACTCCAGATTTCTACTACAATATAACTACGTTAAGCATTTCAGATATAATGGTTTCTGCTTTAAGATTTTATACAGAAATATAATTTCTTTAGCAGTATAAATACATCTGCACAGAATCAAGCCATATCTGCTGGAAATCTCATTAGGAATTTAATGAGAATCTTGGTTGCATGTTATAGGCAACGGCGGCTTGGAGGGGGGGCGGTCTGAACAAAACATCTGTAGTAAAACTTACATTTCACCAATCCCTTGAGTCAAACACCACTTAACATACTTTTATTTAGCTTTGAGAGAAATTTAGAGATTTCCAGTACACAATTGCAATGACAGCTACTGATTTTATTTTTTTTTTGCATTTTTCAATGTAGATAGTTTACATAGGCATCACCTTCTATTTTCCCCACAGTCTTTGTAAATATATATTTTTTTCTTTTAAAAAAAACCCTCTCCAAAACCTTTTCTCTGCACTGACTATACAAATAGCAAGAAACCAAAACAAAACAAAAAAAAACACCTCTGTAATCACAGCAGAAGAATGCAAAAAGCAAGGTCAATGCACATGGATGAACTGCAAGCCCTGCCTTACAACTATTTAAAATCTCAGCATTCAAGATGCAATTGCAACTCCTACATAGGAGCCAACTTTTAAGGGCTGTGGGGGCTTCGGCCCCCACAATAAAACATCTGAGGAGGCCAGGCCCCCACAAAGTTGATGAGTGTTCCCATTGAAATGGGGTGTGGGCACTGCATCATATGATCATTTATGCAGAGCTGGACTTACCTCAGCCCGCACAATATTTTCTTCGTTGGTACCCCTGATCTCCCACATTACATATATGCAACTGCACAGTGCAAGAACTACTTGGGGCATATTTGCAAGGAGTACAAGTTTGCTGAGACATTTACCCTGTGTGATGCCTGCAGAAACTAGCCTACTGTACAAAACCACTATTTGCATTTTTAGCTCCGCCCACTTTTGTCTCTGGCACCACCCACCACTGACACGTGGTCCTCAGCAGGTTGTCCTGAGGGGAATTTTTCCTCAAGTGGAAAAATGTTCTCTTCTCATAGGCACCAACAGGCATCAAGGCACCAATGGGTGATATAACCCTTTTGCCTTCACATAATAAAATCCATTGACTACCTCCAGAGAGAAAAGCCTCATTTTTTTCTAGATTACTCTCACAGAGAGCAATTTATTATCAGATAAAATATTGACAATGAGCTTTTTAAAATTTTATTTTTCAAATCCTCTTTCTGCCACCCTCGCAATGTATAAAATTAAGATCTGTTTAGTGTATAATAGCTCTGTTTCAGAAAACCAACAAGGAGAACACAAGCGGCTACATCTGGGGAGACAGAAAGTCTAGTTTCAATGCTTTAAATAGCTCGGCAGGCACTATAGTTAAAGGAAAAGTTGCAGTGTACAGCAAGCCTGTCAGTGAGAGATACCCAACTCAGAAAAGGAGGCCACGTTCTACCAGGCAGACGCTATTTATAAAACAGGGACACATTTCATTGTTCTGGAGAGTGTCAATTTGATTCATTAGAATCAATACTGTCCTCTTCCTCTGCAGCTATTACATTCAGAAATGAGAGGGCAGATTTGTCATACCAAGATTAATTTCCACTCACCAATCAAGAGAGTTTTAGTCCCAGCAATAGCAACTTGAATCAACACATTATTTCATGGATTTTGTCACAGTTGTTCTCAAGCTCGGATCAAAGAGTTTCTTCAGCAGTGGAAATGGTTGGAAGAAAAGTACACATGGGGCATTTCCTCAGAGGAAATACAATTTACAGTAGCTGGCATTTTTTTTTGCCAAGTTAAGACACATAAAGGCTACTCAGGGCAGATTTGCCACTGAAATTACTATTACAGTCAAGAATTCCCATTATTTTTAAATCCTGATTGGGGATGGAAGAGAAATCTATAGAACTCCGACTCCATAGTAGTCTCAACTAGATCATGACCTTACAATGGATCACGAGTTCCCTTTAGAATCCACAGTCCTCCAGATCTGATTATGAAGTGACCCAGTGACTTCCTCTATCCACACACACACACAATATAACTTTCTACAAAACTCCAAAAGTCAACTTGCCACTCACAGCATGGAACAGGTAGCATGGTGGAGCTACTTACCATTTAGAATAGAAAGAGCAAGCTCTCTTGAGAGACACATCATCAGTATAACATAGCAACTGTGGAAGATTAAAAGCCTGCTAGAACAAATTGCCAGTTGTGTTAAGTTTAACTCCTAATCTAAATGCAAGTGGAGATGAGGCCTGGTGGGTCTTCCCAGAAATTGCATTCAACCACCTAGGTGCCACCACAAAGAAGGCCCTATCTTTCACACACCCTGGCTACACCCTGATGATGAGAGAGCACATAGAGAAGGGACTTGTGTCCCCAGCATTTTAATGCTTGGGGAAGTTCATAAGGAAAAGTGGTTTTTAACTACGGAGACAGTGGTCTTCTACAATCATGAACAAAACACATCTGCAGGAAAACAGATGGTGCCATTATTTAAAGCATAGTACTGGCTCATCTGTCTCCTCACCGCTCTTGGAAACAGGATGTTGAACCAGATAGATTCTCATTCTGATCTGGCAGACATTTCCTTACATTCTTTAAACTGATTAAACAGATGAGGAACCAGAACCCACAAAAACAGAGATTATGAGCCAGATCTTCCATGGAAACCCACTACTTGGGATCAGGAAATGAAACTGAAGATAGAATATTTCCATATGTTTAACATACTACTGACTAACATTATCTATAATAGAAAAAAAATATTTTCAATTTAGAAAGGTTTCATTAAACTTTTAATAATAATGCCATTGACATCCCACGAGTGGTAAAATATGGCATGATCTAGCAAGATTCAAGCTCCATTAATTTCAATGAGAGTCAGACTGAAATCTACTTAAAAAATACTTGATGTGAGTTCTTTGCAATGCATAAACATATGGATAAGGTATTCTTTTTAATATTCAGACTCAACAGATTCCACCAAGATGGAATCTAAATATAGGATCAGAGATCAAATAAAAACTGGATTTGTATCTTCAACTATAATTTTTCAACATACTCATCACTTATCAATATACAGTGGTACCTCAGGTTAAGTACTTAATTCGTTCTGGAGGTCCTTTTTTAACCTGAAACTGTTCTTAACCTGAAGACCACTTTAGCTAATGGGGCCTCCCACTGCTGCCATGCTGCCGCTGCACGATTTCTGTTCTCATCCTGCAGCAAAGTTCTTAACCTGAGGTAATATTTCTGGGTTAGCGGAGGCTGTAACCTGAAGCGTATGTAACTCGAGGTACCACTGTAAATTAAAATATTGGTGTTATTTGACACTTGTAAGATTAACCTAAATTTATAATATAAGCCACATAAAACAGTTGTTAATTGAAGTAGTGCAGGCTTACATGATTGATGGGCATCTCTTTCATTTAAAAGATTTTGGATAGAAATTACAGAAATTATTTACAAAATTATTTACAAAATACCAAGAAACAGACTGAACTCTCTCTCTTTCTCTCTCTCTCCCTCTCCCCCCCCCTCTCTCTCTGTGTCTCCCAGCTGCCAATTTTCAAACACAGTTATAAAGGACTCAAAGTGTGAGCCAGTGGTCTTTCCTCCATCTGTGGGTCTAATTCGGAATGGCTGTAGGCTCTAGCACCCTCTGATGTCATCACATAGGGCCAACAGCAAAGGGGAAGGTTCATAGTTCAGTGGTACAGCATCTGCATTGCAAGCGGAAGGCCCCAGATTCAATCCTTGGCATCTCCAGGTAGAGTTGGGAGGGACTCCTGCCTGGAATCCTGGAGAGCTCCTGCTGACCAGTGTAGACAGTACTAAGCTAGATGGACCAATGGCCTGACTCATAGTTTCTTATGTGTTCCTGCGTGTAACAGGAGGCTGCAGTGTGGTCTGAGAGCAGGTAAAGAGCCAGGACTGAACTAGCAGGGAGGCTACAGAAACCAGCAAATATACTGGCCTCAAAAGTAAATCAGAGGAGCTGAGAAAGATGGGTGAAGGACCTGAGAAGAAGGAACAGAATGAGATGGAGAGCCGAGAGGCAACAAGGAGACAGCGAAGAGGAGGTGAATGGAATGAGAGAGACAGAAGTACAAGAAGTGGATAGGAGTTGAAGAGAAAATGAGGAAGAGTTGACATCTGGAGATCACACCATTGGCTACCCATGTTGTAAGAACTAACTTTTTACATTGATTTCAAAGGGATCTAAATGTGACCAGTTTAGCTTGAATCCAAGCCATGGATTTCAGGAGTTTAGATTCAAAAGGACTTTGTTCACTGTATCCTAGTAGCACAGGAAGTTTGTCATCACCTTCATTTATTTTGTGTTTCTTCTGTAGAGAGGACTCCAGACTTTGGCAGTTAGCTGTGTCACTCATCACATGCCTGAGGAAAGGAAAAAGCACTTCATTCATGTTAGCAAACAGCATTACCTGTTCATATGAGTGCTGGAACTTCCAATGTTTAGACCATGTGTTCCATTCAAAGAAAAGTACAGAGCTAGTACTCTACTCCTTATCCTATGAAAGGCTGTATAGCACTTAACCCAGATTTCCTTACAATGGCTTTACAAGGCACTAGGGAGGCAACGAACATCACTGAACTCCTTTCATATTAAACCACATGTTGAACTCAAATTAGTATCCCACAGATGGAAAAAGAAAAGGCTTTTTCGGTTGGCTATGCATGCTTTTTTATTATTGAACAGTGAATCTGGGGATTTCTTCCCATAATTCTACCTATTTTTTGTGATTCATCTGACTCAGAAATGTTAGGCTTTCCTTTCATGGACACTAAATATTGCAGTAAAAAACAACCCTGTGCAGTCTCTCTTTTTACACTCACTCAAATGTAGGGAGGAAGAGTAACAAATGTAGGGAAGAAGAGGAAGAGTAAGATTCTTCTCACCACTTAACCAAACAATAAAGACTACCAGCTTATCAAGTGTTTTCATGCACACACCAAGTCCAGAGACAGCATTGACATTTAGCTGAGGATGACATGTTGGATCCTTAAATAGTGATGATTGCGTGTCCAGAGGCTCCAGATAACCCTGAGATCTGCCTGAGAATGT
Organism: Podarcis cretensis; assembly: GCF_951804945.1. Taxonomy (NCBI): domain Eukaryota; kingdom Metazoa; phylum Chordata; class Lepidosauria; order Squamata; family Lacertidae; genus Podarcis; species Podarcis cretensis. Next base: position 54,619,944 of record NC_137178.1, read on the forward strand.
CATCCACTGGCTTCAGGCCTGTTTCTTTGCCACAAATGGTACTTTCCACTTCACCTGGGCTTGCATGGCATTGTTAGTCTCCAATCGTCCAATAGATTTTTGCCATAAAACTGCTTCCAGCTCCATCACGGTGTCTGGGGCTTCTGTACCATGAAACTGTATCTGATGCATATTTTACAGGGGGAGGAATGCTTTCTAGCTCAGTTTCTAAAATTTTAAAAATTGCTTTAGGCAGTGATCCTAAGGGAAGAAGAACTTGGAAGAACTTTTGATTCAACACAACTGGAATTGCTTTCAACTCAAGGCAGTGCTTGAAGTGGGGTAGGATGGGATAGAAAGACATTCTCTTTCATTTCCTCCCTTTATACTGTCCCCCCCCCCAAGTTGGCATAATTGAGTTTCACTTCTCTCCCCAATACCACCATTTTGGAACTATCCCACTTTCCTTTTCATCCCACTTTGAGCACCAAGTAAAGGAGATTAGGATTTTGGGTGGTCATATACAATTTTTCATTCAGTTCTACAAGGTATAATTTCTCTGATGTATCAGTTAGATAAGGAACAGTCACTCTTTACTGACAGTACAGTTGTTCAAGTATCAAGCAACTTCTCGACCTGTACATATTCCAGGGAACGTGTGTTGAAATGGAGACAAGAAAGCTACTATGTTCCATTTCAGTAAGTGCACAGGTAGCAGTACTTTTAGAATGAGAAAATCGTAATTGTAAGCCAAGGCTCGCTCTTTCTTTCTTTCTTTCTTTACTTTCTTTTTACAGCACTATAAACACTCACAGGCTATTTTTCCAGGTCAAATGCCATGCTTGAAATACCAAAATTAAATGCCAAAAAATTAATTAAAATCATAGCTTGGAGAGTAATTGTAGACTTAATCAAGCATAAACGTCTCCTGAATGGGTGTGGGGAACTAGGATTTATTCACTGGTGCCTGAATTCCCCAAAATGGAAGAGCTATGTGTAATAAGGCTGAACCGAAATTCAAACACATGCAAGCACACTTTTACAGGACACTACATTACCCCGTGAATGAAGGGGGGGGGGGTTCCTTTGGAGTGGATGAGTTCTCATAACTTTTGGGTGTGGCAGGCTTGTCTCTAAAGAAAAGGCATTCAATATCTTCCTTCCTTCTTCCTCTCCATTTGTACACTAGGGGGAAAAGTTCTTCCAATGATTCAGGTATGGCTAAGCTGCCTTCAGCAACCTCCTTGTTTAGTGTAGAATGTTACACTGGAATCCTGTCAGGTCATAAGATGCAGTAGGAATGTCATGAATTCCAATGAAAATGGAAACCGAAGCAGAAATTGCCAGTGTTTGCTTACTCATCCCACAACACAAATAATTCCAGTTGGTTTTCACTGTTGTTTTTTTTTAGTCCGCTTCTGATATGCAATTGATGATTTGATGGTGTATGCTTTGCATTGAAACCAATTCCCTTTCAAATGGTGCAAAAATAATTATGTCATTAATTACTGCACAGTGGTAGCTCGGGTTACAGATGCTTCAGGTTACAGACGCTTCAGGTTACAGACTCCACTAACCCAGAAATAGTACCTTGGGTTAAGAACTTTGCTTCAGGATGAGAACAGAAATCATGCGGTGGTGGCGCAGCGGCAGGCCCCATTAGCTAAAATGGTATCTCAGGTTAAAAACAGTTTCAGGTTAAGAATGGACCGCCAGAACGAATTAAGTTCTCAACCTGAGGTACCGCTGTATTTTGAATACACTTGTGTCAATGATGTACATAATGATGTAAATTACATTAAACAGACAGCACAAAAAGTAATATAATATTTGGAAAGTAAAGGAAATGGCACTGACTGTGATTAAAAGAGGTTCGAATGAAATTTGCTGCTTTCTTACATCCTTAACATGAAGCCGATGGGACTTTCCATTGAAATGCAAACAGCAGTTTTGGTGAGGTGATTTTTCTCAGGAATGTGGCAGGGAGTCCTCCCCATCTATGGGCTTACCACAGTCTCTTCAACTTCCAGTAGTTTCCCTCATTGGCTGGGACCTTTTGTGACTTTGGAGCACTGCTGTGGATACTAACTCAACTCAACTAGACTCACTCAACAAGGCCAATACAGATGTTACAAGCCACTACGGCACATCACAGTGGTTAGTAGTGCGGCCTCCACATGTGGTGAGCAACGTTCAGGTCATTCTGTATTGGCCCTAGTGACAGAACCATTTCCACAGAGGAGAACAGTGAGGATGCTTTCCTATTCAGTGAAAAGTGGTGAAGCTGGTATTATGAGCAGGTCCTCAGAATTACACAGGGGCAGGGGAACAACCAGTGAGGTATAAATAGTAGTTAACCAGAGAGCACTTCTGGTGACAAGGTGAAACCCTCCGCGTAGCAGGAAAAGAGGTTTTATGTCAGTTGAAATTTTAAAAAGTTGGGTTGAGGAAAATGAGCTGGAAGGGCTGAAGAAAGACCACCTACTCTTTTGCTGGAGGCAGCTGCCAACACAGCATATATTTTTTATATCTGAATATTTTCCAGCCTGGCAGAAAGGTATGTCTGAGGCACTTGCTTGTGTGTGTGTATATGTATATATGTGTGTGCGCATGTGCATATATAGATATATATATATATAATCACTGAGCCAAAAGATGTTGGCAAAGCTACATTAACTTCAGCCAACATAATTCACTGTCTTGCTTTTGGCCGCCAAGTTCTTAGTATTTATCCCGCAGAAGCTCACCTCAGGCCCATGCAATAATTTTTAATTGATAATTATACAAAATTGGAAGTATTTTATAACCAATTCAGAGCTGATGTTTTTCTCTGCTGCACGGAAGAATGGCCCTCCCCTCCCATTTCCACTCAACAGAATATTAGGACAATCAGCTCTGACTAAAGCAAAATTCAAAGGAAGTTTCGAGCTTCCTTCTGTGGTAAAGTATCTAAATAAATTTCGAGGAGAGCTGACAGAATGTCAATAAAATTAATAAGAGATCATGTAGGGTTTCACACACCTACTTTGCCACTAAATTTTCCTTAAAGCAAGAAGTGAGGGGCATCTGAATGGCCCTCACTAGACAAAACAGCATCTGCGGTGATTTCAAATGATTTTTTAACAGTATGTATGGATTTTCTCAAAGAGAGCCACATCTGTGGCAGTGCTTCAAATGTTTTAGAGGGGGATAGTTCCCTTATTCAGTCCTCCAATATCACATATTTATAAATTTTGATTTATTTGACAACAAATATATGCCATCTTCCCTTCAATGAGCTCAAGGTAATGTACATGGTTCCTTCCTCCTCTATTTCCCCCCAAAACAACCCTGAGGTGGGTTTTCTTGAGACAGAAGGACCCACGTCAGCCAGTTTGCTACATGGTTGCGTCAGGATTTGAACTCTGCTCTCCCAAGTTCCAGTCCAATATTTTAACTGCTACACTCCATGGGCTCTCAGTACATTAGGTGATCGAGTACAATGAGTGTTATAAATGTTGGCCACCTGTTTAGGAGACAAAATCTTTCCCCACTCATCTCCTTTGTGTGTGTGTTGGAGCACATATCTAAGGACAGAAATCTCTCCCTACATGCAAATATCCCATTTGCTATATTTGAACTCTGCTTATATAGAAGGAAAATGCATTAAGGAATTGGGCAACTGGAGTGATTGAATTCAGATTTTCCATTTCCTCTTAAGGTTCACTTCAACCTGTTTCCATGTCCCCAGAAAAAGAAAACTCCAGTTTAATGGATACATTCATAAGCGTTCCAAAGTCAAAATTAATTTTGCACGAAACTGATTATTTGCTCTCTAATAATGGAAAAGGCAAGGCAAAGAATGTGACAGAAAAGAATTCAAGCTATACTCAATTAGTGGAAAATTATTTGACAGGATTTTTAAAAGTCAATTTGCTTTATTCCTTTGTTATACAAACTAATATAATGTGCCAGTTTAGTCACTGATTTGATACCATTGCTCTGAGTAGAACTAAGTGAAGAATGAAGTATCAGTGGTGCAAATCAAATTCAATCGGTTGGATGTAGAGAAAAACCTGAAGATTGGTGCTGCTAGAAATTAAGTTTATTGCCTCCTCTTCTTCCACACCCCCAGTTTTTTGGGGTGTGTGTGTGTGGAGAGCACATTCTGAGCTCAGGCAATTTCCCCCCTAAATTTGTGATGGAGAGAAGAAAAAAACCAGAGGAACTCTCTACAGTTTCTAGGAAGATGGTTTAATATGGCAAATCCAACATATTTCATGAAACCCTTCTTCAGAAGGCCAAATTACTCTTTATATAAACAGTAATATAGAAACAAAAATAAAATAATTTGTACGTAATTTGATATTGCAGTTTGCTGTTGTGTATGTTAAAAATGTACATGCTTAAAATTCAGTTTGGATTTAAAGCCAAATCTATCAATTTTTCACTTTATGAAACTACATGAACTGATGTCATTGTCCCCTGCGCAAAATTGCACTATTATGAATTTTGCAATGTAGTTGTCCAGTAGTTTGTGAGGGGAGAATTCATAAGCTAGGTAAAAAGGTAAAGGTAAAAGACACCTGGACAGTTAAGTTTAGTCAAAGACGACTATGGGGTGTGGTGCTCATCTCTCTTTCAGGCCAAGGGAGCTTGTGTTTGTCCACAGACGGCTTCTCGAATCATGTGGCCAGCATGACTAAACAGCTTCTGGTGCAACGGGAGACCGTGCTGGAAACCAGAGTACACGGAAACACCATTTACCTTCCCACTGTAGCCATACCTATTTATCTACTAGTGTGCTTTTGAACTGCTAAGTTGGCAGAAGCTGGGATAGAGCAACGGGAGCTCACCCCTTCATAAGGATTCAAACTGCTGACTTTCCAATCAGCAAGCCCAAGAGGCTCAGTGGTTTAGACCACAGTGCCACCCATGAGTTGTATATGCTAGGATAAAGTGTGTAGCAAAATGAGGTAGTGGGGTTGGAGCAAACAGTCATCATAAAAATTCCACATTAAAAAAAAAAAGTGTATGCATATCTATTTGTGATTATTTATCTCTTACTCAAAAATAGCCAGAAAGTGTACTTGAAAAGGAACCACTACTGCAAGTGAAAAGGATGAACAGGTGGTTATTTTTATCTGTGATGCTAATAAAACTACTGCTGGGTTCATTTTTATATGAGGAGTCTTAACTTGGAGCACATTTTATGAGTGTGTTACACATCTTTGAAAAATGGGAAGCCTTGGATTGTAAGGGCAGATTCTGCTGACACAGCATTAGGGATCTCTGGAGATCAGGGCATTCTAGTAATTCAATACAGCCAAAGACAATCCCTAATAAAACATGATACGGCACGGGGGAGGTTAAATCTGTTTTCCCAAGTTTATCTCCACCCTTCAATTATTTTATTTTTTTTTAAATACATGCCTCTACTGCAAAAATTTGCAGGAAATTAAGACTATTGCCATCCAGCTGCACTGTTTTAACTGTAACATAGATATTCTCCCAATGGAAAGGACTGTGGTTGTCAAGGTGTGTGTATATAAAAGTAAATGATTTAAAATTGGAACAAGAATAAAACGTAGATTGCAAAACAGAGAAGAAAGACATTACTGTACCTGCGGTCCAGGCAGGATTTTCACTTAGGTGCAAAAACACACACAAACCTACTTCTACTTCTGTAATTTAATTTTTAAAAATGCACTTCTTGCATATTCGATAAGGTGGGGAGAAGGGATGATTGCTGTTTGTACTCAGATTTGTAGTAAATGACTCAGTCTCTCTTAAACTGGTCTTTATGTCTGGAGTGACCCTTCAGAAAGGGGTCCTTATACTTCTTTGAACATTGTTATGTGCATTGTTATGTTATGGTTCTGTTGTTTTTTTGTTATTGTATCCTATATTATGTACTATGCAACCATTTTTAAAATGAAGTATTTCTTTTTTAAAAAAAGAAAACAGTCATACAACTGTTAACAGTGGGGCTAGTGGTCAAATCCACATTATGCATTTAAAGTACATAGCTTCCCACCAATAATCATGGATACTGTAGTTTGTCAAGAGTATGGGAAACTGTAGCTCTGTTACGGATAACCTCTCATTCCCAGGATTTTTTGAGGGAATCCACGTGTTTTAAATGTGCTTTAAATGTATGGTGTAGATGTGACCAGTGTCGCCATTTAATTTAGCCCTGAGAGCAAGAATTCTGTTCATGCTTGGGCACATTATCCTTGCTGAGATAACATCAAGGGACTTGGCACAGAAAAAGACATTGCAGGCATCTCCTCAGTTATGTGTGTTCGACTTGCGTGCAACTGCATATACATGCAGCGCTGGGAAATAATCAAATAAATAGATTTAAACTGCAAAAAGGTGTTTAAAGAGAAAAAATAAAGTTTACCTAAAGGAGCATCTCCACCCCCATCGTTCAACCTGGACACTGACGTCCAGCTCCAGCGGTTCCCTCACTGTGAGAAGTGAGGGTACAGGGAACCAGGCAGAGGGCCTTCTCGGTGGTGGCCCCTGTCCTATGGAATGTCCTCCCATCAGATGTCAAGGAAATAAACAACTACAGTGGTACCTCGGGTTACATAGGCTTCAGGTTACATACGCTTCAGGTTACAGACTCCGCTAACCCAGAAATAGTGCTTCAGGTTAAGAACTTTGCTTCAGGATGAGAACAGAAATCGTGCTCCGGCGGCCCGGTGGCAGCAGGAGGCCCCATTAGCTAAAGTGGTGCTTCAAGTTAAGAACAGTTTCAGCTTAAGAACAGACCTCCAGAATGAATTAAGTACTTAACCTGAGGTACCACTGTATCTGACTTATATAACACATCTGAAGGCAGCCCTGTTTAGGGAAGTTTTTAATGTTTGATGTTTTAGTGTGTTCTGTTGAAAGCCGTGCAGAGTGGTTGGCGTAAGAATAAGAATAAGAATACGAATAAGAATATAAGAATGTTTGCAGGAAGATATTGTGGTGGGTTTAGGTGGATTATGCCAGTCTGGTAAGTGCTGCTGCTTTTCAAAGGGTTTAAAAGGGTTTCCAGGGGTTTAGCACATGTTCGCCACTGAACGCAAACTCACATATACATGCTGTACCCAGGAAAAACCCCACATAAATGCAGAGACACACCTCTCTCTCTCTCTCTCTCTCTCTCTCTCTCTCTCTCTCTCTCTCTGTGTGTGTGTGTGTGTGTGTGTGTGTTCAGTCTTGTCCACAACCATTTGCTAAATGGGAAGTGCATATTCCCCCATTTTTATTTTGACTTGTCACTAACGTGTGCTTTGGGCAAATGTTCCATGAAATGTCCAAAGAGGGACCAGATCTGGCTCCTCATTACACAGATGGACAGCTAAAAGCTTTCATGCTTGAACGGGGTTGTAACCAACTGGTAAACATTTGCTTAACCCGTGTTCCTGAGCACAAGGTTTCATGGACAGAGACATACAGCCCACCCCATTAAACGTGGCTTGCTGGTTTCCTTCTGAATTGCAATGTAAAGTTGTAACCTGATGCCCTGCTGCCTTCCTGTCACTCCCCAGGGCTGTGTTTCTGCTTGCCTGACAGACGGTTGTTCTAGAGCCATAATCTTCCAGAATGCTCATAAAAATAGAATGTTGACTTTCTAAACCAGTAACTTTCTCCCTAATGGGGGATAAACCTCTTCCTCTCAACTTGTAATGGAAGCAATGGCTGATTTCTGAGGATTGCCATCTTTCATAATGGCCTCATAAGAGACCAAAAATCACAAGCACAGTATTATTAGTCTTATTCATGCAAATAATTAGCATATGCTGACATTCAGCTAAGTGCAAACTGCAAAGGTTTTTATCCCATATGCAAACAGGAACAGTATTTCAAAGTGATGTTCTACAAGTAGGTAGGGAAATGATATTTTGTTGTGCTTTTTTAGTTTGGGAGGCTGGACACAGAGTATATATATAGGACCACACATCAAGGGAGTTGTGACTCAAGACCATTTTACATTCATTGATGATAGGTTTGGAGAGGAAAAAAATCAGCATTCTGTAATAAATAAGCTGCAAAACTCAAGGTACAAAAACAAGCACATGTATACAAAGAAAATTGCTACTTGCTGACTTTTGAAGGCACAAATATGTGAAAATCCATTCACAGACGTGGCAGGTACACAGAGAGATGCCTTATTGCAATCTTTCAGCAATAATAAAGAAGCCTTTAAAAGCATCATTTTACCACTTTTCATCTGTTCAGTAGCAGCAAGTCAGCTGCTGCTATAAAAGAGTAACGACTAATTATTACCTGCCTAGCAAGATAGCAAGTGCATTCAGGCACTATAAAATCGATGCACAGACCAATTTGCCGCCCTCTTTTTTAAGAATAAAAAAAAATTACATGCTGCTGACAACAGTCTGGCCCTAAACATATTGGCAGCATCGAAAAGTCTTATGTGGGCTGCAATGTAGATGAAAAGGGCCCCTATGGACTGGTTTCCCCATTAACTTTGGTGGAAAGGATAGCTCAATGTACTTTCAAGGCCAACTGAGTCCATGTCCCCAACGGCCATCAGAGTTGTGACAAAATGATTTGGGAGATTGGTTTCTGGAGCTGTCTGTCAGGAGAGATGCCCTCCTCCTTTGCAAAAAACCTAGGAGGGGAACACAGTGTCGCTGCAAGTCAGAACACTGTTACTTGGTTGTAAGGTGGATAGACCTCTGAAGCAGAGACTGTCAGAAGTGGCTGATCTGACATAAACGGGCCTGTCCTGTAAACAGGGGAGGAATAGTGTGCCTATATAGTCTTAAGTATGTTTCTTTTGAGTTGAGAGTCTCTTCTGTATGTTTAAGCGTGGTTTTCCTTCCACAAATCTTGCCCTTCTAGCTCATGAATACAACAAGCTCACTGGGGTTTTTTTGTGAAATCCCTGGGATGCCTAATTATTGGAGATTCCTTCTCCGTATTTCTGCTCTTTGATGCCTTGAACTAAACCATGCTTAGTGTATTCAGATTTTTAGAAGAGTTTTTAGAGGATTAAGGTTGAACAAACTGGCAAGGGTAATGTAGCAAATCAAGGGTGGGTGTGTGTGTGGCCATAACTCTACCTGACAGAAATTGGTCATACTTTCAATATTGCTCCAGCAATAGAGAACCTTCCTAAGACATTGGCGGTGGGTAGGTATGCACCACAGGATCTCCCTGGAGTAGTATCAATCAGAGGATATTAGTCCTTAAGTCTCAATGAAATGAATGCCCCAAAGGCGCCACTGTGAGGGCTGGGTCGTGAACAGTAGTGAATCGAAAGGTAAGTCACATGCTGCAGTTCCAACAAATGCTAGTTTTCCGTTGCAGCCCTCTCAACCAATCAGGCTCCAGCTCCTCACATCATCCACAAAGAATCACCTCTAAACTCCCATCCCAATGTTTCTGTAAGGAAATGTCTCTAAATTACTGCAGGAACTGAACCTGGTAAAGTCAAACTGCTCTTCTCATTATGGCATAGTAATACCTTCAACAAAAGTAGATCAGAAAGTTGCTCCAGAAATTTCTGTTTGTCTCCCTTTTGCCATTTTTTTTTTTTTGGGGGCAAAAAGAAGACCAAAGAAAGCCCTCAGCTCTCAAAACAGACGTTTGTGGGATTTTAACAAAACCACTTTAGTGCGTAGGCTTTTCAAAAGGTTGCATTTTGCCTTCTTTAAAAGTTTATGGTATCAGTATGGTATTACTGTTCAGAAGACTAAGCAGTGCCAAATTCAGGGTTGTACGGGTGGTTCCCCTGCACAGGGTGCTGAGCTGAGAGGCTGCAAAATAATAATAACAACAGCAACCTATATTTATACGAGTAAAGGTGGCCACCAAATTTTGTCCTTGCTCAGGCCCCCATATTACCAAAGTCCTCCCCTGTGCTAAGTGTCAGACAGCAAACATACATTTGGTAGACTATTGAAATGTAATTACAGAGACAATTGTAAAAAAAAAAATAAAAATCTAATCTAAATCAGCTCCCATTCCCCCAACACATTTGGAATCATTTGTTGATACCATATGTTCCTACAAATCTGTCTGTTTGCATTAAGTATTTATCACAGTTTCAAGCAATTAAAGGCTATTAATCCCCATTTGTTTCAATCCTTTGAGAAGATGTGGTTATCTACATCCCATAAAAGGAGAGGCTTGCTTTTGTTTTTTAAAAAAGAGCCAGTCTTCATTCATTTCTCAAGTGACCCTTCAGTTTATTCAGTAAATCTCAATAAATTCTAATAACTGCTTCTTCTGTATGGTTAATAAGAGCTCTCTTCATTTAGGGTCTAAAATTTAGACGCTAAATGTGGGACCTGCAATTTGACACAGCATTCATAGATATATAGATCAGTGAAGGGCCGTAGCTCAGTGGGTAGCCCAACAACAGGGAGGGAGGGTGAAAGTGTTAGATTTCCTGCTCCATGATTTCAGTCATGGGATTTTTGTCTATCACATGACGGTGTATGTTTTGACTCCACAGAGTGGGAAGTGACGGAGACAGAATGTTTGTGTTACTGTGTTCTGTGAAATGGGACTGTTGTCCTTTGTTTTTTCTCTTTCCTGTCTGATGCTAGAGAGAGAGGGAGCCATGTTGCAATGCTCCATGTGTGTTTATATGTAAATAAAGTAGATTAGCAAAAATGCTGAGTTCTGTCACGCAAGCTGCAAAGACTCTGCAGATCCCTAAGTGTGCCGGTGTCTGTTGGCATTGGTCGCTGTGGTGTTCGGGCTGAATAAAGCTTTTGAAGCTCCCGAATGATCGACCAAGAGGGAGGGAACATGCCCGTTGGGCATGTGTCCCTGCCAGGGTCCTACTCGAGTGTAGGATGAGCTCCTGACAGAAAGATCTGACAACTGTGGTGCCAGGTGAGAGGCCGGCACTCCTTTATATACTGAGGAAGTGGACCTGAGTGAACCACCCCATCTTCTGTGCCAGCCTCTAGGCCTGCCTGCTGTAGGTCCATTTCCATCTCCGCCTGGCTGTGGGACCCGTCTGTCAGGGACTGGACAGAGGAGGAATGGTGGAGACTGCCTCCCCAACCTGACCTTTCCAGAGAAGAGGAAGACAGTATAGATTTACAACAGTGGTTTGCGGGAGGTCACAGCTCAGAGGCAGATGAGGGGAAAAGTTGGGAAATAATGGGAGAGGATGAGGATGAGGCAGAGCCAGAGCAGCTGGCTGGCACATTGTCACTGGAAAGCATTCCAGACCCCCCCCCCCACCTCTCCCAGAACCCAGTAAGCATTGAAAGTAGGAGAGCAAAGTGCTAAGAGACAGGTGGCCTGAAGTGGCAACCATAAGGTGGGTGTTGTTGTTGACAAATGAGGAAGTAGGAAACAGTGGTGGAGCAAGTCAATTGGGTACCTGGGGCAGCTTGTGTCCAGGGGTGGGGCCAGCCGCCTGTGGGGTGGGGTGAGCCGGCACAGGACACTCCGCAGGACCTCCAAGGAGTCTGCCTGCCTCATCCCAGCCACTCAGCTGCCTTACATCTGAGGTGGAGGCAGCAGGCAGACTGTTTGGGGCAGCGTGGAGCCTGTGTGCGCCCATGCCACCGCATCATTCCCAGGAGAGATGCATGACTCAGGCGTGCTGCAGGCTCCCCAGTGAGTGCCGCCCAGCATTTTGTCACACTCCTCAGTGGTGACACCTGGAGCGATCTACCCCTACCGCACCCCTCTTCCACTGCCCCTGGTAGGAAAGAAGGGGGTGGAGAAATGCAAGAGTCTGCATTTCCAAGCTTCTCTATGTGAATATGGAATAAACAACATTGGTAAGAACTTTCCTTGTCTTATCCATTCCTGGCAACCTACCATAAGGGATGGGGTCCTCTGACACCTGACTCTGACTGTGGGATCTGCAGGAGAGGCAGGGAGATGCCATGTCGCTATGGCATGTAAGCGGAATTGCTGTGTGCATCTGAATTGCTGAATGTACATTCACACAGTTTGCACGCACAGCTCCCAATCCATGAAGGTACCCTGAAGCTTTCTCCACACGCTAAATTGGAAGTGTGCATCTTTAATAAACAAGTACCACACAAGTGATTATATGGTTTCACCAAATAAATCCATGCTCCACAGTGATGGTGCTTATGATTCTGATGCCAGATTCTAATCCTCCCACTGGGGATCAGTCAACAGCATTGTATAATATTATTGTGTATAATGTGGCAATGTATAATAGCCATGCAACATGCAAAAAAGAAAAAAGAAGGATCCTTCCAAATGATGACAAATGTTTCTTTAATTACTCTCCACAGGAAGGATGCAAGATTGCTATTATGTAAAATGAGTGCTTTTCTATATCCAGTTGTCCCCCACCCTTTCCCAAGACAATAATTTGCAACAGGCCTCCTTTACCAACACAACTCATTTATGGAACAGCCTCTAATATTTCTGAATAGGCAGCAAAAAAACCTTCTCCGCCGGGATAGGGGAATGATTCCCACACTTGTATTCGCTAGAATCAGAATTCCATTACATCTATATGAGTATTACATTTACAGCACAATCACAATTTATTAAGACTATTCTACAGAGCACTATTGTAAAGAATTTATGTACTGTAAAATTGCTAGAAAGGTCGCTTGAGATGCAAAAGTTTAATTTGAAGTATCATGTTATGGCACAGTACTGCTAAACTCAGTGTTTGCTTAAACAAATAGCTTGAGGATATTGGTCTCCAAATGTGTGGTTTATTAACTTTAGTAAAACAAATTTATATTTAATTTTCAGAGATCTCTTACCTCTTCATATTCACTCATGCATTATCTGGTGCCTATTAATATTAACGTAAAACTCAAGTATAAAAATGACATAATTTTCAGAAATTATTTCCAATTCAGAAGCTTGCTCTGCAAAGTGATTGTTTATCTGGCTTTCAGCTTAACGTCCTGTTTGCATGACATGTTATTTATTTCTTTAATCAGCTGCAAAGAGATGGAAAGGCTGTAACTGCCACAGGGAGAGGAAGAGAAATTTAAGGGAACGGCAAAGGGCACTGAAAAGATCTGAGGAAAGTCTGGGGCTTTCTTTAAATGCATTGGGAATCCATTCCCATTTTGTGCAAATGCATTGAAAGTTGTTTATTTTATTACTTACTTTCTTATTTATTTATTTATTTATTTATTTATCCAAAGACTTTTTACTCATTCTTCAGCAAAAAAGGAAAAGAAATGGGGGAATACCAAATGCAATTTACAGGTCAATAAAAAAACAAAGTCTTTGCCCCCAGGGTTTTCAGTCTAAAGACATAACACAGGAGGGGAATGGATTGGAAGGGAGGCAATAAGCATATTCAGGTACTGGCTCCAAGTTTCAAGTTCTTCTAATGACTAGCACAGGCATCCCCAAACTCAGCCCTCCAGATGTTTTGGGACTACAACTCCCATCATGCCTAGCTAACAGGACCAGTGGCGAGGGATGATGGGAACTGTAGTCCCAAAACATCTGGAGGGCCAAGTTTGGGGATGCCTGGACTAGCAGGATGGCAACAGTTCAAGGAAAAGAGCAGCCAAAAGTTACTGGCCTCTCAGCTATGGCAACAGAGTGGTCCTGGATCTCTTCTCCCATGGTGGAAGGACTGCCATCAGATGAAAGCTGATGGAGGGAGCAGACTGATTCACAGTGGAGTTGTTGACGGCCTTGCATGGTTCTCCCTCTGCTCCAGCCTGGTGGTCATAATTCACACTTGCATGTTCCTCATACATTTTTATTTCTTGGGGACTAGGGATGTCAGAGAATTTGGATGAAAACAGAAACAGGAGTGAAAATTGCCAAGGTGAAAATTGCCACCATCCCTTTTGGTGGCTCAGCTGAATGTAGGAACTGGTCCCAATGAAAAGTGTTGTTTTGGTACAGGCTTTGCTGAAGTTAAGTAGTTCTGGGTCTGGTAAGCGCCTGGATAAGAGACCACCCGGAGAACCCCATGGGCATTGCTTTGAGTTCCATCATGGAAAAAAGCAAGATACAAATGCAATATTGTTATACAACTGAGGGATTTGTTTGGAAGTTGCCTGTGGCATCCAACCAATCCTGTAGTTTTGCAATTACAAAATGGCAGCCTGTAGAAGGGGAAACGTGCTGAACTGGTCAAACCAGTCTCTTCATCAAGATAATGGCCCTGGCCAAAACCATTAAGCATCCTCTCTGCACGCATAAAGAAGCTGATGGAAAACAGATGTGTTGCCATAGAGACAACTGGAGATGCTTCCAGAAAGAGGTGGTGGGTCTTAACCACTTCATCTGTCTAGATTCCATGTTGTCCTAGGAAAGAGAACAATAGGCCAGGGGGGCTGGTCTGTGTGTGAGAGGTTGGCTGATGTGGGGAGCTCAGAAGATTCTGAGAGGCCTGTTGTGCTCAGTGCTGAATCCAGAGCTATGGCTCTGGGGATAACCCCACAGAAAAAGGGGGAGAGGTGGAGTGTGAATACTGTTAACCCTTGCATCTTGTGCTTAGGTTGTGTATGTGTGTAAATAAAGCCATATATATGGAAGATGACAATGCTCAGTGACTTTCATTCCAAGGAAACTGAGTCATGAGTAAGCGATGGCATGCAGAGATTGTTACCATTTGGAGATTGCAGTGCATGTTGTGGGGTACTGCTAACATGTTTTAGCTGACTACCACCCCCATGCATTTGCAAATATATTCTGTTCATCCTTTGATAAAAGTTTCATTTACATGCTAAAGTTAAGTAAATCAGCCATTTGGGGATTCCCCCCCCCAAGGAAAAATAATCAATTATTACTTTGTGCTATCATTTTCAGTATTGCACAATAATCAGATGCCACAAGGGTCTCATGTCTTTTCATGTAGAGCTTCAGATCTGGATTCAGGCTGACAAATAAAATGGATGCAAGGAAATCAAAGAGGCTTATGATCATGCTCTCTTATATTTGATCTTTGTGGCTATCCATAAATACTCATTAGGGTTACCATGAAGAACAAGCCAAGCTTTTAGGCTCCAAGCCTAGCATGCTGTGAAACTTGAAATATGACATCCAGAAAAATATATGCATAACATATATGCATATGAATATCATTTTGATCATTTATTTTCTACCATACGATGGTTCCCAAACCATTTTCTAATGAGACTTAAAAAACTGCACTTTCTCTTTGTGTGTGTCCTTTTAGTCAGTCTCATCAATCAGTGTGGAATTCCCTCTTCTTGCTGAAATCAAGAGAGACCAGCAGACACAATAAAGTAAAACCAAACAGATGGTTGTTGTTTTTAATGGCATCAACACAGAACAGCATGGGGTCTGCTATTTCCTTTTGAAATCCATGAATTTCACAAAGCCACTGCCCCAAATTTAGGTGTTTTTTCCTCACTGGTTGCAAGTAGTGTGCTGAATGAGTTGAAAAGACTCATACATTTGGTAGTGTCCATGTGGTTGCAATATTCAAACACACTACCTGGCAACACTATCGGAAAATGGCTCCCCCATTGGTGGGTGGGTGTTTGTTACTTGGGGGTAGGAAGAGATTATTTGGAAACAAATTAAAGTCCTAAATCAAATGGAATGCTTGCCTTTCCTTTCTTATAGTCAAAGGAGGAGTGCAATGCAGACAATGGTGTAACTCAGACTTTGAAAAGTACTAAGTTCAGTTTTTGTTATTTTTAGCTACAGCCAAGCTGGAGAATCTGTATCCAGATGCTGTTAGACTATACATTCCATCATTTCTTGTAAATTTTATTTTTAAACTGTGTCATATGCAATCTTGTGCATATTTAACCCAAAGTACAACCAACAAATCAACTAGTCGTGCTTTATCATTTAAATTCCTTTTAATTCTCTTATTAGATCAAGAGATTTAACTAACTCATTTTAAAACATGTTGCAAAAGCCAATCCTATATACCTCAGGGGTGGGGAATCTGTGGTTCTTGAGAAGCTTCTAGACTACAACTCCCATCATCCCTGATCATCAGGCATGCTGGCTGTGGCTAATGGAAGCTGAAGTCCAACTGTACCTGGAAGGCCACAGGTTCCTCATTCCCAAGACAGAGAATTTCAGGCAGGAAATCTAGAAACTCCCTCAATTCAAATATTTGGAGACCCAAATTCAGTTGCTAAAAATTCAGTGGGTGACCTCCCGAGAACCCCACGTTCCACTTTGTGTTCATGTTTCACTCTGCAAACATGGTGATATTTGTCATATGCAAGAACATAAAGCAGCCGTGAGCTAAGCCATTCATGTGGCAGGCATAATGTGTGCACTGGCTATGAAATCACATTGTTTGAGAGAAAATATGCCTTTGGCCCTGTGCAGTGAAATATGTGTGCGTATGAATTATAAAATGATATTTTGGTACTGCATACTTGCAGTCATTTCACCACATACCTTCAGGCTACTGTTTTCGTTAAAACAGTAGGAAAATATCAAATTAAAAGCACAGCATTTAAAGTTTACATTCCATGCCACACCCTCAGCAAAGCCTTCTAATGAAGAGTAAGGTGGGTTTCTTTCAGGAAACAAAAATTAGCTGGTGGGAAATGATAATGTCTCCAACAATCAGATATTGGTAAATATCCTGCTTGTATCTGGCAGGAAAAGGGTATCTGGCCATTTTGTAAATATGACACATTCAGAAAACTCAGTGCTGACCATTTTGCATTGAGGTGGCTTTAGAGAATTGGGGCGTATTTATGTATTTAATGGACTGATTAGATTGATGTTCCATCTTTTTTCTGTCAAGGAGCTCAAGGTGGTTCACTGGATAGAATAATGGCTTACACAATCCTTTGCATTTCTACACAGAAGGAAGCCCCACTGAGTCCATAGTATGTGTGTAGAGTCGTGGAAACTTACAATTTAATAAACATGTTTATTTTGTTTGTTTAATGCATTTATCTCCCCCTCAACGAGCTCAAGGTAACATGCATAGCTCTCCCATTCCCCCATTCCACCCTCACAACTGTTATTCTAAAGCAGCAATGCAGCAGCAAGCAAAGGCTCTAGCAGCTCAGTCAGCTGCTTGTGGCTGGAAAGCCAAACAGGATGTGTGTGACTGTTGCCATGGAAACAAAGGGGCAGTCCATTCTGTACTGAGCACCGGATGTTAGCTCAGTGTGTGTGTCATATGACCCGTACTGGAAGTACATGGGTGGAGTTTATTCTTACTGCTGTTGAGTGCAGACATGTTTTCTCTGTACTGAAGTGAAAGACAGAAATAAAAGATGTAAATAGATTTCTGTCTGCTTCTTTCCCCTCCCTGGGGACACCAAAGGGGAGAGAGAAGGAACGGTGTGTTTTTCTCACAGCCTGAGAAAAATCACCGAGACCTCGCCAGCTTATCTGCCGGGAGTAGCAGCCGGGAGGTCGCCAAGGAATATCTGCCTGTGCCTACGCTGTGGCACATTCCTCTGACCCAGGCAGAATTCCAACAACAACAACACCAGGATGTAGGTGGGGTTGAAAGTAAATGATTAGCCCAAGGTCACCCAGCGAGTTTCATGGCTGAGTGGGGGTTTGAACCCTGGTTTCAAAGGTCCTAGTCTAACATTCTAACCACTGCAACAGACTGGCTCTAGGGGGAAAAAAACCTTTCAAATAAGAAAATAATTTGGAAAGGAGACGAAAATAAACACATGTGCACGCCCTGGCCACTTCACGAAACTATCCATGGGTGGGGGGTGAGGCAGCAAAATGATAGTTGTTCCTTGCTAAGCCAATGGAGGGGATTTGACTGCTCCACCTCTTGCTTTCCCTGGTGGAACTGCTACTGATGGAGACAGTTCTGGGTGGGGAGCAGCCGGAGTGCAGATTGACCCCATCTGTTCCTTGTGAATGAGATGCTTTTGCATGTTCAGACCCAGAAACCTCCTCCCTAAATAAATTCACACATGACTCAAATTTTGGTTTTGGTTTTTGGCAGAATTTAGGCCACAACTTTATTGATTACAGAAAGTGACTGTTTGCATAGGCTCTGGTTCGACTAGCTCCCTGCCACACAGGTAGCATTGACCCAGGGTTCCAGCATAGGTCAGCCTAGGGTGAACACCCAGATAGGCGGAAAGCCGGGAACAGGCTATGTCCACCACCCAGATGTCCCCCTGGACTCAGGCACGGGCACAACCCCCTCTCAGGGTTTGACCAAACCATCGAGTCCCTGGATTCCTTTAACGAAATACCCTTCACATAGGGATGGCAAGAGCGTTCCCCCATCCCTATCACCTGAACCAGAGCCTATCCACAACCTTACAAGTTGTGACGATTTGCTACGCAGCAGGCGAAACCCAAATGGCACCAGCCAATCAGCCAAGTGGGGAAAATTCCTGCCATGCCCCTGTCCAATTGACAGATGACACACGACAGCATAGCAAGGTCAAGCGCAAAGCCCTAAAAGTAGGGAGAGGTGGGCAGGCGTTCCAAATGTGCGCGCCGAAAGAGGAAGCTCATGGGCATAAATAGGTCCCTCGAACCGTTTGGACTGCGTCCCATTGGCCTGATTGAACCCTGCATCAAGGGACCTACCAATCAGGTGTTGTGGCTGACCAATAGTCCCCCACCCACAACACACCCTCTTTAAGGGAGGACCTGATTTAGTCTTCAAGACATGTATGCTGATTTCAGGGTCCATTAATCGGCCTGTCCCTTTGCAACACAGAAGTTGGGTGCACACACATACCCTCAGATTGTTCAGCATTTGATAACTGGAGGCTAGCTCAGTGTGTGTGAACTAATTCCCTAGAGAAGTGTTGCATTTGCAGTGACACCAGACACTTCCTCCTCCCAATACATTGTAAAACTTCATCATTCAGAGCTAACTTCTTATTGACTCCTCACGTGTGTGTGTTTTTCTCTCCCTGGTGCTTCCATTGTACACCAACACTGTGCGAAGGAGAGGAAAATATATTCTTTTCCCTCTCTCCCATTGTTCTTCCATGTCTGTAGAAGATGATTAGGTTTCATGTAAAAATATATAAAGAACTTTTCATTAAAAAGGATAAGCAAGTTAAGTGGAACCAGATGGAAAATGATGCTTTTGGCCACAAATTGTCAGAGTTGCAAAGGATTTAGGCTTCTTTATAGTTTTAATCTTGCCTCTGCTGAGGTCTAAACATATTTTGCTGCGGTTATGCAAGCTACCACAAATATTTGTATGAGCTTTTGGCTGTAGGTGTGAATAAGGCATTTGGCAATGAAATTATTTTTGATAGTGAAAGATATGTGAAGATCAAGGTTTTGTTTTTAAGCAGCTATGATGCCAAAGGCAGAAATGCACTAAATTTTTGAAGCCATAAGGAATGCATTACACACACCCAATGGAATACTTGTGACATCAATGAATTAACACATTATTGAAGATGGCAGTTATTAATTCAAGCTCAGTTAAACCCAGTGGCCTACCAGAACAGTCCAGTAAGTTGTGTGGAGGTACCTACTGGTATTCTGCTTACAAAGGGGCTTAGATCTTAAAAGAGGCCACCTGTGCACAAATCCTGTCTTCTTCTAGTATCCTGCCCTAAAGAATGTGTTTGTGTCATGAGAGTGGCTGTTTGTATCAAACTGTGGGAAGCTCAGGGTGAACCAGACCCATATACCATTGCCACCAGCATGGCCAGTGAAACCCAAACCATGCCAACTCTGTAGGGCTACACCAAGGAGTTTTCTTCATGCCTTAAGCTTTGTCTTGTTCTCGTCATCTTTCCAAGTCTGCATTCCACCTGTCTTAAAATGGTAGCATCCCTTACACAAAGCAAAACAAGTCCTAACACAGGCATAGGCAAACTCAACCCTCCAGATGTTTTGGGACTACAACTCCCATCATCCCTAGCTAATAGGCCCAGTGGTCAGGGAAGATGGGAATTGTAGTCTCAAAACATCTGGAGGGCCGAGTTTGCCTATGCCTGTCCTAACCTTATCTCACCCTCCCAATCTTTTAAACCAGGAAGATCATCTGATATGGAGCCCCAATAAAATTTTACATTTAAAATTAGTTTTGAATCTGACATTATTTCTGCATGCCCACCAAGGTCTACAACTGTCTGCAAAATATGAAACTTGATCATTAGCTGTTTGATATGTGCAACATGCTTGAAATGAACCCATGTGCCAAGCATGCCAATATTCTATGCATATAACCTTTTGATGTTATTTCTTTAACATCTGGCTATGTGAGGCGATGACAAGCAGGTCTCTCAACAGACAAATCTGCCAATTGCTCGACCTCAGATGGAACACCACTTTAATTAAAATACATTACGTGTATACTTCAAAAGAAGAACTTTCCTTAGCTGTTTGAAAGATCAAAAGGAGCTTGACTTATTTCAACAGGCCAGACCCACAGCAAAGCAGGTTGAAGGTTGCAGCTGCCTTGCAGGGGGTAAGCCACAGACACCCAGAAAATGAATGAACGCTAAATAGACCTGCCTTTTAAACTGAACCAGCATCTAATAACACAAGGGGTGGGGTGGGGAATTGGAGGAAAATAGCCTCAGGTGAGGATATTTGTACAGTTGTTGTGAACTCTGTTATATGAAATGGACTGACTTGTGCCTCTTGAACTGATTGGTGAATCCAATAGATTTCTCGCTTATTCAAATGTTTTGATAAGGTTCTCAGTGGTATAACCCTAAAAGGATGGCAGTGCATGAGAGCATCCCAGAGCCTTCCAGAACTGAACCACTGAGCAGTCCTCACCCTGAAAGCAAAGCGGGGGCTTAAAAGCTCTTTTCACCCTGGGAAAACCCAGGCAGACCTGGAGCAAAAACAGGTTTTAAGTGAAGGAATGGGTTTCCCAAACCCAAAACTGACTATGCAGGCAGTTTGAAACTGCACCAAAATCCCTATTTTTCCTTAGCTAAAATCCATTAACTTGAGCTCTGAGTCAATGTATAAACAAAAACCCGGCTGTGCTCAAAGCTCTTTCCTTTATCAGTTTGTGACGGCAAGTATGGCCTTCACTGTACCAGTAGAACAGAGAAGGCACATCTGTGCCTTATCTTACATCCTGACCACAAAAAACGCACAAACCCAGTCTGGGAACAGCGCCAGAGTGTGTTCTTGGAGATGGTGACCTCTTGCTCCAAGATAAGAGTAGGGACAGGAAGATCCTTTTATGGTCAGTAGTACAGGAAGGAAGATCCTTTTATGGTTAAGAATACCAGAGCAACCTGTGTACATAGGCTGATGTGTTTGGATTCCTAGGGAAGGAGTGAGAGGGTGCCTGAGGATATATATACTGCATGAAATTTCTTATTTCTTTGGACTTGCTGTGGACTGACCACGCAAGTGCCTTCTGCTATCCGGAGAACAGAATAAACTCTTTCTTTGAACCAATCTCGGTGTCATTTGACTTCCTTCCTCCTGTCCGGGAGCAACGCAGTCCCAATCGGTGAACTCCAGTAAGGCTACATAAGCACTCTGCCTTACTCGGAACTTGACTTTCTCAATTTCAACCAGCCCACCTTCAGCCACGTATGTTGAAATCGTGCAAGTCAAATGTGTGTAAAATGAGGGATTGTTCTACTGCTTCAGGTATGTGGAGAACTGAACTTAAAATGGAAAAGACGGTTTTATTTTGTTTTCAGTATTTGCTCAACTCATCGTTGCACAGTATGGGTTTCCCTCTTCCACCCTGGGTGATTCAGAGAGAAAAATCTTCAGTCTATATCATATGTACTACAGCTGTGAAGCTTTTCCCAAATGCTTATCATGCTTTAGTTCTAAACGCACTGTTTTTCTTGTTTAAATACAAGCTTCTCCTGCTTTTTCTTTAGTACTTCTATTTGAATATATACAAACATAACTGATTGCACCATCTGGGTTCTCCCTGTCTAGCATTTTTTAAAAGCCGCTGCATATGCATGCAGCATACGGTTCAAATTGCCCCTGCTACTGACTTTATTTTATACACTTTTTTTTTTTTGGGTGCAGTCTTGTCTAAATGGAATAATGCAATAGGTTTTTTTATTTCAGCATCCGTCTGCCTAACATGCTTCAATAAAGGTTTACAGACTCTTTGCTAAAGAAAGATCTATATAACTCCTGTTTTACTGCCCAGTATACATGCACTTTCTTTCCTGCCTCCTTTTGCCCTTCAAAATGCAGTTAGATCTTGGAAAGAGAGTGCAGAATTGAAACTAAAAGAAAGCATAACTCGGGCAGAGCATTCAGGTGGGGCGTAAGAGGTAGGTTCTGTTGAATTTATGCTCAGCCACAAAACTGCACATATTTTCTAGGTATAAGGCAAAAAAAATGTGTATGAGGTAGCTTAATGGGAAGTTTCACTCACAATAGTAACGATAATGATAATTATATTATTTATACCCCGCCCATCTGGCTGGGTTGCCCCAGCTACTCTGGGTGGCTTCCAACACATATAAACACATAATAAAACATTAAATATTAAAAACTCCCCTATATAGGGTTGCCTTCAGATGTCTTCTAAAAGTTGTATAGTTTTTTACAGTGTTTTTTTCGGGGGCGGGGATACAGGGGTACGCATACATTTTGTGAATCTAAGTTTAGCCTCATGGAGGGGCAGTATTTTAATATGAGTAGGAAAATGAGAGTACACCTAAACATATTTTTTTTTAGAAAAAAAGCACTGGTTGTTGTTTTTTATATCCTTGACATCTGATGGGAGAGCATTCCACAGAGTAGGTGCCACTACCGAGAAGGCCCTCTGCCTGGTTCCCTGTAACTTCACTTCTCACAGTGAAGGAACTGCCAGAAGGCCCTCGGGGCTGGACCTCAGTGTCCAGGCTGAACAGTGGGGGTGGAAATGCTCCTTCAGGTATACAGGGCTGAGGGAAGCCAGTTAACCCCTTTAGACAAAAATATTTGGCCTTGGTGCAAACCATGCATGGGTGATGCTAAGCAACCATCTCCCTTAAGCACCTCTCCCATATCCAGAGATTTGGCTGCTACAGCTGTGTCTGTGGAAAAGAAAGGTTTCAGAAGGCAAAGGGGATGTGCATTTCAAGCGAGCAAAAGGAGCAGCAAAAAGTCAAGTCCCTGCCCAGCATCTCCCAAATCCTAGTGTTAGGTTTAGGAAAGAAATAAGTTGGACGTGGGTGGCGCTGTGGGCTATAACTCAAAGGTAGAGCATCAGCCTTCCATGAAGAAACCCCCAGGTTCAATGCTCCATTCAGCTGTCCTGAGGGCGAGGCTCACCAAACAGGGAAGCTTTTCACAACCAAATCCCTGTATTCACCCCAGCAGAGCAGATGGGGCATTTTTCTACAGAGTCCATTAGAGATGCAGCTAAGGCATTCATATGACACTTTCTGCATGATGGCTCTAGAATGATTGTATTGCCTTATAGCAGAATGGTTGCAGTTCAGTTTTGATAAGAATGTGATCTTGTTATTTTTAATATCATGCATGAAAACAGTAATAATAATAATTTTATTATTTATACCGCGCCCATCTGGCTGGGCTTCCCCAGCCACTCTGGGTGGCTTCCAACAAAGTATTAAAATACAGTAATGCATCAAACATTAAAAGCTTCCCTAAACAGGGCTGCCTTCAGATGTCTTCTAAAAGTCTGGTAGTTGTCGTTCTCTTTGACAACTGGTGGGAGGGCGTTCCACAGGGCGGGTGCCACTACCGAGAAGGCCCTCTGCCTGGTTCCCTGTAACTTGGCTTCTCGCAGTGAGGGAACCACCAGAAGGCCCTCGGTGCTGGACCTCAGTGTCTAGGCTGAACGATGTGGGTGGAGACATTCCTTCAGATATACTGGACCAAGGCCATTTAGGGCTTTAAAGGTCAGCACCAACACTTTGAATTGTGTTTGGAAACAGTGTCATTAAACAGTGAAAAAATTGTGCATGAAAACTGTGCCATTAGCTTTCAAATAGTTTAGATTAAACGAGCAATGAAAACCCTTTAGAACTAGGTTTTCATCAGTTTGACCTTGTCCTGAAAAACTGCCATTCTTGCAAAAAATAAAAAATAAAAAATTAGATATGTCATTTCCCCCCCCCCACTTGCACAACAGAAACACACTTGCAGGGAATATGTCTCAGGATGTGAGTCAGCAAGTAATGAATCGGCAAGTAATTAGTCCCTAAAGTGCACACAGATTTTCCCATGTCTTGAAAATGACATTCTAATCTCTTTCAAAATGTGGAGCTCAAAATAAAAAGACGCCTTCCTCATTAAATATCTGGTGGAGAGCATTCCCTCAGCCTATGAGGTAAGAAAAATTAAAACATTTAGATAACTTATTGCAAAGTTTTGTTCGCTTTCTGCTAGAATTAAAATCAGTGCCAGCTGGTGGTTGCATTACACTAAGTTTCTCTCCGGCCCCATCTTGAAATAGAGAACGTTTCACCAGGGACTATTAGCCCTGGTGACAAACATTTGTTAACATCCGTGTGCTTGCTTCTGTCTTCCCTAGAAGGAGAAATCTTCTATAAAACCCAACACAAAAGCTTTTCAGATGAAAGTAGAACCCAGCATAATAGAATGTAATTTCTTTTTGTTAGAATGAAATTATTTGAAGCATGATAGTAGTATTTTGGCTTTGAAGCAACATTTGGGGGAGCACTTCGCAAACCTTTGGCCAAAGGCGCCAAAAAAGAGGACACACATCACCCAGAAACAGAGGGCATAGATTTGCATAAAATTTGTATATGCTGATTTATATGTGTCAGGGAATGGCCATCAGTGCCAGAGGGGGAGAGCAAAAGCCAGATGGATTATAAAGAGTCTCCAGGGATTGGGAGAAGTAGTTCATCTTCTGGGGAAGAGGATAAACGCGGGTCCAGTGGAGAGGAGGCGCAGACGTCAGAAATAGCGAGGCAGTCCCAGGACTCCTTGCCTGGGAGAAGCGAGGAGGGAAGGGGTCCTCCGCTGCCCACGCCCTCTCTGCGCAGAAGGCATTTGCGCAGAGAGGGAAGACGCAGACTGGGCATAAAGGAGCTTCTTTGCTGGAGGAAGTTCAAGAAACGCCCACTCACAGATTCTGCCAGCGATTGAGTCAGCCACGGGTGAGTGGGGCTCCGGACAGATAAAGTTTACTTTGGCAGCCAAGCGAGGTATTCGCAGCCAGCCAGGAAGGTATTTGCCTGCTTGCTCACGAGCAACCGCTTGGAACCGTAACAATATGTATACATGAATATTTAGAAATCATTACTATAATTTAAATAGAAATGCATATCACATAGCAAGTACTGTGGAACAAGACAGCAAGTATTGTGGAATACTTGGGGGGACAGGAGGCGGGCAGGTGTGGAGGATTCCCTGGTCCTGAATTGGGTAACTGTGCCCCTGAAGGACCAGGTGTGCAGCCTGGGAATCATTTTGGACTCACAGCTGTCCATGGAGGCACAGGTCAAATCTGTGTCCAGGGCAGCTGTTTACCAGCTCCATCTGGTACGTAGGCTGAGACCCTATCTGCCTGCGGACTGTCTCGCCAGGGTGGTGCATGCTCTGGTTATCTCCCACTTGGACTACTGCAATGCACTCTACGTGGGGCTACCTTTGAAGGTGACTCGGAAACTACAACTAATCCAGAATGCGGCAGCTAGATTGGTGACTGGGGGCGGCCGCCGAGACCATATAACACCGGTCTTGAAAGACCTACATTGGCTCCCAGTACGTTTCCGAGCACAATTCAAAGTGTTGGTGCGACCTTTAAAGCCCTAAACGGCCTCGGTCCAGTATACCTGAAGGAGCGTCTCTACCCCCATCGTTCTGCCTGGACGCTGAGGTCCAGCGCCGAGGGCCTTCTGGCGGTTCCCTCATTGAGAGAAGCAAAGCTACAGGGAACCAGGCAGAGGGCCTTCTCGGTAGTGGCGCCCGCCCAGTGGAACGCCCTTCCAGCAGATGTCAAAGCGATAAACAACTACCTGACATTCAGAAGACATCTTAAGGCAGCCCTGTTAAGGGAAGTTTTTAACGTGTGATATTTTACTGTATTTTTGGTTTCTATGGAAGCCGCCCAGAGTGGCTGGGGATGCCCAGCCAGATGGGTGGGGTATAAATAATAAATAAATTATTATTATTATTATTATTATTATTATTATTATTATTATTATACCCTCCCATACTGAGTTTTGGTTAACTTTGTAATCCTGAAACCAAAATCCTGCAATGTCTGTTTTTGAGGTGAAAATATTCTAAGTGAGGGCATGCAAGAGATTTCTATAACAGCATTAATATATTGTGACAGTTTTATTTTTGATTCCTCTCCTAATGTTCTCTCCAAATGGAATTCACCTTTTTTTCACAGCTATCATGTACTGGATCAACATTTTCATCAAGGCATCCACTTCATTGCCAGTAAATCACTGCCAGGTCAGACTCCATAAAGTTTTATATATGCAAAATTGGGGTTCTTTGCCCCCAAATGCACCACTTTACACTAGCTTGCATTGAATTACACCTGCCATTTGAATTCCCATTCACCCAGTTTGGAGAGATCCTCTGGAAGCTCCTCAGAATTCCCTTTTGCCCCCACGCTCGGGAGGAAGACTCGCAAGACAAGAAATGGGATGATGGTTGCCTGTATATAAAATTTTTCCAAATCCAGGTAGTATGGGCAGGTGAAATGTTTAACTAACGATGTTAGGGAAGCATTCCTCTAGACCTCTGCACACATGATGCTGCCATCAGCTGTGTCTTCCCAGCTAAAAATAGGGAGGAAATACTCTTTCCTTGCTAGACAGGCCTGAGGGACTTCATTGACACCTTTCTGAAAGTCTAAAAACAAAATGTCTGCTGGATCGCCACTCTCAAAGAACATTAAAAAGGTTGGCTATACAAGACTTGTGGAAGCAAAGAGCTTCTGATAGAAGTTAGAGTTGTAAAGTGAGAGTACATTGAAGAAACTAATATAAGAAAGATATTTAACCTCCCAACATTTGCCTGACACTCCATTTTGATTCCCACTGCTAGCTGTGTTTTTCTCCATACTATGCTTTTGACAGTAAGGATAGCAATTTGACATGTTCACTTAGTCTTAGAGGCTGGATCTTAAAGCTCAGTTTCGCCCATGCTAACCTTCCACTGACATCTGTGTCAGGAGAACAATGGTCAGTGGTCCCTTATGGGCAGAATTACAAGTTTTTCCTTACATCTGAATCTCCCGCAGAGACATTTGTCTTGCGCAACCCCTCCATTTTGACACCCTTACATTCGGGACTGGGCATGTGTCTGTTTAGAATTAGGCACAAAAGCTTCTTTTTGAAGCACACTTTCACTTCATTTTTCTTTCAGAATTTCCAAAGCCTCAGGCTGCTCAGCCATTTTTAATCCACATGAATAAGGCATCACACAAGTATGCCTGCACACACACGCACACACACACATCCCTAGACTGTCTGCCCATATTAAACTTCTGCATGAATTTTGAAAGAAGTTGAGGCCTACCCATAGTCTTTGAGTATGTAAAATATGGATTTCTCTTCAGGGAACAGTCCTACAAAAACACCACAGAGAAAATAATTCCACAAGAAATTTCATCTAATTTTGTCTCTGTGTTGTCCACTGAGGCTTTTGTTATGCAGAATACATTTTCCTGTAACCTTTTCTCGGGATCCAAATTTCATTTTCTTAACATGAAAAATTAATTCTTTGAACTCAATAAAATATGATTATATTATGAAGAACATTTCTGTTCTTGAATCCTGTGCATTAAAAACATTGCCAAACACTCACATGTATTGAACATGACAGCAACCATTTAAAGCCATTAAAGTGTGACCCAAATATTAAAAACTTAATCACTGCTGTTTGCAAGCTTGTAGTTGCAATTACTATAGTCCTTTTTATGAAAGGATCAAAGGCAAGTCATGGTGTGGAATAATAATAATTTGTGCCTTCACGTATTATTAAAACCCCACCCTCAAATATTTCTGTAAATGTTTATGGGGAAGGCCCATTTTAAGAAGGGGATCAATGAAGTTGATGGAAGCTTTAAACATCTATTATAATGCTGACAACATTCTTCAGTAACCATCCTCAAATCAAATCTAAGATGTAGTATGAAGTGTAGGTGGGTTCCCATGACGCAAGACACAGGGATAACAGCAAGAACCTTTATTGAACTAACAGAACTTGACCACAGGGGTAAAGCAACTGCTTATATAGCATGTTCTCCTTCATGGAGAGCACGTGTTGCGGTGGGGGCCGCCAGGACACTCCAAAGTTGGGGGGCGGGCTAATTGATCGTTGGCCACTGATGCGATTGGGGCTTCCCTTGTTGTTGGGAAGAAGTTAATGTTGCCATTTATTGATTGACAGCCAGAAATAGTAAAACTCCTTGCACGAGGTTAGGGCTTCTTCTTTTCGCCCGTGCATTGGATTGCCCGTCCCTCCCTCCCTAGAATAGGGTTGTTCGCTTTGACCTTGCTATGCCTGTCATGGGGTCGTCTGCTTTGGAGCGGGGGCCTGGTAGGAATTTTGTCCATCTGGCTGATTGGCTGGGGCCATTTGGTTTTTGCCTACTGCGTAGCAAATTGTCACAACTTGTAAGGTTCGCGGTTAGGCATTGGTTTATGGTTTGGTTGGTTGAGGGGCATGGATTGGCTGTGCCTGCCCCTCTAATGCTGCTGCTGCAAGGGATTCCGTTAAAGGAATTGGGAGCTAACTATTGCTTGTCCACTCTGTCAAGGGGGCTCGGGCCATAGCAATGAGCTCCTGGTTGCATTTGGGGTGAGGGCAGGTTCCCTGCTCCGCGTAACCCCCAAGTGTATTCCCCCATTCTGACTTTCGCATTGTGCAGAATGTCAGTCTGTCCCCCATGGTGGGGGCAGATAGTCGCAACCAATGCCTACGCAACCACTCACAAATTTGTATTTTAATAAAGTTGTGGCCAAAATTATGCCAAAAATCTTAAACAAAAATTTCTGTGTGATGTGTGAGTTATTGGGGTGGACCTGGGGACCTCGACATGCAAACATTTCTGAAGGCCTGGGCCACCATCACTCCCAATGTGATTGGCTGTCTAAACTTCCAAGCTGTGAATCATAACTCAGAGTTGAAGAGCCAATGACTGAGGCCCAAATCCTGAAATATTCTGTGATTGAATATCATGTATCGAATCAGAACACAGGAGCTCAGAATCCTTAGTCCAGACAAAAGCTCAGGGAAACACAGACCACTGAATACATAACACAGTAGTCACTCTGTTTTGGCTACGGCTTGTTTTATTGACAGTAATGGCATTTTTTAGTTTAGATTTCTTTATTTTATATCGCTTTCATTTCTACTACCTCTAGCTGGCATGAATGTGAGGCTTGGCAGGATGCACTCTAAGCTTTGATGATCCTTATCACTGACACCCCCAGTACCAGGACAGGCGCATTTCACCAGACTTATACCTGAAGCTGTCCCAAACAGCTCTTTCCAGTCTTTTCAGTTTCCCTCAGGGTCTAACAGTCTCTGTTAAGCAACACCAAATATAGGCCATCCACACTTGGTGAACATCTTTACTTTGTTTGGATGCTCAAATCTTCCACAAGTGAGGAAGAGCAGGAATGAGGACATCAGATCCATCCTGGGTCTGATCTTACCATGTTCTTAGTCCTTTGGGGGGAAAACCATGACATATTAACTGGTTGAAAATGGCTTAATTTTGCAAATTGGGCTTACGCTGCCTAAGCAAAAGCTAACTTTATTGCTAGTGGTTTTAAAGGCAGGAAATACCACTTCCACCTGAGTAAACATTATTTAGGTGCCTACTTGCATATTATTTCCTGTAACTCATCCGTCCCCCCCCCCCGCCCCCCCAAAATATTTGCAACAAGTTAAAAATTTCATTTTTCTCTTCCCACAACTATTCTGCCACACTGTCAGCTAAGCACTCTGAAAATCCCTGAAAGTAGGTCTCTGTTCATTTATCAATACAAAAGCAGAACAGAGAAGAAGAAATAATTTGTTCACATTTAGAGTATTGATTGCTTCCAAGTAGACACAAATAGAATTATGTAATTTTCCTATTCACATTCAGACCGTTTTTGGCATTTCTGGAGCCTGTGGTTTGATTTTTGGTCTGGGTTACGATTCAGACTTACGGCCCAGACTTACGATTCAGATAAGCTCCATGATTATCATTTTGAAGGTCCCCATAGGATCTTCACCACCCCAAGAGGATCTCTGAAGCAGACAGTTACCTCTTCTTCTGCAGCGTCTGCAGCACCAAGTTCATGAAGTTCACAGAGATGGGTTGGCATACAAAGATAACTACTGAATCTTGCAAGTGCCACCCATTTTTGGCTCTAGATCTACATGCTCTCAGTTGTGGCTGTGTCAGTGATTGGCTGTGGCTCCCATTTTCTAAAAGTCAGTGGCCCATACACAAGTTTGACTTGACTAAATCATCCAGGGGTCCTTTACCTTTACCTGACAGTGACACAGGAGCTAAATTCCTGAATTGCTGGCATACAGGGAATCCCCTACTTGTCAATGGTTTCTGAGCACTGGTGTTTGGTTTTTTTAACCGTGTGTGTGTGTGTGTGTGTGTGTGTAACCACAGATTAAGGGAAATGAATAACTACTGTAGTTGTTTATATCAATTATTTAAACATAATTATATTTCATATCAAAATATGCTGAGATATGTTCTTTAATAGATGCATGCAACCAGCTTTCCAGTAAGCCTCTCCCTCTTGAACTTAAGCTTTATATCTTCTTTATTATTTTTTTGCTGCAGTGATCATACAGGTGCAATTTGTTGCTGGAGAAAAGCTTGACCAAAACTCTTATTTTCAACTCTATCCATGTAAACACCAATATAATTGCATTGCAGAAAGCACTTTGGGAATTCAATCTGCTTGTAAATGGAGTAACAACAACAACAACAACAACAAACTTGTAAGGTGTAGGTGATTAGTGTGGAAACTGTAATTATAATGCAAACATATACATATATCTGAATCAAAACTCTGCACTGGGAAATTTGGGGGGTAATTTTTGTTCTTGTCTTATAGGCTTTGGTGGGGTTGACCCCAATCAGTTTCCGACTTATCCTCTCACCCTCTTTTAAAATCTTAATCTTGATGTGATTATTTCAGCAGTGCTGGAAGAACTGTATCTGGTACTTGCAACACATTTATAGAACAAATCTTTTCACCCCAAGGCTGTGTGCACATGGAGTTCTGTGTGCATGCCATGAACACCTGGATCATAGCAATAGTCTTCAGAGTTTTTAAATCTTCTAATGTACTTAGCCAAAAAAAGAGACAAAAATACCGCAGAGTGGCAAGTTCTCTTGTAAATCTCTATCTAGTCATGATGCCCATAAAATATAGATGAAAGTGACAATTGTGATTAACATAATTCAGAGATGGATAGCTTTACTCTGGGAATTGGCTATGGAGAGCTTCAGAGTGTTGCTTGTATGAAGTGTCATTTAGAGGAGACACTCCAGAAGCAACTTCCATAACATTATTTGTTAACATCAATTGGCTACATACCCAGAAAACAACAGTTGTTAATTAATATAATCAAAGCAATTACTAATTTGAAGGAGGGGGATACAATTATCTTGGAAGTGAATTCGGGAGGGGGTAGGCATTCTATCAAGTGCTAGCCTTGCATTGTTGTTGTTGTTGTTTAGTCGTTTACTCGTGTCCAACTCTTCGTGACTCCATGGACCAGAGCACGCCAGGCACTCCTGTCTTCCACTTCCTCCCGCAGTTTGGTCAAACTCATGCTGGTAGCTTCGAGAACACTGTCCAACCATCTCGTCCTCGGTCGTCCCCTTCTCCTTGGGCCCTCCATCTTTCCCAACATCAGGATCTTTTCCAGGGAGTCTTCTCTTCTCATGAGGTAGCCAAAGTATTGGAGCCTCAGCTTCAGGATATGTCCTTCCAGTGAGCACTCAGGGCTGATTTCCTTAAGAATGGATAGGTTTGATGTTCTTGCAGTCCATGGGACTCTCAAGAGTCTCCTCCAGCACCATAATTCAAAAGCATCAATTCTTCGGCGATCAGCCTTCTTTATGGTCCAGCTCTCACTTCCATACATCACTACTGGGAAAACCATAGCTTTTACTATACGGACCTTTGTTGGCAAGGTGATGTCTCTGCTTTTTAAGATGCTGTCTAGGTTACTGAATTCGCCCATTCCTGTCCATTTTAGTTCACTGATGCCCAGGATGTCAATATTTATTCTTGCCATCTCATTTTTGACCACATCCAACTTACCCAGGTTCATGGTTCTTACATTCCAGGTTCCTATGCAATATTTTTCTTTACAGCATTGGACTTTCCTTTTGCTTCCAGGCATATCTGCAACTGAGCAACCTTTCGGCTTTGGCCCAGCTGCTTCATCAGCTCTGAATCTACTTGTACTTCTCCTCCGCTCTTCCTCAGTAGCATGTTGGACACCTTCCAACCTGAGGGGCTCATCTTCCAGCGTCATGACTTTTATATGCCTGTTGTCTTTGTCCATGGAGTTTTCCTGGCAGGGATACTGGAGTGGCTTGCCAGTTTCTGCTCCAGGTGGATCATGTTTGGTCAAAACTCTCCACTAAGTCTTGCATTAGCTTGCATTAAAGGGGAGTTGGTAGGCCTGAGTGTTGAGATTGACTTTGGAAGATGATATCAGCAGAGCAAGTTGAGCCTTCAGCAGTGCATTGTTGGTGGGAGGGGAATAGTTCCAGCTAATATATTCAAGGGAAAACTACATGCTATGCTACTGAATACAGAGGTGCTGTGCCAACAGAGGTGCTGTGCCACCTAGTTCTACTCCCAGTATTGAAGCTTGCACCTCAGTCCACCTGATGTCCATATTTTTAGCACACACAAAGGGTCACCAATGCATGAGCAATACATGATTCTGTAGGGGTCCCAATTATCTGGAGCAGGGCTGATGGTACAGGGCTCCTGACTCCCCACACATAGTTATTACACCCTGTTGGGAGCCCTGCTAGCACAGAGCACCTACAGGTGAGTAGCTGCTCACAAACAGAAACACCTCTCAAGTTGTCCGTACTCAGTGGTTGGATGTCAGGGGAAAGGAGCACATGTAGCGGAGCATCTGAATACAGCAACAGTGAATACAGTTATCTAAATCACACCCTTTGGTCCTTAAACGGTCATGACAGCTCATTATGCAATCTGATATCTATCTTGGCTTCTCTTCTAACTGACTACCAAAAACATTTTGCAAAATCAGTTTTAGCCCTTCTGTACTTCCAAGCACTGGTGTTTTCAGGAGGCTCTGGTGCACAATACAGTCTGCTGTTCTCAGTGTCGCCATTCCTGTAAATTGTGAAGTAGTCCACATAAAATGTAATTGCTGGATTTCTTTCAAGCATCTTTCCATTTCTGTGTCTTGGCTCTGGAAAAACATTTGCAGTGCTGAAACTCAAATCTGTGCCTTTTGTTCTAGTCATACGATCCATTGTCTGAGCCCCATTCTTTCCTCTCAATACGGAAAGAGATAGAAGCAGAGTGGGGGTTGGGAAGAACCTCCCAGAGATTATTCAAGCAGTCATTTCAAGACATTTATCTCCAGATTCACTTTTTCCAAGGCTATATAGAAAAAGGAGTTCAATTAACGTCTGTCGCAAGCCTGTATTTAACCTAATGAGCTTTTATTTAAAAGAGACTGTAATTTCAATTTCCATTTGGAAAATGAATTGAGCAATGTTGTTTTATGTACATCTGTCCCGGCAGGGGTTATTTCGTATCTGAAAACCAACAAACACTTTCCTCCTTAGCATATGGTATGTTATTTAATAACAGAAGAAGAAAACGATGCAACAGTCCTCAAGGACAAAAAACTGCTGAAAATGGCTCTGTGCGCTCATGACTTTTTTGGAAAGGGCTGCAGGAACTTCAGCTCAATCCTATATAATGTCTGCCAATATATCAACATATATACCGGTAGCTAAATCGATATATTATCATTGCGTGGACTGGCGGAGTCCCCAGATCCCCCCCGTCATGTGGAATAATGACTCAAGACAACGTGCTATGGGATTAAATTGGCCACAACTTTATTAAATTTCAAATGTGGGTAGACCTTGGCTCAGGCATTGGGCGTTCTCCCTCCCCAGTCCCCAGCCGGGGACCTAGGGAGCTTCAGGGTTATCCGGGGGGGGGGGGTGGGCCGGCTCTGGAGAACATATGTTCAAGCAGAGATAGCTGCCCCCGTTACGCCGCCGCCGCCGCAGGGGAGAGCAATGACGACCTTTTGGCGTACGGTCAAAGCCTCCCTTCAGAAACCCCTTTAACGGGGAACCCTGGTATCGCCGCCACAAAGAGGAAGATGGACTAAAGGATTCTGCCCAAGGCCTGATACCGCCAAAGTTGTGACGTTTTGCTATGGGAAAGGCGAAACCTGCCAATGCAGGAAAAATCCTTTCCGGCCGCCCTTTAACAGCGACCTTATCGTAGCAGCGCCCGCATACCTGTGAAGAAAAGCTAACCTGCAAAACCTGTTAAGAAAAGTTAACCTGCAAAATAAGACATTAACTGAGGGTGCGTAGGGTGGGAGAAGCTCTGGAGCCAAGTGAGGATTCCCAGGTAAGATCCTCCCTCTATTGTGTGGGCAGGTAATCCCTCCCCCTACCTGGCCTGGTCTCCTTGGCAACGCTTCCCCCAGGTGGGATTGGACAACTGACTGAGGTAGGCGGAGAACTCCAGGTATCCCACCTGAGGGAAGGTGAAGCCAAGCCTATGCTGATGGGGCCGCTCCAGATCTAGGGCTGCGCGTGTCCACGCAAAGGGCGTCCCCCATTTTAAGCGGGGAGCGGTCATTACTATTACTATTGTTATTTATTCAATTTCTATGCCCCTTTTTTCTGAAGATCCTAGGGCAGTGTACAACATTAAAAACATAAATTGCATCTTATAATAAATAAATAAATAATAATAAAAGAATCACATTTAAAAATCATAACAGTGGTCCCTCCAAACAGCAGCTTCAGGTAAATAAATGTTTGGCAAGGGGGTGGCAGAGAGAGAAAGAGTTACACTGAGGTTTTTGGGGCAGCTGATATTTGTATTCCCCCAAGAGAGGCTTAACCCCCAAAACAAACCACAGTAAGAAGATTCACTGTTGCATTATCAGTTGGGCCATAGTGGCTTGGGATCACATCCAAAAACCTTCATAATTCCATTCCTATTGTAGTCACACACAAGTATTAAGTAATACTTCCAGGATGAAAGAAAAAAAGCTTGCCACAATATCAAGATTCTCTCATCTTCTTGATCACAGTGTAAAATCAGCCACTCCAAATAAAAAGCAAACAAAGCAAAGCAGCTTCTTTTTGTAATAAATGAAACCATTATCTGTTTCTGGTGGTTTTTTATCTTTCTTTTTTAAAATAAAAGTCAATGGCTTTCATTTACTCTAGATGAATATATAATACAGCCTGAAATGGGAATTTCCTCCTATCATTTTCTGCCACTTTATATATCTAGCAATATTAGTCATACCGAAATGTACATCTGCGCACTGGTCACAAATTAAAGGATTTATCAACTTGAACACCAGTTTCAGTAGTTATGATGAACTATTGATTTTGAGCTTCCATATCATTTGATGAAAAGCAGGGACATTGTGTTTGTATTATAAGAAATAAACAGTTATATCTATGATCATTGCTGGGGGCTAAAGAGCTACTTTGGTGCAGTCCAGATTTTCCAGTGTACACTCAATGGCTATTCCATTGCTTGCACCACGCCATACCTTGAACTCCTTTTGAAACTCCCTGTTTGTCCTGTTTCATTGTCTGTTTTGGCAGGTGCCATTCAGGAATGCAAGTCTAAAACGCTGCAATATGCAGAGCTAGCTGAGCAATTGCTGGCATCCATCTGTCTTGGAAGACAGTAGAGGAGTGCACCTCTGGGGCTGAAGTCAAACTGTTGAAAGGTAGCAGAGCGTGCTGTGGCTGTGGAGACCGATACAGGAGAGACATGTTTTGATGTAGCTGGGGAAGATGAAGGCATTTGGTTGTGCTGCTGCAGGTAACGCATAACTGCTTCTACTTGTGTTGTTTTTGCTGCGTTTACAGCACCAAAGTGACCTCTCTGGGCTTGGAGAGTTGTTCCTCCAACCCTCTCTATCACCATCACTGTGCTCTGAACCTTTGCACTCCTTGATCACTCATGGTTTGACATCACACAGGGAGCTTCTACACACAGAGCAGACTCCTGGGTGTTATGACAAACAGAATGATGGTGGGGGCAAAAGGAGCTGTATAGCTTTGCGGGTGGAGTTAAAATAAATACAGGCCCTGTGATCACACTTCCATGCTTACACTTCATGTGAGTAGCATCTGAAGAAAGCTTATGCAGAACAGGTTTGTGTGATTTGGTAATGATCTAGAACAACCACTCCTTCTTAAACTATTTGGTGTTGTTGCACCAACAGTGCACTTTTCCTCAAATGTCTTGACAATTAATGACCCACACATTGCTTTTGAACTGTGAGCTGTGAATTTTGAAGCATGAACTGCAACCAGATCCTGCATAGCCTAATCATGCCCATCCTCAAGGAGATCATGGCAACAAGTATGAATCTTAACCATTTTATCATCAAAATAATTCAGTCAGGTCATTTAGGATGAGCGAGTTTCATGTCCAAGTGCAGATACCAGAATCAAAGTCTTTTTGGTCCTAGTCTAACATTCTTACCACTATGCCACACTCGCTCCCTACCTTAGTTTTTAGTTCACCTTTAATATGGCTCCTGAAAGGCATATTTGATTCTGGTACAATTCTTGATCACCTGTTGATCTTAAAAAGAGTAGATTTTACCTTCCTATGCCGGCAGTGGCATAGCATGGGTTGTCAGCACCCGGGGCAAGGCAAGTAATTTGCGCCCCCTAACCCATGGATTTGCGCCCCCTAACCTGTAGATTTGCGCCCCCTAACCCTAACCCCCAGATGTTGCGCCCGGTGCGGCCGACCCCCCCTGCACCCCCCACGCTACGCCACTGATTGCCGGATCTTTTGGAGGGTCCTTGGCTGATTGCTTCCTAAGCTTTCTTCTGATAAGAAATGGAGAACAATTTACTCTTTAGTCTTGAGAATATATCACTGTAAACCTATTTATTTGATTTATTTGATTTCATTTATGAATTGCTTCCCATAAAATATCTTGAAGTGATTTCACAGTAAAAACAATTCCATATATGAAAAGAATTTCAAATCCAAAACACATAGTGACTGTTACAATGAAATATCTTGTTGAAAAGGGAAGGTCTTCCATAGGTGCTGAAATGGCGACAGAGACAGCACCCGTCGGATATGTAACAGGAAGGAGTTTCAAAGTAGCACCACACTAAAGGCCCGATTCCTATATTGTATAGAATTGACTCTTGTTGAGTTTATATCTGCAGGAGACCCCCTCTTGCAGTGGTGTGATCAGTTAGGTATATAATGGATGAGGCAATATTTTAGGAATTCTGGTCACAAGCTGAATGTAGGCATTCAGAAACAAGGTTCAGTTCTTATAATGTACTATGCATTACAATCGTGAAAATAATGGCTGGTGTGTGGTAGGCACTATGCGGCTTCCATCTAGGAATCAGAAATCACCATCAGTACAGAGCAAGAAGCACTTCATCACTATGAATTTCAACATGCTGAGCTCTGAACAGCTGTGTGCCAGATTGTGGCCCAAAAGTGTAGTAGGCTGTGTTGCAGACTACCAGTCTTAACTAGCCAAAGAGGAATCTCACAAAACAAAATACTCACTAGAAGAACCCAAGGTTATTTGACATCCAAGCATACATGAGCAACAGCCTCATTTTGACATCTCCATTGTGGTCAATCCTTAACTGACGAATAAAAGACACTAAACAAATAGGACCTGCAATGAAATGCTGGAAGGTGAAAAGTTGCTGGGTCCCATTCCATTCTTCTCTCCCCCAGTTTTTCATTTCCATACCTCAGCATAACATTTAGTGAGCTTCATGTGGTCATTGAGCATGTTCAGTCCTCACTGGGCTATTAGGGGGATTCCCCTCCCTTTGGGTTTCTTTCTAAAGATTGTTGCAGGTTCTACAAACCTTGGGATTTTCCTTGATATACAGGGCCTGCCCTACCATTAGGTAGAATGAGGTAGCTGCCCCTAGCAGCAGATTTTGGGTACCATGTGAAAGCGCAGCAAATTATTATTTTAATTATTATTGTTACATTTTTTTACTGGAAGAGAAGGAGGAAAGTGCTTGTGAGGTTTTCTGTCTCAGATGTAAAATGAACCAGGCTTGAGTACTCTGCACCTTGATTTAGTGTGGGGAAACCATTTGCTTCAGGCCGCTACATGTCTTGGGCCAGCGCTGCTGATTCCTCCCTCTCTTTAATGTGGGTCATACCTTTCTGAATACATAAGCAGTGGCACTAACATTCTGAACTTTGGAATTGGAGAGGATGATAATAGACAATAGAATATTGGCAGGTGAATAGCAGAGGTGTAGGCCAGAACACATTAGGCAACAACTTTCTAGACTTCATAAACAAATAGCAAGTTATTCCCAGCAGTGAGCACTATTTGCCACAAAAGAACAAACTATAGGCTTATTGCTGGATACAGAGAAGTCAGATAAAATAAAATATTTATGTGGATCTCTATGTTAGGGACCTCAATGGAACAAATCAATGCTATCATTCGGTGCTGCACCAGAAATGTGGAATTTTGGTTTCCTCCTATGGAATAAAGTCATTGGGTAATTTAATCAATCTAGAATATATCTTTTCCCATACCATTACGTAAGGCCTGTGCATGTTAAATGTATTTAAAATACACACACAAGGAAAAAATTCAATTCCAAGAGAGGATAGGGCCATTCCCAATCTCTTCTATTCCCTTTCCACTTTTCACAAGGAATTAAAATTTAATGCAGGCAGCTATTACCCTGAATAACGTTTCCACAACCCATCTCTC
Organism: Podarcis cretensis; assembly: GCF_951804945.1. Taxonomy (NCBI): domain Eukaryota; kingdom Metazoa; phylum Chordata; class Lepidosauria; order Squamata; family Lacertidae; genus Podarcis; species Podarcis cretensis. The sequence continues at coordinate 54,658,713 of NC_137178.1, forward strand.
CACATCATACTCTAAAATGCATACTAAATCTGGCCTCTTTAAACATTGGATAGCAATGGGGAACTCTCCCCCGCCCGCTGCCCCCGCAAAACAGTCTTAAAGTTCCCATATAAATTCGTGAGCTATCGTATGGTCACAGGGAGACATTCCGCTTTAATTTAGGCCACACAACTTACCGACTTGTAATTAAAGGACACCGAGGGAAAACAGGGGGGAGAACTGCAGCCTACGGTAATGGAAAACAGACAGTAAAGCTTATTTACAGAAGTAGCTTGGCAGATGGGGCAGAGCCACTGCTTTAGCTTCACAGGAGGTGGGTTCCTGTTGCTTAATGGGAGGGATGAAGTAGTAGGAAGGTCAATGTACTACAAACCTAGCAGCAGGACCATCTCATTGACTCTGCCAATTCATTTGCTCTGTATCACTACTTTGCCCCTCTCTCATCTGGTAAGAAACCGCAACCTGCCTGCTTGGAAGCTTCCACAGCAGTTCTTCCCCACCCACCAAGCTGCTTCTCCTTATTTGGTGTAGCAGGGGAAGGATGAATGGGATGGCATCCTCTGCAAAGGGTGAGGACCAGCACAATAGTCAAGTATGTGGTTGGCATTTGGGTCATAGCTGGCCATGAGAGATGGCTGTGGAAGAGATGTAAAGTGTCTCATTACACATACCAATGAGTATTAAGGGCACAGGGTTGCCAAACCTTGTGCAACAGTGCACACATTCATGTGAACATGCATGCACCCAGTTATGGGGCGGGGGGAATTGCCAGAAGGAATTTACAAGAATTTGGAAAGGGACTTCCATGAAGTCCCAAGCTGGACATGAATGTTAATACACAACAAAGGACAAGGTTTTGGGTTTTCATGGGTTATCCTGAGTCATACAGGTTAAGATTCCTGCTATGGTATTAAACGTTATGTCACATGTGATTCTCCATCAGTGTGGCGATCACACAGGGTCCCTGGATGTTTCACCATCTATTGATCCCTGTGCCACCACTTTATTTCTCGCTGCCACCACCCAGGCCCTACCTGGTACAATACTGAGTCCAGTCAGGGTTAAATTGAAACATAAACTTTTGTTTATTTATTGCAGTTTAACAAGTGTGTAGTTTCATAAACAGTATCAGTCAATTACAATCTTGGGGTACCTATCCAGACCTATAACTTTCGCTACCTGCTCTCACTCACTAAACCACCTCTCAGATATTTACTTGTCTGCCTAGCCCCTAACTTTTTTTTTTTAAGAATAATTTTTTATTAACTGACCAATCACATCAAATCAAACCAAATTACATAAATTCCAAATTACACAGCCGAATTTTAATTTTTTTGTTGGGGGTACCCATATTTCAAGTTCTGAAGGGATCCAATCAACTTCTTGCTTCTTACTGCTGTATTAATGTCCACAAATCTAACCTTATGATGTTCACAGTACTATCCAGTCCTTTCTTATTATTTTTCCACATCTCTTGTTGTTATTTTCATATATTTTTTCCTTTCTCTTTGTGACCTCTGATAGTCTCCGCAAGCTGGTTAGAACAGTTTGTAATCCTGCGTGGATATTATTTTTTATATCCAGTAGCCATATCCAGACGTTTTCCATATAACATCACTTCCATACATCAAAACAGTCTTAGCGTCATTAATCTTCACCAATCTGCCTCCTTTCTCAAAACCTCTGAGGAGATTCACTAGGAATGCAGTCTGAAACCAAGTCCGTTCTTCCTCCCGGCTATAAATCCTTTGGCAAGATGGTGACTCCGAATTAATTGCTGCGCCATTCCCAAAAGCTCTTATTGCTTCTCGGTCTCCATAAAGCATACTTTTGGTTAAAGTTTATCTCCACACAGACCTTAATCATCCTGCTTGGGTCAGTTCAACCGACGGTTCTAATGAGGAGGGGGTCTTGTAAATCACATAGAAGGAAAGTAAAAAAGGTCCCCCCCCATTCAGCCCCATTGTCAACATACCCCGCCTTTGGTGTATCTTCATCGTAAAATATTCCTGTTTCTCCAGCCCATCGTCTTCTTTCGCAGAGGTCACTTAAATTAGCAGACTTCACTCCCCTTCTTCGCTTGAAATATGTGCATTTGCTTCTTTTGTAATTAATTATTCCAAATTGCTGCAACGAGTGCGCGATCAGAGACAGCGTCCAGGAGAATCGAGGTCCAGACGGGGGCATTCTGCCTAGGGCCCTCACCCCCTTCTTTCGAATTAGGGGGTGATTTATGGGCACAGCAGGCAAGGGCAGTGTTCCCCATTTCCTTGGGGCAACAAGGGAGGCTGCCTACTCCCATAACAGCCTCTTAATTACCCCGTGTGGGTTGGAGAGATGGTATTGTCGGCCATCTTCCAATGCGCCCCCTAGTGGCCCCCTCTGCCTAGCCCCTAACTGTTCCTGACTCAGCCTATTTCACTACACTAACTCAGCCTACCCACAAACTCTATCCCAATTCACTCCCACTCCAACCAACCACCCAACTCCTCACGAACACTACCATTTGCCCCTCCCAGAGCTGGTTTTATAGTCCCTCTGACTCCACCCCCCTGGGTTCTGATAGGGCAACCTGTTTAACTATTTCACCTCCAGCACTCTCATATGGTAACATCACAATCAGTCGTATTGTAGATCAATGGAATCAGAGATGGCTTCGCCATAAAAAGAGGCATTTTATCTCTGTGTTGCCACAATAGCGCCTGCACTGACTGCTCAGAAAGTAGCCAAATCATACATATTGTCTCAGGACGTGTACAGAATTCCCAATGAAACAAGCTGCTTTGTAACAACACCTAAAAAGTGAATTGGGGGATGTAACGAATACACTTGCAAATGTTTGTATAGCATACAGCTAGCCAGACCCACTCATCATGGAGTCTCAACTGACTGCAGCAGGGATTACAAAGCCTTTGGGGCCTGTGGGCACATTTGCAAACTATAGAGATTGTTGTGAGCACCAAACACACCACAACCTATTGTATTTGCTACAACAGAATGCATAATTCAAGCTTAATTCCAGCAGGGTAGAGAAGACCCAGTGAGCCCTAGGAAAGGCTTCTGTCAGTGCCCTTGTGCCCATGAGTGCCATGTTGGTGAATCCTGGGCCACAGCTACCTAATAATCATGCACTCACTGGCAAAACTGGCTTTGCCTACGAGTGCTTTGTGAATTGCTGTTGGATTGTGATTGGAGTTGGTTTAGCTGCCACCATGAGAATGCCTGTCTGTCCACATGCTATTTAAGTATTTGGCTTGTATTAAGGGCTCTTTGATCCAGCAGGGGCGCTTCAAATGGAAGTGGGGGGAGGCCAAGCTGTCCCTTTGGAGAAGATTCAAAAGGATACTGTGGGCTGCAGAGGAAAGTAGTAATCAGGGAAAATCATTCTCTCTCCCTGCTCTCTTTCTTCATTCATGAAAGCCTCCACAGGATCAATGAATGGAAGGACACCATTGAATACAACTCCTTGCTTTTAGGCTTCACGTTACATGTGCTGGAATTTTGAAAACAACCCCCTGGTGTATAGTTAACTCAACGTAAAAAATACTATTAACATCATATATATGAGATGCAAATAAATGCCGAACATAAAATGTATGGCAAATTACAGTTTCAACATTTTAATGCCAGTGCTAATTGATATTTAATGTGAGGAATAATAATGTTGCAATAATAACCTTACAATAGTATTTTCTTTTTCATTATACTGCGTATGATTTTTTTAAAGGAGAAAAAGAGTCACATTTCACAACAGGAAGTTATTTTATAGGGTTTTCAAAGAAAACCCTATTAAAAGACTGACTTCTTACAGGAAATGATGCAGTTGATTGTTTCAGTGGATGTTGCAGGCAAAAAGAAAAGACACCATCTTATCAGTAGATCACCTCCTATCTCTTCCATTTTTGGAACTCTGAACTATTACATCTGTGATTCCTATTTAGATTTTTTCCCCCATTCATGCATTTTAAAATACATTTTGGCAATGTTTTCTCCTGATTTAAAATCAAATGGAGATCTCAAAACTCAGGGCCACATTGAAGGGATGACTTACACATGCAACTTAACATGACAATGCTTGTGTTTCAATGGCCCTCTGCCCCTTGAAAACAGCAAACCATGTTTTAAAACCAAGTATTTAAAACATGTGGTGTGATTCAGCCCAAGTTAAGCATATACACATTCAGTGGGATATATTTAAGCATGTGCAGATTCACTCTCTTTCATATGTGCTTAAATGTGATTGGACAGAGACCCACAGTTTGTCTGTTTGTGAGGTGGAGGAAGGATGAGAGGTGCTGGAGCTTATGAAATGCATTGCCAAGTCTCATAATCCTGAAGATTTGCTGTGGTTTCAGTGCCTCCAGTATGCTGAGGACTCCCACCTTCCCTGAAAGTGAGACAACTCCATGCAAACTTCCCTTTGGGTGTACATGTTTAATATGTAAGGCTTATATTTAATAAACTATGCACTTATTATTTTGCCCTTTTGAGACAGCTGATGTTAATGTTTAGCAAAAACAGTGCACATAAATCTATGATGCCCTTGAATCATTCAGAAGCATTGTCAGTTGTGCTTCATTAACCTACCACATTAATTATGTTCCTATTTAGAAATGCTTGTACACCTTTTGCAGCAGCTTTTGTAACAGCTGCATGAGAAATCAGTTTATTTGTCCTTGAGGAGTTAAAAATACATTCCTACCTAGACATTAGTAGTTCACAGTGGTAAGCTGTGTAAACAATGAATCTTCTTTTAAACAAAATGTTGTTTAAATGCAATGATGTCTTCAATTTGTTTCATTTTATCAACAGAATTGCAAAGCTCATGAAGAATGCATTTTGGCAGGGGAGCATTTTTTTTTAAATGATATGACAAATGGAATGTACACTGTTTCACCTTCATGATTAAATTAAGACTGCAATCCTAACTGTACCAAGACCTGTTTCCTTGGGAGCCACTGTTCATGCCAGTTGTGAGCTGCTGATGAGCCAAAGTTGTCCTGTGATGACCAACACATTTATTTATTTCTAATATTGTATACCCTGTGGCTAATTGGCATTACTAGAGCAGCCTACCAAAGAATTTTATATACAGTGTGTGTGTGTGTGTGTGTGTGTGTGTGTGTACACACACACACACACGGGACATCGGTGGCGCTGTGGGTAAAACCTCAACGCCTAGGACTTGCTGATTGCATGGTCGGTGGTTCGAATCCCCGCGGCGGGGTGAGCTCCCGTCGTTCAGTCCCAGCTCCTGCCCACCTAGCAGTTCGAAAGCACAATTAAGTGCAAGTAGATAAATAGGTACCGCTTTCTAGCGGGAAGGTAAATGGCGTTCCGTGTGCTGCTCTGGCTGGCCACGTGTGCTGCTCTGGCTGGCTGCGTCACGCTGGCCACGTGACCCGGAAGTGGCTTCGGACAGCGCTGGCTTGCGGCCTATAGAGTGAGATGAGCGCACAACCCTAGAGTCTGTCAAGACTGGCCCGTACGGGCAGGGGTACCTTTACCTTTATATATACACACAGTGGTACCTCAGGTTAAGTACTTAATTCGTTCCGGAGGTCCGTTTTTAACCTGAAACTGTTCTTAACCTGAAGCACCACTTTAGCTAAATCGTGCGCCGCTGGAGCACAATTTCTGTTCTCATCCTGAAGCAAAGTTCTTAACCTGAAGCACTATTTCTGGGTTAGCGGAGTCTGTAACCTGAAGCGTATGTAACCCAAGGTACCACATATACACACACACACAAACATATATTGCAGGACAAATAGACTAAAACTACACAACACAGCCATCTCAGCAGATGGATGGATTGATATGGGAGAAGACTGTTCAGAAAATACTTGGGTTGTGGAGGACTTCCAAGGTAAACACCAAATTTTGAATTGGGCCAAAGGTGAAGTAGTTTCAAAACAGGTGTAATGTGAATTCACTTATTGTTCCCTACTAGCAGTTTAGCTAGCAGTGTAGCTGAGTTCTGAACTAGCTGGAGTTTTCTGATTGTCTTCAAAGGCAGCCCCACACAGAGTGCATTGCAGTCATCTAACCTGGAAGTTACCAGAAGATAACTGCCATGTTGTAGTCCTGGGGAGGAACTGACAGGGCATGGTTGGGCAAGGCAGGTCAGTCAGCACCAAGGAGAGCTCCTATTAAGCAACTTTCTCCACAGTTCAAAGGTGGAGTCAACTCTTTATTTGCAAAAACACGATCTCCACAGATTTGGATGAGCAGAGCAGCTCATTCCTCATGGTCTTCCTCCATGAAAATCAGTTACCAAGACTGAAAGTCCCCACGTCCTCAGGGCTTTTTCAAAGCAATAAGATACTGGGGTCAGCATGCGGCCAACCTCTTCACACTTTTCATGCTTCTTGTGGTTCTGAGAGACAACAGGAGAGGAAAGCTTGTCACAACAGGAGGGGGAGATACCTGTGACTCTTCACCAGCCCGACTCATCTCTGCCTCTTGACTTCCCTCCTGCTTCAGCTTCTGCCTCTGATTCTACACTGCTCTCTGCTACAGACTCTCCCAGCTTACTAAGTCCTGTTACCTCTTCAGCTTCCAACACCTCCTCTTCCCACTCTTCTCCCTCTTTTTCCTCTGACCACTCATTGTTGTCCCACCACCACTTCCTGGGCTCTGAGCCTACTTCCCTTGATGGTTCCTCAACTGGTTCCTCCTTCCATTCCACTGCATCCAACCAGTCCATGACATCTTCTGACAACATCTGGGACCAGACTGGAGGTCTTAAAGAGACAGTCCTCTGACCACTATATCATCTGTCCAGGAGCTCTGGCTGAGCATACTTGCTGTGTTGGTGCGCCACCTGGTCTGTGCAGCATGAGACCCTTGGAGACAAATACACTGACACTTTGCTAGGCTGCAGATTCTGATCCAAGCTCATGGGTCTCTGTATCTTCATCCTGAAAGTCACTGGCATCTTTTGCTTGGTGGTGGAAGGTCCCTGGTTCACTGATGGTGCTCTGGCCTATTGGTTCCTCAGCCTCTTATTCTGTGTCCAGATCATCCTCTGGGTTAATGCCAATAAACTAGGAGTAGGCTATCTCTACCCAGGAACATTTACATTTTGTATATCAGCTTTAAAGTACTCTGCATGTATTCACTCCTAGTTGGATAATTAAGGGTCATCTTCACCACTGTTTAAATTAAATAGCCTTTGTGGTTAGTGTAGAATAAAATACAATCTTTCAGTGACATTTGATGATCCATCTTTCCCATTGCCACATGCTTACGCATACTTTGGCATAATTTCTATCTTCCTGCACACCACAGGCTAAATTATTACTTTGCTTTCCCCCACAAATTATGCACAATGCTTGTTCTTTTCAGAGCCAGTCATATGTAAAATTGATTTTTCACCGTCCATGATTGACATATGTAAAATAATGTATTCTTTTCTTCAAACAGGTCAATGTGGCTGCATAAAAGCTATGATTTATTTAAAATGTATGTACTTTGGTGTTATTGTACTGCTAAAATTGCATTGACAGTCAAATTATATGTAAGCACTGCTTCAGTCCATCATTCCTTGGTTACCGTAGATTTGCTGATGCGGCATCAAAACCCCATTTGCAATCGTATTTCCCACTTTTTAATTACTCAAGGAGATGAGAGCACAGTGATTCATTTGATATTAACTGAGCTCTCCTGAAAGTATGGTAAGCTCTGCCTAGCACAATTGAAAATTCATTTGCATTGGGCACTATCTCTATTTCTTTTTAATGCAATATTAATGAAAATAATTGTTTTGCTTTGGGTGTATCTGAAAATTGTGAGTAAAGTTATTCCCTTGCTCCCTCTTCTCCCCAAAATATGAAGAGAATATGAAACTAAGCCCTTCATTTGCCATTAAAACCTCCTTTTAATATTCACAACAGGCAGATAGCCCTTGATGGATTGGGATGAGGTTTCTGAATTGTTGGAGAAAGCTGGCTGTCAGAATGCTAATGAATTCTCATTTGAGTGCAGAGTGTTGGGATAGAGACCACAGAACTTGGCACTCTTGGTTCATGAAAATGGATGTGATAGGAGTGCTTTTTGCTTATTCCTTGTTGAAATGCCTAAAGATCTGCTTTGTAGGATGTGAGAACCCTCTGGAACAATTTGGGAAGGGTACAAGGGTAATTGGGGGTTGGGTTAACAGCACACCTCTTCCATTCCATTTCCAAACCCCCACTCTAGTTATAAGTTTCTTTCCCAAACAGAAGGGTCTGTTCTGCAAATGGGAGGATAGCTCTACATGACCCAACCCAGTGCTCAAAGTATTATGTTTGCCGTGCACCAAAGCTCTGCAGCAAAATGTAGAATGGATGGCTGATGCAGCTAGCATCTCATGGAGCTGCTTCACCATATGTGCAAGAACATTGCTTGATTTCTCACTATTCAATAATGTTAAAAGTTTGTGACTGGCAGTTGAATATATGAATTTAACCAATCAAAAAGCATTGCAGTTTAGATGATGTAAGGCAATACAGTCGTACCTTGGTTCTAGAACGCCTTGCAACTCGAACGTTTTGGCTCCCGAATGCTGCAAACCCGGAAGTGAGTGTTCTGATTTGCAAATGTTTTTTGCAAGCCAAACGTCCAACGTGGGTTCAGTGGCTTCTGATTGGCTGCATGAAGCTCCTGCAGCCAATTAGAAGTCACACCTTGGTTTTCAAACATTTTCAGGAGTCGAACGGACTTCCAGAATGGATTCCATTCAAGAACCAAGGTACAACTGTATGAGTATTCAATCTGTGTTATTAGCTCTCTTTCCAAGCACAGATGAAGTCATCATATGATAAACATACATGTGTACAGCAATGGACAAAGCTGTCAATTTTTGTTTCTTTCAGTTTATCTCTCTCTTTTTAACTCAGTTCTGTATTTGCTTGAGCCCCATTTTAATTCCTGGATTAAATTCCTAGAATAGCCAGGCTAGTTTCCTGATAAAGTAATGGCCTTCTAAGCATAGGACATTAAGGTAGCAAAGGAAGGGTTCTGTGCCACACAGAAAATGGGGGGGGGGGCGCCCTCCCTTAACTCACTGGTAGTTAGCAAGACAAAGGCCAGCATGGAGAGTTGAAAAGTTATGTGAACTAGAAGGTGGCAGGCTGCAGGAGGGATAGCTGGGAGACAGAGCCATGCCTGATTTCTGTTGGAATCCAAGGTTGTGACTATTGGAGAAGTGAGTCCCTCTTGGGTTGTTAATGCTGTGAACACCTCCATCATAGGCTTAGGTTGTATATATGTGTAAATAAACCATATACCATAAAGACATCACAGTCTCACTATCCCTCGTTCAGAAGGAAACCAAACCCTGGGTAAGCAGATAGAACCCCTGGAATCTTACACCACCTGGAGACTGGTGTGTGTGTTTAAGAGTCTTCATGAAAAGTCATCACCATTTCAGTGTCTGCATGTGGTTTTACCTAATATACCGTATTTTTTGCCCTATAGGACGCACTTTTTCCCCTCCAAAAATGAAGGGGAAATGTGTGTACGTCCTATGGGGCGAATGCAGGCTTTCGCTGAAGCGTGGAGAGCGAGAGGGGTCGGTGTGCACCGACCCCTCTCACTCTCCAGGCTTCAGGAAGCTCTCCGCAAGCCTTGGGAGCTCTGTGGGAGTTCCCGTCGGGCTCCCAAGGCTTGTGGATAGCAGCCTGCCCTGGGCTTCATGCAGATATCGGGCAGCCCCACAAGCTCGGGGAACAGCGGGGAGGCGCAGCACCGCCATCCCACTGTCCCCCAACCTGGTTTGGAGGCTGCCAGCCCCACAAGCTCGGGGGACAGCGGGGAGGCGCAGCGCCGCCATCCCGCTGTTCCCCGACCTGGTTTGAAAGCTGCCAGCCCCACAAGCTCGGGGGACAGCAGGGAGGCGGAGCACCACCATCCCGCTGTTCCCCAACCTGGTTTGGATTTCTCGACCTGGTTTTGGGGGGAAATAAAGGGGGGGATTTTTATTTTCCCCCAAAAAAACTAGGTGCGTCCTATGGGCCGGTGCGCCCTATGGGACGAAAAATACGGTACACATTTTTGCAGAGCAACCTCCCCTAATATAATGTATTTTTCTATCCAGTTTTCACCAGTTTATGCATTTATAGGAAAACTTTTCCCAAGTATATACATTTTTGTACATATTACTTGGCTGGAGAATGGCACTGCAAAATTTTCAAGGAACGGTTGTGTTTCAGTTCAGATATTGTTTCGGAAAGCAAAAATTAGGTATTTTCATCTCTAAGTGTGAACCTTTGAACTGAAATAATTTTCTCCCCCACGTCTACATTCACCTGTGGTGAATTCCTGGGTTTTAACATTCTTAAGTACTATTTTTAAAAAAGCTAATAAATTACAATGAACAATATGTTCCTGTAAAAACAAACACCAGTTTGGAGAAGAACCAATATTGCCTGCACTAATTCCGACAATGCAATCTTTAACTTGAAGTCCCTTGTTTAGTTTTGTTTTGTAGTTTTAATTTTTATTTGCTGTCAGGCTGCCATGCTGTTGCAATGAGAACCAGTCAAAACAAGAGGAAATTAACAATGGATCTTGACAGGAACCCAAAGTCTAAAAAATTGTGCTTCAGAAGGCAAATGCTTCTGGGGTAAATTCAAAAAAGTTTGACTGTCTGCTACACATTTTTAACATCTAGGTAGTACCGTTTATGATTTCAACTTCCCCCACCTTCCATGAGCCATTTTAACAGGTGGGTGGAGCTTCTCGCCTATCAATTACATGACATCACAATGAGGCCAGGTGACTCAAAGTATACTCTGTGTGTGTGTGTGTGTGTGTGTGGCTGTGGATCTAGAGGCAGAGGGAAGGAAGATGGTGGTCCCTGCTGTTGCTTCATTTCTGAGACCGGCTTGCGATAAGTTCAATGGGATCTCTACAACCAACATTTCCTGAGAGCAATTCTTTTTCAATTTACCTCATCGGATTGTTGATTTGTTTGTCTTAATGCTAGGACCAGCTCTACCATTGACTTTATTACTACTGGTACTATGATTAAATACCCGCCCTTCACCCTAGGGTCCCAGGGAAGGCTACAATTAAAACACAGTATTAACATTAAAACACAACATTATGTAATATTAAAAACAGTTAAAAACAAAATTACAGAAATAAAGTGGGCCCTGCAAATATACATCTCAAGTATCGAAAGCCGGGGTAAAAAGGTGCGTCTTCAGTATTCACTGCAAATTGTATAATGAAAGAGTTGGAGGCACCACTGTGGGAAGAATGTTCCACAACTTAGGGCCTGCCACAGATAATGCCCTCTCTTGGGCTACCCTCCCCCCCTCCCAGATGGTGGGGGTGCCATCTTGCCCTTCATTTCGGGCAACAAAATGCCTTGAGCCAGTCTTCCCTAATGCAGAATTCTTCTCTTTCCATTTGGTGCAAACCAATTTTGCTGGCATAGTTACTATCCAAGTGTGAACTCCTGAGGCAGCTTTCTGGCAGAGCACAGCAATGTGCTACCTGCAGGGCTGAGCTTTCATACTTGTTCTGAGGACAACCTGCCTCCAGGGCAGGCTGTGCTTCTAGAGTCATTCCAAACATTTGGGTGACGCAATACAGAGAGCTCTCTCCAGTGCAAGAAGCTGCCTCAAGGGCAAAATTCCTAGTGTTGCCGTGATTTAACTTATGCTTTAGAACTGAGCAAGGAATCTTTCATCCTGTTAACAACTGAAGGACTGACACCTGGGAAAGTTGGGTTTCCCATGCAGCTGAGTTATTAATTATCCTCTGTTGTCTCTTTCTTTCCTGGTAATTATATCAAAGCAGATGTTTTATAGATTTAATATGGCACAGCACTGTTATAAATTTACTCGGTGCACAGGATGTCTTGAAACAGGCAACAGTCAGAGTGAAATTAATATTTACTGCTGTGGAGCGTTCCATCTTTAGAGGGGGAGAAATGGACAATGGAGAAAAGTCTGTTTGATGGAGGAAGATGTTTGATTAATATCATCCAGTGTCTGCACCGCAGCACAGCAGATTGCAAAGCAGCCACTCCAGCTTCTAGCAGGGTGGTGCAAGTTTCTGAAGCATTTTACTTCCCTGGCTAACAGATATTCAGCAGACCTTGTAGGAAACCTGCTTGTAAAAGAGCACGCCACAGAACTGAACCACCTGCTCTCAGTTGGGAGTTGAAGAAAGAAGATACAATATCTTCTTTCTCCTCCCCACTGTATGCCTAATCCATTTTTAAAAAAACCTAATTAAACATTAGCCCCACTCCTGAACTAATTAAGGACTGGATCTGGAGGGTGGTGGGTGGCTCCCGGGTTGGGTCAACCTGATTTGGAACCCCTGGATTGGAGCCATGAGGTGGATGGGGAGGGTGTGCCCATCTTTACACTCCTTCCTGTTCAGAAAAATCCAATGCTCAGCTTCTTCAGCTTCTTCATTGAGAATGCTGTGGTCTAAGCTACTGAGCCTAGGGTTTGCTGATCAGAAGGTTGGCGGTTCGAATCCCCGTGACGGGGTGAGCTCCCATTGCTCTGTCCCAGCTCCTGCCCACCTAGCAGTTCGAAAGCATGTCAAAGTGCAAGTAGATAAATAGGTACCGCTCCGGTGGGAAAGTAAACAGTGTTTCCGTGTGCTGCTCTGGTTTTGCCAGAAGCAGCTTAGTCATGCTGGCCATATGACCCGGAAAAACTTTCTGCGGACAAACGTAGGCTCCCACGGCCTGTAAAGCGAGATGAGCATGCAACCCCAGAGTTGTCCGCAACTGGACCTAACGGTCAGGGGTCCCTTTACCTTTAATGTTCACTGCAGTTCACCGCACAGGGACATCACACACAGACTACAGCAACCTCTGTAAGGTTCTGTGAAAAGTGTCTCAATATGCACATGTGTGGATGTTAGTTCAACTCTTTCAAAAACCCAATCCAGTGTAGATCTTCCCATAAGATGGCTGAAAAATTCATCCTAGAAAAACAAGAATAGAAAACAAGACTGTACCAGAGCAGAAGATTTTGCACTTGAGTTTTGGCATCTTTTCTTTACTATAGGGAAGCTTGTTTTAAGTTAACAACAGATCGATAGGTTTCTTTATTCTTTCTCCATTTATCTCAGCCAAACGTCGACAGTGCCAATACATCACCTATAAATCTTTCTTCCACTTCCTCATCAATACTTTTAAATTGGTGGTTTCTACACCAGACTGCTAATTCATTACTCTTTGCTGTTTCCTATCACAGTCAATTATTTCATCAAACATGGTTTACTTAGATGGTTACTAGAACAGCTATATAGCTGTGACAGTGAGGATAGAGTTTTACCATTGTAAAGCCTGAGAATTCTGATATTTTCAAAACCACAGTTTAGGGGAGTTGGAGGCCAACGATGGGGGCCACAGGTACCTCCACCCCTTCTGTGCCTGTTTCGCCATAAATATGCGGGTTCCCGTTTTCTTTCCCTTTCTGGCATGCATAGGGATGTAAAAAGACATTGCTTTCCATTTCACTCTACATTCACGACATGCAGCAATGTTCCTGTTCTGCTGCAGTTCGTCTTCTGACAAAAACAATGTTTTATTCATCCTGCAGTCCACCGTGGTGCAACTGCATAACTTATGTAATTAATTCCATGATGTACATATGTACAAATACATAATGTACATTAATGCACATAAATTACATTGTAATTACATTATGCCACTCAGTTTATTTCAATGCAAAGTAAAAATGGTAAAAATGGGGGGGGGGAGAGATTAATCAATTATGAAAGCAACAACAATGAATATTGGTTGTATATGGTTTCTGTTTTGGACATGAGAAGAATAGACAAAGGTCAATGTATTCCACTCTCATTTCTGCTCTCATTGGAATTCTCTAGAATTCCTGTTTGTGTGCCATCACGACATGATGATATAAATACTAACCCTGATGTCTGCCTGTCCTAAGTTTGTGTCCTTTCTGCATTCTCCATCTAACAATCTTCCTCTCCTCCTTGTTAGACATGGGCTAAGGAGGTCCGTGAGCTCAGTTTTGTGAAACAGATACATACTTCATCCTCATAGTGTTTGATCCATCTGTAAAAGAGGAAGAGGAGCACATTTGGAGGTAGAGATAAAATAGTAGCACTAAGAAAAATCTATATCACCTCGGATCAATTTTAAATAAGCTCCAGGAAGATAGTTTGACCTGAAGATTTATATACAGTATAAGAGGGGAGAAATATGAATGATGGTGAGTAATTATAGCCCTGTTAGAAGTACTTTTTTAAAAAAAAGGAATCTCCATAAATTTTAAATACCAAGCCTGCAATGAAAGTGAAAATGGTTTTTAAGCGCCGACTATAAAAATAAACCTGTCAAAATAATAGTCTTCTACTCATCCAGTTGCTACGGTTCCTTGATGTAGCAGGGTTGGAAATAATTTTCTAACTTAAAAAGCTGTTAATGGAAATGAAGTGTTTTATCACAGCCATGTTGTTAAATATGGTATTTAGAATATCAGGCAAAACAAATTAATGAGTCCACCAGGCAGTTTTTATGCAGCAAACAGTACAGAAAAAAACACCCTCTCTACAGGACATCTACCTACTAAAACACTGTTATTACATATTTATTTTTAGATGCATGCCCTACCAATATATTTAGAAACTCTAGGTTGCATTCAGTGTTGGTCAAACTGAGAGCAGACCCATTGAAATGAATGGGCAAGACAAATTTAAGTTTATTCTGGGAAAAACTTAGTTGGATTTTTTAAAGTCCCGACAGATTCTAGCAAACAAATATAAACATCCCACCCATTAGATTCCTGAAGGCATATAACTCTTTCACCCACCACCATTACAGTTCTCTCCAGGTAAAGTTTCGCTCACTTTAGGGAGTAGCAATAATGGTTATCCTAAATAACTCTGCCTTGAAGAAAATGGTATTAATAATGGGCAGAGCAATGGGCAGTTCATGTCCAGTGACTGGGGAGGAGATCCACTGGTGGAGCAAACACCACCTTCATTGCCCTGTTTTTCACTGTGGACAAGGCAGTGAAAGTGGGGTAAACAAATGTCTTCACCCCTCCCGTGGTAGCCACTGGAAGGGAATTAACTACATCGAACCCAGACTAGCATGAATTATGCCAGTTTCTTGGGTTTTTGAGGGAAAACAAAGGAACTTAGAGTGTGATCAGCATGTTCTTGGTCTGCCTGTTTCTCATGCTCCACTGGCAGAAGATTGCTAGTAGAAAGTAAGGTAAAGGTAAAGGACCCCTGGATGGTTAAGTCCAGTCAAAGATGACTCTGAGGTTGCGGTGCTCATCTCACTTTCAGGCCGAAGGAGCTGGCGTTTGTCCACAGACAGCTTTCCGGGTCATGTGGCCATGACTAAATCACTTCTGGTGCAACGCAACACCGTGGCGGAAACCAGAGCGCATGGAAATGCCGTCGCAGCAGTACCTATTCATCTACTCACACTGGTGTGCTTTCGAACTGCTAGGTTGGTAGGAACTGGGATAGAGCAGCTCACCCCATCACTGGGATTCAAACTGCCAACCTTCTGATCTGCAAGCCCAAGAGACTCAGTGATTTAGACCACAGCACCACCCGCTAGTAGAACACCTACCCCAGCAGAACTTTCTGTGGGCAGGCTGAAGAACTTTGATGGAGCAAATGTTGTCCTACCAGCAGAACAACACCACTACCTGAGGCCCCTCGCTGGCTTTGGCCTGCTCTGCATGAGAGATACTTTCAATATTAATTAATTTAATAGTGGGGAACCTCAGGCCCAGGGGCTTCATGCCCTCCTTCACACCCCTCAATTTGGCCATGGTACTCTACCTAGGCCACATTGCATCTCCCCATAGGACATGCCTCATCAGCTCTGATACACATTCCCCTGGGGAGTTTTTGCCTGGCTCAAATGTGTCTGTGAACTGCAATAATATCTCTTGTATGACTGGGTGGGGAGTTGTGTGTGTGTGTGTGTGTGTGTGTGCACAAAAGTCTCTGGCTTTTGAGTGTATGAAATGGAGCCTATGGTATAAAGGGCAAGAATTGCATCCCTTGCTGTGCCTACGTTTACCTCTGACATTGCCTATCACTGGCATGGGTGGAATGAAGCCCCCAGGTCAAAAATGTTGCCCACCCCTGAATTAAATAACAGAATATTAATTACATTAAACAACGGAATGAGTGTTTTAATTTTAAAAAAGAAAAAAAGTAATGAATGAACATATATGATTTTCATCAGTAATTTGTTTTTCAGAAAGTTTTCTCAAATTCCAGCATTTCATCCTTTTTATTAGTTTGCATTTACCCCCCTTTAGTGTTTGCTATTGAAGTTTGTTCAGCACTGGCAAGGAACAGTATTTTTGCTATTGTTCTTTTTACATCTCAGAACTGACCTCAGTTCAGTTACCTTTCACTGTCAACACTCACCTTATTTTTATAGGTAGTGGAACTAGAAATCAAGTGCACCTCTAAGAGGCACTGTCTGCTTTGTTGTGTGAAAATACATTTTGGTTCTGCACCAGCAGATGTACTACTTGTCAATGTGAAATATATCTTCAAAATAGGTCAGGGATCATTATCTTCAAGATGGACAGATATCAGTATGTACATATTAATTTATGAATGCCTCTAAGTGGCTGAGATGGCTGTCTGACACAGAGGCCTGCAAACAAGAACAGTGTGTTAAGGAAAATTCCCCATCCCAACTAATGGCTCACCACTCACTATTCCACCATGCAGCACAAAATCTCCAGATAAAAACCTGCAAGCCAAAGGCCTATATTGCAAAGCAGACTTCTACAAAAATAACAAACCCATATTGACACAAGAAATACAAAACAAACTAGGGGACACCCAAATACCCTGGCTAACACACCACCAACTGCACACCACAACTAAACAATCCAGTAGTAAAATCAACAGCCACCTTTGAAAAGCTTTTCCTAACAATGGGACATGGCAAGGGGATGGTATCCACAATATGCAAAACACTGCTCCAAAGCCCCACAACCCACCTTGATGCAATCAAAAAACAATGGGAAGATGGCATAGGCTATGAAATTAACCCCACCCAATGGACTAGAATGTGGTCTAAACCTCCCTTTAATTCCATATCGGCAAAAAGAAAAGAACTCACTCTGAAATTCACTTACAGATGCTGCCTAACACCACAGAAACTGGCACTGATACGCCCAGGAACCTCACCAAAATGCTGGACAGGCTGTACCTCCACAGGTACATACCTCCACATGTGGTGGGAATACCCCAAAACCCAACTCTTCTGGACAACAGTCATACAAGAAATAAGCAAAATATCTAAACAGGTACTAGAAGTCACATCAGAACTGGCCCTACTAATCACAAAGCCCACTCACACTATAAAGAGCTCATAACCCACCTACTCTCAGCAGCCAGAAAATCATAGCCAGACACTGGAGGGACCTGTCAGGAATAAACATGGAACACTGGTATCAATTAGTATGGGAAACAGCCTTGCTAGAAAAGCTAACCAATAGACTGAAAGTGACATGGGGACAAATAGAAGAGGATGCCTTCACTCCAGTATGGCTCCCCTTTATCACATGCCCAACAAGACAACAACACAACCCACTGACAGCATATGATTTAATATGTCTAACTTAACCCAACAATCCCACCCTCACAAATGCACAAACAAATCCCACTGCAGCCAACCAAAGACAATCAACCACACCCTAGGCCACCCAACCTCTCTCCTCACCAAGGAAACATAACAAGTGAATGGAAAGAGAACCTACCCAAGTGACGCTGACACAAAAACCCCACACATACACTAAGTAAAAGAACATAAGCTTTACAACCCCCACCCACCCTCTTTTCTTCCCATCCCTCTTCTACATATAACACCAATGTCTCACAATAAATGTAACTGATCTGTAGAAAACACAACCTGAAGTAAACGAGGAAAATCTTTAATAGATTTTTTTAAAAAAATGAATATTCAGAAAGACACCGCTTGTTCTTAGAGGAGGGGAAATGCCAGCTGCAATTATTTTTAATATGAATTTTCTGCTTAAGTGAAATGGTCAGGAAGATTACTTGATGGCTAGACTTCTTATCCAAATCATAACCAGAAATGTGTGTTTTATTAATTTTTAATTTATTTTTGTTCTATTAAAACCCATTTAAAAAGTTCACCGCTTTAGATCATCCTTAGCGCCTATTATCTTTCCTAATGGGTTTTTATGGAACAGAATTACAGTACAGCAGTACCTCAGGTTAAGAAGAAGAAGAAGAAGAGTTTGGATTTGATATCCCGCTTTATCACTTCCCGAAGGAGTCTCGAAGCGGCTAACATTCTCCTTTCCCTCCCCCCCCACAACAAACACTCTGTGAAGTGAGTGGGGCTGAGAGACTTCAAAGAAGTGTGACTAGCCCAAGGTCACCCAGCAGCTGCATGTGGGGGAGCGGAGACACAAACCCGGTTCCCCAGATTACGAATCTACCACTCTTAACCACTACGCCACACTGGTTCGTTCTGGAGGTCCGTTCTTAATCTGAAACTGTTCTTAACCTGAAGCACCACTTTAGCTAATGGGGCCTCCCGTTGCTGCTGCGCCACCAGAGCACGATTTCTGTTCTCATCCTGAAGCAAAGTTCTTAACCCGAGGTACTATTTTTGGGTTAGCGGAGTCTGTAACCTGAAGCGTATGTAACCTGAAGCGTCTGTAACCCTGGGTTACAGGGTTAAGACAACACAGTGAGGCTAAAATATGGAGAAAAGTGGGGAAAACCATGTATGCCACCTCAAGCTCTTTGTAGTCACACAAATGTAATAAATAAACAACAAACAAACAACAACAACAACAACAACAAAGAAGCAGGCCACGATGAGTTCAGAGAGGCTTGTTCTCACTTGCATAGGATGTTTACCCATCAAAAAAGCACACTGGCAAGTGAATCAGTCCTAATGAACTTAACAGGACTTGCCTCCGAGTAAGCATGTATAGGATCAGGCAGCATGGCACATTTCAGGGAAAAGGGGTCCCATCTTTCCAAGCGTTTCTGCTGCAGCTGCTGCTACCACCTTGAGCAGCCTGCTTAACAATAGCTCCACACCAGACAGCTTAGCAGAGATGTCGACACCCTCCCTTTTACACCTGGCTAAAACAGTCTGATGGATTCTCTGTGAAAGAGGAAAGCAAAGTGAACAGGCGAGCAAATAGGTATAGCCACATGTTTCCTGTTACCTGAGGGACTTGCTTGCTAGACTATGAATCTCTGGCAAGCTGCTTACTCAGCTCTTCAGGGAGATGACATGGGTTTTCAGAATAAGTAACACCAGTTGTTCAATTACAGAATCCCAGGGAAAGAGAGGGAAAGAGAGAGAAAGAATAACATTTGATACCTTGAAGCCTCACAAGCCTACTGAAATGAACCCGTTGCTTATTGCCCTCCAGGGTTACCTTCTTTCAGAATCCCCTTTTATGAATTATGACAAAAATCAGATATGCCTCTCAGTCATCATGCATGAAAAAGAATGTCACTTTCTGCAATTTACACACCTTCGTCCACCTTCTTCAAATAACTGACAACACCATAAACTCACATTCAACAAGATTCATGCCCCGGCAATCCTTTTTGAACATTCTTCACTGCAATTAAGGCAGCCAAGCTGAAGTCACGTGATGTACCAATGCGGTTTAATGACGGTGTAAGATAAACCATTCCAACAGCCCAAATATTTTGTACATGGTATAAAGTCTGCACAGCCAGGTCAGAAGACTCTGTTGCCCAGCAGTTTGGTTCCTGCTTGGAGTATATTTTGTGGTTTAACCATATGAGGCCCTAGTGAGATTTTGTCCAGGATAAGTGAGGCCCCATCCTGTAAACCACATTCTGGCCCCAAGTACAAAAGAATGAAATAATGGGTTACATGAATGTGTCCGCATTCACACCGCACATTTAAAGCACTATTGTACCACTTTCAACAGTCAAGGCTTTCCCCCAAGAATCCTGGCATGTTAAGAAGATATGTTAAGGGTGCTGGGGGTTGTTAGGAGACCATTATTTACCTCACAGAGTTAAATTCCTAGAGTTTATGGAAAGAAGGATTGACTGTTAAGCCGCTCTGGGAATTGCAGCTCTGTGAAGGAATCAACAACCTTTCATCGACTATTCGAAGAACACAATTCAGTCTTCTGTAATTAATGATTGTATGCAGAGTTGGCCCAAGGGTGAGGCACCCCAGATATCACCCCCACAGGTGCTCCTCCTGCCCTGCTGCTACCACCAGGTGTGGAGAAGCACCACCGCCATCACCATCGATTTAGGGAAAGATTGCATCCATTTTGTTTGAAATCTCACCCCAAATCAGCACAATCTATCATGAAATCAGCTCTGATGGTAATGCCTTCTCCACCAGTGGCAGATGTGGCATAACACATGGCAGTCGCAAAGTAGGTGGCAGTGGAAGGAGTAGGTAGATGTTGGTGGCAGCCGAGCAGGGCAGCACTTTCTGTTTCGCCACAATCAGCAAAACAGCATGTGCTGTGCCTGGTTGTGTGTCTGATTTGTTCTGGACAAATAATGTTCTTTCCAAAAAAATTTGGTTACGTGTGACCCTCTGCCTGCATTCTGAAATGGCACAGTCCTTCTGTGACTGTACCACATGCTATTTCTGCCTGGCTTAGTGATTCCTAGAATCCTGGTTTGAAATCACATTTGATGTTGGACGTTTAAAACCTGTCCTTTTACTTCCACAAATATTTCTGCCTTCCTACCTGCTGGCATCAAGAGCCAGGATACTCATCAACAAATGCGGGCATGCTGTTTTCAAATATGAAGCTGAATCTCCATTACACACCTCTAGATGAAGAACCTGAATCTGCATTACACATGTGGATAATGTACTGTTATACAAAATTCACTTAACCCTGCATCAGCCTGTTCCTCCAATCATCTCATTTCTTTTCTTTGCCAGTGCATCTGGCAATAATACTCTCAATCCTGCTTACTGTTGGGATTTTTATTTGCAACAGCAGCTATGTAGTATACCTGCTGGAAGGGGGGCAGCTGGAATTATGGATATTTGCAGCATCCATAAGGACAAGTGCTGCATATTTCTCTCAAGAAACAAATACCTGGATTTGATTTGCAACTCTGAAAAGAGCTCTTTGTTCACACGATATCCCTTTCCCCATTTCAGATTAGCCATTATATGTTCCCCTTGGTAGTTTACTCCAAAGGAACCTTGCATATTATAAGCACTCAGGGGAAGAGAAGCACACTTGAAACAGTTCTCTTTCCAACTACTCCGAGGATACCAATAAACACTTTTACAGTTATTTTGTAATGTTTACTAATGGTTCAAGGCTGACAGATTTTTTTTTTAAAAAAAAAACTTTCTGCGATGCTGCTGTTTATGCAGTTGCAATTCGGAGGCTAGCATATGAAACAGCAATTATTGTTCCTTTTTCCTGCCAACAAAGAAACACATATATCCCAGACTAGATTTCCAATATGCCTTAAGTGCTTCCCAAATTTCTTCTAAGTGGCGGCGGGTGCAGGGGGGGTATGCTTCCCCCGCAAAAGGTGTTGTCTTAAGGGTGTGTGTTGAATTGACCAGCCTGCAGCCAGGTAAATAACTTTGCCATGCTGGCACATTCTATTTCCCAATGTCAATCCCTTTTAGCAACACACAACAGAGACAAATCTACTCCCAGCTGCAAAGTTCAAGAAGCTTTCAATAATATTCAGTTCATTAATTAGCAGAGTCATTAGAAGTGTTTGAGTAAGCATCTCACTAGAAGTTTCAGGTAGGGCATTTGATTGGCAAACAAGTCCTGCAAACAGCTTCTGTCTGAAATATACATGTGGCTTTCCTGGCTTAATGTGCAAACAGCACTGGCCCACTGCAGTTAAGAAATGAGGGATTTTAAGGGCTATTAAACCCTCTGCAAATTGATCAGCATAAAGCTATTCAGCACAGGTGTTCTTGCAATTAGGCTACATTGGAAAAAAACACACTGTGCAATGATCCTATGCCTCTGGTCTCCCTCTTGTTTGTAGAGAAGCACAATCTATCCACTGCGAATCAGACCCAACCTTCACTTGCATTCAAGCTTAGAACGTTGTTATTTATGCCATATAAACTCATAGTGTTCTTTGTTACAGCTTCCAAGGGCATAGCTGTGCAGCTAGTTCATGACAGGCACCATCTCAAGCAAGTGGAAACCCACCCCACCCCCAGCCCAATGCAAAAGGGATTTAGATTGCCACATTTGTATGACTGTCCAATAGCATAAATTATTTCAATTGCATTGCCCAGAAAAATTAATATGAAATATTAAACATTAAAAATGCAATGCAGAACAATTAAAAAATCATGAATATTTGTTCTTTCTGGGAAAAAGTAACAGAACAACTAATTGCATGGATGTACAATAGAACCCAAAAGTTGTTCAAAAGTCCTGATTAAAAAAAGGTTTTATCTGGTGCTGAAAAGACCATAAGGTAAGCATTTCTACAGAAGCCGTTCTATAACTGGGGTGCTGCCACCACCGAGAAGGCCCCGCTCCATAGGTTACACACCTTAGGGGCACTTGGAACTTCTGATAAGGATATTAAGTACCCGGTAGGTATATATGGGAAAATACAATTGTTCAAGGAATATGTTCACACGCTGTTAAGGGCTTTAAATGTTAAAGTGATTGTTATGCAGGGCAGGGTGTACCTCCCCCCCCCCATGTTTTATTCAAGTTGGCACTACTGTTGGGGGCAGATCCAGATGATGGGGAAATCTGACTCCTTACACCAATAATAATGCAGCAGTAATAATTATTATTAGCCACATTTTAAAAAGTTGTCCTTAAATTAGGACTAGGATTATTCAAACAGAAAAAGAGTTGATTCTCAGTAGCTGGGATCACCCTAGGGTTGCCATATTCCCAAAAGTGAAAATCTGGACAGAGGTGCTGAGCTTGCCATATGTCCGTGTTTTCCCAGAGATTTTGTGGATTCAGCAAAAATCCGCTGAGACGCCATTTTTCTGAGAGATTCCCGGACGTGTGGCAGCCCTGGGTTTCCCTCTTTCCTTTCTCCTATATAAGCAAATAACTACCATTCACTAAAGTAAAGAGCAACACAGTTCTGCAATTTGGGATGCTGTTGCAAAAGGGGGTGGATGCATAGCTGTCACCCTTTTCTTGCGAGGAATCCTATTCGGAATAAGGGAATTTCCCTTAAAAAAAGGAAAACATTGACAGCTATGGGTGGATGCTTCTCTCTGCCAGTGACATCCAGTAGCCCAGCACTTCTTGAGCATGTTTCTGCAATGGGATTACCCACTGCACCCCCCAGGGATCCTTGCACTACAGTATGTGTTCATTCTCCAATATGCTCCATGTGTGCTGTAGTGGCATGCCTTTAAATAGTCAAAGCATAATTGCAAGAAAGTCTGCAGATATTCAGAGCAATCCTGAATGTATTTACTCAGATATAGTCCCACTGAGTTCAATGGGATTTACTCCCCTCTTGTGGCTAGGATTGCTGCCTCAGGCATGCAACTGGATCTCGCGTATTTTCCCCCAATATGAAAATCTAAATTGTTTAGCAAAGAAGAAATCAAGGGGAAAATTGTTTTACGCAGCTTAAGGGCAGTTAAACAGCGAGATATAAATCACCCCGCAGTAAGATTATGAGCATTGATAGTGATATAGGAAGCAATCTGCAGTTCTGCACCTGGTCTCTGGTCTCCGTTTCGCAGACATCAGAAAGTAAGAACATGTGGTTTCCTGCAAAATACCTGCAAAAGGGAACCCACTCGTTTAGCATTTCATTTCTCAAATACTTTGCAGAGATCTGATGACTCACATTATTTATTATCCCACAGTAACAGACCTTCATAAAATAGTCTCATAAAAGCTTTGTGTGGCAGCACACAAAACGTTTAATATATGTAGTTCGCATCTTTAAGTTTTTTTTAAAGTGTCTTTTTATTCTAACAGAGTTTTGTTTATTATGAGATGATGGGGTAAGGGGAGGGGGTGGGAGAAAGGAATAGAAAAGCTTTTAAAAATATATATGCTCTCTCCAATTATGGGGTGTGGGGGGAGTGAAAAAGAAGTATGACTGAATACATGAGGATAAGGAAAAGCATCTAAAAATGAAACTCACTGAAGTCAAATGGTTCTTTTGCTCAGCTTCCCACCTGAGTGACCCATTCTCGGTGCATAGCCATCGTGATACAGGCCAGAAGGTTGCTTACGGCAGTGTTTTTCAACCAGGTTCTCCATATGTTGTTGGACCCAGCAGGGATGAAGAACTTGTGGCCCTACAGATGTTGCTGGACTACAGCTCCCATCATCCCTCACTATTGCTCATGCTGGCTGGGGTTGATGGACTCAGAGTCAGACAATAGCCCTGGACTACAAGTTCCATCTCCCTGACCACTGCAATGCCTATATGTGAAGGAAAATGCATACAGGCAGTGACTGTTTTAGGCATGTCCGATATGTGTGCGACTGCGCACATGCACATCGAGCCAAACCCATAATCTAACATTTACATTTGCTGTAAATCAGGGTTCTTGAAGGTTGTGGGGTGCAGCATCCTTCCTTACCTTGAAAGGGGTCAGAGCCAGGACCGGAAAAGGGAGTAGTCACAAAAACATCACTAAAAGGCGTAGAACAAAACATGGCGGGGATGGAACATTTGCAGGCTTTTTCAATGGTGTTTCAATGGTGCTTGCAGGCTTTTCCAATGGTGTTTCAAATATAGTCAATTTCACTTAAACCCATTTAAACTGGGAGTTCCCTATGCTGAAGGATCTGCCAATTCTCTGGAGCAACTTTTCAGGGCACAGCATGATTTGCAGATTCACATTCGCTCACAGGAACTTTGGTTCCATCCAAATCACAGTCTCTGCTGCCATGATGGTTAATAACAACTGATAGGCTTATCTTCCCCACTCAATGTTGTAGATAACCCCAGCACATAGCGGGTGTCAGGTATCCTAACCAGTTGTAGAAAGCAGCTTCATTCCTATTCTGGAGACAGATAAAACGAGTTTTCAAAGGAAAGTATAAAGCACCAATTCAGAAGTCAATGATCATTTTTATTCTTCTTAGAAGGGAATTGCAATTACATGCCATTTGGCTTCATTCGGCACATCAGCGCAAACTGAACACATTGTTGGACTTAATTCCACAGCTCATCGTGATTGGAATGCCCAAAGTTCATATATTATATTGGCATGGAGCGAGCAAAGCAGAGACAAAATTGTGTGTTTATTTACATTTTTCAATGCAGAAGAGCCTTATCAGCAAATGAATACCAAACTGTATTCCATAAAACTCCATTCACTAAAAGTCTGATTTGTTGCTTCTTTTTGCACACCCACATTGTGCATCTACTTCAGCTAAAACCCTCTTTGTTTGTCACATGCACAGCTCAAGCATGTTGAATGGGAGCTTGGGGCCACTTGTTTTGCCCCACCCTCAAAGCCCCACTGCTCTTCCAGCCCCCACCTTTGCAGTCATTGTGTTCAAGATACTGGTAAGTCTTCCACCCATGTAATGTGACTTCCCTTCCTGTCCACTCCTCACATACTTCCAAAACATTTTCCAAATCCTTTGGAGCAAATTTTGACGGTGTGTATGTGTGTGTGTCTGGAGGGGTGCTTCAAGGGAGAAGAGAGGTGAGGGAAGTTCCATTGTGCAAGCAGAGGCCTGTTGCAAGGGTGGAGCAGCAACACTGGATACAACCCATGTCTTCAGAGGACAGCTTTCTCTAGGCTGAAGGCTCCCCACATGAGTTGGAACCCTGGATGATTAGGCTTCTAAGCCCCATCACACAAGAGATTCCCTTCTGCAGTTATTATCTTAAGCATGGTGATGGCAAAGGTGGAGGCAGAGCTAAATGCATATTATCCTAGAGCTCCA
The DNA here is from genome assembly GCF_951804945.1 of Podarcis cretensis. NCBI lineage: Eukaryota > Metazoa > Chordata > Lepidosauria > Squamata > Lacertidae > Podarcis > Podarcis cretensis. The sequence goes on from NC_137178.1 coordinate 54,684,599, forward strand.
TTTCCATGCAGTTGACCTCTACGTGTGAGCATTGGATGAAGAGGGCTTCAGTTGAGCTCTATATATTATACAGTATATATGTGTATAAGGGACGGGGGTGGCGCTGTGGTCTAAACCACTGAGCTTCTTGGGCTTGCTGATGAGGTCGACTCTTTGAATCCCCGTGATGGGGTGAGCTCCCATTGCTCTGTCCCAGCTCCTGCCAACCTAGCAGTTCGAAAGGACGCCATTGCAAGTAGATAAAGGGATACCGCTGTGGTGGGAAGGTAAACAGCGTTTCCATGTGCTCTGGTTTCCATCACAGTGTTCTGTTGCGCCAGAAGCGGTTTAGTCAGGACCCAGAAAGCTGTCTGTGGACAAACGCCGGCTCCCTCGGCCTGAAAGCGAGATGAGGGCCACAACCTCATAGTCGCCTTTGCCTGGACTTAACTGTCCAGGGGTCCTTTACCTTTTTTAACCTATATATGTGTTTAAAGGAGCAACGAACATGACTGTTAGAGTGGAGCAGTGTGGAGTATAGTTAGACCAGGCATGGCCAAACTTTGTCCTTCAGCTGTTTTGGGACTACAGCTCCCATCATCCCTAGCTAACAGGACCAGTGGTCAGGGATGATGGGTATTGTAGTCTCAAAAGAGCTGGAGGGCCAAGTTTGGCCATTTGCTAGAAGGTGTTAAGGCTCTTCTGCACTGACAAATGTTAAGCAAGTAATGGCCGCTTAACCAGTCTGGGGTTGGCGGTGGTTGCAGCCCATCGCACTGGGTGCCATGACCCCCTGGAACAATATGCTACAAGTGGCCAGCCATAGAAAAATCCCAAGATCGGCAGCGATGACTGCTGGGAGTTCACACCAAAACCTCAATTTGAATTTGGGGCCAATACAGTTGGCCCTGGGGTGGAGTGGGGTGTGAGAGTGGACCGGAGAGCAGCAGTCTTTACTCTGGCCTGATACGTTCTCACCCCATAAAAAGATTCCCATGCCCACAGTCAGATGTTCCGTTCATTCGCTGGAAGGTGATATGGCACTTCTGCACTGTCGAATGTTTAGCAAGTAATGAGTGAAGGCAGCTTAAGCGTCCGCCTATTCAGCACAGGGGAAAGCTGAGATATTTCTCAGTCTGATCAAAGTGGATGTAAGGAAAGTCTATGGGGCAGAACCCTGCTCAGCACAATAAAGGCCTCCAAATAATAATATTTATTATGAAATAAGTGAAGCAATACATATTGCCAGTGCTTTTTTTCTAGGGGTATGCATACCCTAAACATTTTGTGAATCTCCGTAGTTTACTGTATTTATTTATTTGAACTATTAAATGGTTATTTTCTTGAGTCAAAATGAGAGCACCCCTAAACATTTTTTTTAAGAACAAAAGCACTGCATATTGCCATCTGTGGGGAGAGGGTGGGACTAAGGATGGATAAATCCATCAGTTTTGATCTCTCTCAGTTTCTCATTTTTCCAATCATAAATTGAACTCTCCGTGTCTCTGCAGCAATTTACAATTTTAAAGGGAATTCCTCATTAAAATCCATCAGCATTTTAGGGTGAATTTATCTTAATAAACCCATTTTTGTGTGCAGTTTTTACTAATATACACATTTTTGCAAGCAATTCTCCTTAATAGAATGCATTCAATATATTCAATTTTCCAATAAAGACATTTTTATGCAAATGAACCCCTGATATATGCATTTTAATACACATTGTTTGGAAAAATGTATCACAAAAATTAGAGAAGTATGAATTTTGAAGGATAGCTCTATTTTGGTTCATGTCTAAAGCACGAATTGGTGCAAGTTGTGTCATTTCTCATTAAAATGCAAACAGATTGAAATCTCCCACCCCTGGCTTCGGAATGAATACGATTAAGCCCATAGTTTAAAATTACTTAACTGCATCACAAAGTGGATGCAAACAGCCACCTGAGAACTGAGAGAGTGTATATGGAAGATGCAGCCAAGCAGAGTTCATTGTTTCTACATTTGGCTCAAGTCCTTAACTGTCACCTGCAGAAGTGTCGTACAAATCAATTATAATAGGGTAGTAACTTAATGGAACATTTTTATCTGTCTTCCTTTGGAAGAGCTCTGATGTGACAGTCAATAAATACCGTAATGATTGTGGCTTATTAGGTGAATGAAAATTCCAGGCTCCGTGAGCAAAGTTCAGTGTTCTGAATCTTCCATTAAGAAAACGTAAGAGAGCTGTTTGAATTGATATCACCACACCTCTAAGAAATGAGCACGGCTCCCTCCAATTACACTCCGCTGCAAAACAAATAAATAAATGTAATCCATATTAGGGCAAAAGATTAAATATAATCCATATTAGGGCAATACCTTTATTAGGCTCACTGAAACTCTAAAATCCGCAAGTTTAACAAAGCAAACAAACAGAAAGCCGGAGCTCTTCGGGCAACATAGTAGATAGATTCGCTTCTTGCAAAGCCCATGGACAAAGAAAAACATAGAAATCTAGGAAGTACATTTGGCAAAACTGCATGCAAAAATGGACACATTCAGTTTAATTTTCATATGAAAATGTGTATGTTAGGTGAAACGCACATTAAAATGCTGGCAATTTTTCAGAAGGTCTTTTTTTTTTTTAAGAACAAAAAGAATTGCAAACTGATCCAAAAACATGGAAAAATTTGTTTAAGAGTTGAAAAATGAAAAACTGACAGAATTTAGAGCTTACAAATTTATTCATTCCCTATTGTTGCAGACATTATTCTCAACATAAGGATGGCAATGGAGAGGTCAGAAAGTGGGACACAACTTTGGGGAAGGAGCAAAATGCATGACACTGCTTTTCACATGCACCAGGTTCTGCCCTACTTTGGGAGGAGAGCTGATGTATGCATGTGACATCACATGTGTGGTGTGCATGGGACGTCACATTGTGGAAGGAGGCCTGATGGGGCCTGTCATGGCTTTGGGAAGGCTCAGTGAGGACTGCCTGGCAGCAGAATATTGACGGGGCCAGGCCCTGTCCTTGAAAAGATTGGGGGCCTCACTCCTGACCCCTCTAGATGGTGGCCCTGTTGCTTTCAACACATGCTTGCCATCTACACATGACTAATCTATGAAAAGGACTTGAGTAAGATGTCAATGCCTTATACAATTAGCTGAGGGTAAGTCAAACTGAACACCATGTGACTTACTGCGGAAAAGACCCTGATGTTGGGAAAGTTGGAGGGCACAAGGAGAAGGGGACGACAGAGGACGAGATGGTTGGACAGTGTTCTCGAAGCTACCAGCATGAGTTGGACCAAACTGCGGGAGGCAGTGGAAGACACGAGTGCCTGGCGTGCTCTGGTCCATGGGGTCACGAAGAGTCGGACATGACTAAACGACTAAACAGCAACAACAGACATGCATGTGATTGTGCTATCAGTGAGCAAACAAGTGAATCATCTGCTCATACATGAAATAAGCAAATATTTCTCGTCCTCTCTCTCTCTCTTTCTGTAGTATCTAAGTCAACTTCACATAAACATCAGACTGTTCCATCTGTAGTTTCTCCCCACCACTATTGCATTTTAATGTTTAGAGTCCTGTGACCTTTGATATTTTTTTTAATGTCAAATAGTTCTCAGATAATTCACCCACCTACCGTTTGTTATTCATAACATGTTCCTCTGTTGCTTCTGAAGAAAACAAAGAAAAAATGGATACGGCGGGGAGATAATCATTTCAGACTTCTCTTATTAATAGAAAACATACCTTAAGAGACCCTTGAATGGAAACTGTCTGAGAAACTTGATAGCTCTAGAAAACACCCTGATTTGGGCAGCACAGAGTGCAGATTACCAAAGGTGACCTACAAAGAGTATTTCTCTTTCAGAGAGAGAGAGAGAGAGAGAGAGAGAGAGAGAGAGAGAGAGAGAGAGAAGAAACCCATTAAAGTGCCTGTTTTTCTGAAGGCTGAAATATCATGGCCATCAAAGACTGTGTTTTCACAAGAGTATAGCAGGACAACAACTAGGATTTGAGAGTTTTCACAGTTCCCAAATCAAAGCCCCAGGGAACACTCACATGGGACTCTGCCTGAGCTTTAACTTAGATTTCAGGCCTTGATCAAAGAAGCTCAAAGATTGTTCCCAAAGGCCACATTTCCCCTGAGCTGTGCCCAGTGGAGCTAGCTAAGGGACTGTTTCTTAAAAAGTAACCATTGGAGACTTGTCTGAGCTGTATTCAATAACCAGCACATAGATAAAAAGCAGAGGAACATTTTCCCTTTTCATACAAATTCAAACCCAAGCCACAGTCACCAAAACTGCCTTCCTCTGCCACTGTGATATAATTCCCACAAAGCTCTGTGAGAAAAATTAAAGGGCTGTCACACACTGAAGAGCCAAGACTTCCTGCTGACCTGGCATCACCACCTACGCATCAGGGCCAGTGAGCATATTTTGATTTTGGGGACAGTGCTGTGGTCACCAGTCACAAAATGGCTGCTGTGGTGCAAGACATAGTACAAAATGGCTACCACATCCAGCAGAAAAACAGACACAGACAGAAAATCATACCCTCCAACATTTCTCTGATGAAAATAGGGACGTCCTATTCAATAATAATAATAATAATAATACCTTGCCCATCAGACTGAGTTCCCCCAGCCACTCTAGGTAGCTTCCAACTTATATAAAAAATATAATAAAGCATTAAAGATTAAAAAAACTTCCCTATGCAGCCTTCAGATGTCTTCTAAATGTTGTGTATTTACTTACTTCCTTGACTCGGGGGTTGTGTAACCTTCCAACATTTCTCTGATGAAAATAGGGACGTCCTAACAAAAAGCCGGACATTCCAGGATGAAACCAGAAACCAGGGTGGCTTCTCTAAAACCGGGACCATCCCTGGAAAATAGGGACACTTGGAGGATTTGGAAATTGTGCAGCCATCAGCGATACCATCACTGAGGAAAAGGCACCTACATCAGCCACTTGCTCTCAGATAGCAATCCTTGGCCCACCTCCCCTGTTCAGAATGGATGGGAGGATAGATTGCTAATCCTAGCATGAAATGTGAGCATATGTTCAAAGTAGGAGAGGCCCAGCCAGTACAAACAGGAACAGTACAAAGAGCAAACAGACTCTTGTTTGAGGCAGATTTTTGGGGAGATATTTATTTACTGAGAACTTTCATGAGCACTATAGAATGTGTTGGCAGGCACATTGATGCCTGAACATTTAAGGAGCATCGGTTTTGGTTAAACACCAGGAAAAAATTCTTGATATTCAACAAGCAGAGCAACAATGGAACTAATTACCTGGAGGGCTAGTGGTATTCAGACAGAGGCCAGATAGACATCCATTAGGAATGGTTAAGCTCTGGATTTCCTCCATCCAACAGAATAGACTAGCTGAACTACAACCACCTCTATCATTGTGCAAAGTGAATGCATTTCTGAAAGGAAGCACAAATAATGATACAAAACCTTTAATATAAAACAAGTGTGGAATGGGGGAGGCATGGTGCTTGGTTCAGTATATGTCCATGGATTGTGAGGTGGGCAAATTCTTGCTCTGAATCATCACCACATTGTACAAATTTCTTATTAATGCCTCTTTGGTCAAAAGTCATCGTAGGAATCTAATTAGGATGTACAGATTGAGCAATGCAATGGTCTTTGTTAGTTCAAAACTAGTTGGTCCATGGCTGGTACCTTACAAAATGGCAGCTCTCCCTTATGCATCCTTCAATGTGTTGGAGAGGCTGCCACATCGTTGGTACTGGTTCTTTGGGGTTTGGCAAATTGCCCTCCTTAAACAGATATCTCATAAACTAAAAGTTTCCATAGATCAAAGCTGAGTTTTTGTTTTTTGCTATGCGGCATGGTTTTATTTCTTACATGAACACTGAGGCACATGGTCCCTCAGTGTCACCAGTATATGCAATTGTCTGGTTCATTTAAGACTTTTATATAACCTTTATTCTCAATAATTATGAAGCTCACAGGTGGAGAATATTTTTATTTCTATGTATCATTGTTGTTTGTAAAGGGATTCTTTGTATGAGTCAATATTTTATTATGCCTTTGGAGATGTGCTGTACTGTCAGGGAACTGACATCAGAGCGAAAAGCGGAGGCAGGGCTCCAGAGCGATGCCGGAGAGGGAACCAGTCGGGGGGAAGGAATTCAGCGTGACACCAATAGAGAGGAGATGGAGGAATCAGTGTCAGGGCTCCAAGACCCTTCAACCGAAACCAGCGGAGAGAGCGCTGGCACGCCCTTGCCATCCCCTTACTTGCGCAAACCCGTTCCGCGCAGGGAACATAGGCGGAGACTTGGGGTCAAGCAGCTTTTATGCTGGAAGAGATTCAAGAAACGCCCACTGGCAGATTCTGCAAGTGACTAACAGGTCACGGAGGGCGAGCTCTAACCCTAAACATGTTTGAGCAAACCATCTAATCGAAGTGGAGGCAGTTTACGCACGAGTAACCACACTATACCATTACATGTACATTTGTACTTTTGTCCTTTCGGGCTGTGATGTTTTATGGTTCACATTTTTTATCCATTGTTTTCTTTCTTTTTGTTACATTTGCACTTCTTAACAAAATCAATAAAATATTAAATTGGGGGGGGGGGAGGAATGAATCATCACCATGCCGAAATTCAGTAGCGTATTGAATCTCCTGTTTTCCCAGGAGTTTCTCCTCATTAATTCCCTGTCCTTGCCTTACAACAAAAAGTGATAGTTCTTAAAAGGATGGCAGTCAACTTGTCTGTCATGATTTTGCTCACAATATTTGCCATGAGGAAAAAGTTAGAATGAGTCACTCACTCGTGCAGCAGGTGGAAAACGTGAAAACGACTAGTTTGGGGGAGGGGAATCAGAATGAAAGCAATTGGGGGAAGAAGCAGGTACTGAAAACAAGCAATTTCACAGCACTGGAAAACAGTTGAATTGTTGCATTTTTGGCAATAAAAAGAAAATGTATCTGAAGTGTTCATCGCTAAATGCTTTGCAGGCACCTTACTAAACAAGATCTAAAATGGGCTCTTGCATACAATGAACACAAAATAGAGCAAGTACAAAGAAGCCTCTCTTGTCTTCTAATGCATCTGCTGGTTTAGAGTTGCTCCTGGATCCATCTTTGTCACTGGAGACTCAGATAGCTTCAGTGGCTAGGAGTGCCTTTTACCAATCATGGCTGGTATACCCAGTGCTTTTTTCTGGAGGGGATGCAGGGGTACGCATACCACTAAACATTTTGTAAATCTAATGGGAAAAGAAACTCTATATTTTTTATTTTAAAAAATAGTTTCTTCTCTAGCACGGTGAGTCATCAGTTCCCTTGCTACCCCCGATGGCCTCATTTCCTGTCACAGTGTTTCCTGAGTCTCAGATGGAAGTGGGCGTTTAATGTATGAAGCAGTGTGGACTGTGGATGTGTGGTGTTTTACTGATGAAAGTTTGACCTCATTGAGGGGCAGTATTTCCATATGAGTAAGGCATGTTCTTTGTACTTTTCTCCATTAACCATATTCCCAATTTGAACTATAAAATGGTAATTTTCTTGAGTCAAAATGAGAGTACCCTTAAACGTTTTGTTTTTTTAAGAAAGAAAAGCACTGGGTATACCAACTATGGCCATTCTTAGAAAGGGATAGTTTGACACTCATGCATTGGTAACCTCAAGACTTGATTACTGCAATGTGCTCTGTGTGGGGCTACCTTTGGGCCTAGTCCACAGGCTCCAGCTGGTGCAAAACACTGCAACTAGACTGTTGATGGTGCTCAAATGTTTACACTGGCTGCGCATACACTGCTGGGCCAGGGTTTGAGGTACTTGAATTAATTTATTGCATTATTTTACAAGGCCCTTATCAACTTGTGTATGTTTAGGAATGCAACCTTACAATACACTGTATTCATGTTTATTCAGAAGTAAGCCCAACCAGGACAGTCCCAGGTGAATATGTATAGGATTGCAGATTTAGGCTTACCTGGAAGTAAGTCTCTTTGAAGTCTGTGGGGTTTATTTCTGAGTATAGACTTGCTTCCAGTGATCCAAACAAACCCCCATTAGTAGTCTAAGCCTGTGCTTGTTTATTCAGAAGTAAGCTCTACAAACTTCAATGAGACTTACACACAAGTAAATGGGCAAGGGATTGCCTTTAGATCTGCATTTTGCTTCTCTAAAACACAAAATTACTATTCATCATCCATTTCCTGACAAAGAGTCGAGAACGTCCTATGAGCAGGTGGGCCACGCAAACAGCAGCTCCATCCACAGTACACAGCCTGAAGGTTCCCCAAAGAAAACATGAACCAAACATGTCAGGATTCCTTTCTGACATGTTGATTCATGCTCTGCTCATGAACTGTTGTGGTTTTGACCCCCCACCACCACTCCCCCATCAGTCCAGTAACATGCCCATATCCTGCTCCCCAGGTAGAATGCTTTGGAGGTGAGCAGATTAAATATTTCTAAGGTAAATCAGAGTATCTGTTTGAATTGCTGACAACTTTAAATAGGGAAGAAGAAGAAGAAGAAGAAGAAGAAGAAGAAGAAGAAGAAGAAGAAGACTTGAGAAGACTGTATCAGAAAATAATCTGAAATGTTACCATTGAGAGTGTTGTCTTGTAAAATTTACAGCGCTGTTGATTCTATAAACTGAAGCAAACGTTTCTGCATACTGAGCAGGTCCCAGGTGCATTTACATTGAAAATGAGCAGGAAGCCAACAAATGGAAAAGCTGTTATGAACAGCAGCTTTACCAAAAATAAAAACAAAAACAACTGCTTAGAATTAAATCCTCTGCCTAAGATTGGAGATGCTGAACTCAGCATTTCAGGAAGATGGAGTTTTGTTTTTCTTTTGAAACATTAAAAACTAATTTGGTTCTTGCTTTTACTGCAGTAAGACATCGCCAAGGTGGGCCAGAAATTAGTCTTATTAACTACGGACCCTGAAATTTACCTAATATTACAGCCATGGACACTGGTCCATTAAATGGGACCCTGCCCTGCTGACCACACTCTGCTCTCATCTTGCCCCGATCTGTTTGCCTTCTTAGCTGACTCTGACTCCGAACGCTGTTCGTCTCCCTGCCTTCTGCCCTACCAATTCCAGGGGTACCAGCCACCATTGAATGGCATGAAAATAAAGAAGTCTTGGGTGGAATCTACATAAATATAAAAACCATTTTGAAAATGCTTTTTTTAAAGGGTTTTAAAAAATACATTGAATTTTCCTTAAGGTTCACCACCACCATCTAGCGTCATGTTGCATATTGCACTTAAAACATACTTAAAACATTTTATTTGCAGCTGTATAGCTGAATCCTTACTGAAACAGGAGCACAGGTGCAAAACAGAACCTCTACAAAGGCCACACTGAAGCTAAGGAGAAGTAAGCTATCATTTGCTGCCTGCCTATTTGTAACTTGCTGCATAAGCATCATGCACATACTCTTATCTTTTTGTTTCCTGTGTTTAAAAACAACAACCCCTTTTTCTACTTCCTGGTTTGCAAAGTTCTTTATTGGCACATTTATTTTACACATTGTAAATAGCTGAATGTCCTGACTCCATGCAAAACACTACATTTCTCTCAGTCATGTATGTTGGCTTCCTACACATGATGAAGAAATGCATGTGAGTTCAGACATACAGTGCAAGTCTGCCCACTCTGCTAGGGGAAATTATGCATTAAAATGATTATATATTACTGAAAATAACATTAAATGCATAATATGAGGGGAAGTTATTTGCAAAAAAGAAGAAGTATGCATTAGGCAGAAATGCATACAAATGTGTATTTTCAAAGAAATGTGCACTAAAATTCTAACGAATTTTTATGATGACCTAAGAACAATGAATTGATGCCGAAACTGGACTGGTTATTGGAATCATGAGAAACTGAGTGAAACTATCAGCTACAAATTATCAGCTCCAACCATCTTTGTCCTCTAAATGCAGCCTCAATACAGGATCAAAAAGAACAAAATTTGCCTCCTTCAGATTATAAGAGGATAAAATTTGCACTGAAGCATCATGCTTACATTGTTGACTTCCTTGTGTTTCCTTGATCCTGGAGGAGTTGCATAATCTGGTCCCCATAGCAAGGCCAGATGTTTTATAATGCAGTTTACAGCTGGTCTCCACTCTACATGAATTCTGAGGAGCAAATGTGACAATCGCAGCTTTCTTGGACTGACTCCAAAAGCTTTCAATATTCACTGACCTCCTTTTTACAATGTAGAAAAGATTAGGGGTCTATGAAAATTGCAATTTTTAAATAGAGAAAGAGCTGGAGGTAATGCTTCTTATTAGCTGAATACTAAACCTGCAATTGCTAGATGCATTTATTAGGGAGTAAATCCCTTTGAGCACAGTGGGACTTACTTTGGAGTAAACATGTGTATAATAGCTTGATTTGCCACTGTTTAGGAAATAAATTTCCAGAAACAAATAAAAGTTTGTGTGCCCTGGTGACCAATGACTAGTGTGGGCTGTGCAGGATTGTAGAGGACCCTCAGGAGTGGCCATGTTGATAGCTCTCCTCATCTCACCATCCAATAGCAAGGTCAGGGCCTGGACAGCATCACCAGTTCTATCCAATGGGAACCCCCCCCCCAGATCATTCAGGAACCGATCTAGTTCCATTAGACTCCATAGTCAGACTATCAGCTCTGAAGTCACCAATGACTGTACAGACTTCATACTTCCTTATAAGGTGTGTTAGGCCCTTGATGAGCAAAGGAGTCTTATTGGGTGTTTGTATGTGGGGTGAAGACAGAATCCATGGTGAAGCACATGCTACATCCAAACCCTTCCAGTTAGCAGCAGTCAGGGAGACAGGTGGATGGCAGCTTCCCCTATTTGTCCCCCCCCCTTCCATTTCCCTCTCCCCCTTCCCCGCTTTTCCCACAGACCATAACAGGAGGGAATTAACTATCCAGGGCTGACACAGTTTTTAGGAACATGTTGGGAGAATAAGAGGACCAAGGTAAATAACTGAACTTCTCTGACACACCACCAGAATCCACTGTTTTTGGCCTCCAATTCTGGCAGAACATCACAGTTGAGACACATCTGTGAAGCTTCCTGCAGATGTGCCCGGGAGACTCCAGTGGCCCATGTCCTGTCCAGTTACTGGGCTTCCCTCACTGCCAATGGAGTGGCACTCACACTGATTTTTATTTTATTATTCCAGCCAGCCAAATGGCAGCTGCAGAATTACATCCTTGGCACAATTTTCCATAGACTGTTTTGCTGATGCGAACGAAAGGTGTTTGAGAAATTCATATGCAAAGTGATGCGTGTCTGTTTTGACAGAACGGCGAGTGAGGTTCAGACATATCTGCATAAAAAGCTTATTTAAATATTCTAAAAATGAGCGCCTGAACTAAACAAACACTGTGCTTTCCTAATAAATGCTTTGCCAAGTGTATCATCATCAACTTCATCTTGACCACTAATGACTCATAACTCTTATTAGACATATTTTAAACTGCCGGTAATAACTTGGCCATAAATATAAACATGATATATTACCCTTTCCCAACATTATCAATTAGCTACAAATCTTTGCCCCAATAATTTTAAACGTAGTATCTGAAGCCAATTATCTCCAGAGCTTCCTGTTGATTGTCTTGTTACTGGATCAATATTAATAAAATACTTTCATATAAAATATTAAAACATTTTGGTCCTTTCTTTCTGCCTGATAACTGGCCTCCAAGTCAACACACAGTAAGTGGAAATTAATACATAATAAACAGAATACAGTGATGAAAGGGAAACAGTGATATTTCAGGAAGTTTTTCTCTCTATTGTGTGTAATTTTGTCTAATGCATACATTTCCCCCCAAAGATTTTCCTCATATATAATGCATTTCTGCATGCTATTTTTACTAATGTGGACATTTTAACACACACTGAATCCTAACACAAGCATTTTATTCATTTTGTTTGGTTGGAGAAATGTGTTGCAAAATTCAGAGTACTGCCAATTTTAAGGGAGAGTTGTGTTTTGGCTTACATACACATATTAATATATATGAACATTTATGAACACTTTCCCCTGATAAATACATTTATAGATTATACATTAGAAGATGGCATTGCAAAATTTAGAACAGTGAGAGTTTCAAAGGTAATTCTGTTTTGGTGTTCATGTTGTTTCAAGAAGTGTGAATTAGGTGTATTCTCATTAAAATGCAACTGGAATTAAATTTCTCCTTAGCTGTGTGGGACATTCAGGAAATGTGAAGGCCAGTAGATAACTAAGCTCCAATCCACATACAATTCCAGGAGATGCAGAACAAGTCAGTTCATATTGGAATTCACAAACACTAGATTCCTCAAGCATCTTTATATCAAAAGTCCACTCACCAAATTTTTAATGTTATGCTGGTGCTGCTGTAGCTACTCCAACTGAGTAGAGTTCAGTGATGCTGGAAAACACACTCTGGAGATCACCTAACAAAGTTTGCTGTGTGTTCAGGCCACAGTTACTCTGTTTGCTAAAGGATCAGTGTACATCACCAATTTGAGCCTATAAAAATCCAATTTCATACTAAAGAGTGTACCATGCTAGGAAAAACACCATTTCATTTCCTCCTGCATAAACCAACATGGACTAAGGATTACTATTTCAATCTCATTTAGAGTTAGATAACAACTCAACCCATACACACAGCTCAGAATGATCTGCAATTTGGATCGTAAATTTACAAATGTCAGTTCTGTGAATTAGACTTGAAGGGAAATGTTGAGAAGAGGAGTGCAGAAGCTGCATGTAAAACACACAAGACAATTTGTACAGGAAAGAGGATGATTGCTTCTCTGATACTGTTAAAACACACAGAGAGAAAAGACACAAGCTAGAAATGGTAAAGTGAAATGGATTAAAATGCTCCAGTGATTTTTGTTAACCTACTGATTCCTAGACTTAAAAATTCAGGATGGTTCATTGCAACATCATTATCAAGGAAATCATCATCATAATCTAATTCAATTTTTATCCCACCCAAAGGAAACAAGGGTAGCAGACACCAAAATGTTAAAGCAAAATATCAGTCTTCTTCCTGCTGTTCCACTTATACTTTTGAAACTATTATGCAGCATCAAGTGGAGAAAGTGTTTTGCTAAATTCTGTAATAGATAGCAAAATGGTTAATTAACTATTTTCTGATTTCTACTCCCTATGTCACTGGAATAATGTTACTTTTGTATGCCTACTACAAAAGGGATCTCAAATTCCAGTGGTGCCCTGTGTGGTGCCAGAATTTGGTGCCCCTATTTCTCTTGCACCATTCTAAGTCATAGCTGTGGCATCCCCTGTGGCGCTCGCGAGGCCCTGCACCCACTGTGACCGAACAATTCGGGTTCCCATGAAGAGGGAGCAATTCAATTCACACTTCCTGAAACAACACTTAGAGCAAAACACAAATTTCCTTCAAAAATTGCACTTTTCTGAATTTTGTGAGGCACTTATCTAAACAAAAAATGTGTAGGTAGGGAAGTGTATATATCAGGGAAAATGTGTATAAGAATGCATTTAAGAGTGGACATTGCAAATGAAAAGCACCTTATATATGGGGAAATGGCAAAAATTTAGAAAGTGCAATAAAATGCTGGTGAATCTTTGTGAATAATGAAATTGCTGTTGAAATGGGGTGAACCAAATTCAAGACAGGAGAAATGAGTAACTGAAAGAAACTGATATGGATTGATTTACCCTAGCATTGGGTCCTTCCTGATCTTTCTACAACATACAAAATGGATACTGTATAAAATACATTAAGACAGTGAAAGTTGGCTGGTGGCCTGTTGATAGCACCTATGAAGCCTCTACCCCTTCCTCCACAAAGTGAAAGTTCACCCCAAAGACTTGTCCACCACAACATGTAGGACATGGCCTTGTCTCTACAAGCCAACATCCCTTGCCCCATCACAGGTTTAAGGAATGACACTTAAGCAGGGAGCAGATTTGGGGTTGTTATTTTAGTTTAGAAACACTTTTAGTGATTTATCCTATCAGCAACTAAAAACAATTAGTCACTTAACCTGCAAAAATGGCCATTAATTGATCTCCATTTGCATACTCAGGTATTGATCATGACTGCATTACCTTGCTGTTTTAACTAGTTATTTTGTGTGTGTTTTTATATCCTTTGTTGTTCTTCCTTTGTTGTTCCTGCTTGTAGTACACCCCAGACCCTGAAGATGCTACTATCAATAATACAACTGAGCTGCCATCAATTCCTCTTTCTGCATCAGTTTGCTTGGAAACACATTCCATTATTCTTAATAAACAAGAAAATAATGGACTGCGAGCAGTGCTAATTTTAGACCCACCCACCTCTGCCATCAGCTAACTCAAAGTGCATTAGAGTTAAAATAACAACATCAAGTGCATTGTGTGTCAATGCCAGTAAGGGGTGTTGTAGTCGTATGATACTTTAAGAAACATTCTGGTTAGAGGAGGTGTAAAGTAATGGAAACCTTTAAAATTACTGCAAAACAAGAGCTCTTTATGGCTTCTAATTGAGCCCCTCTAATGAAACACAAGAAAAAGAGTGTGTTTGTTTTTGTTTTGACTACAGAGAATATCTCATACTAGAATGCCTGAGCATCTTCATTCTTCCAGCTGAATTCAAGCACTGGCCAAGTTCCAGATTTAACAGCCCGTCAAAATAATACGGCAACAGATATAAACCATTCAATGGGCTTGTGCAGCTGGCTCTCCCTGCCAGCATTTAGACTTTGATTTACAAACATAATACCCTTCACTCAAAAGAGGTAGGCATAAAAGAGCCTCTGTATACACTTAATCTGCTTAGCCTTATCGAACACATGACGGTACCAGAAGAAGAAGAAGAAAAAGAAAGCACATCTCTTTTAAATATCCCCTGAAGAAAGAGCACTGCTGCCATTTCCTGAAAAAGGATGCTTCCCTTTTGCTCTTCAGATACTTCTCCTTTGTGTTGCTGTGCCTCTGCCAAGAATGTGTGGCTAGAGATTTTGCTGTGACGATGACAATCAAGGAAGGGCACAAATAGTATCCAGGGCACAAGGTATACACTGCAAAATGTCCATTGTGGGGAAAAATCCTTTGAGGGGAGCGGGGAGATATTTTTGGAGTTCTTAGATGATCATTTGTCAATCAACAGCAAAGCAGGAACCCAAAAGCTCTAAGCATGCTCTCATCAGCCAAACTTGTTGTACAAAAGTCCATGGGATAAACACAATTGTAATGATTTCGGTCTTTTGTCATCTGAGAGGTTTTCAGCTGATTATTTTTAGTATGGTGGCAAGAGGAAGAAAGTTGCTAATTGCATTTTGCCTGCATTGGCCAAAACCAATTCATCAGTGTATCTCGATATCAGACAAATGAAAGGAACTGTGCCCATGAGACCACCATTGTTTCCATCTTCTCTTACATGTGTGCATTAGAAATGAAAGATTGGGGTTCTAGTGGGATAACCTTACTGAAGTCTGTTTCAAGTGTGATAGAAAACAAGATACAGAAGCAGATGTTGGAAGTTGGATCCTCCTAACTGAGGGTCCATGTTGTGCACAGCCCCGGGACTCCCCCCAACCGGCCATGCCACTGTCTCTTAGCCAATTGGTGTGGTGGGGTGAGCTGCGCTTTAGTACTTAAATGGCAGCACGATATGAGGAACCCCTCTTGCTTTGGACTGCCAAACACCCACCCACCCTCCCTGTTGTTAGGATTGTGTCTGGCCTTGCTTTGGACTTCGGTTGGTTGCCTGTTTTGGAAGGGTGGCTAGGTAGGATTTTTTCCCAATGTGGCAGATTGGCAGTGGCCACTTGGTTTTTGCCTACCTCTTAGCAATTGTGACAACTTTGTAAGGTTTGGCGGTTAGGCATTGGTTTAGGGGAATGTGGGGAGGGGAGGGGAGGCCATCACCTGCCCCTCCATTTGATAGGGTATTCCGTTAAAGGAAGCCAGGGGTCTGGATCTCATCTGAAGCCTGGGGAGGAGTTAGGGCCATGCCAGGACCCCCGGGAACCCCAGGGGTGAGCACCAGTCAATGGCCATTGTTGGAGCTCCCTCTGCTGGTAGTTTACCCTTTGCAGGCTTCCTGCTGGGTGGGCAGGAGCCAGTTATAGTCATTAGATACCTCCTAAGCCAATACCAGTCACACTTGTGTATTCAATAAAGTTGTGGCCTAAATTTGCCCATTAACCTTTAAATTAAATTCTGTGTCCATTGTGTCTTTATTCCATGAGGGCGGGTTTCGGGGCTTAACGCGCAAACAGCTTTGTATATATTTACAATACTACTAATTATTGCCCAGTCCCTCTATGTCATGGGAATTCCTCTATGTTTTTTTCCCATTAACTCTCATTAGCATGTCCCACATGCCATACTAGGCCAACAGAAGGGAAACTTGGGTGCAGCATTTTGGAGGAGGACAGAGCAACTCAGCACTAGGGTGTCTCTGATCCAACATGAGATACCTTAAGAATGTGATCTGACAAATGTGAAACCCTAACCTGAATCACCCCAATTTGCCTCATAATTTGGGAAGCACATGCTACCCACAACCCCCTCCTCCTAATTTTCAGCCTGCTCTTCAGCTGAAAAGGCTCCAAGAATGGCTTACAGATCATTAATAGCAAGATAGTCCTTCCCTTTGGCTGACAATCTAAGAGACACAACACAAAATAAAAAAGGGGATAGGGTGGGGTGATAGCAGATCTTAAAGTTGCTGCATTCTTAAACTGACCAGTTGGGAAGGAAACAGTTTCAGGAGAGAAGGATCTAGAAGGATCTGGTTTCTAAGCAGAATGGCTAGAGTGGTTCTTCTCTGCTGAATGTGATGGAATCGTTACTGTGTCAGTTGGGGGAGATGAAGGGATAAAGAGTCAAAGGCAGCTGATTTGCCAGAAGAGCTCTTGGAGTGACCTTATTTCCTTTCTTCTGGAAATGTTTTCTTCTATGGATACTGCCTTAGCAGTTACCAATATGTACCTAACTTTGATGCCTTCTCTCTCATTTTCTCACACAACTCATGTGCATAGCTTTCTCAGAGAAGGACTCCTATGGACCCTTGTAACTAACCATCTCACCACCTGTGAGATCCTACACAATCCTTCAACTCCTTGTTCTCTGATATTCCACCTACTGAAATACATTAATACTCTCTCCCAGTTTATGCAATGTGAAGTCACAACACACAGTACCTACCAATTACAACAAACCTCCAATTATTTAATATTATGATCAACTCTGTTGCTTCTGTTCAGCCATCAGAAATATTTTCATGCATGCCATGGGATGCCTGCACAGGGAATATAGTTGTAGTGAGTCACAAAGTCGGACAATGTATTATTATTCCATAAAACAAACTTGGGCCTTTATATAATTGCATCTTGAGATTCTAATGACAACATAAAGCACTCAAACTCTGCCCTTATGGTTTATGAAGCTAGCAGAACACCTTCGTAGAAATTGAACCTCATAATTCACAATTCTCTATTATACAAATGAATAATGGCAAAAAGTGCTTAAACAAGAGAACCAGAAAATAAGTAAGCAGTTGCTCATTCTTTTGTTGCCTGGGGAATATAAGAAATACGCTAACATGATCCCAGTTCATCTCATTAGTTTCCTGCCTCCAAAATTGTCACTGCTCAATGATAGCTGAGCCAAATTCTCTATGACAGGAGATACAAATACAAAACCTGGGATGTCTGCACCTAAAACCTATTTTACATAGTGATTTTTACCTGGTTATGTGGTGAAGACACTATCAACTGGTTGTTGTTGGTTTTTTTACATAGAAGCTTTACATGTCATCTGGAATTGAATTTTAAATGATTGATTTGATTCGATTTATTGTATTTCTTTGACACTTTTCATTCAAACGAATCTCAAAGTGGCTTATAAACAATAAATGATAATAACATAATAAAACACTAGAACATGACAGATACAACATAACTCCTATGAAAGATTAACAAATCAACAACAAAGCAATTACAATCAATAAAACACTACTAACAAAACAACAACTAAAAATAAGCTAAACATCACAATGTCAGCAAAAGTCATATTATATGATTACCAAATCAATATGACATTTATAATTATAAAACAATATTAACAATATTAACAAAATAGTAACTAAAAAACGTAAGTTGTGCACACACTATCCACACCCCTATGACTCAAAAACTTTCATTATTCACATTGTCCTTAGAGGTGGGGCTAGCCAACATGACGCTGAAATGCCCCCCCCCCATGTTTATAATGTGTGTGTGGCGGGGGTGTTGCGTGAAACTGTATGATAACCATTTAGAAATACTGCATATTCATTATGACTGACCAAATACTTAATGTATGTGTCAACAGGCTACTCATATTCAAGTCACCGGATGAAATGCTTGACTAAGAAAGACTTTGAAACTGTTTTGTGCCATTTTTGGGAGGTGCCGGGCTGCGCTGATAACTAAGAAGTAAGGACAATTGGGTAACCTTTCAGTCCTATTCCATCCCTAACTGAAACATTGTCTGTTGAAAGTCTTCTGCGCTTTCAACTGGGCACTAAACCACCCCAGCCATTTGTTACACTGTGGTTTGAAAGCTGCTTAATGAGGATTTGGTGTTCCTTCTTCATCCACCTTTAATCGGCTTTCTCCCGTTCTACAGCTATCTATTGCTTAATCTCCAGACAGGAACTACCAGCTGGCAAATGGCAGATGATGTCTGAGTCTGAGCAGTTTTAGTGAGGACTTTGGTGGATGTTTATAGGGCTCAAGCTAATTGGAAATAAGATTTACAATGTTTCTTTTAAGCAACACTATTCTAGATTTGGAAGAGGGAATCACAGAAGACCTTGCGAAAACTGTAATCTAATTTGTCCACAAGTGCAACTCTTCTGCATATACACGAAATTGTCACTGTTAATCCAGGTAAAAGAGCACAGTTGATCCTTTCACTTTGGCTCAACACAGTAATGTACTGCATGAGCCTCTCTCATAACCAATCGAAATTACAGCAATATATCAAGGTCATTCTTGAGCTTCTCCGGATATTGAAATTCATACACAGATTATTATTTTGCTATAATGATATTGTCCTTGACTTTTCTAGGAGGGAAAAAAAAATATTTCCATTTGTGCATTTCCTAAGGAAATCTAAAGGCCTCCATCATAAATCTTACTCATGCTATCAGTAGCCTCTCAGTAAGGATTTTTTTCTTTTTACAGGCAAAGCTGCAGGTTTATTGAGAATCTAATTATTTGCTCCCAGTAATGTAAATCACTGAAGTCAATAGCTCTGGGTTTCAGAAAGGAACTGCAAGCTCTGTAGAAAACTCTTGGGGCAAACAACACAATTTGAGTGGTGCAGGGTTGCCACCAGAATAGAATCCTCATGTTGAGTTGTCCCTGATGATATGCTAAGATCATTCATCCCATGTTGTTATTGCAATGTGCATTACTCCCTCCCTCACCCTTGTTAATGATATCGTTTGCTGGGACAGACGTCTAACATAAGGCATTGCAACATAGGGTACGGATCCTACACATTATAGTGGAAAGGAGGAGAAATTAACACTGGGATGTTATTTTTTGATGGCACCCCATGTTGCACATTGCCTATCATTAATGGCAACTTTCTGATTTCAATCCTGGCTCCAGAAAGAGATCACAGGGAGATGAATGGGGTCTTGATTTCTTGCTACTGCCTTGTCCTGCTCTGCCTTCTTGCCAAACTTCACCAATATTGTGAGGTTCCAGCCTAGAAGAAGAGTCTCTAGTTGATGAATAACTCAGTTTACTGTTCTCTCCCCACAGTTAGCTGCCCATTCCGTACACCAGCTTTAAATAAACTAAGATGCTGGGAGGGCAAATCCATCTTGAAATTTATTTATAAGAGAGAGGCTACAGAAGAATACTAGCCTTTGTGGAGAAATCGAAATGCAAAAAAGAGTGGTAGGTTGCATGAGGGGAGGCTATTTCATACCTGAGGAGCAGAGACAGGGAACTTGTGCCTCTCTGAACACTGGTGGACTACAGCTCCCATCTGCCCCAGCCAGAGTGGTCAGTGGCCAGGGATGATAGGAGTTGGAGTCCAGCAAGACCTGGAAGCTAACAGATTTCCTAGACCCAGTATAAAGAGATAGGAACAGAAAACTAAAGCAAATGAAATGACGGTGAGCAGATCAGGATGAATGGAGTGCAAAAAGCAGTAAAGTTTGACTTTCCCCAGAATGGCATGTCCCAGTTTCATCACTCTAGGACATCCCATGGGAGAAATGGCAGCAAATCTGGGGGCTATCATTTTCCCCAAGAATGTCCTGGAATGGCACAACACCCAGGGCATTCCGAGAATAGAAAATGGCAGCCGCCAGGAGTGGTTCCCAAAATTCATTTTCCTTGTCACTGCAAGTGGGGGGTGAAAAATAATAGTTAAAGAAAATGAAAGAACCATGACAAATGTGAGGAACAAACCAAATGCAATCATAACAAATGAATGATGAAATGAATGCAATTTTCACAAACAGATAATAAAAACCAACAATTAATGTGAAGGAAATAGGAGGCACATCTTGAAAGTTAACGGGGAAAGTAAGAGGAAAGCAGTCTAGTAGAGAACTGGGGAAATGGTAGCTGAATTCAAAAGAGACTTTACAAAATTACCAAAGAGAGGAGAAAATAGTAAGCCTTTTGCCACAGCAGGGCCTCCTTCTCCTAAGATTCTGCAGATCTTTCTGTGTATTAGTAAGTCTAAAGTTTTTATAGCACAGAGACATTATGTTATTTTATCACTCTAGTTCTTTTATCTCACATTGAAAGATTCCCCTACCCCCCCCCCATAAGATAGCAGAAAACATTAAGTCTTTTAATATGATCTGACACGTCTTTTCTTGAAAAAAAGTCAGCTGGCCAGCCTAAATCCATAGTAGCTCAATCGAATAGTGTGTCATTACCATCTGTTTCTTTCCCTTACTTTTGCAATTTCAAATGGGTATTGATTCATGTCTAGGAAGAAAAAATGACATGAACAGATGAAAAGTAACAGGATGTAATTTTATTAATATTAAAGGTACAAGTTGACAGCATCCTCAAATAATCAGACGTTGACTGGCTTCTAGGGAGGATTGAATGGATGCAGGCCAGCAGCAAAAGGAAGAACATTTTTCCTGCACTTTCAGTCACGATTCATCCCCACTTCTCTGTCCCAAAACACTAACAAGAGCACATTAAGGTCAAAGGAAGAAGAGGAAGCCTCAGTTTGTTTTGACCACAATCTAAACTGAGGGCACTGAGGGCAAAGTGAAAATTGCAATATTTCTTTTATTGTGCTCATCAGTGAAATCGGACGCAAAAAGAGAAAAAATCTTAAGAACTCTGTTGGATCAGACCAGTACAGTGGTACCTTGGGTTACAAACGCTTCAGGTTACAAACACTTCGGATTACAAACTCCGCTAACCTGGAAGTAGTACCTCGGGTTGAGAACTTTGCCCCAGGATGAGAACAGAAATCACACGGCGGAAGTGCGGCAGCAGCGGCAGGCCCCATTAGCGAAAGTGCCGCAGGTTAAGAACTGTTTTGGGTTAAGAACGGAGCTCTTGAACGAATTAATTTCATAACCTGGGGTACCACTATAGTGGTCCATCTAGTCTAGTATTCTGTTTCCAACTGTGGACAGCCACATTTCCTGTAAGTTCAGAAGCTGAACATGGGAGTGATGGTGTCACCCTGCTTGACCTCAACATTTGATATTCAGAGATCTACTGCCCCCAAATTCACAGCTGCTGTCTAGCCATCAATTGCACCCTCTCTTCATTTTCAGCAGTGATTTCACAGTTAGCTGTTGTGTGAAGCGAAAGGAACTGATCGTTCCAGTGTATGTGCAGAGTGTCAGTTGAACCAAGCTCCTTGATAACAGGCACGCTGTGAGATCACACCCTGATTCATTCAGTTTGGAGAACACTCAGGGTGGGGCCATCTCAGTAGCGGCCCCTTAATGGCACTTCCTCCCAAGGGATGTGTGGTTGGCATCTTCAGTTGCAGTACTTTAAAAATATTGTTTCAAATTGCTTCTGATGTGCTTTATTGGCCATCCTTATGGCAGTGGATTTGGAAAATGGGTTTAATTATATTTTAACCCATAGCTCTATTCCCCCCGCCCCCACTTTTAATTTTGAAGTTTTATCATAACATTGCATGGCTTTGTGAAAGATCTGATAAGATCTTAATTGCACTGGCCAGCTAATTGCTTTATGGCCCCAATTAGCCCCAGTGGTCCGGCACGCTTCCCATCCAAGCTGCGCAGACCTTGCTCTTCTCCGGTTTCGCCTTGCAGAGTAAAAACACAGCGGATCAAAACCGTTGCAGTCTGCTTCAGATCCAAACACACCAAGCACTGTGTATGTCCAAATTCATCAGTTCTTTATTGCAGCAAATATTTACAGCTCAGCATTTCTTAGATTCTCCTGGACTGCTAGCATTCATGGCGTCCAGCTCTCTCAGAGACACAGAGAGAACAACAAGTAGAGCTCCTCCCTCCTTCCAAACGTCAGAATGGGAGGCACACTCAGAACAAAAATTAACCCAGTAAGTTCTGAACCCCAACACCCCCTCTTGCAGAGCATTCTGACAAGACCTGTGGATGTACCTTTGCAGACCTCTGTGAGATCAATCCCTTCCCCAATGCCTTGCGCCCTCTCCTGGCGTCCCTGTCAGGCATCTGTGGAACATCCTCACAACTCTCAGATTCGCACTGTGCGAAACTTACCCACGCACCTGTGGCCTGATACCTCTCAGGTGGAATTCCCTTCGTTGTGCGACTGGACCTCCTGGGCACAAACTCAGGCACTGCCTCTGACTCACTGTGGTCAGCAGGTGTGTCCTTTGCATCCTGGGATTCCCCCTCTGACTTAACACGTCTTCGAACCCTTGGAATTACCCTCACAGGAGAACTAGGCTCACTCTTGGGCTCCCTTTTTACAACTTGCGGAGATGCCCCATCCTGCTCCTGACTTTGGTCAGTGAGCTGATCGTCATCAGCAGACTCAGCCCCTGGCTCTCCTTCCTCCTCATCCGAACCTTCCTTCTCTGAATCAGAAAGACATTCTGAAAGAATATCGCGTCTGGCAGGGGTCTTTGACCTTTCCTCCTGCTTACAGAACTCAGCGTGTTTACTGATCAGCAGCTTACTCTGATCACCTGACGGGTACGCAAACCTCCATGCACGAGCCGCTGGCTCATACCCACAGAAGATCATTTTCTGGAACTTGGGTTCACCTGGCCCTCGCAAAGCTTCAGGCACCTGCAGCAAGGCCGTTGATCCGAACGCACGGAGGAAGTGAACCTGCGGTTTCCTCCCGTGAAGCATGAAAAACGGTGTGTCTCCTACCACTGAATTGTAGGACCGATTCCAGGTGAAGCTCACGTATTTAACTGCCTCCATCCAAAACCTTGGAGATAACCCAGAATCTGACAGCATCACCTGTGCAGCCTTAACCAGAGCCTCACTTCTTAGCTCTGCCACCCCCCTCTGTTGAGGAGAAGTCACTGTGTGACTTATCCCTTTCTTGTGAAAGAACTTCTGCAAAGCAGACCCAGTAAACTGTGCACCTCTGTCACTAGCAATTTCCCTGACTCTGGTGGAGAACCTTAGTTCCACCTCCTCAATCCAACGTCTAATCAGCTGTGCTGCATCTTCCTTGGATTTGAGACCATGTGTCCAGGTGTTCTGCGAAAAATCATCCTGCAGTGTCAGCAGAAACCTGGCCCCTCCCAAACTTGGTTCCTTCATGGGACCCAACAGATCTATGTGTACAAGATCAAAAGGTTTTGTGGTTACCCTCTCCACCCTGGGGTAACTGCACCCTCTTACCTTTGCCTGTCTGCAAGCCTGACAATCTAGGACTCTTGCACATTCTTCAATTCTACAGCCTTTGGAAACCTCAGGTAGCACCTGTAGTTCTTCAAGACAAGCATGCGCTGTCTTCTTATGCCACGCACACGAACATGAAACATGAGTGGGAACTGTAGCACGCAAGGCTTGTGCTTTCTCAACCTTCCCCTCACCCTCCAGAGACGTTTTAAGAATGAAGAGATCATTCTGCCCCTTTGCAACTTTGACCAGTTGCTTCCCTCCTTTGGAGATTGTACAAACATCGTGTTCAAAGCAAACCTTAAACCCCTTTTTCAACAAATAAGGCACAGATAAAATACAGTGTTGCACTCCTGGTACAATGCAAACTTCCATCTGCTCCTGCAAAACAGAAAACAATACATTTGCAATTTTATTCACATTTTTCTTTTCCCCACTTGCAAACTGAACAGTTTTCCCAGCCGGAATTGCCTTGCAATTCCACATCTCGACTGCAGGGGTCTCTGGGATGAGGTGGCAGTTAGCTCCTGAGTCGATTAAAAAACGAAAATCAGTGTGTCCCTCAGAGCTGTCCTCAAACAAAGCCATACTGGCAACAAACGTATCGCTGCCCCCTCTCTTTGGGCTTCTGCAGCAGTTCTGACTGGTTGTCTTGGCAACCAACTCCCCCTTGCTCAGGACCTTGGCAGCTTCCGTAGAAGTAGCCTCCTCCGTTGCCTTGGAGACCGGCCTGGCCTCTGCGTTCCCACGCGACTCTTTAGGCCTTATCTTCACTTTGTCCAGGTGGCCGACCTTGAAGCGTCTAGCTCTCCGCAGCCTTCCTGACTTTGCAGGACGACGATCCCCAGTGGAAAAATACTGCCCAGGGCTCCTTTCAGCTAGCCTGGCCCCCCTTCTTCCGGAAGAGCACTCTGTGCCAGCCCTGCCCTCGCTGAAACTGTGTTTCACTTCAGCACTCACAGTGGAAAACTTTTGAAACTTGCCTTTGGAATTCTCAGCCCCCCCGACTTGCACCTCAGGGACTGGGGCTACAGCCATTTCCAGGCTCATCATGACTCCTCCAGGGCTCTGGCCTCCTGCTGAAGTTTCACACAAACTTCTCAGCACCTCCCAGGCAGCCCTTGCTGACTTTACGCCCTCCAAACTGGGCAAAAGTGATGCATGTACGCATGCTTTTAGCATAGCAAGCTCTCTTTGCATTCTCTGCTGGCTATCTTCAGGCAACGCAGCCTCAAAGCCTGTAATGTCTGTCCCTTCAGGACCTGTATTCAGGGGTAAAGGCTCCTTCTGGCTTACATTCCAAAGCCCAGTAAGCAGAAACCAACCCCTTACTCTTCTGGACCAGGTTGCCCAACTTCTTAAAGTGAGCTTTTCAAGCGGAACGTCCTCAAGGACCTGGCTGTCTGCCATTCTCTCCTCTTTCCCGGGGCCCCAGCTGCTGTACTCACGTTTCACCAGTCAGCTCTCCGGCACCCGATTCCTCAGCTGCTTTCCCAGCTCTCTGCCTCAGCAACTCTTGCCTCTTTGCAGCAGGCAAAACACAGAACGCAGACCTCTGCCGCTTCAGTAGCGTCTTCCAGCTATTGCCAAGCTGACTTCAAGACTTCAAAGCTCACCGGCAGACTCTTAGCAACAGTTTTATTAGCGGTAATTAGGTCCTCCATAACCTGTGAAAGATCTGATAAGATCTTAATTGCACTGGCCAGCTAATTGCTTTATGGCCCCAATTAGCCCCAGTGGTCCGGCACGCTTCCCATCCAAGCTGCGCAGACCTTGCTCTTCTCCGGTTTCGCCTTGCAGAGTAAAAACACAGCGGATCAAAACCGTTGCAGTCTGCTTCAGATCCAAACACACCAAGCACTGTGTATGTCCAAATTCATCAGTTCTTTATTGCAGCAAATATTTACAGCTCAGCATTTCTTAGATTCTCCTGGACTGCTAGCATTCATGGCGTCCAGCTCTCTCAGAGACACAGAGAGAACAACAAGTAGAGCTCCTCCCTCCTTCCAAACGTCAGAATGGGAGGCACACTCAGAACAAAAATTAACCCAGTAAGTTCTGAACCCCAACAGGCTTTTCTCTTATGCTTCTGTTTGGTTTGCCCCCTTGGCTTGACAGTGGTGTATAAATATTGAAATAGACAAAATAAATAAGCAAACATAGACTTCAGTCAATCCTGTGGTTTTGAAGCGCCTGGTCATTAAACATTTTAAATCGGGAGCCTAGAGCACAGCCCCCACGGAGCCTTTTTAATTACAAAGCTGGGTAAGCATGGTTTGGTGATAATGGCTACATTGCAGCTGCAAATAGGAATGTCTAACCTTGATACTTTATATTAATTACCTCTTTGAGAAGCTGAGGTGGTCCAGTGGGGCATCTTGTGAAATCTTCATTGTTAAATGATGTGGTGTTCTTTCTTCTTCCAATCAATTTAAGTCTCAGCAAATTGCTAAACTGCCTATCTTCTTCATTCCCGGGGCTTGGGAGTGGTGGGCAGAGAACAATGCTAATTTGCAACCCGGGTTAATTTCCTTAGAATTTATTGTTGGTTAACACAGGTAGCAATTGGCAGTATATTTCCCCGATCAAATGAGGTGAGCAATCTCAATGCTGCATTCTGGAAATAATAATAATAATAATAATAATAATAATAATAATAATAATAATAATAATAATTTGCATACTGCCCTATACCCATAGGTCTCAGGATGGCTCACAACACAAAGTTACGATATAAAAGTACAAAATAAAAATACTAATGTATACAAACTTATACAAAATACAATCCCCAACAAAAGCCTCTAAGCATTTCCCTAGCCCGCAATTACAAATAATAATAAAAAAATCCAAATTAACACATAACATTTAAATTCTACTGAGCTGCCAGGTCACATGACTGAGCTGAAAGAGGGTTGTAAAAGGCGTATGTGTTTCCTTGCCATATCCTGCCCCTACCACACACCCAGGAATTTACTTCAGCATTGCCTGCCATGTTGGGGGTCTTCCCTTGGACCTGGAGGACTCTACATTTTCTTATTGTACTGGCCAATAATAGTTCCAACTGCACTCACTGGCTTAAAAAACTAAATGGTGGGAGGAGGATGGATCTTCTCTCACAAAGCCATTGCTTTGAAGCATGCCCAAACATTTTGCTTCCTAACTTTCACTCTACAAGACACATCAACAGAACAGATCAAAGCTCAGAGTCTCTGTCTGCTGGTGGACATGGGCCCAGTACATTATACCTCCTGTGCCCTCTTTTCAGCAACCCTGGAAGGATAAAAAAGTAAGCCCCGCAGGGGTTGATGGTGTTACTTTCAAGTAATTACAGAGAGGGTTGCTGTTGTTGTTAAACAGGATAATGTTCTGGAAAGGAAGAGGAAGTAATTCCTTTCTTACTTAAGAGTACCAGGCATATTTATAGCAGAAAATAAGGGAAGGAAGAAACTCTGATGGGACAGGGCCACATAAAATTAGCTCATTAGGTAGGTACATTGCCTACCTCTCACTTGGGAACACAGGTCATGTATCGATTTATTGTTAAACGTAAGTGTGCCATCATTACATCCTACATTATTTTCCCTTAGGGAAGGGCTGTAATGTACAATGGTAGAATACACCATGCAAAAGGTCTCAGGTTTAGTCATTAGCACCTGCATGCAAGGCTGGAAAGGGCTAAAAGGTTTCCATCTGAAATTCCAGAGAGCCACTGCCAATCAGTTGAGCAAATGCTGATCTGGATAAACCAATGCTCTGATTTCCTGTGTTTTGTTCCCCCACGTCAGGCTTCGGAGAACGGCTTCCTCTCTCTCCCTCCCAGCTGAGCAGCAGCAGAACAAAACAATTAGAGTCCCTTACCAGTTAAAGTGTTTAATGATCACAGCAAAAGAACAACGCAGCCATTCTCAGAGCGAAGGTGCTCCCAATTAAGTTTTCCTCCTCCTCCCGAGTCATCGTCACTTCCCCTTCTTGTAACCTGATCTCGCAAACACTGAGCCTTCTGCAATAGCAACCTTATCAGGTCTCCTTGGCTTGGGAGAGATAGGCTGGACACTCTCAAGTGAAGGGGAGTCCATTATCTCTCTCTCTCTTCCAGTTCTGCTTCTTCTAGCTTTTCCCCACTCAGCTCTGCTCAGCTGTTGTTTTCTGAACTGTGTCCCTCTGCAAACCAGTTCTCTAAATCTATGCTGCTCCACTGTTCCTGAGCAGCTTCAGGCTCCTGGTCAGGAGCAGGGGGATGGGGAGGTTCCCACCATCCTTCTTCAGAGCTGTAATTCTCAGTCTGGTCTCTGACACCCCACCCTCAGTGTGGAGAATGGTATAATTTGAGGGATGGAGGAGGAATTATTCACTCCATCTCTGAAAGTGCACCAACACCCAATTTACAGATTGGAACAATGCTATCGATCAGTTTGCACACACCCACCCTGAATTTTGCAATGCATTTTTGGTTAAAAATGTGAACAATGCTTATTTGGGCAGGGGGTGTACAAAATGTGCAGAATTTAAAAGTGGTGTGTGTGTGTGTGTGTGTGTGTGTGTGTGTGTGTTATCTTTGCAAAACAAACTTAACACTTCTTTCACAAAAAAGAGGTTGATCCATCTGTTCTAGATAAAAATTAATAAGTAAGGGATGCTGACATACATATTTTTTTAATTGTAACAGCATTAGAAGAAACTAACACATGAATTGCAATCACTTCACAACAAACTAACTGCATGACTATCTTATCACTTCACATCAAAATAAATAATAACTTGCTGTAGATTTTAAATTTGTTCAGTCTATTACAGTTGTTATTATTTCTCAGTTGCATTTACATACCTTGTTACATTCCATTTAGCACAAGAAAAGAACTTGTGGGGTTTTAGCAATTACCATGTTTTCATACTTCATTTACAACTCAAAGCCAACTTGCAATGAGTCCGTCTCACATAGATGGGTGCCTTGTACGTTGTTGGTTGTGGGTTTTTTAAAATTAAATACTCAGTCTTCAATAATAGAGAATAACTTCATCCTCTTCTAGTATGATATTTCATTTCTGCTGGGAAAACATCTTGCCAATGCATTTAGTTCTCGTTACAGAAAGATGCACATGAAATTATCTACACTGTAAATTCTACAGCTTGAATATTTAAAAAAATCTTAATTGTGTATATCTGCATATACCTTAAACCAAGTACCTAGGTCATTATAATCATGTAGTACTATATATACCTTCATGTCAGTGATGCTGAATGTTTGGGTTAAGTCCAAAATGGAATTTGACTGGATACTGTTTCCAAAAATAATTTCACCACAATAGGGAGTGATAGGAGGCCAGGATTTAATCATCCTAAGGGCAAAAAGGATGCAGGGTTCACTACTTCCTGTGCTGGTTTTAATTCAGTGTCACCCCACCAAAATGAGAGTAGAATAGAATTTGCAAGATAAGAGCCACTTTCTTCAGAAACCTGCATCCTTTCTGATTTATGCTTTAAGATAATGGAAGAGCAAACACAAGTCTTGCTGTTCTTCCCACTCCTCCCATCCAGACTCACCTTGATGAACAGAGGTGCGTCTTGCAGAAGGTTCAAAATCACCCGTAGAGAGGCCCAGTTCTCTCTGCTCTATAAAAGTCTTGGCAAAATTGAAGCCAGGTGTTTCAGGCAGACTGCGCTTCGTAAGGGCAAAAAGGGAGGCATTTGGGGGGGGGGGTTCCCCTTTTTGTACCATTACCTAAATACTGTTGATCTGGCAAATGAGACTTTGTGGCAAACTGAATATGGCCTGCCTGATGGAGTTTCATGGCTGTCACTGGTGTGCAGCCATAAAGCCACCACAGGGGGACGTTAGCCACCCTTGAACTTTAGTCCTCGTTAATAGAATTTTTAAAAGGAGACACGGGATCCTCCTGGTCCTTCTGTTTTGATGATGGAAGGAGAGTAAAACACACGTTTCCCCTCCCTGAAAGCAGTCCTAAGAACTGGCCAGCGAAATGGGCTCAAACACTTGCTGCGTCTCTATAGGAAGAGTATATGGATGGGCTATCTCATTCAGAATGGGAGGGGTGCCCAAAAAGGGAATTGGGGCTGTTCAGGTACAAGTTCAGTGACTCCTTAGTGGAGCTGTTCTTCCCCACTCCTCACAAGCTGCAGAAATACAGGCTGTTTTGGCAGTGCTGGCAAAGGAATCCCAGCATTACCCCAGCAATTTACATCAATTCTGACTGCATGGACAGCAGGGTGTCTACCGGCATGGAAAGCTAGAGGAATGGTTACAGTTTACAGTGGAACTTTTCTCTAAGTCTAGAAATTAGTGACAAACTGGTGACAATAGCACGGTGTGTAAGGTAGGGTACAGATGAAGATATACCAACTTTTGCTGTGAAGTAAAGGCAGGAGGATTTGGCAATTGCCACTTAACCAGCTACGGAGGTGGGAGGTGGTTGCAGCCCATTGAGGTTTTCCCCCGGGGGCAAAAAGCCTCCACTTGATGGTCAGCTTTTGGGTCCTCCTCAGCCACAGAGGATGGCAGGACAGTCTGCGAAGAGCATAATTTGAATTTCTCAATCATGGGAATCCCAAGAGGTGAAGCAGACCTGAGTCCAGAAGTCTTCATTCGGGTCCGCCATTTGTAAATAAAGCCTGGCTGCGATCTGAACTCCCAGCGCAGTCGGCTAAAGAGCAACCCACCTCCATCACACCAACCTCAAGGAAGTGTGTTCTCAGGGTAGACCCCAGTAGAAGGGTCTAAATGGATGTCTCTGTCCAGAAGACAAGTGTGGGGCAGACAGGCCATAGAGCTTCCAGCAGCAGCTGGTGGTGAGCCACCTTAGATGATCTGCATTTTGGTGTGGTCCATATCCCAGGCATGACCCTGTCCAAACTTCAAACTTCCTGTGGAAGTGCCTGATCAAAGCCTACCTACATCAGAAAAGTTGTGGCCAATTTTCAATCCCAGAGGGTTGTCCTGTCAAGTTTGTTCCACCCACCATTGCTTTTGCCTTCACCCACATGGGGTAGGGGTGTTTGCAAGTGGGTCTTCAACTAACTTTAATCCAATATACACACCCACCCAAATGCTTTATCTTCTCCAGAGACATAACTTCCCCCCTATCCTTATTCATCTTAATTTAAGCCAGGCTTTTGAAATGTTCACAAAGATTGCATCGGGCAATGACAGCGTCTCGAAAGAACAACTCTTGCTAATTAGCACCCTCAGCTCTTGTTATACAAGTCAGTGTGACAAGGTTTAATTAAGTCTAATTATTTCTGAAAAAATATTGATGTATATTAATTCCATGATGAAGCTAACTGTTTCCTAACAGGGAATTAGAGAGTGTAGTATTAATTTAACTCGGTGCAGTCACTCATGACACTTGATTTCCCCTGCCCATTTTATTAGCACAAGCTTTAAACACCAGTTTGTAGATGGGGATGAAGAAATGATCCAAAAGAAGAAGTTTTTGCAAAGTTGAGAGTGACAGGAGATCAGTGCCAGAAACCCAGATCATTGATCTTCCTTGACAGACTGGGGCATGGGTACGCTAAACAACGCTGTTTTAG
Source organism: Podarcis cretensis (assembly GCF_951804945.1). Taxonomy (NCBI): domain Eukaryota; kingdom Metazoa; phylum Chordata; class Lepidosauria; order Squamata; family Lacertidae; genus Podarcis; species Podarcis cretensis. The sequence goes on from NC_137178.1 coordinate 54,715,991, forward strand.
GCATGTATGGTCTGGATTATACCACTTTAGACTATACCACATGGGGAAATCACATGATTGCATAGTCCTCATACAGACATCTTTAACATAACAGACACAAAACAAAAGGAATTGGAAGAGGAAATTCAGGTACCATTTTTTAAAGTTACATAAAACAGAGAAAGATAATTGGTCTCATAATGACTAGCTGGAATGACCACTGAAGGCCATGATTCTGGGATACAGGTTGATCCAAGCTGAGCTAATGGAATTGGCTTTGAGGTCTGCTCACTCACAGGAACACAGAAAGCTGCATTATATAGCAAATCTAGTTCAATACTGCCTGCACTGACTGACAATGAATTTCCAGTTTTATAGTCCAGGGTCTCTCACAGACATCAGGGCTTGAACCTGAGATACTTTGCATGCAAAGTATGTGTTCTGCTAGTAATCTACAGCCCTTCCTTTATTCATAGCAACTGTGATATTTTGAAGTTCTCTCCATAAAAAAATCTTGAGAAAGATGGTTATGGGTAGTGTTCAGAGGATCCTGTAAAATCTTCCTACTGGAAAGTAGGAAATGATTTCAGACCCGAGGACAGAAATTTGCTTTCTATTGCTGTAACACAATGACAGCCAACATGATGCCCTCCAGATATTTTGGATTGCAACTCCCATCATCCCCTGCTATTGACCATGCTTTTGAAGGTGATGGGGGCCAAAGTCAAAAACTGAACTAGACGGGCCTTTGACCTGATTCAGGCTCTTCTTATGTTTCCTATGTCCCTTGTATGGCTACCCATCTTAGATACTAGAAAATACTCCAACTGACCACAGGTTTGCATATTTCTCTTTTGCTGGGAGCAAAGCTGTCAGTTCATTGGCTCTGAACTCCCAAGCACTTTGTCTTTTAATTAAATTAGAATGCTACTGAGGAATATTTTCTGAGCAGACAGTATATCTTCCCAGCTACAACAGTTGCCTTAAAGCTTTTTCATTTGCTGTTTTTAACATGATATGACACCGAGAGGGTAGAAGGATGCGTTTTGACGTGGGGAAGAGAATATGTCTGCTTTGCTTCTGGGTTGTTGCTATCAGCTGTGCATGTGGATTCCCAGACTTCTGGTGTGAAATAAAGTGTGCCACCACTGCCAGTCAAAGAGCTCTTTCAATGAGCCATGCATGCAGCTTAGGCAAGAGTTGCTATGCTATGGGCACCTTCAGCAGACAGCTGGGCTTTGGAAATGTGACAATGACACAGCAGTAGTATTTGATTCATTAGTCTTCCAGCTTGTTAGTGTTATAAAGATAATGAGAGCAGAGGAAGATAATTATGGTACATAAAAGGATAATCTAAATTCATCTCCAGTGCATAACCTTTCATTTGCAGGTATTGCACAGTTACCCTTGGGGCCTCAAGATCCTGTGTTCTTGCCTCTCAAAAGAGGCAGATTTAAGTCCTGTCCAGAATAGCAGTTTTTAATAATAATAATAATAATAATAATAATAATAATAATAGTATTGTATATCAATTTGTTATGCAGACATTTTCACTCTATTGCTTTAGAGACATCCCATTTGCCTAGCTCTAGATACTCTACATTTTTGCATGTAAGAAACAAAATTATGTCTCTAAACTGCTATATCCTTTGCTTGGACACTAAGGCCACATTCACACCATACATTTAAAGCACTATAGTATCGGGGGCCACCAGGTGGCGCGTTGGAAGATGGCCGACAATAACATCTCTCTGACCCATACAAGGTAATTAAGGGGCTGCTATGGGAAGTATGCAGTCTTCCTACCCCCCCCAGGAGCTGGGGGGCGCTGCCTTGCCAGCGGTGTTCACAATGCACCCCCTGATCCGAGAGATGGGGGTGCTGAACACTTGGCACAAGCCCTCGGTGAAGTCAGATCTTCTTGACGCCGATTCCAATTAGCGCGTGCTGGTTGCTTCAGCTCAGAATTATAATTGGAAACATATGATTGGAAATGAAGCTGAAGCACATACATCAAGTAATGTTCAAGAGATAAGACTGCTGATTAATGGATCTCTGTGACCGGGAGTGACGGATGGATAAGTAAATCTTCTGATGAATCACCACTAGGAGACTGTATGTTTGGAATGAAGGGGGGGTGGTGGAGGAAAAAACTTTTTTTTCTTCTTTGCACGATGTGATATTAATAACCCTTCACCCCAGATAGAAATAAGATCGCTGCATTTTTATTAATCACAAGCAGGAATTCAAGAACTGTGAGGGATGGATTATAACAGGAGAGAGGATTGGTGAACGGTGAGAAAGAGGAAAATTTTTATGACACAGTTAAAAAATGGTGTCTTGCCAAGACAGGCTTGCCGGGGAAAGAAGGACAGGGGGAGGAGAATCAGGATCATTCGAAAGAGAAGGAATGTTGGAACGCAAGCTTGACCTGACAGAGCCTCCTGATTCATTTGATTTATTTGGCAAGCCTGAGAAAAATAAAGGACAGACCGAAGATGAATTTTTTTTTAACCCACACAGAGATGCCTGTTTTCAATCTGCTTGTGAAAATCATCAGAGATCGCAAAGAAAGGAATATATGATAACAACAAGAAGAGAAAGAAAGTAATAAAGGACTATCTGGATCGAACTGGATAGAACTGTCTAATTAAAGCTGTAATATAAGTGATGTTTGGACTCGGCCGGAGTTTTGGACTCGTGCAGAGCTTGATGTATGGGTACCCCCAACAAAATTTAAAATTTGGCTGTATAATTTGGAACTAATGTAATTTGGATAATGTGATGTGATTGGCCTGTTAATAAAAATTATTTTAAAAATAAATAAATAAAGCACTATAGTATCACTAAACAGTCCTGGCTTCCACCAAACAATTTTGGGAGCTGTGGTTTGTTAGGGGCGCTAAGAATTGTTAGATGTTCCATATTCCTGTCACAGAGCTACAATTCCCAGTGTAGTTTAACAATCAACTGCTGTTCACAGGGAACTCTAGAAATTGTAGGTTTGTGAGGGATATCATAGTCTCTGCACCCTTAACAAACTTAAAGAAATCTTTCTTTAAAATAGATTATTTAATTAACAGTTAAGTGCTTATTCAGTGAAGCATGATTGCACCGTTACTGTCCATAAAATGTCACAGAACAAAGTATATGCCATTAGTTTTCAATTGGAAATATAGATCAGAAGGTTTTAATTAGGAAAAAAAACACATTACTGAAATGTTGGTACCCAGAAATGTGTTTTTTGCCTCAATCAATTATTTAATTAGCAATATAGCACTCTTTCCTTCCACTGCTATTGTGCAAATATTCATTTTTTATTTCTAAAAAGTATCTATCATCTATCTATCTATCGTGATACAATGGCAGCCATCATAAAGTTTGCTTTTTATTTATTTTAATACATTGGTATACTGCCTTTCTTCCATTATGGAACTCAAGGTGGGCTAGAAAGGGGTTCCTAGGTGGTCTCCTATCCAGGCGGAAACCAGACCCAGATGTGTATAGCTTTAGCAACAAAGCTGCATCAGCATTTCCCAGACAGTACCTACCAAGTTGCTATAGGCTCTTCTGTCTAATACTGCACTGCATCACTGCACAAAAGTAGGGCTAAGAATGATTAACACCTGTGGAAGTTATACTTCTCTTCCATTCCTCCCCTCCCAAATGTTGGATTTGGTATGGTCTGAGAAAAGATGGAAGAATCACCAGGAAAACACTAGAGGACCATGGCCTGATGAAGACATTGTGTGGATGTCCCATAAAAAGTGAATGAGCAAAGTGTGGCAGTTGTGTACTAAGCACCAAGTGTGAAGAAGTGAAGGCTCAGGAGGATGTTTTGGACTTGAATTGAATTTTATTATTTCGGTCACATACCAGTTCCAGCCCACATACAATATCAAGGAAGTAATAAAACACGATAGGAGTACATTTGAATTTGCAGTTAGGTATAACAGGGACAATACAGATATAGCAACAGTTAAAAAAATATATAAATGAAAACTTAGTCGATGTTTTGAACGGAAAGAGAAGCTGTGCTAAGATGAACGGGACCTGGAAAAAGACAAGGTGAGCTGAGTTTTCTTTGGCTGTTACGGCTATCGGGTGGTTGCTCGAGAGCGATCAGGCAAAATCCCTCACTGGTCTTTTCAAAAGCTTTATTATTGGTGCAAAACCTTTACAATGCAGAACACCTCTATTCCATGTCTTGCTCACTCACTAGCAGAATCTGAGAGTGGACGGTCCTTAAACTTTCCCCAGCAGAGTAGTCTCTTGAACCCCAGCCGACGCGTCCCCTCTCTGCGCAAGGAAGGCTTGGGTAAAGGGGGACCTCCCTCTTCCCCGCTTTGCTCAGGCACAGTGTCCTGGCTCTTTCTTGCATCCTCCGAGCCCTGCAGCTCTTCCCCACTAGAGGCGGGGCTTCCTTCCTCCGCTGAGGAAGCGCTGCTTCCCACGATTTTTGGAGGCTCTCTGTAATCCATCTGCCCTTCCCCCTCTCGCCTCTGAGCCGATGGAAGTTCCCTGACAGCTGTTTATGTATGTCTTTGATTCCATTTATGAATCACTTCCCCAAAATATCTCAAAGCGATTTCAAAGCAAAAACATCAATAATAATGATTCTAAACAAGCCCATATATACAGATAAAAACAATGCCATATGTATAAGCAATTACACATCCAATACGGATACAGACTGAGATGAAGATCTCCATTTAAAAGCCTTGGTGGAAAGGAGAGGTCTTCCATAGGCACCCAAAAGACAATAAAGATGGCCCCGGTCTGATGTGTGATGGGAGGCAGCTCCAAAGGGTAGGTGACACCACACTAATAGGGTTCCCATATTTCAAAAAGTAAAAACCAGGACACCCCAAAAGTTGTTGAGCATTTTTTTCAGGAAACCACCCTTCACATTAATGGCCTGATTTCTATATTATATCGAATGGCGCTCCTCCTGATAAGATAGATGGTATCTGCAGGAGGTGGTTGGACAGTGTTCTCGAAGCTACCAGCATGAGTTTGATCAAACTGTGGGAGGCAGTGAAAGATAGGAGTGCCTGGCGTGCTCTGGTCCATGGGGTCACAAAGAGTCGGACACAACTAAACGACTAAACAACAAAAACAACAACAACTGCAGGAGACCCTCTCCTGTTAAGTGATTTGGTGAGATGTTCTTTTAGGTATCCAGGTCCCAAGTTATATAAAAGGTCTTGTGCACCAGAACCAACACCTTGGACTTTCCTCAGGAGCTAAATGGTAGCCACTGCAATTCTTACAGTAGTGGCATAACATGGCGGCAAAATAGACTGTCCCAGTGAGCACTTGAGCAACCGTATCCTGGACCGGGTCAACCTCAAAGGCAGCCCCACATAAACTGCATTGCAACAATCCAACCTGGAGGTTACTGGCTCTATAGAGAGGAAGAGCAGTTCAGAGGACAGTCTGTGTCCCTGCCATTCCACAGCAAGCTTCTCAACGTGTGTGCAAGAAACCAGGACAGCGGAATCCAGAGCAACTGAGCAGAAATCAGTCTGAAGGCATTTCAGCACTGTGACCCACGGCGTGTTATTTCACTTGACCTGCTGCAGTATGTAGCAATTTTCCCAGCAGTGCCATCTCTCAGTGCTCTGCCTGCTTCTTTAATCTGTCTTTTCCCTCCTCTCCCCTCTCCATCGCTCTCAGGGGGAAGTTATTGCCTGAGTCAGTTGACAGCAGAGATTCTGCCGTCATTTGCAGCGAAGAACTTGGAAATGATGTATGTTGCTTCCACTCGTGATATTTCTGCAGTTAACGGAAGAAACTATTAGCATTTAAATGGAGATGTTGTTAAATTCTGTCACACAGAAAATAATGAGAACTATTAGAGGGGAAATATGCAAAATTTGTATTTTATCAAGAGTTGCTCCAGAAGAAGCCAGCTCCATCTTTCATACTGAAAACCAAGTTAAATGAAATTGATTTTCATACTTTTTTTCTGCATTGCAGAAATGAAATAGTGTTGCTTTTTGAGAACTTTATTACACATTTCAAAATTTGCAGTTTGTTTCCTTTTAAAGCAAGATTACTTTTTCTGTGGCGTCACTTCTCTGCTATTCCAGCAGAACACCACCAGCTGTTCCAATGAATTAAGTTTGGGACATTGCTGGGCAATAACAGCTAATCTGGCAGTTGTGTGGTATTAAGTCCTGTGTTCCCAGTTATGGCTTGGTGATTGATCCGGCTTAAATAACTTGTGAACCATCTAGCCAGATGCGGCCCAAAAGTTTTCACTGGAGCCTTCCACATGCTTAAAAAGTCCCCTGTAGTCTCAGTCAGGAAGTAAACCAGAGGCTATTCATGTTTTGGACTCATCTACTCACCATGGGTGCAGCCAAGATTTATTTTAGTGGGGGCACTGCTAAAACAATCTTTATTCAGCTATGAGTTATCACAGAAGAAGAAGAAGAAGAAGAAGAAGAAGAAGAAGAAGAAGAAGAAGAAGAAGCCACAGCCAAGATTTATTTTAGGGGGTGGGGGTAGACTTTATGTTGGGGGGACAGAACTGAGTTATCTGTGATTCTGTGATGCAATTGGTCAGCTAGTTAAGCATTTTTATTTATTTACTTGATTTAGAGAGGTAGCTGTCTCGCCTGCACCCCTGGCTAAGCCCATGCTACTCACAGGTGCAGTTAGTGGTCAGTCTAAGCAGGGGCTGTTTCTATGACCTCCAGAGGGGCAAGGCTGATGTGTGAATAGTTCCCTTACAGTAGGAAATTTGAAACTCAAAGTAGCACACACACTCATTTTAATGTATATAATTATAAATTAATTCTAAATTATATAAATATCAGAAACTTTGGGTAGCTTTTTAGTGACTCTAGTCCACATGTTTTAGGAACTAACCTGTCACTGAATACTTTGGGAAAGATGGCATTGCTAGACTTAATTTAGTATTGTCCTTGAAATCTGATTTCTCATTTATCCAACTCATTTTGAGATGCATCCCTATGATTTGGGCATGTGCAAAATTTGCTATATTTAGGTTGCAGAGCACATGACTGCACAGTTTTGGAAGTCCCAAACTGCATCTATAAGTAATTGATAACTGGATTGAAGACCTTCTAAATTTTGCTCATTAGGAAAGTCATTATGTACCACAGAGGAATTCAACTGAAATTTGGAAACAATCTCGAGAAAAACTCTATCTCTAATCATCAATCCGGTTTTCTTCTGAGCCATGCACAAAAGGATGGTTTATGCTTGTTCTTCATTCTTCTACTTGACTGCAGTGTATTATCTCCTCATTTTGTTTAAAAAAGAACTTTAAGAATTGTATTCAGTTGGTGTTGTTGACTGGATAAAGGGGTTTGGGACAGCTTGCCCTAGCTCAAGAAATATCAAAACTGTTTTGCCTCCTCTTCTTCTGCTTGCCAAGCTAAAACACAGATTTAAAAACTGAGAAGACCAGAGTATATGAGCTTTCTAAAAGACCTTTCTAAAGAAAATACTTCTTTACCTGACACCAAAAAGCCCACACAGTATCCTGCAAACCTTTATGGACATCAGAATAGAAGACGGATCTGGCCCATCTCATCCAGCATCATGTTCTCACACTGACCAACCAGAGACCTTTGTGAAGCCTGTGGGCTGCAGCGCTTTGTCCACCTCTGGGAAATCACTTGAATATGACCTGTCAAAATAACATTCAACCACATATATTATTTTGATTGATCTCCGTCCGCCGTGCATTGCTGCTATTGGAAAATTCCACTGGAAATTACTGGTATAGTGAATTGAAAAAAATGTTTAAAATAACTTTTGTAAAAACAAACAAACAAACCCAGGAGCCTTTTATTAGGATTTGTAGGTACCGACATTCCAAAGGAACAGAAAAGACTTTTCATGTATGTGACAACAGCAATGCAGATGCTGCTAGCCCAGAGATGGAAAGAAGACAAAGTCCCTACCAGAGAGGAATGGCAAACCAAGCTGTTGGACTATGCCGAAATGACAAAACTGACCGGAAGGCTCAGGAACCAAGAAGACCAATGATGGCCAAGGAGGAGGAGCTATTTTGGCAGCAGAATCTTGCTGCCAATTGGTCTGGCCTGGCCTGTTCTGGACAGCCTTTGAGATCAGGATTATAGGCAGTATTTGGCTGAATAAGTTCATGAGCAGAGCAACTTCCACTTCTGCAATGGGACTATCCTTCCTCTTTTGCAACCCTGCACTGTCCCCGAATCTGGGTTTGGGGGAACCAGTACAAAGCACAGATCCACATGGATCCTCAGGATTTTTGCACTGGGTCACCCCAAATTCACCATCAGATCACATAGCATGTCCATGGCTACAAGCTGCACCAAAAAAACCACGCATCCACTGTTTTGTGGGGCTGCAATGGCACAAAAATGTGCTTACAAAGCACAGATCCACATGGATTCTCAGGATTTTTGCATTGGGCTACCCCAAACTCACTGTCCAATGACATATCACAATTCAAAGTGTTGGTGCTGACCTTTAAAGCCCTAAACGGCCTCGGTCCAGTATACCTGAAGGAGCGTCTCCACCCCCATCATTCTGCCCGGACGCTGAGGTCCAGCACCGAGGGCCTTCTGGCGGTTCCCTCATTGCGAGAAGCAAAGCTACAGGGAACCAGGCAGAGGGCCTTCTCGGTAGTGGCGCCCACCCTGTGGAACGCCCTTCCAGCAGATGTCAAAGCGATAAACAACTACCTGACATTCAGAAGACATCTTAAGGCAGCCCTGTTCAGGGAAGTTTTTAACGTGTGATATTTTACTGTATTTTTGGTTTTTATGGAAGCCGCCCAAAGTGGCTGGGGAGGCCCAGCCAGATGGGCGGGGTATAAATAATAACTTATTATTATTATATCATGTCTGTGGCCACAGCATGAACCACAAAAATCATACATCCACTGTTTCATTCAGAATATTTCCCCCCCCCTTTTTTCCTCCTCTAAAAACTAGGTGCATCTTATGGTCAGGTGTGTCCTATGGAGCGAAAGATATGGTGTATGTTTGGACTTTTTTCCTGATTTTTTTTTTATTATTACTAAAAGATAAATAAAACAATAGTAGCAGTAACAGCATCCATCCAGATTCCTAAAACATTAAACACGGGACTGACTATTACAGAAGTTTCACACTGCCCCTGTAAAGACGGCAAGCAAATTTTTATTAGTCGCATTTGATTTTTCTGCGGTGGAAAAGGAAATGAAAACTGCTGTAGTCTAGATAAAATTGTGCTCCTTTGCTGTCTCCTGAGAAGGCCGTTTTAATGTGTTTTCCATGTTTCCCTCTTGAAGTTGACATTCAATATTCAGCATTTTCCCTTCTTCCCTGTAGAGCCAGACCTCACTTCCTCCGCCGCTTGCAGCAGTACACACAACTGAAAGCTATACACACATTTGACACTGATTTTGTGTGCAATATCAAATCCATGTTCAATTAGTCAAAATCATAATGGGGGATTTCTTTCTTGTCAAAACAGAAAAATTGAAAGAAAGCTGAGCTGGCATTGTGTGAAGAGGAATGGAACGGAATATGCCCCACAGAAAGGCTTAGATGAAGGGCTTTTGACACTGAATAGCCAAGAATAAAATCTCTGGACTAAAGGTGAAGATCAAAGATTTCTTCCTTCAATATGTTACGTGCCAAATAAAAGGTAAAGACAGGTCTGAAATACAAGTCAGAGTCCAAGAGAAAAAAGCTAGAATCTGGCAGGCCTCTGGGATGTCTCAAGGTTTCAAAAACTAGTCAGTTACAGATTTTTGTGGTATTTTGCAAAAAAAGAGAGAAAAGTATTATATGTATAGAGACTATTTTAGTAGCACATCCCAGTGTGAGTTCTGCAGTCTCCACAGAAAGACAAATAACACAGACACACAGACACACACAAACACACACACACACACACACACGGAAATGCAAAACCCAACCTACAAAGGTTGGTTTAGCACAAAATCAGATACACGAATATGTAATTGCCACTAAAATTAACATCAAGCTAATGTGAGAGACAATGATAAATTAATGCTAAAGTCTAAGACCACATTCAAACTATGCATTTATAGTGACATGATACTACTTCAGGCAGTCATGGCTTCCCCCAAATAATTCTGGGGGCTGTGCTTTGTCAGGGTTGTTAAAAGTTCTTAGTACAGTTGTACATTGGTTGATGAATGCCTTAGCAGTCGAACGTTTTGGCTCCTGAACACCGCAAACCCGGAAGTGAGTGTTTCAGAAGCCGAACATCCAGTGGTGCTTCGTGGCTTCTGATTGGCTGCAGAAAGCTCCTGCAGCCAATTGGAAGCCAGGCCTTGGAAGTTGAACATTTTGGAAGTCGAACGGACTTCCGTAACAGATTCCGTTCAGCTTCCAAGGTACAACTGTATCTCTCTGTCAGTTACCATCCACTTTGTTGTACGTTAGCTTTACGAAGTGGGGCAACTGGTGTGGGGCAGAGTTGATCCTATTGTTGATAATTTCAACAAGAGTGACACCACACCTTGGAGAGAGTACTCTGGCTGTCGCTTGGAGATCACATAGATGAAGGCTGGAGCTTACTATGGTCCTAAGCACCCAGGAAGTTGTTATATATAGTCTCTCTCTCTCTCTCTCTCTCTCTCTCTCTCTCTCTCACACACACACACACACACACACAGTGTCATTTATTTACAGATGTCTCATTACAGTATAATTTTATTCATACTAAATCCCTTTAAGGGCCTGGCTTGATGAAACAAGCCTCACAACTACACCATGAACCTAGGTAAGGACTTGCTCCTTGCGCTCACCTTGTTTGCACCTGTTAAACAGTTGCCTGACTCCAGCTATAAATACGAACCTTCTCTTCAACAGCTCGTTCAAGCAGCTGAAATCTTATTTGCTACATGATTGAGCAGATAGTCATTATGATCACAGAGCAGCCATTATTGAATGCATGTACAATAATATTGAAGAAGGGGGCAATCCTTCATTCTACCCAAAGAACCATGAAAAAGGGAACCACTTAGGATTGTTATCAATAAAGCAAGTGCCCAGTACTCTGGCATCATTCACTGCCTGATCCTGGATATATGTATTAGAACACCTGCTGCAGTAATGTTGTCACAGTTCAACATATTGTGATAGTGTGCTGCCACAGCAGGTGATAGACTTGATTTCAATTCAGAGATGAGGAACCTGCAGCCCTTCAGATGTTCTTGGACAACAACTTCCACCTTGTTGTTTAGTCATTTAGTCGTGTCCGACTCTTCGTGACCCCATGGACCAGAGCACGCCAGGCACTCCTGTCCTCCACTGCCTCCCGCAGTTTGGTCAGACTCATGCTGGTAGCTTCGAGAACACCGTCCAACCATCTCGTCCTCGGTCGTCCCCTTCTCCTTATGCCCTCCATCTTTCCCAACATCAGGGTCTTTTTCAGGGAGTCTTCTCTTCTCATGAGGTGGCCAAAGTATTGGAGCCTCAGCTTCAGGATCTGTCCTTCCAGTGAGCACTCAGGGCTGATTTCCTTAAGAATGGATACGTTTGATCTTCTTGCAGTCCATGGGACTCTCGAAGAAGAAGGCTGATAAAGAAGGCTGATCACCGAAGAACTTCCACCTATAAAGCCCTAAATGGCTTAAGTCCAAGCTACCTGAACGACTGTATTCCCTCATACGAATCAGCAGCCTAGGTTTTGAAATCTTCAGGGGAGGCCATTTTCTTGATCCTGCCACCCTCACGGGCAAGCTTGGTGGGGACACAGGAGAGGGCCTTCTCAGTGGCTGCTCCCAGACTTTGGAATGCCCTCCTTAGAGAAGCCAGACTGGCTTCCTCCTTGCTGTCCTTCAGCCAGCAAGTGAAGATGTTCTTGTTCCGATGGGCTTTTGAAAATTCACCACTTTTAATTAAAGGGCTAGTGCTGGGTTGCTTATATTGCAATTACTGGTGTCTTTTAAACATATGTGGTATATGTGCATAGTTTTAATTTTATGCAGTGGTACCTCTGGTTACAGACACTTCAGGTTACAGACTCCGCTAACCCAGAAATAGTACCTCAGGTTAAGAACTTTGCTTCAGGATGAGAACAGAAATCACGCGGCAGCAGCGGGAAGCCCAATTAGCTAAAGTGGTACCTCAAGTTAAGAACAGTTTCAGGTTAAGAACAGACCTCCAGAACGAATTAAGTTCTTAACCCGAGGTACCACTGTACTATCAATGTTTATTGTATTTTAATTATTTTTTCTATGTTTTTAGCAGTTCTTGTTTTTATCTGTAAGTCATTCTGAGTTCCATCAAGGGAAAAAGTGGAGTATAAATTGTTATTTAATAATAATAATAATAATAATAATAATAATAATAATAATAATCCCTAACCATTGGTTAAGCTGCCTGGGTCTAACAACACCTGGAGAGGCACCGTTTCCCAGTTTGCATTTTAAGTAATTATTTGCTGCCCCTGTAGATTTTGGGATTAGCCTGTTGTTCAAGTATCCTTACTCATTCCTTTTAGGATGAAAAATATATGGTTAAACTGAGAGCAAAGATCAGTCCATCTTAGGAACGCTCACCATGCCATGTGTGCATGCACTCTGCATCTTTGACAATAATGCTTTTGAAGACTATTTAGAAATTATGATGAGGGCAATATGCAGCCACCTTGTGGGCAGGCTCAAGGTGAGCTGATCATATAACACCCATCCTGGCACAGCTGCACTTGCTCAATATTATTTTCCAAAGGCTTCCTCAGCACAGCTACCTTCGCTCCTTTAAAGGAAGAACCTAGGAACTGAACCTCTGATTTTGTGGAGGCAAAGCATGGGCTTGACCACAGAGTTCTGGGTTCTTCCTGTTATGTTGTGTTTCACTGTTGTTAGCAAAGGTGGTAAAATAACACAGACTGAGTCCAGAGGGAAAGCCCAAATAACTCTTTACTGGGCAAACCCAAACAGAAACAATGTCTAACTAGAAATGAAAGAAACAGAGAGGTTTTGCCTTTCTTACTTCAGGCCTTGTACATAAGTGGGAGACATGCAATGACACATACAGAGGAAAAACTCTCCCAGAACATCACAGCCAATCAGGGCCTATGCTACCTCAGCAAACATCATGCTACTCTGCCTGTTGCTAAGCAACCCCTCTACCACCATCCCCATATTAGAATTCCTGCTCCATGATTGCAGTCATGGGATTGTTGTCTTTCACGTGACAGTATATATTTTGACTCCACAGAGTGGGAAGTGACGGAGACAGGATGCTTGTGTTACTGTGTTCCATGAAGCGGGACTATTGTCCTTTGTTTTTTCTCATTGCTGTCTGATGCTAGAGAGGGAGGGAGCCATGCTGCAGTGCTCTGTGTGTGTTTATATGCAAATAAAGTAGATTAGCCAAAATGCTGAGTTGCTGAGGTCTGTCACGCAAGCTACGAAGACTCTGTGGATCCCTAAGTATGCCAATGTCTGTTGGCATCGGTCACTGTGATGTTCAGGCTGAAGAAAGCTTTTGAAGCTCCCGAAGGATGGACCAGGAGGGAGGGAACATGCCAGTTGGGCATGTGTCTCTACCAGGGTCCTACTTGAGTGTAGGACAAGCTCCTGACACCCCGTCCTCTTGGTTAGCTGACTTTCTGATAACAGAATTAACCTGGAATGCTCTCTTCTGTCACACTTTGAACAGCTGCAGCCTCATGCTTGCAGCAAGCTAAGCACTATCCGCATGTAAGGCAACATGAGATTTCAGTCAAGAAACTCTTAGATAGGAATGCTAACGGCATCTGATATAAACCTGGACCTTGGACTTGTGATGGATCTAGAAAATTTCCTTCATTAACACAGAATGTGTTGCCTTATACTACATACTTAACATTTTTAGTGCATCATATATTCTGCTCAGAAGCTTAGTCTCAATGGAGAGCACTTAGGAGGCAATCTAAATAGTTTTTTTAGTGGCACCATATCTCTTGATTAGATGAAAATACTTAGTGACATCTCAGCTTTTTTAATATCCATACACTTCCACTTGAAGTTCAACTTTACTGCCTGAATATCAATATAGATTCATCTTCCAGCATGTATATTATGGATATAATATTATACCATTAACATTTAGCATCAACTGCCTGGCAATTGAAGGCATTGATTTTGCCAGCTGTACAACCTTCTATTCTGAAAGCTACTAGCATGCAGTAAGTTAGGGTGGAAATGTCTCATAGCTGCGTTTTCCGTATGGATTTGTTACATATGGCATGCCAGAAATTCCTGAGCAAAATTCTGATGTAGAGATTTATAGTCAATAAAATCTCAACAAACTGCTTGCGCTATCCTACCATGAAGAAATATGAGAAAGCAAGTCACTTTAAGAAAAAAAAAGTTTGACAGCCATTCCTATCCTTTCAAATATCAGCTTTATGAAAACAATATTTTAAGAAGAGCCCTTTTGGATCAGATCAAAGGTCCATGTAGTTCAGCATCCTGTTTTCACAGTGGTCAGAAGGCCATGAGAAGCCTGCAGCAGGACATAAGCGTAACAGCACTCTTGTGTTTCTCTGCAATTGGTATTCCACCTCTGATACAAAAGGCAGACAGTGCACAGTCATCTTGACTAGCAGCCGCTGACAAATTTACTTCTGTCTAAATTTGTTGAATCTCCTTTTAAGACTGTCCAGGTTGGTGGCCATCAGTACACCAAATTCTATAGTTTAACCATGTGCTGTGTGGAGAAGTGGATTCTTTTTTCTGTCCTAACTCTTCTAATATTCAATTTCTTTGGATAACCCTGGGTTATAGTTTTATGAGAGAGGGCCACTTTCTCTGCATTGTGCATAATCTTATGCAGTTCTGTCATTTCTCCACCCTTACTGACCTTTAGTCCAAACTAAATTAGCCCCAGCAGATGTAATCTTTCCTCATAGTGGAGTTGTTCCATCACCTTGACAATTTTAGTTACCCTTTCCAGGTTTACAGTATCCTTTTTTGAAAGGTACGGTGGTCAGAACTTTACACAGTAGTTCAAGTTCGGCAGAAATGACCACAAAGAACCATCTTGAATGGCCCTGTGAAGGGAACAGGAAGTTCTAAGGGAATAAAATGGTGTGGCAAGTACAAAAATCTGAGCAGGCTGAGTCCTGCCTTTTAAACTATCTAGGTGGACCTGAATGAAGCCAGGTCCACCATCATGTCCATACCCCTTTCTCACTCCCATTGGCCCATTCAAAAGGGCTTTCATGACATACCAGATGACCTCCAGGGGAGGCTCCCATGTTCCCCAATGGTCATGTCATGGCACAGTGGACCTGAGACCAGGCCATGGCCATGCCGGGCTGTAAATCGTGCTTCTTTGGAATCCCAGGTAAGTGGCCTTTTCTCAATACAGGGCAAAAACTAATTGTCAACTTGAATAATTATGGTAGAGTTAATTTAATTGGCAACATCTTGAGCATCTTGCACATCAAGATGGCAAGTTTTTATTCCTGACAAATCCAGTAATGGTATTCAAAAGCCTTTTGTTTCTTTGGGAAACAGCTGCAACAGAAAACACGGAGCAGAATAACAGGGATGTGTTTGTGTGCCCCCCTCCCCCGCCTGGTCAATGATCTATTGGTTTCATTGGCACAAATTAATGGTTTAGCACAGGGGTCAGCAAACTTTTTCAGCAGGGGGCTGGTCCACTGTCCCTCAGACCTTGCGAGGGGCCGGACTATATTTTTTGGGGGGAAATATGAATGAATTCCTATGCCCCACAAATAACCCAGAGATGCATTTTAAATAAAAGCACACATTCTACTCATGTAAAAACATGTTGATTCCTGGACCATCCATGGGCCGGATTTAGAAGGCGATTGGGCCAGATCCAGCCCCCGGGCCTTAGTTTATCACCATGGGTGCCTGGGGGAGATATTAAAATTATGGCTTGCTCGCAATCACCTCAGTGGTATAAAACGCACGTTTACAGGAATCTGCAGGAATGTGAACCTGAGAGAAAGATTAACTTATTGAGTGACCCACAAAATACTGAATCAAAATTGTTATAAAAGCAGGCTCTCTCATGCTATTGTCCTATACCTGTTCAAAGAACTAGGGACATGATAATCTCTTGGACTTGGCTCTGATTGCAATCAAGCCTTATTATACCTCTGTGTCCAATAATTTTCATGAATGTTTCACAACTCAAATGCAACACTTAACATGAATGTGTGCAAATGGATAGATTAAACCAGTTCAAAAGCCTGTCAGCTCAAAGAGCAATGTACGTTGCAACTTAATTTTTTACAGTTTATCAGAAACAACATCTAAATTGCAAAAGTACAAACTGCTCTCAGTTGCAGCTTTATGTCAGCTTAAAAAAAAATGTGGGATTCGAGAGTGACAGCATGAATGTGCAAAATGTTACAAGGTGCTGTCCAACATCAGTCATAAAAATTGATACACAGATGGATTTCAATGAAATCTAAATTGTACTTACTGAAATTAGCAACATTCAAATGTTAGAAAATAATTGTACCCACAAAACTGGATAAGTTGCTAAAACTAAAGGGCAAAGTCAGTTGTGAGCTATTGGAGATAATATTGAGAATCACACTGCGGAATGACTGCCCCCCACATCAAATGGTGTGGTCACACGCAGCCCCCCGGATCCCAGTGCGGCTCCTGGTAGTTTGGGCTGGCTTCATCCTCCCCAGGCTTGATACCTGGAGGTCTCCACCTACCTCAGCCAATCGCCCAATCCCGCCTGGGGAGGCGTTGCCAGGGGATCGGCCAGATAAGGGGAGGGACCACCCTGCTCACACAACAGAAGGTGAATCCTACCTGCGAAGCGTCAGTCGGCTCCAGAGCATCTCCCACCCTGCCCTCCCTCAGTTAAGTCTTCTTTTGCAGGTTAACCTCTTCTCCACAGGTACGCAGGCACTGCTACGTCAGGGTCACTGTGAAAGGGCCAGAAAGGAATTTTTATGCATTGGCAGGTTTTGCCTTTCCCGTAGTAAAACATCACAACTTTGGCGGTTTCAGGCCTTGGGCGGAATCCTTTAGTCTATCTTCCTAAATGGGGGTTGGGCATGAAGTGGTGACCCCCCCCTTGCAGTGGTGATCCCAGGGTTCCCCATTAAAGGGGTCTTGAGGAGAAGCATTGGCCATACGCCAAGAGGTTGTCATTGCTCTCCCCTCCAACAGTGGAGAAATGGGGGGGGCCCTCTCTGCTTGAACGTGTGTTCTCCAGAGCCAGCCCAATCCCCACACATTCTGGATAACCCTGATGTCTCCCAGATCCCTGGCTGGGAACTGGGAAGGATAAACACCCAATGCCTGAGCCAAGGTCTCCCAACACCTGAAATTTAATAAAGTTGTGGCCAATTTTAATCCCATAGCACGTTGTCTTGAGTCATTATTCTGCTCATGGGTCACCTGGGGTTGGGGGGACTCTGCCTATCCATGCAAAAAACAGAGACATGTGGATGAAAGACCCACTCCCTAAAATTCTGCATATCATAGCCTTTATATAATAGGAATGTAGAGGCAATATAATATTTGAGGCACCACCCTCAAGAACAGCTTCAGGAGTTGGCACTTGTCAAGGCTACATCCATCGACTTTGTCTAAGGACCCCCTAGAACTTCAAATCAACACTTAATGACCAGCCCTGGTTAATATAATGAAAGCATCCTAATCAAGGAATGTCAAATCATTATCCCCACATTCTTTCACAAACACAGCATATGAATTAACACAAGAATTAGGGAAACAGCAAAGCATTTGTTTTCTGCTTTCTTACCTCCACCCAACTTTTTATTTCTTTGATCTGCCTCAAAAACACTTGGTAAAAAAGATGTTCCAATTGCTCATTTATTGTATTTCTCCATGAATTTAAAATACAATTATTTAAATCATTTTTTCACCTTTCATTTACTCCTTTAAAAAACCAGGAAAAAACCCACCCCAGTCTGGCCCAGTATTAGTCGTTCATGTATCATTTGCATAAATGCTAAAGCATGTGCATAATTCTCCTGTTCACACTGGTGGGATTTAACTTTGGCTGGATCACACCATTATAACTTGTGATTTTTATAGTCAATCAGCTGTGACTAATATTATATATGCTACCAAACATTTCTTCCGGTTGTAATGCTTGACCATTTATCATTTTCTAATTTAAAGTTCTTTTAAAAAGGAGAAACATTAAAGGGATGAATTTGTGTTTCAGGTTGTTTACCAAGAGATAGATGCTGATTCCTAGTCCCACCTATTAAGTTTTGACAGATAAAGTGACTTCTGAAAATAGCAGCAGTATACAAACAGCACTGTGAAATGGTTAGGATGTCAGGCAAGGACTGGCAAGACCAGATTCAAATCCCAACTCAGTCATGTAGCTCGTCGGACACTGCCTTGAGCTCTTGGAGAAACGTTGGGATGTACACTGAATACATAAATAAAATGGAAGTATTTTTTAAAGAAAAGTACAAATATCAATGACTACCCCAAAACATGTTTCCCATTTAAAATGGATGCAATTTAAAGAAAAGTACAAATATCAATAACTACTGTAAAACATCCCCCCCATCTAATTCAGCCAAAAGCTCAATTCTAGAAACAGCACAATACCAAGCCATAAAAGTAAAACAACTTCTTGATGTTTCTGCACAGCTATCAGCCAGGGCTGGTTTGTTATAAGTCTTCTCTTTAGGAGTTAAGAGGCTTCCTTAGACACCAGCCACAATTCTTTAAAAAATGTAAATTCTAAAGCCTTGTTTGGCTTCCTCTTGCAAGGCAAAAGTTGGGGAAGGACTGCTCCCCTCCTTGTTTTCCTCTTTCACTTTGTAGGGGTTTTCCCCCTTTCAATTTACCCTCACTTGGACCCCAATAAGGGGGGAAATAATTATGCCAATTCCAGGGCTGAGTACACCTCCATCCTCTACCAATTCCAGGGATGTGTTGAGGGAATGAAATCCATGAGGATATCTGCCTCCAACGCTCTTCCCGGAGCACTTCCATTCTGCCCTTAAAACCATCTATTGACAGCACAGACAGCCATGGAACATTCTGCAGCTTCTAGGAAGATGCCACCATGGGTGGACCTCCTGCTCCATCTGCAAATTTCCCTCTCTGCCCATGTAAGAGGAGATCTGAACTTTCCTATGGTTTCTGGGACACTCTCCCAGGTGAGTAAGCTTGGAGTATTTAAAAAATGAGTATGCCGGTTGATGAAACCAAGCATTATTTGTAAATAATAAACACATCAAAGACATCACACACACACACACACACACACACACACACACACGGTTTGAAGCATATACAGTGGTACCTCAGGTTACAGACACTTCAGGTTACAGACTCCACTAACCCAGAAATATTACCTCGGGTTAAGAACTTTGCTTCAGGATGAGAACAGAAATCATGCTCCAGCAGCGCAGCGGCAGTGGGAGGCCCCATTAGCTAAAGTGGTGCTTCAGGTTAAGAACAGTTTCAGGTTAAGAACGGACCTCCAGAACAAATTAAGTTCTTAACCCGAGGTACCATTGTATTTATAGATATAGATATAGATATGTACAAAAATGACACAGTGCAAATGAAATCCTGCAAAAATATGAGCTGCAGTTCACCTGTCAGCTTTTCAGACTGAGGGGTGAATGCATTTTTTAAACCCCAGGGGCCAGTTTTGAAATAATGGCTTTCCTGAAGGCAACTGGGTCTGCAGCATGATCTGTATGATCCCAGTTTAGGCCATTCTCTATACTATATAATAATAATTTATTACTTATACCCCGCCCATCTGGCTGGGTTTCCCCAGCCACTCTGGGAGGCTTCCAACAGGAGGTTAAAAATACATTAAATACTGACTGGCAGCAGTTTTCAAGGGTTTCAAAATGCCAGTAATACAGCCTCTGACCTTTTGCATACAAAGGTTGCAGCCCTTCCATTTGTCCATAGTAACCCATTATTTTAAAATCCCTCCCTAAAAGAATCCCACAAGAGATTGTTGTGAGATGTGTGGGATGTAAAATCCTCCTACTGAGATAGGCTTGCAGTGATTTTATATAACTGTAGAATCTATAAAAATCTTTATATAAATTTCTCTGAGAGTAACATGCTGGTGAAGTGGACCCTAGCGGTTAGCAAGATGGATTCTCTGCTCACCAGCAGATGTTCCGCCTTTTCCAAATGTTGACGAATACCCACACCTCAATCTCAGGAACCACCACACCAAACTGGGCAACAATACCTTCAGAGGCATCCAAATCAGTGCAGTTTGGAACAATTCAGTCCACCATCTGGATTCAAAACGGCATTACACACCATCCAAAAATATGCCCAAGCTTGCTTTTGGGATCCATTGGATGACAGTATCTCCAGAGCCATCCAAATCGTTGTAGTCTGGAAGGTTTTGGTCCCCCACCTTGATTCAAAATAGCCTCCAACAGCATCCAAACATAGATAAAAACTGACTCCTTCACCTGGGGAACTGTCATGCCAAATTGGGTGACAATATCTCAAGAGGTGTAAAAACCCACGAAGTACAGACAAGGCTATGGAGAACAGAAAAAGAGAAAGATGCTGGAATGTGGTTGCTGGAACAAATCTTGGGTTGGGGCAACAGGGTAAAATGTTTTTTGTTTTTTTAATGTACTTTTCTAAAAAAATTTCCTCTGTTTTGTTTTTGTTAGGTTGGTGTTTGTTAAATTTTTAGTTGGGGTTGACAGTTACTTTAATTTAGGTATAACTGCAAGCTGTTTATTATTGTTGTTGTTATTATTACTACTACTGTTGTTATTGTTGTTGTTGTTTTTGGTTTCTATTGATTTATTGGTTTGTTTGTTGCTTGTTTAGGATATTTTGTATTTTGTTTTTTAATGTTTGATGGTTTGTTGTGTTTTTATATATGTTGTAAGCTGCCCAGAGTGGCTGGGGAAACCCAGCCAGATGGGCGGGATATAAATTTTATTTTTATTATTATACTAATAATGCAGTCCAAAAAATTCTTGATTTATTACTGTATTCTGTTAATTGTTATTAGCCTCCTTGGGGGGGGGGAACGACTATTTATTTATATATTATATATTTTGAAAGTCAAATAAATACTTCTGTTAACATAACCTGGCAGGGCTACATTTTGTCTATATTGTCTTGAGGATCAGGTAATAATGTGGCAGGTTAATCCCTCTAAAACACTCCTTCCCTCTTCAGAACCATGTATTTGTATATTATAGCCTTGTTAAAGTGATCGCTTCAAATAAATGAAAACATTGTGCATACCTGTTTAATTTAGGATCTGTGTATAGGGGAACGTAAATTTAGAACAAATGTTTCTAGGACAAGTGACATATTTATCTGTCAAATCATGCGCTGGGTTTCTTAACCATAAGCACCTGTCTTCAAAGAAAAAGTGTCTCTTTTCCAGTCCCATTGCCCTGGCATAATTTAAAAAGGAAGTAGCGATCGCTGTAGTATACTGCTGGATGAAAGAACTCAAGGGCTTTCCGAAAGATATATTTCCCACTAGATAGGAACCCAACCACAGACAACTGTGAAGAGGTGATCCGATGACATTATTCAATGGAATTGAGTCAGAGCACCTATTCAGGCATGAAAAAGAGACGTGTGCTCGAACGTACCTGTTCTGTCGTAGGACTATCAAAGAAAATATGAGGCTGTTGACAATGCATGCTGCTTTAAAGCCTTCGGTAATGAAAGCCTGAGCTCCTTTATACTGTTTTTATAAGCAGCGTCTGTAGAACAGAGCATGAGAGGGAGTCATAAAGTACAGCTGGTTGCACAGGCAGTTTGAATGGGCACAGAATCATATACTCGCAAGGCTGGGATGGGACTGAACCAATCTGTACTGGAGGGATTGCTTTCAACAGGATATAGTTTAGGGGTGCCATATGGAAAGTGTCCAGGTGGAAAGTGCTGAAATATCCGGGAAAATGCGAACATATGGCAACCCATGTCAGTTCAATATTAGATTTTGTGTCTGGATTTTCACTTTTTGAAATATGGCGACCCATATATGTCTACACACACAGATAGAATGTTTTTCTGGGGGTACGCAGGGGTACGCATACCCCTAAACATTTTGTGAATCTAAGTTTGGCCTCATTGAGGGGCAGTATTTCAATATGAGTAGGAAAAAAGCACTGCATACACACACACACACACACACACACAGAGAGAGAGAGAGAGAGAGAGAGAGAGAGAGAGGAATGCACATCCCAACAAAATTACATAGACTGTCCAATATGTAGGCAGGACATGTGCTTATATTTTTAACTGTGTTCCACGAATAAGTAGATGTGAGTGGCAGGTGGGCTTGCATGGAGTCTCTGATCAGGTATATTTCAAAGAAGACTGTGTTGTTGGATGATATGCACATGTGTTTCTCCAAAGGTGGTGTATGCTATCTCCAGTTTCTAGAAATAGTTGTCTTTTTTATTATTTAAAAAACCCCGCTGCTTGGCTAATCACTTTTTAATCACTTTTTAGCTGATCAGAAGGTTTTTAATTCCTCAATCAAATTCATAATTGGGTAGACATAGCAGCCCTAATTTTAAATACCAGATTGAATCTCCTCTGTAAATTCACAAAGGAAAACAAACAAATGCATATTGCCCCAGATAAGTGGAAAGCCCACAAAGTGCTAATAAATTAACTGGCTGCTTTTGATGACATCTCCAGGATTTCTGAAATGCTGACTTCAAAAGATATATAATATCCCTGAATGTCATATGGGAGCTCTTTTTAGATTTATGTACTATAAAGTGTCTGTCAGCTTATAACTCAAGGGAAGAATGCTAATTCTGGCAGAGGAGACTATTTGCTGGGTTGTGTGGCTGTAAAATGCTGTTACATTCAAGTATAAAGTAGGGATGTGGGTGAAACCCTTTTTGTTGTTGTTTTGGTATTTTCATTTTTAAACCATTTGTTTTTGTTAGATTTTCAGGGAAATTATTATTTTTTTCCTCTCTGTTCATAGACATCACATTTGTTTTGCTAGTTACATTCATTGCTGGTTTGTTGCTGCACCCATTTCCAACACGACTTATGACTGTGACAGCAGCCGACCCAATTTCAGAAAACGCTTTTGGTGATTGCCAATTTATTTACCCACAATGCCCTGCACATTTTGTCATTATGGGGCCTTGGGACAAAATGGCGGCCATCAGAAAGAAAGAAAAAAATCGGGTACCCACAAGCAGAATGAAGAATTAATACTGCTGATTATGATTAACATTATGAAGTTATGACTCACCTTTAACCTAAATCTCAACAATTTATAAGTATACAATGAAAAACAATAAAAACAAGTTCAGAAACAATACACTGAAAATAACTGTGCAGGTATAAAAATAGCACAAGTCAGCATGCAAGGGAGAGACCTAATACATAAAGAAATTTCAAGCTAAAAAAGCTTGTTGAAACAAAAATCATATTCAGTAACTTCTGGACACTACAATAATGCTGGTCTATCATGTCTCATACCAGTAGTCATGTATGGAAGTGAGAACTGGACCATAAAGAAGGCTGATCACCAAAGAATTGATGCTTTTGAATTATGGTGCTGGAGGAGACTTTTGAGTCCCATGGACTGCAAGAAGATCAAACCTCTCCATTCTGAAGGAAATCAGCCTTGAGTGCTCACTGAAAAGACAGATCCTGAAGCTGAGGCTCCTATACTTTGGCCACATCATGAGAAGAGAAGACTCCCTGGAAAAGACCCTGATGTTGGGAGAGATTGAGGGCACAAGGAGAAGGGGGCAACAGAGTATGAGATGGTTGGACAGTGTTCTCGAAGCTACTAACATGAGTTTGACCAAACTGCGGGAGGCAGTGGAAGACAGGAGTGCCTGGCATGCTCTGGTCCATAGGGTCATGAAGAGTCAGACATGACTAAACAACTAAATAACAACAAATCATGTCTCAACAGGGGTGGCATTCCACAAAATAGCAGCACTCACATTGAAAGCCCTGTTCTGAGTTACTATGTGTTGGACTTCTGATATTTTAGAGATTTTTAGGAGAGGATCTCCTCCAGAATGCAGTGAACTACTGGATATATGAGGAGTAAGATGGTCTCTCATGTCACCAGGTCCCAATCTATGTAAGCCCTTATTTGTTAGCATCAGAACTTTCAACATCATCTGGTCGCAAACTGGCAGCCATTGCATATCTGGATGCAGACAAGTGTTATGTATTCTGGCAAAAGTTTATCCCCACAAGCAGCCTGTTTGGAGGAGAAGGGTCAGAAAGAATCCATTCGTTGCCAAGTCCCAAATTCAATGGGACTCATTCCCAGGTAATTGGGGTAAGGATTGCAGCCTTAGTACAATCCAAACCTCTGATCATCCTTAGAACACAATCCAATCTGCTGGAATAGTGCATGGAAACTCCTTTTAAAATACTATGCAAGTGCATATTTAATCCTGATGTACACATTTCTTAACACGTTTCATTCTAAAATAAGCAATCTTTCTGCATACTGGATTTTTATTTTTATTTTAAATCTGTATCACAAAATTTAGAGATGTGCAAAATCAGAAGCATGGTTATGTTCCAATCTGTATATTAGTTCAGGAACCATGAATTAGTTTGGTTTGCTAAAATGTCAGGGCCAGACAAAATTCTCCTCTGTCCCTATATGAAAACAAGTCTTACTGAATGCCGCCAAATTTAAGCATGCATAGGGCTGGACTGTTAATGGGGGGAAATTGTTATAGATTCATGTTTGATGCTGTTTAACTGTGACTATTATGCTGTGCAGCATTCATTTAACTGCAGTCAGTGTTCATAACATAATATTTCTTAGTCACCAAGGGCATTGTTTACAAAGGGCTATTTGTAAAAGGAATGTTGTAATTTGTTACTCGTTGAATAGATTCATTAGAGTCCAATGCATTTTTCTTTTGGGTCCCCCCCCCCATCACTGAATAGTCATGCTGCTGTTCTCATCCGTAACATTATTGATTTCCAATATGGATGTTTTCTGTTCACTTCTTGGCCAACTCAACTTCTGTTTCTGCCATTACCTGCTGATTGCTTTATCTATAATTAAAGTCCATTAAAAAAAAAAAATCTCCTTAATGTACTGAACTGTTGTGTATCATTAACTAGTAGTGGTAGTCGTAAAACCACTTCAGTAATTTGAAGATCTTGGGACATGAGATCTGAAGTCAGCCCTCAAAATATTTGCTTTAAGACTACATAAGCATAGCAGAAGGTATCTGAAATACATAAAGCGTGAAATATGAACACAATTTCGTTTTGAAGCATGATGATTCCATCCGACCCAGCACTCCATTTACGCTACCCCATTAAATCAATATCATGTGTTGTTGTTTTCAAGCACTGGTGACAAAATGAAGGATGAGATGCTGACTCAGTATGTGTGGTCCTCAGCTGGAACAAACGCAGCAATTGTAAAAAGATTCTTCTTGAATGTCTTTCACCAATGGCCCAATGAAAACTTGCAGCAACCCCAGGCAATCGCATCAGCAGTTATGAAGGCCCCTCGGGGACTGTGGTTGGGCAGAACCATGCCAAGGTGTCATTTCTTGAAACTAGTGCCTTTGCACAAGAACTTTAAATTCATTTGCTGTTATTTTAAGCTCATTTGCATGACTACAGCAGCTCTTTCAAACACGCTTTAGACTTGCTGACTCTTCTGTGGTAGAAGGGCAGCATGGATGGGGCAGTGTTGTTGACCTGGTTTCTCAATGCCTCACATTGCTGCCAATTACGAAGAGGGAAAGGAGAAGGGCTCTTTGGTGTGCAAGCAGCATTGGGAGTGTTGGATTGGCTCTGCCATGATGCCAACACAGCACTGAGTGCCACACTGCCTTGCCCCCAGTAACTGGCAGAGACACACAGCATTGGGAAGGTAGGTAAGCAATGTCACTACTGTCTAACAGGCTTAATATAGAGAGCATAAATTTCAGTTGAACATTATGAAAAAATGTATTTTTAAAAAAAACTAAAGTGTTTAAAGGGGAGAGACAGAGACATATAGTGTATAAAAGAAAGTTCTTATAAAGCAAAAACTGTGTTGATAAATGTTATCATTGAATTTATTGTTCAAAAATGAAATAAATAAAAGCTATTGTTTTAAGAATCAGTTTGTTTTTGACTTGCTGTTCTATAGTACGTGAATTTGGTCCTTTAAAAAAAAACAACGTTCTGAAACTAATGGTGCTGTCTTTTGTTTCGAAGCCTTCACAGTATTTTTATTTTATTTATTTTTTTGCAGGCGAACATTACAAGAAACCTTTTCATGGTAATTGATAAAGGAATCAATCATCAAGAGGAACGGTGAACTCTATCACTTTGGAAGCCTTCAAACTGGGCATGCTCTGGAATTCCTGCATCGGCCGGGAAGTTGGACATGTAGACCTACAAAACTCCTCCTAAAGACTCTCCTCCCTGGAAGAGAGGGGAGTGGTTGTGGGCGGAAGCCCGAGCTCCACCCCTAGCAGGGGGCGGTAGCCCCCTGCCTCCCCCACTCACCTGGCTGGCACCCACGCCCATCAGCAGGCACCCAACCAGGTGTCTCCGAGGGGGCGTGTTCAGCAGCCTATGTGCTGCGGCGCCAGCCCCTCCTCGGCCTCATTCTCCTCTCTGTCGTCTCGTCGCGAGTCATCCACCCTCCACTCCCTTCAAGCTCAGGGTCTTAGTTCCTTGGCCTTGCTATGGACCTTAGGTTGGTCGCCCTGGTTGTCCAGGGGGCCTGGTAGGAATTTTTCCATTTGACATTAGGCTTTTTGGTTTTTTCGCCTACCTCGTAGCAATCGTCACAACTTTCGTGGTATTGGTGGGTAGGTTAGGCATTGGAATAATGTGTTGTGGTGTTGAAGAGCTAGGTGTGGCCATCACCTATGCCTTCAATTTTTGGGTATTCCGTTAAAGGAATCTGGCGGTCGTGTACTCTGTCCGATGCCTGCTTGGTGGGAGGCCATGGCACGACCCTCGGTGACATGCGGGGAGAGCCTATAGTTGGATTAGCATCAACAGGCTCCATCTACTGGTGAATAAACCCCCTTGTTTTAGACATCCAATGCCTAAGCCAATACCTTATCACTGCTGTAATCAATAAAGTTGTGGCCTTTTCTTGCCCATTAACCTTATATCACATGTCCTTGTGTATTCATTCCACATTGCGGGGGTCGGGTCCTCGAACCACAATCTTATGATTCTATGAAATTGCAGTAGACATACATGCAGGAGCAGAGCCAGACTTTAAGATCAGCTCTGACTGTCTTCCCCACTCTGCAAAGTCCACAGGCACTTGTATGTGGACTACTTAAATTGTAAACTGCACTCCGTAAACAAACTAAAAGCAAAAGGTTTTCTTTGCCCAGAATTTCTAATCTTCTTAACGGTATAATCCTATAAATCAGAAGTAATGCCCATTGAGTTCAATGGGGCTTAGTCCCAGGGAACTGCATATAGCACTGCATGTTGTCTAAAGTATATCCCACCATTTTCCTTCAGAGGAACCGAATATGGGCTTCATGAAATGTAAAACAACAGTGGTTCTACTAAGTGACAGGCAAGTGTAGTGGACAGAATGTTGGTCATAGATTGGGAAGACTTGGATCTTAAACTTTGGCCAACCTTGGGTATGTGAAGTCTGGAAAAGGTTGTTAGAACTAGATTTTGTAATGTGTATGTCTGAAAAACTTCCACCTCCTTTCTCAGCATGAATATAGGCTATGTTCAACAACTGGTATACTCAAAGTAAAGTATGTGTGTGTCAATTAATTTCAATAGACCTACCCTGAATATGACTTGGTTGGATACCAACCTCTGAGCCCTGCTAGTGTAAGCACTTATTTAACAATATAGCCTTAACCCTGCCTCCTTTCATAGAATACCAGGATTTAAAGTAGTTACAGTAATGTTGTACTATGGCAAATTATGTTTATAACAATAGTCAATATACCTATGCACAACTGAGAAAATAGATGTATAGAAAGCGATTCCTTTTCTTTTTTGTTAAGTGTGTGCATTATACAAACAGCAGGTATCCTATTGAAAATTTCCTCTATAATTATTCACACCGCCTTTTATATAAAAGAAGGCAATGAGTAAAGGTGTTGCTGCCTTAAAGAAAATGGCAGGATTGTGGGAAACATCTTATGAAAATGCTAATGCCACCTAATACAGTGGTACCACGGGTTACATTTGCTTCAGGTTATATACGCTTCAGGTTACAGACTCCGCTAACCCAGAAATATTACCTTGGGTTAAGAACTTTGCTCCAAGATGAGAACAGAAATCATGCTCCAGTGGCACAGCAGCAGGAGGAGGCCCCATTAGCTAAAGTGGTGCTTCAGGTTAAGAACAGTTTCAGGTTAAGAACAGACCTCCAGAACGAATTAAGTTCTTAACCCAAGGTACCATTGTAAATCCCAAACATGATTTTTCTATGAATGGAGAATAGCAGGCTTTTGTGAGTTCTTCTTGCATAACTTGTTGTGGTGTTTCAGTAGGTTTGTGTTGCTAACAAGATACTCTTTTAAAATGTTGGTTCGGCTTTGCCAAAAGTTGAAAATATAATGAGTGCCCTTAAGTTGGTTCGGGTTCTCTCATTTTCAATTGTTAGCAAACAAAATGAGCTCAAGCCAGAGTTGCCATCTTATCTTCTTCTTCTTTGGCGATCACTTGTAGCTGACTAAGATTGTCTTCCCTAAACATGGTCTTAACAGTGTGTCCATAAGTGACTGTGGAGGCCAATTCTGGATCCACACGTCCTTCCACAGTGGGGACATTGGTTTCCGGGCGGGAGTTGATCACGGTGTGGATTTGCCAAGTGTGCCTTCCTCTTAGCACGTTTCTTCCTTGTGTCCTGAGTTCGAGTGTCTTCAAAGCCCATGACACCTTTGGTAAAGGCTGTTCTCCAATTGGAGCACTCACAGGCAAGTTTTTCCCAATTGTTGGTGTTTATACTACATTTTTAAAGATTTGCCTTGAGACAGTCCTTAAACCTCTTTTCTTGACCACCAGCATTACGCTTTCCATTTTTAAGTTAGGAATAGATTAGTTGCTTTGGAAGACGCTAATCAGGCATCTGCACAACATGACCAGCCCAATGAAGTTGATGTTGAAGAAGGCCACCATTGACCAGAAATAATGTCCTCTCCTCTACTCAACAATGCTCCCCCAGCTGGGATGGGAATGGTTGAAGTTCTAAATTTGTGCTCCTGGGCCACTTTCCTCTGTTACATCTAACTGCAAGAGTCCTTGCTTACCTTGCCTTCCCTGAAGAAATATTTATGTCTGAAGCCACATGACAATATACATGAATTGGCCAACACTATCTGATAGGAAGGAACTCTGAATTATCTATGGCAAAGGCTTTTCCCAGCCTGACTACTTAATATCCTTTCAAGAGAAGATGCTGACAATGAAACCATGTTTGTTGGCACAACATGGTCTCTACCACTGAGCTCTGACCTCTCTCGATAACACTCTCCTGCCAAGCACTTAAAAGTGGCTAAGCAAACTCCTCTCCTTTCAAAGGTGTCTATCTTCCACCAGGTCCGTGTCAATGTATTACACATTTCTTTTAGGCTACCCACTTCATTGTGATCCTGTTGTGCACATTTAGGTTTACAACAAGAGGAGGCAAACCTTCCCAGACAAAACAACAGACAGCTTGTGAGGCAAAGCCCTCGAGCTTTGAGGTGCTTGTTTGCCTGAAGGGTGAACATAGTTCACTGCAGCTCAGCAAAAGTTCCATTGTGTTAATAAATGTACAGCATGTAGCTGACAAAATGAAAAATGGAAACTCGGTTATAATACCCTAAAGGATCTCCGGGACATGTTCAACCGGTGGGACTTCAATTTGTATCTTTAATAGGACATTAAACTGGTTGAACATCAAACCCGTTTCACAGAGGTATGGAATGCAAAGGCAGTCTTGAGGGGAGAACTGAATTTGAAATGTAGTTACAACGAAAGTGCAATTTTTCACTTTATTTGGTTGCGCTTTTCTTTTTTATGAATTTGGGAATACCGATGTTCCTAAAGAAACCCCACATATACTGTCACAGAACATTAAATGCATCTCCGTAGTGCAGAAATCATAATAAAAGCTGCTTCAGTTATTCTGCATCTAAATAATTACCTTGTCCAGGTCTACAGTTGCCCTGTATTTTAACTCATGTAGCATATCCGATTATATACCCTTTTTGATTCCATGTACAGTGGTAAATCGGGTTACAGATGTTTCAGGTTACAGACGCTTCAGGTTACAGACTCCATTAACCCAGAAATAGTACCTCGGGTTAAGAACTTTGCTTCAGGATGAGAACAGAAATCGTGCGGCAGCAGCGCAGTGACAGCGGGAGGCACCATTAGCTAAAGTGGTATCTCAGGTTAAGAAGAGTTTCAGGTTAAGAACAGATCTCCTGAACGAATTAAGTTCTTAACCCAAGGTACCACTGTAAAGGAATCAGGAAGAAAGCTAAAAGGATGCCAATTTCAGTTTCTCATTTTTCTAAACTTAATTTCAGCTTTCCACATTTCCACATCAGCTAATAGGTTTGTTGGTTTGTTTGTTTGATTGATTTTTTAAAAACCTCTTCATTAAAATTCATTGCATATTAGTGTATATTACCCATAATATACACATTTTTTATATTCCAGTACAGTGGTACCTCAGGTTACATACACTTCAGGTTACAGATGCTTCAGGTTACAGACTCCACTAACCCAGAAATAGTACCTTGGGTTAAGAACTTTGCTTCAGGATGAGAACAGAAATCGTGCTCTGGCGGCGCAGCAGCAGTGGGAGGCCCCATTAGCTAAAGTGGTGCTTCAGGTTAAGAACAGTTTCAGGTTAAGAACCAACCTCTGGAACGAATTAAGTACTTAACCTGAGGTACCACTGTATTGCCTTATATACATGTTTTTGCAGAGCATATTTTCCTCAATATTTATATTTTCCATAATATAATGTATTTTTCTATGTTATTTTCACTAAAGTGTGCATTTTATACACATGTCACTTTAGTTGTATGCATTTTTGTGCACGTTGCTTGGCTGGCGAACTGCACTACAAAATTCAGATAAATGAGAACCTTGAAGAGTGACTATGTCTCAGTTCGCATAGTGTTTCGGACAGCGGTAGATTTGCTTTCAAATGCGGACATAATTGAATTCTCCTCCATCTCTAACGAAGCGACAGGCATCTGAGCAGGCTAGGATTCTGGTGAAGCGTGAAAAGGAAGCCATTGTGATCTATGCACACTCACCAAAGACCTGTAAGCAACCTCTTCCCGCTTCCCTTTGATGGGGTTGCTGAGATAATGGAAACAGCGAGCTGAGAAGCTCAAGTGACTTGAATTTTGAGGCCAGGCAAGGCTGAAGAGCTATTCCTGGCAGCGTGATGGATAGGCAGAGGGATAATCTTGGCTAACTCTTCTTCCCAGGCTCATTCATGCTTTCTTAAGTTTCCTTGCTTTCCAGTCCATCAGTGTCATAGCTTTCAGAGTCTGACAGGCTGAGATCATTTGGGACGCTCTCAGGGTTAACGCACCAGGTACTTACAGCTGGAAGCACAGCTGGAGCCACAGTTGCCACTGATTTGCATTAACATCTGACAGTGGGAAGTATTGATGCATGTGATGTTCCTTAGGTATGTTTAATCCCTGCCAATTTTCACTCCTGTTTCTACACAAATGAATAATACTCCTGTTCTCTCAAATAACCTCCGACCATACTTCCTGCTGACCACACAAGAACCTGGAAAAGGTTGTATTATTAGCCTTCAAGGGCTGAACTGTGATATGGGACAAAGAACAGTGTGCAAAATAATTTATTTGCTGAATCCAAAAGGGGAAGAATGTGCAAATTCTGGCTTTGGTCATACATGAACATTGGTCAACTGCCCCCGGGTAGGTGGTTATTAAGAACAAACATGGAGAAACACTTTTCCTCCAGATGTGGCTCTAAGCCATTGGCCATGCTGACTGGGACTGATGAAATTTGGAGCCGGACAACATCTGGAAAACCACAAATTCCCCATCCTTGATGTAGAGCAGCCTTTCTCAACCTGTGGGTCCCCAGATGTTGTTGAACTACAACTCCCATCACCCCTATCTAGGAAGGCCAGAGCTCAGGGATGAAGGGAGTTGTATTCCAACAACATCTGGGGACCCACAAGTTGAGAACTGCTGACGTAGAGACTAATGGCAATGTGAACTGGGCCTTATTCTGGACCCTCCCAGCAACTATTCCAGGAATTCTAGTAGCTGGAAGAATTCTGCGTTGCTCCAGTTGCAGAAATTGCTGCCAGATATTGATGGTTGTATCTATCCATTGCCATATTAATATTTAGAAACCAAGTTAGGAACCCTGATCACCAAATATAATCTCAACAATACAAAGAGAAATTGGTGGTTCATCAGACTTTATATCAGAGATCAGGAGCCTCTGGCCTTCCAGGGCTCTCTATGTGACTATCTCCATCTGATGCACATTCCCATCCACAGGTCACACATCATCTACTCATAATGCAGACCTCACCAGGCCTGGTCTACACCCTCTTCAATGGTTTTGCTTTTCTGTGTCTGGAATTAGCCCACAGCACAAAGGTAAGAGCCAAATCCATTGCTCTGCCCACCAGTAGCATGAGAACCCCCAGAAAGTTGCCCACAAGGGAGTGCAGTCCTCAGGCTGGAAGAGGTTTCTTAGATAAATCAGAAAAGACCTCACTTTAAGATTATACTCAGATCACAAATTTGAGACCAACGACGACAGCAAAATCAATACTGTTACAAAGAAGCTGTGTGCTGTTCTTTGTTCAAGCTGGCAGCCAAAAGTAAATCAGTGTATAACATGCAGAATTCCCAAAGGTAATAATGGATGTTGCCTTTGAAAACACCACAAATGAAAACATCCTCTTCTGGCGCAACAACAGGCTGAATAGGAATTGCCCAGGACCTCGTTTCACATGTTGGAAAATGAGGTGGAAAGGTGAACTGTACCATTTCTGGCTCCAAGTGGAGCAGGTGAATGTCTAGCTTTTAAGAGGGATCTAACTGTAACCTAGAGGAACATTTACAGTGTGATTCAATACAGGCTATTCCTTGGGTTCTAAATGTGGAGTCCATTGGCATCAATTTCCCCTCCCTTTGATGCCAACCAAGGCCTCATGACTCTCTGTAGCTAGATTGATCTATCCATATCGTCCACAAGATGAGCATGGAATGAATAAGACCAAACTTCCTGGGATGGATGGAGATATCAGAAGATGTAAGCACTAGATGTAGGAGAATGTATTGAAATTTGAAACCATTATAGATTTTTTTCTAATTGCATTTCCAAGTGAACACACAAACCTATCACCATCTAAATTATAATTTGCTTAAGGCTGTATTCCTTACTCTGGATGAGGTCGGCTTGCATAGGATATAACTTTCTAGGTTTTGTAGAACAGAGGATTTCTGCTTCGGTACTAACATAAATCCTTGCCTGGGGGCTGGGTAAATTTTCAGCTGGCAGCAGTTATTTTTCCAAGCTAAGGTTTGCTTTTAAAAGCTGCCCACACCCCTCCTCCAACTGCAGAGGAATGTCTAGCAGTAGTGAGAGCTATGATGAGACAAAGACTCTTAGTAGCACATATGATACGGTATTGACACAGGTGTGAAAAAAGACACCCCTGAACCTACAAGAAGCAGCCAGTCATGTGTGAGAAAAGTGAGGAAAAGAAGAAGATAGAATAAGACATGGTCTCTGTTCCTCTTTCACAATGCCAGCTTTCACAACGAGAGCATAGAAATGGATTAGGAAAGTTCTCAAATTCGACATTTTGTTCCTGTTCTTTCCCATTGCCACATTAATCTTTGAATTAGAAACAACTTTGTGGCAAAATTGCACATTTAAATGCCTTTTTTTAAAACTCAGGGCCATATGCAGAAGGCAGTGCAATGATTCATGCTATCATAATGGGACCCCCCCACTCCTTCCCCCATGTGGCTTTTCACATATCTGCCCCAGTGGGTCAGAAGAACCACAGGACATTGTTCAGAAGGAAGAGAGGAGGGATAGTTCTACCGGTCTAACACAAATGCTTTCCCTGATGGAACAATCTCCTTTGCACTACTTTGAATACAAGCCATATTTCGCGCGCCCCCCTCAAAATACACATTTCTGAATGTGTTCTGATATGCTTTTTGACTTAGCTGTGTTGCCACTTTGTAAGGAGTGTGAAATTTGCTACATTCTGATCCACAAATTAATATGGGGAATAAGGATCCAGTCAGTCTGCACTCACAAACTTCAAATTCTTCAAGCATCCTTATTTCCCTGCTAGCTTCAGGAATGAGGTGACTGGATTCTCAAATTGCGGGACTTATCTGAGCAGAGAAAGCTACCAAGATGGAGAGAATGGAATCAAAATAGATCTTTTGCATGTAAAATATAGGGGGAAACTACGGATGGGAATGTTTCACTAATATTTCTATGACCTTTACCAATGTTCTTTTAACTTCATTGACATGATTTTTTGCAAAAAGTTCCTTCAGGGTTATGTGAGAATTTAATCGTCCAATGCATAAGATGGTTCTAGTAGTTGTCTCTTCGCTGAATATTCATCCCCTCTGATAATAGCTTGGAGAAATGGATTCTCCGGCTTCTACATTCCCAGAAGCTTCTGAAAAATACTTTCATGGAACACTTAACATCTCTGAACAGTGAACTTCAGATTTACACATGAATGTACACTCATGAGTTCCATCACATGTTAAAAGAAAAGCTGCTTGTGGAATGTACCACCTCAGATTGCTGTGGGTGATGATGCTGAGGAATCATATAACGAAATACTTATGTGTACAGAAAACCAGATGATTAGGAGAAGGGTGCATGAGCAGTCTTATGGTCCAGCTACTTTACAGGGGGGATAGTTTCATGGGGGGACCATTTAACCTAGGATTGCACAGCACATCTGGCCAAATCCTGCATAGCAAGCTAAACTGGGCTGATTTGGATCAGCCCAGGATTTGGCCAGATTGCATTGAGGCAGCTAAGATCAGTCAACCTAGCCCAAGAGCAATCTAGGGCCGCCATGGAACATGCTGGCAAAACAGTACCCAGCAAGACCGAACTGTCTACTCATCAGGGGATGAGCAGAAGGTTCAGCCCTGCTTTCTGCAGGGTGCTGCTTTTCCAGGGCATTTGGAGCAGTTTTGCTTTCTAATATCTCCATATGCCTTTTCCACCCCTATTACCTACCTGGCAGTCGTGGATGGTGTTCATTAGGACTGGTTTGGGGAAGGCAGATAGATCAGCAGTAGATGGAGGCAGGCCCAAATAAAGGCAGAATCAAAACCGATGATGCTTAGAGCCAACTGTTTCTAGTTTTGAACCCACCTCTTTCCCTGCTCTACTTGTACCTGCTGAAATTTCTCTCTTATATTCCCTATTTAAAAGCTAAGATCCTTCATTCCTTTGTGTGTGGTCACCCAATGTAGTATTTAAAATGCAATTACATCTTAATTGTTATGAGCCAAAGCTAAACATTCACATTTTCAAGAAATATATCCACATTTTAAAATTTTAACTTCCTACCCCGAAAAAACCAGGATGCAATTCCAGCAGCTATAGGCTCCTTTTCTCTGAGCAGAAGCAGCAGTCATAAAGGATGACTCTTTAAACAATCCCCTTGTACACTTAACTGCCCATTAGACATAATAATGGGTGAGTTAATTCACCCTAATTGAACACCAACTGGCCATTAATGTGTTGTTGACAGCAAACAAGAAAGTATTAATTTAATGTATTGCCTGGTGTCAAATATCTGAAATTGCTAACATGAAAAGCAAGACTCTGCCTCTTAGTATTAATATTTATAGAATAACCCAAAGGGTGAAAGGAATGCATTAAGGTAACAGACTCCCCCCACCCATTTTAGCTCTAGCCTCTGCACTACCACATGGCAGATTCAGCTAGTCAGATATTCAGGCTAACACAAGGATTGAAACTTATGGGCTTGGTGAGTACAGAAATAATTGCAATACTAAGAGAGATGTAATTGGGAGATGCCATAATGGATGTGTTTGCATAATAATAATTTTAATATTTGTACCGCACACATCTTACTGGGCAGTTTCCAATATATATAAAAACATAATAAAACATTAAAAACTTCCCTATACAGAGCTGCCTTCAGATGGTTCAGGGGTCGGATAACTCCATACCCTCCAAAAGTACTCCAGTGAAAATAGGGACATCCTAATGAAAAGTGGGACATTCCGGAATCAAATCAGAAACTGGGACAGCTTCTGTATATCTGGGACTGTCCCTGGAATATAGGAGCACTTGGAGGGTCTGCATTATAATACAGTGGTACCTCGGGATAAGTACTTAATTAGTTCCAGAGGCCCGTTCTTAACCTGAAACTGTTCTTAACCTGAAGCACCACTTTAGCTAATGGGGCCTCCTTCTGCCGCCGCGCCGCTGGAGCACAATTTCCTGTTCTCACCCTGAAGCAAAGTTCTTAACCCGAGGTACTATTTCTGGGTTAGCGGAGTCTGTAACCTGAAGCGTATGTAACCTGAAGCGTCTGTAACCCAAGTTACCACTGTAGTCATATAAGGAGTGTGTGTGTGTGTGTGTGTGTGTGTGTGTGTGTGTTGTGGACTGATTTATTCACTCCAGGAATGTAATGATGAGTGTCTGGTCTTTTTCCAAGACAATTCCCCTGCTTTCAAACAGTATACCCTTCAGCCCATTTGGGGTTCTCAAGAGAGGCATATAACAGGAACAAAGGAAGCTTTGTGAGGTCAGTGTTCACCTCACACTTGCAACCACAACGTTCGCCTCTCTCTCTATTCAGAGATGACAAAAAAAATTCTCACTCTGAAGCAGGCAAGAATCCTGTTTGACATGTGTTCCTACTTCCAAGGCTTCCTTACATGGTCTCTAGTCATGCACATTGCCCACTGATGTGAATCATCTCCGAATTGGCAGGAGCATGCCACTTTCAATCTGCTTTGAGAGGCCTGTTAAACTGTGTGTGGGAGGGTTATTGATTATTATTTTTTGTATTATGGTATTTTTTGTAGTTTTATATTGTAAACCGTCCTGTGATCTTCAGATGAAGGGCGGTATAGAAATTTTAATTCATAATCATAATATTAATATTAATAAATAAAGCTCATCCCAAAGAAGAGGCAAATATCAAAGTCCTTAAAATACTTCTCTGGTTGAATTTTAGTTAGGTGTTCACTTACACTTTCAGTGTTCTTTTTTAAAAATCATTTTTATTGATTTTCCAATAAAAAACATCCAATTAATATATCCAATCATAATACTCCAATTAAAATAAAAAACTAAAATAAAAAACCTTCATCTCATCTTCCTTTTTCTTTTTCTTTTTTTCTTTTTCTTTTTTCTTTTCTTTTATCTTTCCTATAGTTGCTTATGTTCTGTGTCATGTACTTCGATATTTTTTATAGTTTTTAAAGTTTCCCCCCCCCCATTACTATCAAGGAATTTTCCTTTGTAATTTTGGTTGTCTATATTTATATGTACCTGTTTAAGGCAAAATAAAAGTTTAAAAAATAAAAAATAAAAAAACCAAATTATAGTCCAAATTATAATTATTAATTTTTCGGGGCTCCCCATGGTCTGGATCTCTGAAGCATATCTCCACATCTCAGTCCTGCCTCTCCTCATTGTTTCCACATTTTCCACATCTCGATTTTGACGCTTTATAATTCCCATCCCTGAGTCCACAATTCTCAATCATGTCAGCACTTTCAGTGTTCTTATTGTGGCTGGGGTGCTCTTGCTGCCCCCCCCCAAAAAAAAACTAGTTTAACAAGTAGTTTCAGTGCAAACCACTTTGTGCTAATGGGA
This sequence comes from Podarcis cretensis, assembly GCF_951804945.1. Taxonomy (NCBI): domain Eukaryota; kingdom Metazoa; phylum Chordata; class Lepidosauria; order Squamata; family Lacertidae; genus Podarcis; species Podarcis cretensis. The sequence goes on from NC_137178.1 coordinate 54,753,789, forward strand.
CAAGCGCATTGAAAGACACACTCTCACTCCCAATCAGCTCATTGGCACTGGGAGTGCACTTTTAAAGGAGGTTGCTAAAACTGCATATCAGCTGATGGGCAATTGTAATGTTCTGCTTCCAACTATAATAGGCACTGATCTCCTGATGTGATTATAAGTTCAGGAAGGGTCCTGATTCTAGATTCCAGTTTCAAAGAAAGCACTGAGAGCACACACAACGGTTCTAGAATCAGCTGAAGGTTCTGCTTAGCTCTGGATGACCAACAGGCTATCATAGGATTCATAGGATTCCACTGTGTTCCATGCTGGCCTGTGGGCTTCGTATTTGTGATTCCTTTTTAATCAGAATGTTTACTATTTATTTTTCAAACAATCAAAGGCTTTCAACAAAGACCTGAACAAAGTGAAGTACTTTCATTGTAAACACATTTGACATATGCTTATATAGCCAAGACTACAAAGCTAGATATAGAGAGAAATGCTGGACTGCTGGGAGGGGAGCAAAGTGCTAACAAAGACATTTCAGTAATGAACAGTCCCCATTCATGAGGTTTTTAGGACTCTTGGGTTTCTACTGCACTGCACTTGAATAGGTAGTTGTGTGGACTTCCAAAAGGTGTAATTCCTTTATTCATTGGGTCTCCATTAAGTTCAATCATACATCCTAACAAGCCTAATAAAATTCGACTAGTGAAGGCAGGAAGAGTGGAGATATGAAGAGATGCAAAAGTAATCTGTCTTCAAATATCAATTAAGTTTAATGTTTTGAATAAATGGACAATCTCAAAAAGATTAGCTTGACTTAAAGTGCCCATTTAAATGTTTCAGTTCTGTGATCCGAAGGCTTGATGAATGAAATTATAACCATTGGTCTGAGTTTGCAGATGTAATGTTTGCATTGATTCTTCCCCCTCCCCATGCTTGCCTACTGAATGTTGTAATGGAAAGAGCTATTAAACTTTATTAATTCACAGCTTCCCTCTTCTTTATATTTCACCAATTGTCTTTTCTGAATGAAGAATTGCGACTGAAAATGATACGGCGTCAGCATCTATTTTCCCAGCTCTGGATCTTGGCAACTGGATCAAGCGTTTATTATTATCCATCTATGTTTGTCTCCCAGTCTGTCTTTTCAAGAAGAAGTTACAGTATATTTTTGAACAACTTGTTTAACCACTGAACCCTTTAATTCCTTACGTTGCTGGCATGTGAAGCTAGGGGGAAGGCTTTGAAAGGGGAAGCAGAATTAAAATGGTAAATGGCTGAGCCTTTCCATATTTGATATGCTGCCAGTTTTGTAGTGGAAAGAGAGAGTGTGTCTAACAGACCCATGTTTATGGATACTGAAGATATCCAATTTATACTTGCAGATATAGAATTCACCAAAGGAGCCTGGTGGGCTGAAAAACCAGTTTACAGAATTGACTGCACAGTAACATCTGCTATAATGATGTTCATTCGGTCTGGTTGACCAGATGGCTCTTAACATCTCAGATTTTCCTCATCCGTTTCTCAGCGTTCACCCCTCCTCCCACCTTCTCCTCATCTCCCTTCTATCGATTGCCCTTCCGCTCAGTCCTGACTTCTTGAAATGTTGATTCTGTGCATATGGAATATGTTGCCAGGCGCACTTATCTTTTTCACATCAGTGAGCTCGGAAGAGGTTGCTTAGCCTGCCTTCTCATCTTGGTGTAAGATTTCTTTATACAAGGGTTTTATCTGAGCCTGCTACTGAGCCCATCAATATATTCCCTGTGTGTGCTTCATATATATTGAAGTCAAACTGTGAGCACACAAGTAATGCAGATCCGATCCTTCTACCCCAAAATGCCTGCTCAGCGCAGGCTCTACAACACAGAATACTCTACAGCAGCCCTGACAGATAGGCACAGAGCCTCTGTCTAAATACTGTATGTCCAACCAAGGAGAATCCCCAGTGCCCATGAGAGTTTGTTTTGCTGTCAAACAACTCTTACAATTATTAAGTATCTCCTAATTATCTCCGCCAATATTTGCTTCCCTGCAATTTCCACACATTTGTTTCAGTCTGTTCTCTGAAGCAACAATGAACAAGTCATATAATCATAGAATTGTAGTCTTGGAAGAAACCCCAAGGGTAATTTAGTCCAACCCCTGCAATGCAGGAATCGCAGCTAAAGAATCCCTCTGTTTTAAAACCTCTGATGAAGAAGAGTCTGTTTCATCATCTGCATGACAGTCCTTCAGATACTGAAGACTACTATAATCTCTCCCCTTAATCTTCTCTTTCCCAGGCTAAACATACCTCATTCTTACAACCTTGCTGTGCTTGCTTTCTCCAGATCCCTCCCCACCCTGGTCACCCATTTCTGATCACACTCCATTTTCAACTGTGATCAATAGTTTCCTGGAAGTATTCACTTCACCCACACCCCATTGAAAACTGAGCAGAACTGCGCTTGAGATGCAAAATCAGTTTATAACATTTTGAAGATCCACAGAACTACGAGCTGCATGAAGAGAGGGTGTGTGTCCCCCATTTTTTTGATAGAAACAGAACCCAGGGTCAGTCAAGGAAGCTGGCGATCAGTGTTATTTGGCATAACTTCCATAAGGTAGGTTCCACAACTATTAAAGCTCTACTCTATATTCCTTACTGTTCTCTCATTTTTTTCTTGTTTCTTTATTGTACATCATTATCATCATCATCATCTGATAAATGCACATAAAGGATATAGCATGGATCTGCTATTGTACATATAATAAACTGATGGGGAAGGAAATACACAGATTTTTCTTTCCCACCTACGCCTGCTCTACCTTACATCTGTGGACTCATAAAACACCACAAAAAAAGCGATCTCAATTATTTGTGCACAAATACACACTTCTACACTGATAGAACACCATACAGAAAGAAAACAGTGTGCCAAATCATATCAACTTTGTTTTTTATATGCATTGTTCTATTACTTCATACAAGTGTGCATTCTTATCAGAAAACAAGAATAATACTGGTTTCAGTCATGAGTATGATCACATCAAGATGGCCTTTTTGCATCTTTTATCAGTGTGCATGTATGCTATATATTGGGATGAAAAGAAACCAATGAATTGAAGGAATAAATAGCATGTGGCAAACTATGCATGCTCAGCGACAGATCCTTACTTCCCTAACCCAGAGTGTTCGCTCTGTACGGAATATAGACACACACACACACACATTTCCAATGCTTCAATTCCACTTCAGACAGAGGTCATGATAATTTGGAGCTCTAAAATCTAGGGGGGGATATAGATGAGCAGAATTTTGGACACATTTCTATTCACTGGAGAATGCAGAGAAGGGTTTCTCCAACTGATCTGAGAGAACAGGGATCTACATACAGGAGAAAATGAGCCCAAAGGGATATCACTGAACTTACCTGAGCATGTATTCTGAGGGCAGATGTTTCTCTGGAGAAACTAAATGAATAGGCCACCTATAGTTCCACTGTACAGAAGGTGGCTTCTGAAAGATAGCTAGTGCTATCACTAACTTGGTTACTTTAAAAGTCTGGTATTACTGGCAAGCCAGGGAGCAGTATGCAGCCAGCCAATTAGCAAAATATCACAATAAGCGCAAATGTCATGAAAGTATTTGAATCATTTCAGCAAATAATCTTAAACCTCCTAATACCACATAGCAATCGTGCTGATATATAACATAGCATGGAAGGGGGAGTGCTCCCTTTTTCAGCTGTTGTTACAGATGCGGAGAGAGATTTTTGGAAAATGAAAAGCACAGTCAGGAAGATTTTTGCTATTAGGTAGATAAAAGAAATTTCAAACCAATTGAATGAGTTTGCCATTTCAAAAACTACCTATGTGGCAAGCCTGCCACAGGACTCCTCAGAAGCAGGATGTCAGTAGCAGGCGAGCTTTGATCTGCCTCTGTGTACTTGTGAGCTTAAAAGAGGGTAACTTCCTGGCAATGTCAGCATTGTTCAGGAGATTACTGCTATCTGCCCCCTTCTGCTTGATGGAATTTGGACAAGGCGGGATATCGCCTAGCTAAGCTTGGCAGCACTTTGATCTGTACGTGATTTCAGGATTGAGGTACTGTAGATCACACATCCCTGAAGGTCACATCAACCACACTGGCAACCCTGTTCACTAATCCTCTGCATGTGGATGCTGCTGGTGCATTATTTGGTAGTGAAATGGTACTCTGCAGATAATGAAAAGCATCATTTATTATTTGCAGCATCTGTCTTGGGAGAAAATGGAGGTGTGCACCTTGGGGGGAGGGGTGAAGTCAAACTGTTGGAAGGTTACAGCACATGCTGTGGCTGTAGAGACTGATATGGGAGAGACATGTTTGGTTGCAGCTGGGGCAGATGAAAGCGCATGGAACCATAACTTGGTGGTAGAGCATGTGTTTTGAACGAAGAAGGTCCTAGAGTCATAGAATCATAGAATCATAGAATCATAGAGTTGGAAGAGACCGCAAGGGCTATCGAGTCCAACCCCCTGCCAAGCAGGAAACACCATCAGAGCATTCCTGACATATGGTTGTCAAGCCTCTGCTTAAAGACCTCCAAAGAAGGAGACTCCACCACACTCCTTGGCAGCAAATTCCACTGTTGAACAGCTCTTACTGTCAGGAAGTTCTTCCTAATGTTTAGGTGGAATCTTCTTTCTTGTAATTTGGATCCATTGCTCCGTGTCCGCTTCTCTGGAGCAGCAGAAAACAACCTTTCTCCCTCCTCTATGTGACATCCTTTTATATATTTGAACATGGCTATCATATCACCCCTTAACCTCCTCTTCTCCAGGCTAAACATGCCCAGCTCCCTTAGCCGTTCCTCATAAGGCATCGTTTCCAGGCCTTTGACCATTTTGGTTGCCCTCCTCTGGACACGTTCCAGTTTGTCAGTGTCCTTCTTGAACTGTGGTGCCAGAACTGGACACAGTACTCCAGGTGAGGTCTGACCAGAGCAGAATACAGTGGCACTATTACTTCCCTTGATCTAGATGCAATACTCCTATTGATGCAGCCCAGAATTGCATTGGCTTTTTTAGCTGCCGCGTCACACTGTTGGCTCATGTCAAGTTTGTGGTCAACCAAGACTCCTAGATCCTTTTCACATGTACTGCTCTCAAGCCAGGTGTCACCCATCTTGTATTTGTGCCTCTCATTTTTTTTGCCCAAGTGCAATACTTTACATTTCTCCCTGTTAAAATTCATCTTGTTTGTTTTGGCCCAGTTCTCTAATCTGTCAAGGTCGTTTTGAAGTGTGATCCTGTCCTCTGGGGTGTTAGCCACCCCTCCCAGTTTGGTGTCATCTGCAAATTTGATCAGGATGCCCTTGAGTCCATCATCTAAGTCGTTGATAAAGATGTTGAATAAGACCGGGCCCAAGACAGAACCCTGTGGCACCCCACTAGTCACTCTTCTCCAGGATGAAGAGGAACCATTGATGAGCACCCTTTGGGTTCGGTCAGTCAGCCAGTTACAAATCCACTGAGTGGTAGCATAGTCAAGTCTGCATTTTACCAGCTTCTTTACAAGAATATCATGGGGCACCTTGTCAAATGCCTTGCTGAAATCAAGGTAGGCTACATCCACTGCGTTCCCTTCATCTACCAGGCTTGTAATTCTGTCAAAAAACGAGATCAGGTTAGTCTGACATGACTTATTTTTCAGAAATCCATGCTGACTATTGGTGATCACAGTATTCCTTTCTAGGTGCTCACAGACTGTTTGCTTAATGATCTGCTCCAGAATCTTCCCTGGTATTGATGTCAGACTGACTGGGCGGTAATTATTTGGGTCCTCTCTTTTCCCCTTTTTGAAAATAGGGACAACATTTGCCCTCCTCCAGTCTGCCGGGACTTCGCCTGTTCTCCAGGAATTCTCAAAGATGACTGCCAGTGGTTCTGAGATCACATCTGCCAGTTCTTTTAATACTCTTGGATGCAGTTCATCTGGCCCTGGAGACTTGAATACATCTAAACTAGCCAAGTATTCTTGTATTATCTCCTTAGTTATTCTGGGCTGTGTTTCCTCTGCTGAATCATTTGCTCCAAATTCTTCAGGTCGGGCATTGTTTTCTTTATCGGAGAAGACTGAGGCAAAGAAGGCATTGAGGAGTTCAGCCCTTTCTGTGTCCCCTGTTTGCATTTCACCATCTTCTCCTCTGAGTGACCCCACGGTTTCTTTGTTCTTCCTTTTGCTACGAACATACCCATAAAAGCCTTTTTTGTTGCTTTTAACCTCTCTAGCAAGCCTGAGTTCATTCTGTGCTTTAGCTTTTCTGACTTTGTGTCTACACGTGCTGGCTATTTGTTTGAATTCCTCTTTGGTGCTTTCCCCCCTTTTCCATTTTTTGTACACATCCTTTTTTAATCTTAACTCAGTTAAAAGTTCTTTAGATAGCCACCCTGGCTTCTTTAGGCACCTTCCATGTTTCCGTCTCATTGGTATTGCCTGAAGTCAACCCCAGGGATTGAATTTCATGGCCCTCTGGATGTTTCTGGACTATTACTCCTTAACCATTGGCCAATGTTGGTTTGAGCTGACAGAAGCTGGAGTTCAACAACATCTGGAGGACCACAGGTTCTCCAGCCCTGAATTAAATGGATCAGGTAGCAAGAAACCGTGATGAAAGCCAGAGCGCATGGAGACACTGTTTACTTTCCCGCCACAGCAGTACCTATTTATCTACTTGCACTGGTGTGCTTTCAAACTGCTAGGTTGCCAGGAAGTGGGGCAAAGCAATGGGAGCTCATCCCGTTGTGAGGATTTAAACCACCAACCTTCGGACTGGCAAGCCCAAGAGGCTCAGTGGTTTAGACCACAGTGCCACCTGCGTCCCTGCCTCAGAATTATTCATAGCTTGAATGTAGCCTACTGTACACAGGCAAGCTGGATCTCTTGCTCTGCCCACATTTCTGCCACTGGCCCTCCCACTACTGATATGCGGTCCCCAAGAGGTTGCCCATGAAGAAATGTGACCCTCTGGATGAAAAAGATTCCCCACTCATATTCTGGCTGCTCAAGCCATTTCATGTACACGATGTCAGCCCCATGAGTTAGGACAGTACTTATCCCCATATTTAATAATGGAGATAGCATCTACTCAAAGGTACCTAGTGGAGCCATGGTGAAGATGAGACCTGGGCCATGTGCACCTTACCTCAGCACTCATTTACTTAACCACTATTCTATACACCACAATTTCTTCTTCCTCCTCATCACTTCTCTGACAGAAGGTTGGTCTGCCATTCAGTTCCCACTTCACTTAAGGGCTGGACATCTCTACACAAGGATGAATCTGATTCCTGCTGTCTAGCCCTGATTTACTATATGCTTTTCCTGCGTTGGCTGATGTTCTGATGAGATTCTAGCTACGTCTCCCGTAGAAACCTGTCTACTGAGCACAGCAGCAGGTCTACTTATACAAGGATGCCTGGAGGGTTAATCTGCCTATGCGTTGTTTAATGCACTCCCCACCAAAGTTTCCAGAGATCATAGCATATTTGGGTCTCAGCATGGAGCCACGAGGCCTGCTGACTGTCAGTTCCTCTAATGGTGCACATCTACTGTTTCAAACTCCATCTGTGCCCTTCCCATAATAAACCCATAATTCACACATTCCCTGTTTTGCAAGCGTGTGATGTCTGTCTTACAAATCTGCTCCAGCCACCACAGACTACGGACGGGGGAGAAAGTCAATTCGGTTCACATTGAAAGTTGCAAGTATCATACCCTCCAACATTTCTCCAGTGAAAATAGGGACATCCTAAGGAAAAAGTGAGACATTCTGGGATCAAATCAGAAACTGGGACGGCTTCTGTAAATCTGGGACTTTCCCTGGAAAATAGGGACACTTGGAGGGTCTGAATTATAATAGTCATATAAGCAGTGTGTGTGTGTGTGTGGTGTGTTGTGGACTGACTTATTCACTCCAGGAATGTAATGAAGAGTGTCTGGTCTTTTCCCTAGACAGTTCCTTTCCTCTCAAATAGTATACCCTTCAGTCCATTTGGGGTTTTCAAGGGAGGTAAATAATAGGAACACGGGAAGCTTGGGGAAGTTAGTGCTCTTATTTATAAGAGAAACTTGGCATTCCATCTCTCCTTCTATGTGGCCTTGCCTCCTGTGCAGACATAAGGCTCCACTCAGCTGTTCACTGCATGGCTGCGAAAGGACACTGCTGTCGCCACTGCTGCAGGGGGAAATGTATTTAACTGCAAATTATAGGCCTGTTAATGAAACGGGATGATTTCAGCTGAAATAAACTGGTAAAAGGCAATTCGCGGAAAAATGTCCCTCTGGGAGCATCTTTAGAGCTGAGTGCCAGACCGCAAAGAACACGCGGCTTGCATTAGGGCCATGCAAGAGATCTGGTAGCACTTTGATTAGAGCAGGAAGACACTGGGCACACAGCTGATCCCACACTCATTTCGCTGGACACAACACTGTTGGGTTCAACAGGCCTTATTTTCAGGTAAGTGTCTGAGGACTGCAGCCTTAGCATCACTGCAACCTTGGACAGACCTAGTGGCAGAAATTAAGCAGGCGAGGATTTCCACATCATTGCATCTCCATGCTGGGAAAAGCTTTACCTGCTGAATTTCTAGGCAAAATCACAAAGCTCCCTTACACCAGATCAGGCCATTGGTCCATCTAGCCCAGGTGTTGGCAACCTTTGGCCCTCCAGATGTTTCTGGACTACAACTCCCATCAGCACCAGCAAGCACAGCCAATGGCCAGGGGTGGTGGGAGCTGTCATTGAGGAACACCTGGAGAGCCAAAGGTTTCTACCTCAAAATGGTCTAAATTGACTGACAGCAGCTCTCCAGAGTTTCGGACAGGGATCTCTCCCTGCCCTAACTGGGGCTGCCTTTGCTTGTAAGTGTATGTGCTGCCACTAAGCTGTAGTCATACAGAGGTTTTTTTGTTTAGCAGGAACTCAGAGGAACTGAGCTCCCTTACCTTTTTAAAAATTAATTATTATTATTTTTTGTTGGGTGGGGCTGAAATGAACATACATCTAATGCCTTAGCAAAAAAATCCACCTATATCTGTAATCAAAAGTTGTGGCCATTTCTATTCCAGATCATTGTCTGCTACTACTACTACTAATGTATTATTGATACCTCACCCATCGGGCTGGGTTTCCCCAGTTATTCTGGGCATCTCCCAAAAGAATAATAATAATAATAATAATAATAATAATAATAATAATAATAATAAAGTGATAACACATAAAACATTAAGAACTTCCCTAAACCGGGCTGCCTTTGGATGTCTTCAAAATGTCAGGTAGTTGTTTATCTCTTTGGCATCTGATGGGAGGGTGTTCCACTACTGAGAAGGCCCTCTGCCTGGTTCCCTGCAACCTCACTTCTCACAGTAAAGGAATCGCCAGAAGGCCCTCAGAGCTGGACCTCAGTGTACTAAACAATGGGGGTGGAGACACTCCTTCAGGTATACTGGGCTGAAGCTTGAGTTTATTAATAAATCTTAGATTTTGCCACTTCTGGGGGGTGGGGTAACAGTGGCACTGCAACTGGGCCCACAGTAAACAAACAAACAAACGGTATTGGCGGCGAGCTTGGGCTCGAGTGGCGGTGAGGCATTGGTAGGGGTATTGTTATGTAGATGAGTGGGGGGGAAGCGCCATCACCTTCCCCCAAATCGAAGGGTAGTCCGGTAAAGGATTCCAGGGGGCGTGGCCTTGTCCTAAGCCTATGGAGGTGGGGGCCTATGGCACGCCCCCTAGCGGTGACCCCGGGGGAGCTCCTAGTTGATGTGCATCAGCGGAACTCCCCCTACTGGTGGTTAACCCTTGCCAGTCTTCAAGCAAGCAGGCTGAAGCCGGTTAGTTGATAGGACCAATGCCTAAGCCAATACCGCTCAATTCCTGTAATCAATAAAGTTGTGGCCTAATTTGACCCATTAACCTAAATTCTGGTGTGTTGTGTCTTTAGTTCCGAGGGGGGAGGGGGGAACTCGCCACACAAGGCCCTCTGCCAGGTTCCCTGCAACCTCACTTCTCGCAGTGAAGGAATCGCCAGAAGGAGGAGCTGGACCTCAGTGTACTAAACGATGGGGGTGGAGACACTCCTTCAGATATACTGGGCTGAGGCTTGAGTTTATTAATCAAATCTTACATTTCGCCACTTCTGGGGGGTGGGGTAACGGTGGCACTGCAACTGGGCCCGCAGTAAACAAACAAACAAACTTTGTAGTGAGTTCCCCCACCTTTTTTCCAGAAAAAAACACTGATCATACAAACTGTTAAAAGTACAGCCCCTGCCCTCTAAGAAAAAGGGTGCAGCCCAGCTATATCTACAGGAGAGATGGGGAATGCTTTTCATCCCAGAGGTAAGTTTCTTCATAGGGTACCTTTCAGCGGCTTCTTTGTTGGATGTGGCTAGAGGCAAAAGTAGGCAGAGCAATGGTTGTGATTCTTGTCTTCCTGCAGTATATTGCATTCCACTTATGCAAAAGTTTGAGATTTCTATATACACACTTTCACACACAACCCCAACCCTCCTCTCTCCATCTGGACAAGCAAGAGGTGTTATGACAAAGGCACTTCAGGAAGCTTTGAAGCAGTACCAGTGATAGTGTGGCCTGGTGAGAAGGCTTGACCTAGGGACACTCCTGAGGACTGGATAAAGGGACCAGAAGGGCTGCATTTGGCCTGCGGTTCACCACTTCTGATACAGAACTTCCAGCTTAAAAACCAAACTAGCTCTGCTTCTTTAGCAGCAGCTTGACACAGAGGCATTTTCTTGCCTATTATTTCCTCTATCATTTGTCACCATGCCAGGAAAAGCCTCCTTTGCTCATTTGCTCCAGACCAGGCTTCTTAGGCACAGAATTGGGGGCACCTGGGGGGAATAAATGGCAACTCTGGTTAATGCTCACTCTCCTCTCACTTGCTTTGTTTCAGGACTGGTATGTGTAACTGCATGGTTTGGGGATGTTTGACTGCTTTTGCAAGATCCATTAATATCTGAACCATCTTGTTCCCTGTGGGCGTTCCATTAGCTGAAGCCTGTAAAAAAAGCATTGTTTCTCCCCTGACAGCGTTCAGAGGAGCTCTCCTGGGCAGAACTCGATGAGCCAGGGATCATCAGGATTTAGCTTCAGAAACTCTTTTCAGTATCAGGGATCAGGATCCAAAGAAACAATTCATTGAAAATAGTTATCCCAAATAGGGAGAGAAAAAAAAATAGTTGCTCTGGGCTTTCCCAAGAAGTAGAAAGAGATGAGGCATGGGTGATTTGTGCTTCCTGTTCCTGAGCTTCTGAGTCTCATCAATGGCAAGGAGAAGACCACATCCTCTGAGGTGCTGACAGGACTTTCTAGGTGGCAATTACCTTTTGTGGGCTGCACTCCCTGGTGAGCTACGCTGTCATTAAGGACCTTCTGGAGGAAACATTCCTGTACACCCAGGCATTTGGTGGCTGAAAGTTATAGTTCCCAACAACCTTGAAATTGTTAGCTGTGAGGAAATCAAAGAAATAAGAGAATTATAGAGTTGGAAGGGACCCTAAGGGTGATAGTCCAACCCCAAGCAGTGCAGTTTTCCCATGTGGGGATTGAACCTTCAACCTTGGTGTTATCAGAACCATGCTCTAACCAACTGAGCTCTCTAAGAGAGAGGATATTGTGACAGTTTTTAAATGTTTAGAATTTTTATTTTACAGTGGTACCTCTGGTTGCGAACAGGATCTGTTCCGGAGCCCCATTCGCAATCTGAAAGGAATGCAACCCACATCTGCGCACACGCGGGTCACATGCGCGTGACATCATTTTGTGCGTCTGCACATGCGCAAGTGGCGAAACCTGGAAGTAACCCTTTTTGGTACTTCCAGGTTGCTGCAGGATGCAACCTGAAAAGAAGAACGTAGCAAGAGGTATGACTGTATTTTTATTGGGCTCCTTGGGAGGAAGACTAGGATAAAAGCTATTAAATGATGATGATAATGAATAAAAGCAGGGCAAAGGAAGGGTTCAGCTCCCCTCACCTATGTGCAACTTCTGTTGCTATAATTTTGCCCACACTGCTAGGCTGGAGATTTCAACACTGCTGGTGCACACTTCAAGGACTATCAATAGACACCTGGTCTAATTGTGTGTGGCCAATCACATTCACTGAAAAGTGAGTCTGTCATATTAAGCAGTGAGGGACTTGTGGAGCCCAATTCGTTTTGATGCAGTTTGGCACCTGTTTATTCCATACGTGCAAAGGGAAAAACCAGGTGAGGACACCACCCCAAACCCGTGGCATGCTGCTGAGGTATTTGTTGGGGTAATGGACAATGGGCAATCCTGTTCTTGTGACTGTTTTTAATTCTGAATTTTAGAATATTGTAATTTGCCCGGGGACCTGTTGGTGAAGGGTGTGTAAAGAAGTAAAAGAAGGACAACAACCTATTTCACATTTGTTTATTGACAGATTTTTGTGGTCTCAAGCCAGATCTCAGTTCTACTCATTGTTATAATTGTTGTTTTTGTATTTATGTAAGTTTCAATAAAGTTATATATATAACTTTATATATATATCCCACTTTATAATATATATATGTGTGTGTATGTATGTGTGTGTGTTTGTGTATGTGTGTGTGTATATATATATATATATTATTATAATAATAATAATAATCCAGCCCACACTGGATTATAAAGTTGGTACATGAATAAGATACATGAATTCTCAGAGAGTGGTGCGTCCATAACTCAAGCTCTTAAATGTATTCCATGTCTTTGCTGAAACAAGCACTGGAGATTAGGGTCCTGTTTCCCCTCACAAAGCATTGGCATCACAAAGTACCAAGAGAAACCTCTGCATATTTTCAAACTAAAGACTATAATCCAAAGCTTCCTTTATCCTCACTGGCATTTTGAGCCATAGAAACTCACATGTTTCATAAAGCCCAGAGATCTTTCCTGAAGGTATGACTATTTTGAATTTTGAAGGGGGGGGAAATCAATATTTAGGAGGGGCTATCAGTTCATGCAACTGAATTCGTGTGCCGGCAATCATGAATGATCACTGCCACCTATAGGCAAGGACCGGAGTGACATGGAATCCAGCATGAAAGCGAGGATAAGCAGAAACAAGAATTTACATTACAGATTTTTCTTGTTTGAGCAACAGATCACACACACAAAGCTGTTCCTAGCAGAGCAGCCTGGAATAGTCAGATGTGTCTAACCAATCATAGCATTTCCTCTCTACCTTGTCTCTGGTTCATGTAGGATGAACACAGTATATTTTATTCAGCTGCACTCAGATTACTAAATGTCATGCTGGATAAACCTAAAATGTATTGCTGTCCACTCTTCACGTCAAGCAGTTTAATTTTGGATGGCTGCTCTCTGGCTTGATTCATAGTAGAAATTTGCTTGTGGGGTGTCCCTCCCTATCTTTTATGAAAACTTGCTGTGTATGCTAGCCTCAAGTTGGATGATTCATTCATACACACAGTTGTAGACCACCAGAACTGATGAACCCTTAACATTTCCAGATGCATTTTCCAAATGTAGGGTTGCCCCTGCAGATGATCCCTATAAAAATATAATATATGAATGTGCTGTGTGCCTAGTTGTCTTCTATTCCAATCTATAATGTCTGGAATCAGATGCTGAGCACTTCTGAAAAACGCATTCACATCTGTAAAGGATGCACAAATTACATTTGCATGCAGCTGTAAACACAACAATCAGTTGCAGATGTGAGCCTATATCTGGAAAGGTAACATGTGCAGGAATGGTTCATTCTAACATTGTCCAACATTGTACCATCCTCCCTGACCATTGGCCATTCTGGCTGAGGCTACCATGGCTGGGGCTCTTGGGTACTGGAGCCCAGCATCAGCCAGAAGACCACAGGTTCCATATCACTGAGCTACATAGTTGCAGCTTGTAGGTATGCTCTAGATTACAGTCACAATATCTACTTGGTTTTTTTACTGTAACCCCAAGATCCACTAACCAGAGGCAGGTGCAAAAGATATACCGTATTTTCAGTCTATAAGCCGCCCCCATGTATAAGATGCCCCCTATTTTGGGGGACTCTGATTTAAGAAAATGGGGGGAGATGGCCCCCTTGGATCAGAAGCCCCCAAATTTTGGACATTTTTTTAAAGGAAAAAAAAACTAGTCTTATACACGGAAAAATACGGTACACTTAGAACCAAAGAATTCTGAGCCTAGGAATGTGCTTTGGTACCAAAATTGAACTGAGCTTACAGTCCTTGCACACAAAACTCCACTCCAGATTACCCCACACGTTCAGTGATATAATGGGGGGGGGGGAGTGCAGCATCTTGCTAGGATATAATGAGGATATGTTCTATGTGCTAGGATATAATGAGGCCTAAGACAATGAGACAGTCTCCTACAGCAAATATTCTGAACTATAAACACACTTTCTGCTGCTCTGTCCCATTCTATAGATTCCTTTTCTTAATTCCTTCCTACTGACCAGAAAAATAGTGGATATTCAAGCAGTGGAAACTATGGTCCTACAGCTGATGCGATGGTGAATCTTTATTAAGTATTGACATCTGCTACTATTCTCAGTAATCATTAAATCTGCAGTCGCTTCAGCGCTTCATCATCGATTCTTTGTCTTTGTATCAGAGGCACACTTTCTCCAAGTGCAGTTTATCCAGAATTGGAGCACTGAAGGAAATGGAGGTAGAGCTGAACCCTTAATGTTTGATATATACCAACACCAGACTTTTGAGTTCTTACAGTATTTACCGCCGCTTCTCGTGCTCCATTCAAAATCATGGTTGTGGCAGCCCCTACAGTGCCCATCTACTCAATAGTGTTCCTGCCTGAGAAGACATGCATAGAATTGTACTGTTCTCCCAGGTACATGGGTACAGGACAGCAGCCCAATTCATGGAGTCACAATTATATGCTTCCTTAATGGAGCCACAATTACTGTTCAGAAACCTGTGGATTTATGTGGGATGGTATTCTACAACTACAAATGTGTGGTTTTTGCTTCTGGGATGTGGGGGAACTGGGTAGTCACCACATCCCTATGGATAAAACACCTAGCAAACAAAACAACAAACTTGGATGCATTTCAGATTTTCATAGATGGGGTGAAAGCACATGTTTTGGTATCTATAATCTAATCAGTTTGCTTTGTTTAATGAATATATTTTCTCAATTTGGAGAGCTTAAACTTCACAGATTATTTTATATCCTCCCATCTATCGCCAGAACTATAGTTAAAAGCCTTGTACTTCATAAGTGGATGAAATTGATTTGAAAAGGCAATTTCCTAAAGCTCTGCAGAGCTGATGTAAATCAATTATTAGAACTGAATGAAGCTCACACAGCACTCTGCTATCTCAGAGTGTGAGGAAATTCTTCATTTAGAATCAGCAGAGCTCACTTTTGAACTATGTCCTCAACTTTTAGACAGTTGTAGAAGGCTGGCCACTCATTCGGGAAAGGGTGAGAAGAAATATGTTTTAGAAACCCATTTGAAATAAATAATGGGAAGGCTTTATTTGTACACCTCCTTCAGGCACCTCCTGAAAGCAAGCTGGTGCCAAACATATTTGCTCTATCATTTGCACCACATCATCAAGGCTGAGGGGTGTGTCTCTTGTCATCTGGGCAGCACAGAACCTCCACACACACACTGCCCAGGCTTGTCCTCTGGGGAGGTCACTTCTGTGCTGCTAATGCAGTGGTTTGGCTTCACCCCTGGAGGCACACTCCATTGTCTCTTGGGACAGACAGATGCCAAGAATATGCTTATTATTCTTATGTGGACATATAACAGATTCTGAATCTTCATGAAACGGTCACTGAGCACCTGTGACATCTTATTATAAGCAATAGTCTGCTTTGTTTATCACACCACATAACAGTATGATCCATTGGAGACAGTGGGTGAACAAATAACCATGCAGAAAATCCCAGGAATAAGAGTCACCTCTGATTTATTTTAACTCCAGTAAGTATCAGCATTCTTCATATAGCTCTTGTAATAAGCCAAATGCTTCACCCACTCCTCAAAACTGCCTGCCTGCCCTTTTCTTTTTTAGTATATAAGCAGATGTTAAACAAATTTTAAGATGCTGAAATTACAAGATTACAGATTGATCTCAAGCAACAGATTATATTTGGTATTTTTTTTAAAAAAATGCACCTCTTTTTGCCTTTGGGCTTTCATCTGCACATCTGTACTTTTCTAAGCAGTTCAGGGAGCTAAAAGCTCTAGCCACATTCATCTATCACAATTATCACACATATGGTTGAGCATTTTCAGTGTCACTTTAAGAAAACAAAAACGAAAAACCTACCCTGTATTAACATACCATTTGCAGCATAGTTCCATAGCTATGGATGGGGAAGAAATCCAATTCAGTTCACATTTATAGGCAAACTTAATTCACACTTCTGGAAGTAATGTTACACAAACTGGAACACAATTATCCTTCAGCGCTTGCATTTCTTCAAATGTTGCCATGCAGTTTTGCAGCCAGGTAATATACACAAAATATGCAGTATGCATAGAAATGCCTATATCAGAAAACAATCAAAAATGTATTGCAACAGGGTGTCAGGGACTGGGAAGAGGAGGAGGAGGAGTGGTGGTGGAGGAGGAAGAAGAGAAAGACAGTATAGATTTACAACGGAGGTTTGAGGGAGATCACAGCTCAGAGGCAGATGAGGGGGAAAGTTTGGAAATCATGAGCCAGAGTAACATGGGGCTGACACGTTGTCATTAGAAAGCATTCCAGACCCTCCATCTCCCAGAATCTGGTAAGCCTTAAATGTAGGAAAGCAAAGAGCTTGAAGACAGAGGGCACTTAGCAGCATCCACAGAGGAGATGATGATGATGATGATGATGATGATGATGATGAATGAGAAAGAGGGATAGAGATTCACTCAGGACAACGCCATTATCCAAGGGAGTGGGTTCTACAGTCTCTCTCTGTAAAGTCTGAAATAAAAAAGGACTGTAATAAACTTTTTCATGTCTTTATGCTTTTCAGGGCGACCAGCTGGGAGCCGCTGACAGCATCCTGACATAGGGTATTTGCATTGCAAAAAACAACAACACCATAATTAGGCAGAACAGTGTACCCCCAAAATGTGCATATTGGGAGAAATTTTCACTAAACTGCTGGTGAATTTCCATGAGAACTTTTTCTTTTTAATTGCAAACTGATGTGGAAATGTGATGAACTGAAAAGACCAGGAAAATGAGAAACTGAGAGAAGCCAAAATTGTCAGACCTCAGCATGACCTGCACTCTCTCTGTATGTACACTTTCTCTAGATATATAACACTCTTCAGCTAAAAAAAAGGATCCCCAAAGGGCTTACAAGCACCTTCCTCAATACCGACTAAAAGAAATGGATGGCCTGACATCATCACACAAGGCAATGTTGTGCAACCTCAGGCCCCATGTGTTGCTGGACTACAACTTCCACCAGCCCCAGTCAGTTTAGCCAATGGTTAGGAAAGTTGGCATCACAGGATCAGAGAAGAACACTGATCCAAGGAGCTTCCCTTCTCCATATCCTATTCAGTAGCTGCCTGTTTGTAAATGGCAGGAAAACATTGGGATTGATGTCCTCATGGCCCATGCAGTGGCTCCTCATCTGTGGAATGCTCTCCCCAGGGAGACCAGACCTTTGGTTGACCTGATCAACATCCCATACCCTTTTAAAATGTGGCTCTTTTTTTGGGGGGGGGTGTTATTGGGATATTGTTCTTATTTTGATTTTATATATTGTGATCTTTTCTGCAAACCTCCCTGAGACCTCTGGGTATAGGGCAATAAATAAATTCAATAGATAGATAGATGATAGATAGATAGATAGATTGTAGATGATAGATGATAGATGATAGATGATAGATGACAGATGATAGATAGATAGATGATAGATAGATAATAAAATGTTTTCCGCACTGGACGTCACCAAGGAGGTGCGTAGGAGATATGGGATGCCAGACATGGATTCCCCTACTGTCTCCTAAACAAAAGTGATTAATGTTATTACTGTCCAGAACTTTGTTGGTGTGATAATATTATGCTATACGCAACAGTTGATCTGCAAAACCCATTTAGCACCACTAAAGACTCTCCTCCCTGAAAGAGAGGGGAGTGGTTGTGGGCGGGAGCCCGAGCACCGCCCTAGCAGGGGGCGTTTGCCCCCTGCCTCCAGCTCACCTGGCTGGTGCTCACGCGCCCCCCCCCCCATGGCCATCCAACCAGGTGCCACGGAGGGGGCATGTTCAGCAGCCTTTTGCTGCAGCGCCAGCCTCTCCCTGGCCTCATGCCTCGTCGTTGTCCCAGTGCGAGTCACCCACCCTCCACTCCCTTAGAGTTAGGGCTTAGGTCATTGGCCTTGCTATGGACCTTAGGTTGGTCGCCCTGGTTGCCCGGGGGGGCCTGGTAGGAGTTTTTCCATTTGGCATTAGGCTTTTTTGTTTTTTTGCCTACCTCGTAGCAATCGTCACAACTTTTGTGGTATTGGTGGGTAGGTTAGGCATTGGAATAATGTGTTGTGGTGTGTCGAAGTGCTAGGTGTGGCCATCGCCTATGCCTTCAATTTTTAGGGGTATTCCGTTAAAGGAATTTGGCGGTCGTGTATTCTGTCCGAAGCCTGCTTGGCGGGAAGCCATGGCACGACCCTCGGTGACAGCAGGGGTGAGCCTATAGTTGGATTAGCATCAACAGGCTCCACCTACTGGTGAATAAACCCACCTGTTTTGTGATCCAATGCCTAAGCCAATACCTTTTCACTGCTGTAATCAATAAAGTTGTGGCCTTTACTAGCCCATTAACCTTATATCACGTGTCCTTGTGTCTTCATTTCACTGTGCGGGGGTCAGGTCCTCGAACCACAAACTGTCAAATAATGTTTGCAATCATAGGGTGATAACCATGGTCATGTTAATTAAATTTTATTATCTGGGCCAAACATGATGGTCACTGTTTATACCAACCCAGCACTTAATAACGATGATCAGGTTTGCAAAGAACATCTTGCCAATGCAAATGTTTACAAGAATAGCTAAGAACCAGAAGGAAAATGCTCCCTTGGGTCTTTTAAATTCCAACTGTTCTTTAACAGTAAGATATAGAGGATGAAATCTAAATTAATTGTGACATCGTCTGTCTCTGCCATGAGAATACTGGCCACCTCCTTCACAATGAATCCACAAGATCAATGCAAGACAAGTATTTCACTTAAGTTAGCGCAGATCACGAAGCCTCAACCAAAGTCCAAGAACTGAAATGGGAAACCAGTTCATTGTTCCTGCAAATGCGATCACATGTGCAGAAATAAACATGATTTATATGCAATAAAAAAAGTTTCCAGATATTTAAAAATAGTACTGTTGGAATGATAAAGAAGACAAATGCATAGGATACAAAGGGAACTATAATGAATTGTTCTGTGCCAAAATTCTATTTTGAATTTAACATCCGAAACTTTCCTTTTATGTATCTTCAAAGTTTTGGTCAGTTCCGCCCCTTTGGACTGAAACTCCACTGCCATCATTGTGCTCAGAGGGTGCAATCCACCAAGCATTACTCCTGCAAAATTTCACTTTTCACTCCACTTTTCACATGCACAGTACTTCATAGACTGTTCAATGGATTAATCATAATTCAGAAAGCTGAATTACAAAAAGGCCAAAAAGGGGCAAAAATAAAGAACAAAGCAGGATGTCCACGGAGCATTTGAGGATCCTCAGATGCATTCTAATCCTAAACATGTTTTCTTAGAAGTACCACTGAGATCAATAGGAATGATTTTTTGGGATTGCAGACAAGTGAGTGCAAAATGGGAAGCGCTGGGAAGCAGACTTTGATTTATTTTGGGAAATGAAACAATAAAGGGGGGAAGTGTGATCGTCAAGCAGAAATAAGAAACAGAAATGCAGAAAACAGCTGTATGTGACCGAATTTACCTGATACGGCAGAGTCACTCTGCAGGCTGCTTGCTTTTACTTACTGAAAAGGAGAGGGGAAGGGCTGAGGAAGCAGCGCAAACGCACTGGCGGATCAAATCTGGCACTCCTGTTGATGCATTTGCACCACACTGAACTTCCTGCAGCCTTGTCCCTACTCCTACTGGGGAGCAACAGCACTTTCCCAATGAGAAGCTTGCTCAGTAGTGCCACCTCACCCATCAGATTGCTTCTCTTAAGAGTGCTGCTGGGACAAACAAACAATATGCCTTTGCATGTTTTTAAAACAAAAGCATGCAGCGTTTCTAAGCGCCAAACACCCCATCACTTTTGATATAGGCAATTGGGTCGCATGTGTCAACATTGCTCAGCTTAGCATTTGAGAAAAGTGGTGATCATTTCATAACGTATAGCCACAATTAGAAAGCCACTGACTATCTCTTTAGGAGAGCATCCAAGACCATTACAAAAGCTCTGAACTGAAAAGCATTCACAATGTTTTCCAGGGAATATCCACTGGTATAACAGGCCACATTCATTTGAATTTGTGTGAGTCAGTGGGAAAATTCTGCTCCATCGCTGAATTGATTGCTTTTGAATATGGAAAAAATAGGATATCATTACATAGTATGATATCTGGTCCTGCTGTCAGGCTTCCCATAGGCATCTGGTTGGACACTGTGATAGCAGGATGTTGGAATAGATGGGCCTTTGCCCGATTCAGCAAAGCTCTTCTTAAATTATTGTGTTCTTCACAGACATATCCAGAAATCAGTCTGTCTCTGCATGCCTAACCAATGTTTAATGTTTTTATACACACACATTTCTTCTGTGCAATTTTTAAAAAAACAAATACAAATACAAGAACCATTAAAGCATATCCAGCAGTATATATAATGGTGTTTGTTTTATCCATTGACTCTAGACATAAACTTACACTTCAGCATAACCTCTCTGCTTTGAATATTGAGTGGTTGGTGTAACAAGGTCTTGATTTGGGGCATTAACATAGTTAAAGAAAGGGGTCCACATTTCTCGGAAGGTGTATTTATTCGTTATGCTTTTAATTGCTCTCCTATGTCTGGTAAGATGCTCAGACATTGCTGTATCCCAGATATTATTTTCCCATAAGTTCAGGAGTATTTCAGTCTGGTTCTTCCATTGCTGAGCTATCGTTAATTGTGCTGTGGTCACTAGGAAGCCTACTAGTTTTCTGTGGTGCAAGATGGAGCCTAAGTCCACATTTGTAGTACAGTGGTACCTCAGGTTACGAACTTAATTCATTCTGGAGGTCCGCTGTTAACCAGAAACTGTTCTTAACCTGAGGTGCGCTTTCGCTAATGGGGCCTCCTGCTGCCGCGTGCCACCGCCGCACAATTTCCGTTCTCATCGTGGGGCAAAGTTTGCAACCCGGAGCAACTACTTCTGGGTTAGCAGAGTTTGTAACCTGAAGCGTTTGTAACCTGAAGTGTTTGTAACTCAAGGTACCATTGTAACAAAAAAATAATGGAGTAAGGTAGGAGTCAGAGAAAGGTAGCTACAAAATAAACTGCACAGTGTTTTTTGGGTTCCTCATCTACTTGTGCAACTTACTGAAGCTGGGTTAAATATTCACACACAAATGGACAATATATTCAGTTACTTTTCTAATATGATTTGAGGAGAGGCAAATACATGTTATTTGGGTACTTTTCTTTCTCCTTCCTTTTTGTTCAGTGAAAAAGCCTTGACACTTGGTTGTTCTCAGCATCCTGGCTGATTTCTTAGAGCACAATATCTCTAAGATGGAGAGGGTTGCTGACTTGGGCCCCAGATTATGGGTGCCCAGCGTGCGTGCGTGCTGTGACATCATGCCGTCACACGCCCTGTGGCTTTGGAACATGACTTCCGGTGGCCCTGGAAGGTCAGTTCCCGAGACCTCCCAAGACCTCGGACAGCATCTCCAATGTATTGTGAGGCATCCAACATGACTTGGTGCTTTGCGAGGCACCAGAATTTGCATCAGAGACCCTGCGGTGTGGATGCTGAGCACCCACAATAATTTTTTGTGGGTTCTCGGGCCCCCAGAGCCCCCTATAGTTGGTGCCCCTGCATGAGAATGTCATGACACCCACTCACCTATCTCCAGAATTTATGAAAATTGCTGAGATGAATGCTTCAGCCCAGTACCACAACTTAGGATGGGTGCAATATCAGAAAGCATTTCTGAGTGCTGCTGTTCAGAATTCATAGGAATCAACTGACATTCAGCTAAGAGTCAGCCATTATGTTCTCTATCGTTAAAAAAAATGAATTACAATATAATCCACTAATGTACGGGACATTTTTAGCTTTGTAATATAGAGTATGTTCTATTCTTCAGCAATTTACTCATTAGGGCCATTTAAAGAAAATTACATGAAAGTTGCTTTTTTCTTTTGTAAATCTGAACAATCTGTACAATAGTAAATTGGGCATCAGTGGCTAAAAGCTGTGTTCCATCTCTTCGGAATAAGTGCTTAGTTTTCCTAGACTTCATCCAGCCACAAGTTAGAATTGTTAGATCTGGGCAGAGGAAGTAAGTCTGTGCACCATAAGAAGTAATGTCTCTATCATATTTAGGGGGCTTCTTTTATTTTCATTTCTTAAATTTCTGTCCCACTTTTCAACACCTGGTTGGGGAGTGTGTGAGGGCAGTGTTGATCTCCAGACACCTACAATGATGTGCTCATCAGGACAGAGATGAGGCAAGGTGAGAAGGTCAAGGAGTGACAGGCTGATGCTCAGACTCCCATCTCCTGCTTCCTGCAGTGAGCCACTGGAAGCTGCTGCTGTCAATGTGTTTCTGTGGCATCCTTTGTTGTTCTGGCCCTTCCCCTTGGCTGCTTGGCCAAGGCATCTTCCTTTCCCTGGGTGAGTCTTAAGTCCTTTTCCCTCAATGCCTGTGTCATCTCTCTGCAAACATTCTGCCCAGGGAGCTACAGTATCTGACTGTTCTGTTGCATATCTTCTCCCTTTGTTGTGTTCATAAAACAGTGTCCACAGACAGCTTTTCAGGTCATGTGGCCAGCATGACAAAACTGCTTCTGGTGCAATGGAACACCATGACGGAAACCAAAGTGCACGGAAATGCTGTTTACCTTCCCACCACAGCGGTAGCTATTTATCTACTTGCACTGGCATGCTTTTGAACTGCTAGGTTGGCAGGAGATGGCACAGAGCAACAGGAGCTCACCCCATTGCGGGGATTCGAACAGCCAACCTTCTGATTGGCAAGCCCAAGAGGTTCAGTGGTTTAGACCACAGCACCACCCGTGTCCCTTCAAATTTGAAACCCTGCCTGCTGGGATGCTTGGAGATGAGCAGTAAAAGGACCATTACTGGCTGTGGCCCCCGAAGCCAATAGAGTCAGGGTGATATGTGTGAAGATGCATGGGGTGGGTGAAGAGGAAGGATCACTTTGAGATCAGTGGCTTCTTTTGTATGTGGATGGCAGATGAGTGCAATCACTGTCACAGTCCCTGACTGGTACATGCTGGGGTAGTAGGGCATGTCTCTCATTTTTCTGCTGTTTTTGAGTTTCTACCTCTCCCCTCCCAGGCTGAGATAACAATTAAAACTGTGGCCATTCCACCAGTGTAGGGTGATGAATCTCTGGTTCCAACATAATATAGGATTCTTATGCCCATTTGCTTATTATGCACGCCTGTATCTGTTCTATAATGCCATGTGTATTTCATGTAAGTCTTTCCTCTGAGTTTGGTCTTTTATCAACTTTCAGGTTGGGTAATATTGGGTGATATTGGAACCTGTTTTGGAGAAAGAAAATCTGATGTCTTAATGCATATTATTATTATTATTATTATTATTATTATTATTCAGTATTGTTATAAGTGGAATAAATGTCTGCTGTTGACACTGACCTCCAGAATTATTTTTTCAACAACATCTCCCTCCTGCCTTCATACATTTTCCCCTTTCCCTATAGAAGTTCTGTTTTCTACTTCACTGACTTCTTGCTTCTTTCTGCTTCAAAAAGTTTTATCCCTTTAATCTCTTGTGCAATCTTTCCCTCATTCTTAACTTCTGAGTTTCTCATCACTTCTTGTGCCAACCCAGAGGGAAGACGTATAGTTGAAGGAAGTGCTTAGCCAGATTCATATTTACTTATGGGATCTTTGGCTTCCTCGTGTTTGTCACTTTTTAGTAGGTTGGGGTAAAAAGCACCAACTCCAGAAATTATTTAGGAGAACAAGACTGATTCTAGAGGGTGGTGTTAGATCCCAGGACCAGCAAAGGGTGCACTGTGGAACATCATTCTCACTTTGTAGGATAAACTCTGAAAGATTTAAGGTTTATGTGCTTCATCTTTTCTTTTAGCTAAAAAGAACCAGCACTTTGGGAGCGAAGACGGAATAATTGAGTTTGCTTAGAATGGGGCTGTGCTTTTAACCCTAGCTGCTGCTGCTGCCATCATCATGTGTTGCCCACAGTCATTTGAAGAACCTTCAAATGAGAACCTTACTGCATGAGCTTCTGCTCAGATGTAGGGCCTTAGAGTCATGAGGACCTCTCCACAACCAGGTGACCCTGGTTGTGGAGACCCTACCTTCAGGCATGAGCTCCCATGTTGGGGATTCTTTCCAGAGCCAGTGTGGTGTAGTGGTTAAGAGTGGTAGTCTCGTAATCTGGGGAATCAGGTTCGTGTCTCCGCTCCTCCACATGCAGCTGCTGGATGACCTTGGGCCAGTCACACTTCTCTGAAGTCTCTCAGCCCCACTCACCTCACAGAGTGTTTGTTGTGGGGGAGGAAGGGAAAGGAGAATGTTAGCCGCTTTGAGACTCCTTAAAGGGAGTGAAAGGCAGGATATCAAATCCAAACTCTTCTTCTTCAAACAATCATGGGCAACATACAGTTGAGGAAGGAGATATGACATTAAGAACCTCTTCAAATAAATGCAAATATGCCCTATGTGCAAGAAAAGTCTGAATAAGGTTATGGTTTTGTCCTTAGTCGAGGAGCATGACCTGAAGCACTGGTGAACCTGTGGCCCTCTAGATGTTTTTGGACTACAACACCCATATCCCTTAGCATTGACCAAGCTGTCTATCTGGAGGGCTGACCTCCCTGTGGTTCCCTATAGCTAGAACACACCCCTCATGTTACCAGTTCAGGACCCAGCGCTGACTGAAGTTCTCACACTCTTCCCTTCCATCTTTTCAGGTGTCAGCTGAGAGCAAAGCCAATGTGATTTCAAGTGATTAGTTGTGCATTTGTTTCGTATGCCATTAAGGTACCTTTGCATTCACACCACAGCCTCTGTTATAAAGAGAACCAGTACACTTCAGTACATTATGTAACTACATTGTCTCCTGGCAGTATGTGCTGGCAATAAAGATTTTCTGATCATTGCTTGATATATGCCTGTTTCTTACAATTACGTATGGATAAGTTCACAGTCAGTAAATGAGCCAGTGCAGATGTCACAGTGGATTAACTTTACCTGTGACACGACTCTCCTTGTAAATCCTTTGTGTGATCAAGGCAATGACTTTGTGCCATAACATCACTTACCCTGTCATTGTTATATTGCTCTTGCTTTTACTGTAATGGCTGTGAGCTTATATAGCAGGAAAATGAATCTTTCAGTCCCAGCACTGCGAATGTAATAATCAACAGCGAAAAACCCCATTATTCCAGTAGAAAAGCACTGTGGTTTTGGATCGTGCCTCATTCATTTATTTATTTATTTATTTATTTATTTATTTATTTATTTATTTAAAGTCTTCCTAAAGCATAGGGTAGATCTCAAATACCTTTATTTCATTGCTCTGAAATAGTAAAAAATTATTTTGTTATTTACAAACTGTTATTCATTCATAAACATATTTCTGTTATTTATAACAAAAACCCTCTCTGCAGGCCACAAGCCTCCTCAGCCCGTCTTTGAATCCTCTCTGAGCTTTTTGCTTGTCTGTAATGTATCCATGCACTCTGCCAATGTGACTTGCTTGTCTGGATGGAGGATTGAGAGGGTGTGTGTAAAAACTAATCTACTGTTCAAAGGAAAAATTCAGATTTGTTCCCCATCCATTTTTTTGGCTGGCCCTGCCCACCAGCATATGACCCCCTGGAAGATTGCTCCTGAAGAAGAGTTTGGATTTGATATCCCGCTTTATCACTTCCTGAAGGAGTCTCAAAGCGGCTAACATTCTCCTTTCCCTTCCTCCCCCACAACAAACACTCTGTGAGGTGAGTGGGGCTGAGAGACTTCAGAGAAGTGTGACTGGCCCAAGGTCACCCAGCAGCTGCATGTGGAGGAGCGGAGACGCGAACCCGGTTCCCCAGATTATGAGTCTACCGCTCTTAACCACTACACCACACTGGCTCTCCTGGGGTAAAAACAATTGTCATCCCTGTCCTAAAAGCAAGAAAAGAAGCCAGAAGATGGTAACTTTCTCTAGGAAATCTATCAGTCCAAGGATAACAAGAATTCAAACTCCATAATGTGCAACACACGGATTCATAATAGTCATTCACCCTCTAGATCAGATTTCCCCAACTTGGTGCCCTCCAGATGTATCTGACTACCTGGTCCTTGATCATTGGCTATGTTGGCTGGTCCAAAACATCCAGAAGACTCCAGGTTGAGTACAGCTTTGCTAGCTAGACTTCTACCATCTCATAACAGTCAAAGGATCACTTTGCAAAATGTGCCCATCCAGCCCCAGTTACACTTGGCTTTACTTCTCCAATGCATTGATTTAAATTCAATAGCTAATATCACCTTCCTCAAATATGTATTTCTGAAGCTGTAGTCAGAGAGAAGTGGTGTCTTAGCATTGGTGCCATGCACTGCATGGTGCCTTAGTGTTCATGTGCATACATTCACTGTGTGCATATCAGATACAAAAAAGGTATAGGGACCCCTGACCATTAGGTCCAGTCATGACCGACTCTGGGGTTGTGGTGCTCATCTCACTTTATTGGCCAAGGGAGCCGGCGTACAGCTTCTGGGTCATGTGGCCAGCAGGACTAAGCCACTTCTGGCGAACCAGAGCAGCACACGGAAACGCCGTTTACCTTCCCGCTGGAGCGGTACCTATTTATCTACTTGCACTTTGACGTGCTTTTGAACTGCTAGGTTGGCAGGAGCAGGGACCGAGCAACGGGAGCTCACCCTGTCGCAGGGTTTCGAACCGCCGACCTTCTGATCGGCAAGTCCTAGGCTCTGTGGTTTAACCCACAGCGCCACCCATGTCCCACATATCAGATATATATATCAGATACAAGATTGTATCTATTAACCACTTGCCCTGGAGATAAGATAAACCTGCACACTAAAAAAATTAACTGGGCATCCCCAAAAACCAAACAGAGGGACATAACAGGAACAGATTCCAGGAAATATGGACTGATGGAACTTTCTAGTTGAATCTAGTGCTTCATGGGAGACTCTTTGATCTGGTGGAGGGGAAAGTGATTTTTGAAGAGGGAAAAACTTCTCTCCTGCAAATTCATCTCCAGTCCCTTCTGGAGCAGATTTTCAGAAGCTTGTAGAAGGGAGTTTGCAAAAATTGCCTTCATGCCGCTTCCATTCATAGAAGCTTCTGCTGTATTAAAGAGTCTCCCATGACAAGGACAGCAGTGTCGTCAGCCCTGTGGGATCTTACTTGGCTAGGCCTGTTCAACTTGTGATACACCAGCAGCCCACCGTGAACGCAGTAAGCTTGTTGTTGCTACCTACCTGGGATTTCAAGAACAGGCGGGATTGTCAAGCATGCAGCAGGCTGTAGCCCTTGACTAGTGAGTAGCATTCATCTTGGTGCCTCACAAGTGTCCAGGCCTGCACTAGGTCTCAAACTTGAGTCAAACCTTGAAATACAAAGAACACCGACTTCCTCTTAAATTTGTGTTGTGCATTTTACAAAGTTTGGCTTGTTCAGACCCAGCCTTCTGCTGAGCCATTTCCTACAGTAATTCTGCAGCAATGTTCTGATTAATATTGCCAGTGGCATTATAATGAATGTTTAGGAAGAAGTGCTGTCTGCTGAGTGAAATTGTCTTTGGGTGAAAACTCATCCCGTCTGTAAACAATTAACCTTACATCTTACAAAATAAATGCTTGGATTTCATTATCGTTACTAGTTATTTCCAGATCCTACTCTCATGGAAATGCATTAAATTGTGGTTTGTGCTGCTTCAGAGAGCCTATAATACTTGAAATGAAGCTTCTGAAATCACCAAACTTAATGAAACACTGTAAATTAAGTATATGTAAAACAGAATTATGCACTGCCGCATTGGAAGTTTGATGGCATAAGCTAAACAGCTGGTTGGGTCTCACAGAATATTGTCTTTATGACTTTACAGGTCTTCAGCAGTCCTTGGTTTAAATCTTTGGGGTGCACTGGTTAAAATCTTTGGACACAACAGCTGCATTTGGACAGCTGTGCTAGAGGAGTCAGGAGTGTGCAGAGGTTAGGCTTGCTCACATTATGAGCAAACCTAACTTCTCACACTCCCCCTTCCTCCAGTAAGACCATGAGGAAGAGTTTGGAAGCTACTGCTTCCAACTTTTATTAACCACCGTTTGTTGTGCCATCTGAACCTGACAAACTGTGATTAATCTTAACTTTGGCTTCTCTGAAACACAATAATTTCAAATCATATTTTATGAAATTGGTTTCTTTCATCAGTCAAAATTAACCACAGTTTAAGGTTTGGATGTTACACTAAACTGTGACTTACTAAAATCAAAAGCACATGCTTCTAATCTCCTCATGGACACATCAGAGGGGAAGGGGAAGCCATGAATAGACCAGGCTAATTCCTGTCACAATCAAGCATAATGTAATGTAACATCTGAATGCAGCTCATGAAAGTTCGGATCCAGGCCACTGACTATGATGCATTCACATGGTGTAACCTCAGCAGCCCCAAGGAGCCATCTCAAATAGGGTTTGGCAGCTGACATTTAATTAGGAATTACCGGAATGCAAAATAAAATTACAAGAGTAACTAGCTGAAGCTATATCCAGAGTTGTTGTTGTTTTTACTTACATTAACTTCCAAAGACAGGTGATAATGAAGGATTACGGCCTCAGCGCTTTGACTAGATCACAGTGACTATTCAATATGTTATTTGAATGAAGGTTCTGTTATGCCACACAGCCAGAAAGAAAGGGAACAATGCCACTTTAAACCAGCAGAATCCAGTCCTCGGTATGTGCCAATCAATCCAGGCAAGAGAACACTTGGTTTGATTCATGCTCACATTCTCCAAACACCAGTTGTCAGTGACCAAGTACCATTTCTTTTAACAAGAAAGCATGGTCCCATCAATCTAACACTGTCAAACTGGACAGCAACCAGGTTGCTATTTTCTTCTTTATCGTTCAATAAATAATCCCTAGCCTGGAAAGAAATTTGCAGGGAATATCAGGAAAAGCGCTAGCTTGTTACTGTCTCAGCAGAAAGAAAAGTGAAGGGAAATGTTCATTTTATATCATGACAACATGAAGAAGAAGGGCAAGATTTTGTGTGCAACATCCCAAAGCAGTGACTGGTGAAGTGACCCAGTGGGATTCAGGATTAGCCAATTAATGCCTTGCCCACACCACATATTTAAAGCACATTTAAAGCTATGGCTTCTCCCAAAGGATCTTGGGAGCTGTAGTTCTCAGCACCCTTAGCAAACTGCAGTAACCAGGATGCATTCTTTGTGGAAAGCCATCACTGCTGAAGTTAAATACAGCAAGAGTGCTTTAAATGTATGCTGTGGATGTGACCTAATTTACAAGTCCAGAGATATATAAACTCAGATGAAAACTTTCCAATCTTCTGTGCTCTATGCATGTCACTGAATTATACCTTGGGGATATGGTGCAGTTAGTGTGCTTCTTCCCACCTCCCCACCCCCGTGTCTCAGATGTCGTGTTTCATAGCACATCCTTCTCTGTGGGTTATACAAAGTGGTGGCTGGTGTTCATCAAGAGTGGTGGGGTAGAATGCAGGGAGCCCAAACAGTTGGTGGAGCCTGGGCCAGGGACAGACAGAGCCATCCTCCTCCCTGCAGAATTCTGAAAGGGCAACAATAAGGAGGAGAAAGTCCAATAAGCAAAGTCAAACTGTGGGCCACCAGCCCAAATGAACTAGAAACCACTGGGTAAATATGTATTAACACATCCAATTCTTTCTACATGATTAGCCATAGTGTAGTTTTGGATCCAGACTATCAAACTGATGTGCATGTGTCTCTCTGTGTGTGTTCTGTACCACAAAGTTGTGAGCTTTCCAGTGCAAAACCAATGTATTCAAAAATCCAAAATTCATTCCTTCTATAGTAGAAATATGTAAAATCTATGAATCTCCCTCCAGCTGCAATCTTCTTGTCTCAAAAGCTTTTCAATTTGTGTGTGTGTGTGGGGGGGAGAGAATTAATGACTTTTTTGCCAAATACAAAGTAAAGTGAGGAAAAGAGCATGATAATTACTTAAAGATCTCAAATGCATGTTCTTACACTGAAGCAAAGCATTTTGCTGTCAAAGCTACACCTGCCAAAGTACATCAATAACTTATGGGAAGCAAAGTTCAACAGACCCTATCTTATTCTAAAATCTGAAGATGGGAACTCTCATCATTGAAGACACATGAGATTAACTGTCAATGTTCCACACATCCAAGTGCTTCTAATTTTCCAAAGTTCAGGACAGTATTTTGAAATACAACTTTTGTTTCTAGTTGTCAGTGGAATCTTGTTTTCAGTTGACCAGCCAAATCCATGAAATAAAATAATTTATGCTTCACATGTTGGTTGTGTTTTTCAGTAAAGGTCTGCTAAGGGTTTCCAGAACCGTTTTCTCTTTGAAATTTAGTGTCCAACTAATGAAAGTACCTCCGACTGTGCAACAGAATGCCCCTCTCTTCCCCACTGCACTTGCCACATGCCCTCCCCAAATCTGTTGGGAGTGGTGGTTGGGGGAACCCTTAGAACAGATTTAGGGGGTGCATGGGGGCAGGAGAGAGGGAAGTTCCATTGCACAAATGGAAATCCTTACACTGGGGGGATGCAATAGCTGGGGACAATGCTCTAGGAGAGCTATTCATCAGTCTTCTATGCCCCATCCAGACTGTGCCCATGTGTAAAATGAACATGTGGAGAAGAAAGCTTCAGGATTACGCCACTGGTCCCATGCCCTGTTGACCCTCCAATCATCATACATGGGACCCCTTACTTGTGCTCCTGCAAAATCAGGGTTTCAACTGTATTTATGTCTGTACAACTATGCATGTAGATGCCCCTTTTCAGACCAGAAACACTTTTCACATAATATTCAGAGCATGCTACACTGGGAATGGGGGAAATGGCACAGTCCTATCCCTTCTCTTCTACTTACAAACAAGGTCTGGTGAAAAGTAATATAGTGTCTGTGCCATCTGGAGCATGGTGGAAGCAATGCTAAGGTGGTTGCCTGTTCTGTCCTAGATGCACATTATATGAATAAACACAATTCTTGGTCTCTATATGTGGTTGGTGGTGTTCTGGGAAGCTGGAGAACACCCCTAGAAAAACTTTGCAACAGGAATTTACCGGAGTTTGCCAATTACGGGCTTACAACCTGGTTTTAAGCTGTAAAACATTTCTCTTCTGGTAGCTGCATAATGTTACGTTATTTTACTGCATGCGCTGTAGACGGAAATGAGGAGGAAATGGGGCTCGTTCATGAGAAAGGCTTCAGGAGGAAAGTCTAATGAAAAATTCATACCCATTGCCTTAAAGCCCATCTTTGGGAGAATAAAAGGCCAAAGGAGTAAAACCTACACAAATCCAGAGTGGAGTCCCTAAGGTGGTTGGATGGTCCCTTGTACGCCTCCTTCCGGCAACTGTTGCAGCCTGTATTGCTCTGCTTTCTTTGGACCAGGTATGCAATGCTAAGATCTGTGAGTCTTGTCATCTGGGCAGCCCAGGATCTCCATACACCCCATATTCAGATCTTCCACCCCAGAGAAGTAACTTCGGTGCTGCTAACACAGGAAAAGCAAGACTGTTTACCAGTCTCTGCAGCCACAGCTGACTGTGATTCTCCAGCGATTTGACTTCACCCCCAAAGGTGCACTCCATTGTTCCTCGAGATAGATGGATGCCCAAAAAATTATTTTGGGACACTATTTGTTAGTTCATTCCAAAGGTGTGAAGTTGAGTTTTAGAAGCGCTATCTTCATTGTTTCAGCTTCTGAAAAGGTGTTTCGCATCACTGAATCCCCATTAAAGGTCAACTGACAATGCTGAGAAGTTGGCGAGCGAAAAATCATTAAATGTAACGGTATTGATCGGCATGTAATTGTCCCATTAAAATTCATGGAGTTTCCCATTATTGCTCTTCACCAATAAAAATAATTTACTGGGTGAATGTGTTTTTGATGTTTTATTGTACTTCTGGGGCTTTTACAACCATTTCCTTTTTTAAAAAATAGAAGTGAAGTTTTACCCAGAAACATGATGAGCCAGATGGTCCTGCTTATCTGGCATTTCTAACCAATAAAAAAAAAAATCACTGAAAAGTTGTTCAAATCAAAAATAAAGAAATGTTCCCTTGCAATATGAGGTCTGAGGCTTTCACCTCCATATAAGTAAGCATAGAAGATCATGAAACTGACCTAGATTTGGTGGTCTTTCATTTACTATCACACTGTGAGTTTTCATCTTTCACCAAGAATCAATCTAATATTTTCCCATCCAGAATCAGCCTATTTTTTCTAAAAAAATAAACCTGAGCATTTGCATACAAGGCTGTTGCTTCTGCTTCTTGTAGCTATTGAATCCAGATGTCCTAAAATTGGCCCATGCTGATCTATAGTTAGTACTAAAGGACTACAGGGCAGTAAAGCAGGAATTTTGCATGTATACAATCCAAGGTATCACCCCAGGTGGAAAATATTTCAGCTCAAGACCCCAGAGAACCACAGCCAGTCATATTACACAGTATTGACCTCAATGTTTTCTCTTCCTGTGTCTCTTTCCCTCCTCACCTTACCACCAACCACATGTTTAATTAGGGTTCAAATCCCTGGTCGAAACATGCAGTCACATACCTCCCCCCCTACTTTTGACAGCCCAATATCGCTTCAGGTGAATCCAACCTAGAGCAATCCAAGGCAAATTCCTGATTGACCCAAATTGACCTCTTATTTGTATGAAGCCAGCGCACAGCTCTAGCATATATGCATTTGATGGGCATGTTTAGAGTTTCATATTTTAGAATATTTTTTTATGAGCTCTTTTGTCATTGCAACAGGGAATTACTGTATTGGTCCAAATATAAGCCACACCCGAATATAAGCTGCACCTTTAAAACTGGAGGGGGGGAGAGAGAAAAAATACCTGAATATAAGCCACTCCATTCCTCGCTGCTCCTGGCTGCGTACTGAGGGGAGGTGCTAGTTGCGCTACATTGCCAGCGGCCCTTCCCTTCCTCATTCTCTCCCTTCCCAGCCTTGAGGGAGAGAATGGGGGACTATGCATAGGGTGGGCGCCGCTTTGCCGTGCTCCTGGTGCTGTTTGCCACATGCTCCTGGCTGCATACCATAAGGTCACCATTATATACCACACTTTAACTTTTCACGGTCAGAATTTGGGGAAAGGGTGAGGCTTATATTCAGGCCAATACAGTATGCCTGCTAGTTGCATACATATAGAACTCTACAGTGGTACTTCGGGTTCAGAACTTAATTCGTTCCAGAGGTCCGTTCTTAACCTGAAACTGTTCTTAACCTGAAGCACCACTTTAGCTAATGGGACTTCCTGCTGTCGCCGCGCCACCACCACACGATTTCTGTTCTCATCCTGAAGCAAAGTTCATAACCTGAGGTACTATTTCTGGGTTAGCGGAGTTTGTAACCTGAAGCGTCTGTAACTTGAAGCGTCTGTAACCCAAGGTCATGGAATTATAAGAGAATATGGGGCACCATGCTGGTAGAGCTGGGAAGAAGGAAACACCATAGATTATATAGGCCTTAAAAGGATAGAAGAAGGAAACCGCCTGACTGGCTTGCCAACACCAGTGTGCCCACCTGTACCTCCTAGGTTTCAGAAGGTTTCAGTAAATATCTTCTCAAAAATCCACATTGTGTTACAGACTACTTGCTCTTCCTGCTCAAACCCTGTTTGCACTGTCTCTGCCTCTCATGCATTGAACACCCTCCCCCATTAAGCATGTCCACATTTCATTTGATGTCATGATCTGGACTTCTCTTCCATTCTGAACAGAAGGGAAATGCAGCCTCTCTCTATGTGTGCAGCAGTGGCTGAAGTAGGTACCTTTTACCCATTGATGGGAGGAATGACCACACTGTTTTGTGCTCCTCTCTCTCTCTTTGCACTGTTAGCTGTGGCAGCCATTTTGTGTTCTATCACACTCCCATAGCAGCCATTTTATGACTGGCACCATGACACTTCCTCAAAATTCCAAATGCGATCATTGGCCCAAACAGGTGATGATCACTTTGTTAGGAACTATTCCAAACTTGGCCAATGGCCAAAATATCCAATTCCTAGCAAAGCAGAATTGGAATTCTTGATATCCCTTGTCTGAAAATAAATTGGTGGTGGTTTCCTCATATAATTTCTATGCTTTTTTCCCCTTAAAAGGAATCACAACTGAATGGAAATTGTGAGAACTGTCCCAACGCTTTGTCACAGAAAACAGTACTTTTTAAAAATGGCTATAGGATTAATAATACCTTAATTATTATTACGCCCACATGCAGGATTTTATATATGTCTGCTATTCCTGTGACTCAATATCGTGAACATGTTTGGGGCATTATCAGGGAGTAGAGCTATAAAAGCCATGTGCTGCCCTGATTTTATTGCAGTTGTGAGCCAATGTCATGGGCAGCTCTCAATTTTTTCTAAATTGCCCAGTTTTGCCTCCAGGAACTTCTTAATATTGAGCTGGGTCTTCAAAGGGCAGCTGGTGTAATCATTGACCTTAGTTGGTGGGCAAGAAAGGCTCAGTGGTAATTTAATGAGCAGTCCTGGCTGAATGTTTAATTGTTCTCTAATTACTTGAAATGTAGTTCATTATAGCTCCTCATTATGCTCTTCCTTTCTTCCTTCAGTTTCCACTGGGGACGGGGAAGCTATATAAAAGTTCAGCTTGTGAAGGAACATATAGTTTTATCAGCTGAGGTGAGGACATAAAGATGCAGAGAAATTTCTTAGCTTTGTAAACAATGATGGCTGGTCCATTAGGACAAATCAGGCATTGCCCCACCAACCTCAGCCAGTCCCTACCTGCCTGCAGCCTTACATACAACCTGACTGAGGGTGGGGGGGCACTACCTATCAGCTTCTTCCTTTTTAGCCTCAGTTTTCTCCTTGTAGAACTCAACAGGAAAGTGGATGGAGACCAAACTAGGATTAGCTATCTGCACCCTTCATTTGCTGTGGCTCCACCTACTGTTGACCTCCCTGCCTTCCACACCACCAATTGCAATAGGGACCAGCCACCATTTCATCACAGCCAAATGGAACCCACTTGATCATTGGCAGCGATCCTGAACAGAGAGTTCTGAGGGGTGATGAAACTGACATAGGAGTTCCAAATTATCCGGGTCAAGTAACTGAGTCCCAACCCAACTTCTGCTTTTGTAAGGCCACAGAGCAGGACATTTTCAGTGGTGGCACTCTAACTTCAGAATGTAATTTCAAAACTGGCCCACCATAGTCCATCTTCGCAATTGTTTAAGAGCTATGTGGAAGCATGTTTACTGATTTAAGTACGAATAGGATATTTATTTATTTATTTATTTATTTATTTATTTATTTAGAAGAGGGGTGGCCACCATGATGCATTCCTGACTCACTCCAACTCCACCACCATGAAGCAAGCTGGCTACTCCCCACTGCTGTCTACAGGCTGAGGGCACATTTTTAATGGGGTTTTGCAAGTGATATTTTATGCATTGTGACTTGCACTTTTTTCTGATAAGGGTTGATAATTATTTTATTGTAATTGTTAAGAGTGGATTTATGTTTAATTATTATTTGCTGATGTTTTGAAAATTGATTTTATTGTGTATTATTATAGTCTAGATTGTTGAATATTACTTTATGTGATATAAGCCATTCCATTTTCAAGTTCTAGGGACGCAGGTGGCGCTGTGGGTTAAAGCCTCAGCGCCTAGGACTTGTGGTCGGCGGTTCGAATCCCT
The DNA here is from genome assembly GCF_951804945.1 of Podarcis cretensis. Taxonomy (NCBI): domain Eukaryota; kingdom Metazoa; phylum Chordata; class Lepidosauria; order Squamata; family Lacertidae; genus Podarcis; species Podarcis cretensis. The sequence continues at coordinate 54,789,942 of NC_137178.1, forward strand.
GCGGCGAGGTGCGCTCCCGCTGCTCGGTCCCAGCGCCTGCCAACCTAGCAGTTCGAAAGCACCTCCGGGTGCAAGTAGATAAATAGGGACCGCTTACCAGCGGGAAGGTAAACGGCGTTTCCGTGTGCGGCTCTGGCTCTGGCCAGAGCAGCGATGTCACGCTGGCCACGTGACCCGGAAGTGTCTCCGGACAGCGCTGGCCCCTGGCCTCTTAAGTGAGATGGGCGCACAACCCCAGAGTCTGTCAAGACTGGCCCGTACGGGCAGGGGTACCTTTACCTTTACCTTTACCTATTTTCAAGTTACATTTTATTATGACTTTTTGTATTGGATCAGATTATTTGATGGTGCGTGTTCTTTGCGGCATATTTTGTTGCTGTGAACCACCTTGGATATAGTAATATAGAAAAGTGGTATACAAATAAAAAGGGAAAGGAAAGAAAACCTGCTGAGATAGTCTGACACAGCCTTTGAGAGGAAGGATGACATTAGCTATCATCAGCACAATCCCTGGTTTCAAATAGGTCTTTTTTTCTGCTGCAGTGAATAATAGTCTGCCCTTCTTCACCCAAACAGCAAGAGACGTCCCTGCTTTCAAAGGTGCATTTGCATATGTGTGTACATGCGTGTGTGTATGTGTGTGCCGGCATGTCCATCCACTGCTGCATAAGGCCCACAGAAGCAAAACAGATGCCCAACCCTGATATAGAGCATCAAAGGTGCTATGTGCACGCACTTCCCTTGTTTCTTAAGGTTTTGTCATTTGATTGATTGCATTTTTATCTCCACTTCCTAGCAGGATCCCATCACATCCACTACCTTGTATCGTGAGTTGGGCTGAGAAAAGGTTGGATTCATTTACATGCTTAAGTATTACAGAAAGGCTCGAAGGGCCTTACATAGCAAAATTACAATTTAGAAACCAACAAGATAATACTAACAGCAGCATCAAAGGAGCCATAGAAAAGAATCTCTGAAAAGAGAACTAGGGGCACATACAAACAAGTGGGCTTTGATGTAGGCCTTCAAAGCTTGAGTGGCTGGAGGCAGATGAGGTCTGGGAAGGAAATTACAGTTATCAGGATAGTGATATTCCTAAACCATTGACAATTACTGGACATTTCTCGCTCCATCAGAATTTGGGAAAGATATGCATTGGCAGATGATAAGAGATCTGGCACAGACTCACTGGGACATTACTTGCTGCTGTGTGGAATGTGATTAAGTCCATCTGCTTTCATGGGGTCAGTTTTATGTCAGTTGAGCTAGTTATCAAAATGACTTTTCTGTCACAACTGTTTAGAAGGGCACACTGAAGGCTATTGTGTATGACATTATGCATGCAAAGCACAACAGTGGTGTAGATATTTACTATCTATCTATCTATCTATCCATCTATCTAATGCATATTTGTTCTGACAAGTAAGTATCATGAACGAGGCTGAACTGAAAGTATAAAGGCAAATTTTGGCTGGTAATTGCTAGGCAGTAAACATTTTTTGAATCCACTTCTTTCTTTTCAACCTTCAAAATCTTGGCGGTGGTAGCAGTCAGACTATTTGCTACTGCTGGATCCCATTTTAACACACACACACACACAGTTCCTTACCTACAAGATACCAGGGCGATGTCCGAAAGCACTGTCTTCAATCTGATTTGGCTTTATTACAATGCCATGTATTTATAGTAATGATTATAACACACACATTCACACACACACACACACAAGGATGCTCAAAGTAGCTAACAAAAATACAACAAAAACAATCCAGTCATTAAAGAAAAACAACAACATGTTTATTTTAAGATGTCTGAAGCTCATGCAAAGTGAAAGCTCTGGTCTTTGCTGGATAAAGGAAAAAAGTGGGGAGACAGTGCCTGGGACAGCGCAACAGCACTTTCCCCCCTGGTGACGCTCGGCCCGCTCTCACAGAACCCACCTCACAGAATTCCAATTACCTGAATTCCTACAAACTACCCCAGATTATCTTGTGGGGGACTTGTGTGAGGAAAACTTAATAATTTGGAGTCTCAGGCAGGATTTGATCAAATAAACAAGAGAGATTTTATTTAAAAAAGGAAGTTTATGACACAAAGTGGGTAAAACATAAGATACTTCAGATTATAATGTTATTTCACTTCAGTTCTTTCTCAGTTGTTGCCACTTAATACTTTGGTTCTTAAACAAGGTGGTACTTCCTGTCAGTTATACCCCCCTTTGACAACCCTACTCCTGAGGTACTCCAAGTAACAGACCCAAGGGATCACCACACCCCTCTTAACTGGTTTGGGAGTCTTCTCTTTCTAGAAGAATCTCTCCCCTCCTGACTGGAATGAGTCCAAAGTAGACTGTATTCTCACAGCTTCTACTTCTCCTGCCTCAGCCTCAGCCTCCTAGTTAATTCCTGGCCAATAACTCTTACAGGACACCACACACTATCCTTCACACTAAGCTCAGAAACTTCTTTCTCTAGCTTTTGATATATTCCTCAGAGTGGATGTTTCTACCCAGAACCAACTCTCTCTCCTCTCACTCCCTATCTCCCAACCTCACTCCTAACCTATCTCCCAACCTCTATCCCAACCTACAAACTGTCTCTCCAAATCCTCTCCTTTTCAACTACCTCTCCTGGAACCCCGGCCAATCAGAGGCTGCCATTTGTTAACTGTTTGCAGCCAGGGAAAAAGAAAAAGAAAACACCTGAGGACCCAACCTGCCCAGCAAAACAAACTTTTCCATCACAGTGCCCAATAGCAGAAGAGAGTTGTTGGTGGGGCAAACACGATGTACCTATTGACAGATCTCTCCTAAAAATCACCAAACGTACCCTCTCAATTTCACAGCCTGCAAACTGAGTGGTGGAGTTGGGATGGAGAGGAAACTAGTTCTGAACGCTCAAATGCTAGCATGTCTGAAGATGGTAATAAATGCAGCAATAAAGGGAAATATTTCTATCACCACTAATCTAGACAATGACCCTTCTTCAAGGAAGGACTGTGTTCCGTGTCAATTTCCAGACGAGTGAATGTCCCAGTTTACAGAGCTACAGCAAAGTTTCAGCAGATCATCTGTATGCGGACAGTTACCTCATCCCTAGCTCAAGCTAAAATAATGGTGCACAGAGTGCCTCCCCTTATGAGACTGGCATGCCCCAGTCATTCATCGTGTCCGTCACTCATTTGGAGACCATATAGCATCAGTTTCCATCGCAATGAAAGAATAGATCATACAATATATGCAGTGGGAATACTCAGTGGAAGTACACAAGACAAATGCCTAGAAAAACCCACAATAAAAAACCCTCATAAAGATACATCACTCTGCAGCGCAAGTACCACTAACCAAGTTAGTGCGATGGGGAATGGCCCTGTTGAGAATATTCTATCATCTCACTAGCATTATCCACAGTGCTGTGTCCCTTTGTTACTGCACTGAAACGTGGGCCTGTTTAACCTTCCAGCTTGTGCGAATATCACAACTGTCTCTGCGTGGAATGGCAGCGAAGCTTCAAATCCAGGCCAGAAATTGGCGGACCATTCATCAACTGAGCTGTTATTTTAATATCAGCGAAAAGATGATCCCCACCTCCACCTTCTCCAAAACAAAGCAGGGTGGGAAATGGATAGTATCGCCCCTGATGCGCGCACGCGCGCACGCACACGCACACACACACCTTGTGAAATCTCATTGTCCACCTTTTCGCTTCCCAGAAATACAGTTTTTCAGTTCACAGAGGAGCTGGTTTGCTCCTCAGCTTCTGTCAAAACACTCCCGTGACAATTCTGCATGCAGGTAATCCTTACCTAATCAGGGATCATGCTGTGAATTGATTAATATCAGAATAGCCCATCAGATTTGATTATGTGAAGAGGTTACTGAGGGCAAGTGATGGTAATGCACAGGAAATGATGGGCCTTTTTCTAGGGACAGTTGAAAGAGGGAGGTTTTCTTTCTTTTTTGCACTGTCACAGAACATTTACTAAAAACTGTGAGCAGCTTCTGTGAACCTTAACTCCTCTCTTTTGAAGTCTGGTTTTTGTGTCTGTATGTGTTAATATGACTTGCCTCTTGAATATATATATCTTGATTATATATGTAGTGTTTTCTTTCAGCTGTCAAACTGATGTATTTATTTTGTTGCTCTAAAAAACCTGTCAGCATTATAGCTCCTGGTGCTGCTTGAACATGAACAGTGCTGGACCAGTTTTGATATCCTGTGGTGCAATCTCAGCAGGAAGCCATGCCATCAGAAACTATATTTCTAACTCAATTCATTCACTGACAGCAGCCAGAGAAATCATTGTGTAATTAACATAATGGACAGCTTGCTGTAATGTGTTGTCTGTGAAGCATAGGCAAACATAGATTTTTTTACTTGAGCAGGCTGTAGTGAAGGCTTCTCTGCCACCACCAATAGTTTGGCATGTATTTTTTCCTGTCCTATTTGACAATAGGTTGCTGAGTTAGTGAGCCACTTGCATGTAAATCTTTCAAAATTCCCCTTGACAGGATAAGGAACAAATCTGGGTTCAAATGAGGTCACTTTTTGCCTACAACCTTGAACATAAAGGTTAACCATCTTAAACAGAGGAATTCAACTTTAGCAACAAACTGGCTGTGTCCTCGGGTCCTTTGAGGAGATCCAGTCGGGGAATATGTCTTCATGGGACTTTCTTGTAGGGTAGGAGATATCAGGTACATTCAGTCATTGTAACCTCTCTGTCCCACCAAGCCACTTGCTTCCTAAGGACCCAAACACACTTGGCAACAGAAATGCATGAATTAATCTAGACTCTCTTTAAATCAGGAAACCTTTAAAAACAAAACAAACAAACCCTAAGAGTTGCATTCCTTCAAGGGGCTACAGGGGCCACATTCCAGTGGTGGACTGGGCCACTGGGGAAAGTGGGAAAAACAATGGATGTGACTCTTACCTTTGCACAGTAGGCTACATTTCAACCACACAAATGTCAGTGATTTCTATACATACACCATCTCTCCATTCCCCATCTAGGCAAACAAGAGGCACTATCAGAGTTCAATGATGCATTCCAGTCAGGTGAAAGCAATCCACATGAGCACACATGCATGCATTCATGCATCCACATTTTCACATCTGGGTTGGCCCTGAACTGATCCCAAAGAAGAGGACCACAGTAGGTTCAGTGGAAGGTCTCGACTCCTGTTTTCCGGAGAGGTCTGATCCGTGATAAAAATGGGCTCTTGCATCTCCTCTGAAGCCTTAAAAATGGGAAATGGGATGTTTATTCAGTCAAGGGTGTTTAGAAGCCACCATCAGAATTTTCCCCACAACATGGGAAAGTGGGGATGGAACAGGTGCAGACAGGGTTGGTGTCATGTACACACTTTATTCCACATGTATTCATTTAAACACCTGAAGATTAGGGGTCCTAGTTATATTTTCAAAGCAAATGAAAACGTAAAGTTGCAGCTAGTCCTACAGCCTACATGATGCTAATATTATAAGCTGTCTATAAGGAGGGAAGCAAGTATTAATTATATTGCTTGGTGAGGTGTTTTTCGAAAAGGATGCACAATATATTTAAAGGATCACACTTCACTCAATAATACACACACCCAATTATCTAAGGACAATTTCCAAGCTCCAGCCTTACCATTAATCCTGCAAATGCCTCCAACTTCTGTGCAACCTGAAGAGACCGCCCAGCTGAGGGTTTTTAATCATTCACTTTAATGTGTGTGTGTCAGATCAAACAAAGCCCATGTAACATGAAATTTAACATCAAAAAGTCTTTTAATTCTGGACAGGGTTGTTGTTGTTTTTTTTAAAAAAGGTGGGATTTATTGTGTCACAGCTATCACCTAATAAAGCAAAAAAGGGTCCCAAGTCATTTTCGTGGACTTGGTTGGGTACTCGCAAACTAGGAAAATGAATTTACTGTTTGGTACATAATTGCTTCAAAAAATTGACAGATGTTAGTGGAGCTTTACATCTACTTTTACTTACTCTGTCGGCAGGAAATTTTGATGAGAAAAGGCTGCCAAGACTTTGGGAGAGCAATTAAACGACAAGCAAATTTTAAAACCAAGTTAAAGATTTGTGTCTGGATTTAGAGTTGGCTGCAGCAGCTGTGCTGCTTGGCTTCTCATTCATTTAGGCATTTATTTATTATTATTATTAAAACCAAACACTTTTCTTCTGCACACCCAAGTGGAATCTACACACACGTTCTGAAAATGCTTTTTCTTAAAGCATATTAAAAAAAATACATTGAATTTTCCATAAGGCTTGCCATCGCCTCTACTTAAAACGTTTTATTTGCAGCTGTATAGATGAGTCCCCAGCAAGAAAAACAGATTGCGATGTCTGTTGTGTCTCCATTGACTGGATAGATGAAAATTCATTTCCGCACCTGGGATCACCCACTTCATGAAACTCAGCATTATTGGAGCTGGAATGGTGCCATAATAATTATCAAATGGAGATTTCTCAGGACAACCCCCTGAAAACAACATAGGTAAGAAACTTCCTTTCTTGACCTTAATTTAAAATGTTTTACTTCTTTCAAAAATCACCATATGGTTTATACCTGATAAAAAATATTGTCACCCCTATTTCTCAAGTGTTCAGATATGGCCATGTTTCTTATTCTAACAACAGTGCAAAGTTAGCACCATGTGTGCAGGAAGGTTGGATCCTATAAGGGTTACTGCTTGCATGTCTGTTACCACCCGCAGCTCCTCATTGTAGTTGGATTAAGATGGGATGATATGCATGGGGGGTTATGCTAACTTTCTTGATTGATTACTTTCGCTTGCACAACAGAACTTCCCTTCTCTCTATACCCCTGGGCACCACCTGCACACACACCCCAAATCTGAACCGGGGATTGAAATGCACAAAGGGCCCCCTAAAGTTTGATGTCACCATGACAGCAAATTTCAAGTGAGAAGGATATAGGCTGGTTTCTGCAGAGCTGAGAAATCCACTGATCACTGGCAACAAATGACTCTGAATGGCATTCAGTTTGTTTTTCATTTCACATTTGCACAATATATACCCAAAGCGTGGGAAGATTAGCCTTCCCTTGGTAGCGCAAAACAAGAAGAGCATAAACAAGGTCAATGAAAATCAATATTGGGATTTATGTCTCCCACTTCAGCCTAACTATCAGTGAGGGACATCTACAGTATGAAAGAAGAATTAAGCTTGGCAATATCAAATCAGAGTCTCTCTTGCTTTTATTTGGAAAAAGAAAAGAAAAAGAACACCTCTCTGCAATTCACACAGAGAGAATATCCATACAAATGTGAAATGAACTGTTTGCTTTTTAGTATCACTGGCCAAGGGCATGAAATGAGAGGAATTTCAAACAAGATACCATCACTTGATAAAGCTGGTGTTCAACAAGCACACTTCACATAAGGACATAAGCACTTGTATCAATTTTGTCACTTCGGAAAGCAGCAGAGTCAGAGCATACCTACTAACATTTATCAGACGGATTACCGAAAGAATAACTTTACTTCTATTATCAGTTTGATATGTAAAATATGCACAACACTTTCATGGTCATGCATCTTTTATCGCAAGCATTCTGAACGCAGTGGGTTCACTACTTGATGAATATATATATTGATGTACACCCACACACACACAGAGAGAGAGAGAGAGAGAGAGAGAGAGAGACTAGGGGCTGTGCCCCTGCTCAGTCTGCTTGTCAACACCCACCTCATATTAACCCCCTAGCCTCTTCTTCCCACCCCATGCAACTACAGTGGTACCTCGGCTTACATACGCTTCAGGTTACATACGCTTCAGGTTACAGACTCTACTAACCCAGAAGTAGTGCTTCAGGTTAAGAACTTTGCTTCAGGATGAGAACAGTAATCGTGCTCCGGCGGTGCGGCAGCAGCAGGAGGCCCCATTAGCTAAAGTGGTGCTTCAGGTTAAGAACAGTTTCATGTTAAGAACGGACCTCCGGAACGAATTAAGTACTTAACCTGAGGTACCACTGTACTAAGTTCCCTTTTCATTTTCCTGACTCCATTTCTGAAGCCACTTCTCTCTTCTGTTCTGCAGCCGTGTGTTCCACCCCCATTTTTTTTGGTGGCACAGATTGTGGTGAAGTGGTTCGTAGTAGCAGCTGATAGGCATGGGTTTTGTAGGTGGATGAAGCTGAAGGAAGAGAAAAACAGCTGCTTATGAGACACTCACAAACAGAATGCAAGTTCAACAGCACTCATTTGTTCTCTCCAGCAATTGGTATTCAGATATCTACATCCTCTGATACAGGAGATGGCACACAGTGGTCATGCCTAGCCTTGATGAGTAGCTTGATCCCCCATGAATTCATGAATTGCCTGTTGAGAAAAACAAGTGGACTTGCAAGAGAACACTCAGCATTCCAACTGGCCACCTTCCTGGATTCTCTATTACATCCCCTGCTTTCTTTCTTTTTTATAAATATTTATTGAGGTTTTTTTAAATAAATACAAAATGCAAAAATGATAAACAATATAACATGGATCATGACACATTTTTTCCAAACTTCTTTGGACTCCCTCACGTCTCCCGCTCCCACTTACATCATTATAACCTTTTTCCAGCAATTTATCATCTTATTTACATTCTTAAATCTCGTTCAATTAATTTAATCTAATAATTCTCCAGAAATTTTATTTTTTTCCTCAATCTCACTTATCTTCAAATTCAAATCTAGTTCGATGGTAGGCAGTTATTTATGATCTAGCATCCTTCTTAGTCTTCTGCCAAGTTACAATACTTTTGTAAATAAATCTTGAATTTCTTCCAGTCTTCTTCAACCGTCTCTTCTCCCAGGTCTCGAATTCTACCAGTCATCTCGGCCAGTTGCATATAGTCCATCAGCTGCATCTGCCACTCTTCCAGTGTGGGTAGATCTTGAGTTTTCCAGCTCTTAGCGATAAGTATCCTTGCTGCCGTTGTTGCATACATAAAAAATGTTCGGTCCTTCTTTAACACCTTCTGGCCGACAATGCCCAGAAGGAAGGCCTCTGGTTTCTTAGTGAAGGTATACTTAAATACCTTTTTCAACTCATTATATATCATTTCCCAGAAGGCCTTCACTCTAGGGCAAGTCCACCAGAGGTGAAAGAATGTTCCTTCATGTTCTTTACATTTCCAACATTTATTATCAGACAAATGGTATATTTTGGCAAGTTTAACTGGGGTCATGTACCATCTATATATCATTTTCATTACATTTTCCTTCAAAGCATTACATGCAGTGAAGTTCAGCCCTGTGGTCCACAACCTTTCCCAGTCCTCAAACAAAATATTATGCCCAATATCCTGAGCCCACTTTATCATAACCGATTTAACCATTTCGTCTTGTGTATTCCATTTCAACAGCAAGTTATACATTCTTGATAGTACCTTATACATCCCCTGCTTTCTGTCTCCCCCCTCTCAAAAAGTATTCAATGCCTATTTGGCATGCTTAGTCCCTGTTTCCCTCCCCACCCCCCAAAAAACCCTATTTTTGTATTTCTGCCAATCTTGAGGTTCTCTCAAGCCTGCTGATACCTGCCTCTTATGTGTGGGATGGTTGTGGTTTGGCAACATAAGGTTCCAAACTCAGAGAATGAGGTCACTATTCATATACAGTGGTACCTCAGGTTACAAACACCTCGGGTTACAGACTCTGCTAACCCGGAAGTAGTACCTCGGGTTAAGAACTTTAGCTCAGAATGAGAACAGAAATCACGTCCTGGTGGCACGGCGGCAGTGGGAAGCTCCATTAGCTAAAGTGGTACCTCAGATTAAGAATGGTTTCAGGTTAAGAACGGACCTCCGGAACAAATTAAGTTCATAACCAGAGGTACCACTGTATAGGATTATGGATTCATTTGCTGAAGGATGCATTCCCTGCCTTATCAAAAGGAATTCTTTAGGAGCTCCTTGAGACAATTCCCTTTCCATCCTCCCATTGGAAGTAGCGGCTGCTAGAAGCCCATGCTAAATAAAGAGGGGAAGCAAATATATTGAACGGATTTAAAGGAAGTGTGATAATTCAAAACACGCAGGATAATTCGGTGAGCTGGGTTCCATGAGCATAACATCATTTCATGATGTGAGCCTCTTTCAAATTTTAATATTTCCTTCGTCCAAAATCTGCAGCATTGGCTACTGATTCCTAATAAAGATTATATTCTTTTATTGTTATTATTATTCCAAAGGGCTTATTAAAAGCCAAATATAAGTGAAGCTATAAAAGGGGAGGAAACAGAGAGTTGGAATATTCTTATTGCTCAGGGAAGCAGCAATTTAAGAATGGTGTCATATTACACAGAACCCCAAGGGTTGATGAGCAGGGATTTCTCCATGTTTATTTTTAGCTAGTAAGAACTAGTAAATAAAATAATCAGTGCCTGGATTTGATTCTTAACACAGTGCTTAAATATATTCCAAGAGCCAGGTCTTTATTTCTTATGGTGATGTCACAGACTAGCTTAATTTTCTGTTTTTAAGCTGCCCTCTGAGAGCTTAGCATTTATAAGACATTTTTCAGCATATAAACTGAACAAATTTGATCTGGCAGTTGTTAGGACTGAATAAAAGAAAAAGACCTTACAGTGACAGTTTTACTAAATCACTTTAGCAGCAGAACCCTAAAGCTGAAGTTGAAAAATATACTATCTCTTCAAAGGATCCTAGGTGGGAATGCCATCTTCTATGACACTTGGCACATTGTTGTGCTATTTTGCTGAAACTTTCACGAACTTTTAGGATGGTGCCTTTAGAAGCCTCCTAAGCTTTCTATTTCCTGTGCTTTCGTTGTAAAGTTTTGCGGTTTTATGTGCTGTTTTTCTATGAAGTATACATTTTGCTTGTGACTTTGCCTGTCACATACTGAACACATTGCAGAGATTTAAGAAATCAGGATTAGCATGCCATGAGATGCTCAAGGAATGGAAGGATCAGTTGAGTTCTATTCTTTTCATGCATATCATTTTCTTTCATTGTTCCATTCCATCCCATTGCCACATGGGAACAGCAGCAGACCCTCCAAGTGCCCCTATTTCCCAGGAACAGTCCCGGATTTACAGAAGCCATCCCAGTTTCTGATTTGATCCCGTAATATCCTGCTTTTCCTTAGGACATTCCTATTTTCATTGGAGAAATGTTTGAGGATATGAAGTTATGTGATTAATATATTCCATTCCTGGGGTGGGGTGTGTCTTCTGTTTCCTTTTTTATTTTCTGAGCAGAAGGCCATGTGAACATATTGTCCTTTCTAGAGCAGTTGTCTTCAACCGATTTCCATAGCAGATAAACAGGGATTCCTCAAGATACGACTGGATGTGAAAATGGTTCGTTGAAGGTAGAAATTATGACCACAGACCAAAAATAGAAAGAAGGGGCAGATTTTTGTGCACTGGTAGAACAAGCCCCGGCCTTGCTCACTGAAGCTCTGATGTTCAATCCCTGGCACATCAAATTAAAAAGTATCAGATAGAAGGGGATATAAGAAGAGTTGCTGTCAGAGTAGACAATGCTGGAGTACATGGTCCAATAGTTTGACCTTCTGTGGGGCAGCTTCCTAGGTTCTTAAATTTTGTGTAGAAGAGAGAATGTTGGGAGCTACAGCTTGGATGGCTACTGAAATCTGGCCTGGCTGAAATTCCCTCTCGTATGAAAGCAGGGGCAGACATTGGTCTTTTAGATTTCAGTAGCGCTCTGTGTGAGGCCAAAATTTGATACGCCTCCCCCTGCTTCTCACCTTCCATTCTGCTCAATTCATTAAATCATAGTTGTGATGCCCTGTGGCACCACTAGGCCCAGTGCAGCAAAACCAGTCACACCATCCTAAATCCGTCTGTGGTGAAAGGCAAAGGATTTCTGTCCTCTCTATTGCATCTTCTCATCCCTATTTGAGAGGACACCCTGAAGTCCTCTGAAAGCTTCTGATATAGAATTTTAAATTACAGAAACAAGGGCACAGCATGAAATCAGTTTGATTTATTTAAGAGCATTTTTCAAAGTCAAACAGTACAGGATGCTTTATCACAGATTTAAAAATGCTTAAGGAAGTACCATCTCTCTCACGGACACACTCCCTTTCTCTCTTTGCTGAGATCTATTTTCTAACATCACAAAATATGGTCAAGGTTTCAATATTTTTCTCTCTGAAAATGTTGGCACTCTCCCCATGACCCCTTCATCCCACCCCTCTTATCCCTGGTTTTAATAGTACACACACTTGATGATAAAAAGAGCAAGCACTTGCGAATGCAGATTTATATGCAATTTCCCTCATCATTCTCTCTCAAATCACAATGGAGCATGCTGAAGAGAGCGCTGTAGTCTATTCTGATAAGTCCCATGCTATTGTCAAAACTGAGCACATTGTTCTTTTTTATGGCATCAGGGCTGGTTGATACTGCATTTCCATTTCTTACCATTCAAGGTGGCATTCCAGCTGGCTTCAATTAGCTGGTTTTCAATTGCATTTGGACATCCCCACACATTACCCATTGCCAGCGGTGCAAACATGGGCATGGTTTTAAAAAAGGCATTTATTTATTTTTAGTGCTTTTGGAACATTAGACCCTTTAAATCCTAATATGCCTTGCTATGCTCTTCTGATGGATCTAACAATTTGATTAGAATTCTACATTCTGTCTAAAAGGCTGAAAGCTTTGCCTTTTCCTGTCTGGTGGAGGGTGGAAATGAATGGCCACTTGTTGCATGTGCAACTCTTTAAGGGTCAAAACTGGGAAACATATTTAGGGAGTAATACAATGCACAAAATAGGGACACGGGTGGCGCTGTGGGTTAAACCACAGAGCCTAGGACTTGCCAATCAGAAGGTCGGCGGTTCGAATCCCCACCACGGGGTGAGCTCCCGTCGGTCCCTGCTCCTGCCAACCTAGCAGTTCGAAAGCACATCAAAGTGCAAGTAGATAAATAGGCTCCGCTCTGGCAGGAAGGTAAACGGCATTTCCGTGCACTGCTCTGGTTCGCTAGAAGCGGCTTAGTCATGCTGGCCACATGACCCGGAAGCTGTACACTGGCTCCCTCGGCCAATAAAGCGAGAAGAGCTTCGCAACCCCAGAGTCAGTCATGACTGGACCTAATGTTCAGGGGTCCTTTACCTTTACCTTTACCTTTACAATGCACAAAAAGCTGGCATAAAGCAGTGTAAATTAAGCCATCATAAAGTTACACTAGATCTAAATTCTGCTCAGCAACAGGGCTGCTGCTGCTGCTGCTCTGCCTAAGCCTAGTGGCAGAGGAAGGGGGTGCAGGGGGTATGGAGCGCCCCAGGTGTCATCACTGAGGGGGGTGACAAAATGACAAAAATATGAGGTGTGTTTATTTATTTAAAAAAATGGGCTCACGAAACCTTTTAGTTCAGTCAACAAACGTAATGAAACGTGGCTGGCACTGGGCGCCACACCACGGAGGCCAGCACTTACCTGTTGGGGTTCAGAACTTACTGGGTTAATTTTTGTTCTGAGTGTGCCTCCCATTCTGACGTTTGAAAGGAGGGAGGAGCTCTACTTGTTGTTCTCTCTGTGTCTCTGAGAGAGAAGGACGCCATGAATGCTAGCAGTCCAGGAGAATTTGAGAAATGCTGAGCTGTAAATATTTGCTGCAATAAAGAACTGATGAATTTGGACATACAGGTGCTTCGTGTGTTTGTCTGGATACGAAGCAGACTGCAACGGTTTGATCCGCTGTGTTTTACTCTGCAAGGCGAAACCGGAGAAGAAGAAGGTCTGAGAGCAGCTTGGCTGGGAAGCGTGCCGGACCGCATTATGCTGGGGCTAATTGGGGCCATAAAGTAATTAGACAGCCAGTGCCAATTAAGATCTTATCAGATTTCGTCACAGGTTATGGAGGACCTAATTACCGCTAATAAAACTGTTGCTAAGAGTCTGCCGGTGAGCTTTGAAGTTTGAAGTCAGCTTGGCAATAGCTGGAAGACGCTACTGAAGCGGCAGAGGTCTGCGTTCTGTGTTTTGCCTGCTGCAAGAGGCAAGAGTTGCTGAGGCAGAGAGCTGGAAAAGCAGCTGAGAAATCGGGTGCCGGAGAGCTGGTGACACGTGAGTAGCAGCTGGGGCCCCGGGAAAGAGGAGAGAATGGCAGACAGCCAGGTCCTTGAGGACGTTCCGCTTGAAAAGCTCACTTTAAGAAGTTGGGCAACCTGGTCCAGAAGAGTAAGGGGTTGGTTTCTGGTTACTGGGCTTTGGGATGTAAGCCAGAAGGAGCCATTACCCCTGAATTCAAGTCCTGAAGGGACAGACGTTACTGGCTTTGAGGCTGCGTTGCCTGAAGATAGCCAGCAGAGAATGCAAAGAGAGCTTGCTATGCTAAAGGCATGTGTACATGCATCACTTTTGCCCAGTTTGGAGGGCGTAAAGTCAGCAAGGGCTGCCTGGGAGGTGCTGAGAAGTTTGTGTGAAACTTCAGCAGGAGGCCGGAGCCCTGAAGAAGTCATGCAGAGCCTGGAAATGGCTGTAGCCCCAGTCCCTGAGGTGCAAGTCGGGGGGGCTGAGAACTCCAAAGGCAAGTTTCAAAAGTTTTCCACTGTGAGTGCTGAAGTGAAACGCAGTTTCAGCGAGGGCAGGGCTGGCACAGAGTGCTCTTCCGGAAGAAAGGGGGCCAGGCCAGCTGAAAGGAGCCCTGGGCAGTATTTTTCCACTGGGGATCGTTGTCGTCCTCAGCCAAAGGCTGGAAAGCGGTGGAGAGCTAGACGCTTCAAGGTCGGCCACCTGGACAAAGTGAAGATAAGGCCTAAAGAGTCGCGTGGGAACGCAGAGGCCAGGCCGGTCTCCAAGGCAACGGAGGAGGCTACTTCTACGGAAGCTGCCAAGGTCCTGAGCAAGGGGGAGTTGGTTGCCAAGACAACCAGAGGGAACTGCTGCAGAAGCCCAAAGAGAGGGGGCAGCGGGACGTTTGTTGCCAGTATGGCATTGTTTGAGGACAGCTCTGAGAGACACACTGATTTTCGTTTTTTAATCGACTCAGGAGCTAACTGCAACCTGATCCCAGAGACCCCTGCAGTCGAGATGTGGAATTGCACGGCAATTCCGGCTGGGAAAACTGTTAAGTTTGCAAGTGGGGAAAAGAAAAATGTGAATAACATTGCAAATGTATTGTTTTCTGTTTTGCAGGAGCAGATGGAAGTTTGCATTGTGCCAGGAGTGCAACACTGTATTTTATCTGTGCCTTATTTGTTGAATAAGGGGTTTAAGGTTTGCTTTGAACATGATGTTTGTACAATCTCCAAAGGAGGGAAGCAACTGGTCAGAGTTGCAAAGGGGCAGAATGATCTCTTCATTCTTAAAACGTCCCTGGAGGGTGAGGGGAAGGTTGAGAAAGCACAAGCCCTGCGTGCTACAGTTCCCACTCATGTTTCATGTTCGTGTGCGTGGCATAAGAAGACAGCTCATGCTTGTCTTGAAGAACTACAGGTGCTACCTGAGGTTTCCAAAGGCTGTAGAATTGAAGAATGTGCAAGAGTCCTAGATTGTCAGGCTTGCAGACAGGCAAAGGTAAGAGGGTGCAGTTACCCCAGGGTGGAGAGGGTAACCACAAAACCTTTTGATCTTGTGCACATAGATCTGTTGGGTCCCATGAAGGAACCAAGTTTGGGAGGGGCCAGGTTTCTGCTGACGCTGCAGGATGATTTTTCGCAGAACACCTGGACACATGGTCTCAAATCCAAGGAAGATGCAGCACAGCTGATTAGTCGTTGGATTGAGGAGGTGGAACTAATGTTCTCCACGAAGGTGCGGGAAATTGCTAGTGACAGAGGTTCACAGTTTACTGGGTCTGCTTTGCAGAAGTTCTTTCACAAGAAAGGGATAAGTCACACAGTGACTTCTCCTCATTAGAGGGGGGTGGCAGAGCTAAGAAGTGAGGCTCTGGTTAAAGCTGCACAGGTGATGCTGTCAGATTCTGGGTTATCTCCAAGGTTTTGGATAGAGGCAGTTAAATATGTGAGCTTCACCTGGAATCGGTCCTACAATTCAGTGGTAGGAGACACACCGTTTTTCATGCTTCACGGGAGGAAGCCTCAGGTTCACTTCCTCCGTGCGTTCGGATCAACGGCCTCGCTGCTGGTGCCTGAAGCTTTGCGAGGGCCAGGTGAACCCAAGTTCCAGAAAATGATCTTCTGTGGGTATGAGCCAACGGCTCGTGCATGGAGGTTTGCGTACCCGTCAGGTGATCAGAGTAAGCTGCTGATCAGTAAACACGCTGAGTTCTGTAAGCAGGAGGAAAGGTCAAAGACCCCTGCCAGACGCGATATTCTTTCAGAATGTCTTTCCGATTCAGAGCAGGAAGGTTCTGATGAGGAGGAAGGAGAGCCAGGGGCTGAGTCTGCTGATGACGATCAGCTCACTGACCAAAGTCAGGAGCAGGATGGGGCATCTCCGCAAGTTGTAAAAAGAGAGCCCAAGAGTGAGCCTAGTTCTCCTGTGAGGGTAATTCCAAGGGTTCGAAGACGCGTTAAGTCAGAGGGGGAATCCCAGGATGCAAGGGACACGCCTGCTGACCACAGTGAGTCAGAGGAAGTGCCTGAGTTTGTGCCCAGGAGGTCCAGTCGCACAACGAAGGGAATTCCACCTGAGAGGTATCAGGCCACAGGTGCGTGGGTAAGTTTCGCACAGTGCGAATCTGAGAGTTGTGAGGATGTTCCACAGATGCCTGACAGGAACGCCAGGAGAGGGCGCAAGGCATTGGGGAAGGGATTGATCTCACAGAGGTCTGCAAAGGTACATCCACAGGTCTTGTCAGAATGCTCGACAAGAGGGGGTGTTGGGGTTCAGAACTTACTGGGTTAATTTTTGTTCTGAGTGTGCCTCCCATTCTGACGTTTGAAAGGAGGGAGGAGCTCTACTTGTTGTTCTCTCTGTGTCTCTGAGAGAGAAGGACGCCATGAATGCTAGCAGTCCAGGAGAATTTGAGAAATGCTGAGCTGTAAATATTTGCTGCAATAAAGAACTGATGAATTTGGACATACAGGTGCTTCGTGTGTTTGTCTGGATACGAAGCAGACTGCAACGGTTTGATCCGCTGTGTTTTACTCTGCAAGGCGAAACCGGAGAAGAAGAAGGTCTGAGAGCAGCTTGGCTGGGAAGCGTGCCGGACCGCATTATGCTGGGGCTAATTGGGGCCATAAAGTAATTAGACAGCCAGTGCCAATTAAGATCTTATCAGATTTCGTCACATTACCATGGGGCCTGCAGCATGTCTGAGCCATGCATCTCTCCTGGGAGTGACGTGGTCGCTTGAGCACCTGAAGGCTCCGCGGTGCCTGAAACGGCAGCGTGGAGCTTGTGTCTGTCCTCCGCCTCTCCCTCCACCACCCTATAGCTGAGGGGGAGATGGTGGAGAGGCTCCATGCAGCGCGCTCTACTCCCATGGGCACCAGGCACCTGAGCAGCTAGCTACACTGCTGCCTAAGCCTGGCAGAGGGGGTAAACAAACCCTTAAAATAATGTTCTCTGCTGGGTTGCCAGGTCACATGACCAAGCTGAAGGGGCTTCAGATCCTCTCTGGTCCTGCCTGTACCACACCCTCAGAATGCTTCATTGGGGGGACTTTCACTGGCCTCAGCTCAGCCAGCTCAGCCCTAACTGAACCAGAGATCCCCTGCATCCTAAGCTGCTCATCCCGCCAGCTCTTGCCATAAGATTTCCCCCCCCAAAAAAATATATGGTAATATTTACATAACTTTATTTATGTATATAAAAATATAAATAAATGACAGTTGCAGGGAGTCAGGTCTGGAATGGGACAGTGGTATAGGTGAATTAACTCTTCCTCCTGTCCATTTTCCCACAGAAAGCCTCCTTCCTTAAGCTTCTATTTGTCTGCAATTTGAGCACAGCAAGAAGTAATATTTTATTTATTTGATTACGTATTTCTTCACAGCGGTTCTTTTCTTTTGTAAAAAATGGTGTGGCAATTCACATAGATAAAATTACTGTGGGTGGCAGCACAAAATGGCTGCCATGGGCAGCAAAAGAGAGAGAGATAGATAGATAGAGAGAGAGAGAGAGAGAGAGAGAGAGAGAGATAGTTGCAGGTAGTTCATACTGCAAAAAGCCCTGTTTATTTATAAAAAATTATCACCCGCCCTTCACCTAGGGCAGGATACAGCAAGATAATCTACAATTATATGTGCCATTAGAAATGTAAAACAAGAACTGTGGTACTTCGGAAGTCAAACGGAATCCGTTCCGGAAGTCCATTCGACTTACAAAATGTTCGGAAACTAAGGTGGAAGTTCCTGCAGCCAATCGGAAGCCATGGAAGCTGTGTCGGACGTTTGAGTTCCAAAGAACGTTTGCAAAATGGATCACTCACTCGGGAGCCAAAACGTTTGACTCGCAAGGCGTTCAGGATCCAAGGTACGACTGTAAAACCATTCAAAGTGGAACCATTCAAAGTGGAACAGTAAAATAAAAGAAGCTGGGATCAATAAAGGATACAGGTTGTCATGTCCCAAAGAGGTCCGACCAGGCTGACAGTGTTCACACAGCAATAGTTCCCCTGTTATGGAGAGTGCTACTGAGCTACTGACCCAGGTGAAACAAGATGGTAGCATTCAAAGAGGGAACAGCTTCTCCTCACCTGAGTAGATGTTCTCAATTATTCTATTCCAGATTGCTCTAACTATGGTTTATGTAACATATGTAGATCGCTTTGAACATTCTAAATGCTATGTAATATTAATATTATTTTTTATTACCTTGCAGCAAGATAAACCACATTCCAGGAGACCCACCTGGAAAGCACATGGGCTGAAAGCTCTCTGTTGGAGAGGATAAATGACTGGTGAGCTATTTTTACAGGCAAAATTAAATTCCTCTTTCAGCTTTCTTCAGCATGAATTGTCTGCCATGACTTCAGTTTGACCTCAATAGCCAATTTACTTCTGATAAGCATTACGCTGTTGGTAAAACCGTGTCTTCACCTCCCTGTCTTCTTTTAACTCTGCGGCACCAAATATCACAACATTTACTGGTTATTATTGGAGCTGTCATTTTTCTTTTTCAATCTAATCACATGAAAGGCGGAACTTTGAGCAAAGTGAGAACTCTTCCATAGATGTTTTCCCTCTCATCTGTGATCGTGAGCCAAGGATAACATTTGACTCAGATGATACTCAAAACTTGCCTGTATCATATTAGATAGAGATGAGACAACCTCCTACTGGTCCAAGTCAGCCTGGTCTCAATTAGCTCAAGGAATTCTGCCAGATCCATGCCCTCCCTTTTCACTAGTCATATTCCACTGATGAAGCAATAACCTCTTCTCCACCATGAGTGATGAGTGCTGGATTCCATGGTGTCATGTGAACTACCATGGAACAAGATGATTTACCTGAATAGGAAAATGTTGTCTCTCCCAGTGGCCAACTTTATTAACATAAGGACATTTATTTTCTGCCAAAAGGTCTGTTGACAGTTTCTGCAGGGGTTTTTTCCCCCTGATTCCCAGAAGATGTCAATATTTTCTCCTCTTCAAAGTATGTGTAGAAGTCCTGCATATTGTATGGATCAGAGATGGGGGTGAGTGTCAGACCCAGGGGCCTTCCTATGTGATCCTCAAGCCACACTCCTCAGGATGACCCATCCGGTCTACCCAGGCCACACTACACACCATCTCTGCTTTCCAGCCTCTTTCAGGTTTTTTGGGCTGGCTGTGAAGTGTCCTACAACTCAGATAATGTCTCTTGCTTGCCTGCAAGGAGGATAGGAAGGGATCTACAACGTGCAAAACCAGCCAAATATACAGAGGTAAAAGTTGTATTCATTATTCTGCCTACTTTTGCCTCTGGCACCACCCGCCACCAACATGTGGTCGACCAAAAGTGATCTTCATTTAGTAGGCAAAATTTTTGGTTGTGGTCATTTGCACGATTATCCTGCGCTTTCTAAAGACTTTAAACAAAAACACTGAACAGCATCATTCTGAAGGGCCTTTTTCTATTTAAGAGTGCTGAAGACAAAATCAATCACTTTTTTTTTATTTAAAAAAACCTTTAATTCCATGAAATTTGTAGTCCAGTACATTTTATGTGGCTGAAGCATAGCAAGTATAAATCCGGAATTAGGTACGTATTTTCATTTAATAGCTGATGAGAGGGGAGAAAAGTCATCTTTGGTTCCAAACATTAAATCTGTTGACCAGGCTTAATCCATTCCACAACCAGGTGCACCGTCAAGGTACAGCCAGTTTAATTATGAGTAGATCAATCATCTGCACCTGGATTCTATTTCCCATTACATGCCATGGTAGGTTTAAACACTACATCAGTCTTCTAGGTTCTAAAATATATATATGATAGAAATTTGACGTGAGTAAGATAGATGGGGCCTAGTTTATTCATGGTGTCGTTTCCCATCAGTTACATGCCTGATAGTGTTTGCTTACTTTACTTTGCATATGTTACCCAATAAATATGTGTTAAAAGACTTAGCACCATTCTGATCTTCAGGTGTATAACTGTGGACATAGTGTTTGGTTCTGTGTGAATTTTGATACTGTTATGGAAAAATCTAGGTGTGAGGCTGCTCAGTCACCCAGCTCGTCAGGCAGAGCCCACGGGTCTCTGCGGAATAAAGGAAGGAGTCCAGCCAACCAGAGCAAATAGCTGTAGACCAAAGTTTATTGCGCAATAGGTTCAAAGAGCAAATTTGAACCCCGAGGATGGGGTGACTTTTAAAACTTTCCCACCATATCCCGGAATACAGTTCGTAGAGCATCATTGCTACATCACTGACATGTCACAAAAGGGGAGGGGTAGACAGGGGTTACATTAGTTCAACCTTGGCAAACATGTCCAGACAAGTCCTTGGTACAAGATTAGCATAAGCAGACATGGCAGGGCAAGACTCAGGTATAAGATTAGCATAGACAAATATGTCTTAAGTACCCACCACCCAAAAGTACAATAGAAGTTCCTTTGCATGTCTGGAGGCTGAGGCGAGTCAGGTGATGAGATTTGGCTTCCTTTGGCTAACAATGAGCCCAGCAATTGTCATCTCTGAGAACTTCCTGGAGTCCTTTTTCAAGGGGAAAATAGCTTTGGAATGGAGGAAACTGGGAAAGGAGTTGATTTTATATTATTTTTAAAGCTAGATAACTTCCCTGAGCTGTCAAGTTGAAAGGATACATTCAGGCATAATATTTGTAATATTTAACTTTAAAGATGTTGCCCCCCCCCCCCGTAATTTCCATAGCAGATACAGATTCTGAGTATCCAGAGGTCAAGTCTCAGAGTTCAGGTGTGCAAGCAATCGTTGCCCACACACCCATACTCAAAACATCTCAGTTGTGATGGGGAAAAGGTTATATTTCTTAAATGCAACAATAAAGAGGATCTGCAACCAAATTAAGCAAATCAGCCAATCAAAATACAGTCCGTAGTTCCCTGTCAACAGTGGGATCAAATCCCCAACATCTCCTGGCCATGTTTACAACAATTGCAGCTTCTGCCTCCTGTTGCCGTGTTGAACCTGTTAAGTACTGAAGTTCTCACCCTGTGCCAGCAGGGGGATACTGTAGATAGTTATGCAAATGAAGGATCAAAGGTGATGTTCAGTGATTGGTTAGTTTTAGAAAGTTGCAACAGTTACCTTGTTCTGGAGCTCTATATAAGCAGGCTGACTGAGCTCTTCAGTTCAGTTCTGTTCTGGCCTCGGAATAAACAAGAGCTGTTTGAAGAATCGCTGTGTCGTCTGATATGTTCGCCCACAACTTAACAGAACCTGTTGAGTTTCTGCCGTCCATGCAGCTGTTAAAGCACAAAACCACAGAAGTCCTACCAGGAAAGGGCAGAGAGACTATTATTTATCTAGACCTTTATATCCATCTCCACCCCACCCACCACAAAGTGGCTTACAACATAAGCCACCTAAGATAACATAAACCAGGGATGGACAAACTTTTTCCTGTCTCTGTAAAAAATGTTTATAGTATCTGGCATATACAGTGCAGCTGCTCTGTCCTGCTCACTGTGTGTATTAATATAGATATATATTGGCGCTTTTGATTCTCTTAGCAGGCAGTTAGATGCATTGTCCAAATCAAACTACAAAACTGCTTACAGCTGTTGGCCTTCTCATTTGCCTTCTGAAGTATAAAAGGCCCACAGACAGTTTTTTGCCCCATAGACAGAACATTCATCCATGCGTACTCAGGTAGCTGATGAGTCTGATAGTTACCTGGGTGTGACAGTTACACACTACACAAATAATGGCAGAGACAGCACATCCAGGGAGGCTATTCCCAGTGTCAAGTCTTTTATTCTTGATAGTTATTTGCAGAATCCCAAATGCATGGACTCGAAAGCAAATTGTGAAACATGAATAGTGTTACAATCTGGTGTGCCAACCCTGAAACCAAAAGCAACACATGATTCTACGCAGTTTCTCTAATATGCGTTAAATAGGTGGGGGCCAGGATATTAGAGGAGACATCATTATACATGCATAATTACTTTTTAAAAATGGAAATCTGTCAACCATCTCTTTGGCAGTGCACATCCAGTTGATAGATCCAGAATCTTATTTCCGGATGTGGGTGGCCTCCTTGGTTCAAGATGAATGGGTACAATCCAGAGTTGCAACTAAGGCAATGATTCTAAGCAGCCTTACTTCAGAATGATGAATACCGTAATCAATGTGACTTACACCTGAGGAAATGTGCTTGGAATTGAAGTGTTGTGCTCTTAACTGTGTGTCTGCATTCCACTGATGCCAATGGAATCGAGGCTTCCTTCTGTGGGTTGCAAAGCTGCACACTTATTCCAACGATGTCCACATTTGTTCCTGCAAAGAGGAAGTTGTGTTGCTAAGTGTCGATGAATTCTTATGAAATGCTTCATGGAATGGGTTCCAGAACCACACAGGGAAAAAAAGGCATAAAAGAAAAGCAGCACAAATGCAAAGTCATGACAAACCATGAATATATAGATAGCAAACAGCTGAGCCCTCCAAAATAGGCTGCAACCCTAACCCCACTAACCTGGGCATAAGCCCCACTGAATTCACTAGGACTTGCTTCTGAAAAGACATAGATGCATAAGCTATCAAAATGCTGCTGCATTTAGATTTAGGGGAAAAACAGTCAGTCTTAAAAGTTCAGGGTGAACTTCATTTCTATTTTATAGTCTGAAAATTTGCTTGAAGTTTTTGTTTAACAGTCTGTAAGATTTTAAATACCCATCTGTGGGGAAAGCCCACATTTTTCTGCTGGTCCACAGAACCTCTGAACTGAGAAGCTAGGCATATTAGGCACTAGAAGATAGTTACATACCACAAGATATTCCTGTGGTTTAGGCTTATTCCTATTGCCACGTCTGTATTTCAATACAGAGCTTTGTTGCCGGGTTTACGTAAAACAAAAGGAAACAAATCAGCATTTGCCAAACTTCCCCAGTTAAATTCTCATCTGCCCAAACTCATTATAGGTTGCCAATAAGCTGGTAATTATATATTGTATTGAGTGTTTTGTGGTTGAACTATTGGGAAACATCTCCCTAGGTCTAACAACACAGTCTTCTCTGAGCTGGCCACACAGTGTCATCTTAATGGTCCCAAGGAAGCAAGCCTTGCATAAAGAGCCTGACTGACACCAATATATATTTAATAATCACTTTTGAGGCAGCCTCCAAGAAGTTTCCGTCATTTCACTGTGCCTTTGGGGTCTGCACTTCACCCTGGCCTTCAGCCCTTCGCTGGATGCTATTATAGTCCCGAAAAGCTGACAGTACAGCTATTTGTCCATCAGCAAAACAGCTACTCTGAGGTAATTAGTTTTTGATTTGGGCATTTGTGAGGCTTCTTATGTGCTAAAGGTACTTCATCACCAACTCATTATTTCCGCCTGGGTGAGAATTGCTCACTTCTGTTACTCAGCACCAGTTCTTTATTTCCTATTATTATCTAAGCAAGTATAGTAATTTGGCATCACTCCCCCTTCTCTTTTCTTATTCTGAAGATGCTTCCTACGGCAGATTCCCCTCCCATGTTATCAGAATTTCAGTCATATAAAATAGTTTGTGTTAACTCAGCTAGATCTAATCATCTCAGAATGGATGACAGATTCCCAAGAGCATCATTATATACTGACAGAGGTCCTCCTCCAAGGACTCAAATCAAATCTTGAAACAGTCTACATCATCTGAGAAGGTAACTACTTCAATATTCTGTTTTCAGTTTTGAGATGGTGATAGGTTTGACAGTATTTCTGGACATATGCACTTGGGGAACCCAAACTGGTGTTATGCACACTTTTAGATTTCTGGCAGTATCATCAAAAGGCAGGTTGTCACTGGAAGATCTTAGGGATCACTGTGGGACATATTAGAAAACGTAAGTTAGACATGCTAGTACAAATGCTTCTGTTATTTGGTCATTGATTCAGTTCACATGTAAAGGTGAACCTACCTAATTCACACTTTTTCCATAACAAGAGGCAAACCAAAATATAGCCATTCATCAAGAAGTGCACTTCTCCAAATTTTGCAATGCAGTTATCCAGTCAATTAGCGTGTACAAAAAGGATATACAAGGGTAAGATGTGCACATAAATGTGTACCGAAAATTACATGCAAACATTATCTTAGGGGAGGGTGCACACAAAAAGTCTATTAGGAGCAAGGTGCACTAAAATGCTTATGAATTTGTGTCATAGAGCCTTGACATCTGTGACAGAAGAGAGGCTTAGAAGGATGGAGTGAAAGGAGAGCATTTCTAAAATTGAGCAGAAATTCACTCTTCTGTGCGTCTGATTTAGCATAGCACCTATCATCTGGAGTGCAATTGGCAATCAGTAAAACCATGGACCAGGAAAGAAGGGTTGCCATGTGTCCTCTTTTTCCAGGACGTGTCGTCTTCTTCAGGGATAAAATGTCTGTCCAGGTGGATATATATTTTTTATTATTATTACTGTTATTTCATTTTAAATTTGTCAAAATGTCTCTGGCTATACTTTCTGGATGAGCCATAGGCATAACTAGTGGTTGAAGACTTGATTTCCTCTTCTCTTCTCCTGCCCCCTCAGCAATATATCATAGCTTCTATAGCCTACATATAGTAGGGATATTTAAAATGAGAGTCATCATAGCGTCCTCTTTTTTGCTCTTCAAAATATGGCAACCCTAACAGGCCACCTAGGCAGTTCTGAAACTGATACCTGGTACTTGGCAATAGAAGAAGCTGCTTTTCACTGAATCTGACCACTGAGTCATCTAACTCCATATTGTCTACCAGGGCATTCCACAGCCTGGTGCCCTCCTGGTCTTCAAATCCCGTCCTTCCTCACCATTGGCCGTAATGGTGGGGGCTGGTGGGAATTGCAGTTCAAAACATCTGAAGGGCAACAGGTAGGGTAAGGCGAGTCTTGCAAACTGGCAGTGCTTTTTCCTGTCCTACCTGAAGAACCTGTGACCTTTTGCATGTCAAGCATGTGCCCTGGAGTGCTGTTTGAAGGGCTTTCTGGTCCAATTCCAATTAAAGATGCGTAAGAAGAGAGAGCAAATGTCTTGAAGCTGTCCATCAACAGTTAGCCGCTGAACACCAAGTTACAGCCTCTTTCTCTCTCTTATTGGTTTTACAAATACAAAGTTATAAACAAATAATCAAAAACTACACCCATATAAAGAAATTCCTCCAAATCACAGGACTTCCCCTCCATCCCCTCCATGGAGTCCCATTATCAACATTTATTACTGCATATTATTCCATACTCTAATTTTTATATCAAACAATATTATCCATGGTAGTTGTTAAACTACAAGGGAAATTAAAATCCTGCTAATGTTAAGCAGACCCCTATCTGCTTATAGGGGTCTCTTAAGTATCTTATCGATTTTTCCCATTCTTTTGTAAAGTTTTTATCCTCTTGGTTCCTGAGTTTTGCAGTCAATTTTGCCAATTTTGTCCATCAGCTTGGTTTGCCTTTCTTCTCTGGTAGGGACTTTGTCTTCTTTCTGGGCTAGTAACACCCAGGCGGCTGTTGTTCCGTACATAAAAAGTCTTTTCTGGTCCTTTAGGATGTTGGTACCTGAAATTCCTAGTAAAAAGGCTTCTGGTTTTTTAACAAAGGTTATTTTAAACATTTTTTTCCATTTCATTATATATCATCTCCCAGAACGCTTTTACCACATTACAGGTCCACCACATCTGATAAAAGGGCCTTTTTTTTTCTTTGCACTTCCAGCAGGTATTTGTACTTGCCCTATACATTTTTGCTAGCTTAGTAGGAGTCAAATACCACTGATACATCATTTTCATATAGTTCTCTTTCAAAGTAACTTTGCACTCACTATGGTGAGTTGTACTGTTTTTCTGTTAAAATTATAGTTGTTGTTGTTTAGATTTTTAGTCGTGTCTGACTCTTCGTGACCCCATGAACCAGAGCACGCCAGGCACTCTTGTCTTCCACTGCCTCCCACAGTTTGGTAATTCTTTCTAAATGTCAATCTATGTACATAGAATCATAGAATCATAGAGTTGGAAGAGACCACAAGGGCCATCAAGTCCAACCTCCTGCCAAGCAGGAAACACCATCAGAGCACTCCTGACATATGGTTGTCAAGCCTCTGCTTAAAGACCTCCAAAGAAGGAGACTCTACCACACTCCTTGGCAGCAAATTCCACTGTCGAACAGCTCTTACTGTCAGGAAGTGCTTCCTAATGTTTAGGTGGAATCTTCTTTCTTGTAGTTTGGATCCATTGCTCCGTGTCCGCTTCTCTGGAGCAGCAGAAAACAACCTTTCTCCCTCCTCTATGTGACATCCTTTTATATATTTGAACATGGCTATCATATCACCCCTTAACCTCCTCTTCTCCAGGCTAAACATGCCCAGCTCCCTTAGCCATTCCTCATAAGGCATCGTTTCCAGGCCTTTGACCATTTTGGTTGCCCTCCTCTGGACACGTTCCAGTTTGTCAGTGTCCTTCTTGAACTGTGGTGCCCAGAACTGGACACAGTACTCCAGGTGAGGTCTGACCAGAGCAGAATACAGTGGCACTATTACTTCCCTTGATCTAGATGCTATACTCCTATTGATGCAGCCCAGAATTGCATTGGCTTTTTTAGCATGCGTCATGTCAAGTTTGTGGTCAACCAAGACTCCTAGATCCTTTTCACATGTACTGCTCTCAAGCCAGGTGTCACCCATCTTGTATTTGTGCCTCTCATTTTTTTTGCCCAAGTGCAATACTTTACATTTCTCCCTGTTAAAATTCATCTTGTTTGTTTTGGCCCAGTTCTCTAATCTGTCAAGGTCGTTTTGAAGTGTGCTTGTGCAAATTTGGGGAAAACATTTGTCCTTTCTTGTCCTTTCTTTTATGTTGCATAAGTGACCTCCTTCTGCCATAGCCCTTCTTCTATGTCCCTAACGTCCAATACACTTTAGCAAGAATTTCAGGTCAAGAGATGAGAGCAGAATGAGAAGTGATGTAGTACATGTACCTTCCCCACCATAGGCTCTGGCTCTATGGGGTTGAGGCTCTTTGGGCTCCCTCAATCTTTTTTTTTTTGGGGGGGGGCTGCCCCCTTTGGTTGAGGCCAAATGTTGAGCCCCCTCAGTGATCTTCAGAAGTTGGCGCCTCTGTTCCCCACCAAGGACATGAATCATGTCAAAATATGAAGGCTTCTCTCTCTTGTTCATGGTGGTCAATACACAGTTGTTGCATGCTGGTTATATGTCAAATGATAAACTTATCATGACTCTTTGGTGCAAGGGAAGAGTTTCTAGATGTTGGCTTCACTTACATCACCTTTTCCTAGCTCCAGCTATAGCTAAGCAAGCTGGCAACTAGAGAAACTCGCTTCTACCCCCTACAGCTGTACACAGAAGACACAGTGGAGCTTCAACTGTGCTGATTGCCTCTTGCATAGAAAACTAGGTAAGCCCCAGACCCCTGAGGTGCAGACAGCCACTGAAAGCAAGAATGTAAGCAAACAAGATGATGGTTCCATATTTTTCTCAAAGGCATTTTTGCGAGGCTCAAAAAAGCCTTTCCACGCTGAAATTCCAGCATGTCGGAGATCAGCGTCACAGTGAAGCAAGTTGCTAATATAATCATCCTCAGCTGTTGTGAACTTGGCAAGATCTAGGGACTTAACACACGGTGTGTTGTTGATTAGCCAGCTTGACTATAAGCAACCGTGGCCTCAAGTGAAATTAATGCACAAACAGGCTGGATTACACACTGACAGAAAAAAATATATTATCAGACAGAGTGGGGGGGGGGGATACAGTTACTGCCGAGTGGCAAGCATAAAAATACATATCTTTCCCCTGCTGTAACTGACATCATCCTTTAAAAACAGCAAAGCTATACTGAGCGATGCCAATTAGAGGTTTCCAGATGCTAAATTCTGATTTAAGTTATGTCAGAGTGTCTTCAATAACTCTGTTCGGAATGAGTGGCTTTAGACATATGTGTTTGCAAATGAGGAGAGAATCATGACTCACAAAGTTCATGCATATATCTTGAGGGAAGCCTTTTGCTCGACTTTTGATTTCAGTTTCATTTCCCCCTTGAACGTCTTTCATGTCAGCTTGAGGGGGTGTTGGAGCACCTAGGTGAGACACTGATAAGAGTCTGTGCAGTTAGCTGAAAATGTCTCCTAATTTAATAGCCTTCCCTCGTAGATTTACACCTCAGCCTGATTTGATTCTTTCCAAGAAAGGGAGCTTCATCAGCCCGACAAAATTGTGCTCTCTGTGTTGATGCATAAGCTGCGATGACAGTGTTTTAATCAGGGCAAGGGAAAGGAGGGGAGCTGTTCAGAAAACACCCTTGGGTGTTCATTTCTGAATTCTCAAGTAGAGAATCATACAGCACACACAAAAAGGGGCAATGTCCTTGTGGGCAGTACTATCAGCACATCGGCCTGGAAATTGAAATCAAGAATATTTATTTTAGGGTAATATTTGAGTCAAAGGACAGTTTCGCTAGAACCAGTCTCAATATTCTTTGGAAATGTAGGGTCAAGAAATGGGTGTTTATGTTCATTTATATTCTGTGATGTGCTTTTTACATATCATGGTGTTCTGTGTGCTGCATTCCTGACAGACTTCTCTTCAGGCACTGACCAAATCCAGGCTCACTTAGTTTTACCAAAGTTGGTACAACATGCAAATATTTCTCCCCCACCTCCACCGCTGTCACCACCCTGAAGAACTTTGGTAGTTTCTGAGTTAACCTGAGGTAGTTTTGAGTTAACCTGAGTTTCTGAGTTAACCTGAGGTGAGCTTGGAAGAACTTTCTAACTTTCACTTATGGTATTTAAGTTCAAAGAACATTTTACTGATGTGCATGGAATTATCCTTCAGAAAACCAGTCTGCTGCTGGGTTCAATTTAAAGTGTTCATTTTGAAAAGTTGGCCAACTCTACTGTAGAATGTAATCCTATGCACACTTACCTGAAAGTTAACCCCATTGAATATAATCATCATTCTCATCTAATTATAAAGCACGGCAAGCCCACAAATGCATTTAGGTGGGGCTGCCTCTGAAGATGAATCAGAAACTTCAGCTGGTAAAGAATTCAGCAGCCTAGATGCTCAATGGGGCAAGATGGTCTGAGCATATAACGCCAATCCTGTTCCAACTGCAATGGCTGCCAATTTGTTTCTGGGCTCCATTCAAAGTGCTGGGTTTGACCTATGAAGCCTTAAGTAGCTCAGGACTGCAATACCTAAGGACCGCCTCTCCCCATATGAACTGACCCAGACCCTGCAATCATCGCCTGAGGCCCTTCTTTGTGTGCCTCCTCCACAAGAGATCCAGAGGGCAGCAATACTAGAACGGGCCTTTTCTACAGTGGCTCCCCACTTGTGGAATGCTCTCCCCAGGGAGGCTCACCTGGTGCCTTCATTGCATATCGTTAGGTACCAGGCAAAAACATTCCTGTTCTCCCTTTGGCTAATTAAACAATCTATGGCCTTTTAAATGGGGGAGGGGGGTTGTTTTTGTTTGTTATTGTGGCATGTATTTTTGTGTTTTTTATATTGTAAACTGTGGATGAATGGGGTATAGAAATTATTATTACTACTAGTACTACTACTTGGCTGAAATAAGAAGAAGAAGAAGAAGAAGAAGAAGAAGAAGAAGAAGAAGAAGAAGAAGAAGAAGAAAATTTCACTGCAAGGTATGGGAAACCGAATATTGAAGGATGGCTGTGTTTCCATTCACATCTTCTTTCAAAAAGTACAAATTAATTGACTTGTCTTTAAATGTGAACCAAACTGGATTTCTCTCCTATCCCTGCTATTCTGATCTCCAACTAACATTTACCTGCGGTGTAATCCTAGACATATCTGCTCAAGAATAAGCCCTATTGAGTTCAGTGGAACTTATTTCCAGGTCAGTGGTTGCAGCCTTTATCAGCCAGTTCCTTCAAGTTCAGATGGATCTAGTAGGAGGAAAAATGCACCTCAATTCCATTATCTTTTCTTATGTTATATAAAAAAAGGGGGGAATGCATGGTTTGAAGAAGATTGAACTGTGGGTTGCGAAGCCACATGCCCATGTACAAAAGATTGTCCATGTTGCTTGCACTGCCGAACTCAATATGATGAGCTGTTCTTTGTTAGTATAAAAACATACCAGTTTCTATGTAATATATTATAGGGTTGCATTTGGCTGTTCACCAAATGACCTTCTAAGCTAGCAGAGGGACTGAGTAAGGCATTTCTAACAGAGATAGGAAAATATCATTACTCTTGTATAGACTGTATGCAGTCAATGCACTCTCTGGAGTGTCTATGCATGAGCCTCACTGGTGACTGACAATCCCAGCCTAGTCCTGGATATATGGGTACAGTATTGTAGCTTTATACAATAATACTAAAAAGGTATTCAGTTCATGTGTGTTGTATTGAACCATGGGTAGGCAAACTAAGGGCCGGGGGCCAGATCCGGCCCAACCGCCTTCTAAATCCAGCCTGCAGACGGCCCAGGAAACAGCATGTTTTTACATGAGAAGAATGTGTCCTTTTATTTAAAATGCATCTCTGGGTTATTTGTGGGGCATAGGAATTCGTTCTTCTTTTTTTCAAAATATAGCCCCCCCCCAAGGTCTAAGGGACAGTGGACCAGCCCCCTACTGAAAAAGTTTGCTGACCCCTGTATTGAACCAATCTTACTATAGCCCATGCTTAACCATCCCGTTCTTGTTGGATGCAATTTGTTAAAAGATTCCCCGCCAACACATATCAATGAAGGGTAAGGATCCATAAGGGTAAATGGGGGGTGTTTCCCCACCAACTTCAGTCTGCCCTCTGCCAGGCCCCATTTGCCTGCCTTCCTACTTGCAGTCCAAGGATGGCACGGCCTGTCAGCTGCCCCTGCCTTAGTCTCAGTGTTGCCCTTGTACAATTCTGCAGGGAAGAGGATGAAAACCAAACCAGATCTACTAGGCTCTGCCTGTCATTGGCTCTGGTTCCGTCTGCTGTTGGCCATCCACCCTACCAGTCCCAATGGGTGCCAGCCTCCGTTGTGACCTATTGTATGCCAAATTCTATTTCTGCACTATTATCCAGGCTTGATGTATCCGGATATCAAGTGTGTGTGCTGGGAAAATGTGATGCCTCTGCGGTGGAAGCGCTCTCTTGACAGAAGACATGCAGACTGTGTGTAGCAAATGAGAAACAAATGTGGATGTGGAATACAATTCATTAGTTGTGTGGAAAGACTCTCATCCTTCTGGGATTAGTTTGATCCAAGACAAGCATTATTTCAAATGAGGACCTTTCTCTTGTTAACATAGAAGTTGAGAGAGTATGGCGGTAAAAGAGATCATTGCTTTTCTTGTTTTGTCTAAAAGTAATGTTGTTTACATATATTTTCTTTTTTTGAACTGTTAATATACAGTAAGTGAGATTGTTCAAAACTTGGAACAAAAGAAAAATTAAAATTAATCTAGCCTCGCATTTCAGCCTTGCAAAGTCAATCAAAAAGACAATCGGAACATATTGCATTTTGCAAAAGAGGGCGGGGGAGACTGAAGAATTTCCTTGCTTATTTATCTTGCATACAAAGATTGGAATTGAACAAGAACATGAATTGCACTGATAGCTACATGTAAAACAACTTGTAGAAATGTAGGCAGGGGAAAGATGCAACAGGGAAATACAGGGGAAAACAATTAAGTTTGTACAAATCAGTAAACAGCAGCGATAGAAATAAAAATCTGAGAGAAATCAGAAGAGACAGAGAAGCAAACAAACAAAGGGAGGGGAAAACAGCAATTGCAAAATACACAGGGGCTCAGAAGTACTTTTCAAAACTCTAAAAGTAAAGAAAGAGTTTTGTATTCTTTCCATGGGAAATCCATTTTAGAAATGGAGTGGAAATTTAATTTGAGGCTATGGATTCCCCTCCAAGTGGCTGGTCAATACCAAGGTCTGCTTTTCCATGCCTTGCCTTGTCTGCTAACTACACCTAGGTCACATCTACACCATGCAATTAAAGCACTATGATACCACTCTATACAGTCATGGCTTCCCCCAAATAATATTGGCATCTGTTTGTTAAGGTTGCCAAGAGTTGTAAGCTAGCTTCA
This sequence comes from Podarcis cretensis, assembly GCF_951804945.1. Classification (NCBI taxonomy): domain Eukaryota; kingdom Metazoa; phylum Chordata; class Lepidosauria; order Squamata; family Lacertidae; genus Podarcis; species Podarcis cretensis. Next base: position 54,822,521 of record NC_137178.1, read on the forward strand.
GCCACAGTTCCCAGAGTGTCTTAACAACCTATCCCTCTCCATAGGAAATTCTGGGAATTGCAGCTTTGTGAAATGAATAAGGTTCTCCTAACAATTCGTAGCACTCTTAACTAAAAGTCCCAAAATTATTTGGGGGAAGCCATGCTCGTGTAAAGTGGTGTGATACTGCTTTAAACAAATGGTGTGGATGTGGCCTTTTTCATTTGGAATGCTCATGGAATAGCCAGTAAATCAGAAACTTTCAAGTATTTAGGATAGACCAGGCACGTCCAACTGGTCGATCACGTTCTACTGATCTTTGGTGAAGTCTTCCCAAAAAAAGCTCAATCCAATGGGTAGATCACTGCCAGTTTTTTATATAGTGGGAGTAGATTGCAGTCTCTTGGGAATTGGACATGCCTGGGATAGACCATGATTTAAATACACCCATGAAGCTTGGGATCTCTCCAGTAGATTTATAGATTACGTTGGAGAAATCTAATTGGATAAACTTAGCACAGGAGGGCTTGATGATGGTTTTTCTAGGACAGGCATTGCAACAGTACAAAACATACCTTCCATACTCTGAGCCTTTATGTAGCACTGCCCAATAAATCTCCCAGGGCTTCTAAAGTATAAACTTTCTCTCATTTTGCATCATTCACCAAACAGACAACATGATTGATTTACAGTGGTACCTCGGGTTAAGAACTTAATTCGTTCTGGAGGTCTGTTCTTAACCTGAAACTGTTCTTAACCTGAGGTACCACTTTAGCTAATGGGATCTCCTGCTGCTGCCGCACGATTTCTGTTCTCATCCTGAATCAAAGTTCTTAACCTGAGGTACTATTTCTGGATTAGTGGAGTCTGTAACCTGAAGCATCTGTAACCCAAGGTACCACTGTATTCTAAAGTCACAAGCAGAAGGACCACTTTTGATTGTGTGGATCAGCCCTTATACTCCCTAGCTGGTTTTCATAACCTTTTCTCACCAGTTGTTTATGACTCCAGGTCCCTCCCCTCCCCCCCCAAGTGTTGCTCCCTGCCCTTCACCAGGTTTCCAGATCAGTCCCACAGATGGGAAAGTGTCTTTGAGAGGTAATATTCTCTTTTATCTGATTATCTGATAATTGACTATTATTTTTGCCCCAGAGGACTGGATGGTGTTTTGACAAGGACAATGGGATACTGTACCCATTTATTTCCACTGAAATGTCATCTATCCATAAAAGGATTCTAAAAATGGTTTGATGTTTGACATGTGGAGTGCCAAGCTGACACTGAGTAATTTTTCACTTTGCTTCTTGTCTGTTCACTGATTGTAACACTGCTGACCGAATGGACATTGCCCTTGACAATTAACTGAGCTGTAAGCAAAATGAAGAGATTTTTTTTTTTTTTAATGGAGCCCAAGATGCAATTTATTGCAAAATGCCTTTACAGATACTGGTGGAATTACATGGTGTGTGGCCTTTAATGCTCCTGAGGACTCAGGAGTCTGGAGGCCACATTTTGTACAAAATGCATTTGGAGGTGGAGGTCTTTTCGTACAATTTTGACAACGGGCCACTTAGATGATACCCATCTTGTTGGCAACATCTAGCACATCATAGTCTGGAGCAAGGTGGACATAGGCTTTCTTCTCACCGTCAGGCCTGATGAGCAAGTTGACCTTTGCCACGTCAATGTTGCAGAGCTTTTCGACAGCCTGCTTGATATGGTGTTTGTTTGCTTTCATGTCCACAATGAACATGAGAGTGTTGTTGTCTTCAATCTTCTTCATGGATGATTCAGTGGTCAGGGGGACCTTGATAACGACATAGTGGTCCAGCTTGTTCCTCCTTGGGATACTTGGGGTGCCTCCGTAAACGCAAGGTTTTCAGCCTTTGGAAGGTAGGGGATATCCAGATCTTCTTCTTCTTGTGACTGTGGACGCCTTTCAGGACTGCCTTTTTAGCTTTCAAGGCTTTGGATTTTGCCTCGGTTTTGGCAGGGACAGCCTCCTCCTTCACTTTCAGCATCATTTTGAAAAGGAAGGTGAAAAAGGAGCTGAAGTGAAGAGATTTTCGAACAAGAGAGGTGGTATGTAATAGGTTTTAAGATATCAATCTCTTGGTCCACTAAATCCTTCAAACCATTTTCTCTTGGAACATATTGCATATTTATTTGTTTGATATATTTGTAGTCCACCCTTCACTCAAGAGCCCCTGGGTGGCAGACAATAACATTAAAACCCAAGTAATTATAAAAATAGTACATAGCAAATATGATAAAATTAATGAATTTCATCAGAGTAAGAGAAGGGAGGTAGGTTGGTGGCCCTCGTGTATTTTTTGGATTTTTTATTTTTAAAATTGAAGTATTTAAAAAGAGATATGTGTGGGAGGGAGAGGGGGTGATTGTTATGTATGTGTGGTGTGTATGAAAAAGGTTGGGGTATGTTATCTAGGGTGGTCAGAAAGAGGGATGCTCTTGGAGAAACGGGGGGGTGAGGAGAGATGTGTCACTGTGTATATGCGAAACGTATGACTGGATATGTGATAGAGATATGTATGTGTGTCTGTGGTCTGTATGTGTGCAGTGAGTGTGCTATGTGTGTGTGAGAGAGTATGGTGTACCTACATTATCTATCTATCATCTATCTATCTATCTATCTATCATCTATCTATATATTTTCTGGTTCTGTGGAATGCTCCCTGTTATCAAACAGCAATGGCACCATTGTCTGTGAAATCTATTTTGTGTGTGCTCTACCATCAGGACCAACAAGATATAGGTGACTTCCCACAGCAAGCATGAGGTTGTTGGGTGGGGCGAGCAGCAGTGACTGTGTTCTCAGGGGCAGATCTACTATGAAACTAATGAAGCTTAACCTTCAGGGCCCCTGATCTTGAAGCGGTCCCAGAAGTGACTTTAATCCACATTGCTTAAAATCTTGGGGTCTAATAGACCCAGTTGGAGTCACACAACTCAAATGGATTATTTTTGTTAGTTGTATATATTTCAACAATCCTAAAGTTTGAGAGTCAGTAGCATAGATGTAAAGCCGTGGTGATCTGTCGTGGAACAACCCCATTGTAAATGACAGCAGTGGCTACCCAAGACATCATTTCTGGTTGCAAAGGGGCCCCCATAATGGTTCGAGCTTCAGGGCCCAAAAAATGTAGGCCCGCCATTGTGTATTCTGTCATTTGTGTTGTGCCTTGCCCCTGTGGCAGCCATTTTGTGACTGGCACCAACAGCATTTTCTCAAAATGCTAATGGAGTCCACTAGCTCAAAAAGGTAGAGCTTTATTTTAATATAATTACTTCATGTATAGGTGAACATATAATTACATACTCATTCCTCAACCGTAGGAAATTATGTTCTACCATTTCTCTGATGAAAATAGGGACGTCCCATTCCATAATGATAATTTTACTATTTATACTCCACACATCTTATTGGGTTGCCTCAGCTACTGTGGACAGCTTCCAACATATATAAAAACATAATAAAAAATTATTATTATTATTATTATTATTATTATTATTATTATTATTATTATAAAAACCACTCCCCTATACAGGGCTGCCTTCAGATGGCTCAGGGGTCAGATAGCTCCATACCCTCCAACATTTCTACAATAAAAATAGGGACATCCTAAGGAAAAGCGGGACATTCCGGGATCAAATCAGAAACTGGGACTGCTTCTCTAAATCAGGGACACCCCTGGAAAATAGGGACACTTGGAGGGTCTTTTCTCCATTTTATAGCATGAGATATTCTTGTCTCTGCTTACTATGGTTTTATTTTTAATGGCATCGGCAGTCATAAGAACAAGCTTCAGACAGAATACAAGAAGAAATGGCAAAATGTTTCCAGCCACTAGAGAACATTGTCAACATTGCAAGCTTCCCAGAGACCTTATATTAAACAAGAGTTACTTTGTTGACTATACATCACTAGGAAAGAGGCGTCCCATAAACTATCCCAGCAAGTTCACAGGCCCCTATTTGCGTGAGTCATGGGCTTGGCCTCTGATTAGGAGAGTTTAATCAACCTTTAATATGACACAGATACAATGCAGGGATATTTCTCCCTTGCATGAGTAGGAGGGACCTGTTGCGTAATTCTTTAAAGCTTTGTGGCATTTCCCTTAAAGTGGCAGTGGAGTTGTCAACCTCCTTTTTCTACTCATGATAAAATTCACCTTGGGGACAGTGACTGTACCTGTGGATGGGAAAGTAGGAAAGAGGCTCTGCATGTCTTGGAGAGCCCACTCATAGAGAAAAAGAGAGAGAGAGAGTCTAAGAGGACAGTTTTTGTGCCATGATAACTTTTTCTCAAATACGCTTTCACAGGCTCCATGCCGTGCTGATGGATCTTAGTGAGCGTCATTTTGTCCTATCAAATAAAATAGAGCCTATAGTGCAGCTGTGATCTGATGTGTCTTTTGCAAAGGCATTTCCACACACGACTAAACACAGTCTCCCTCCCCTTCCCCTGCATCTGTAAGGCAAATGTAAAACCTTCACAAGATAGAATATACATATTTTCCTTCCTTTCTGTCTTCTATGAATAATATTAATGGGATGTCACATTCAGATAACACAGCCAGCCTCAAATTGCTTTAGTGTCATATGAGTGGCATTAGATTTATATCCCCCCAGGGCTGTCTTAAGCATATGCGGTGCTGGGGTGCAAAGATCCACCTAGCGCCCCCCCCCCCAGGTTGCCCAGTCCCAGGTGTGCAGGAGGGTGAAGCCAACCAGCCACCTCAGTGTGTTACTGGCTCAGTCGGCCCCAAATTCACAGCACAGAGCTGCCCGCAGCAGAAGAGCCCACAGTGGCACTCCGACCGATGGGTGGGCTCTTCCCCAGACTCAACTCTCAGACCCCAGACTCTCAGCCCAGCGCCCAGGTACCCCGCACCCCTAGCGCCTATGGGTAAGCCGGCCCTGTTCCCACCTTTCCTCAAGGTGGTGTGCATGGTTCTTCCCTCCCCATTTTATCCTACCCTGTGAGGAAGATTAGGCTGAGAAACCGTGACTGGCCCAAGATCAACCAGTGATCTTCATAATGGAGCGGGGATTTGAACACTGATCTCTTAGGTCCTAGTCTAAAACTAACTACTACACCATGCTGGCTCTCTGTGGTGAAGAAGGAGCCGGGGCTAGCTGGCAAGAGCAGTGACGATGATGATGATGATTAACAAAAATACATGCATTGTCTCTTTTTCAGGTTGTGTTTTTTACAGATCAATTACATAAGAGCAGTAATGGGTGGGAAAGTTGGGTACCTCACTGCTTGCTGAGAGAGATGAAAGTGCCGGCCAGTGAATATGGTAGATTTTCACTGTCTGCTGCTTTTTCGAACAGGACACCCAAGAATATCTGTAGTAGCATAAGATAATTATTCTATATTAGGAGGACTGAATGAGGATTCCTTGTGTGAGTACCCCCAAAATAACATATCTAAGAGAACATATATGTGACGCTGCCTTCTATTGAGTGAGTCCATCTAACGCAGCTTTGTCTATCCTGACTGGCCATAACTCTCCAGAGTAAGCTCAGGGCGTTCTCAATACAGTGTGTGTGCTATGCCGCTGAGCTATGCAGCGACTTCAGCAAAACAGTCTTGTTCACAGCAAAGTAAAATGTGATGTCTGACAGACTATTAAAAGCAAAATCTAGTTTACTGGAGGCCAATGGACAAGGGAAATGGTTCTTTGGAGTTCTGTTCCAGTCTTATTTGATGTAGCATTAAATTGTCCTCTGAGTGAAGCTGAAGAAAGCTGTCCTAAAAATATCTCATTTTCATCTGTTCCATTTTGCCTATGAATTATAAAAGAGATTTGTCAATACTGAAACAAGTGGAAAGGATTAATTCAGAAAGAGGGAATGGGTTTTAAAAGAACAGCTTCATTGGGATAAGAGAGCCAGTGTGAAGTAATGGCTAGAGAGTTGGGCTAAGACCCAAGAGACCAAGGTTAGCCATGAGGCTCACAGGATGACCTTGGGACAGTCAATCAATTAGGCTCTGCCCAATCTACCTCACATTGTTGCTGTAAGGATATAATAGGGAGAATAACCACCTTGAGGTCCTTGGAGGAAAGTTTGTTCACCATCCCTATTCCATGTAATGTTGTGCATGGAATGAGTGGCAGACACTAAATAAGTGACAAGTTCTCAAACTGCTGCCATTTGATCCTAACTTCCTTAAATGCTGCATGGACCAATGTAGACTTTTTAATTGGCAAAGAATGGCCCAATTATTCTCAGAAAAGGCTTAAGAAAACTGTGCTGACCTGTGATTGTTTGTTACAAAGCATGCAGATGGGATCGTGACAAGCTCCACTTAATGCATCAACTCTCTGCCATAAAAGAGAAGCAAACGAATTGTTCCTGAACGGGAGCCAGCTGTTTACTATAAATACACCTTGTATTTCCCAACATGCAACTTGAAATTGAGAGACATATAATTCAAAAAGAAGCGTCCTTTCACGTTCTTCAGATGAACAGCTCTACAAATCAGTCAGAGTCTTTTGAAGACTCAATGCATCTTGGCGGTTTTAAAGCTTCTTATTTGCCAGGCCTGCAGTTGCAGATTATTCAAAGCCCTCTTTCCTAGAGAGAGTTTCCCATAAATTATGGTTGCAGTTGGGGTCAGGTTTGTTCATCAACTTCTCTGCAGTAGTTATTAGAAACAGAAATTGGCTGAGCCTTCTGTTTTACCTCAGTACCATAGCACTGAACTGGGGAAAAAGATGATTTGATTTCTGACCACAGCTGTAATTTTTCATTCCCAGAGAATATATATATATATATATATATATATATATATATATATATAATATGACTTTCTAGCAGCATTCCCTTGAGAAGGCATGTTAAGCTCTCCAGATGTATATAGTGGATGAAACATTACAATGTGTTTGGGGAAGACAGAAAGGGAAATATTATTGAGTTAGGAAATATTATGAACCAAAAACAAACACTCAAACCACCCCAGAATAGTTTTGCGCTATTGATCATCTTATACATCATTCCCTGTATGTAACACACGAGGAAATTAAACATCTTCACTTTTTCGTTCTTTCTTTGGTTGTTATTTGTGTAAGGAAATGGAGGCCACCGGTGAATTGGGAGGTGATTTAAACCTGAATCTGTAGTACATGGTTTCTGGAGACTGTTTGGTGAGGAATTTCAGGCCAGGAGACAATAGATGGAGGCATGTCACAAGCTATGAAAGCTGAATGTTTTGAAAAGGGAATGCTCAAGCAGTCGAGGCAAATACCCAGGATGCAAGGCAGTATGGAAAGGGGGAAAAGCAGGGGTGAATAGTATTATTATTATTTGTTCATGTATTTATGAAAATTATATTCTGCCCATCCTCTCAGGGTGGCAGAAAAAAAGGAGATGAAATATCTTAAAAACAAGTGCAATATATATGCAGACTGGGAATTATCTCAACCAAAAAGGCTTGTTGAAAGACTTCTTCCGCAAGTGGTGAAAATACCACAATGGTGGCACCTGTCTAGTATTCAAGGGGAGGGCATTTGAAAAGGTAGGTGCCACCACCCATAAGGCCAATTCCTACAATGGGTGGAACAGATCTCTTGATAAGATGATATCTGCAGGAAGCCTTCAGCTGCAGGGTACAGGGTACAGGGTACAGCGATCAACTGGATAAACAAGGGGTGAGACAATATTTCAGGGATCCTGGTCTCAAGCTGTATAGGACTTTACACCTCAAAACCAGCTTCTTGAACTAAGCCTGGAAGATAATTGGCAGCCAGTGAAGTTCCTTCACAAGTGGGGTAAAGGTGTTGGTGCTGCATTTTTGCAGATGACAATCTGAAAAAATGTATTAGCTTAGAAGTCACTGTTGTCTCTGGCTCCATTTATCACTGCTATGTGGCCCCCAGAAGGTTCTCCTGTATGGATAAGGCTAATGGCAGTGCTTGGTAGGAAGCAATGGGACTCCTCCTTATTTCTTTAGACTTTGTCTCTGCTCTCCCTATATGTCTATTTCTCCCCCTCCGTTTTACTTCTCTTCGCAGAGGCCACTCTTGAGTTCCTGTGCCAATAATTTAAGAACTTTCACTGCTTTGAACTAAGTTCTATTGCCTGTGCAGCCTTTTTGACTGATGTATGGAAAAGCACATGAACCTGATCTTTGAAGAGTTTGTAAGTAAAACATTTTTGTGGTATTTTCCTAAGCTGGGGAAAGAGGGGGCTGTTTTGGAACTTAATTGGAAAGACTTATTTTAAATATCGTATAGTCTATATTTCCATGCTTTACTTTGCGGCATATTTTGTGATTTTTAAACCTCTGCTAGGATTCTCTCACCAAAAAAGTACATGCCCCAAACGTGGACCTTGGCACCCAGGAATTCTCATGTTTATACACCTATTTTTTCCTTGAACTAACATTGATTTTGCCAATTTTGCCATTGATGAATCTTGGGAACAACTGTTGATCCAGTTTTATTTTTTAAAAAAAAATAATATTTATTAAAGTTTTAAATGTTACAAAAAAAGAAAGAGATAATTCCAAGTTAAACAAAAACATAACAACACATCACAATAAAAAAGAAGAGAATAGAAAGAAAGAAAATAATAATAATAAAAAACAGAAAAATAGAAACAATTAAAAGACACAACTGTTGATCCAGTTTTAATGTTATTTCCGAGCATGATTCAAAGTGTTGGTGCTGACCTTTAAAGCCCTAAACGGCCTCGGTCCTGTATACCTGAAGGAGCGTCTCCACCCCCATCGTTCAGCCTGGACACTGAGATCCAGCGCCGAGGGCTTCTGGCAGTTCCCTCATTGTGAGAAGTGAGGCTACAGGGAACCAGACAGAGGGCCTTCTCGGTAGTGGCGCCCGCCCTGTGGAACGCCCTCCCATCAGATGTCAAAGAGATAAACAATTACCTGACATTCAGAAGACATCTTAAGGCAGCCCTGTTCAGGGAAGTTTTTAATATGTAACGCTGTACTGTTTTTAACACTTGATTGGGAGCCACCCAGAGTGGCTGGGGAAACTCAGTCAGATGGGTGGGGTATAAATAAATTATTATTATTATTATTATTATTATTATTATTATTATTATTATTATATTGTTGAGGGAAGCAATAGGCCCCTATTTCTTCCTGGCCCCCTCCCAATTGTTCCCTTCATAACAGCATTAGAAAAGTGTGCTGGATCAGATCAGCATCCTATCTAGTCCAGCATCATGCTCTCACAATGACCAGCTAGATGCCCATGAGAAGTTTGAAAGCAGAGCCTGTGCACAACAGCACTCTTCCCTCCTGTGGTTTTGAGATAATGGTATTCTGAGTTATACTGCCTTTGACAATGGAGGCAGAATCTAGCCATCATGGCTAGTAGTCACTGATAGCTTGATCCTCCACGAATTTGTCTATTCCTCTTTTAATGCCATTCAAGGTGGTGGCCATGGCTACTTCTTCAGGGAGAAGATTCCATATTTTACCTATTGATTGTGAATAAGTGCATTGTGAATCTTCATCCACTAACATGAAGAGTTTTGCTCAACATTAAGTGAGATGAAATTTCTCAGAAGAGAGTTTTCATAGGGGGGGGGAACTGTTGGAGTATTTCACCTCCCCCAGCCAGCAGAATATCCCACCTCCATGTCTGCTGCCCACAAATACTGTGGAGAATTTTGAGAGGCCATTTCTCCCCCCGCTCTACCCCAGTGTCAAGCATGTCCGCTAACTGAAAGCATTCCCGGGCAGAGCCACCTCTGCCGACTTTTAGTTACCTCCACCTTTTCCAATTCTGCTGCTGTTTTGCTTGGATGACAATCGTTCTATGAAATGTCAACTGCTACCCATGTCAGCGTCGGCTCACTCATGTGATAACCATTACATTAGAGGAGCAAGATTTCAGCCACTTGGAATTATAATGGATGTGACATTGAGAACAAGAACTACTGTGAATAATATCAACTCACCCATGAGTACAATACTGTCTGAAGATATATGGTGGTGAGGTGGAGTTAAGTGACCTGATGGACTTAACTTTGCTGTTCTACTTATTTCTGAAGTTGTTGGGAGAGGGGGGTTTGTCATAATGTGAGAAAGAGCCATTCTTGGTCTCTTCTTCACAATGTCTCCTACAACTAGGGATGAGCAAAGCTGATAATTTCTGGGTTGTTGTTTTTCTCTCTCTCCTTTTTCCCAATCTTAAAGTCAGTTCTCCACATTTCCACATCAAATTGCATCTTGGGTTTTGTTTTGTTTTTTTTAAAAAAGGAAGTTCATGAAAATTCATCAGTATTTTTCTGCACATTTCTCTGAACATGCAAATTTTGTATGCAATTTTGTCCAATACACGCAGTTTTGCAAAGCAGTTTCCCATAATACAGTACACTTTTTCATTTTATCTTCACTGATATATACAGTTCTATGCACACTTTATTCAAGTATGTGCATTTCCATACACATTTCTTGACTGGAGAACTGCATTACGGCATCTGGAGAAATGCAGATTTTGAAGGATGGCTGTTGCAGTTTGCATATTGACTCAGAAAGTGTGAATTAGGTAGATTGGCCTTTATATGCAAACTGAATCTAATTTCTTCGCCATCCCAAGACATTGTTGTGTTGGTTATCCCCTTGCTTCCTGCCTCACATCACAGGCTAATAGAATGGTGGTAAATGTTACAAAGGACAATGATATATGGAATAGCAGTAGCTCCTTGTTTCATATAGTGTCTAATTCTGCTACCAGATTCTGCAATTCTCTCTCCACCCCCCCACCCCATCTTGCTTTGAGTCACAGTGAAGAATGCTATGTAGGCATTGTGGAAAAATTTCTTAACGTTTGGTTTTATAAAGCTCGAGTATTTTTTTTCCCTCTTGGGAGTTGCCAGCCTAAGAGATACTGACTAAAGTGGCAGCCCAGATAAATACCGTCACTTGTATTTGTGGGTACAATAACACTATGCCAATATTAGGTATAACATTGATGAATCAAATATCTCTTAAGTGTTCCATTCTATTGCTTGACACAAAAACAAGATTGGCATTATTCCATCTCTGTGTTTACTCCATTACCGCCATGAAAACAACCCCACTCGATACGTGATCAAGCTTCTATATTCTATATTCAAACTTCTGTATTCTGACTGCAGTGATCATTTTTATGTGGCTGTCTAAATAATCCAGGATTATCCTTGTTCTTGCTTTCTCTGAGGTACATTACATTACACAGAATATGTGGGTTTTTAGAATACTGTATACAATTGTTTCAGAGAAATGAAATCCCCTTCCATATCAGGAAGTTGTAATTGCTCCCTGGGAGAGTAACTTGATGGTTATACCTAACAAGCAGAAGTGAAAGAGAGTAATTCTGTCCTTGTCTGTTGTCACTTGTGTGAGAGAGATGGGGGGAGGGGAGGAAGGAGGGTTCTGAAAGTGAAGAAATTATTATGTGAAATATCATAACATGCAATGCTATTCAACAATGGAATAGGTTGAGTCCAGAACCTACATCTCATTTACACAGATCATTTAAAAGATTGGCTGAAGAGGGCCTTACCACCTGTGGTGGGATAATGAGCTGCTTGTGCGTTGAAGCTGGATCCCTCAGAGCTCACTCAGTGTAGTGAAACCCTGCCTTGAGCGGAGCCCTTTAGCATGGCTCCGTCAGTCGCTGGTAGAATCTGACAGTGGGCGTTTGCGGAAACGTTTCCAACATAAAAGCTGTTTCACGGACATGCGCCGCCTGGATTCCCTGCGTGACAGTTTCCGGCGGGGGGTGGGGGTCCTTAAAGGCTGTTCTGATACCTCCACACTGTTCTCACTGGAAGTATCCCAGAGCCTCCCCTCCGACTCCCTTTCCTTTGGAGCTCCCGCACTCCCCCTACTGGTTCCCTCTTCTGCTGAAGAAGGGTCTCTCCTATTCTCCTGAAGCCTTCTCACCACCTGTCTTTCCGATGGCAGTTCCCTGACATCCACCTCCCCCCCAGGGCCCCCTTCACCCCCCCCGCCTCTTCTCTTACTGGCGGCGAGGACGGAAATCCCTGGAAGGAACTCCCCTCATCCTCCGAGGATTCAAACACTTCTAACCACGGCCTTCCGCCTCTTTCCCCCTCTTCCTCTCCTTCGTCGGAATCTGTTTCCACCTCCACTCCCGACTCTGGGAACCCTTCAAACTCCCCTTCCTCATCTGTAGTCCCGAAGTGTTCCCTCCTAAATCTTGCCACTGGTTGTGGTTTCCTTGGGAAACGCCGATGAAACGTTTCTATTAAAATCTCGTCTTTGACTTCCTCTGCCGGTACCCATGTGTTTTCTGACTCTTCCTCCCCCTCCCATTCTACCAAGTATTCCACCTGATTCCCCTTCCACCTGGAATCAATGATCCCTGCCACATCCATGTTGCGTTCTCTCTCTTCTATGACGGGTGTCCGGGTGACCTCCCTCTCATGTTCCCCCCACTCACATCCCTCTCTGTATGGCGACAGTAATGACCTGTGAAATACTGGGTGCAATTTCATGTGACTGGGCAATCGGAGTTTGAATGCTACTGGGTTGACCTGCTGTATGACCTCAAAGGGTCCCAACCGTTTGGGTCTCAATTTCTTACACCCTCCCTTGAACGGCAGTCCTTGGGTGGATAGCCACACCCGGTTACCCACCCTTATGGTTTCGCCTTCCCTCCTATTTCTGTCTGCTTGCTTCTTATATTCTTCTTTGGCCTTCTCTAAGTTGAGTTGGAGCTGACGGTGGATCGCTTCCATCTCTTCAACAAAATGTTCCGCTGCAGGTACACTCCACCTTCCCCCGCCCTCTCCTGGAAACGCCCGAGGATGACACCCATAATTGGCTAGAAAGGGACTCATCCCTGTGGACACGTTCTCCGCGTTGTTGTAGGCAAATTCTGCCAGAGGTAACCAGTCTACCCAATCAGTTTCTCTGTCCTTTACATAACACCTCAGATATTGTTGCAAAACCCCGTTTGCCCTTTCTGCTTGCCCATTTGTTTCTGGGTGCCTGGCGGTGGAAAAACTTACCTCCACATGCAACATGCTCATTAGTTTCCTCCAGAACCTAGAAGTAAATTGTTTTCCTCTGTCGCTCAAAACCCTCAAGGGGGCGCCATGCAACCTAAAAATGTGCTCCACAAACAACCTTGCGGTTTCTTCCGCTGTCACTGCATGTGAACAAGCTATAAAGTGGCACATCTTAGTTAGTAGATCTACCACCACCATGACCGCGGTTTTCCCTTTGGATCTCGGTAGATCGGTCATGAAGTCTATGGATACCATCTCCCATGGCCTTTCTGGGGTGGGTAAGGGTTCTAATAACCCTGCTGGCGCCAACCTCTCTCCCTTTGCTCTTTGGCACCTGTCGCATCCCCTGACATACTCCCGCACGTCTTCCCGCACCTTGGGCCACCAAAACTCCCTGGTAACCAACCACATGGTCTTGTGCTGCCCGAAGTGCCCCGCCGTGGGGCTGTCATGCAACTGTTTAAGCACCCGCCCTCTTAGTTCCCCACCTGGTATGTAGAGCGCCCCTTTGTAATATAGTTTTCCGTTCTTTTCCTCAAACCCCCCTGCGTTCTCACCTGTCTCCCTGAGTTCCCTAAGTTTCTCTTGGGCATATTCATCGTTTTCAATACCCTCTACCAGTTCTCTTTGCCCCACCAATGCCGCCCCACAAACCCAGTGGTCCTCTGAGATGATATGTCTTTCTTCCGCCCCTCCTTCCCCCTCCAAGTACTCAGGTTTTCTGGAGAGAGCGTCCGCCCTGACATTCTCAGCCCCTGGCACGTAGCGAATTTCAAAATTGAACTTGGAGAACTCTTGCGCCCATCTTACTTGTCTCTGGTTCAATACTCGGGCTGTTCTCCAGTATTCTAGATTTTTGTGGTCTGTCCGCACTTGAACCTTGTGTTGCGCCCCAATCAACAGGTGTCTCCATCTCTTGAACGCTTCGTGGACAGCGAGTAATTCTCTGTCGTACACTGTATAATTCCTCTCAGACTTGTTCAATTTCCTCGAGAAGAAGGCACACGGCCTCCATTCCGACGTATTCGCTCCTGGCTGCAGGAGCACGGCGCCCACCGCTCTGTCAGACGCGTCGGTCTCCACCCTCATCGGCTGCTGCAGATCCACGTGTAAGAGTTGTTCTTCCGAAGCAAACGCCCTCTTTAAACTTTCGAAAGCTCGCTGCGCTTCTTCCGTCCAGACAAATTTCTTCTTACTGCTGAGACAATCCGTGATGGGGGCTGTTAAATGGGCGAAGTTCTTGATGAACTTCCGATAGAAGTTTCCGAACCCCAAAAACCTCTGCACATCTTTCTTAGTTTTCGGTGGCCTCCATTCCAGCACCGCTTGCACCTTGCTAGGATCCATGGCCAGCCCCTTGTCCGACAACCGGTACCCAAGGAATTCCACCTCCCTGGTGTGAAACTGACACTTCTCCAGTTTCACCCACAGCTGGTTTTCTTGCAGTTTGCTCAGTACTTCTCGTACATCTCGCACATGCTGCTCTTCATCCTCTGAGTACACCAGTACATCGTCCAAGAACGCAGCGCAGTTCTTGTACAGCAATGGTCCTAGTACGTGATTCATGAATGATTGAAATACTGCGGAACCCGCCTGGAGGCCGAAAGGCATAACGCAGTACTCAAATGCCCCCAAGGGGGTGAACATAGTGGTTTTCCACTCATCTCCCTTTCTCATACGTATCAGGTTATACGCCCCCCTCAGGTCCAGCTTGGTAAAAATCTTCCCTTTTCTCACCCGGGTCAGAATGTCATCGATTCTGGGCATAGGGAAGGTCACGGGTTCGGACACTGCGTTTAGGGCCCTGAAATCCACAATTAATCTCGGTTTGTCTGAGTTTTTTTTGTCTACAAAGAACACTGGGCTACCCCCCACCGCTCGTGACTCCCTGATGAACCCACGCTTGAGGTTTTTGTCAATAAACTCCCTTAGCTCCTGCATCTCTCTGTCAGACATTGCATACACCTTGCCCACTGGCAATTGCGCTCCTGGAAGTAAGTTGATTTGGCAGTCAAAGGGTCTGTGCGGGGGTAGTTTATCTGCTTCCCTTTCGCTGAAGACGTCGGCAAAATCTGCATATTGTCGTGGTACCCTACCTTGATCCATTGCTTCCATCTTTGCTAACGTGGCCTGAGTGCCTACTTGGCCCCCTTTTTCTGTGCAGTGTCCCATACAATGTGCTGACCCAAAGGAAACCACTCTCTGATGCCATCCCACAAGCGGATCATGCAGCGCTAGCCAGCTCATCCCCAAAATGATGGGCGCTCCTCCCAACGTGGCTATATTAAACGCTATCCGTTCCGTGTGTCTTGCCACCCTCATTGTCATGGGGACAGTCTGCTGGTCTACTTCTCCCCCCAACAGCGCCCTCCCATCAATCGTGGTCACCTGCAGGGGATTTTTTAAAGGAATGGTCTGTATCTGATGGGCGGCTGCAAACTCCTTACTCATAAAGTTGCAGGAGCTGCCTGAGTCTAATAGCGCCTTCACTTTTAGTGGGTGTCCGTTTGCCAGCTCCAGCAATACCTCTATTACAAGAGCTGGTCTTGGGGGTTCTGGCGTGGGCACATTTACTGTTCCTTGGCCTGGCTGCTGTGCCCCGTCGGTGGCAGCCAGGCGTTGGCTTTTACTTGCTCCTTAGCTCCTTCTCCCTCCTCCCCAACAGCTCCCGCCATTCCTTGCCATTCCTTTCTTTGCGGGCAAACTCTGGCAAAATGACCTGGCTGTTGGCAGAGAAAACATTTCTTGGCGCCTTTTCCCTCCTTCTTCCGCCCTTCACTGGGGTTTGAAATTGCGCGCGCGCGCGCTGTTCCGATTTCCATCGGCTCTGCTGGCAGAGAAGGCTGCTCTGGCATCTCTGGAATGCGGAAATCCCTCCAACGCTCCCCTTTCCCTTCCCGCTTCTCCAAGGCTCTGGCCTCCTGGCGTGATCCTATGGCCAGCGCTGATTTAGTCAGATGGTCCATAGACTCCGCCCTGGGCCCCCGGGAAAGTTCGTCTTTCACTGCCGAAGATAGTCCTTCTTCGAACAGCATTTGTATCGGTTCCGCTGACAAATCCCATCCTAATTTATGGATCAACATGGTGAACTCAGTCCAGTACTCACGGACAGATCGGTTCCCTTGTTTACACGCCATTAACTGCCTGCGCGCCACTCCCTGCTCAATCTCGCTGGAAAACATCAGATCCATGGCGCGAAAAAACTTCCTTGTGTCCCTTAGGGCTTCATTATTGGCTGCCATTAGTGGCCTCACCCAATCTTTGGCCCCGCCTTCGAGATGCCCAATCACATAAGCAACCCTCGAATCCTCATCAGGAAAATCATCAAACTGCAGATTGAGGGCATATTGCATCTCTGTCCTGAAGGCTTGATAATTCCTGGGATCACCCCCAAACTTCTGCACCAGTCCTGGCACTTTCCTCGAGAGCTGGGCGGCTTTCCCCTTTTCTGCATCATGAGCCCTCCTCTCCTCCAGCCTCGCCGTTTGCAGAGCTAACTGTACCTCCAACATCCTGTACCTTTCTTCCAGGCTAGGACCGGCTGCAGCTGCTCCCCCATCTCCGGCTCCGGCTGGGTTGCTCATGATGCCTCTCTTTGCACAAGCTGCTTTCAGGGACTGTCAGATTGCTGTGGTGGGATAATGAGCTGCTTGTGCGTTGAAGCTGGATCCCTCAGAGCTCACTCAGTGTAGTGAAACCCTGCCTTGAGCGGAGCCCTTTAGCATGGCTCCGTCAGTCGCTGGTAGAATCTGACAGTGGGCGTTTGCGGAAACGTTTCCAACATAAAAGCTGTTTCACGGACATGCGCCGCCTGGATTCCCTGCGTGACAGTTTCCGGCGGGGGGTGGGGGTCCTTAAAGGCTGTTCTGATACCTCCACACTGTTCTCACTGGAAGTATCCCAGAGCCTCCCCTCCGACTCCCTTTCCTTTGGAGCTCCCGCACTCCCCCTACTGGTTCCCTCTTCTGCTGAAGAAGGGTCTCTCCTATTCTCCTGAAGCCTTCTCACCACCTGTCTTTCCGATGGCAGTTCCCTGACACCACCCAACTTTTTCAATTCAAAAACTGGGACATGCTCCCAGGTGAATCGTGTGACCCATCCCACCATCTCACCCCCCCCCCCCCAGCATTCTTTTCAGGGCAACAGCACACAAGGTTGAGACACCCAAAATGACCACCACAATCTCGTGTGAAAAAAATGGATGTCCAATTTTTCCCCGGGACACTTGGCAAGTATGTATTTGATGTCCCTAGATACTGCATGCTACAAACTTTGAAACTATCTGTATTAATGTAATATTGAACACGAAGTATGCACATTTCAGCTTCTACAAACCATTAGGGTCATTGGCTTTAACCTTTGCCAAAACATAGGTCATGGCCATTCTCAGGAGCTGGGTTTGAGACCTGGCTGGCAAAGAGCTTTTGTGAAACTCATTTGTAGAACACATGCAACAGGTTTAGGGTTATCTTTATTAATTTTTAAAAATCAGTACTGTGGAGCAGAAAATTTGAAAGAGGTTGGATTCAATCGCATACCAGAAAATTGATGCTGTGCATTTAAAGTTGATTTGAAGCACTTGTGTGGGGAGGCCCCAGGCCCCACAGTTCCCTTAGATAATAAACACACGGACACAAATGTTTGGGTTAGTGGGGTAAAATAGGCCACAACTTTGTTGGTTACAGATGTGAGCGGTTTGGCTTAGGCATCGGGTGAAACTGGACTATATCCTGACTCCTGCCCATCTGCAGGCAGTCTCATAAGGGTAAACCACCGGTAGGGGGAACCCTATGATATACATTAAATAGGGGCACCCCCTGGGTCCTAGATGGGGTTGTGCCATGGCCCTAGCCCATGCCCAGGCTTTGGACAGGAAGCATGCCCCCCCGATCCCTTTAATGGGATACCCTTAATGTGGAGGGGCAAGCGGAGGGCACCACCTCCCCTCCTATAAACAAGGCTTACCTAATGCCTAACGGCCACTGTTTAAATGGCTAGTGGCAATACCCCCCCCCCAGTTATCCCAATTGGTCAGCCGTGGGTCGTGACATGGCTGGGAGTCCCTATGACATGGGCTGCACCCCTCTACTTACAGTTGGGTCACTGTGAGGTCCCAGATGCCCTCCCGCAATGCTGCCCCCCGGGGAAGGGGAGCGGACTTATGTAACAACATTGTTTTTTATTTTGGGGGGGAGTGCTAAGCCGAGTGGTGGAGAAGTGCCCTGGAAAGTGCAGGATAACATTTGCTTGCTGCGATGTCATCTAACCTCCCCACAAGCACATCCAGATTAATGCCCAAGAAGTACTGCAGCCAACATCATCTGATCTTCCTGCAAATAAATCAGAATGAGTGTTCAGTGAAACAGCTCCCCTGGAAGCGACCACAATGCCCAGCTTTGGGTCTTAAGCCTGGTTTTTATGGACACAGAAGGGACCCAGTGATGAAAGGAGAAGCCACCCTAACAATACAGCCCACGGCGCTCAAAAGTGTTCGATCTTCCATGAGCTTGGCATCAAGCCGCAAAGGCCACCCCTCAGAGATTGACAGGCTGTCATATCCCCCCTTATGCCCAGAAGCCTATACACTAATCAGCACTTTGTTCCCCAGCTCCCATTGAGACAAGGTTAGCAGGTGGGGGGTGGAGAATCTGACCCTTCTCTCTTCTAAAAGCAGTAATCTCAAAAGCGACAGGGCGCCTTTGTGGAGCTATTAGTGTTCTGCAATCAGCACTTTCCTGCCCAATGTAGCAGAATGGCTAGTGGCTGATGGGTAGCTTTGAAGTTAGTAGAAGCTTGGTGTGGTTGCTTCTCTGGCACCCGCTACACTGCTACAAACAGAAATGAGCAAGAAATTAAAACTGAAATGAGCATAATCTTGCATTATGGTTATTGTTTTTTCCCCCAAGTAAACTTTGCTACTCTAGGCAGGGTCACCGTGACCCTCTTTAAGCCAATTTTCCAGAAAAATTAGCCCGGCTCTTGTTTATTCTTACTCTTCTTCCCCAGGGGCTGATTGCATGTTCCGCTTCAAGTCCCACCCCACTCTGCTCGCTCTCTCTCTCTCTCTCTCTCTCTCTCTTTAGCCCTCGAGCTCTAGTCATCTAACCAGCACAAGCCCATTCAGGCTGTTAGAGATTAGCTTATATCAAGAGCTTCGTGCTGTGCCACCAGGTTGTCAGAGCGGCTGCTGTTTCAGCTCCCTCCCCGCATAACACATCCTTGAATTTATTTTGCCTCTTGTTATCTCTGCACATCAGCTCCACTCGGAGCCATTCTCAATTTATCCCGTTAAGGGTTTTTCTCGGCTTGTCAAATGGCACAAACATTATGCCTGTTCTTGGGGATGTGTGCTTCTGATGTCTCCGGACACCTGCTGAGCCCGCGAGAAAGGTACCCATTAGAGTGGCATGTGACCGGCTCCCTTTTGTGTGTACACCTCTCCTTTCATTATCTTCGCAGAGAGATGTCTTACAGCTTGATAGTCAAGGAAAGGGAACTGGGGAGAACAGAAGGGATGAAGTACAAAGCAGAAGTGAAGTGTGTGTGTGTGTGTGTGTGTGTGTGTGTGAATACATTCACAAAGTTGCCTCCTTCTTTCCATTAAAAAAGCATCAGATTTAAAAGGAGAGCATATGCTGTGTTAAGATGGCTGTCCATAACTTTTCCCTACAAACTGTCACAAGCCATCACCTGCCATATTTTGTACTGACAGGTGACAAAATATTTTAGAATTTCAGGACTGATGCAACAAACTCAGCAACATTAAGAGGGTAGTTTCGGTTGTTCTTTTCCCAGATCTGCCTTCTGTTCACACAGAAAACATTTAATTGGCAGAAACCTCTTTCATCCAGTCAGACAAAAGCCTTCTGGAAATAAGGCCGAAATATTTTGGTAATTCTCAGGCGGTCAGCAGAGATCTACCAGCAAGTCCTGGTAGCTGTGCAGGTATTTACTGAGGCACCAAGCAGTACATGATGGGAGTTTACCTATGAAATCATCTTACCCCATGTATGACCACTTGACCGCTTTGATCAGCAGAACTGACACTACTACAGGTGCTACATGATTCAATATTTTAGGGTGGTATAACCCATACTTCGGAACTCCCGGTCTATTGATTTCAGTCTATTGTTATTTTAACTTGCAGGTTACAGTCTTAAATTATTGTTTGTTCATTTTTCTTGCTGATAATTTTATTGTTTTATCTTTTTTAAAAAAACAGATTTGGGGTGTCTGTTTCCAAAATCGTGGTGTACTATATAAATTTTATTAAATAAGTTACAAAAATAAGATGACTGTCTGGATCAGCCATCGTACTTTGGAGCCAAATCTGAATCAATTTTCACAACTTTTTTTTTTTTTTTTTTAGTTTATATTCTATCTGTGTTGAAATTTCTAGGCAACAAGTAGCTGAGCATTGCAGCATATACCAAGACCCTGATTTCCCATGCTACCACAAATAACCTTTGGGAAACTTTTCTAGTGCCTCCTTAAGAAGTCTGCATACTGTGGAATGTTCAGATGACTTTTTCATGATGCATACAAATTCAATCCACGCCAAGAAGTCAGCATCAGTCAGAAATAAGCCCCAGAGGTGATTGAGTGAGGCAGAGACAATACATTTATCCATCACATGATATTAAATCTACAAATATATATCTATGTCCATGTATTATTAGGGAAGCCTTTTCTAAACTGGTTGCGGTTGATGGGCAGCTGGAGAGAACCAGGATGGCAGAGGTTGCATGATGGGGTTTCTGTTATTATCAGACCCATGCATAACTGAGTTTGATTTAGATCTCTGTATGATTCAAGAGAAGTGTGAAAGGCTTTATGCCATGCCGTCACTTGTATTTTTTGTTGTTTTTTTTTTTGCTCTTCAATCACTTTTTTTTTATATATAAATATTTATTGAGATTTTTTTAAATACACAATGCAAAAATAATAAACAATATGACATGTATCATAACATATTTTCAAAGCTTCTTTGGACTCCCTCACGTCTCCCGCCATGCCGTCACTTGTAATGCCAGAACAATATATTTTAGAAATGGATTTGAAAATGTTATATGGTCTCTTTCTCTCTTGTTTTAAATCGTTTGTTCATTTGTTTATATGCCTGGTATAAATCATATTGTCCCACAATTATTCTGCATATCCTTGGGGATTAGTTATGATAATCTTTCTCAGCATCATCATAGGTGATGAAAGACCAGAAAGTGAGATGGAGAACTTGAAAATTTTGAAAAATAGTTAAATAGTCTGTTAAAAACTATATATATATATATATATATATATATATATATATATATATGTATATATATATATATATACCTGATAAAAATTCCCCCTGATAAAAATTCACAAATCATATGTAGGTCTATTCAGAAATAAGCACCACTGGGTTTGATGAGATTACTGGGTTTGATGAGATTACTTTTTGGGAAAAAAAATACAATTGTTTTGGAACCCAGTTCCAAACTTTAATTTATTGCACACACACACATGAGACAGAAGCCTGTCAATTTGTTCTCAGACAGCTGTGGGAGGAGAATAGTTTTTCCTCAAGCTGTAAAACTGGTATACGTATATATGCTTTTATCACATAAAATATTGCCCCTTCCAGTTGTTCTGAAAAGACATGAAAAGAGGAGATACACTTTTAAAAGACAGGAAAAGGAGGAAACAAACAGGTAGGAACTCTAACAGGATGGAAGAACAAGGCAACTTCAGGACATGCCAGGTGCCATTGGGACTGCTGAGGCAGAAGGCAGGGAGTACAACAGTAGGTGGCAGCAGAGCCAATGACAGGCAGAGTCAGCAAACTCTATAGTTTTGTACACATCCTCCTTTCTGCTGAAGAAGTGGCTGGAGAGTCTGAAAGGGGAGGGTCTTTGTAGCTTTCTATGCTATGTGTGGGTGTGTTTGTGAATGTGTATATGAGAGACAAGAGGGAGAGGGAAAAAGCAAGTGAGGGAAATCCTCTTCCCGTTAGTTAAGGCCTAAGGGGTTTAGGGCCTGACCCACCACACCTTTCATTCTCTTAGGGTGGATCTACCCTTGTGTTTTATAACGTTGAAACTGTGTTATTAAAATGTGACACCAGAGGGCGTTGCAAAGCAGCGAGCCACCAACAAAGGAAGGTTGCCATTAAACATTATAGAATAGGAAGACACAGGATCTACCCACCTTGGAAGAATGGCAGATACAAGTAATAGACTATATGGAACTGGCAGAAATGACCGGCAGAATCCGAGATCAAGGAGAAGAGTTGGTGGAAGAAGACTGGAAGAAGTTCAAAGTTTATCTACAAAATCATTGTAAAATTTATGAGTGCTAAGGGCAGTGTAAATGAAATGATGGGGATCCAGTGATTAGGATAAGGAAGTGTACAAAGGGAAAGATAAAGGATAAAACGAATTTGAATGAGCTTGCTGAAAAAAACTTTTAAAGTGGAATACAAGAAGGGAAGGCGGGAGGAAGCAAGGAAAATAAGGTTTTGAAGACCATTAGAATGAACCAGAGTTGTCTTTAAATGCTTCTTTTACTATTATGTTGAATTTTCTGTATGTTTTTTTTTTGTTTCTATGTTGTTGTTTTTTGATATCGTTTGTATTTCTGATGTCTGTTGTCTGTTGTTTTGAAGTTTGTTATATTTTGTGAAACTTAATAAATATCATTTAAAAAAAAAAATTAAACATTATAGAATGTTATATTTAATGTTTAGAAGATCAATGTAGATCCAGCCGAAGAAGAAGAAGAAGAAGAAGAAGAAGAAGAAGAAGAAGAAGAAGAGTTTGGATTTGATATCCCGCTTTATCAATACCCGAAGGAGTCTCAAAGTGGCTAACATTCTCCTTTCCCTTCCTCCCCCACAACAAACACTCTGTGAGGTGAGTGGGGCTGAGAGACTTCAGAGAAGTGTGACTAGTCCAAGGTCACCCAGCAGCTGCATGTGGAGGAGCAGGGAAGCGAACTCAGTTCACCAGATTACGGGTCTACTGCTCTTAACCACTACACCACACTGCCTCTTAGTCTTAGTCAGATATACCATTGGCCAAGGCTATTGTGTAACTGGTTGTTTATCTGTAGCTTTATATTCTGATCTTAAATATTGTAGCTGTGATCCACAGCTCTCAGGCATGGTTTTAATTCATGAAGTGGTTCATTAGGAGACCCTTTTCTGTGCTACAGTTTGCAACTTTGGAGCACCAATGTGCTGTATAGTTTTATGTCAGTGTTCTCAGCTTTTATACAAGGCAGCAAACTATTTAGAAGCACCAGATTTAACAATCTAGTGAAAAGCTCTGATGCAAGGAATTTTGCCAAGTTGTTTTTAATTATATTGATCCTCAAGCACCTCTCTCCCTTGAGCCTTAATTTGAATTTCACATCAACAGAAAGCATAATTTCTATCCGTTCAAGGAATCACACCAAATTTGGAGACAAAAACATATGGGTGAGAGTTGAGAGTCTCAGCTGAATCTCTCTGAAACATGCTGATCTTTCCCTACTTATTTTGGATTTATGATGTTACCCGTATCCATGAATTAAAATGAACTAGGCTGTTTGGGGCATCAAAATGATGTAACACATTTGAGAAACCTGTCAGTGTCGCCAGCATTTACAAATAGGTTGATGTCTCTCCACATTGCTGAAGGCTCTACAGGCAACACGTAATAAACAATTGTACTTCTCTGCAGCCTAGATGTCCTCAAGAATAACATTTATTCCTATCTATGGTATGAACATATCAATTTTATACCAAGTTAAGTACCAGACAATAATGGGAATTATACTTTGGTGAAGATACTAAAGGCTGCACTCCTATATGCACACTTACTGGGAGTAAGTCCCATTGAATTCAGTGGAGGATACCAGGGACAGACCATGGTAATATGGCTTCCTGTGTGACACACACACAGGCCCCTTGCACAAAGCCAGCAAAGTGAAGTGCTGGGCTTTTGGAAAGAGGAACAAGGTTCTGGCAGCATCCTAGAGCCCTCCCATCACCTTCCCAAAGCTGGGCAAGCACTAACTAGACTTTGGGATGAGGCAGGAGGACTCTAGGACCCTATCAGAGCCCTCATGCCTCCTTCCCGATTCAAATGCTTACTAGACTTTAGGAGGAAGGCAGGAAGGTCCCCCCATGGCTTGACACCCTGTGTGGGGGAACAAAAAAAACCCCAAACCAATAACAAAAAACCACCAGTTAACTAACAAATTCATTCATTCATTCTCTCTCAGCAATTACTTCAAGCAAGGGGTAAACGAGGGGAAAGACCACGGGCTCCATCTTCTCCCAAGCTTCTTCACTATCATTCCTGCAGATGCCAAAAACTATCTAGGCTGAGGTTGGGCAAATTGAATTTACATGAATCAAAGTCCCACCAAACTCGCTAAGATTTATATGCATGCATGCATGTCTAGGATTCTGGGCCTCATGTATTCACACTTCTGCACTTGCTCATTTCATCACCATGAAATGCTCAGATGGCAATTCTCTTCCACTTATATTGGGTTTTTTTTCCCCATTGCACATGCAGTGGCCTTTGGCTCCCAAGCAGAGATTTTTTTGAGGACAAGAGTGGATTTGGCTCACCTGCTTTCTTCTTTAGAGGACAGATGGAGAAGACATTTGTGCTTAGCATAAAAAGTCTCATTGCAGAAGGCTGGACTTCCAGCAACTGAGCACCACAGGCTGCTGGCAACTGATAGGCTGAGAATATCCGGAATTCATTGTGGGGAAACAGACCTTGTTTAAAGACAATCTGGAGCCTTCAGCACCCTATGATATAAAGAGCCAAAATGTGGCCTCAAATGCCATTTCTTCTCTCTCTCTCCCTCTCTCTCTCTCTTCCTCTACTCCATACCATGCAACCTCTTTCCGGATTCCAA
Organism: Podarcis cretensis; assembly: GCF_951804945.1. Classification (NCBI taxonomy): domain Eukaryota; kingdom Metazoa; phylum Chordata; class Lepidosauria; order Squamata; family Lacertidae; genus Podarcis; species Podarcis cretensis. Next base: position 54,847,424 of record NC_137178.1, read on the forward strand.
ATTTCCATTAATTATAAATATCTGTGTTATATAATGACTAATTCTCTTCTTTCCATGGAGAGGCTGATTTGGTTTAATGACTCCTGACATTTCAGCCATTGCCTGGTGAGCTCATTCACATTTTCACTGCCATAAAACAAGCAAGCAGCCAATCTGCCTGACAGCAAAAAGATTGCTTATTCACTGGGCATACTGTAGCTCAGAACACAATAGGTGGAAAAGAGTCCAGATGAATCAGGGGTGTGGGAAACTCAAGAGTCTATACACGGCAAGTATGGCTTAATCCCCTAGTGAAATTTGTCTTTGGCATTCTAATGCTGGGGGGTCATAGCTGGAGAGAAACTTCGGTTCTTCACCATCCGCCCCCCTTATCCAATCTGTTGCTTAGCAGGGTGCATTTCTTAAACAGAAATGAACCAAAATTAATGGTGCAGTTATACAAAGTTGTTCCCTTGGCTATTAACATCCCAGCAGGAGCTTCCAGGGCCAGGATGATGAAACATCTTTGGAGAGCGAAACGGACTTTGGTGAATTTGGCGCCAGGCTCTGAGGCCATGGGATTGTTGAAATCCGCAGTTAGAAAATGCTGGTAATGGCACAAACTGCTGCTCAGGGGAGAGAAAAGGGATTAATGATAGCCAAGTCCTGGTTCTCTCCCCCCCCCCCTGAAATGCCAAAGTGCTGCACCAGTTATCAATCAAGGAAGCGAAATACATTAGCAGATTGATTGGGTTTGATACAGTGGGAGCCAGCTAGACTTCGGAATACTCTCTAAAAACAATTTTTACTGTGCAACGCTGGAGAAAGCCAACAAATAATAAACCTGTCAGAGTGCTCACCAAGTGCTCGTAAATACAAAAGCTGCTGTATTCTGCCCAACAGCTGCAAAAGGAGACTGATTCCAATGCCGGGGAAATGGTCAATACTCTTGCTTTTGCATCTGATAGCAATTCTAGTTAACCTTTTCCACTTTCCTTCACTGCTACTTGCACAGATGGTGCTGTGAAAAGGACCATGGTTTGGCAATGCTGAGAACATCCTTTCCCACACCTTCCCCAGGACCAATTCTGCAGCTTTCAAAGCATCGTTTTGGCAAACATGACAAAGAAGAGGAATTGTTTAAACAGTGTGAAAATTGCAGCCCTGTGAGGGTACTCTTAACAACTATCAGCACCCTTAAACTCCAATTCCCAGAAATCTTTATGAATAGCCATTACTCATTAAAGTGGTTTAAATGTATAATTCAGATGGAACCTAGGTTGGCATTGGCAGTGGCATAGCGTGGGTTGTCAGCATCCGGGGCAAGGCAAGTAATTTGTGCTCCCTAACCTGTGGATTTGCGCCCCCTAACCCATGGATTTGCCCTAACCCCAGATGTTGCGCCCGGTGCGGCCGGCCCCCCCCCCCGTACCCCCCATGCTACGCCACTGGGCACTGGGAGCACTCGAGCAGATAAACAATTCTCACGTTATTTCAGACCAGGAATGGAGGAGAAATTTGTTTCAGTTTGCATGTTAATATGAACCTTCCTAATCTGCTTTTCCTAAAACAACACAAGTTGGGGCATTATCCTTCAAAGTTCGCACTTCTCTGAATCTGCTATAGCCTGAGTGGTGTCAAGTGTTATCCTGTGAGTTGAGGCTGTTTGGATTTCACACTTCGCCACACAAAGTTAATCTCTGATTTCACTATGATTTTAGTGAATAATTGCATCCTAATCAGAATGCAGAGCAAACTTGTCTGAAGTGCTGGATGGATAGGCAGGCAGACAGTCTGACTGACTGGCACAATATTATGGCTGCTAGCTTTTCACCTGTACATATGGGGGCTAGATGTTGAGAGGCTTTGAGAGAGGATGCAGGTACTGCCTTTCTGGCCCTGCTAATTCCTGCACCCTCTGTGCTTTCCTGCTTGCTGTAGCAAGCAAGACTCTTCATTCTGCCTTGCTGAAGTCAGGAGAAAATGGACGGCTAAGGGAGTTGGTGGAGCAGGAGAACAGAAAGTACAGAGGTTTTAGCCTCCTTTGACACCTGGGGGTTTTTTGCAGGGATGTTGTCAGGTGAAGACATAACGGCTGCCTGTGGTTCTGGAGAAGATAAACCAAATAAACAAAGGGTGAACAAAAGAGAATGAAAAGGAAGTATTTCTCAGTGGCTGGGATGTTAAACCTGAACTCACGTAACCTGAAATGTTGCTGGATCATGAATGCAAAGCAATTGCTGCAATACTAAACACAAATGTATCTCCCCATGGGAAATGTTTGCTTTCTGCAGGGAGAGAACACACAATCCTTCTTCAAGCCTTGGGAAATGCTACCTATTCATGTGTCTGACTCCTGCAGCCATTCATTCCAAAGTTGTCAGCTTTGCCTCAAGAAAATGGAAGGGCTTCTGTCCTAGTCCCTGTGAGATTCTGTTTTTAATGGCACAGTCAAGTCATCACACAACACCTTCTCCATAGCATCTTTCATACAACAGTGAAGAAGGTTGCGAACAATTCTAAGATGCACAGTGCAGCCGTCTGACAATCCTGCACATTAACTTTAACGGGGAAGAAATGAAACCTTGCTATATGTATTTTTTTAACAATGACATTCCTTTTGACTGGCACAATTGCATATACATTCTGTGCCTGCTTTCCACTCACATGATCCAATGCTATTAATTACAGATCTCAGGAAAACGTATTGACCGTAGCCAATTTTTTAAATAAAAATAAACTCAGGCAAGGCTGTGATTTGAAAATAGATCCTCTCTGTATAGCTGATATAATTATGATACAGCGTTCTCATAATAAATTAAAACTCAGAATGCATTACTATAAAGAAAAGAGCTGTATACTGCTATTCATAAGTAGATTGTAATGTGCTCCTGTTTCATTAATACACATTCAGGAAAAATGTGCTTCCTGAATTATACTCTGCCATTAATCCCAGGGCAATCCATTGTCTTTGGTATCATTTTCCAGCACATATATTAATTTTGCAGTACAAGGTTCCTGTAAAATATATGAAGTCTATAATGAACCATGAGAAAATATAGCCCCCGTCATCAACCATTATTCATATCTGTTTCTATACAACTATTTTCTATTGGGTTTATTTTATATATAGCACATATTTAAGGGAGGAAATTGGAAACCCTTAAGGTATATTTCACAACTTTATACACAGTGACTTAGCCAGGGAAGGAGAGAGAGAGCCCCAGGAACAAACAAGGAACAATCCTGCAGACAATTTAATGAGACTCGGAGGAGGAAGACAGGACTTCAGGAAACAGGCATCAGAACTCGGAAGAACAGTTCAAAGAATGACACTCACTGAGAATGGGATATGGCTCCTTTCTTAATCCTATGGTGCTCATGTACCAGGGCAAAGGCCCAAAGACTCAACTCTTTTGGCTTCACGTAGAGGGCTGGGAGGGACTTTCAGCAGCCCTCTAAAATGATCTATAGTTTCCTGCTCTAACTTAGGAATGGATGATGTATAGAAGTGTGAAGTGTACATTTTATTACACACTTACATACTTAAGAACCAGTTTGGTGTAGTGGTTAGAGCGTCTAGGGCCCAGGAAACCAGGGTTCTAGTTTTCACTTGACCATGAAGTTCACTGGGTTTCCCTAGGCAGCCAGAATCTCTCAGCCTAAGCTACTTCACAGCATTCTTGCATGGATAAAATGGAGAGGGGGACAACTATTTAAGCTACCTTGAGCTCCTTGGAGGAAAAAAAATGGGCTATAAATGCCATGCATGCATACATACATACATACATACATACTTGGTCACATACAGAAAACTAAGGATGACCTGGGCCTTATACACTGGAGTCATCAGCCATTTTCATTATCATGGCTGCATTATTATCCAAGCCACCAGAACCATGGAGATGGTTGCTGGTTCCTTCAGGTGTACAGTCCTGCTCAAATTATCCTTTCTTTGCAAAACCACATATCCAAGTGCATAAGGAGTAGTCAGTGGTGCTCTCCAAAAGTCACTGGGCTGCAGCCTCCATCACCTTGATGTTAGGTCATGTTGGCTGGGCATGACAGGAGTTCAACAACATTTGAAGGGCATTCTATTGGCTACCCATGATGAACATGATTGTGCAGAGGAATTTGGCAGAGTGGTTTGTACTAAAGTGCCATAACATGGTGTGGATACGCTCACACTGATGGGCACACAACTGCAAACATAGACACTTATTTTGCCTCAAGAAGCTTTCTGCATAGTCCATGTACAACATCATTAAACTGTCCAAAAAGGAGAGCATAATCCTGATTTTACAGCCCTGGTGTTTGCTTTGTGAGAGGTGTAAACAGCCCTCTAGCCGCCAGCTTCCTGGGATAGAAAGCTGAGTTTACAGCAAATCCATCAATTATACCTTTTCCTAAAACAAACACATTAATTTTGGGTGTAGAGAGGGGATATATATACTTGACAACGAAGATGGGAAATCTAGTATCTCATGAGACAATGTAAACTGAGTGACAGGCTATTATCTGCAAACTTTACAGGGGAAACAGAGACAATTACATTTCAGTCCAGAGACCACACCTGATCAAACACTTTTTTTGCAGGAACATTAAAGTTACCTTATCTTGACCTGAGAGCAAATTCTAACCCACTAGAGAGTATCTGGATCAATGAACTTGCGAAAAGGTGCCAGGAAAACTACAGCCTCACATATACCACTGTCATCAAATTGCAGAATAATATACCAAATTCCGCTGGGACTTGAACTAGGAAGCTATTGGATTTGTTCATAGCTACTCTGTGTGGTGAGCCACTGAACAGAGTGTTGCAGACTTGGCGTGGGTAGTTTAGTATCCTCATGCCCTAGACTGACCCTGCTCACCCAGGCTGACCATTGGATCATATTTTGATTCCTGTTAAGCCTTCCTTGAGCAACAAGGTCTTCCTGAGCTCTAGTGTGATATTCTTCCTGTTGTCCTTCCGTCCTCCTGGCTTGTGTCTTCCTCCTTGACCCTGCCTTCTGTTTTGTCCTCTGGTTCTTACTGTTGGTTCCTGATTCCCACAACTCCTGATTCCGAGCTCCCAGCTTATCTCAGAGCACTGCCCGCAACTCAACCCTGACTCAGATGAACACAGGCAAAGATATGATGCACATGCTTAAAGCTCTTTGGTCATGTATCTAATGTGTGTGTGCTGACAAGAGATGGTGGTGACCTGCCCTTCCAAGTGCTGACAAACTACAGAAACTACTCCTCTGCTGTAGTCAGTACAGATTATCACTGGGCCTTGATCTCCATCTCTGCCATCTCCAAAGAGGAAACATGAAAATTGGATTGGGAAATAAGGATGAGAAAGATGAGTGGTTCAAATATTTATTCCAGTCCTCTGAGAATCTCTGATCCCTCAGGTTTCAGATCCTTCCTGTCATCTTATCTAATTCTGCATAGTCCATTAATTTCGTCTGCCATTCTTCTTTCATCGGGAGTTCTTCTTGTAAATATTTGAGTAAATATTTGAGCTATTTGAAAGGCAATTGTAATAAACAGATTACGCTAGTAGGACTCCAAGAAGTTCTGTAAGGAGGATTATGTGAAGTATTGCAGAGAAGATTATGAAGAGAGTTATTAGTTAAGGATAATTAAAAGTAGTAGAGAAATTAAGAAATGTAGATTAAGTGATAAAGATTGAAAAATCTTCAGATGCGGTTGGTGGAAGTCCAAAAAAAATTATAAGATAAGAAAGTATGTTATATGAGTTCTGGAAATCATTTGTAAAAAATAATTATAAAAATATTTTTTAAAAAAAAAAAGAGAGAGAAAGATGAGTGGTGGTGTATGCACTTCTTTGCTTTCCCCTCCTTCAATTCTGTCTGCTGTAGAGGAGTGGAAATATTGTCCTCATTCCTAAATCTCAAAATCAGATGTGAAGGGAGCACCACTCTTGTCTTCAAGATGTCAATTCATGATTCTGGATTGCCAGAAGACTATTGCATCTTCACCACAGAGATAAATTACACGCCTACATTGTTTAGCAGTACTATTTCCTGTAGGGGCACATGGGGCTTGTCAACCTGGGAAGGTAGCACATCTAGGAGAAGGAAAACTCTGATCCAAACCTCCACTGCCTTGCGGGATATCTTCAGGAGAAGAAAAGGCTAAGAAGTAAACCCTACACAAATCTGGAGTGGAGTCCCTAAGATGGTTGGATGGTCCCTTGTACGCCTCCTTCTGGCAACTCCTGCAGCCAAGCTGGTGCCAAACGTATTGCTCTGCTTTCCTGTGGACCCCATCTGTGAGGCTGAGAGGGTGTCCTGTCATCTGGGCAGCACAGGAGCTCCATACACACTACCCAGGCTTGCGCCCTGGGGAGGTCACTTCAGTGCTGCTAACACAGTGGTTTGACTTCACCAGCAGAGGCACACGCCATTGTTTCAAGACAGACAGATGCCAACAAGTACTCCCTGGTCACATACACACCATACAGTTCCCTGTGAAGAGGGATTGATTGTTAAACCATGCTGGGAATTGTAGCACCAGGAGGGGAAAAGGGGTCTCCTAACAACTCTCAACACCCTTAACAAACTACAGCTTCCAGGATTCTTCTGGGGAAGCCGTGACTGTTTAAAGTGGTATCGTAGTGTTTTAAATGTATGGCGTTAGTGACCACTTTGTGAATCAGAACCAACACACAGTGAAGCCCACTCTTCATTTTATTGGCAATTGCCGGGGGGGGGGGGGGAGAGAGAGAATCTCATTACATGATAGCGCTGGTTCATCCAAGAGGTACTGCTATGTGGCAATGGTCTGCCTGAAGACATATGGAATCAAGGCCTAAACTCCCCAAACTCTTGCAACCATAGCAAAGTCAAGAGATACATGGGAAACCCAATGCCCTTTCAGCCAAAATGGCACACCCCACAGAGGAGGCCACTCATTGGCCAATTTGAACTGCAGCAGCTGGTGGCAACTCAAGCCATCTGCCCAGGCGGCCAGAGAGAATCTCCTTAATGGCCACCTGGCCATGTGTGTACTGCTTTCTTTTTACTTCCCTGGGATGGCGACCGAGCGCAAGGATCCGTAACACACACACACACACACACACACACACACACACACTAGTGGAAGGGGTAAGCATCCATTTCAAGGTTCAGTCTCCAACATCTCCAGCTAGGATTGGGGAAGACTGCTGCCTGAGACCCTGGAGAGCCATTGCCAATCATCCAATGAATCCTCGTAGACAATACTTTGCTGTGGTTTATGAGTATAGGGCAGCTTGCTGCATTTCAGTGCACAGAGCTCAAGAAATGCATATCCATGAACGCAGTATATAGTACAGCACAGTGTTCAATTAGATGTTGAGCAGACAGCACCACCTGTTGAGCTGGGCTTAGAAGTATCATCTACAAGGCCTAAACTGCTTTGGGTCATTCAGTGCCTCCATCAAATTTTGTCACCTCCAACAGAATTATGGCTATGGTAACCAGGAAGAAGTTGGAAATGTTCCTGACTTTTCAATGCAGAAATATTAATTCAAGAAATGGTTTGAATAAGAGGTGACTATGCTGGTTTTGTGAACTCAGAAAAAGTGACTACAACTTTTCTTTTTTGGTCGGGTCAGAATGAGAACATGATTTCCCGGAGCTGTCAATAGGGCACTCCTTAATAAGATAACCTTTTTGCTCAATAACAAAAAGGAAAGGAAAATGGAATGTGGTGAGTTCCTTTTTAGAAAAAAAGGAGATAAAGTAATTTCTGCCGGTTCTTTTTATGGAAATGCTTTGCGACTTCTAATATACAGGCTGTGGGTAGCACCTTGATAGGTTTTCCATAAACTATATAAATAAAACTAAATCTCACAATAAAAGGAACATTTTGTACATTTTTTAATTATTCTGAATGTGTAAAACCACACTGAATTCATAATATCTCCATCTTTCAGGACTGCAGGTGCCAGATATTATTTCTGTTTTCAAACCTGGGGACAAGGATGGTGCTTAGAATTTCTATACTTCGTGGTGTGAATTGTATATAATTTCTTTTTAAAAAAACAAAAACAACAACCGGCCTTGTTGTCCCCATGTACACAAATGATTTTTGAAGCTAAAAAAGATAGTCATCATGTTGCTTCCCCACTCCCAGTCCCTTTGATATGCTTCATATAACAGTAATCTTTAATCACACAGATAATCCCTTTTGGTTGAGCAGCCAAAAAGCAAGCAAAAGAAAACTAGCAACAAACAAGTGTGTCAGCACACTTTGAAACAACCCAAGTGCAAAATCCTTAATCATTTATAGAAGATTATATTGAATTATAAGAGGAATATTTCACCCAGACTTTCAAAACCCATGCCATCCCTTCTGCAATGAAAATGTGGCAGTCTTCTGGAAGACCAAGTAAGAATATGTTTTTTATTGGATAAGCTAAGAGCAGGCTTCCCCAACTGTTTTGGATCACAACTGCCCGCAGCCCTAAGCAGCACAGTTATGTTGATGCCAACGTTGAACCCCTATTCTTTTTTACCAGTGCACCCAAGCTAAGTTCCCCTTCAGGTCATGAAATTCTCAGTTTAAGACCTAGAGTTCCAGACACATTCATAGTGAACCTCTTAAGACTAGGGGAGGCTAAATGAACCCCATATCTGTAAATACAGCATAACTTGGTGTGTGCCTTTCTTAATCATGTGCTGATGTACAGCCTCCTTTAGCAACTCCCAGCTCTCCACGAGGATACAGCTGGGGGTTGCTGCAGCTTCTCTGACTGCAATCCAGAGTATGATGAGTTATAAAAAGGTGAAGGGAAGAACACATGGCTGGTGCTGGATTTTTGCTTTAATTATCACCCTGCTGCCATTTTTAAAATAGTAATGATCTCTCTCCCATCTTTCTAGCACTCAAATTGTGTCTAATGGCTGATGTAATGGTGTGTAAATGTATCACTGCACTGCCCTACAGAAAGCCACATGCTGCTCTGTGTTAATGAGAAAAGGTGCTGCTTAGCAAACCACTCCTTTCCATTACAGTTACTATTAGGAAGATACAATCTGTGCCATTTTTCTTGCTCCTTTATCACAAGCCGATTCCAACTGTTACATCCTTTCATTTAATGTGTGTTGCCCCCTCAACCTATCCCATACACTCTAATTAGGCTGACCGGCCATTCTTTTCCTCTCCTCTGTCTGCAGTTTCACAGATGTAAAAGAAAGTGGCAAAGCAGTTAGCAAAAGATACAAAGAGTCTGAATAATGGATCTGTTTTGTGTGTTGCACACAGAGCCAGTGGATCAGCCAATCCACAAATCCTTTAAAGTTTCACCACTTGGATGTAAACTACTTAAAATCCAACAATGCAAAGGGCGTTCCCTCCTCTGTTGCCAAATACAGAATTGGACATGTGCCCATGGCATTTATTTAATGATTGGATTAAACTGAATCTCAAGGACAGTTAGATGGCTCCTTCTTATGAGTGATGGAGCCGAGAATAAAATTGGTTCCATAAGATGAGCTGCTCTTATTTATCAGCTTGTTGGTTTTGGGGAGCCCAAATATAAAATGTCCCTTGGGATGAAATTACATCATAAAGAAATGGTAGCATCATAATTTACCAGAGCCTTCTGGGAGTCTTCTTGGGGAGCAGCAATATTGGCATTCTGGAGGGTGGAAACACATTTGCCACACATTCACCACATCTGAGACAACAGACTAATTTGAGATGCCCAGACCATGTAGCATATTATACAGTTCTATCCTCCTGGCAAATAGCAGGGAAAGAAATGGAGGCAGTGAGAGATTTTACTTTCTTGGGCTCCATGATCACTGCAGATGGTAACAGCAGCCGCGAAATTAAAAGACGTCTGCTTCTTGGGAGAAAAGCAATGACAAACCTAGACAGCATCTTAAAAAGCAGAGACATCACCTTGCCAACAAAGGTCCGTATAGTTAAAGCTATGGTTTTCCCAGTTGTGATATATGGAAGTGAGAGCTGGACCATACCATAAAGAAGGCTGATTGCCGAAGAATTGATGCTTTTGAATTCTGGTGCTGGAGGAGACTCTTGAGAGTCCCATGGACTGCAAGAAAATCAAACCTATCCATTCTTAAGGAAATCAGCCCTGAGTGCTCACTGGAAGGACAGATCCTGAAGCTGAGACTCCAATACTTTGACTACCTCATGAGAAGAGAAGACTCCCTGGAAAAGACCCTGATGTTGGGAAAGATGGAGGGCACAAGGAGAAGGGGACGACAGAGGACGAGATGGTTGGATAGTGTTCTCGAAGCTCCCAGCATGAGTTTGACCAAACTGCGGGAGGCAGTGGAAGACAGGAGTGCCTGGCGTGCTCTGGTCCATGGGGTCACGAAGAGTCGGACACGACTAAACGACTAAACAACAACAATCCTCCAGCAAAAGGGACTAGCAATGGGGCTTAGGGAGAACCACCCCAGCCCCTCCCACCTGAAATGGTCATCACACTATGTCTAATAGCAGGGTAGACCCTGATGTGGGTTCCAACCATGGCGATGCAAGGCAGCTGCACTATTCTGATAATGCAATAATGGACCCTTAAATATTGATTAGCTACACCAGGGATGGGGAAACGATGGCCCTTCAGATGTTGCTGAACTCCTCCCATCATCTCTGGCCATTGGTCATGCTGGCTGGGATTGAAAGCAGCTAGAGTCCGACAACATCTGGAAGGCCACAGGTTCCCCATTCCTGAGCTGCAGGAAAGCAAGAACTCTAAGCAATGGCTTTAGACTTTTTCCTGTTTTAATGTGAAAACTTTCATTAATGAAACATGATGACTTTGCTGCTGTCACTTTGCTGCTGGGCTGTCAGCTCGTCCAACCCTGCTAAGGCCAAAATGTGTCAAATGGGCAGATTACTCTACAAGAGATGGATAGAATCAGCCAAAGGATGGCGAAATTAAAACTCCAACCTTGTCAAAAAAAATTATTCTGTCCACATCATATGCCTGATGTCCAGACTTGTGCATACCACAACTGCTTTCCACCTAGCATTTCTACATGGGCGCAATTTCCCTGTCAACATCATAGCTTGAAATGTCTCGGGCAAGCGTCACATCAACTGACATACAGCAAGCTCGCTTTGGGCATTACCCATTTGTCAACATCTAACAAATACGCAGGGCCATCAAATGCCAGACAGAGTTCAGAACAAAAAGTTTTGGCAAATCTGTCCAAGTGAGAAAAGCCAGTCTTTGGCACCATTTTGTTTGTGTAATCAGTGCTTTTTGTCTGATTAAGATAAGCAATAAAACAAAGCAACATCCCTCTCTAAAGTACTTTTAATAAGGGGGAATCCCAATTGCACAACTTGTTTCTGCAGTCTTAAGAGATTTGCATCTTTCAAAGCAGATCAGAAAATTATATTTATTATTAACCTCAGATACATCTGGTTAGCTATCTGTTGACATCCCACCAACCCATCATTCCCAGATTTGTCACTGCACATGTCAATAATTTCTCCGGTGTAAGTAATGTTCAGGACTGAGCTCCCTATTTTCTTCCTATGCAGCAAAGGGCAAAATCAGGACTGAAAAGCCTGTATGAAAAATAGCTACCAGTCCGGAAAGCTCCCAAAGGGTGGTGCCAAAAGGTATGATCCCTTTTAATCAATCTCCAGCAAAAGTTAAGCTAGATTCTCCTTCTTCATTTCCTAGTACCAGTTGCATAAAGCTGTTCAGATCAGAGGTAGCCAACATGGACTCCCATCAGCCCCAGGCAGCAAGGATGATGGGAGTTGAAGTCCAACAACGCTCAAGTGAAAAGGACTAGTAAAATTACAGACAGCTTGTGGCTGTCTTCCACCATTCCATTTTCAATTAATTATACTTGCAATTTGTCAGTGCTGTTAAAATACTATGTTTCACATTCATACATTTTTATCTACATAAGTTGGGACAGCTGGGTGGGAGTTTATAGGTATAGTCTGTTGTTATCTCTGTTGTTTCCTTTTAATTTTTCAGAAATCTTTGTTTCCAACAGGAATTTTTTTACCTATCCAGAGAATTTGCCTACTTCTGCCAAAATATTTTGGCAGAGAGAGCAGGCGTCTACACAATGACAAATACAATATGTTACGAGAAGTATTCAGATGTTGAGAGCTATTCATTATGCTGGTGATTGCTTTACCATGGAAAGGAACAAAGAGAGAGCTGTCTAGCCATCTTATTAATTTTATGAAATGAAGCATTACTATGCAAGTACTGCAAACATTTCCCTCTGCTGTAAACTTTTCATCTTGGGGCTTTATGCTACTGCTTTGGTTCTCTAGTCCTGCCACTCTTAGATTCAGGTATATTGGGCCGAGGCCGTTTAGGGATTTAAAGGTCAGCACCAACACTTTGAATTGTGCTTGGAAACGCACTGGGAGCCAGTGTGGATTGTCCCCATGTGCTCAACTTGGATTTACTGTTGGCAAAACAATTTACTTCTACTCATGGACTCACAGAGAAGAAGGTGGGGGGAATCAAAGCCTTTAAAAAAAACAACCTAGTATGTATTTTTAGCCAATTTAAGCAGGTCCATTACTTTCATAGATCAGCGATTCCTTGAAATTATAATTTTTTTCTGCATCTGAGATCACATCAAGGCTCTTCCTTGCCTTCATTTTGCTCATTGCTGATGTGTGGCCTCCCTGGCACCAACCTCATAAATCTTCTGGCGTATCTTCTGTCTCTCCCCCACCTCTGCTTCTCTTGATGTACTAGGATGCAATGTAGGGTGTAATGAATTCAGATCCTGAATTCATATACTTAAGTTAAAAACTGGGGAGGGCAGGAGCACCAAGGACACATGAGTAATAGTACCGAACTCCCATCAGAATAAGAACTGCAAGAAGGAATCGGGGGGGGGGGGGATTTGTAAAACAACTGGTTAGACCTGGTTTTGAAATGAATGTGCGCTTTGGGCACGCTGATCAAGGTGAGGAATAAGGATTGCCATTAGCATCAGACTCTCTTTATAGATATATAAGAAACAGAACTAAGAGACCTAGAGATGTTAGACTGCAAAAACTCACCTGTTAGGGGCCATAGCTAGATGCAGAATCTTGTGCATCCAGCAGGTTCTGTGCATTACAGGTGTCCAAAGAGTTTCAGTCAGGGTCCATGCATATCCAGGCCCCTGGAGGGAATGCTTGAGAGCAACCTAGGGCCCAGTCCTCCAGTGTCCACCACCTGCACCTCCTCCTTCCCCTGCCTGAAGGCAAATAAACTTACCTTTGGGCAAGAGAAAGGAAAAGTTAAAGCAGCAGCTGCAGGTACTTAAAGTCCCTGGGTCATCATCTCTTCCTGACTGGGGATACACCTGGGACTCCAAGTGCCAACATCCTCAGTGAGAGGAGACACACTGATGGAGATGCAAGCAAGGTCTGGACCAGTCTAATTTTGCTGTTCTTTTAGTCCCAATCAACTCTCACCCAAGACACTACTGTTTGCATACATTTAAAGCACATTTGAAGAACATAGCTTCTCCCAAAGAATCTTGGGAGCTGTAGTTGGTGCTGGGAATTGTAGTCCTGAAGGTTGAACTACAGTTCCCAGGGTTCTTTGGGGGAAGCCATATGATGTGCTTTGAATGAATCGTGTGGGTGTTCCCTTTCCAGAGCTTTGTCTGCATTCCTCTGCCGTCTCAGCTCCAAAACTGAGGTACTACTAGCAGAGCATAGTAAATCCATTGCTGTGTGCTCTCACTTGTTAATTGAAAAACTTCTATTGCTTCAGATGCTTGAATGCATCAGAAAAAATTAAAGCAGTTCCATTAGAATAGAAGTTCTGGCTATATAATGCTGAATAAGGTACATGTTTCAAAAAGAAGTCTGCTGGTGACTGCAACACACATATAATATCTGCCTTAATGGCATTCCTTTATGATAGCTGTTGGGGACATCACATTATGCTGCACTGAAATTTCTTTTCATTTTAATAGATGTCTAGCTTTGTCCCTTAGAGGACAAACATGACAACTTCTGCATATTGTAACTATGATGTACAGAAGTTTGTGAGTTGGTACAAATTATTTTATTTTATTTTATTTTATAAATAATTACTGTATTTTTTGTGTGTATAAGACTAGGGGGTTTTTAACCAAAAAATTAGGTTTAAAATTGGGGCTCGTCTTATACACGGGTAGTGCTGAGGGGTGTTTTGAAGTCCCCAAAAATAGGGGCATATTATACACGGAAAAATATGGTGTGTGTAATTTATATTTATTAATTTATTATTTATTAATCACTTTATTTATCATTTATTAATTACTTCCCTTGAGGCATCCCAAAATGATATACAATATAATTACATCTGCAAAACAGTTACATATATAAAAACTGTTTTAACTTTAAAGAAAACAATGATTATAAATACAAAAACAGTTAAAAACAAACACAGCATGTACATAAAATCAATTTAAACCTATGCCAGATTCAAATTGGGATAAAGTTTTTAGAAGGCTCATTGACAAGACTCACAAAGGTCATTGTGATATCCACAATTTTTAGCATCAGGGTGACTGGATTTCATTTCTCAGTGGATTTAGAGCAGTCTTCCCCAACTGGTGCCCCCTGGGTGTTTTGGACTAAAATTCCCATTAGCTCATTGATGGGAGTTGTAATTCAAAACATCAGAAGGGCACCAGGTTGGGGAAGGCTGATTTAGAGACACTGGGGAAATTAAGATGCCTAAGACAGTCTTTCCCAAAGTCTTGACATGAACTGAAGACCTATTAACTTCAAAGAAGCTCCTTCTACTTGAAGTGCTTTGTGGTTCTAGCAGTAAAATATTTTCTTTAAAATAACAACTTATCTCTGCCGGCAGATCATATAGCATTAAAATTCTTCATTCATTTCCTTTACAGTTCAGAAATAAAGCAGGCTGCTGAATCTCATCCCTTCTTCCCCACAAGCCTTTCCAAACATCCTGGAATACAATTTGTGCCGCCCATCCTTCAGGGGAAGAAAAGTGTTGCTTTCCCCCTCGATAAGAACACTGTTACTATTTTGAGCAATTCCACACACCAGCCTTCCTGCGCCCTTCAGTCTTGGCCAGCTTATGGACTTCTCTGTAATCCTTACAACGGCTTTTCCTGACAAGGATTAGATAGTCAGGGCCATTAACCCATGGTCAAGGGCACCGTTCCACTTATTAGACTTTTTTTTTTGATCAGACACCTTTGATCCCAAGTTATGCTTCTTGGCAGACAGCTTGCCAAGAGCCTAACACGTATTTCCCAAAAGCAGCAACAGAAAGCATGTTTGTTCCAGCAGTAAGTATTGTTTGGCAAATTAGAGGGAAATTCAGAGAGGGAAAGCTGTGCAGGAAAAGCACTGGGAACTAGCTGAAACAACAACTTTAGATCATTTTGCTGCAGAATCACAGCTATAATCTGCTTCTCCGCGTGTGTTAATCCTTACAGCGAGACTGACCGAGATGCTCCCTGCTATTCATTGCAGAATGCCATGCCTCCTTATAGCTTTCAATGCATTCAAAAGAATGTTTGTGGGCGTCAGATGTACAAGGGGATAAGCATTTTGGCCATGTCCCCAGTGTGAAGGGTGAGGAGGGAGGAGGAAAGAAGCAAACCCAGGCACCAGTTCTTAAAGTGATGTGATTCTTATAACGACCACCTAGGATGGAAACAGGATGAAGCCAAAAGGATTGCACAAGCAAAGATTATGGAAGAAGCTGCTTTGCCACCCCGCACTCTCTGCTGCAGACTATTTAGGTAGAGCCAAAGGCAATCAGTCTCTCAACAGAGTCGACAGAATGGCCCTTCTTGAGTTCTATGTTGCCATGGCAAAATGTTCACAGATATTGGTTTTTTAAAAAATATCCATTTAGTTGTCAGTTTGTATTTCTTAGTACAGAAAGTATTGATGTGATGTGTAGAGATCTTTCCTATTCTGTTCAGTTCAAGAGGGTTCTGGAAGCTCCTCTGTGTGAAAGAAACTACATGATGTTTGGGTTATTTCTTCAGAGAACAGATAGGTAGCCGTGTTGGTCAGCCATAGTCAAAACAAAATAAAAAAATTCCTTCCAGTAGCACCTTAAAGACCAACTAAGTAAGTGCATGCACACGAAAGCTCATACCAAGAACTAACTTAGTTGGTCTTTAAGGTGCTACTGGAAGGAATTTGTTTATTTTGTTTTTCTTCAGAGAAGTTGAGTACAGCTGGTTTAAACTGGTTCTCTTATCTTTTTCTGTCAAGGTCATGCTGACTATAATAGTGAGGCCAGAAGGAGCCTGGGTTTCACATTTCTTTCTGTCTCTTTTCCTTCTGGTGTCGTGTTCTTTACATAGTATGCTTAGTGTTAAGGTTTAGACTTATTATAAGTTATTGTAAGTTTAAGGTAAGTCTGCTGCAACTGGATTTCTTATGGACAGTGCCAATCCTGAATGTATTGGATCTGTGACCATTATGCTCATTTGCCTTCAGTAGCAGCAAAGCTCTGCTAGATGAAATATGATTGCCTCTGGTCTATCCTGCAACATGTTTAAGTTTTTACTAACTATGCATTGCTCTGGATCAATATTGAGTAGAATTTCCATGACACTAGTACCCTGGCAAAACTTGCTGAGTAAAATTTGCAAAACTTAACTAAAGTGATTTCTTTGCTCTACCTCCAAAGCTGGAGACAGCCATGTTTCTGAATCCCAGTTGCTGGAAACCATGGGAGAGGTTCTTGTAAACATATTGTGCTCCGTGGTTTCGAACAGATGCCTGGTGGACCACTGTGAAAACCAGATGGTAGAGTAGATGGGCCATGGGCCTGATCTGGCAGGCTACT
Source organism: Podarcis cretensis (assembly GCF_951804945.1). Lineage (NCBI taxonomy): Eukaryota > Metazoa > Chordata > Lepidosauria > Squamata > Lacertidae > Podarcis > Podarcis cretensis. Next base: position 54,864,195 of record NC_137178.1, read on the forward strand.
CTTATGTTCTTGAAATGCAAGCATAGGTATTCACAGTTGTGCTACTACTCCCCTGTAACTCATAGCAAAGTACACAGAACACTCACCTTTAATAATAATAATAATAATAATAATAATAATAATAATAATAATGTATTTATATCCCGCCCATCTGGCTGGGCTTCCCCAGCCACTCTGGACGGCTTTCAACAAAATATTGAAATAAAGTAATGCATCAAACATTCAAAGCTTCCCTAAACAGGGCTGCCTTCAGATGTCTTCTAAAAGTCTGGTAGTTGTTGTTCTCTTTGACATCTGGTGGGAGGGCGTTCCACAGGGTGGGTGCCACTACCGAGAAGACCCCCTGCCTGGTTCCCTGTAACTTGGCTTATCACAGTGAGGGAACTACCAGAAGGCCCTCAACGTTGGACCTCAGTGTAAGAGGAATCCATACTCTTCTAAATTGTCACACATCCCATAGTGTAGCCCAGGGGTGCCAAGAATAAAATATTGGGGTGCCTAGATAACCTCTGGGACACGGGTGGTGCTGTGGGTTAAACCACAGAGCCTAGGACTTGCTGATCAAAAGATCAGCGGTTCGAATCCCCACGGCGGGGTGAGCTCCTGTCGTTCGGTCCCAGCTCCTGCCCACCTAACAGTTCGAAAGCACCCCTAAGTGCAAGTAGATAAATAGGGACTGCTTTCTAGCGGGAAGGTAAACGGCATTTCCGTGTGCGGCGCTGGTGCTGGCTTGCCAGATGCAGCTTCGTTACGCTGGCCACGTGACCCAGAAGTGTCTTCGGACAGCGCCGGCTCCTGGCCTCTTGAGCGAGATGAGCGCGCAACCCTAGAGTCGGTCACTACTGGCCCTGACGGGCAGGGGTACCTTTACCTTTACCTTTAGGTAACCCCTGCCCCACATCATCGATCACAAGACACAGTGCACGTACACCATTTGAATGGCAATGCCCATGAACTTTGGAGGTGCCTGCCCCCCTAAAATATTGTATTGGGGAGGCCAAAGGGACCTCAGCCCCTAGGAATAGGCTCCTACATATGAGGTGGCTTGTTGAAGTGCACACCTCACCAGTCTTCTTCCTATAAATGAAGGGGAAATGCCTGTTGTCTCCGCCTCATAGAAAAGCATCTGCAACAGAATTACCAGCAGCAGCCAACATGCATAGATGTGTGATCCCCTTTTCTCAACCCTTCACCTTGGCGAGGTGTTAATGGCCACACTTGGTTGGGACCATTTAAATATTAATATGACTAACAGAGGCAGACTCGCACATTTCTCTAGGAATAAAAACGACGTTGCTCAACCCTTTAACTACTGTTAAAGTGTACACATGTTTCTGAAGCCTTTTTTCAGCAATCGAGTCATTAACATGCTTAAGAATCCAGGCTGCACCTAAGTCACGTCCCTCTGTCCAAGTCTATTCCTTTTTCAGCATACAGGTAGGAAGTTTAGCTCTGTCTGCTCAGAAAAGAATACGGAGAAGAACAGGGAGGAATTAAAATGCTAATTCTCGTAGGTCAAGATCGAATGCATTCGAAACAGAGAGTTTAAAAGGGAACATCTATTAAATATTAAAGGGCAATATTATGCAAATTATCTGCAAGAGAGTCAAACTAATAACAGAGCCAACAGAGTGGGGATAATGGCTGATAAAATATGCAAGAGGTATTAATTGTCACCTGGTCTATATATTGGGGTGGTAAGGGACAAGAAGCAGGGTGGGTTAATCACAATGGCTAAGTATGCCATTGAAGGCTGTCGCAGTCAAATTGGGTTCCCGAGGATAGTACAGTTAGTGGAAAGAGACAACATAAGAATTCAAATGGCAGGAAAAGCCACAGTAAGACATTTTTTTTTCATCAGAAGTCGCTTGAAAGCAGCACCAGCTTTTCTGAAGATAATAAACCTTGGGAGAGAGGTCAGCAGAAGACTGTAAAGGTAGATACAGCCTGACAGATTTAGTATGTCATTTCTACAAATATATATTTTTTGAAAAATAAAAAACCCTGTTCAGTGCCAGCAACTCAAACTATGTATGTTCTGAAGAAGGCTCATTCTCTAAGTTGCTTTGACATGTTGGGAATGGCCTGTTGCTTGAGTTTCCACATAGCTGCCTGCACTTGTTGCACAAACTGGAAACTCGGTTCCAGAATGCAATTCCAGATGGGCAATTCTCAATTTATCTAAAAACATGATATAAGAGCTGAACTACACATCCCAGGACAATCATGTGATGCAGCCTGGTTGGAATTTAGATTACAAGTAGGAATTGTATGTCTTTCAATGCACTCAAATCTTTTGCCCAGAGGAAACAAGTGCAGCAGGGCAAATGTTTCTAGTTTACTCCGCTCTCTGGTGTGCTAGTTTTCTACATGTAAAGGTAGTTGTTTTTTCTATTAAAAAAAGTGAGGAGGTGTCATGGAAAACGTAGCAGACACACTGGTCAGGAAGCGACACAATAACTTTGCTGCCTCTCTCAAACAGGAACAAAATAGTCACAAGAAAGTCGTACCTCCACCTAGGTGCATCTAATGATTAAACTTCATAATGGCATTATCTGCATATAGAGCATTCAAACACAGAACCACCAAAGTGCAGTCTCAAGAGGTACAGTCCCATTCTCAACCATGTGATTATTCTGATCAGCTGCAAGAATGGAAAATGGAATCATGTGTAAAGTAGGAGCCATAGAGCTACTCCTTTGAATCCTGGCTAAGTGTTCTAGAATCTTGTCATGTTTTATTTGCCCTCTGGGTAGATACTGTAATGAGAAGGACTTTAATCTGTAATCCATTCACAAGTGAATGGCTGCACAGAGATCTGCTGAGCTGCAGAAACCGAAAAAGCTCAATGTAAAATAATGCCTTCTGAGACCTCCTCAGGGAGACCAAAGGGATGATCTCTTCTGGATAATGTCCAGACTTCACCACCATTGTTGAAATTTGAGCTTTTACCAATCCTGCTGTGAGCCACATGCAAGCAAAGATCAAAGTGAAAGAAGAAAATATGTGCCATTATTCTAACAGCAATAATAATAGCTTATGACAGAAGGCTCCTTATCTATACGGTTCTACATAAATTTGATTCCATTTGTCATTGTAACCGTATCCAGACAGTCAAACAGAATAGATTTATAATGATGATTCAATGGCAGCTTAATGAAGTTGCTGTAACAAGGCAATTAATGATTAATTGCTTATTGCGTGTTCAGACCCAGAGACCTCCCCCCTAAATAAAGACACAGTTGACTTAAATTTTAGGTTTTTTTATTGATTACCAAAAATTGAGTCATTGCATAGGCTCTGGTTCGACTAGCTCCCTGCACCCTTGCATGTAGCAATGACCCAGGGCTCCAGCATAGGTCAGCCAAGGGTGAACACCTGAGGTAGGTGAAAAGCCTGGAAACATATTCTGTTCACCACCCAGATGCTCCCCTGGACTCAGGCACGGGCACAACGCCCTTTTGGGGGTTGACCAAACCAAGTTGAGTCCCTGGATTCCTTTAATGGAATACCCTTCACTTAGGGATGGTGAGAGCTTTCTCCCATCCCTATCACCTGAACCAGTGCCTATCCGCAACCTTACAAGTTGTGACAATTTGCTACACTGCAGGCAAAACCCAAATGGCAACAGCCAATTAGCCAAGTGGGGAAAATTCCTGCCGTGCCCTTGTCCCAACGACAGACAACACATGACGGCATAGCAAGGTCAATTGGAAAAATGCCCTAAAAGTAGGGAGAGGTGGACCGGTGTTCCGATGCACGAGCCGAAAGAGGAAGCTCTGGGTCACATGCATAGGTATATATAGGTCCCTCGATCCATTTAGATGCACCCCATTGGCCAGATTAAACCCAGCAATGAGGGACCTGCCAATCAGGTGTTGTGGCTATCCAATAGACCCACCCACAACCAGGAGGTCAGTCTCCAGGTCTCACCACAACACTCTTTTAGGGCGGACACAATCTACCTGTACAAATACTGAGTGAAGTAAAGGAAAAAATAGAAAGAAGCCTATTCCTGGACTTTGGTAATCATTTGAAACTGTCATTCAGCATGTTTATTCTGTATTCATTTATGATGAGATGCTTGACACAAATGTAATGTTACCTGATAAAAAGCTTTACGTCTCCATGTAAGATAAATATCAAGTTTATCCACCCTTGCCTTCAGGGGTCAGCAACCTTTTTCAGCCGTGGGCCAGTCCACCATCCCTCAGACCATGTGGTGGGCCAGACTATATTTTGAAGGGAAAAAAGGAACAAATTCCTATGCCCCACAAATAACCCAGAGATGCATTTTAAATAAAAGGACACATTCTACTCATGTAAAAACACACTGATTCCCGGACTGTCCGTGGGCTGGATTGAGAAGGCGATTGGGCCTTAGGTTGCCCACCCCTTCCTTAGATTATTACTTTTTAAACGGAGGGCCCTGACCCTCTCAAATCTACTGGGATCCTTTCTAAGGCCAAAAAACAAAAACAAAAAACCACAAAAAGCCCAACAACATTGTGGGGCAGTCCTGTGGACCTGCTCTGGAATCAATTTTAAACCACACTCAGGCAACAGTACATTTTATTTCAGGGGCTGACATTCCTACATAGGGTTTGTGAGGTACTATTAGAGTATTTACAACATTTGGTGTATCTTAATAATGACTGCTCCCCGCTTAAAACGGGGGCGCGCGCAGCCCCTAGATCTGGAGTGGCTCCAACAGCATAGGCTTGGCTTTGCCTTCCCCCAGGTGGGATACCTGGAGGTCTCCGCCTACCTCAGTCAGTTGTCCAATCCCACCTGGGGGAAGCGTTGCCAAGGAGACCAGGCCAGGTAGGGGAGGGATTACCTGCCCACACAATAGAGGGAGGATCTTACCTGGAATCCTCACTTGGCTCCAGAGCTTCTCCCACCCTACCCACCCTCAGTTAATGTCTTATTTTGCAGGTTAACTTTTCTTCACAGGTTTTGCAGGTTAATTTTTCTTCACAGGTATGCGGGCGCTGCTACGTTAAGGTCGCTGTTAAAGGGCCGGAAAGGAATTTCCCTGCATTGGCAGGTTTCACCTTTCCCATAGCAAAACGTCACAACTTTGGCGGTATCAGGCCTTGGGCGGAATCCTTTAGTTCATCTTCCTCTTTGTGGCGGCGATACCAGGGTTCCCCGTTAAAGGGGTTTCTGAAGGGAGGCTTTGACCGTACGCCGAAAGGTCGTCATTGCTCTCCCCTGCGGCGGCGGCATAACGGGGGCGGCTATCTCTGCTTGAACATATGTTCTCCAGAGCCGGCCCATCCCCCCCACACACATTGGATAACCCTGATGCTCCCTAGGTCCCCGGCTGGGGACTGGGGAGGGAGAACGCCCAATGCCTGAGCCAAGGTCTACCCACATTTGAAATTTAATAAAGTTGTGGCCAATTTAATCCCATAGCACGTTGTCTTGAGTCGTTATTCCACATGACGGGGGGGGGGACCGCGTGGGATCTGGGGACTCTGCCTGTCCACGCAATATATATTTTTATCACTACAAGGGAGATAGATGTGTTTTAGATCTTCTGCGTCACACACCAAAATACCTTGGACCATCTCTACTGCAGTGCATTATTTCCCAGCCATTTCACTTTTCCAGTTACTCCAGTAAAATCCTTTTCATGGCTGACAATGGTTACTGCACAAGCCTGTTGGTAAGAAGGCACTTGCATATGCACTTTCAAAAAGCCGTCCTTACAGCAGGAGGACAACGCTTTTTCAAAGTGAGAAGTCATAACTCTTTTCTCACCTCAGAATTATGAGCTATCTGAATTGGCAAACAATACAATAAAATTTAGAAGGAATGTTTCGCAGCAGGAAATCCCTTGTCGAAAAACAACAACAACCATCTTACCCTAAGCAGACTAAAGGTTTTGGGTGGTTTTTTACATTAAAAACAAATGTCTCATACTACTGAAAACGTTTCAGCGACTGGTTCTGAGACCTTATCAAGATGTAATTTCTAACAGATGCCAGTTTGCCTTCCAGACATAAGTTCCCAGTCACTCTTTAGAGTGTCCCAAGAGACTATTTCATAAGTGAGGTAAAATCAGCTCCAACACAATTCATTTTTGCTCTTTCTTTACACTGTAGAAAACTGATACAGACTCACAAAGATGAGGTTTAATACGGAGCACAGTTTTATGATGTGTGGCACATTGTTTCAAGTGTACACATAGCATATTGAAATACATTTTGAACATTAAAAAAAAACTGGGGGGGGCAGAGTGAAGCACTGTGTTAAAAGTATACGGTGGCTCTTATTACAGCAGTAAAATGTTAGTGAAAGAAGAACTCAGGATGCCACCAAGCTGTAGAATTTCATACATAATCCTTTGAGCCTTTGTTGCTTAATGTGCATAAGTCAATATTTTATATCTGAAAGAAAGCATAAAGAGGCGTTAATATCTATAAAGAGGAGTTGCATGGGTTGGATAAACAGTGTAGCTCCTTCCCATGCAAGCACTTCTAGTCCCCAGGGAAGGTCAACATTGGTTTGGGAATTTGCCTAACGCAGAAGTGGCCAGTGTGTTGCCCTGCAGATGTTGGTAGACTACAGCTCCCATCATTCCTGGCAATGCTGGCTGAGGCTGATGGGAACTGTAGTCCAACCACATCAGTATGGCACCATGTCCCTGGCCTAACCCATGTAGCTTTTCTTGATAAAGATTTACAGAGCACTGCAGGCAAAATTAAAGTGGCTTTGATGCCACAAAGCTTAGGTATGATACAAATATGACCCCAAGTCTTACTAGCATTAGAGAATCCTACCTAGACACCAACTGCACCAGAACTGATAAATTTATCACCATGTAGCTCAAGTATTAATACAGTGGTACCTTGGTTTACGAACTTAATCTGTTCTGGAAGTCTGTTCTTAAACCAAAGCATTCTTAAACCAAGGTCTGCTTTCCCATAGCAGCGGGGGACTCAATTTACAAATGGAAAAACACTCAACAGGAAGCGAAACATGTTCTGCTTCCAAGGCAAAGTTCACAAACGAAAACACCTACTTCTGGGTTTGCAGTATTCTTAATCCAAGTTGTTCATAAACTAAGCTGTTCTTAAACCAAGGTACCAGTGTAGTTACCATAAAAAATAAAAAATACAGCCTTCCACAACCTGGTACCTTCCAGATGTTTTGGATTACAACTCCGGTCATCCCTGACCATCAGCCATGCTGGCTACCACTGATGGGAGTTGTAGGCCAAAATCTGAAAGAAAACAGGTTGGGGAAGGCTGGGTTGGTGTAGATCTTTCGTTGCAGCTGGGACAAATGGTGTTGAGTTGTGCTGCTGCAGATGCAACATGATGTTTCTTCTCTCTGCGCTTGTCCTAGCGGTCATCCCTCTGGTTATTGCTATGGATGTATGATCTGTCTGCAGGCACTGCAGTCATCTGCAAGGGATTCGCACTGGGCAGGGTTGATGTTGCCAACCTTCGTGTCATGTTTGCCAACCTCTCTGTAACACACAGTTGGTCTGCCCAAGGGCCTGGTGCTTGAATCCAGCTCCCCATAGAGCACATCCTTTGGGATCCTGCCATCTTCCGATATCTAGACATGACCAAGCCAGCATAGATGTCAATGAGGCAGAAGTGTGAACACACTGGGAATGTGTGCTTGGAAGAGCACGTCTTTGTTTGAGACTCTGAGCTAAGGGTTTGTGCAATATTTTATTTTTTGATATAAAAAGTAGCAGTGGGGAATCGCACGACAAACTGGGATTTCAAATCACGTTCTGTTGTGCTTGAAATGTTATGTTTCTTTCTTGACTCTGCCTTGGAGCAAGTGTTGTTTATGCTAGCTCCTCTTTCCCAAGCATTCTTTCTCAACCTGTAAAATTTGTAAAGAAGACACCAGAAGACATTATTGCTCTTGTTTTCAACCTTGCAATGTCTGCCCCAAACTTTCCATCTCTCAGGGAAACTAGAGGTGAACAATGCTTTTCTGTTGCCTTATGGGATGCGCGGTTATAATTTTTTAAAAACATCTTTCATTTTGCTGCATTCTTTTCAAAATTACTCGTCCTTTCTGTAGAGCTATTGCTAGTGTGTTACTATAGCTTTATCTGCTTTGGACTGTTTTGAAGATTGCCTTTGCTATGCTAATAAAGAAGGGAGAGAGAACAATAAAAGACAAAGTGCTTTCGCTGCACCACGTCGAGCAGCTTGGAAAATGAATTGTAGCACTGCTCATTATTCGATGTGCAGGTAATGATGTATTCACTCTGCCAAACTCTGCACAGATAATAAAAGTTATGGGTATGTTGCAGGCGCACTAATTATCCGCAGTCATTGACTCCATAGAAATGTATATACATACATGGAATCCCATCTCAAAGCAAAGATTAGTTTGTGCTAAATATTGTTTATTTCACAGGCTTTTCCCCTCCATGAAGATTTTGTGAATGTCATTTCCGTGTTCTAAGGAGCTCCGGAATAGCTTGAAAAACTATTATGGACTTGAAATACAAGCAGTGTATCTGATTAATGAGTCTGATATAGAGGACCATTGCTGCCAACTGGGTCTGTCAAGGTTGCAAATACACCGGAAAAGAAAAATGGCTGTCCTTAAACTGAATAATGGGAGTTAATATCTATTGTAGTTTAATATTTATATACCAGCAATTCCCAGAGGCTCTCTTTCAGATGTGACCTTACTGTGATAGATGTTATACAAACACATGCAAAAGCTCTGTTTCTGTCCAGAAGAGCCTTAAAACATCTTTTATAACAGGCAGGCAAACAGTCTACTGTCAAGAATAACTCAATAGATTTTCCCAGGTGACCCAAATTTTATGTGTGCAAACTCACACACAGTGAGAGCTTTTTTTCTCATACAGAGATGAACTGTGCTCTGATGCTCTTGAACAGCAAAGTCATGAAGTAACAGGGACGCTCTGGCCAGATGCCCTTACCCAATTTTAATTTCTGGATTAATAATAATAATGATGATAGTGATCATCATCATCATCATCATGAATTTAGAGGCACAGATTACTGTTTCTGTTCAGCAGCATTCATGTTGAAAAGTACAAAGTGAAGCTTGGGACAGGATGGAGGTGATGCATGAAAAATCCCATCTGTTTGCAATGAGCTCAGGAGGGTGTCCTATTGGTAGTGTTGTGCTGTTGGTGGTGGAAACAAATGCTTAGGATGATAGGCAAGGATGTTCTCGAGTTGGTGCTGTCTGAATTCCAAATATAAATACTTGAATAATACATTGTATCGTGCCTTCCTCTTTATCATAATTGGAAACCTTCAGGGCACCCTAAAAAGAAAACTCTGGAAAACTTTGGAAAGGACTATCTTGAATTCTCAGAAGGAGGGAAATTAAATTGCCCTGTTGCCTAAGGGAGTAAGTCACAGTAACAAAAACTATTATAAGGCTAGATAATGTTTTAATTATACTTTGCATTATATAAACTGAATGTCGTTTGAGTCAAATCTTTACATTAGCAGAAACAAAATAATGGAGTGGCACTGGATGTAAACAAAAAAAGCCAAGCCTCCCCCCAAATAGTGTTTTGTAGTAATATAGCCTTATCTATTAAGAAAGGCTATAACAGTGATTCCGGCAAATTGAAATCTACTGACTTCGAAAGTACAAATTAAATGTTTCTGCTTCCGAGTTCCTCTGCCAGATTTTTTAATGAATATGTAATAATGTTTTCTTGTTTTTCTGATATACTTGGCTTTAGAGGGACACAAACAAGACTGGGTAAATTATTTCTTGGACAAAAAAAAGGAAGAAAACATGAAGCTAGCTGCCTAAAACCAAAAGGGTGGTGTATCTGCCAGGTGTAGGAAGCCCCTGGAAGCAAGGAATATCCATATGCACTTGTACAGCTGGACAAAAGCAGTGGATCAGGCCCATTGTGTTGTTAAATGTGCAAGGAACAAAATCAGAAGAGAGAAAATTCCCCATCTCCTGGAATCAAAAACCCAGAAATGAAATTTCAAATCATTTTTGTTTTTATTTTTGCTTCACATTTCCAAGCTATAGTGTTCTCTCTCTCTCTCTCTGTGTGTGTGTGTGTGTGTGTGTGTTTGTGTGTAATTGTTTACATATATGGAGTAAAGCATTAAATTGAGGGGGAGTCTTTCGCCCTCTCAATATTTGTCTCAGTACATGAATGGCAGTGATTTCATCCTACCTAGCTAAAATAATCTCTCTCTCTGCCTTCATTATGACAGTTGGGTACATAATTTAATTTACATGGAATGCCAATAGATTAACTTGGGCTGCATATTTATCAGATAAATATGTGTGCCCGTTTTGCATTTCAGCTGTCAGAACAGCTCAGCTTCAATATTTATCAGATATTTGCAACAGATCATATTACTCTTTGCTCTGGCAACCCTAGCTTTCGGTTAATATAAATAGATGCTATTAAATGCTTAGCATTCTAGTACCACCTAGGCAGCATTTAACTTGCTCCTCACATAAGAACATAAAGGAAAACTGACTATTTGCGTGTTGAGTTCCACAGTGCCACCCACCAAATAATTCACACTTCACACTTCCATTTTTTGTTTAAGGTTTTTGGCATAATTTTGGCCACAACTTTATTCAAATACAAAAAATGTGAGTGGTTGCTTAGGCATTGGTTATGACTATCTGTCCATGCCCTCAGGGACAGAGCTGGCAATCTGTACACCAACGGAATCCAGTGTGGGAAACAAGTATTGGGTGAGAAAGTGAAGCTGGGCATCAGTCCCGCACTTCTCACCTTCATGTTCCTGCGGGGCTTGCACGGCCCAGGTCCAACGCCATGAACAAGGACGAAAAGAATGGCAAGCCCCTGGATTCCTTTAACGGAATTCCCTTCGCATCATTTGGAGGGGTAGGCACTTACCCCTCCAAGCACCATTTAACCAATGCCTAACCGCCAACCTTACAAGTTGTGACGATTTGCTACGCAGTAGGCAAAAACCAAATGGCACAAGCCAATCAGCCAAATGGCAAAATTCCTACCAGGCCCCCGCACCAAGGCGAACGACCCCATGACAGGCATAGCAAGGTCAATTAAGCAAGACCACCCTAATTAAAGGGAGGGAGGGCGGGTGATCCGATCCAAACGGCCAAGAGGACGTCCCCTCGACTGGCCCCTATATTTAAAGCCTCTGACCCCTCCTTCAAATTAGCAACATCAAAAAATCCCCAGCAACCCATTTAACCATTTAAAGGCTGGGTTATACCAAATTTGCCTAATCATGCCAGGGTGGCCTGCTCCCCAACCGCAACACGTGCTCTCTGTTAGGGAGAACACGCTTTGTCCCCACTGAGTATCCTTTCCCCTGTGTTACCGAGGCTGTCTAAACACCAGAGTGTTAATGTGCATGTTTGTTGCACAGATATGCACTTTGGGTCATGTTCATCTACAGATGAGCACTTTCAGCTGAACTCTCTCTCAATGTTTCACATTCAAATGTGGCACTTGTGGTGGCGCTTGGTGGGATGTATTCACACTGTGTGTTGTCGTCCTCTTCTCTCAAATAAGGGATGTGGGTGGCGCTGTGGTCTAAACCACTGAGCCTCTTGGGTTTGCCGATCAGAGGGTCGGCGGTTCAAATCCCTGTGATGGGGTGAGCTCCCATTGCTATGTCCCAGCTCCTGCCAACCTAGCAGTTCGAAACCATGCCAGTGCAAGTAGATAAATAGGTACCACTGTGGCAGGAAGGTAAACGGCATTTCCGTGCACTCTGGTTTCCATCATGGTGTACCATTATGCCAGAAGCGGCTTGGTCATGCTGCCTAGAAAGCTATCCGTGGACAAATGCTGGCTCCCTTGGCCTGAAAGCGAGAAGAGCGCCACAACCTCATAGTCGTCTTTGACTGGACCTAACCGTCCAGGGGTCTTTTACCTTTAGCCTCTCTCAAATAGCACTTTTACAGTCCCTGAGTTTTGGAAACCCGAGGTCTATTGTAGGTATCCATGCAGGTGCACCTTAAATGCTGTGATCCCATGCACTCAGAAAGAATTTGTATCGATCACAGTAGAATTTACTTCTAAGTGTCCATGCAGAAGTTCAGGCTGGAAGTTTCCCCCACTTTTGATACCATTCCATGAATAGCATCATCTGCTTAATTTCTGCCTCCCAGAAGGTACAGGAGCAGAAAAACTGGAGGAAAGGGCTACATCTGACTCAGACCCTGTGATAATCATCTTTGTGTACCTCCTTTGTGAGAGGTAAAAAGGGTGGCTGCACAAGAGTGAGCCTTTTCCCTGCTTGTGGAATGCTCTCCTTCAGAGAGGCTCGCTTGGCACCATCATTACATATCTTTAGGCACCAGGCAAAAAACATTCCTCTTTTCCAAGACCCTTGCTAATCAAGCAATCTATGGCTTTTTAAACTGGGAGGAGCTTATTGTCTTTGTTTGATATTATGACATGTATTATTGTGTTTTTATATTGTAAACCGCCCTGTGATCTTTGAATGTAGGGCACAACAGAAATTGTAATATTAATAATCATGGCCTGTTCTTCTTCTGGAACTCACCGGAACTGAGTTCCGGCACCTCTTTTTAGTGTACTGGCAGCTGTATAGCAGCATTGCGCCCAGAGCTTCATGTCGGAGGCTTCAGGGCTGCATGCTGCTCATGGCTTAGTGTCGGAGGCTCAGGGCCATCTGTCAAAAAAAGGTGGGAGTTCCTGCACCTCTTTTTCTAGGAAAAAAAGCACTGATGATAATGATAATACACTGATTTTTGACTCCACCTATTGTGGTTGTTTTCTACACCTGGTCTCCAACTCAATAGGCCCAATGTGGACCAGCCACCACTGCTGCTAAGCTCCTCTTTCTGACAGAGATTTATAAAGGAAAGTTACAGAAAATGTATTAATAAGTATTTTGGCTTTGGGGTAGACACTCTCTACTTGTAATCCAATCTCTAGCGTTACATCAATTCATACATCTTGTACCACTTTCCAGAGTATCAGAGATGCATTGGCTGCAGTGGGATATCACAGGAAAACATCATTTATTGTGACAGGAATGAGCCTAGGAAAGCTCAGGTTCAAACACTTCCCCCTTCTCCTCAGCAAATTGTATGCAAGGAGGAGTTCAGAAGCTTTCGTTTCCATTTTCAAGTAATTACAGATGGTTGCATTTGAACATGACAAACCTTTAAAATTAACAATGGCTTGTTTTCAAAAAGCCAACTTCAAAATGCGTTTTATGATCAACCAAAGTTCAGGGTTTGGATGTGATGCTAAATGGCGGTTAACGGAAACCATGACGAAAATTTTTCTGAACTCCTTCTCACAGATCCACCAGAAGAGGAGCTGGGAGGGAGGACTGTACGCATCCAAGAGGAAACTGGGTTCATTCCCATCACGTTAACTATGGTTTATCATCTCATTTGAATGTAGCCATTTTGAAAAGTTTCCCACAGAAAAGAAATTATGTTTAAGATAGAGAACTTCTCCGCTTAAGGACACTTAAGTGACTCAGAGGCTCTCCAGGATGCAGGCCCAGATACATGGTAGAAAGAAGGAAGGAAGGAAGGAAGGAAGGAAGGAAGGAAGGAAGGAAGGAAGGAAGGAAGATAGGAAGGAAGGAAGGAAGGAAGGAAGGAAGGAAGGAAGGAAGGTGAAACAAGCACACTTTCTCATACACTTTCCACCCTGGCTAGTGCAAACCAGTAAGGCTTGAAATTCAGCACCCAATCCACCATGACACTTCTCCTCAGAGCCTTGTAAGGGCTGTTTTGCAAGGAAAACGTTTAATAAGAGAATGGAGAACACACAAACAAATGCCGTCGCTAAATGATTCTCAGTGACTGGAAAACAGTATTCACAAATTCCTAAATAGACTTTTTTTCTGTTAAGTCACAGAACATTTTGTTTTCCATGCCTGAGACAAGATAATAAAGTTCCGGGGAAAGAACTATAGCGAGTCTCATGTATTTCTACATATTTACAGGCTATCGAGAAAATGGGCGATATAGGAAATTAGTTCCTCATTTACATATTCCACTAATAATGTGACAAGGTCTTATGGAACAAGCACAACAGCTGCAAATTATGTAATTATGTATCTGTATGCAAATTCGCAGATCTCATAAATGTTGAAACACCATTTCCAATGCTAATTAAGTGCCTTTTATTGCCTCTGCATAATTCCTACATGTGAGTCTGTGCCAGATGTCATTGTAGCTTGTGGAACCTTTATTGTCAGGTTAGCTGAAGTAGCACCCATTAACACTGTCATAAAAACTCAATTTCTAATTAAATTACCTTCAGCATCTCAGTGATTTTCCCATTGTCCTCCTATCCATCAGGTGTGTTAGCAGTCTGAAGGAATAATTTGTAACTTCTGAGGTGCCTCCAGCAAGCATCATGGGACCAAAGGTCAGTTCAACCTGTGGCTGGATTCTGTGTTCACATGTGAGGGGGTGAGGAAAGGATGAGGTATAGTTTATGAAGCAGCCTTCAGAAACAAACACGGAGACAAGAAGCAGCATAGAATTGATGGCAGTATAAAATATGTACTCATTCTCTGCACGCTGCTTGATAGCCTTCAACATATGAATATATATAATCCTCATTTAGATGTTTCCTCCATGTTTATAAATAGTATGTTTGGGGCTTGGTGTTTGAACCTAAAGTAGCTCACCTAACCTGGTGAGCTACCTAGGATTTTGTTTGCTTAAAAAAGGTAAAGGTAAAGGACCCCTGATAGTGAAGTCCAGTTGCAGACGATTCTGGGGTTGCGACGCTCATCTCGCTTTACTGGCCGAGGGAGCCGGTGTCTGTCTGCAGACAGTTTTTCCAGGTCCTGTGGCCAGCATGACTAAGCTACTTCTGGTGAAATCAGAGCAGTGCACGGAAACGCCGCTTACCTTCCTGCCGGAGCAGTACCTATTTATCTACTTGCACTTTGACGTGCTTTCAAACTGCCAGGTTGGCAGGAGCTGGGACCGACCAATGGAAGCTCACCCCGTCACATGGATTCGAACCGCCGACCTTCTGATTGGCAAGCCCAAGAGGCTCAGTGGTTTACACTACAGTGCCACTTGCATCCCTTAGGCTACACTAATTCCTTCAGGTACAGTGTAGAATGGGGATGTGCTGTGAGGATAACCTGAGCTTACAGGGTTAAAACAGCTCAGAGTGTACGCACTGCCCACTGTTGGGAGGGGGGAGATTCTACGTCATGTCCGAGAGTCTCCAGTCTTTGTTCTTTTTCTCTACTTTCGCTTTTGAGGAGAGAGGACGTGTTTTTCACGATGCTGTTCGCTGTGGACGATAATGGATAGTCTGCTGTAAATAAACTGCTTCTAGCTGCTAATATCCTGAGTGGACTTTATTTTAGCACACTGAAGAAAGCTCTGAAGAAGCTTTTTGCAGCTTTCTCTTGCTGCTGCATAAACTCTGCGTTTTTGCTCAGAGCCTTTGGAATGTGGCCTTTGAAGTCCAGCAGAGCTGCGTAGCCGAAGCGGGCTGGACGCCAGGATTTATCTGAGCAATAAATCTACTATCTGACAGGTTATGGACGGTAATTGCAATTAGAGGAAGCTGCTTTGATGTCCGGTGGAGAGCCTGTTTGCAATGCTGTGTGCTTACAAAGGCTGTAAAAGGTGAGACCCTGCTGGTTTTGCTGCCGGAAGAAGAAGGCCTGCTTTGAGGCTTTGCCTGGGAGAAAGCAGGGAGGCTGGCTGCAAGCTGTGTGCTGCAAAGGGACGCCAGAAGCCTATCCTCGGAGCCAGTTTAGTACGCGTGAGTACTCCACAGCCCCAAGGGGGGACCGGGGGAGGAGATGGCAGAACTCCAGGAGAGTTTCAACGTCCCCTTTGATGAGAGATTAAATCAGCAAAATTGGGAGGTCTGGTCAAGAAGAGTAAGGGGGTGGTTTTTGGCCACAGGGCTCTGGAGCATAGCCCAGAAGGAGCCGGCCCCACCCATGCCACTTGCTTCTGAAGATGAGGCTGCTTTGCTGGAGGATAGACAGCAGAGAATGCAAAGGGAGCTCTGCATGTTGAAAGCCAGCGTAGATGTTTCGCTGTTGCCCCACTTGGAGGGCGTTGAGTCGGCTCAGGCCGCTTGGCAGTTGCTGAGGAGTCTGTGTGCAAGCTCAGCAAGAGACCAGGGCCTTAAGAAAGCCAAGAACAGGGAGGAAGCGGAGAGCCCAGAGGGGGCTGCTGGCCATGTTCCTGAAGTTACAGCTGGGAGTAGCTGCTTTGTCTCCGAGGGGCCGTGTGATGTTGAGGCTGTGCACCCAAAGGTGGGGGTGCTGGGAACAAAGGAATGGCTGAAGAGGGAGCTGTGAGAGCTGTTGCTACGCGTCGCCGCTGTTATCGCTGTGGCTCCCCCTCCCATCTGGTGAGAGACTGTCCAGTCGAGGCACAGGAACAGCCGAAGGCCGTCTCCCGTAGCAACCAGATAAAGAGCTCTGCTTCAAAGCATGGGAAAGGCAAGCCGAAGGCAGCTGGCAGAGACACTGAATGTAAACATTTGGCAGCCTCTATGGCTGCAGTCAAGAGTTGTCAACAGGATGCTGTGCTGACTTTTGTGGTAGACTCAGGAGCGTCTCATCACTTAGTGCCATCTGCAGGATTCCTGGAGAACTGCACCTCTGTAACTTCTGGAAAGACTGTGTGTTTAGCAGATGGGACTAAACACCCACTCACGCAGACTGGCTCACTGTTTTGTTCTTTCTTACAGGATTCGATCCAGGCTTTTGTTGTTCCAGGACTGTCTTGCGCGTTGCTGTCTGTCAGCGCCCTTCTTGCGGAAAACTACAAAGTGTGTTTTGAGAACAATAAGTGTTCTATTTCTAAGAATGGACAGCACCTAGTCAGTGTTGAATGTAAAGACAGGTTGTTTGTGATAAATGCTTCTTTTGCAGGTACAGGTGACATGGAGGTGGCTCAAGCACAGTGTGCCAACGTTCCAGTTCATGATGCGTGTGCTCACTTATGGCACCGACGCATGGCTCACGTGTCCTGGGGGTCAGTGAAGAAGATCCCAGAGTGTACGCAAGGGTGCAAAATGAAACCTTGTGCTAAGTTTCTAGATTGCAGAGCGTGCAAGTCTGCAAAGGTAAAAACGTGCACATACCCAAGGTCTGAAAGGGTGACCACTAGGGCTTTTCAGTTAATTCATGCAGATTTGTCAGGGCCGATGTCTGTGACCAGTATGGGCGGAGCCAAATATGCGCTGGTTCTGATTGATGACCATACTCGGAATTCTTGGACCTTCACGATCCAACACAAAAGTGAGGCTGCACCGCTAATCAAAGACTGGATTGCGGCTGTGGAACTGCAGTTTTCCACACGGGTGCAAAGCTTTCAGAGCAATCGCGGTGGGGAGTTCACCGGGTCTGCACTGCAAAGTTTCTTCCGCAAAAAGGGGATTCAACACAGATTGACCTCTCCGCACTCTCCCCAACAGAATGGGATTGCGGAAAGACGGAACAGGACTCTAGGGGAGATGTCCGCAGCTCTTTTGTTTGATGCCGGTCTCCCACAGCGCTTTTGGGGGGAGGCTTGGCGAACGGCCAACTTTATTCTGAACAGGTCGTTCAATTCAGTGGTAGGTGACACCCCGTACTTCTTGTTGCATGGAAAGCAACCGAAAGTGCACTACTTCCGTGTTTTTGGTTGTGAGGCTTGGGTCCTCATACCAAAGGCCAAACGCAAGAAAGGTGAACCCAGGTCCCAAAAGATGATTTTCTGTGGGTATGAGCCAGGGACCAAGGGGTGGAGGTTTGCTTATCCGTCAGAGAATCAGTCCAGGATTCTGCTCAGCAACAGTGCTGAATTCTGTGAGCAGAGTGGTTGGGCTAGGATACATGGGAACCCTGACATCCTGTCAGAGAGTCTGTTTGACTCTGCCGATGAAGGTGAGGAAGAGGTTGAACCTGCAGCCGAGGCTCAGAGTTCAGACCCAGTGCAGGCAGAGGGGAGAACCTCTCCCAAGGCTGTGAAGATTGAGCAACGCAGTGCTCCATCTTCCCCCACAGGTTCGGCTGAGAAGTCCAGAAGGTGCTGTAAGTCAGAGGGGGAGCTCTCTGATGCCAAGGACGTTCTGGCTAGCCCCAGCGGGTCAGAGGGGGTTCCTGAAGTGGTGCTGCGCCGTTCTGCTCGGACGACCAAGGGGAAGCCTCCTGAAAGGTTTGCTGTCACTAGCGTGTGGGTCGGAATGGCACAGTGTGAACCCGAGAGTTTTGAAGATGTTCAGAAACTGCCTCAGGAAGAAGCCAGGAAATGGCATGAGGCGATGCAGAAGGAGATGATCTCAATGGAGTCTCTAGGTGTGTTCTCCCTCACGAAGTTGCCGATGGGCGAAAAAGCCGTGGGTAGCCGCTGGGTTTACCGTCTTAAGCCTACAGCGACAGGAGAACCGCAGTATAAGGCCAGATTAGTGGCAAGAGGATTCACGCAGCGCAGGGGGTTGCATTATACGGAAACGTATGCCCTCACCTGTAGGAGTGAATCTCTACGTTTGCTTTTGGCCATAGCTGCACAAAGAGGGTTGCTGGTGCATCATTTTGATGTGGACGTTGCTTACTTGAACTCAGACCTCCAGGAGGATTTGTACATGCTTCCTCCTCCAGGGTTTGAGGGCAATGAGCGAGGTACTGTGTGGAAACTTCACAAGTCAATTTACGGCCTGAAACAGTCGGCCAGGAATTGGAACTTGTGCCTGAATGAAGCTTTGGAGAAGCTAGGTTTCAGGAAGAGTCTTGCTGACAGTTGCTTGTTCCTTAGAGGATCAGGAGACTCACAGGAACTGGTGTTATTTTTTGTTGATGACATCATCCATATTGGAAAGACAGACAAACAGGTGCAGAAGTTTGCCAAAGAGCTTGGGAAGCGGTTTCAGCTCAAGAACCTGGGTGCAGTAAAGATCTACCTAGGCGTGCAGATAGCGAGAACTGAGGATGGTAGCTTCTTGCTCAGTCAGAAAGGCAAGATTGAACAGTTGCTTGAGAAGTTCAGAATGTCCGATTGTGCAGGAGTTCGGACACCCATGGAGACGAACTTCGTGAAAGATAGCCAGCAAGCAGAAAGAGTTTGAGAATGCTGAGCTCTTTCAGTCAGCTCTAGGTAGTCTGTTGTATCTGTCCCAATGGAGCAGACCAGACATTGCCTTTGCTACCAATCTGCTAAGTAGGGAAGCGTCAAAGCCCAGTGTGAGTGCTTGGCACGGTATCAAGCGGGTACTGCGCTACCTGCAGCATACCAAAGACTTCTGTCTTAAGCTGCCAGCTGAAGGTGAGGCAAAGCTCACATGCTATGCGGACAGTGACTGGGCAAATTCGCAGGACCGCAAGTCTGTGTCTGGGTTGGTGGTAAAGTTTGGGAAGTCACTAGTTGGGTGGAAGTCCCAGAAGCAAAGTCTCATTGCGCTGTCTTCTACTGAAGCTGAATTTAGTGCACTGTCAGATTTGTGCCGGGAACTAGAGTTCTATAGATGCTTGGTGCAAGAGATCTATGGGGATTGTAGCTTGCCCATCACGGTTTGGGAAGACAATCAACCTTGTTTGAAATTGGCTGAATCTGCGCAATTTAAGGCCAGAACCAAGCATCTGGACATGTTTCCAAAATGTGTGTCAGAGTGTTCAGTCAGGTTTGATTCGGCTGAAGTATTGTGCCAGTCACAGTAACCTGGCTGATGGATTCACCAAACCTTTAAGCTTCCAGCGTCATGGGGAGTTTTGTGGTGGTTTGGAGTTGGGGGTAAGTTCTGTACTTACTCCCCCCACAGTGGTGCAGCGCGAGAGGGGGCGTGAGGATAACCTGAGCTTACAGGGTTAAAACAGCTCAGACTGTACGCACTGCCCACTGTTGGGAGGGGGGAGATTCTACGTCATGTCCGAGAGTCTCCAGTCTTTGTTCTTTTTCTCTACTTTCGCTTTTGAGGAGAGAGGACGTGTTTTTCACGATGCTGTTCGCTGTGGACAATAATGGATAGTCTGCTGTAAATAAACTGCTTCTAGCTGCTAATATCCTGAGTGGACTTTATTTTAGCACACTGAAGAAAGCTCTGAAGAAGCTTTTTGCAGCTTTCTCTTGCTGCTGCGTAAACTCTGCGTTTTTGCTCAGAGCCTTTGGAATGTGGCCTTTGAAGTCCAGCAGAGCTGCGTAGCCGAAGCGGGCTGGACGCCAGGATTTATCTGAGCAATAAATCTACTATCTGACATGTGCAACATCAGCCCCTGTGACTGGAAGGTAGTATGAAGTCTCTAGATTGGTTGGGCCTGGCATAAGCTGCTGTAGGAGACAGGCGTGTTAGCCACTTGTCAGACTAAGGAGAACTGTCAGTTATGTTAGGTTTGGAAAAACAACCTGGAAATGATACAAGAGCCAGCAAGTAAGTATGCAGTGCAATGGGTCACCACAGGATTGGTAGTTCGAGCCCCCCCAGAGATGATTGTGGACAGAATTCCCACATTGCAGGGGACTGGACTCAGCGGCTGAGGAAAGATCTTGGGCACCTGGGGCAGTGTGCCAAGGGGCAGGGTGAACCACCCATAGGGGCAGTGTGCGGGGCACCCATAGGGATGGGAGGGTGTGTGACGCCTATAGGGACAGGCACACAGCAGGGCCTCAGCCACCCTGCAGCTGGGGGGGGAGGCAGTGGGCGGACAGCGCAAAGCCTGTGGATGCCAAGGCACATGGCTCATGCGTGTTGCAGGCCCCACAGTGACGAGTGCCGCCAGCCATTTTGTCACCCCCATCAGGGTGACACCCGAGGCAAACCACACACACACACATGTACGCCCCTGACTGGACTAAATGGTCCTTGGTTTCCCTTCCATCTCTACAATTCTATGATTCTATGACTCAGATTGTGACTTTTACTGAACTAAAGAATGATGTACTCGGGAATACACCTCTCAACATTTGACATTGCTGAATGCTTTCAGCTGAATACAGGAACTGTTGCCATCTTAAAGTAGAATGTTCAAGGAGCCGATACCAGGGTTTTCTCCTTGGTATCTGGTCTGTACTGACTAAAACATGCTGCAGTCTCTGAGTGATAAGCAAGCATGCATGTCAGAGCATGCTCTGTCATAAAGATACAGCTCTTTCCCCTTTCACTTGTAGCAAAACAAGTGACACAGATGCTGCAATGATACTCAAAACCATAAGCTACATGAAACCAAAACAAAAGGTTCTGGTTTAGCACTGGTAATCATAGTTCCTGGAAATGGTTGTGTGAATTATCCCCCCCAAACTTTTATAATGAATCCTAAAATTTATCCCCTTGATGATGCAGAGGCTTATAAGATCTCTTCAGAAAAAATAAAAAGGGAAGGATGGTGAGGACAATGGAAAAAAAGAAAAGGGGGAGGAAAGTTGCAGAGAACAGTAAATAATAGAAACAAAAGACAAACTTTTACGAAGATAGTCCAACAAAATGTTCACCGTCGTGAACTTGGCATCTTGCAAAACTACAGACAGATCAGAGAGGCGTGAAATAAATTTTTAATTCTCCAAGGAAAGTCTGCTGACTGATGAATGCTAGAGAAACTAGCACCTGTGAGGAATATAAAATATTGTTTTCAGAAGAACTGGATATGAATTGAACTGACTGAGCTCTTTTATGAAAAATTAATTAGCTGGTCACCCAACCTTATTTTTGAACCATTTTATGTACATAGATATATGCATTGACATAAAACTCAGGTAGCAGCAATATCAAAGGTCAATAAATAAAAGTGAAGATAAAATATTTTGTATCACCCATATGAAAAATATGCCCCATTGTGTTTTTAAAATATTCTAAAACCTTAAAACAAACTGTAATATCACCATATAAGAGTGTATTAGGAATTTCTACGATAAAACAAATTACTAGAGCAACTCTGATAAATTAAAGGAACTGATTGATTAAAATTATATGACTTGGTTAAATAAAGAACTAATCCCCCTTTTCAATGAACAGCCTTTTTGCTATTAGGAAAGTGATGCGGATGAACAAATGACTAATGGAAGGATGAATAAACATACTGCAAGCGGAATAAATGCTCATTGCCTTATTACTTCCCCACAAGCAAATAAGAACAAATGCTCAGGAAACACCAGATATAATCTAACATCCACATGAACTTTGTGCACGCAGGTCAGAATGAATGCTCAACAAGTAAGCTATCTGGAATAGCTACAGGAGGCTTCATTTGTAAATTCATTTTTGTACCGTTTTGTCAGGGAACTGACATCGGAGCGAGAGGTGGAGGCAAGGCTCCCGAGCGATGCAGGAGAGGGGACCAGCAGAGGGGAAGGAATTCAGCGCAACACCAGCAGAGAAGGGAGGGAGATGGAGGATTCGGAGAGGGGTCTCCAAGACTCTTCGCCCGAAACTAGTGGAGAGAGCACGGGCACACCTCTGCCGACTCCTTCCTTGCGCAGAAGAGTTCCGCGCAGGGAGAGTAGGCGGAGACTTGGTGTCAAACAGCTTCTATGCTGGAAGAGGTTCAAGAAACGCCCACTGACGGATTCTGCAAGTGACTGAACGGCCACGGAGTGAAGGGCTGTCAGCCGAGGCATGGTTAGCCAGGCAATATAGCCGAAGGTAACGGCAACTTACGCACAAGTAACCCCTTATAACCATTACACGTTTGAAGCAAAATTTCAAAATCTGAAAAGATTTGACATTTTAGTGGTCCACCAAAATGTACCAAATATTTATGTAACATTTGCCCAGAAGCTATGAATGTAAAATGTTTATAGATACATAAGCTAGAGAATGACCCTTTTAGTAAGGGCAAAGAATATGCTACTCTTGCCATAGGTATATTGGCCCCAACATCTGAGGCTTAGGGCCCTCGTATTTACGGGACTGCCTCTCCTGGTATGCCCAGCAGAGGACTTTAAGGTCCATGAATAACCATGGTTTAGAGGTCCCGGGCCCTAAGGAAGTCAGACTTACAAGCTACCAGTTCATAATCACATTAGCCTAGGGCTGGTTAGGCCAAGTGAGACAGCCACCTCAGGCAGCAGATACTGGAAGGGAGGTGAGGCAGGAGTGTTGGAGGACAGAGGGCTGAGTGTCATGCAAGTTTCCAGTAGTTTTACGGGACCGCCTCCCCTGGTATGCCCCGCAGAGGACCTTAAGGTCCATGAATAACCATAGTTTAGAGGTCCTAGGCCCTAAGGAAGTCAGACTATCCTCCCCCAGGGCCAGGGCCTTTTCAGTGATGGCTCCGACCTGGTGGAATGCTCTGTCCCATGAGACTAGGGCCCTTCAGGATTTAACCTCCTTCCATCGGGCCTGTAAGACAGAGCTATTCTGCCTGGCCTTTAATTTGAATTCCGCCTGATCTTTTATTTCCCTTCTCTTCCCTCCCCCTCCCCTTTTATAAAGATCACCCGCTCTGAGACCCCACAGCTAATTCTCCCCTGGTCTCCTCACTGGCCCAAGTAGGACCAATTCAGCCAGCTAGCCCTGGGGATTATTTTTGAATTATGAATTTTATTGTTATGTTTTTATACCGTATTTTATGCTGCTTTTATAATTGTTTTAAATTTGTTGTTAGCCACTCTGAGCCTGGTTTTTGAACCGGGAAGGGCGAGGTATAAATAAAAAAATATTATTATTATTATTATTATTATTATTATTATTATTATTATTGTTATTATTGTTATTATTGTTATTATTGTTATTATTGTTATCTCCATAGTAAGTTCTTCCCGATGACCCCACCTGTAACCTTTAGAAGCCCTTTCAGTCATCACATAGTGACTATAGCCACCCTAATTCCATGCCCCCAGTGATTTTCTTCTAGGGGTACGCAGTACCAGCACCTCTCTTTTTTAGAAGAAAAGGCACTAGTTTAAAATGTGCCACTTACTGTAATAACTTCATGGTGAGCCAGCGTGGTGTAGTGGTTAAGAGCGGTAGTCTCCTAATCTGGTGAACCGGGTTCATGTCTCCGCTCCTCCACATGCAGCTGCTGGGTGACCTTGGGCCAGTCACACTTCTGTGAAGTCTATCAGCCCCACTCACCTCACAGAGTGTTTGTTGTGGGGGAGGAAGGGAAAGGAGAATGTTAGCCGCTTTGAGACTCCTGAAGGGAGTGAAAGGCGGGATATCAAATCCAAACTCTTCTTCTACTGGCAACTTTTTTTCTAGAAGAAAAGCAGTGCATGTCCTCAAGGACTACTGGTGGTTGGGGGCAGGGGCAGGCTTTGGGCTCTCAAATTTCAGCGGTGCCCTGTGTGGCACTAAAATTCAGCATTCCTTGCTTTTTGTGTTCTTCCCTACAGCGTTGTTATGGGACCCCTTGCAGCCGAACCGGTTGTGCTACCCTAAAACCGCTTCTGGCAGAGGAGGAATATTCGCAATGTGATTCTTGACTTCTACACAGTATGGAACATGAGGACTGTGAGTAGTGCAGAGCTTGCTGTATTTTAGCCGCATTCTCACAACAAAATTATTTAATAATAATAATAATAATAATAATAATAATAATAATAATAATAATAATTTATTATTTATACTCCGCCCATCTTGCTGGGCTTCCCCAGCCACTCTGGGTGGCTTCCAAAAAAAATATTAAAATACTGTAATACATGAAACAGTAAAAGCTTCCCTAAACAGGGCTGCCTTCAGATGTCTTCTATAAGTCTGGTAGTTGTTCTTCTCTTTGACATCTGGTGGGAGGGTGTTCCACAGGGTGGGTGCCACTACCGAGAAGGCCCTCCGCTTGGTTCCCTGTAACTTGGCTTCTCGCAGTGAGGGAACCGCCAGAAGGCCCTCGGTGCTGGACCTCAGTGTCCGGGTAGAACGATGGGGGTGGAGATGCTCCACCGGTTCTTCCTCTTTATCAAGAAAAGTGCTGCATGGCCTTAGAGAAGAACAGGAAAGCTGCTGGTAACAAAGACGCAAATTTCCATAAGCCTTCCTGTTAGAATCACTGAGTTCCATCTTGTTGCTTCTCTTTCTAGAAGTAACCAGTCAGAATGCTTAGCTTGCTGGTGATATGGAAAGACTAAAAGATGGTGAACAAATTTCAAGGCTAGCATAATTCTACAGCCAGAAGCTTCCAGGTATTCTGGTGGTCTACAGACTATTTCCAGATGTTCTTATTATATAATTTAATGAAAGCTAAACTATTTTTGTCCATATTAGCTGAGTTAATTTTAGCAGAACTGAAGTGGGGAGGGGGGGAAACAGCCTCTACTACTGATTGGAAACTCAAACCTGATGAGAAATTAAGAAACCCCATTTACCCTTTGCTAACGTTATTGGAACAATTATAAAGATATGCTCTGGTTTATGACTGATTTGCCCAGAAATTAATATTTGGTTTTATGAACAAATTAAGCAGATTTTCCCTTTTCAGCTTAAGCTGTCCTTTATAAAGCTCTATATCCTCAGCCACTCTGCAATGCACTAGACTTGCTCTTAGAAACTTGTAAAATGAACCATTTGAAAATTACAGCATTCCATGACACAAATTTCATTAGTGCCCATGTAAAGTGAGAAATGCTCCTGAACCCAAGTGCCACCAAATCAAGAAATGACACTTAAGTGAGCCATAACATTAACAGGCAATCACATCGTGTTGATCCAAATTTGGGAGCACAGCCTTTGTTTGAGAAGGGCTATGGGCTCACTGCTGCTGTTGTTGTTGTTTAGTCATTTAGTCGTGTCCGACTCTTCGTGACCCCATGGACCAGAGCACGCAGGCACTCCTGTCTTCCACTGCCTCCCACAGTTTGGTCAAATTCATGCTGGTAGCATCAAGAACACTATCCAACCATCTAGTCCTCTGTCATCCCCTTCTCCTTGTGCCCTCCATCTTTCCCAACATCAGGGTCTTTTCCAGGGAGTCTTCTCTTCTCATGAGGTGGCCAAAGTACTGGAGTCTCAGCTTCAGGATCTGTCCTTCCAGTGAGCACTGATTTCCTTCAGAATGGATAGGTTTGATCTTCTTGCAGTCCATGGGACTCCTTCATGAATCACTGCCTTGCCATGGCGAAGGGTCTTGAATAACTCAGAGAAGCTATGAACTATGCCGAGCAGGGCACCCAAGATGGACAGGTCATAGTGGAGAGTTTTAAACAAACATGATCCACCTGGAACAGGAACTGGCAGTAACCCTGCCAAGAAAACTCCATGGACAAAGGGCTCACTGCTAGGCATCCATTTTTTGCAAGAAGTTATTCTGGGGCCTTGCTTACACACCTGTTTTTGGCATGTTGCAGCCCATGCAGGTTGCTTTTTTCAGTGAGATTGATTGTGCTGATGGTGCCGGAATTATCCAGAAAACAACTTAGCATTTTATGGTCTAAGCAAGTTTTCTAAGCCTAATATTAAAAACCCATCATATAGGGGGTAGGGTTCAATAGAAATTGCCAGGAGATGCTGATTAGCATGTTAGCTGTTAAGAGGTTATCCACCATTTGCACAATTGCAACAGCTTGAAAAATAAAGCAGTAATTACCGTACATAATGGGTGACTTGCAACACACTCGTCTCTTTTGTTCTGAAGACTTTTAAAACATCACCCTCTTTCATTTCCTAGGTCTTCTGGAAGTCCACACTGGACCACTCCATCTACAGTGGTACCTCGGGTTCAGAACTTAATTCGTTCCAGAGGTCCATTCTTAACCTGAAACTGTTCTTAACCTGAGGTACCACTTTAGCTAATGGGGCCTCCTGCTGCCGTCCCACGATTTCTGTTCTCATCCTGAAGCAAAGTTCTTAACCTGAGGTACTATTTCTGGGTTAGCCAAGTCTGTAACCTGAAGCATCTGTAACCTGAAGCATCTGTAACCCAAGGTACCACTGTATTCTTCTTTAACTTCAAATTTCCAGAGGATCCTGCCCCACTGAGAGTTACAACATTGGTTCATCTTGGTCAGTCGTGTCTCCCTCAAGGATATCCCACATGGTGGACCAACTCTCAGCATCCCTGACCTTCGGCGATGATGCAAGAGAGTCCAAAGACATCTAGAGAGCACCATGTTGGCTGTCCCTGTTCTATATTGACTGACAGCATCTGTCAGTTTCAGACAGGAAACTTCCTCAGCACTACCTGGAGAAATAAGGCTTTGAACTGGGAACCATCAACATGTAAAGCTCAGACACTGGGCTATAGCTTTCCCCTAAAATCTTTAAACTAGCTTTGTCATGTGATTAAGTACACATAGAAGACAAGAAGGTGATTATACCACCAAGTTAGCTTTGTTCAATATTGCCAACTCTGATTTGCTGCTTATCTGCCAGATTACACAGAGAGATCTTTTCTATCATCAGCTACCTGGTATTTTAAACTGGAGATGCCAAGAAATGAACATGGAAGATTCCACAGTCAAGCATGTGCTCTGCCAGTGACTTATAATCTGTTCCCAATGGAGCACACCTGCCAGACATCAAGGGCATCAAAATCTGAAGCCATAGAGGATGCATTTCTGGGGATTGGGCCACCAGGCGCACTGCTTCCCATCAATGTGATTGCAAAACCAACTAGAACTTATCCAAAGCCAGAATCCTTGCTTCCCTTGCCATCCTTGAGCTACAGCTCTGTTTAGGCCTGAAATCTGATTGCCCTCACTTAAAAATCAGTCAGATTTGCCATCTGCTCCATGTGATAAACCACAGCTGATTGTTCGATACAGTGCCTTCCTTGTTGGAATACAGGCCAACTCCAGTTTGCATCAAGCATCAAAAATTGCCATAATGAAAAATAATGAAAACAAATACACATTTCTCCCCATTTTAATGAAGTGAGGGGAGAGCAAACCCCTGTATCATAGTTTCAATCAAATTCAGGTCACGTACTGTGGATTCTGTTTCTGAGAGTTTCATAAAAGGAGGGCTATAGAAGCCACAATAAAGATCTCTAATGAGTTTTCCCTGCCACACAAAAATTACTCTGCACCAGTACAAAGAGCACACAAATTAAAACAAATACTCAATAAAGAAGACAACTGACTCCAATCTTATTTAATAGGATGTCTCAGAGCTGCTGTGCCAAAATACCAGAACAACTAAATATTTGTCTATTTTAAGCAAAGAAAGGGAAAGCAGATTCCATTTTATGGTGCCAGAGAACGTCTCTGCAGATTTATGCCAATCTGAAGTGGTTTTTAAAAAGTCATTCTCATTTTTATGCTTAAGGTTTTTGTTTTGAAGTTTTATTTAGGCATCACATCCCATGTTTCAATGCAGAATCTCTTAGCAGTGAACTTATTTTTTATTTTCTATAATTAAAGAGAATGTTAAAGCATTAGACATTTCCTGAGAAGGGTCTTGGTCTCCAGACCTTTTATGTCCTGTGCTTAATGAAAGTCCAAAAGAACAGAGATGGGGCAGGAGGGGGGTTAAGTGTTTTGTTTATTCCTTCCTTTTTGTTTCCCTCAGTATTTTTTTTTTCACACCATGCATGCATAACAATATTTATTTTACTCAATGAACTAGCCTGTTTCAAAATGAAATTCAGGGACAGATTTGTGCATGTAAGAAAAACTCTCTGTGTGTAGTAAACTAGCACAGTATCAAAGGACAATGAGAAGCCTTTAGCCCTGATGTGCTAGCTGAAGTGTGTGTGTTATGAGGGGAGATGTAGACACAACTGCAACCTGTTGTTGTCCAGTCCAGCCTTATATCACTTCATCGTACTGCCACATCCTGAATAATGTGTAGATCATCTTTCAGTATGAGGAATGTAACTGGTGAGCTGGTAGTGCAGACTTACAAGCTACCAGTTCATAATCACATTAGCCTAGGGCTGGTTAGGCCAAGTGAGACAGCCACCTCAGGCAGCAGATACTGGCAGGGAGGTGGCAGCAGGAGTGTTGGAGGACAGAGTGTCGAGTGCCACGCAAGTTTCCGGTAGTTTCACGGGACTGCCTCTCCTGGTATGCCCCGCAGAGGACCTTAAGGTCCATGAATAACGATAGTTTAGAGGTCCCAGGCCCTAAGGAAGTCAGATTATCCTCCCCCAGGGCCAGGGCCTTTTCAGTGATGGCTCCGACCTGGTGGAATGCTCTGTCCCATGAGACTAGGGCCCTTCAGGATTTAACCTCCTTTCGCCGGGCCTGTAAGACAGAACTATTCCGCCTGGCCTTTAATTTGAATTCCACCTGATCTTTTATTTCCCTTCTCTTCCCTCCCCTTCCCCTTTTATGAAGATTACCCACTCTGAGACCCCCACAGCTAATTATCCCCTGGCCTCCTGACTGGCCCAAGCAGGGCTAATTCAGCCAGCTAGCCCTGGTGACTATCTAATGGATTTCCCCCAAATTGATTTCTGAACTTTGAAATTTATTGTTATTCATGTTTTTATACTGTATTTTATGCTGCTTTTACAATTAAGTGTTTTAAATTTGTTGTTAGCCACCCTGAGCCCAATTTTGTGAACCGGGAAGGGCGGGGTATAAATAAAAAAAAATTATTCTTATTATTATTAGTCCCTAAACTGGCCTGCTACAGTTGAAGATACTGCTCCATTCCAGTGTTGGAAGCAAGGGGGTTTTTGCAGCCAGAACTCACCAGAACTCAGTTCTAGCACCTTTTAGTTGGGCACCATTGCTATTAAAAGAGAACAAGGGAGGTATTCA
This sequence comes from Podarcis cretensis, assembly GCF_951804945.1. NCBI lineage: Eukaryota > Metazoa > Chordata > Lepidosauria > Squamata > Lacertidae > Podarcis > Podarcis cretensis. The sequence goes on from NC_137178.1 coordinate 54,893,742, forward strand.
TGATGAGTTCCGGCATCTCTTTTTCTAGAAAAATAGCACTGGCTAGAAGTAAGATTCAGCTCCCAGTCTGGTCTGCTTTTCTTTATGGGAAGTGGGGGGAGGGCACCATCTTCTCCTCAAGCTGAAAAATGTCTTAGGCTGGCCCTGCAGTCACCCCTTGAGTGGAAAAGTCCTAAGGTAAGACATGGAGAAACTCTTAAGCGGTTAACAATTTAACAGGATTATGTCGCTCTGCAAATTCTCTGCCTTTCACTTGTCATGAGAAATACGTGAAACTGATATAGTTAAATGGTTCAATGGGGCTGTGTTTATGGATATCACTTCCACATAAATAAAGAACCAAGAGAAGAATGTAGAAGGGGTACGCGCTGTGGGTGGGTGAACTTTCAGCGAACTCTCCAAGAGTTCAGAGGTTTGGAAAGCATCCTAAAGTTTGGATTCTTATCTGAACCTTTTGCCCTACTTTCCCCCTCACTTCATAACAGCCTTTTGTTCTTCCCTTTCAAATACAATCGCCTCTCACTTCATCACCCTGCTCCGCTTGGTACTTCAATCCATAAATACTGTTGTCCCAACAACACTGGGTGTTTCATGTTGAAGATAGAAGGAGACAGCTAAGCCCTCCTTTGCTTGCTGTCCAAGTTAAGACAAGGCTCAGTGATCCTAACTCAATACTGGAGATGGTTATTTAGGGGAAGCAGAAGAATTAAGAAGGCAGCTTTTTCTCACACTCAATCATCCCTGTGTACAAATATTAATAAGGAGTACTTCCAAGGCTTTCATCTCACTAGTGTCAGTTTTCTGCTTGACACACAAATGTTTTGTGAACTTGCGGTTCCTTTAAACACAAAGGACAGTCCTTGAAGAGTACACCTGATACACTGGCTGAGTTCCATCTCAGAACCTCTTGCCTAACTACCCTTCATTAGCTGACTGCTGCTGCAGCAACAAATGGTGTCCTATGCCTTTCCAGCTCTCATGTCTGAATCACTAAATATTATTGTGTACAAACTAAGTTGTTCGACTGTGGCCAATGTCTTGGCCATCCTTGTTGATCTTCCATCTCCAAGGTACCATTCCCACACTTTGCCCTTTGGGACATTGCTAGTACTAAAAGTTGACAAGGTCAAAACCTTGCTAATTCGTTCTGGTATGGTAGCCTCAAGTAGCTGGAAGACATTGCCTTTGATGCGGCTGGGCCCTGCACAACTAAGGTCACATATCTGTGCACACTCTGCCCCACCCCTTTCCTTTGCCATGCCTCAACAATTAAGCAGGGGCTCTACGTGGGGCTACCTTTGAAGGTGACCCAGAAACTACAACTAATCCAGAATGCGGCAGCTAGACTGGTGACTGAGGGTGGCCGCCGAGACCTACATTGGCTCCCAGTACATTTCTGAGCACAATTCATAGTGTTGGTGTTGACCTTTAAAGCCCTAAATTGCCTCAGCCCAGTATACCTGAAGGAGCGTCTCCACCCCCATCGTTCTACCAGGACACTGAGGTCCAGCGCCGAGGGCCTTCTGGCAGTTCCCTCACTGTGAGAAACCAAGTTACAAGGAACCAGGCAGAGGGCCTTCTCGGTAGTGGCACCCACCCTGTAGAACCATCAGATGCCAAAGAGATAAACAACTACTTCAGGGAAGTTTTTAATGTGTGACATTTTTATGTATTTTTAATCTGTGTTGGAAGCTGCCCAGGGTGGGCGGGGTACAAATAAATTATTATTATTATTATTATTATTATTATTATTATTATTATTATTATTATTTCATGAAGGTCCACAGAAACTTAGAAGATAGAAAGATCTGAGCAAAGGTTGTATCCAGTAGAATAGGTTTCAGCCTCAAAAAGGCACATGAAAGTGGGAGAGTGTCCTTCCTCCTTCAGCTCTACGTACATTTCAAGAAAGAAAAGAGTAACCACCGTCATCACCATTGACCGAGGGGGCAGTGAAAAGGAGGTTAAAGGTTTCATGGGTGCCAGAGGAAGACCTCAGGGCCTTAAATACACCCTTGGGTTAAGTACCATTTGGGTTCAACATAGGGTTTAACAAGTTGAACACAGATGGAGACTGTGATCCTACAAAGTGACAATTCACTGCTCCGAATCATTTCCCACAGAAGCAGACCCCCCAAACGCTGCATTCCAGAGCTCTCTTGTGCCTTGTGTCTATGTCAGTCTCAGAACCTGCTTCTGTTCTATTCACACAGATCTAGCTTTCATCATCCTAGCTTGGGGCAGTGCATGGGGCAAGAAAGAATCACAATAGAGAGATATTTTTTATTTCTCCCATGAGAAAGCACCAACCACTGACCCCAAGCAATTAGCCAATGATCTCCCTAGGGAAAAAGAAGAAAGGGGTATGGCCAGGGGTGACTGACCATAAAGGTATCAAAGTATATTTCGGCCCAGCTTTGATACAAGAACTTCTGCTAATGAAATTTTGGCTTGACTTGCTTTCTCTTTGATACTTCAGCTGTGGGATTGTTAGGCTAGCCCCATCCTTTGAGGTATCCATGACAAATGCATACACCTACAGAAGCCAATTAGAAGTCATTAGGATGAGCAGATCAGAGAAAATATGTGATGCTCCATTTATACGCCCAGCGATACAAGTAAGCGGAAACTGAAAAGGTCGCAATGCCTTAAAATGATAAAAGGAAAAGGCAGAATGCTGTTCTAGAGGAAGAAAGATGCAATTGCAGCCCCAGCTGTGATAACAGCAGCACAGTGACCCATGACTGCAAATTATGTGAACTGCAGGTTTTGAATAGGATCATTATGTAAGAAACAGATGCTGAGTCTTAAGAAAAAGAACTGGGAGGGGGAAGTACGGTCAAACCGAACCTCAAGACAAATACAATATTGGTCTTTTTACCTGCTGTTTGTTTCTGTCAGTGCTGTCAGTTATGGATCCTGGAGTCAGAATGGAAGTTATACAGCAGGATGCAAAAATTGTGTGTTACTAGCAATAGCCTACTGAGATCATTTTTGCTGCCTTCGGGTGAGTTTTTGGGTCGTTCGTACAAAAACAGGCAATGTGCATCTTTTATGCTCCTCTATTTGTCTTCACCATGGTGAAATTTAGCAGAATTTGACAGTAACCTGTGCCAATTGTGGGTTTAATTGTCAGCTTTCGTGTTAAAACATTTTTGTTCTGCAAATGACTTGCTGTCTGGAGTGTTGCAAGTTCTTCATGATGTTCTTTGGGCTTCATTTTGTCCTGTTAACCCAAAAGAAATCAGTAGAACCCTAAATCTGAAGACCTGGAAACAAACCTCAGGCAGCCAAATGTCTTAGACTGGCATTGTTCCTTCTGTTAACAAATGGAAACGCCCCTATTGTAGCAGGGTTGCACATCTATTATTTCCCTCAGCTGCATCAACATCTGTAAAGATGTCCTGTGTGCATTTATTTTAAGAATAGGATATTCCAGCTTCCTACGTAACCACACACTAATTTGAACCAGAAGTCATGTCTGCGATTATTTCTGCCCAAAAATTTATGAGTGAAAGTATGTCCGAATCACTTACCAGAGAGGTGGGGATGGGATCAATACCACATAAAGTTTTCTAAGTGAAATCACCACAGGGAGCTGTTCGAATAATTGAAGAAGGTAAGGCAATTTTCCTTACTCACAGGATGGACTTTTTACTTTTTGCATTTAACCTACAAACAACAGCTGCTGTTTGAGGTGGGGGTGGGAAACATGGGCACAGACTTAACCTGAAGCAGTTACCCTGAAGGCTATTGTAGGTTAATGCATTCTGATTTACATCAGTGGTCCTTGTCCTAGCTCAAACACTTTCTAAAACCATTTTGAGCCATAGCAGCCATTCTAGGTGTTAAAGGTACATTCCTTGTACCTTGTACCTTCATGGTTAGGTTTCTGTTATGCCACTGGGTTTGTACTGAGATTGTACTGACACACTGCCCAGTGGTGTTCACAGAAAGGGGGAGGATGTTAAGTTTCTGTTATGCCACTGTGCAGTTCTTGGAGTCACGAGACCCTGTTGACATTCCAGGCTGTTGGAAGTCTCATGGGAGACGGATGTTGAAGTTACTGGTTTCCTGTTTCTTTCTTCCTGTTGTTGTCTGTCTCTCACAGAGAGCAGACACATATTCTTTCTGTCCTGCGTAGTTAGAAATAAAGCAGCAATATAGCACATATTTCTGGCTCCTTCTGCTGTTGTCTGGGTAGTCTGCGTAATGGGGAGCGTGCCTGAAGTCTCATTCAAAGGCTTAGGTCGTTAATCACCATCAGAGGAGAGCCGGAGGAGTAGCCTTCATAGCTCGGTCGTACAGAGGCTCCGAAATTCATATCACACCCAACTCCCTCAACCGCTCATCATAATTGGTTTCCAGACCTTCAGTCATCTTGGTTGCCCTCCTCTGCACATGTTCAGACTTTAGATCCATTCCCTGGAGGCATGATAACATATATAAGGTACTCCTGGATCAATCCAAGAGCCTATACAGTCAAGCATCCTATTCTCACAGTGGCCAGCTTGATGCCTAGGTGAAGCCTGCAAACAGGCTTGTGCACAACAGTAGTCATGTCACTTGTGATTTCCAGCAACTACTATTCAGATGAATATTGTCTCCCACAATGGAGATAGAACATAGCCATCATGGTTTGTAGCCACTAAGACTTATGCTCCAGGGAGGCATACCTTGCATCCTCCAGCTTATCATTCATATTATCTTCTATTATCTACGAGCCATCCATAATTATAATATTGTGGTTCTGGATCGTCTTCCTCTGCTTCCTTATTTTGGTATTTAAAATACAATCATTTGTATCGCTTTTCAGAATAATTTGCAGTGTGTTTTATGGAAAGACTTACTACCATATTGATGCTTTTAACGTTTAGTGTCCTTGCTACTTTGGAGACCTTTCTTGGCTCAAATGCAACATCAAAATAACTTTTTATATTACCTTAATTCCCCCATCTCCAAAACTACTTATTTTCACTGTGTGGTAAATTGATCCCTACAGTACATTGGCTGGGAGCAGCAGTGTTCTGCTTTTGGGGTCTGTCAAGAGATGTGATGATATGGAGGTGGTGGTCTTTCCTGTTGTCTATATGTGCTTTCTTCAATAGGCTTATCCATCACTTTGAGAACCGCAGCCCTAGATCATGGGTGATCAGGCTTTCTTACCTAAAAAAACAAACAACCCCCCCAAACTAGAATTAATATTTATTTGTGATTTTGATTTTGAGCCTCCCAGCCTTCATGTCAGGGTAGGTTACAGCAATAAAATTCATACCAAAACTATTAAACATCAAATAAAAATGTACAATATCAGAACCTAGCATTACAGCAAATGGAAAACTACCTCATTTACAGTTGGCAACCCACCAATTTTTTGTGCTTAGCTAGAGCTACTCCAGATATAGAGCAGCTATACTCCCCATACAATGTTTGTTGTTGTTGTTGTTGATGATGATGATGATGATGATGATGATGATGTTTCGTGAGGGGTCTTAATCTTCCTGTGAGTAGATAACCTGTTCAATAATGAAACATATTTAATGCAGTAAAGGTACTTCAGCAAATGCTTAGAAATGTGGGGGATTGGAAGGAATGAGCCACTGGATTTACCTCATGGCCCAGGGCTATAGATAATTTTATCCCCACACTTCTACAGATGTCACATAGTATATTATTAGCAGATGCATATTTTTTCTGCATCTCGCTGACGTATTTGACTGGGAGACCATGCAAGGTAATTATTATATAATTATTATGTCTACAAAGAGAAGAGAAAAGACTCAGGCAATAACCAAGGGGCACAGCTTGTGTTTTGCATTTATAGGGTCACTCCCAGATTTAGTTCCCAGCAGTGGTGGACTTTGGGCTTTCAAATTTCAGTGGTGCCCTGTGCGAAGCTAAAATTTGGCACCTCCCATCACCTCTCACACTCCATTCTACAGCACTGATGTGGTGCACAGTTATAATCCTCAATCTCATTTGGATATTTCTTGTGATCAATGGACTGCATCTATCATCTATCTATCATCTATCTGCTGGCAACTCCCCATTTACGCACATTTTATTTGTGTGCATCCACACCACACACACGTGGTGCTGGGTACCCAGAAGTGGTACCTAGACATGGGGAGCACCTGGTTAACCAAACTCCACTGTCCCTCCAGCTCACGAGAGCTAAAGGGGTGGTGCAGCTCAGTTAACCAGCCCAGCTCACGCATGCAGGGAAGCTTCTTTCATGTGTGCATCAGTGGTACAAGTTCTGATGCCCCTCCAGCTCACACGAGCCAGAGGATTGGTGGGGCTAGGTTAAGGAGGGTCCTCCCCATTTTAAGTGAATTTGCATATGCACACAGGGTTCTGGACCCCTCATGTAAATGGGGAGTCACCTGTATAAGTTTATATTAGGATGGATGGCTTCTTCTTCTTGTTAGTGTGAGATGAAATTCCTTTTTTCCTTTCATTTATATGTGCAATTTTTCAAAAAGTAAAAAACAACATCAATTGTCTCTAAAAGCCCAGCATTTCTCATTTTAACGCCAAGCTCTATTTTGTGCCATTCATTTCTATACTACAGTCTTTGCTACTTACACAAAGCATCTGAAACTTAATGCCTACGTAATTTTCTGAAACATCGTAGCATGCAGCCACATTCAAGTTCATTTCACGCTGCCAAATGTATTTGTGCTGGCCAGCCGCTCTTAGATATTTCCCACAGGTCTATTAAGCTGCATGGGGAAAGGAGCAGTACACCAGCCAATCAAAATACTATTTAAAGAGGTTAAAAGCTTACTATATTTTTGCTAGGGTTTTCAGAATACCCGAGCCATTTGAATTTTCCTCTGTCATTCTGGTGAGAAATGAGAACAGAAAATGGGGACAATCCTCTTGCAGGTTATTTACCACCAGGTGCAACAGATATCCAGAAATGAAGATTGATATTGCCCCTTTCCATAACTAGCAGAAGCAAAATTAGCCTAACAATTTAGTAAGGTCATAATATCCTGTTTTTCTGACAAAATATTCTGCTACAACATATAGGCTCCCTTCCAATCGCTTGACGTGCAATTAAGAAGTGGATAAGAAGCACCCAGCTACAGGTCACTAGACTGGCAGAGGGGTGAAAGATGGTCAGTCACAATTTCTATGCAATTTTAAAGCTGGATCCTTATCCCAATGCCTTTGTGATCTCTTGAACCTTTCCACTGCAATTGAAACATTACCCACATGCCATGCTGGGGGAGAATCACAGCATGTTGGGGCAGAGTCATTTCATGGTGCATTGTACTGAGTTTTGAGGAGTCCCTTTGCTTCTCATTTGGTGAAAATGTGCCAAACTATGAATCAGGAGAAGTTGCTGGTATTTGCAGATCAGAGGTAAGAATGTGAAACTGACATTGGCTCAGAATGTCAAGGTTTAAGCAGGCTCTCTTTTGCCTTCGTGCCTCACATTAGCAATATTCACATGTACAAAGAGCACAAATGTTGGGGATCAATCAGAGGAACTTGTAATTAATATATCATCAAAGAGATGGAAGGGACGTGGGTGGCGCTGTGGGTTAAACCACAGATCCTAGGACTTGCTGATCAGAAGGTCGGCGGTTCGAATCCCCATGACGGGGTGAGCTCCCGTTGCTCGGTCCCTGCTCCTGCCAACATAGCAGTTCGAAAGCACATCAAAGTGCAAGTAGATACCTCCGGCAGGAAGGTAAACGGTGTTTCCGTGTGCTGCTCTGGTTCACCAGAAGCAGCTTAGTCATGGTGGCCACATGACCTGGAATCTGTCTGCCGGCTCCCTCGGCCAATAAAGCGAGATGAGCGCCGCAACCCCAGAGTTGGCCACGACTGGACCAAATGGTCAGGGGTCCCTTTACCTTTTACAAAGAGATGGGGAATACAACCTACACTTTCTGGGGCAGCCCACTGTTCTTCCTTCAGCCTCTTGGGTGCCATGAAGCATTTTCTCCTTTTCTGCAGGGTTTTTTTTTTTTTTCCTCCTATAAACCTTGATCACATCTGTCACTGGTAAAAGATGCGCAAACAGGAGGAGATAATGCAAATACTCAAGCGCTGTCAGTTCAAATGTTAGCAAGCGCCTGCTTTGGGATGATGAAAAAGCCTCTCTTGTATTGAAACTTAAGTGGTAACATTCTAACTGGGAAGAGAACAATATTTTAATCCCCACTTGAAAGATCAAATTAAATCTGCCGCAACCGGCTTTGCTGCTGCGGTATCTATCACAGGAGCTGTTGTTCTTTATAAGGAATCCCAAGAGGTCCGGCATCTGTTTGCCTTGTCATCTTTCTCTGACTGCTTGAAAAAAATTCAAGGAGCTAGGGCAAGCAATTCTTATTCAAAGAATGGCCCCAGGACATATAAAAGGGAAAGGAGGATGGGGGAAAGATGGAAAGAAAACAAGGAGACAGAGAGAAAAGTCTTGATCTACATTTCAAGAGCACCCTGAACACAACCTGATGCTGACAACAGAATTTCAGATATGAGTAGGTTATGGGAATGATTTGCTTTTGTATTTAGTATTATAATACAGAGCTCCACCATTCTCTTGTATCTAGATATATCAGTTCTAGCATCGCTACCAAGTAGTTGGGGATCAACACTGGTTTCTGTTTTTAAAAAATCTATTTTACAAGAGTTAAAGCTTGGAGTGTATCAAATTCCATCAGCCTGAACTTTATCCTACAAGTTGTCAGTTTGCCTCCTGTGTATTTATCTACTGCAATGTTAACTTTCAATCAAATAAATTGGCCGGGAAAGAAGAAATGCAGAAACCAGAGGACACCACCACTGAATTTACTTTAGGGCAATTGTAACTAAAGAATGGAGGCTTACACCTCCCTTCCACCTCCACCCGTACACCTGGAATAAAGAAGGGGCGGCCAGTTTGCCTCAGGCAGCAAAATGAGAATGTGCCATCACACTCCCCACCTCTGCCCATATGCCAGAACGCCTCCTTTTTGCCAAACTCAGTAAGAGTGAAGGCATTCCACAAATCCCTGCCACCGCTCTGCCCTAGGGGCAGGGAAGATGAGCAGCAACACCATCTACCAGAACACCTCTTTCTCTCCAAGGTTTGGTGCCTTCTGGCATTGGTGGAAGTTGTGGGCAAGCAGGGTGCTGCCTCTTGCATGTTCACCACCTGACACAGGTGCCTCACACTGCCTCATGGGTGGACCAGCTCCAAATCTACAATTCTATGATTCGGTCGGTGTGGCATAAGCAAAAACAAACCCCACCAGCCACACAGCCAATCTTAGCCACTGGTTAAAACATTCCTGCACAGCCACCTCTTTTACTTACACTAACAGATAGGCAAATCTGCCAGTTTTAGTTTCTCACATTTTCAGTCTCCAGTTCTCCACAATTCCACATCAGTTTGCTATGTTTTTAAAAAAGTATTCGTGAGCATTCGTGATAATTTTCATGCATCTTTCTCCCATTTTTCTATGCAATTTTTTTCTGATAGACACATTTTATGCATACTTTACCCTGGTGGATGCATTTTTATATACAATGCTTGGAGAACCGCATTGCAAAATTCAGAGAAGGGCAAATTTCTAAAGATGGCTCTGTTTCAGTTTGTGTGTTATTTTTGAAAGTGCAAATTAGGCTTTTCTCTTAGTGCAAACCGAAACAAATTTCTCATTCCCTCCCATGCTACATGCTGGGGTTCTTGATCCTTCAAGTTGACAGCTTGCCTCCTATACAGTGGTGCCCCGCAAGACGAATGCCTCGCAAGACGGAAAACCCGCTAGACGAAAGGGTTTTCCGTTTTGGAGGCGCTTCGCAAAACAAATTTCCCTATGGGCTTGCTTCGCAAGATGAAAATGTCTTGCGAGTTCCTGCGGGGTTTTTTCCCCTTTTCCCCCCTTTTCCTAAGCCACTAAGCCGCTTATCAGCTGATCCGCTGATAAGCCACTTAACAGCTGATCGCTAAAAGCCGCTAAACCGCTAATAGCGCTAATCCGCTAAGCTGTCAATGGGCTTGCTTCGCAAGACGAAAAAACCGCTATACGAAGAGCCTCACGGAACGGATTAATTTCGTCTTGCGAGGCACCACTGTATAATTTTCTAGTATAGTGTGAAATTTCAATCAAATTAATCAGCAATTGGGAGGGGGGGTATACATAGACTAGAAAATAATATTGACCAAAAAATACCTTATGACAGTTTGAACAAAAGTGTGAAGTTTTCTTTCACACATTCTGTTCCACAGGCCTGATGTCGTTAAAAGTTTAGATTTACTGGAGAAAACCATTCCAAAGCATTCTAAAGAGATGGTTTTCCACAGACATTATTAATCATTCAGCTTGCATACATTTTCTGTGGGAGTACACCCAGCAGCTTTTCCAACAGAAATACGTGTCCTGTTTTTCAGCACATAAAATGTCAACAGTCTAGTATGGACAACACAGACAATTCATGATATTCTCAAATTATCAAAGATGAGATTATCAAAGATGAGTGATGGTTAATGAATAGATTATGTTTTTATCCCATCAAGCTCAACTGAAAGCTCTGCGATGTGTACATTTGTATGCCTTCCCATCCATTTCAATAGAAGGAAAAGCTCCCCAATGCATCCATTTGGGTACCTAGATGTTTCTTCACCATAGAAAGGATTACTAAACTCTTCCAAGTGTGCATTGGAACTTCCACAATTGCTTTCTCATTTGGGACAATTGGACACAACTAAAAGAAAAGACCCAGATCCATATTTTAGTTTCTATGCTTTATGCAGTCTGTGGTTACATAAGCATATAAGCAGTAACCTCTTGTGAACTTAGTCTAGACACTCTTAATGACTGCTTCCTGAAACTTCCAATAAAGAAAAGAATGACATTGTAGAAATGCAATGTCATCTGTGCTAAATAAGGATTTCCTTCTGGTTCTCTCTGGTGCTCCACAGACTACATTCACCAAGCTTAAGAGAGCTGTCTGACAATTGATGGGGGTCACTGTTTTTGGCCCACTCTTTTAGCGGGGGAAGCACTCATCTAATTGTGTACACCTCCTTTGCTTTTTTTCCTCTGTCTTTTACCTCTAACATGAAGGAAACCCCATTTGTTCGAGGACTGTGGAGTGATGACTCCAGCCCTTTAGTAGGTGACAAAGACAAGTCTTCGTCATCACTCCTGAAGTCTCCAGTAAGTATTACCTCAGAGACATGAAGAGTCTTTAGCAGAGCCCAGTGCTTGATGCTGTCAGTGTCAACAACTACACTGACATTTTGCTGACACCACTATCTGGAGTAGAAAGTCTACAAGTGCTAGCCTTAATCTGATTGTGCTTTTACTTCCCCAGAACGCTGCTTATTTGTTCTAGCAGAGCATAGAACAGGCAAGAGAAGGCATGCATTGTTACTTCTCCAAATGCCTGAATATACATCACTTCATACATTGCTTGAGTTGCTGCAAACATTTAGCAGCTGGCAACACCAATCTCTTGGTGGTGGTGCCTCCATGGTGTGATGGAGTGAGGGGGGGTTGTCAGTAAAGCCTGCAGTTGAGCAGCAATGAAGGAATCTTCTCCAGGTGTTACTGGATCTCAGTGGTTTAGATCTCCATTGCTACATCTTTATTCAATGAGCTGCTCTGTGTGAACATGATGGTAGACAAGGAATGGTGCAGAAGTAACTGGTGTCTTCTATGGCAGAGCACTCCTGTTTCCTTGGAGGGCAAGATCTAGTGTCTTGCAGCTAACATTCTTGATGGACTTAATGTCTTCAAAACACAAAGCTGATTGCCCAGTTCAAAGGCAGCTCCAACTTGGCCTTCCTCAAAGTAGCTCACAAAATGTCTGAGGATGCTTCAGTGCTCTGTTCATCCTCAGTCTGGACTTCCTCATCTTCCACAATAGATATTGTGCTGGATTTCCCTTGGATGTGAGTCAGGTAGTTCAAAGCTATCACAGCCTAGATTTATTTAAAACATTTTTGCTGTGGGGGCGAGATGGCCCATAAAAAGAAGAGAACTCCAAGGTGCTGAAAATGGGTTTATTAGAAAAGAAATCACTCCAAAATCCATTTGCAGTGCCACATTTTGAGCAATTGCTCTTCAGAGGCAGTGATATTTATATCTTGAGGGGGGTTCCTCCATCCTCAGAGCCCACACTGGTTAAGTGTACTTAAGTTCCATGGAGATCAAAAGGCCTTAAGCATACAGTTTGACAAATGCTCATTCTAACTTTCCTCTGCAGAAACAATCGTAGCCCTTCCAAATCATGTTCATCAACATCTCTAATAATTTTATCCTTTGTTTCAGTATATACCAATCTGCGATGGATTTGTTAAACTTACTGAACTTTTGTTTCAGACATTGCCACTGGAACCTTATATATACATATAAAGTTGATATTACATTGGCTACATTTCAGCCCTCAAGTGTAAGGATGATTTATAGCACGCATTCCACAGTCAGTAGTTCTGCTATTTCATATTTGAGTTCCTTCACAATTCTTGGATGAATACCATCTGGTCTTGCCAACTTATTTTTCTTTAGCTTATCAGTTTCATTGGTTACACCGAAACTGCATCTGATTTTTGTTTACTTGGGCCTTTTTCTAATCTCAGTGCAATTAGCACCAGCAGCTGGCTAAGAAAGGCCCAATTTCAAAGGGGTGCAACGCACCTGCAACTTCAGAATAGGTCTTGCACGTTGGGAAGTAAGTTCATTTGGTCATTCCATTTTTTCAACATCCAGTTAAGAGGAACTAAAAGCCCTTCAGTGAAACATCAGCTTCAGATATTATTTTATTTAAAGAGAGAGAGAGAGAGCATTTCAAAGGGCATCCAAACTGTACAAGCAGAGGGAAAGTGCTGAAATTAAAAGTTAATGAAAATTCAGTAGATTATTTATTCTTAATTGGAAACAGCAGTGAGATCTAACATCTTAATTTCCCTTACAAAAAAAACCCTCCATCACAGAAAATGCACCATTCCAATACTGCTGCTCTTGAGAAATACTTGATAGATTTTTATATCCAGTGTCCTGCATATTTATAGTAACATAAATTAACAGAGTTTATTCCTTATTCATAATTAACGTCCATATTTGCAGTGGAATCGTCTGCAAAATTCTTCATCGTGGATGCAGGTTTTATTTGCCTTGCTCCTCTGGCGAACCTGTGTGACATCATTAGACCTTCAACATGTAGGCCATCTTCTACCCAGAATATGTGTTTAGATATGTCTTTGTGCAGCAATCCAGTATCTTTGATATTCAGGGAGCAGAATGCAGAAGAGGTTCTGATGGACCATATTCTAACTCCATTATCAGAGTGGCTGGGGCAACCCAGACAAATGTGTGGGGTATCATTAATAAGTTGTTGTTGTTGTTGTTGTTGTTGTTGTTGTTGTGCCACTCACATATAGGGTGCAGTGCAAAATACCTGGCCATTCCTGGTAAACCATGGTCCTCCTGTACCTTGCTTAACACAAATCCAGCAATTTTCTGCTCCTCAGGTCCCAGCAGTGCACCATTCAGCATATTTGGGAAACTCAGGAACAGCACAGAATGATGAGAACATGGGAGAGGAGGAGACAGTTAAATGAGCCCTTCTGCATGTGAAAGGAGCTAGACTGAGTGTTCCTTTCACTGGGGTCTGACATTATGTGTCTCAAGTACCACAGCATAGGGAACAGAGAGGCCTGTCCCTACATCTTGCTTCACCACAAAGTACACCAGAAGTTGTGACTGGAGAACTAAGAGAGAAAGTGATGTATTCAGGCAACCCACGGACTTCCACAATATGTTATCTTCCCCAATATACCTATTTCTACTGCCAAGTAATTGGGGGGAAAGTCTGGCCATCTGTATTTTGTTTTTGAGCTATTATAATGGGCTTTACCCCAGACTTACAAAATTAATGGGACACTGCCCCTGGAACCATCAACCATCTTCCCAGAACATGCCCCAAACTTCTGGATATCAAACCCCACCCCAGATGATCCCTCCCTACAGCCAAATAAGCTGTAAGTACTAGATCTCCTTAGTTTGACAAACCTGGGGGGTTTTCAGTTTGGGCTACTATGCTATGTTCTGGAATATGCTAACCTCTGCTTGATTCCCAGATAGCAGTTTTGTCCATCCCAACTGCCCTTTTGCCCTTACACTCATTTACAAATAACCTATGGGCTTTCTGTTAAGTGACGGCATTTCCAGAAAATCTCTCAACATGGTTTCTTGCAAATCATCCACCATCATTCATTTTGCTGTATGTTCTTCACCCATGATTGGGTCTCTTGCCCAGATGGAACCCTACAGAAACTTGCATCGCCATAACTCCTGTACCCCTTGTGAGTCTTGACAGTTAATTTGTTTTTTAATAAATATCCATGAGAACTTTACTGGCAAATCAAAGCATTATTTATGGTTATGGATTTGGTACATTCATCAAATAATTTCAGTGCAATGGAAAATTGTTTTGCTTTATCCGATCCAGATCTATTTAGCAGACAGAGGGAATGCATTACAATCAATGAACTATTCTCACAAGCTCCTGGGATGAGAAGGTGGCAAAAGTTCTGAAAGGTGAAGCTATTAGAGCAGGGTACAAAACAGCATAAAACACTGGGGACAGGAGATGTCAATCATTCAAGCAGACATTATCTCTGTACATTCCATGTGAAACACCACATGCCCCAGACTAGCTATATATCATCTTCATCCAAGCCATCCATCCACTGACAATTTTAGGACCAAATTAAACCTTTCCAGTCTCTTCTAGCCCCATTCTGCCTTGTAGCCTCTCAGAGTTTCATTTCTTTCTCTTCGCAATTTACAAAGACAGCTCTTCCATTTCTCAACTTCCACCTTCTAAAGAAGCAGCCGCTTGTTTTGCAGTGTGGAGATATTGGGAAAAACATGACATCAATTTTTATGGTTTGAAGATTGGGGTTGAACCAAATGACTCTCAAGATCCCTTCCAAGTCTGTGCTTTGACAGCTGCAGAGAAGGAGAACTGCTTTAAAAAAAAAAGTCTAACCAGTTTCTTTTCTTAACTAAATAGCTGTGGTAAGTATTTCCTGTGTTAGGTAAGTTTGGGCCAAAGTGTTCCTACAGAAACTAAATAGCTGAAGACACAACTGGAAAGTAAGCAGAAGGGCATGTCATTCTTCTACTCTCCTATCCTGATTGGAGTTGTCTCCCCATGTGTGACAGATGACAAAAAGTCTGTCATTCTTGGAGCTCGTTCTGAAAAAGCACACTTGCTCTCTGTGAGGAACCAATGCTTGGTTCCCCCCCACACACACACACACACAAATAAAGCTAATGTGGGAGAAAATGTCAATGCTGTGAAACTTCCATCCTATGCTCATCCTATGCTCAACTTGTATATCTGGCTAAATAAAACCTTATATCACAGAAAGGTCATCAACATTCAGGGACCTTCATCCCAAGGAGACCAAACTCAAGGTGTGTGCTAGGATTACAAAACTTATTACTGTGGTGAATGTAACAATGATTTGGTTCTTAATAATAATTTGAGACTGGAAGTATACAGAGTGAAGATCTATCGGGATTGGATTCATGTACTTCTTTTATTTGGGCTATACTACTTGATTGTGACTGCAACTCTAAGTGTCCTTACCAGGAAGCAAGGGTTCCTTGCAGTAGCAGCTGGTGCGATTGGTAAGTGCCATGCTGCCCCCCTCCTGACACCAGTGTCACTCAGCTTACCTGGCAGGCACTGGGGTGGAGAAGGGTGGCAGTGAGGTTGAGGATGCGCAGAGACACTGGGGAGCCAATCCAGCATCTCAGTATCTTCAGGGCATCAATGAAACTATAAACCTGCCTGGCTTTGGGGCAGGTGGTGGAATCCCCAAGAATCCTCAACACATTGCCAAATTATAATTCTCAAGATTCTTTGCAGGAAGTCATGAAAATCAGAAAAGTTTAAAACCCATACAGGTTTGTAGCATAGCTATGCCCTTTGTTCTACTGAAATCAGCAGTTTCAGCATTTCAAATCCTCAGGCATAGATCACACTTTTCATAGAGAACTCTCCTGATGGGCTTATGTGAAAGAATAATAAAATTAAAGGGTTTCTTTCTGAATTATTATTATTGTTGTTGTTGTTGTTGTTGTTGTTATTATTATTATTATTATGAGAAATAGAAAGTGTCTATGGACAGGGGGTTAGCAAAATTGCAATTCAAATTCAGTCAAATATTTCTCTTAGCTTCTAAACCGGGTGCCTGGCATTTATTTCTCTTCCTTTTCCTGAGAGTGAATTTAGAACTCAGGCACGCTAGCTGGTATGGAAGAGTAATCAGTCAAAGAGAACAAATAAATTTTGTGTCTGCCTCTGTTAGTAGGGGAAATAATTGAAAGCATGAGTGCTTATGTGGTTCCTCTAAAACTTCAAAAGTGTTCGTAATCACAGAAAAAGGAATGCCATCTGTTTGCTGTTAGGATCCTGTACTATATTTTCCTGCTTATTCTCCCAGCAATACCAACAAGAAAAAGTTGTCAGCTCTTTCTAATGAAAATTACACACAACCAACACACACACAGAGACACAGACACAAACAGAGAGAGAGAGAGAGAGAGAGAGAGAGAGAGATGTAGATTGGTAGATATAGATGTGACCTACCCCCCAACAACCTTGCTTTCAGATTTTTAAGGACCCATCTCAATTTTTGAGGGCATCTCAATCTAGAGCTGGGCATTACTTATAAACATACATTATCCATGGAATGCAGAAGCCAAAAGGAATGGTCACTATTTTTATGGTAGGAAAAATGAGATTTTGAGGAGAGACAATATCGGACCTCCCTCAGCTTTGAACAGTTCAGAATAGGGACCGGGCTCTGGGCAGGGTGGGAGAGACAGGAAGACATTGTTAAAAGCAAAGCCACTGCAATTACACAAATGGTTCTTGCTTCATAATGAGGGCAAGATGTAACAATGTGTTGGGTGAGGACCATGTCTTTGAAGCAGCTGCAGCTTTGTGCTTATAATAATCCCAAGGTAGATGTGCTGGTAATGGACGTATGCCTTGCCTGGCTTTGGCTATTCATCTCAAGGGGCGATTTACAAGGTGATAAAAGGTTTGAATGCTGCAAAAGGTACTTTGGGCTGTTAAAAAGCAGGGGTTTTATGGCCTTTTCTCCTGTACAATACATGTTGTTTCATTAATCAAACACTTATACTATTAGAAACCCCAAATCTTTTCATTGGTGGAGCAACAGATTTTACTACCATGAAATAGCATTAAAAGCCACAAAATTTCTCCGTTAAGCCTCAGTAATGATTGTAACGGATTGAGTGTGGCTAAAGGCAGAATGGTATATCTATTAGCCCTTGCCTCTTAGTGAACTGTATCCAGTTCCTAGGGCCAAATAAGTGTGTGCAAGGGGAAAAAGCAAGGGGTGTGAGAGATACTACTGAAAGCTCCAAACACAACAAACCTGATTCAGTGATACACAAGAATGATTGTTTCAGTGGAGGAAATCTACAATATGAAAAAGCAACATAATGTACCAGCAGCAATTATGTCTCCTTTGGAATCACAAAAACCTAAGAGTTTGCTGTGTGTGCAACCATTTGCATTCCCATTTCATTTGTGTAGGCCACATGACGTGAAGAAAGGAACCCCAAGATCTGGAGCTCACACACTAACACCACAGGGCAGGGATGGCTGTCCTTTGCTCCTGATGTTTTTGGACTGCCATCTGCAGATGCCATCAGTTGGTCAGGAATGAAGGGAGTTCTAGTTCAGCAACAACTGGAGCATCGCAGGTTAGCAATCCCTACCAAAAGGATATCCCTCTCTGGGCCTCTCCTAGTTCCTACATTTCTCTTGCCCTTCTCCAAATAAGCCCAGTTTTTCTCCCAAGTCGTTAACCTTTCTACTATCAGAGCATTTGTCTTTGCAGTACACAGGCTGAAATCATCTAGGAGGGCCTCAGAGTTTATATTCATGTTTCACTTGCACTGCCAAAGAAAATGTTTACTGGGATTAAAATAACCTCCTGCATCCACGTTACTTTGAGTTCTTAACAGCTACCTTAAAAAAAAAAAAAGTGTAAAAGCTTTCCCTTTCTGCCAAGACAGCTGTCTTGGCTTTCCAGAGGAATACTTGTGGCGATAAATCCCAGCTAGGTTTCTGCAGAGGCATTCCAAAAGCAAGAGATCAGCCAATCAGCTTCTCATCTCTGTTCTCAGCACCTCTTCTTTATAAAGCAGTGTAACTGAAATAGCACTTCACTCTTGCAACTCACCCCAGCATAATCTTGGAACATCAGGAATTAACCATTCTTGAGGACTGAGCCTAAAGCACCTATGGGTGGGTGGGGTGAGTTTAGTGGTCAGAATGGTGGACTTGGACCCAGGGTGATTCAAACCTGGATCAAATTCCCACTTAGCCATAAAGCTCATTTTATAGCATAAGGCTAGATTTAGTCATGTTTTCTCTTTCTTACCTAACCCTTGGAATAAAAAGGTGTTGTTGTTGCTGTTACAACATTAGGCAGGTTACAACATTACAATACAGTCATACCTTGAGTTACAGACATTTCAAGTTGCATTTTTTCAGGTTACGGACTCGCCAAAACCCGGAAGTAGCGGAATGGGTTACTTCCGGATTTTGGCAGTCGCACATGTGCAGAAGCGCCGAATCGCAACCCGCGTGTGCTCCAGGTTGCAAACACTGTGGGTTGCGAACGTGCCTCCCGCATGGATCATGCTCACAACCCAAGCATCCACTGTATTGAAAACAGTTTAAAACAACTTAGAAGCACACAAAAAACAGTGGATCCTAAAAATATGCACTTAAATTGTAAAAAGTCAATGTAAAGAGGCATGTCTTCAGCATTCACTGGAAGCTGCTCAGTTAAGATGCCAGTTGTACAGTACCTCTGTGGGGAAGGAGATCCACGACTTAGCAGCTGCTGCAGATAATGCCCTCTCCTGGGCTGGCTCCCACTTTGAAGGTAGAGCACCTCCTGTGAATCTCAAAACACAAGAGGGTCTATGTGGAAGGATGAGGTCTTTAATATTTGGGGCCTGAAACATTTAGGGCTTTAAATAGTAATGTGAACATCTTAAATTGGTGTCCCAAGTGTGCATAGTCCCTATATGTGAGTCGAAGATTGCGCATTGAGATTTCACTTCTGACAACTGCTTAAGGAAGGTGATGTGACACCCAAGATTTTGGCTAAAAGTGCTCCCTTGCTCCAAATAATCACAGTAACACCCTACCCATGAGTAATGCACAAACAGGGCTTTTGTAAAGTGTATATGCAGTGCTATTTCTCTAGAAAAAACCATGAATGCCTCCCCCATTCTCTTATAATGGCAATGGTGCCCACGTGATAGGTGCCATAACTGAGCTCTAGTGAGTTCCCGCTGGGGAAAAAGGCCTGCGTATATGTAAAATCTCATATAAATACTGATGTCATATGAATACTCCTATGCAAATTACTTTACATGTGTGGATAACATGAACATTTTTTGCCAGCATACCCAAGAAATCAAGCAGCCACTTTCTCCATAATCTGGAACAATCCTTGGGAGACTGTCACTGAAACAACCTTAGAATATTTGGCAGGGATGGGATGAGCCATAATTTGCAGATGTGGCCAAACGTTTCTGTGACTAGAACTAATGCATGGAAAGCGCAAGGGAGCAGATTTTGGCTAAACATTAAAGGAAACTTGCTAGCAGTAAGAGCTGATCAGCAGTGAAGCAGACTGCCTCAGGAGCCGTACTCTCCCTTCCTGGAGGTGTGTCATCAGAGGTTAGATGGTCATCTGTCAGGGATAAAATAGCTGCATCCTGCATTATAGATCCTTCAAAGAGCAGGCGGTTGGGCTATATCAAGTCTGGGAAACCACTGACCCACAGATATAGTTGGACTCTATCTCCAATCAACCCCAGATATCATTCAATGAGCTGTAGTTGAGCAACATCTGGTGAGCCAAAGGCTCCCCAGCTCTGGAGTAGATAATGTCCATGATATCTTCCAACTTCAACATTCTAGAATTCTAACTTCCTCATCACCTGTACAGTGGCATGAATCAGTTTATTTACATTCTCAAGCACAGAGACATTAAAGTGTGTTACATCATCAAAAATTGAATCTGTAACTATATAACATCCATTTTGTTTTGCTTAAGTTTCTGCAGCCAACATTGCGTCAGTCGGTTATACAATTCCTCAAAGACAAGAGAGGTTAGCCCCTTTTCGAGATAGAAGGGCATGTTGTTTGCCTAAAGCCACCCAGAAAATGAGCAGCAAAATTCAGGTTCCTTTTACTGCTGTGGCTGCCTGCACATTATGTAACTAACTTTAAAAAAAAAGTTTCTAAAAGTTCAGTGCAGGGAAAAGGAAAGACCAGAGTTATGAATTATGATTTAGCAGCAAAGTCAGTACATGAGAGAAAAACTTGTCTCTCATATCCTGATGGTATTTCGGATAAAATACAAGAGAATGCTGTGCCAGTCTCCTTGATAAATTGAGCACTCGAAAAGCCCTGAATGCAAAATTATCTAGCCAATGATAAACCTGCTATAATAAATAAAAAAGGCAATAAAGTCAGAAAAGAAGTCAAGAAAAAGCACTATCGCTTTAAAGTTCAACTTTGCATCAAACTCTTTATAGCATATATATATTCTCTCTCTCTCTCTCTCCCCACCCCCCACCCCATTATTATGACTCTCATTATGGCCTTTCATTTATACTGGGATAATAAAGATCTACAGGCAGTATGATATCAATAGGTTCAACCAAGGATACTCAGTGACCAAGGATACTTATTGACACACAGTTGGCCTTTCAGATCAAACACCTTGAAACACGCCAAATAAAATACTACACCAGCAACATTATGTTCCTAACTTAGATTTTATTTTGAGGAAGACAATGCTCCTAGCTCTTTAACTGTTAGATTACAGCACCCAAAGCTAGCTTTCTCTGTTCATTTTTCCTTTTTATAGATACCTAAGGAACTTCTGCACCATTGCTATTTTGTGCTCATACCAGCAAATGCAGGTCGCACAATTAAAGCAGATTAGGGGCAATAGGGCAATGCACCGGAAAATGTGGAATAATAATTACTTGACAGTGCACAACCTCTCCAAAGCAATTCAGGATGAATGCTCAACAAACAAATTTCTGGAAGTAACCCTAGAGGACATTATCCTTGACTGGCAGGTGTGAAAAGTTTTACTTTTGCCCCATTCAGAAGATTTAAAAAAGACCCAACTATCAAGAGCAACTTAGAATTAGCTCCCATGCAGACACAGCACCCAAATATCACAAGAAGCAGTAGCACATTTTTATAACATGATGATCACGTATTCAAGATGTTGACCCACAGAAGTCTAAATTGAGAATCCACACGTTTTCCATTTTTAGTTTGGCTTCTCCATGTAAAATATATTTTTAAGAGGCACAAAGATGTGACAATATATTGCATACATCTGCAAATGCTTGTAGAGATAACACAAGTAATTTTGGGCTTTGAAAGGAAACTAGTAGCAACAAGGACTGATCCAGGACTTGAGCAGGAGGTGAGGTGGGGGTGCACTGAAAACATACCTTTCAGAGACCATTCCACATATGGTACGGGGGGGGGAGGCTGTCCAGAAATGAGCAATTATAGAAACTTCAGAGGTCCCGAGAAAGGATGTGTGTGTATAAGGAACTAAATCATTTGCAACCTGATACAAACTGAAGGCCAACACCATAATGCTATCTTTCAGTAATGATTAACAACTGAACATGTTGTGCCATTATTATATGCGCAGCCTGCATGGTAAGCACTTCAAGCAAGCTAGAAGATTCAATTTCACAAACTGACCACTCAGTTGTGAATCATGTGCTCGTGGGGTGCGGGAAGGAAAGAGAGATGTCAAACTTCTCAACGGATGTATAATAGAAAGCCAGGTGGTGTACCCATGTCTGTGATGGGTATTGAATTTGTCTGTATGTATTTCCTTATGGTACTTGGCAGTAATTCATCAACCAAAGCTTTAACCTTGATTCCCATCCACTTTCTCATTAAGCAGAGCCACACAAATTTCTCCCAATTATAAAGCATGCTGGCACACAGAGGGCAGCCTGCTCCTCAGAAAGTCTGAAAGGTAAATCTGAAGTGTTAAACTAACACCTGTTTTGTACTTGCGTGTCAAGACCCGAGGCCTCCCCCTTATGTTGAATAATAACATGTGGACACTGTATTTTAGGTTAATGGACAAAATTTATTGGTTACAGAATGTGAGCGGTATTGGCTTAAGCATTGGAATTGGACCAACTATATCTGACTCCTGCCCGCCATGCAGTGTCACTGGAAGGTCGTGCCATGGCCCTAGCCTCCACCCAGGCTTTGGACAGGAACAACGACCCCCGGTTTCCTTTAACGGAATACCCTTTATGATGGAGGGGCAGGTGATGGCCACACCTCACCTCCCTCAAACCAGGTTTTACCAATGCCTAACCACCAAACCTTACAAAAGTTGTAATGATTGCTACGAGATAGCCGAAAACCAAATGGCCAGTGCCAATTTGCCAAGTGGAAAAATTCCAGCAGGCCCCTCAATGGCAACCAACCGAGGTCCATAGCAAGGCCAATATGATGAGCGCATGAAAAGAAGGTGGGAGATCCGCGGAAGCCAGAACCAGAAAGGGGAGATCCCCTGGATGTGTGGCTGCTTAAAAGGGGGTAAGCCATGCTCCCGGCCAACCAGATTGGCTGGCCAGGGGCCGTGATTTGGCCAGGATCTTCCCAATGATGCGGGGGCTTAGCCCCACCCCCGCTGAGTGCAGAGGCCACGTGGCCCAACTGCAATACCGCCCCATCCAAAAGTGGAGCAGCCTTGTTATACTACCTAGAGATAAGAAGTTCACCTGCTAATGTTGCCACACCGCTCACAGTTCAGGGGTATAGAAATTCTTGGTTCTTAGAGACGTAAGCACCTGGCCAGGATGGTTTTCCTGTTATAGCTTCTGGAATTGATGAGGCATGTGAGCCTCACCTGTCCTGAGGAATCAGACAACTCCTCCTCAAGCTACCAAGACCCATCTAGGCTGTGGGTCCATGCCTTCCTTCCCTCTGAATTGACAGCTGTTAGTTCTGAAATCCTGAGGTCAGGGGTGGTACGTCCCATTTTGCCACTTGAGGTAAAACAGGAAGTGGTACCGTGCTCTGCCATACCACCAGCACCACAACACCAGTGGGACACTCACCACCACTTTGTGCTAACATTGCTCCCTGAAAGAGTTTGCAAGATCTCTCCCAAATCTCAAGAGATATTTTGCTCTTGCAAGACTTTGATGAGCTCTCACAAAATCTTGAAGGAAATCAGCAGGAAATCACTATGCTTGCACAAAAGAGCAGTCGAAAAATAAAAATAAGTGATGCCTCACTCCAAACTAGGTAAGGATTTGGAGTTGTTCACATGAAAGGTTTCTTGTTGCTTCATTTCCTCCCCCTTTCCTCCCCATCTCCTGTACCCATGGGTGTAGTCAAGGGGGGCAAGGGGGCATCTCCACCCTGATCCACAAATATTATTGGAAAGCATTGAAATTTCCTACAAACAACTTTGCCCCCCGCCCTCAACAAAAATCCTGGCTATCTCAGTGGGTCTGCAGCAGACATGCAAGGCTACCTTGACAGACTGGTGGAAAGGTAGACAGTTTTGAAAATAAAAATGGTCAGAAAGTTTATCATGATGCGTTAGCATTCCAGGTGCACTGACCTCACCACACTTCTGTCGCATTGAGTTGGCACCTCATAAAATATCTTTACTAAAGAGCTTAACTGTAATCAGTGAATAATCCTTCTGCAACTTGGATGGAGAAGATCAAAGGCAAATTAAGAGGGAAGGGAAGTCTCCCTGTCAGGGAAAATCTGCTCTTTTAGGCACATGATTTGACTTGAGATAAGGCACCACACTTCAAGGGCTCTGTTGAAAGCAAATGTACTGCTTGCAATTAATCTGATATTGCGACACAGATCAATGTAAAACCAACACTATCCCATGTTTATCTGCCTCATTAAATTAGCAAATAACATAGTGGAGAAACAAACAAACAAAAAAGCCCCGCTGAAGTCCCCATAGTCTTCGGCATAATGATATATATAAAGTAATGTGTTTATCTTCACTGTATCAATGCTCTTAATGAAAAAACCCAAAAGGTTAATACCATCAATATTTGCAACACAGAGGAACTTAAGTGTTTAGCAAATCCATGCAGGTAGGGAATAATGCTGACTAGATTACTTTGCACATTTTAAAAGGGCTTTAATTAAAGCAAATATAAATTAGTTATTTGGTCTCTCTTTTGCCTTGTTGGTTGTCTGAAAATAAAAAAATACACAAGTGAAAAGAAGAAGGGACAAAAAATTAAAAGCTGGCTGTTGGGGGACGATCACATGAAATAATGTCATACGGAACAAATTAATGGGTAACAAGGAAAGAGTCATAATAAATTAATATACCTAATTAGACTAAACCTCAATGAGATTACATTAAAATCTAATTTTCTTCTATTAAAAATTCAATAAAATGGTACCAATTAAATTATGCAGCCATTAAAGGCAAGGAGATTTACTTGATGCTTCATCTATTTCATCTGGTTATTAAAAGTCATTTTTTAACAGCTTGTTTACAGCTCTCCCTCTCTTGACGCAGCTGCAGCAAGTGCCCATGTCAGCTACAAAACCTTTGCGGGCACACCAGTGCAGATTATCACTCAGCTCTTTCGATTCTATGAGTAACTGAGTTTTGACAGAAAGAACAACTCACTTTAAATTGAACAAGAAGGGAAAGAAAGGAAGGAAGGAAGGAAGGAAGGAAGGAAGGAAGGAAGGAATTCAAGATTAATTGTATAGCCTGAAAAACACAGTTAGATGCCAATCACAGAAGCTAAGGAGCTACCTTATATCAAGTCCACCCATTGGTCCACCAAGCTTAAAGGTAAAGGTAAAGGGACCCCTGACCATTAGGTCCACTCGTGACCGACTCTGGGGTTGCGGCACTCATCTTGCTTAAATGGCCGAGGGAGCTGGCGTACAGCTGCTGGGTCATGTGGCCAGCATGACTAAGCCGCTTCTAGCGAACCAGAGCAGCGCATGGAAACGTAATTTACCTTCCCGTTGGAGCGGTACCTATTTATCTACTTGCACTTTGCCGTGCTTTCAAACTGCTAGGTTGGCAGGAGCAGGGACCGAGCAACGGGAGCTCACCCTGTCACAGGGATTCGAACCGCCGACCTTCTGATCGGCAAGTCCTAGGCTCTGTGGTTTAACCCACAGCGCCACCCGCGTCCCCTCCATCAAGCTTAGTATTGTGAAAATACTAAGCAGCAACTCTCCAGGATTTCAGGAAAGTCTCTCCCAGCCATATCTGGAGTTCCCAAGGTTTAAACCTGGGATACGCTAAGGACAGAATCTAGCGGAGCTACAACCCTTCCCTATAACCAGGAAGATAATTTCAAGTGAGTAATTCATGCCAACAGGTCATATTGATTCTGATCATTTTTGGCATCTGACAGTTCACTCTCTGAATTTTTAAACAATTCTCCTTTAGCTATAACTTTTCCTCGGTGAACTACGCATCCAGGGGACTGGATCGTGTCAGAGTGGCCTTTATATATCATTTTATGCACATAGACATGGATTGAACCATCCTGTTGCACCTACACCGTCGGAATGAAGAGAGAGGGAAGCATAGCTTTGGGTTTAAAGGGATCAGCGGTTGTTGAGCATTTAATGTAAAGAGATTTACTCCTTCTTCCCCATCTTTTTCTGGACAAGCTCACTGGCTTAGGGCCCCTCATGGCCCCTCACAGATGTGCTGTGGAGGATATTCCTGAATCACCACCTCACAAGCCTGATGACTTTATATGGGTTGGTTTAGGAAGGCCCAGGTTTTGGTCCTACCCTCATGGCCTTGAAGCACCAAGTCTGAGAAACCTTCCCTTCATCAGATGCTTCGGGATGCTCAGAAAATGTTTGTTTTCCATTTCTCTCCCCTTGAACCCACATCACACTTGCACAGGAGAGGCCCAGCCTCTCCTTAGCACCCCTC
The DNA here is from genome assembly GCF_951804945.1 of Podarcis cretensis. Classification (NCBI taxonomy): domain Eukaryota; kingdom Metazoa; phylum Chordata; class Lepidosauria; order Squamata; family Lacertidae; genus Podarcis; species Podarcis cretensis. The sequence goes on from NC_137178.1 coordinate 54,919,795, forward strand.
TCTCCTTCACCTACCATTTAGTACTCAGTAATCTCCTCCCAATTCTTCCTGCCTGCCAGGACTGCCCCTTTACGTTTGTCACCACAGGGCCCATGACTTTGTGACAGTCAGGGGCGTAGGAAGGGGGTGGGTGATGGGGGCACCCTCCGCCCCAAGTACCCTCACTGAGGGGGGTGACATTCGGCGCACTGTCTGCCCATGACACCCAAGCTATCAAGGTAAGGAGGGAGCTGCGCCACTTTGCCGGCGGCATTCCCCCCTTCCCCCTTCATTTTGACAGCTTAGGATAGGCTTGGGAGTTGCAGACGGGTGGCGCGATGTGCATGCCACTCCAGGCACCCAGCGGCTATCCCACGCCTGGGAGGGCACCCTCCATGCCACTCCCCCCTTGGGAGCGTGCCTGCCCTGGGCAGCATGGGCATATACTCCACCACTGGTGACAGTCACAAATACACATCTATACCCTGGTTCCAGTTTTAAAGAATAAGAATCAGAGGGATGGGGAAGGTGCTGGTTTTAACCTTTAAAGCCCTATACAACCTAGGACCCTCGTACCTATGGGACCACCTCTCCTGGTATGTCCCACGGAGGACCTTACGGTCTTCAAACAAAAACATCTTGGAGGTCCCGGGCCACATCTTTCCGCAGGGCCTGCTAGACAGAGCTGTTCCACCAGGCCTTTGGCCAAAGCACAGTCTGACCCCCTCCTTTGGTAATCCTCACAGAACTCTAGCCCAATGGTTGCCATTAATTTGATTTTGAATTCATTTTAAAATTAATTGATTTTAGAATGCTGTGTTACTTTTATTGTTAGCCGCTCTGAGCCTGGCTTTGGCTGGGGAGGGCAGGATATAAATAACATATTATTGTTGTTGGTGTTGTTGGTGTGTGTGTTTTAAAAGCCAAACATTTAAGCGGGTAACCAGGTTTATGCTTGCACAGAACAAACAAAGAAACTAAGCTTCCTGAGGGGGACTATAACTTTTCAATTCACAGCCAGGTACATATGTTAGAGTTTGCCCAGAGCAGAAAACCAACTCTTGTTTCCAGGATCTCAGCCTTGTCTTTGGAAGATGGTGAAAACTCTGTGTATAGATCTTGATAAAAGTAACATTGCCCATAGCATTAGTTCCATGGAAATCTGAGTCTGGGACAGGATCAGAATCAGGCAGAAGCCAAAGTAGGAGCCCCCTCAGTTGCACACCAATAGTCTTGCTCCCGTTGCCTCTGCCTCTCAGTCAGCCAGTGTTTCCTCTTCCCCCTTGCCGCCCTTCCAGTCCATCAGCTGTGTTATCCACTTGCCTGCCTACATCTTCAACCAAGCCTTCTGATGGCTCTGTGCTAGTGTTTCAACCATCTCCGACAGAACTTGCACTTCACCTCTCCTCCATGCTTAGCCACCTCTGACCCAGTGTTGACAAGCACGCGAAAATTCTGGTCAGTCGCAAAAATCAGGTCTCTCCAAGGAATACACCCAGGAAGCCAAACAGCCCAGCTGTGACAACTTCATTCAGCAGCTCCCTATTACCCTTCACAGACTCATCCCCCGCCCTCCGCTGATACATTATTTTGGTGCCAAGTGTCATCCACCAATACATTACCGCAATACATTTCAGCTGCTGTTCCACTGAGGTATACTTAGTTATGATAGCAGCTGAAAAGACACAATCACATTTTCCTCCATTTCCCACATTCACCTTTTCAATATAGGAAGGACTCTCTGGGAGGAAACAGCTGTCATTTAATGTGGCTGCTATTCAGGCAGCAAGATGTTACACAGGGAATTACTATGATCTGCAACCTCTTAAGGGTACTTCACATCCATTTGTTCCACCTTTCTTGCTTTTCTTATGCTTATATCTTGCCATTTTGATGGGGAAACACAGGTTTTGCTCTCTCTGCGTGTGTGTAAAGGGGAGGGAGCAATGTGTCTTTAAAATTTAATCGCTCCCTGGGATTTCCCTTCAGTGTACACCACAGGATTCTAAAATCTAAGGCTTATCAGTTTGCTCTTCCTTTCTTCGTGTTTTCCTTTCCCATCCCAAAGAAAAGCAGTGGGAAAGCAAAAGAAATAAGACCTGTCTTATAAGCACTGTATTTTCTAATACAGTATTTACTAAAAGCATTAAGCTGGCTCACCTCCGCCTGTCATTGCGGTGTGTATACTGTGTGATATTAATTTGGAGCCTCCAGCCCAAATAACATAAATCCAAATGGTGGATTTGTGACCCAGAAAGCTAAAGGGTTCATTTTCGAACTCTCTCTCTCTCTCTCTCTCTCTCTCTCTCTCTCTCTTGCACACATATACATATACATATATATATATAATCCATTTTACACACATTGTAGCAACCAGTAGATATAAATCCGCAGCTTCAGTAGCTGACATTCAAACCTTAATGCACCAGCTGTTTTACATATTTTAAAAGTTTAATAAAAGGGGGGTTAGTCCATATCACCGCACGGGAAATGTCTATTAGAAAAAGGTGAAGCATAGGAGCATAAAAATAAATCTGAGACTAAAGGAGACCAGCCCAGACTTTTTAAAGGGGCCCTTGGTGTTTTGTGGCATTATTCCATTTAATAGGAGACAAAGGTCAGAATCTGGTGGAGAGTCAGGTGTGTTTCAACAGATTGATTTCAATGTGCTTAAGGATGCCTGATGCCCTTTTGGATAGTGGCCAAAATACAGAACTTTGTTCTTTACTTAGCAGAAGTTTCTGGCCATCCTTAGGACTGTATACTATGGTCCTGCCTAGTCTACAATAGCATTGCTATGAAAATAGATTGTGAAGCAAATCCTAATAATAATAATTGCTATTATTGTTATTAATATGCCACCCATCTGACTGGGTTGCCCCAGCCACTCTGGACTGTTTCCAACAAAATATTAAAAACACACACACAAAAATCAACCATTAAAAAAATCAACCACTAAAAACATCCCTGAACAGGGCTGCCTTCAGACGTCTTCTAAATGCCAAATAGTTGTTTGACATATGATGGGTAGGCATTCCACAGGGTGGGCGCCACTACCAAGAAGGCCCTCTGCCTGATCCCTGTAGCATCACTTCTCACAATGAAGTAACTGCCAGAAGACCCTTGGAACTGGACCTCAGTTGTTGTTTTTTAGTATAAAATTTTATTAATATTTTTATTAAGAACAAATTAAAAAACATACATATTCACAACAAAAGAAAATACAAAATAAAAATAAAATGCATCTAACCAAGGGGAAAAAATAGAGAATATTTTGTCTCTTTCATATTTACAGTTATTTATACCTCTATAAAATGCTATTCACAATAAAGCAGTGAAATGAAAGATAAGATATCAGAAAAAAGGAAAAAAGAACAAAGAAAGAATAAAGAAGTAAAAGAAAAAGAGCATAAGTGGAAAAAATTTAAAAGTAGATAAGTACTCACAATACATAGCTGTTTCCCATCTATATTTATATTCAATTGTATAAGGACAAGATGAAATTGTACAAATGGAACTGGACCTCAGTGTTTAGGCTGGACGATGGAGGTGAAGACGCTCCTTGATTATTTATTCAAGCTAATAGCAAGACAGGTTCAACAGCAAGCACAATGTCCAGAAGTCTAGATCCCAAGACACATGAGCAAGGCAAGAGGCTCATAAATGAACACAAGCTACATAGATGTACCAACACACCACTCCCACCAAGCTTTTAAAGATGAGGTGGGGTGAACTCCCTCATGGAAACTCTCTTGTCCCTTGAGTCTGCTGTGCACGCTCGATTGGGGTGGATGTGTCTTATCGCAACCAAAGTGACACCTGGTTCTCAGTTACAAAACTGTGTCCTACCCCTCTGCCTCTCGCTCCACTGCCACCTCTTCCAGTTCAGCCATTCCTTGGGCTGGTTGAAGTCCTCTCCCATCCATGGAGGGGCAGAGGAGAGTGCTGGCAGCTCTGCTTCTCCCTCTCTGACATCTAGAGTCACAATAGGAGGACCCCCTCTCCTCCATCTCTAGGGGCCAGCCTTCCAGACCCCCATTTGCACCTTCCTCCTCCTCATCCTCCTCTGTCTAGGGTAGCCAAGCCATGCCAGATCCTAATGGAGCCATGGGGGCCACAATAGCCTCTTTCTTTCATGAAGAGTCCCTGCATGTTTCATTGAAGTTGCAAGATGTGCTGGAGTCTTCATTGATACAAGAGGCTCCCTGCTGCAGAGACTGACCTTCCAACACATGGAAGCCAACAAAAACAAACATGGGGGGGGGCAGATCTAGTGCCATCATCCTCTGTGCTTCACCCCCCACCACCACCACCACCACCATAAGTGGTAACTTGCACATTTTAATAAAAGCTAAATAGGGCTTAGGATCCAAAGGAAAGAGAGTGTACCTGATGTAACTGAGACTTAGTTCTCACTGAAGTAGTCAATCTGTTTCTGACACATACCACTTATAATATGTGTCCTACTCTTATAATATAGGTCCTACCCTACCCTTATAATATAGGTCCTACCCTTATAATAGCCTACACATCCCTGGAGACGATTTTCTTGTTGTACAGTCAATTATTTGCCACCACCACCCACCTCTGCAGTTTAAGCCCCTGTGTGTTTTCTTGAGTGCATTAAAAGGGTTTAAGACTTTAAATAGAAAGTTCATGCAAGAGAGCTCCTTGCATACAGTTGAGTCTTTTCCTTAAAAAGAAAAAAGAAAGAAAGAAATTCCCCCAGCATCAGACAAGTTTTATTTACCCCATTTTTAATCTCTCGGGAATTCTGCTAAATCATTAATGTCTTCCTGCAGAGGGAAATGTATTGTCTTTCGCTCCAAGGCTACCTTCTGAAAGAAATTAATTCCTGTGGGTCCAGGGTAGCCTAAATTACATTTACTTCTGATTTGTACAAAACAGGTATATAACCAATTAATCATTTGCACCATCTAAACCAAAGCTTTATACTCCCATCCACTCTTTTTGCTACCAAGGCTTACTGGTGACCTGGGCTAAGTTTTTGTGGTTGATTAATCAACTGCAGCAACCATATTTCTTAATGACATTTTGATGATTTAGAAGAACACCTGTGAATACTACACTAACTATGTTTAGGGGGTGGCGGGTAGAGAGATAAAGGAGTGAGACCAATAAAATTCTGACTCACAGAAAGGTAATTCAAATAGTATATTAGCTGGGCCACTTTCTGGCATAAAAGTGAAAAAAAAAGAACCAAACAATTTGGACAACAGTGTGCACAAAGAATTCAAGGCCCTGGAAATGCACTTTGTGAAAGCCCAGATTTATGATGTCCTCCCGACTATGATAAATCTTTGCTCGTTCAAACAGATGCTTCTGACATTAAACTTGAGGCAGTGCTGTCTCCCACAAGGAAAGGAGAAAAGCATTCGCTGGTCGCGAATGAAAGCAGGTCGCTTTTGAAAAAGAGAACTTCAGCATTTTACCACTGGGGTTGGATGGGAGACGGAGAAGCAAGACAGAGATCATTAGAAACTGTTTTCTATTAGGCGCTGTGCACAGATTTTCATTTGTTTCCTTGTCACATCTCCTCAAATTCAAAATATCACTTCATTTTCTAGACCTCCGCTTGCTCTCTGGATTTATGTGCACGTTAACAAACTGATAACCATTATGCTACCTTTTCACTCGTTCAGCCTGCCCCAAGGTCTACATCAGAGCTTGTTGTTGTTGTTGTTGTTTAGTCGTTCAGTTGTGTCTGACTCTTCGTGACCCCATGGACCAGAGCACGCCAGGCACTCCTGCCTTCCACTGCCTCCCACAGTTTGGTCAAACTCATGCTGGTAGCTTTGAGAACACTGTCCAACCATCTCGCCCTCTGTCGTCCCCTTCTCTTTGTGCCCTCCATCTTTCCCAACATCAGGGTCTTTTCCAGGGAGTCTTCTCTTCTCATGAGGTGGCCAAAGTATTGGAGCCTCAGCTTCACGACCTGTCCTTCCAATAAGCACTCAGGGCTGATTTCCTTAAGAATGGATAGGTTTGATCTTCTTGCAGTCCATGGGATTCTCAAGAGTCTCCTCCAGCACCATAATTCAAAAGCATCAATTCTTCGGCAATCAGCCTTCTTTATGGTCCAGCTCTCACTTCCATACATCACTAACATCAGAGCTTAGCCATGCTTTATTTTCAGAACAAACTCATCTATCAGGTACAGAATGCCTGAAGTAGATGCACAGTTTACACCAGCATTGGCCAATGTGGTGTAACTCCAGCTCCCATCAGCTCCATCCAACAGAGCCAGTGGTCAGAAATTATGGAAGTTGTGGTCCAACAACATCTAGCTAACCCTGGTTTCACAGTTGTAACATATTCCTGTTTCAAATCTCACGTCTGCTCACTGAATTGCCTTAGCCAAGCCAGCCTCTCTCATTCTCAGTCACCCCCCATCGCAAAAAATCCCATCGCAAAAAAAAAGGAGAATGTTAGCCGCTTTGAGACTCCTGAAGGGGAGTGAAAGGTGGGATATCAAATCCAAATCCAAAATGTGAGATTTTGACCAGCTTCGGCCCATCTGAAGCTGAAGCTGATACAGGCTCGTCATATCTTGAGCCCAAGCAGAGCGTCGTCACACAGCAGAAGGATAAGCAGTATGTGCCACATTCTCAACTTTATTTACACTTCTATGCTGAGAGAATACAAACATGCATCTTGCCTCTGTGAGAGCAGAGAAGCAACTCCTCTCGGAAACAAAGAACACCGAGAGAACAGTGAAAAACAGGAAACCAGTGAACGTCACATCCAGTCTCCCATTCCCGTGGGAATCCAACAGTAACTCTGACTGTGGAATGCAAAACAAAGCCTTGTGACTGCAGTTGCTGCTCAGTGAGGGAAATAGAAACCAACAAAAAAAAAAAACACCATGAAATCTGAGAGATAATTATACTGACTTGAGATAGCCTGTGGCCCTCCAAATGGTTCTTCACCCAAAAGAGAGAAGGGAGATACAAGACTAGCAAAACAACAGAATGGAGGTCTGTGTAGCAAGGAATAAATGTGAGCAAAGGAAATTTGCTGGTGCAGGCACTTCGGCTTTATTTCGAGGGCAAATTCCATGAGGCTAAACACATCGCTTGTTAAAGGTTTCTTTAAGTGCAAAAAAATTGCAGGGAAAGGGAGCTTCCCTGCTGGGGATAATTGCAACTTTCAGGGAGGTCGTTTCCATCAGCCAAGGAGGGGAAAGTTTTAAAAGCCCTTTGCACATGCCACAGGTTTAGAGCATCCCCACTGCCTACACTTACCATTATCACTTCTAAAGGAATAACACAGCTTGAAGTGACTCATTTAGCCTCATGTGTACTTTGTCCTTCAGTTGGAGATGTCAGGTGGAAAATACTGATCCAATGATTTCACGGGCAAACATGGAGGCTGTCCAACCTCCTGCTTAAATGCAGAACCCACCTCAAGCTAAACCACACCTGCAACACACCTTAATACTGGGGCCTGCAAATGCACGCAGTGGTGGACCTCTTGCTGACTGCAGTGCACAAAACACAATCCCTGAAGTAACCATTGGTGTGCAGGAAGTAAGATATAGCACTAGAGTACAAGGCCCAGTCAGGGGCATTCAGCATTGGAAAGATCAGGCTTGTCCATCAATGGGCAAGGCCAGACAATCTCTAGCTGCAATTGTGAGAAAGCAATGGGACTGAAGAAACCTTCCCTGAATTGTTCTTGTAGCTAGCCCACGTTGCATGGTTCTCTTGCAGCTGTCATAAAAGCAGAGTGGTTTTAATATTTTCTTTCCCAGGTTTCCTTTCTGTGTGGATTCTGATTTCAGAATTCACCCCGCTACCACAAAAGATCAATGTGATGCAGGAAATACCTTATTTGTCATGTCGAGTATTTGCCTGTGCATTATTTTCCACTGTATGAATCCACATGTTTCAGACTACTGTGGATGGATTTGTCACTTCTGCTCATATGCTGCTTACTTGATTCAAATCTGGCTTCTGGCTCCCTTCCACTAGCGCACGCCTCAAAAGCCCTGTCAGCAGTAAGCATGCACCGTGTACCATATGGGACCAATTCTTCCCATGCATCTCAGTGATTCGATCTGTAGCTTGTGGATAGCACAATAAAGGTGCATCACTTCAAAACTATTACTTGAGCCCCCTTTGTGTGTTCTATGCACAAGGGAGCCTTCACACAATTATCAGGAAGCAGGTCCGCATCACTGCTTGGACCCCAATGTCGTGCAGCTTCCTGTAGACTCACTCCTGACATCTACACATTAAGGATGGACATCTGCAAGGGAAAATCCTATAAACATCGACCTCTAAGTGCATTGGCTTTCACAGGTGCTGGAGCCCTGCTCATGTGTATATGCATTATTTCCTGCACATTAACCAGCTAGGACTTCAAAATCATTTTTCACAAGGATACTTGCTTCAGCCAAGATCCACAAAAGAATGAAACTTGTCCTGTGAGCTGAAGAGCAAATTTTAAGGCTCGTTTTCTTCCGGAACTGCTTTTGAAGCTAAATGCCAAACTAGGCATAATGTCAAAACAAAATAAAAAAATTCCTTCCAGTAGCACCTTAAAGACCAACTAAGTTAGTTCTTGGTATGAGCTTTCGTGTGCATGCACACTTCTTCAGATACACTGAAACAGAAGTCACCAGACCCTTCTATATAGTGAGAAGGTGGGGAGGGGTATTACTCAGAAGGGTGGTGGGATTGGGTGATTGGCAGATAGCTGTGATGAGCCTGTTGACGACTCTTAACGACCGCAAAGGTCTTACAGGAAAAAGCAATGGGTGAGAAGGTGAAAAATGGCTTTGTCATGTATAATGAGATAAGAATCCAATGTCTTTTGCAGTTATTAAGAGTCGTCAACAGGCTCATCACAGCTATCTGCCAATCACCCAATCCCACCACCCTTCTGAGTAATACCCCTCCCCACCTTCTCACTATATAGAAGGGTCTGGTGACTTCTGTTTCAGTGTATCTGAAGAAGTGTGCATGCACACAAAAGCTCATACCAAGAACTAACTTAGTTGGTGCTACTGGAAGGAATTTTTTTTATTTTGTTTTGACTATGGCAGACCAACACGGCTACCTATCTGTAACAGGCATAATGTCAACAGCCTCCTTGGTTTAATATCATGGGTGTTCCATTTCTGTATAAAGTGAGAAGTGGGAGCCTGATTTTAACCTCAGAAAGGCACAAGGGTGAGAGGAACTGAGTCCTTCTCTATCTTACCTCCCTATGTCCAAAGTCTTTCTGCCCCACAACTTGGCTGAAAGATTGAAATAAATGGATGCTGGGGAGATAAGGCAGTGTTAGGTTTAAGTCCTATTTGATGTTAAAAAATTGGGTCTAGTTTGAACCTAAGGGACTTAGTTTTTGACATAGTGGGGCCAAAGGCAGTGTCAATTTTTCAAATAAAAAAGGCCAGTAATTCTACTGGGCAAAGCCATGGTATTTGTATGAATCAAATAATCTCTCTGGATGCTTCCCCATGAGGAGCTATTCTAAAAATGTCATTATTTGTTCACTCAGTTTTGTAAAGCATCAACTCATTGTTCTCATGGGGGTTCCCCCCCCCCCATGTTTTGCCCACTTCTGTTAAGACTCTGCAAAATCTAGCTGCAGAACAACAGCACAAACTCTGCAAATGTCTATCCTTATAGGATTAATCTTCCTGCTTTTGGTACAGAGATCTTAAGATTCCAAAAAATTTAAGCACACATTCTAAACCCACAGTTATGACTTCCCCATTTATTTATTTTAATGGTTCCTTTTGAGGTATGCATGTTTTGGGGTGAAATTCACTTACTTTGTCAGCCTACAAATCAAAAGAAACCAGCCCATTACAGATAGTTTTTGAGGGCAACCGCACTGCGCTGGTATTCCTGATAGGTTTAGAAATTATTGCCTGTGGAACCACATAGACATTAAGCTTGAAAATAAAACCATTAGATCTTCTAAACAAATGGAGTCACTATCAGGGATTTTCCCCCACCCCCACCCTATTCCCTTGCCAGAGTAGGGTTTTTATTTTCACTTTTGCAAATTGGAAACACACCACACAAAGGAAGTAATAATACAGCAGTAAAATATTCAAATCCCAATTTTTATTCACATTGATTATCTTTTACATTTTGACATATTGCCTTGCTACGACCATCTGCAAATAGTTATCAGCCAGGAATTCAAGCCTTCTTGTTCATGAAACAGTTTAGGTAGAACACTGTTTCCCTTTTGTTGTAGGGTGAGCAAAGGGGACAAGAAATATGGCCAACTGATTTTTTTCATTCACCAGCCAAACTCATAACCCAGACTCCTTTTTTGTCTCTCTCCCCCACCCCCTTGTTTTTAGCCTCACTTGAACACATACATAGTTTTAACATCAGAATCAAGAGTGGTGCTCTTATCTCTAATAACAGGAATAGCCCTGCAGGTAAACTTCCTTAGTTTATCCCAACTCTCAGCTACACCTTTCATGTGTTCAAAAGTAAGATATCTTTTTCTTCTTTTAAAAAACCAGTGAAGAAATTGGTATTGCAACATTTCATGCCTTGAAACTCAAAGTTAATTCATTTCCACCTTGGTTCAGGGCTTATCAACCAGCTGCCTTCACTGAGCCTAGACATTGCTGATGATGAACTGAGGGGGGGGGGGAATATACTATAGACAAGTGTTCCTAAACAGGTGGCCAGGAGGCGGTGGGGGTATCTTATCTTGATGAAACTGACTCCAAATCTAAAGCGTTGGTCATGGTTCTTTGGTCATAATCCCTCTTCAAACTTGTTCAGCCTGTCACTTCAGTAAACTTTGCTAACCTCTAGATTTGCTCACGGGGCCAAACTATTTCATCCATTTCTCATGCAATATAGAATCATAATACAGTGGTACCTCAGATTACAGATGCTTCAGGTTACAGACGCTTCAGGTTACAGACTTCGCTAACCCAGAAATAGTACCTCAGGTTAAGAACTTTGCTTCAGTATGATAACAGAAATCACACGGCGGCGGCACAGCGGCACCAGGAGGCCCCATTAGCTAAAGTGGTACCTCAGGTTAAGAACAGTTTCAGGTTAAGAACATACCCCCGGAACAAATTAAGTTCTTAACCAGAGGTACCACTGTACATAGTACCTAAACAGGTCAAATCCACAGCACACACAAAATGAAACATTAAAATATATTTTGACAAAAAGTTGTTGCTGGCATCCATCTGCCTCGGATAATAAGAACTGAGGGCACTCAGGAACTCTATGCTTTGAAAAACACCCAGCCAGTGCTGATCTTCTAGAAAAAGAGGTGCCAGAACTCACCATGAACACCTGCCTTGTTTTCTTTTAATGGCAATGATGCCCACCTGAGAGGCACCGGAACTGAGTTCCAGTGAGTTCTGGCTGAAAAGAAGGGGGGGGGAGCCCTGTCCAGATTCAAATGTAAGTGGAAGATTGGAATAACTTAAACACTTTTGCCCACTTGTGTTATTCTTACCAGGGTGGTGGCTTTGATTTGCCTTCCCATGATTGATCCATGCATACGGCTTTGTGTTTCCAACTCAAGACCCATTGAAGAACATCTCATCCAGTTCAATCTTTGAAAAACAGCTTTGAAAAACTTTTTCATATTCTCCAGTGTGCTACCCTTGCCCTTGTGGCGGCACAGGGTTGCCGTTCTGTGATTTGACTTAGGTACTTGTTGAACGGCTCATTTATCCAGTCTGTATAACGTTTACTGCACATGTAACTTGTTAAGATACAGTTGTACATTTATCCACTCCATGTTTACAGTATCTCTAGGCTTTGACTTGCATATGGCACTTTAGCATGTTTGTTGTTTGAATGGTTACAAGTCTATCTCTATTCTAGCTATTATTCTAGTAAATTTATACTTGTAAGCCAGTTTGTGGTGGTGTTGTTTTGTTGTATTATTATTACTGTCACCACATTTGTTATTTTGTGTATATACTTCATTTTGTATCACACATTTCTTGATAACCAAGGAAAAGCCTGGTGGTTGTCAAAAACTAGTCTACCCCCAGATATTTAGGAGAAGCCTGGAAGCAGGATCTGAGGACAACTGCATTCTCTCCTTCTGTAGTTCCAACAAATGCTGTTCAGAAGTGTACTGCTTCCATCCAACAGTTGACAAACAAGAGTCAAATTGACATGAAGCCTGGGTGCCCCTCTCGGATTTGAAAAAGTGGCTTTGCAAGTTTACTACTACCGGCACTCTTAATGAATATTATCCAAGCAAAGTAGAACAAAGCATACCAAGGCTTAAGCAGGTTTAGGCCAGAGCTCCTGATTCTCCCAATGCAAATATAATCATTACGCATGGAACATCATAAAACAAGAGAAATCTTTCTTGAGAAATAAACAGGGCACAGTTTGGCACAAAACAGAAATAAACGTAACATGTTTCATATGGAGGATATTAGAAAAGGACTTGTCGTCTGCAAAAGCCCAGTCACTTTTTTAAATGCGCAAAAGTATATAGCATCTGGAAATGTCGTTAGTCAAAATAGCCAATGGGATAATCAGGAGAAGATAATTTATGCTTGATAAGCCAAGATTGGCAAGTTCTTAACAAATTTAAAGGAAAACAGAGCTGGTTTAATCTTGTATAAGGAAACCCTTGTTACCATTCTGTCATATTATCATGAATGGATTGCTTATTAAAATAACATAATACAGATGTCTATAACAAATCTTAAGTATTCGAACGGCAAAAATGCAAGCAAACTGATACTGATGTCCTGGTAGAAAGACGGCTCCTTTTTAGTTCTCTTTAAGTATATGTTTGTGATGGGTGCAGTAACTTTTCCCTGCAGGTTTGCTTTTTCAAATGTTACATATGATTTCCTTCTTGACCTTTATTTCCCACCACGTGCTTCATTAGTTTGGGTGTTTTAAATAAGGCGCCTCATTTATTCCTTATTGAAAGTGTGTTTCAAAATATATTTTCATACGGCAGCTTTACATGTTTCATTTTCCAATCAGGTGGAATTTGATGGATTATGTGCATCACAAATAATGCAGTGTTTTGTAATATGTATTTAGAAACTCAAGTGTGTGCGTGTACATGCATGTAGATGAGTGTCTTGAAAAGATTTGTTTCATTTCCCCCACTGTATAATGGCTCTGATCCTGGCAGTAGGATATAACAATCATTATTTGTGGCCATTGATAGACTTAAGAATAAGATATAGAATAAGAATAAGAATAAGATAAGACCATAAGAATAAGATGGCTGCTCTTCTTATCATGCACCATTATTTGACACCAGATTAATGTGTGACCCATAGTCATGGCTTTTCAAAAAGCTGCAGCCCAATCCTACACAGGGTTACTAATTTGTAAGTCCCACTACATTCAACAGGACTTATTCCCAGGTAAGTAAAGATAGGCTATAGCCCTTGATGTGGGATTGATGGATGGTGACTTAGAATTAAAACTGAACACTAATGGCTGGCAATGGAGAAAATCTGGGTCTTTTTCAGTGCATCCAAACCAGGTCAGGAGGCAACATGATCACCATTGGTGGTGTAAAGGCAAAGGTAAAGGGACCCCTGACCATTAGGTCCAGTCGTGGCCGACTCTGGGATTGTGGTGCTCATCTCGCTTTATTGGCCGAGGGAGCCGGCGTACAGCTTCCAGGTCATGTGGCCAGCATGACTAAGCCGCTTCTGGCGAACCAGAGCAGCACACGGAAATGCCATTTACCTTCCCGCTGAAGTGGTACCTATTTATCTACTTGCACTTGGACGTGCTAGGTTGGCAGGAGCAGGGACCGAGCAACAGGAGCTCACCTCGTCGCAGGGATTCGAACTGCCGACCTTCTGATCGGCAAGTCCTAGGCTCTGTGGTTTAACCCACAGCTGAAAATAATGCCAATATATTTCACATCTGACAACCAATGCACCCCTTTGGTGTCAGATAGTACATGGGTAGTTGAGTTTTTAAAGCCAAGGACACAATTTTCCATGGCCCTCCAGTGGCTATAGTGGCTAATTTACCAAAAGTATTGTACTTAGCATTAACTCTGGAAGTGTGTACAGTCGTACTTTGGATCCCAAATGCCTTGGTACTCAGACGTTTTGGCTCCCAAATGCCACAAACCCGGAAGTGAGTGTTCCAGTTTGTGGATGTTCTTTGGAACCCAAACATCCAATGGGGCTTCCAATTGGCTGCAGGAGCTTCCTGCAGCTAATCAGAAGCCGCAATTTGGTTTCCGAATGTTTTGGAAGTCGAATGGCTTCTGGAATGGATTCTGTTCGACTTCCAAGGTACGACTGTACTTGATCTGACCAAATTAAGCCTCCTGATGTATATTGTGCTCTACATACGCACTTCGCACAGTGAAATCAAAGGAAAAGTAGGGCAAGAGAACTCTCAGTTGGAATGTCCCACCTTTTTCAGGGTCCAGAGATCCACTGAGAACACCTTCTTTAAACATCCTACCTCGCAGATCTTGGAGCTGGCCATGCACCCAGCCAGAGCCAGAGCCAGAATCAGCAGTTGTAAATAATTTCAACCACATTTGCTAAGCAATATTATATTCACTCCCTCAAGATCAGCCACACATCATAACTGGGTGCCAGCCGCCTAACAACTGCTTCAATATTCATGCAACTCAATTGTTAAGGCAGAAAGCAAAGGCCAAAAAACAGCCAATCCTAGAGAGTCACTTGGGAACTTCATGTATAGTCCCATTATATGCTGACAAAAATGTAGCTGGCTCTAATGAGAGTAATCACTCTGTCAAATCTATCTAGTGCAAAATGGATATATATGTTACTGGCAATCTTTAATATATTCTCCAGACAGCCCAGCATGGGTTTGATGAAGGACCTGGTAACAGTATAATACCTTCTACAATAGGAATGCACAAAGAAGCACTAATTACTAAGCAGGATGTCCTCAGAAAGATTCATAATCGCATGTCCCATGTGAGGAATGGTTGAGCTAAAATGGCTGTTATTCCAGTTATTCAACCTACTATGCGTTTCCTGTATTTAATGTATAAAACATCAATAAAAGCTGAGGAGGAAGGAAGGAAAATGTGTAATGAAATTCTCTCCCCCCCCCTCCTTTCTTTGTTGTACACAGGTTCTTTGTATTATATGAATCAATAAGGTTTAATTTTGTGAGGAGAGTCTCTTTGTAAAATTAATATTTATAGCACAGTCCCATACATGTCTACACAAAAGTAAGTCCCACTTGAGTGCATTGGGGCTTACTTTCCGGTAGGTCTGGGCAAATCTGTCAATTTCAGTTTCTCCCAGTTTCTAGTTTTTTTCCAGTCGTAAGTTCAGCTCTCTACATTTCCACATCAGTTCTTAAGTCCTCGTGAAAATTAATCAACAAATTTCATCTAATACCCACATTTGTATGCAATTTTCACAGGTATATACATTTTTTGCAAAGCACCTTTCCCTAAAATAGGGCATTTCTGGATGTTATTTTCACTGATATACTCATTTATATGCACATTTGGAGCAGTGTGGATTTCAAAGGGTGGTTGTGCTTGAGTTCATGCATTGTTTCAGAAAGTGCCAGTTAGGTAGGTTCACCATTAAATGCGAACAGAATTAAAATATCCTCCATACCTTCTCCTAGGTAAGTGGATAGAAGATTGTAGCAGCTAGGGATGGGCAAATTTGCCTATTTAAGTTTTTTCTTGTTTCACATTTTTCCAATCTTAGATTCAGTTTTCAACATTTCTATATCAGTTGAGGATATTTTTCTAAAATATGCCCCCTTTCAGGATTTCAATTTGAATTTCTCCTAATATAAACATCTTTATATCCAATTTTGCCTAACATACACATCCATGCAACACAATTTCTCCTTATTGCTGTATTTTATTTTCACCTATACATTTTAATGCACTTTAAGCCCAATATATGCATTTTTGTACACATTGCTTGGGTGGAAAACTGCATTGCAAAGTTCAACGAAGTGCCAATTTCAAAGAATAGCTACATTTCGGTTCACATATTTTACTAGAAAGTGTGGACTAGGTATGTTCACCTTTAGGAATAAATGAAATCAAATTTCTCCCCCCACCCCTAAACTGGAGATTGTATACCCCTCAATTGTTCCAATTTAAGCAGGACACCCCACAGTTATAGAAGCCACCCCTGCTTCGGATTGGATCCTGGAATGTCCCTTTTTTGGTGCTGTGGGACCTGTGAAAAGAGGTTGTAAAGAAGCTTGTGATAATGACAACAACAAGGAGGAGGAGAGAATGGAGCCCATTCACATTTCCCAAGGTGCAAGGGGAGAGGGAGAGGGGAGGGGTGGAAGAAGTTGGGTGATGGTAACGCGGTTGTGCAGTGGAGTCGCACATCTCTGGGCAGAAGATGGAGGAGGAGGCAGTAACAGCACTAGTAGTCAAGCCAGGCTGCTAAGGTCACAAGATACAGCATCACACACCACTGTATCGCCTCCTCCCTTCCCCTCTTTACACACAAGGGGATGGTGGCAGCGAGTTTGAAAGCGGCCAAGGTGTTGAGAAGAGAGTGTGGGAGAATGTCAGGGACTTGGTAGAGTAGGAAACTGCCTCTGCCTCCTCAAGAACCATGCAGAGAAGAGGAAGGCAGTATAGATTTACAGCAGTGGTTTGAGAGACGGCATAGCTCAGAGGCAGAGGAGGAGAGAAGCTGGGAAATAATGGGAGAGGAGCAGGAAGAAGAAGAAAAATAACCGGGGGAGAGACAGCTGACAGACTCAGTGTCTTTAGAAAGCATGCCAGATCTGCCCCCTTCTTCCAGAACCTGGTGGGCATTCTGCCTCTCCTACCCTCCTCTCAACACGCTCCTGCCTAGCTTATCAACAGAGAGCTCAGAGGCAGAAGTCACAGATAAGCCACTATAGGGATGATGTATAATAGGAGAGACGGAAGGGGTGGGGCTCCACTCAGAACAACGCCTTTACTATGAGAGTAGCTTTTCCAATCCTCTCTCTGTGAATATTGAATAAAAGACCTTGGTAAGAACTCTCCTTGTTATCTCATTCTTGGCTGCCTACTGTGGGAGGGATCGGATTCCGTAATGCCTGACACAGAAGGAATCCCAGCGCTACACCAGAAAAAATGGCCAGATTAAGTCTCTCTCTTTTTTTAAAAAAAACATAATTTTTATTAACAGGCCAATCATATCACATTATTTCAAATCATATTAATTCCAAATTATACAGCCAAATTTTTCAATTTTGTTGGTGGTACCCATACATCAAGCTCCGGACGAGGATCCAAACATCACTTCTATTACTGCTTTAATTAAACAGTTCTATCCAGTTCTATCCAGATAGTCTCTTTTTTACTTTCTTCATCTTCTTGTTGTTGTCATATATTCCTTTATTTGTGATCTCTGATAATCTTCACAGGCAGGTTAAAAACAAACATTGTCTGTGTGGGTTTTACGCACTCCACCAGTCATATCTCATAGGGACAGCCGCCATTCCACTCCTCCTTCGAAAGTTTATCTTCGGTCTGCCCTTTAGTTTTCCCAGGCTTGTAAAATATCTCCTAGAGGGCTCTGCCAGGTTAAAGATCAAATTCTGAACATCATTCACTTTCAAATAGTCCTGGTTCTCCTCCTCCCGTCTTTCTTAAACAAGCCTGTCTTGCGAGACGCCATTTTAAAACTGCGTCATAAAATTTTTCCATTCTCCGATCTTTACCAATCCTCTCTTCATTCATCATTAATTCATCCCACACAGTTTTTAGATTCCTGCTTGTGTAATAAAATACGGCGGTTCTTTTTTCTTTGGGGTGGAGGGTTATTTATACTCAAATAAGACAAAGAAAGAAAAGTTTTTTCCTCCACCCCATCTTCTTAGCTCCAAACATAAAGGTAAAGGTAAAGGTACCCCTGCCCATACAGGCCAGTCTTGACAGACTCTGGGGTTGTGCGCCCATCTCACTCAAGAGGCCAGGGGCCAGCGCTGTCCGGAGACACTTCCGGGTCACGTGGCCAAACATACCCATCTCTTAATGGCGCTTCATCTCTTGATTTATTTGTCTTCGCCCGCCGCTGTGATCCCAGAGATCCATTAATCAGCAGTCTACCTTTGCTTGACGTATGTGCTTTAACATCTTCCAATTATATATTTCCAATTATATTTTTGAGTTAAAGCAAACCAGCACGCGCAGATTGGAGACGGCGTCTGGGAAGAGCCGACTTTCACCGAGGGCTGGGCCAAGTGACCGGGGCACCCCCTTCTCTCGAATCCGGGGGTGCATTGTGGCCACCGCTGGCAAGGCAGTCCCCCCCATATCCTTGGGGGGGGAAGACTGCATACTTCCCATAGCAGCCTCTTAATTACCTCGTGTAGGTCGGAGAGATGTTATTGTCGGCCATCTTCCAATGCGCCACCTGGTGGCCCCCCTTCAGATTAAGTCTCTTTTAGGGACGCGGGTGGCGCTGTGGGTTAAACCTTGCTGATCAGAAGGTCGGCGGTTCGAATCCCCACGACGGGGTGAGTTCCCCTTGCTCGGTCCCTGCTTCTGCCAACCTAGCAGTTCGAAAGCACGTCAAAGTGCAAGTAGATAAATAGGTACCGCTCCGGCGGGAAGGTAAATGGCGTTTCCGTATGCTGCTGTGGTTCGCCAGAAGCAGCTTAGTCATGCTGGCCACATGACCTGGAAGCTGTACGCTGGCTCCCTTGGCCAATAAAGCGAGATGAGCGCCACAACCCCAGAGTCAGTCACGACTGGAACTAACAGTCAGGGGTCCCTTTACCTTCACCTTTACCTTTACGTCTCTCTTGGTCCACACCTCCCATTGTGGTTTTATTTTCATTCATGATTGGGGGGTTCTTTCTGTTGCCACTGCCGTGTTCTCTTTCTCTCTCATAGGTTTGGTCTAGGGAAGGAAGAAACATCCCTCCCCCCACTCCTGCCCCACACGTACCTTCTGTCTGACGTTGCTCTTGAAACCCTTCCTCTAGTCTGCAAAGGGAAATGTTTTCTGCCTCTCCTACCCTCCTCTCAACACACTCCAGCCTAACTTAATAACAACAATAACACATTGCAGAGTGTTTAAATTCTCTCTTGCACAGAGGTGGAGTGGGGGTGGCTCTCTCTTTCCTCAGCCCTTCAGGTTGAGACTAAGCATAATTGGCCCCACATAACATAACGCATGTCTCAATTTTAATTGGCAGAATGTTGGAAGGTATGGTCTTCGGCACTTACATTAAATTCACTTGTTAAAAACAACAATGCTGTTTGCTCTGTCAGTCAACAAACACTTTTAATGGAGATTTCACATCTGTATAATCTGCAATGACAAAATTGCATGCTTTCAGTTATTCAGTGTAATTATTTCAAGCAGAGTCTTGTCTTCCCTGAGGGCCCCTTTGTTGGTTTTGATTTTCAGATATCCTGCAGCAGGTACAGAAAGACCCAGTATAGAAAAGGATTTTGCACTGGCCCACCCCCTCATCCACATGAAAAATCCAAGACAGCACTGCAATTTTATTGTATTTTTTTCATTTGTCCCATATCAATTATCTGACATCAGTTTTGAAAAATGAAGTCCAGACCTTGTAAATGTGAAAGACAGTACAGAGCTGTATATTAAGTGCAATATTTTATCAAACCACAAAACGTGTTTGTTTCTGAAATGAAGCCATAAATATTAAGAAACTAGAAACATTCAGAAAACTGATGGTTATACCCAACACTAGTTATACTCAGAGTACAAAATCAAAATCAATAGATTTAAGTCAGCCAGGATAGCTTGAATTGGTCAGTGTGCTGATAACACCAAGGTTGCAGGTTCAATCCTCATATAAGACAGCTACATATTCCTGCATTGCAGGGAGCTGGACTAGATGTTCTTCAGGGTCCCTTCCAACTCTACAGTTCTGTGAGTCTATGATTCATTTATTTAGATCTGTTGATTTCCATGGATTTACCCAGAGTATGACTTTGGATATCACCCAAATTGTTTTATAAAACCAGCCGCTGATGGAAGACTTAGACCACTGCATTTGAGTAAGAACATGTGGCAATTCTGTGGCAGTTGCATGTGCATGTTCTTCTTATCAAAATACCTACAGTTCTCAAAAAACCAAAAATATGGTGTATTTTTTTTCTGGATAAAATTTGCAAATCGTATTTTTACTCCTAAAGCTACTCAGCATTTAAAATTATACAGTCACTTGCATGGCAGATTTAGAACTGCATTACATGAACAAGAAACAGCAGCATCCAGCTAAAAGCAAGGAACTTGTACAAATATACAGCTTGTAAGTTTTCTTCTCCAGCAAAATGCCTGCCTAAATAAAGACATTTTCATCTGGCAGTAGAAAATATACAAATTGAGAGATGTATCGAATCACCCTTGTAAAGCAGTTTTATACAAGCAAGATTACCTACTCCCTCCCTCCCTTCCTGCAGGCAGTGCCTTGCTCTTTCAGAAACCTTGTTTTGTATAAAAGAGTGAGGGGAGAAGGGTATCCCACACAACAAGAATATTCCGCTTGGGAGCAAACCTATCGCCCATTCTGTTAGTACAGAACAGATCCAGAAAAAGCCATTGGTCACCACTTGCCTTTAGGCAAATGCTGAAACTCCAGGTGGTGACCTGCTCAGAGAAGCCATTCCTGTCTGCTTAAATGGTGAGGACTGGCTTGGCCCAAGACATTTTGCTACCCGAGAAAAAACAGTGGTATAGCAATCAATCCTTCTTCCCAGGAGGAACTCTGGGAATTGTAGTTCTGTGGGAAGAATAACTGGTCTCTCCAAACAAACTAGGATACTTTGGGGGAAGCCCTGACTATTAAAGTGATGTAAGAGTGCTTTAAATGTACGATGTAGATGGGCCTCCCAAAATCAGCTACTTGATGCAGCTCACTTTGCAATCATCTTCCTGGTATCATCTTCCTGGTCAGAGAGCCAAGTGGAAAGGCATTTTGATGGCTCTCTCAAGTTGAATGCCTAGAAACAACAGATAAATTGTTTCTTAAAACACATCAAATATGTGACAAGAGGTGGAGAGACAGCAATTAGGTAGTGTGATTATTTACTTCTGCAACTACTTAACTCAGCAGGAGAACAGTAGCACCTTGCTTTTTAAAAACAAAAACAAAAAACAATTTTATCCTTTAAAACAAAGACAAAAACCTCCACTCCATCTTGCACATGCAGCATGCAGAAATTCTCCTTATGGTGAAGCAGATGAGAGTCCCTTCAGGATATTCACATACATTTCAAATGAAATATTTTCAGAAACAAATGCATTATTTTCTGGTTTTTAAGTCTTCAAGTTTTCCCAGTGTTTCTCTGTGTTATTAGTTGCCATTTTCTCTCGCTCTCCCCCCACTGTGCTTTCCATTTCTCTCTCTCTCTCTCTCTCTCTCTCTCTCTCTCTCTCTCTCTCTCTTGATGACAGACGTGAACAGTCGTTTCACTTAACACAGCGTTGTTGCAGCATTTGTAAAATTTGAAATGAAATGCAATGGCAGGTGGCGGTGGGGGTGGGGACTTCAGAGAAAGACAGTAAAATCTGGGCCTGCTGGTTTGTCATTGCCTATCAGAGTATCATTCAGATCTGCAAATGTTTTATACTTCTTTACTACACAGGGAAACATCCTTACAGGCTGTGAGCAACAGCACTGGAGTACTGCAAGTTAGAAACAGGGTGTAGCTGGGCATCTAATGAGACTGAAACTTACAGGAAAATTGTTTGAGCAGCTCTAGGCAGGGAAATTGTGAAGGCAAGCAGATGGAGAGTGATGAAGCTGCAGGGAGACTGGATCACCTTGCAGACAAAGCCAGTGCCATGTCTCAATTAAGGAATTAAAATGGGGGTTGGGCTTTATTAAATCCACATACCCCAAAACGTGAAACGCACACACACACACACACACCCCAATTTTAGCTTTGTTTAGCTCCCCTTTGTTCCCTTCCAGTCATAGTAGCTAAAGGGACCATCGCAAAAAGCTGCCTCCTCGGTCTTGTTCTAATTTGAAGGCTGGACCAAAATCCAGCTGTTGCCCAGATACAGGCCTGCTCCATAAGCATTTATGGCCAGACAAAGGAGTATACCAAAGAGCTACATTGGATCCTGGATGCTGTAGGATAGTTGCTTAACTCTAATTAATGCATGAAGGGGTTAATACCATAGAGTAAGCTGTCCTGTCAAGCTTAGCTAAGTTACGGTACTCCCTTGGGAGGAAGTCTAGTCTATTGTTCCTTCAGTCTACCATTTGAACTCAGAAATGTAAAGAGTTCTTAGCTGGTAGCTCCAGGCTCAGACCACATGGCTTTCTTACAAAGCCAAACTAGTGTTGCTATACAAGTAATTTAGGAGTTTTCACCACTTTGGAACTAACCCAAGCTTTGTTGCCTGTGATTTCTGAATGCTATATGTAAAAGGTCATGAATCTGACCTTTAAAGAGTTTGTAAGTAAACCATTTTAACTTACCAAATGTGTGGACTTTTTCTATGTTAGGGGAAGTGGGAAGCTTTGGAAGGAATTCACAAGGGCATATTTTAAAGGTGTAACAGCCTATATTTCCACACTTTACTTTGTTGCATGGTTTGTGATTTTGAATTTCTGCTGGGGTTCTCCCACCAAAGAGTACTTGTCCCGCACCTAGATCTTAACAGCCAGGGAATTCTCTTTTTATACTTTCTTTCCCAACCAACAGAATCACCTTCTGGCCCTGGTGAGTGAAGCTACATGGGATGATAATGTCATTGTTTAATGCCTGAGTGATTCACCACAGGGAGAAGCTGAATGAAGATCAGGAAGCCCTGTGGTTCTAGTTTTGTCACTCTAGACCAGTGTGCGTTCTTCAAACTTGGGTCCCCAACCATCATTGCACTTCAACTCCCATCATTCACAGGCAGTTTAGCTGATAGGTCAGGGTGATGGAAGTTGCTAGGGACCTAAGTTTGAAGGGCACTGCTCTAGACAATCAGGAAACTGAAAGTAGATCAAATGCTTCCAGAAAACTGCAAATGCCTATGGTGTGTGTGTGTGTGTGTTTTACTAGTCCTATACTTCTTAAGTACCCACCCTATCCTGCCAGTTTTTCTTGTTAGCTATATCCAAAAACACCATCAGGTTTCATGGAGTATTTCTGAGCTGTCAAATTAGGTTCCATGAGTTATCCTCCAGTTGGAAGGTCACTGGCTCACATTTACAGTTCAGACATATGGATCAGTCCACCTATATAACATCAGTCATTAACTTTGCTCCTATGTTCACTTATCTTCAAAAATGCCCCTGTGAGGTAGAGGAGTATCCTCTAGCAACTGGAAGTCACAAATGAGATCTGCAGCGCGGGCAGATAATGGAATGAAATCTCATGTGGCACAGTTCAATGCTTTGCCTACAAAACTATTCATCTTTTTTTGCCCTTTAGGTACAATCTTAAAATGATGAAATTATAGTCTTTACCTTGGTCTTCCTTCTAGGAGGATATAGTCATCTTTAAGTGCAAATAAAGTTCAGTCCAGGTATTTAATTGTCCACTAAATCTAAATACAAAAAAACTTCAATAGTTCAATTCATATATATATATATATATATATGTGTGTGTGTGTGTGTTCACTGCTACGTAACACGAGGCAATTTGAGGTGACCCTGTCCTTGTCATTTTATTCTGTCACTGTAATTTGTTTCTTTTCTGCCTGCCCCATTGTACTGTTTTAATCCATAAATGTGACTGATAATGTTTTCTGTGGTTTGCTTTGCATGCAATTCACAAGCACAGGAGGGAGGCAGACACTCAGTTTTACATACATCTTGCCATGATGAGCAGAGGTGTCATCTTTTGCTTTTTGCAGAAACCCTCACACTTTGAGCTGAATCCCTCTGAGCATTTGCAAAGTTCTTTTTTCCCTGTGAAGGGAATGCCCCTTGTTGGTGGTGTGCGATAGAATCTTGCATTCAGCTGCAACTCAGCTACATTCTGCCTGCCCAGGCTGGAAGTTGCCTCATAAGCACTGTGATATCTAAGATGAGAAGGCAGGCCATTAGTTGACTATGGGGAAAATGCCTGGGATCCACTTTGGGCTGGGTGAATCAGTTAGAAAGCAACTGATGATTTACTGCTGGCAACCAGAATGTTCTCAGAAGACAGTCCCAAACTTGTAATTTGGGGAACAGCCATTTTGTCGGTTTCCAAAGATGGGGGTAAGGTCTCCTCCCATTGACGCGCCTCCTCCCATTGATGTGTGCTGCACACATTATGTCACCGGCATATGATGTGCATGACACATACAATACAATGCCTCTGGACATGGAAGAAATGCTAACCAAAGGAGCACCTTCCAGCTCATTCCTCCATGCCTAATTTCTATCTCGTGAAACGGCTTTTCTTTTTCAGAAACGGAGTCCCATCTGTCTTTTATTTGTCTGTGCATAATGTGCAGTTAAACCCGCACCCTCCCCAAAGTGATTGCTAAAGTTTATTGCGTGCGTTTTTAAAAAATGGAAAAAGAGAGCAAGAAGAGTAAACAAACGTTTAAAAGTCTAGTTGCATAGAGAAGGATCTTTATGGTTTGTCGCCTACATCAATTTCTTCTCTCAAAGCATATCAATCAACTATGTGGATTTGGCTCTCGCTCTCCAGCCTTCCCCTCCCTTCTCTTTTCTCTCTTATACCTCAAATGATCTGGCAAGAAAAATGATCAGAAAGTGATTGTCTGAAATACTTTGTCTGAACATTTGGGAAAGTGCCTCACTTCAGAGGGATGACTGAATGGTTGGTGTATACTGAAGAGATGTTGTTATTTTTCAGAGCTGGTTCACTTTGCCATCATTTTCATTACTATTCTGGGAGACGCTAAGATTCATTAAAAACAGGTAAGTAAAGGAAATAATCCATCTCTGCCACAGTTGCTGCCTCCTCCTCTTCTTCAGTGCCGTGTGCTTAATTTTACTAACAATTCTGGAATTGGATAGGTTGGGTGGCAACTGATATGGAATAAAAATCGTATCAGCATATGCCTGAAAAACCAACACTTCTCTTAGGCATTGTATTAAAGGCCACATTTACATTTGTGGTAATTTGCTCGAAAGCAGCAAAGTACATAGTTGCGGACTATGCATCGTTGTGCACACAGTGATGAGCATCAGTGATTTCCCAAGGGGGAACCATCCCTGCAACCATTCCAAAATGTAAAAGAATCCCTGTCTGCAAAAACCTAACAAGGAAGCATCTAAACTGCAAGCCAAGAAGTAAGCCACATCACCAGAGCCCTATTTCTGTTCTTATCCTGAAGCAAAGTTCTTAACCTGAAGCACCATTTCTGGGTTAGCGGAGTGTGTAACCTGAAGCGCAGCAGCAGTGGGAGGCCCCATTAGCTAAAGTGGTGCTTCAGGTTAAGAACACTTTCAGGTTAGGAATGGACCTCCGGAACGAATTAAGTACAGTGGTGCCCCGCAAGACGAATGCCTCGCAAGATGGAAAACTCGCTAGACGAAAGAGTTTTCCGTTTTGGAGGCGCTTCGCAAAACGAATTTCCTATGGGCTTGCTTCGTAGGACGAAAATGTCTTGCGAGTTCCTGCGGGGTTTTTTTACTCCCCCCCCCCTTTTTCTAAGCCACTAAGCCGCTTATCCGCTAAGCCGATAAAAGCCGCCAAACCGCTAATAGCGCTAATCCACTAAACCGTCAATGGGCTTGCTTCACAAGACGAAAAAACCGCTAGACGAAGAGACTCACAGAACGGATTCTTTTCGTCTTGCGAGGCACCACTGTACATAACCAGAGGTACCACTGTAATATGTTAGGCATTCGTTTCTCCAGCAGCCCCGTGGAAATTTCAAGAGCACAATAGATGCATAGAATCATCCGGACTTTAAATGTTGTAGCACTTTGAAAAGCAATTTGAGGGGAAATGGTGGGGAGTAAACCACATAGGTGAAAAATAAAAGCACTCCAGAATCGATCTTGACTCAGTAAGGTACCCATTGCTAACGAGCAAGAACTGGCATTGCATTGCTGATGTAGAGAGCGTGCCTGGAACAAGCAACCCGGAATGGGGCTGTTTTAGCAGTTGAGCTACCAAGGCACTAGAAAAGGCAGTAAATGAAGAATTCCAGTAATTTAATCTGAAAGATATAAATCACGAGCAACCAGCTCTCCACAGCCCTAATGGAGAGAAATCTCCACAATCTAGCAAGGTTTCAATGATAAAAGGCTATTTTCAGACACAGAACTCTACAAGAAACAATTCACCGTCAGGGAAAGATAGCTCCCTAGGTGCCAGTTTCAAGCAGAACTGGAGGTCACTAAAGGTCAGAAAATAGAACTTGCAGTACTTGGGAAATTTAGGGTGCCAGGCCGCAAGTATCCCAACTTGCCAAGTTTCAGCTCTATGTGGGTTTAGAAACATTTCTGATTTAATGCCTGCCAGGTAAGAGGGAAAAGACCTGGATATCTTAGATTTTGAAAAAGAGTCATAATGGTTTTGTTGGCACAAAGAATTAAAAGCCGACATCACAATTATGAAAAATATTTGGCAGCGCAAGTTAGAAAGTGATGGTCAATATAAGGATTCCTATGGCACTTCAGAGGGAAATTAAAGAAACTAATAATATCAAGCAGACATTCTCTTGCAATGCCTGGGAGTAAGGATGTGGAGGGTGGAATTCAATTCAGTTCACATTTGAAGATGAGCCAGTCTAAAGTGCACAATATGAAACAAGACACACTTTATGAAACACAGTCATTCTTTGAAATTCACACTGCTCTGAATTTTTAAAATCCAGTTCTCCAGCTAAGTTATTTGTAAAAACTTGTATATAGCAGGGATAAGCGCGCATAGACATTTATAAAAGAAAATAGCATATAAAATGCATTATATGAAGTAAAATTGCTTATAAAATTATGTATATTAGGAGAAATTTGCTGAAAATTGTTCATGAAAACTTTTTTTTTTAAAGGCAGACTGATGAGGAAATGTGGAGAACTGAATTTAAGAATTGGGGGGGGGATGAAAAACTGAGAGAAACAGAAACTAATTCACCAAACCCACAAACCAGCATGCCCAAACCATGTTGTTGTTTTAGAGAGCCTTCTTCTCTCCCTGACACCTGAAGTTAATCTATAAGCTGGCAGTTGGTTTTGGTATATCTTTACCAATGAACTTCATTGTATTGCTTCCTGCTGTTTTATTCATCTGATTGCATTTATTTATTCATTCATTCATTCCATATTTTATTTTTTAAATCCAAATATTTTTAGACAGGCAGACCCCAAAGTTGCTTAAAGTATTTTAAAAAAAATCAATAAAAATTAAATGATGAGTAAAGAGCTAAAACTCTATGAAGAACGTCCCACTGTTCAATGGAACTTGCTCCCAGGTAAGTTTGTAGAGAGCTTCATGTCTAAGTGACTTCATGGCAGGAAAAAAAATGCTCAGCCAGGCTAAAGGCATGCCAAACCACAAACATTTATGCAATTTTAGGAAAAGGCTATTCAAGAAACGACCATGGTGTGTGTGTGTGTGTGTGTGTATGTTTGTCCCATTTCAAGCTGCCTTGAAAGGCAGCATAAAAATATTCAAAAAAAGTAAATCAAATTTTATAAGAAAAATATGCCAAATAAACAAATGAAATAAACATGAAATGGTCACAGATCTCTTAGTTCACGTTCCTTGGGCAATAGTTTCAACATTTCTATCTTCAAGGACATATAATAATTCAATAATAATAATAATAATGCTTATATTGGGAGCTCATGTGGCAGACTCTATTTCTAGAAGTGTGAACTGGGAAGTTCCCGGTTTAAATCCTGCTTTGGCCATTAGGCAGCCTATTTCCTGCTTCTTAAAAATGGTTGGAGAATTCTCACGGCTGCAGCTGGTGCAAGGAGAAGGTAGCTCAGCCTTTTATTGCCACCGAGGCAAAAGACAGTCAAATCATAAAGCCTGAAAGCAGCCCCTTTGTTGTTAAGGAGTCCCTTTGATGCCATTTACTCATACACTTAAAACACCTTAGTACACAATCTGTATAGCTTTCAAAGCATACAAAGTATTTTCCGCGTCTGCTTTGATCCACCAGCAAATATTGTCTCCCTCCCAAGAAAGACCATTTTCTTTGACTGCTTTGTTGTTCAATTCTATATATATATATAAGGGGGGGGGGAAGTACCAGAAACAACCAGCAAAACCCATTACAGCATATCCATCAACTTCCTGAGAAAATCAAGTGTAATTAAAAAAGAGAGAAAGAAATTTGTCATTTTCTTTCCTTTCCCTGGTATTCTAACAGCATGCAGCACTGCCAAGATGACTATGTGAGGGGAACTTAAGATTGGAACGGGTGGTTTTCCCCCCATGGATATTTTCACTGTTTGCATACATTTCTCCCATTTCATGGCAGATTGTCCTGTGATGGTGTACATCTGTTGCCGCAGCATGCCAGCATCCTTCTCAAGATTCATAAGGACACGGTCCCTAACATATCCCCAGCCTTCTGCCCATCAGACAGCTCTGATTAGAATTGTCGCAGAAGGAATCCGACGATATGGCTGTGGTCTGTTCCTGGAGAAATGTACACTAGACAGCAGGAAGTAGGAGGGGGATGTGTCATATGGTACGGCACGCATGCTGATACCCAATGTGAAGTAAAACAAATAAGCACGTTGGCAAATGGTACATAGTCAGCAGGAGGCATTCCTGAGGAGAAGCCATTTCCTTTTTGACAATTAGAAGCAACATCATCCTACAGGAGCCATCCTGTTTTCTTTTGTCCTTACGAAAGGATAAAGAGAATGCCAGCTCTGAAAAAGTCTACAATGCTATGCAGGGAAATCATTGTATATCAGGCTTGCGTTCTTCTTCCCCCCATTATATTCAACCATCTTTCAAGATTTGTATTAGGACCCGACAAAATCTCTGTCTGCTTTGAACACAAATGAGTAGAGCACAATAGAGGATTCCTTAGCATCCAATACAGTCTTGCAAAGTGAAGTGTGAACCAAGCAAAAGTTTGAAGTACAACATGTTTACTTGGAAGCAAGCCTTGCCGGTAGGAACATTTGCCGGAAGAGGCACCAGCTTCTCAAGATGATTGAGGGAGTCCGATGTGGTGTCCTGATGTCACACTCACAACATCACACAATGTGGCAAGAAGCCAAGGGGCAGAACTGAATGCCCTCTGAATGTTGAGGGGGCCAGACCCCCTCAGAAAGAACCATAGAGGGGCCAAAGTACTTCAGCCCTCAGGAGCTCGCGTTTATGTACCCCAGTGATATAAACTCTGCACAAGGTCACTGTTTCTGATTTCCACTGCATGCAGCAAAAAGTGCCAGATTCAAAGGCCTCCGAAGGAGATCTCAAGAGTACATGTGGGGGAGAAGCAAACCTTCCGATGAAGGCAGGAATTCTGAAATATACAACACAGGTTTTAAGGATTTTAGTTTTGTCCGTTTGTCAAGAGGTTGCCGGTTAGACTGCTCGAGGCAGCAAAATGTCTTGGGTCAGTGTTGTGACCCCATTCCAAACTGAGTCAGGGGCAAAAACATATGAACAACTGATCCCTACTGGTTCATGCCAAAGACATATCTGGTAAAGAATTCTGTTCTCACAGGGGCCACTCCTGACCCCCAGCGATCAGTTTTCAAAGGCATACTGGCTCCAAAAGTGGAGGTGGAACATAACCATCGTGGAGGGCAGCCACTGATAGCCCTGTCCTCAGTCACGTTGCCTAATCCCCTTTTAAAGCCATTCAAGTTGGTAACCATCACTACATCTTGTGGAATCAAATTTGATATTTTAATTAAGTGCTGTGTGAAGAAGTATCTCTTTTTCTCTGCTCTGAATTTCCCAGCATTTGGCTTCCCTGGCTCATTGGTATTGCAGAAGAGAGAGAAACTCTCCATCCACTTTCCCTACACCATGCATAATTCCATACACCTCTGTCTTTTTTCTATTCTAAATTAGAAAGGCCCAAGTGCCATAACTATTTTTCTCATAGGGAAGCTGATCCAGCTCCTTGATTTGGTTGTCCTTTTTTTGAGTTTTACAAAATCCTGCAGCAGCAACCAGATTGTACACTGCATTTCAGGTGTGGTCACACTGTAGTGTTAGATAATAATAATTATTATTAATATTACCATAATCATTTATATATTGATTACCTTCTAAGCCACTACCTTAAGATGGTTTACATATGAGATACCGTACTTTTCGCCCTATAGGACGCACTTTTTCCCCTCCAAAAATGAAGGGGAAATGTGTGTGCGTCCTATGGGGCGAATGCAGGCTTTCGCTGAAGCCTGGAGAGCAAGAGGGTCGGTGCTTCAGGAAGCTCTCCGCAAGCCTGCATCTCGGGCTTCGTGAAAATATCGGGCAGCCCCACAAGCTTGGGGGACAGCGGGGAGGCGCAGCGCAGCCATCCCGCTGTTCCCCGACCTGGTTTGGATTCCCCAACCTGGTTTTTTTGGGGGGAAAGGGGGGAAATTCCTTTATTTCCCCCCCAAAAAAACAACTAGGTGCGTCCTATGGGCCGGTGCGCCCTATGGGATGAAAATACGGTAATTAAAAACAGTTTTAAAAAACATAAAAACAACAAGTATATTTCAAATAAAACTATAGCCCTAATCAGTGGGGACTCATGGTAAAAACCTATTCAGCCAGCTGAGAAAGTCTGATATTGGCGGTTTTATTTCTGACCCCATTCCTAATAGTACCTAGTATGGAATTTGCCTTTTTCACAGCTGCCATTTTGCTGAGCTAACCTATCACTACTCTGAGGCTGTATGGGATTAGGAGAAAACCATATTGACATCATCATCATTATTATTATTATTATTATTACTATACACCCCTTAGAACTGCTGGATAATAAATTGTAATATTGGCCAGCTTCATAGCACAACAGAAAGCAGTTCAGCAGATCCCTCTTCTGGCTGGCTGTCCAGAGAGTCTGCTTGCAGGAGCTGCTGGTGTCTCACAAAGGCTATACAAAACAAGGAAGATGCCCCAACAAAGTCCACGTGGCACCAATTTGGCTCAGTGGTTGTGCATTATTAATCAAATTCTGCCCACACATGCCAACATCCACTGGCATTCGCTTTGCTCTCAGGCGAGTTCCAAAGAAGTCAGGGTACTGCACTTTATTCAATCTGAACACTTCCATGTTGCTTGTCACACTGAATGGAGGACAGATTCTTATACATTCTCTTTGCTACATGGAGACATTTGCTGTCAGGGAAAGAATGTCCTCATTACACGGCACTCTTCATGCTCGGACACCTCTTCATAACGGCTTGCTTTGGTTCTTGCTACTCTTTGCTATCAGGAATGAAACTAATCACTGTCTGAAGCCTGTTTAATGAGATCACATTCAGCTTTTCTGTGCTACTCTGCCTGCCATGCAGCCGAGAAGACATGACAGGGGTTGTTTATCTTTCAGTTCATTGACCACATGGAAAACAAGGCTCCCCACCCACCCACTTTCCCCACCGCCTGGCAGTCGAAATGGGATACTGTAAGATGTTATGGCCAGAAAACCATCTAGAAGACATAGAATGGTCCAATAAGTTAAGGGTCGTCCCCCAACCCTAGAATTAAAAATCTTATTTAATGTGCACAGTATATTCTCTCTCTTTTTGTCAAATAATATTTATTAGTTTTCCAAATTTTTAACAAATCAATGCCAAATTCCATCAGATTTAACACAATTTTTCCAAAAAGTTGAGTTCCTTTTCTTTGTCCTAGATGTGCCCCTACTCTCCCCCATTGCTGCCCCCATTGCTGCTTGACATTACATATTTATTTCTAATTCACATTTCATTTCTTATATTCAATTTACAATTATTAATTTTTTATTACTATTTTCCTCTCCCATTATCCATCAGCTGTTAATTTATCAATTCCCACTCGTATATTACAGTGTAACAATATTATTGCCATATAACAATAACAGATTCCCTTAAAAAAACAAAAGAGGTTATACATCACAGTATATTCTCGTAAGGCACTCTCTCTCCAGATGTTGTTGAACTACAACTCCCATCATTCTTGACTAGGGTTGGGGAAGAAAGTTGATTCAGTTTGTATCTAAATGCAGATCTTCCTAATTCACACTTTCCCAAACAATATGCAACTGAAACAGTGTAAGCCTTGAAAACTTGCAATTTCCTGAATCTTGAGAGTTCACTAATGTGCATATTAAGGTAAAGTGTGCGTTAAAATGCATGCACTGGTGTAACTGATATACAAAAAATCTATCACATTTGGGGGAATCAATTTTTTTAAACAATGTATATTGGGCAAAATTTCATAGAAAAATGTGTACATTTGAAGAAAGGCACACTAAAACGCTCATGGATCTTTATTTAGACCAGGCTTTCTCAACCTCGGCCCTACAGATGTTTTGAGACTAGAATTCCCATCATCCCTGACCACTGGTCCTGCTAGCTAGGGATCATGGGAGTTGTAGGTCAAAAACATCTGGAGGGCCAAGGGTGAGGAAGCCTGATTTAGACTTTTTTTAAAAAAACCACTAATAATAATAATAATAATTATTATTATTATTATTATTATTATTATTATTATTATTATTTATATCCCGCCACCTGGCTGGGTTTCCCCAGCCACTCTAGGTGGCATCCAACACAATATTAAAATATAGTAATGTATAAATGATGTGGAAATGTGGAAAAATGTGGGGGGGGGATAGAAGCCCATGCAAACATTTGAAGCACCTGAGGAATTTTTTTTTGGGGGGGGGGTCTTAACACCTTTGTTTTGCCCTGGATGCTTTAACACTCGTTTCCAGACCAGTAGATACAGAGGATACTTGTTGGAACATCTGTAGCCTAAGTGGGAATCTTATATACCCTTCTGCTCCACCCTAGAAACTATTATAATATTGTCTGTTTTGTTGCACTTTGAATACACCACAAGCTGCCTCGAGAACCTCAGTGAGTAGGCAGGGTATAAATACTCTGAAATAAATAAATTGCTGGCGTAATGTGAAGCAACTGATATGCATAAAACCAGAAAATACCACTCCCACAAAGACGATATATATATAGGAACAGCTCGAGTTATTAACATGTCTCTGTCTATCCAAGATACAAAAGTAATTCCTGAATGGTAATTAAGCCTTTGAAAAGTATCCAATTAGTGTGTGGCGGGGAAGTACTTTGGCTGCACAGCTCTCTGTCTAAATTGAGTTGATAGAACAATATTAAAGGCTTCTATTTCTTAGGCGTTGCGGGCTGAGCACACACCACTCTTTTCCGTTCCTGTTTATACTGCCTGCATAAGTATTTGCCATTATCAGAACCCAAACATATGAGGCACCTTAGGAAACTGGAGGAGGAAAGAATAACAATGAAGGCAACAGAATTGTACGCTAGAAGCCACAGCATCCACCAGCAAACAAGAGACCACATTGCCAAGCACAACTCGGAAGGTCCATTTGCCTTTGGAAGGTTTCACAGGAAGTTCAAGATTCCTCTCTTACACAATTAAGTGTAAGTGCAATTAATTCAGAATGTGGCAGCTAGACTGGTGACTGGGAGTGGCCGCCGGGACCACATAACACCGGTTCTGAGAGATCTGCATTGGCTCCCAGTAAATGGCCTTGGTCCTGTATACCTGAAGGAGCGTCTCCACCACCATCGTTCAGCCCGGACACTGAGATCCAGCGCCGAGGGCCTTCTGGCGGTTCCCTCACTGCGAGAAGTGAGGTTACAGGGAACCAGACAGAGGGCCTTCTCGGTAGTGGTGCCCACCCTGTGGAACACCCTCCCTTCAGATGTGAAGGAAATAAGCAGCTATCCTATCTTTAAAAGACATCTGAAGGCAGCCCTGTTCAGGGAAGTTTTTAATATTTAATGCTGTATTGTTTTTAACACTTTATTGGGAGCCGCCCAGAGTGCCTGGGGAAACTCAGCCAGATGGGCAGGGTATAAATAATAAAAAATTATTATTATTATTATTATTATTATTATTATTATTATTATTAAAGTCTCCAATAAAGCATTTCTCAACAACCTTCTGCCCATGGACCCTAGTAAGGAAGGACCACCTTGTAGCTTATACATTGGCCAGATCATTGTGGTCCTCTGGAGACATCGCCCCAACTTGTCTCAGTTATATCATATTTGTTTAGTGTAAGGCAGGCCAAGACACTGGAAATCTGAAACCATGTTCCTGTTGAAATCAGTCAGGCACCTACAATTTGCCTGCTGGAAACATTTTTGGTATGATGGAAATATTTTTGGTCTGCCAAAGGTTTTTTAGAGAAATCAGTGTTCGTCATTTGCTTTCCATTTTATGATCTTATAATTTTACGGTGTTTTAATGATTCCATGATACGCCCCACAGTATTTTTTTTATGTTAGCAGTTCATAAATACTTTTTTTAAATAAATAAATAGTTATACACAGGGCTAGAGTTGGCCATTATGTTTGGCAACAGTTCACATCGGGACCCCTTTCAAAGGTATATTTATCAGCATGATTGACACTGCATTCACAATTGTCCCCTCACCATTTCCACACATGTGGTTTAGTGGAGGCAGGGGCAGTGTAATGGAGGGAGTGTCCCAGATTTGGGGCAGAAAAAGTTAGAGCTTATGACATTAGTTCAATCACAGAGAAGCTATGAGAGAGAGAGAGAGAGAGAGAGAGAGAGAGAGAGAGAGAGAGGGAGAGGGAGAGAGAGAGGAAGGAAGGAAGGAAGGAAGGAAGGAAGGAAGGAAGGAAGGACTTTTGCGGGAGAATTGCAGGGAAATATGGCCTTGTACAATTAATATTCCCTTGTACAATTCTTTGCATATGTTCTACCTTGGATGTGTTTGATTGGCCTTCGTTGGTTCAGTCTGCTACATGAGATGTGCATCACTGTTCACCTATTGTCCTAGGTTATCCAAGGGTCACAGCTGACAGATAACCAACACAGGGGTACATGATAAAGTGACATCTTATGCTGCATTGCTACAACCCTTGGATCAAGGTATGCAGTTATATCTCTGCACCATGACTGCCAGACACAAGGGACTCCCTTGATTGATGATGGTGAGGCTTCAGGCCACCAGAGTATATTACCAATCCAAATGATACTTGTGTACGTCTGTTCTAGCAGTGCAGCAAGAATTTAAAACCATAGTGAGGGGGCTTCTCTGGAGCAGTTTCACTGCATTGTAACCTGTATGTTCAAATGCTGCCCATGAGACTACTGCTACAGTGGTACCGCGGGTTACAAACACTTCAGGTTACAGACTCCACTAACCCGGAAGTAGTACCTCAGGTTAAGAACTTTACCTCAGGATGAGAACAGAAATCGAGCACCGGCGGCATGGCAGGAGCGGGAGGCCCCATTAGCTAAACTGGTACCTCAGGTTAAGAACGGTTTCAGGTTAAGAACAGCCTCCCAGAATGAATTACCGTATTTTTCACCCCATAGGACGCACCGGCCCATAGGACGCACCAAGTTTTTTTTTTTGGGGGGGGGGGGGGAAATAAAGGGGAAAAAATTATTTTTCCCCCAGGCGCTTGTGGGGCCGGCAGCGGGGAGAAGCACTCTTCTCCCCGCCGCCCGCCTTCAGACCAGGTCCGGGGACAGCAGGAAGACGCGCTGCGCCTCCCAGCTGTCACCAGAACTCGCGGGGCTGGCAGCGGGGAGAAGCGCCCTTCTCCCCTCCGCCCGCCTGCAGACCAGGTCTGGGGACAGCGGGAAGACGCGCTGCGCCTCCCAGCTGTCCCCGGAGCTTGCGGGGCAGGCAGCGGGGAGAAGTGCTCTTCTCCCTGCCGCCCGCCTGCAGACCAGGTCCGGGGACAGCGGGAAGACGTAACCAGAGGTACCACTGTATTTTCCCCCCTCCATGTGTACATGTGTGTGCGTATGTAATTCTTCATGGAAGCATGAGAAAGTACTTGGAGGAACAGGGACAAATGTAGGCTTTATAATTAAAAAAAATTGTGCCAAGTTAAAGATTGCATAACAGACAAATTAAGACAGCTTGTCTATCAGACTCTCAACCAGACTATACAGAAATAAACAGCCTCAAGGGACATTTGGATAGGCTGCTTGACGAAAAATTGAAAGAAACTCAAACAAATGATGGTCAACAGGAAAAGAGGAGGAATGCAGTGACAGAATCCATGAGGGAAGCAAATTGGAGTGGAAAAACACATATCCACAATGAGAAGGATCCATGTGGAGTAAAAACACAATACGCTAACAACAGTGGACATCTAGCAATGGCTCTGCTAGCTATGAATATTCAATGAAATGTCAGTGATCAGATACTCATGACAGACAGTGGATGAAAGATGTTGTCTTCATGCTGTCTTTGCATGTCTTTGCTTTGGGTGAATTCAGCATCTTGTATTTTATTGTGTTACATCTGGAATTCTATGGAAATCAAGTTGTAATGCAACAAATGCGAATTATAAGAAATGAAAGAAGCAATTAAAATACAATTAAAATAATACAGTACAGCACATTACAATTGCTATAACACAAGGAAAAATCATGAAGACCCTTAGCAATTTTCAAGTGGCCTGGGAGGAGAGGAGTTTGGGAACCACAAACAAGCAAACATGGAGGAACCACAACCACAAACATTTGGGAACGACAAACAAGCAAACATAGAGGCAACTGGAGAGGAGATCCACTGCTCTGCTCATCCTGTCATTCTGCTGCTAGGCCTAGCATGTCATCTGAACAATGACTTGTAAAGTCTAGGACATAGCTTAGTTGCAGCTCATGGTTTGTCTAGCAAAAGCTAAAATATGAGCCCCAGTTCAGACAACACTTAGTGCAGCAGTGCATTTAGAAGTCAGTGAGCATTCTGTTTACACTGAGCATGCTCAGTTCTCATTGGACTGTTTTGAGGAGTTTGCCACCTTAGGGTTTTTCCTAAATATGTTTTTGAACATCTTCAAGGCTTGGAAACCCCAGAATCTGCTGCTAATTCCTTCCAGGGGATGGTGCTGTTTCAGTTGCATAAATTCAAGTAACTAGGGTATAAGGTAAAGGTAAAGGACCCCTGGACAGTTAAGTCTAGTCAAAGGTGACTATGGGGTGCAGCGCTCATCTCTGCTTTCAGGCTGAGGGAGATGGTGTTTGTCCACAGAGCTTTTCTGAGTCATGTGGCCAGCATGACTAAACCTCTTCTGCCAGAGTGCATGGAAACGCTGTTTACCTTCCTGCTGTAGCAGTACCTATTTATCTGCTCACACTTTTGAACTGCTAGGTTGGCAGGAATTCGGACAAAGTAATGGGAACTTTACCTAGGCGTATGCAAGTGTATATAGTGCATAGTATACTGTAAATATAGGACATAGAAGCACCTTTTAATGTAACTGTGATTATCACACTGCCTGTAATGAACCCTGATTCTTAAGCTATTGCCAATGTGCCAGTCACTGTCTTGCTATATTTAAAGATGTCATTGCACTGTAGACTATGCTGATTAGCAAGTGATGTGACATCAAAAATGCAGTCGACATTGTGGTTGGGAATAACATTACAAGATGTTGGATAGGTAGGCCTAAGGGCAGGCAGGCAGGCAAGAATTTCTGAGGAAGCCCATCTTCTCTGATATTTTATATGTGATACCTGACAGTTAAGTCTTGAAAGAAGCAGCTGGGAGAGCAGACATTAGCTGCTTGAAATGTTGTGTATTGAGCTGTGTAGACGCTAATCCGAAGTCATTTATAAACTTGTCTGTACCCTCACTTGCTTAAACGTTTCACCATGCAACAATTATTATTAATACGATCTCACCTGACAACTCAGTCATTATTGGTGCTTAACAACTGATTAGGTAGCTAATGTCTAGAGGCAAAATGATGGTCCATTAAAGTTCTGATGGAAAACATTAACACGACTTGTGATCTACACTTTGGAGTCTATTATTGTCGCTGGTGCATGTGTTAATATGGGAGTGGCAGCAATGAATATTAATGCAAGCATAATCACTTTATGATGGATGGCATTCCTAATAGGCCACAGTCTGTTTGTGTAGGCATTGACCACAGCAGAGGACCTCAGAATTAATTCTAGCAGCCCATCCTAAGTAATAAGTGGATGAGGTTCTCCAAGGTTAACAAGAAAGCACAACAAAGGCAGGCAACACAGCACTCACCATCATTGCAGGATAGATAGATAATACTTTATTCGGCTATAAGCCCACAAGGTAAAACAAATCAATAGATAAAAATAGCATTTTACAATCTAAAATATCAATTAAAATATTTCAACACATAATCTCCATCACACTATTCAGATGTACCGTATTATGGCCTTGAAGATAAAGATGGTGCATAGAGTTTACTAGATTTTTAGTAGTCATGCAGCATTCCATGAAGTCTTTTATATGAAAGAACTGAAATCAGGAATCTGGCAACCTGTAATGTTCTATAAGAGTCAATGTCCTGGAGTAGATAAGCTAGATGTAATTCAGGTGATTTAGCAACAATTTCCAGAATGATTGAACTCAGAATCCTTGATCGGGGAACAATGTATAAGGGGCAATTAAACAAGATATGATAAAGGGATTCTATTGATTTGTTGTCACATGCGCATAAAACAGAGGTTTTACCGTTAGAAAATCTATTGCTCAGCACATTTGAGGGGAACACATTAAATCTGGCTCTAACAAATGCGAATCTATGCGACGCAGCCGATAAGGTAGACAGATATCGAGGTATCTGGGACATAGATGTAATGCCCTGATCTATTGGGGAACATGTACCTCCACCTGTAGTAAGATTTTGTTGCAAATCAACCTCCTCCAATCTTTGTTTGATGACCTTTTTAGCTGTAATTAGATCTAAATTAAGTATATCGGAAGGAGAGATTCCATAAGACAACAGTTTGGAATGGATTTTTGTTGCCCATGGGCTGGTGAATTCGTCTCTCCAAAGGCACTGAATAAGATGGTAATTTGGCAATTTATGCCAGAGGGACAATCAATAATTAAAGGCATGTCTCCACATCAGAATCTCTAAGGAGGGGGTCTTAAGTTCTAAGTGAATGGCAGAGTTGCTTACACAGGAGGGTAGTTTCAAAAGGCGTCTTAGAAAAAGATTTTGCAATGTCACCAGAGGCATGAGATTTACAAAGGCGCCCCATAAAGGGACCCCATAGGCCATAGTTGCAACCACTTTTGCACTGTAAACTTTTAAGGCGGATGGAACATGCATAGCCCCCTCAGTGAAGAAGAAGCGTAATAGAGCATAGATAAGGGCTTTAATCTTATTTTGTAAATATGTGATATGCGCTTTCCATCCCATATTATACTGGAAGTAAATTCCTAGATATTGAAATTTGTAAACTTGTTCAATTGGCTTCCCCTCGAGTTCCCATCTATACAGTTTACGACTCCTGGAAAAAATTAGGGCTTTAGATTTGGAATGGTTAATAGTAAGTAAATTTGTTTGGCAATATAACGCAAAGATCTTAAGGGCCCTCCTCAAACCGATTCGAGAATATGAGAGGATCACTGCATCGTCAGCGTACAATAATAAGGGGCAGCGATAGTCTGCAAGCCTGGGTGCATGAATGGTGGTTTGGGACTCAGCTAGGGGGGTTCTCATGTCACTAATATAGAGGTTAAAAAGATAGGGGGCAAGGATTCACCCTTGTCGTACCCCCTTATTTATTGGTACCGAGTTTGTGAGGTCACCCTCAGGTGTTAACCTCACCCTAGCGGCCGTCCCTTCATGTAATTTAATCATAAGCCACAACAGCCTTTTATCTATGCCCCATTTTGCCAGTTTTTCCCATAACAGCTCTCTAGAGATACTGTCAAAAGCCGCCTTCAGGTCTATAAAAGTGGCACATAGAAGACCATGAGTGGGGGAAGAATACTTCTGCGCCAGGTAATGTAGAATTATTGCATGGTCAATAGAAGCAAATCTGGACACAGACAGGTTTAAAAAAGTGAATCTCATGGGCCTGCAGTAAGGCTGAATGGATATAGAGAAGCACAAAACCCATTAAACTAGAAGATTTTTAATTGCATCACTGTGTGGCACTTGGTGCAAAATTAGCCCTGTTGAGCATTTTCAAGGATAACTTGAAGAGCATGACACACAAAAAGATCTTGTGGCTTTGCTTCTTAAGGCAACTAGAATGGAAATAGTGAGCAGCTGGAGAGCAACCCAGCTTCCTAGACATAATCATGGTACCAACAATTATGGAAATCTGCTTTGATGGACAAGTTACTGCATGAAATTCATTTAGCCAATGGTCTGGTATAGTGAAATTCCTTCAGGGAAAAGATAGTAGTCATTGATTTCACATCTTCTGCTAGACTTTTTAAAAATAAAACCCATAAATTGTTTTCGACCGATGTACTTAACTTTGTGGAGTTTTCATCTGTCCAGGGTGCTGATATGATATTTGAGCTGTCGCTGCGGATATTTAAGCACACAAGTTTGCTCTAGTGTGTTGCGATTAAGAACATAAGAAGTGCCCTGACAGATCAGACAAAAGCCCAACATCTAATTCTCACTGGCTAACCAGATGTCCATTAAAAGCCCACAAGCAGGCCATGAGTGCAGCAGCACTCTCCCCATTTGTGACTCCCAGCAGCTTTTTTTCATAGGCATACTGCCTCCAAAACAGAAAGCAGAAAATGATGATTATGGACAGCAGCAATTGATAGCCTTATTCTCCTTGAATTTCTCTAATCACCTTTTTAAAAGCATTCAGGTTTGGTAGCCTACATCTTGTGGGAGTGAAGTGTGTGAAGAAGTATTTCCTTATGTTTATCTTGAATCTTTCAAGATCTTCATTGGACAGCTCCAGGTTCTAGTATTATGAGAGGAGAGAAACTTCTCTCTTTCCACTTCCTTCACACCATACATAATCTTATACACCTCTCTCATTGGTTGCCCTTTTCTGAATCTTTCCCAGCTCTAAGTATCCTTTCTCAGAAGAGATGACTAGAACTGTACACAGTATTCCACCCAAGTGGGGCCACACTACAGGGTCAAATAATGACGTTATGATATTGGCAGTTTTCTTTACAACCCGTTTATTAATGATTTCCAACGTGGGATTCAAGTTTTTTCCACAGCTGCCACAGAGCTAGCATTGAACTATCCTCCACAACCCTAAGGTCTCATTTCTGGCCAGTCACTGTCATTTCAGATCCTGTTAGCATATGTGTTTTTATGAGCAATTTTTGCTTAGGAATATATCACTTCACAATTCCTTACATTTTGAATTACATTTGCCCTTTTCAGGCCCATTCATCCATTTGTGGAGCTTCTTTAGGGGAGCCTCACAGTGCCTTTTTGTTATAACCAAGTTGCCTATAAGCAGCAAACTTGCCTACCACATGAAGTTAAAATATGCCCACCTATCCCTAGGATTACTCCACATCCTACATACGTCCCGTGGGAGAACTACCCATTTATTTCTCCTCTCCACTTCTTGTTTCTCAACAAGTTCCTATGTCACATAAGAGGACTTGTTTGCTAAGCTTCTTATGTAGCCTTTCATGAGAGACATATACAAAAGCTTTTTTGACCATCTAAGTACAATGTCAAGTGGAATACCTCTATATATGTTTGCTTTTTAAGCACCTATGTGACATCAGTGGCATAAAAATGTCCACTTGTGTTTCCCCTATTTCATCAGAATGTACCCTTTCTGCAGAAAACTCTTGTTGCCAAGTACGTTAGCATGGCTAACATAAGTTCATTCATTTCAATGGATCTTCTCCAAGTAAAACTTACTTGGATGCAACCCTAAGCTCCTATCTGGAAGCAACCTCAGTCTGAAACTTCCAAAATTTGTGGCAACATTCACACAAATATTTGACCCAAATATACCACAAGACTCCCAATAAGCAAAAAATAAAAATAAAAACTACAGGAGGACACAATTTTAAGAGCATGAGGAGGTATTTCTACCACTATCTCAACCTAACCTGGGGTTTCAGAATGTCTTATCAGACCAGGTACAGAATTCCTTCAAAGTAATAGCTTATAGCACTGGTTACTTAGAGATATAAAAAGCAACCTCATCAGATGATTGCAAATACATTTTTACAATTTAATCTGGAGAAG
Organism: Podarcis cretensis; assembly: GCF_951804945.1. NCBI lineage: Eukaryota > Metazoa > Chordata > Lepidosauria > Squamata > Lacertidae > Podarcis > Podarcis cretensis. The sequence continues at coordinate 54,961,785 of NC_137178.1, forward strand.
GCCTTTAAACCATGCTGTGTGCATCCCTCTCATACAAACTGAAATTTGTTTCTCTCCCCCACAACCTGAAACCTAGATGATATATCAAAGTGCTGTTGGAGGCAACAGTCATAGTGTCAAAGGTGTAACAAGGCATTCTTCTGACAATGCCCATGCTCAAGATGGAGAAGGGGAAAGAGCACTTAAGAGAGGAAAAATAGAACAAAGCTTTCGAAAGCAAACAAAACATACAGAATATTGATTGAACTATCTGTAGGAGCATGTGCAGCATTTCAGGCTAATACTGTGCATGGGAAACAGATGAGCTCTGATGCAGGCAATGTTCTGTTCAATGAAATAGTGATATTTCTATGCTCTAAGTGGTATAATGACACTGTACATCACACTTCCATCATCTAACAGTGTCCCAGCTTAAGCTCATTCAGCCATTTGTCAAGGACTGACAACCTCATGAGCCACTCAGCTCTACTGATTCTGCTTCCATCACATCACATCCTTTCCTCCTGTTGCCTCTATATTTTTCAAACAGAAAGCTTATGAGTTAGTGCTTGCTCATGTATTTGGGTTAATGTAGTTTAAACACTTATTCAAACCAGTGGCATTTCTTATGTTTTAACAAGCCCTCATGGGGCACTTTCCATGCACATATCATTGTGGTTTGAATATTTATTACAAGGTATGAACAAGAAGGAGAGGTGGTAGTGCAACTCCAGGAATTCCTAAATGAAACTGATTATTCACATCTGTAGTAAAGGTAGGCAAAGGTAAAGGACCCCTAGACCGTTAAGTCCAGTCAAAGGCGATTATGGGGCGTGGTGCTCATCTTGCTTTCAGGCCGAGGAAGCCGGTGTTTGTCCACAGACAGCTTTCTGGGACATGTGAACAGCATGACTAAACCGCTTCTGGTGCAATGGAACACTGTGAGGTAAGCCAAAGCGCACAGAAATGCCGTTTACCTTCCCACCGCAATGGTACCTATTTAACTACTTGCACTGGCATGCTTTTGAACTGCTAGGTTGGCAGAAGCTGGGACAGAGCAATGGGAGCTCACCCTTTCGCGCAGATTCATCTGGCCTCACCATGCCTGATTTGGAAATAGAAACTAACTCTGTTGCCCTGGTAGAGGACCTAATCCAAAGAAATAAAGGGGAAGTGTTACCCTGATTATTCTGTAGCCCACAGTGATGTTTTATACAGTGGAACCTCGGTTTTCGAATGTAATCCAATCCAGAAGACCATTCAACTTCCGAAACATTCAAAAACAGAGGCTCAAAGGGCTATCGGCAAATTCAGTTGAGAAACACGTAGCGGAAGCCGTTCCAAATTCCAAGGCGCAATAGAAAATGGAAGCAATTGCTTCTGGGTTTTCAGCGTTCGGGTACCGAAACATTCATCAATGGAGATGTTTGAGAACCAAGTTTCCACTGTACTATCAACCAGCATCAAGACCTTCTAGGTTCCTTGGTGGCGCTGGACATTAGGTAGGAGGCAAACAACTGCAGTGTAATGCTCTTGTCAGACAGCTCCTAGAAAGTGCTGCAGGTGAACTTCTGTTCTTGGGAGATCTTACTGGGGTTCTGCAAAATTTGATCTTCTTCTTCCCATGCAGTTTTCACATCTATATGGAATCCCTGGGAGAAGTTGTGCAATCCATCCATTCACTCGCAGTGCGCCATCCCCTCTCAACCTTCTCCCTCAGGTCTCCTCCACTTGCCTTTATCTCCCTGGGCCCATCTTGCTCCTAGCTCTGCTCCCCACTAACCTTGGCCAGCTATGGACTCTCCTTTGAGGGCAGAGCTACATGGGTAGGTACCTGCACTGCATAAATTTACCATTATGCCGCATCCAAAATCTTTAGGAACATAACAAAGAAGAGCTGCTGGAACAGGATCTTGGAAGGATTTCTCTCTCACACACACTCTTTGATTCAATTTGTAGTGTGATTGAATCCAGCTTAGAGATGGAAAGAGGAAGAAAGTCCACTGCTAAGATTTCCCAGGAGATTGCTTTCACCCAGTAACCATTACAGCTGCCATTTGGTACAAGAGTTTGTAATCCTGTGACAGTGTTATAGAAAGGAATCCTGAGCTAAAGTTTTAACACCTCTGCCCTTTCCCTAAGTCTAGGGAACAACTGGCTCCTTTGGCCTGAAAGCAGAGATGAGCTCCCACCCCCATACTAATAAATGGCTGTGCTTGCTTTGCATCCAGGCACATGTTAAAGCACCCTTTTAAACATATTTTATTTAAAAACTTTTCTAAATGAATCCATATTTTAAAATATCTAATGAACATACATAAATATGATGTGTCTTTTACTAGATGTCTGAAGCAACTGGTGGGTGATGCATCAAAATGGCCCAGATTCATGATCATGCCTTGACCCAGATTGTAGCCCTGAAAAGGATTTGAGCAGACTCCTCATGTATCTTGGTCAGTTAGCCTCTAAGCTTATCACACCTCCTGCTTTTTCAACTGTGCTCAATGTGTCAATGCCAATCCCATTGATTCAGCCACTCATGACACAAAAACATCTCCACCTGGAAGCAATATGAAACGAATCCTTAAATTCTACCCAGAACAGGATATTCTCTGCCTCCGCTCTCTCCTCTCAGACCCCTCGTCATCAGAAATCAGCAGTTTTTCTCCCTACGTGGCTTATATTTCATCTGTGATGCCAAATAAAATTTCTGAAAACCATCTTCCATGTATTCCTCTTTCGTTTAGAACTGTTGGGGTAGCATGTGCGTCATGCTCTATAATGAACTAAGAGAACATCATTTATCACAATTAATATCTCAAACTAACTGTCATTAATTAGCTGGTTTCACAGAAGTCATCACAGCAGGATAGGGGAAATCACGGCTAAGCCTGCCGTTCGATACTACCCTGTGGCTGCTTCATAGATACAGCGTGCAGCAGGTACGGTGCTGGCCTTTTGCTACAGATCCATCACTTTGTTTTCTCTTTCTGGTCAAAGGAATAGCAGCTGTCCAGGGAAAGGTGCTTAGTGCCAACACCAAACATTAATAATATGCCTTATCTTTATAATGAGCTTGATCCATGAGCAGAATTCCACTCACCAAAAGCTCAAGGAAATAGGGGGTAAGGCAATTTTCACCAATTTTCCCAGTGCCCCCAAATTTCAGTTCTGGATTGGGGTGCTTTGGAATAGTGAGGAAACTTACGCAGGGGGAAGGGGTACTGGATGAAATTTGCATATCCCCTTTCCATGAGTAGGAATCTCCAATGGATCGCAACCTCTGCTACAAGCAGACAGGACCACTCAGCAAACAGAAGGACCAAGAAAGACACATTCATAGAAGAAATCCAACACACTGTGTCTTCAATGTCTTACACTAATAATTACATATGTTCATCTTCTACATCTAATTTCCCCATAAAACTTTCTTTGTTTTTGCAAGCCCATCCAGATATGTAATTTTTACATTCAGCTTTAACATGTAATTTTATTATTATGTATGCTTTTTTTCAAAAAATGCTGATTTTATTTATATTTTGATAGATGGATATTTAGAGGTTGTTTTTACTGATACCTTTAATTATTATTGTTGTTGATGTTGCAGACTGCTTCGAAACTTTCTGTTTAGTAAAACTATATATAAATATTTCTAAATAAATAAACACAAAATGTTTCCACTGAACCAGTATTTGTTCTCCAAAGTGAACATGCACAAAGTGAACAAATCACTGAGCAAAAAGGGTGTGTGGAGCCCTTGTAAACAACAAACGATAATAGTTCCTTTGGTATTATTGGACACTGCTCAATGATTTAATTAGAAAGAACAAAACTCTCTGCTACTACAGGTGACAAGACTTAAATTATAAAAGAATGGATTTCAGTTGACAATTAGGGGAAATGTCAAGAGTACCTGGACCATGGAACAAATTACGTGGAGTGATGATGGACTCTCCCTCCTCAGAGGCAGAGACTGGACAATCTAATGAGGATGATCTAACTCTAGATTTCCTGAACTGAACAGGTGGTTGATGGGTTAGATCAGTGTTTCTCAAACTTGGATCTCCAACTGTTTTTGGTCTACAATTCCCATCATCCCTGACCACTGGTTCTGCTAGCTAGGGATGATGGGATTTGTAGTCCAAAATGCTGGGTTAGGTGGTCGACAAGGCCCCACCTCTAAATTATTCTAATCCAAGCCAAATGCTCCAGCCAAACCACAAACAGATTTTTTTAAGTGCATAGGCCAGAGGCACCTGTAGCCCTCCAAAATGTATTCCAACTTCCATCACCCCCAGCCAGCATGGCCAATGGTCAGAGGTGATGACAGTTGTAGTCCAACAAACTCAGGAGGGCTGAAGGTTCCCCCTGCACCTGACATAGGTGAATCACACAGAGCTAATGTACCTTTTCCAGCTGTGTAAAGAGAAGATTTTGAGATATGAAGATTTTGCTATTCTTGCATGATAGGCTGCATTCCCAAAAATTCTTATTTTGGTTCACAGCTATTAAAGATATAGGAGACCTTCAAGTCTGACTGCTCTACTTGCACAGGTGTGTTCTATAAGGGAGATGCATATAGTATGACAAAGGGGAAATAACTCTGCTACCCAAGAAAATGTTTTTTTTTCCCTTTGCATGTAGGTCCCTTGCGAATTCATAACCTATTTCCTCTAAAGCCACACAAGCAATATGGATTATTATGTCAGTTCCTTCCTTGCTGGCAGACTGGGAATTTTGCTTGCAATTAATATTTTTGTAAGGAGCTTGTAAACTGCTGATCTCATACATTACCCATAAAAAATTAAAGCTATCAGAGAGCTGAAATGGGCATCTTCTTTTGCTGCAAGCTAAACGTAGCAAAGCATATCTTTCAAATGCAGGGATGCAGGACAGAAAATTAACACAGAAGCACTCCACAAATCTACAAGACATGAATTCAGAAGAGAACTGGATCGACGGAGCATAATAAAACTGTCTAAGGAAGATCAAAGTGCAATTGCAACAATTGGAGGGGCCGGGTGAAGCTAACTAAAGCATGCCATTTCAAAAGGCGCTATTTGAAGGCTAGTCATGAAGTTGAAAGACACACACACACCCTTTTTTTTAAATGCTCAAGACAAAACTAGACATAACATCATGTCTGTTCATAGTGAACCTCAGCAAAGTGTGGGGAGGTGAAACTTGGATGTGTGGGAGAGGAGAATGGAATCCTTTCCCTGCTTATACTTTGATCCTTGAATTCACTTATCCCAGCTATTTGTTTTCTGGTGGTGGGAGATATTTCAATTCACAGCAGCATCCCATAAAGGAAACATTTGTTTGAGTAAACATTGGCCACATTAATTATGATTTCCCCCTTAACCTTATTGTTCCATCATTACTTGACACAACATGACAAATCCAGCATCTCTTTAAATCAGATTGTGTCCTCGCTGCCATTGCTGTATGTTTGAGCACAACCTCTACATCCAAAAGATTCCAGGTTCAATCCCAACTAGAGCTAGGAAGCTCCTCTACCTAAGAACCTGAAGAGCTACTGCCTGTTAGTGTAAACCAGTGTTTCCTAAACTTGGGTCTTCAGCTGTTTTGGGACCACAGTTCCCATCACCCCGACCACTGGTCCTGCTAGCTAGTGATGATGAGAGTTGTAGTCAATTTAATCTAGTGGTGATGTGCTTTGTGAGCACTATAAGTAAGAAGCCATAAACAAGCTTTGGATTGCAGTTTAATTGGGGAAGAAGGCCTGTCACGGGAAAGGTACTTAAAAATAATAATACTGTTTTTATTTATTTTCATGGTACAGAAGATAAATTTTAAGAAAACAATTGTTACAACAGTAAACAACAAGTAACTTGGTCTGATAAAATTACAGACTTTTATCGTGCCATGTGTCAAAGTCTGATTTGATTACTCTAAGAGATCACGCCACATTTTCCCATGAGTGCTGGGTGTACTTTTTAACAACCAAACGAGTAAAGTAATCTGCAAGTGCGCAACTGCTGCTTACAGTATATGCTGTAAGCCACCCAGAGTGGCTGGGGAAATCCAGCCAGATGGGCGGGGTATTATTATTATTATTATTATTATTAGTCCAAAAGCAGTTGGAGACCCACGTTTGGGAAACCCTGGTATAGACATTACGGATCTGGATGAACCAATGATCTGACTCAACATAATCAGCTTCCTATGTCTCTGGACTATGGTGATGGTTACCTCTTCAACTTTTAGGGCACGATGATCTCTCCAGCTGAGTTCCCTGGCACGGTGTATGCTGCTACAAGAACAAATCCTTAAACAAGTTTGCTGATTGAAGCTCATCCGTGTGAAACTGCTGTCTCTGTAGGAACCATAAAATGTCCATATTTGAAAGGGAAACTTAAGAACACCAGTGAAATAGACAGATTCTCTCTCTGTCCCTGCACACACCCACACCCGTGTAGCATTCTGCTGCTCTGCAGGGTTGACAGTCTCTCTGGAGCAGATTTGGGAGGTGGGGTGGAGCTATAGGCAGGGAGGAGAAGGGAAAGTCCACTCATGCAAAGTTGGCTATCGCCGCTAGTATTTCATTGTCTGCCTTGCACTGGCTTTTAGATGTGGTTATAGGTGCACCTCTGACACCTGACATATGTGTCATTAGGACCCACCCTATCCTTGCGGCTGTAATCTGTTTTAACTGTTTTTAGTTCTGATTTCTAAATGGTTGTAACCTACCCTGGAATTTGATGGTGGTGGTCATGATACAAGAGAGAATGTTAAATGGCTTTATACTATATTTGGCTTCACGTTTTTCCTTGTGATGTGAGCCACCCTGTAGAGCATGTGCTCCAAAAGCGGATTATACTTATTTTAAATAAATAAAGGAATTGTGCCGTGTTGAGTAGTTGAAAAGTCTGAGTAGTTGAAAAGTCTGAATAAGTAGCATCTAGCTCAGCTAATTAGAAAAAGGGAAATAACTTGCGAGTTAAGTCCAAGTGTCACAACTCCAAGATGATCACAGCTACTCCATTAGACACGGCTATTCTACTGTATCAGAGAGAGAGAGAGAGAGAGAGAGAGATCACAAAAAGACAACAATATGTCATTGGGCAGCACATATGAGACCAAGAACCTAATCAGTGATCAGATTATGATCTTGCCTATAGGGCTAAAATTATGCTAATGAACTTCTAATCCTTTATGCTTGGAGCACTGCTACAACAGCAGCATGGATCCACAGTAAAGGTAAAGGGACCCCTGACCATTAGGTCCAGTCGCAGATGACTCTGGGGTTGCAGCGCTCATCTTGCTTTATTGGTCGAGGGAGCCGGCGTACAGCTTCCAGGTCATGTGGCCAGCATGACTAAGCCACTTCTGGCGAACCAGAGCAGCGCATGGAAACGCCATTTACCTTCCCGCCGGAGCGGTACCTATTTATCTACTTTCACTTTGACGTGCTTTCAAACTGCTAGGTTGGCAGTAGCAGGGACCGAGCAACGGGAGCTCACCCCGTCACGGGGATCTGAACCACCGACCTTCTGATCGGCAAGTCCTAGGCTCTGTGGTTTAACCCACAGTGCCACCTGTGTCCCTACTGTGGAACAAATCGTAGTGGAAGCGCTATTGTGCAAGGTCTGGATTTCTGGCATAGCTAATATCTAAAGATGCTTCCAAAGAGGAGCATGGGTGACTTTTAATGACTGGTGATGGATATCTAATGAACACACACACTCTTCCTTGCACTGGGAGGCTAGAGAGAAACAGTTAGAATATAGTCAGTGAAGGAAATATAAAACCAATCATTATTCTTTTAACTGGCTGTCAAAAAAAAAAAAAACATCGAGGAAGGAAGACTTCCAAGGGCTTTGTAGGAAAAAAGATGTAGCTTGAATAACTAGCAGGGTCTGGACGCTTGCCTGCTCCCCCCATGTTCCATGTGTCCACGTAAAAACAAATGGATGTCACAAAATCGCCATGTGTCTCCTGTCTTTTCTCCTCATAAGGAAACTCTTGCTCTAAAAAGTTGCTCCTGGAACTCTCTACCAGTCAGGGATGTGAGGCAGAATTTAATTGGCTCATCACAGGGACTGTCACTATAAGGCTCCACACCAGCACCACACTTTCTTGACAGCTGCACGATCGGCAAGGAGATTGCACACACAATGGTAGAGATCGACGTGAGTGAAGGCCTTGCAGCAAACATGTATAGTCCCCATGATGCCGACGCCCGACTCCACTGCCTTTATGAATGAAGTAGCACTTAGTCTGTGTTGTACGTGGCTGCCTCCATTCTATTTAGCTTTGGTGTATAAGAAGCAAATGCAAGCAGTCAACAATGGCATATATAGCACACACACACATACACACATTTCTTGACACTTTTAATGATCACAAGATGCTCTTCAAAAGATTTCTTTAAAAAAAGGCTTGTCGCACAGTGGAAATCAAGATCTCCATGAAACCAGAAGCAGGTTGTAGGTAATTATACACATTACGTGCCATCCATCATTCAAAATGCCTATGCTGTTGAATTATTCCTCAGTGGAGCTTCTGGAAGACACACTGAGAAAATGTTCTTAACAAAATCCACACGTTTATTCATAATAGAACTGAACCTGCAACAGACTACACTGTCATTAAATACAATTTGGACAAGAGGCATTTTGATATTTATTTTCAGAACAGGGGGGTTGTATTGTTAAACGCAAGAGAAAATAGTAATTTTGGCATCCTGTTGAATGCTCAGTCCTCTGCAATAAACAGTCAGTGTTGACATTCATTTATAGACATGGATGTGTGCTGGGTGTGCCCAGGCACACGCTTATGTTTCATAAATCGTGTCCTCCCTAAAAGAAGGCACGTGTTGCGGTGAGACCTGGAGACTGACCTCCTGGTTGTGGGTGGGTCTACTGGATAGCCACAACACCTGATTGGTAGGTCCCTCATTGCTCGGTTTAATCTGGCCAATGGGGTGCAGTCTAAACGGATCGAGGGACCTATATAAACCCTTGCACATGTCCCAGAACTTCCTGTTTTGGCTCGTGCATTGGAACACCCGCCCACCTATCCCTAATTTTAGGGCATTTTGCAATTGACCTTGCTATGCTGTTGTGTATCGTCTGTCATTGGGACAGGGGCATGGCAGGAATTTTCCCCACTTGGCTGATTGGCTGTTGCCATTTGGGTTTCGCCTGCCACGTAGCAATTCATCACAACTTGTAAGGTTGCGGATAGGCACTGGTTCAGGTGATAGGGATGGGAGAAGGGTCTCGCCATCCCTATGTGAAGGGTATTCCGTTAAAGGAATCTAGGGACTCAACTTGGTTTGGTCAACCCCCAAAAGGGGTTGTGCCTGCGCCCAGGGGAGCATCTGGGGAGTGAACAGAGTCTGTTCCTGGGCTTTTCACCTACCTCAGGTGTTCACCCTTGGCTGACCTATGCTGGAGCAAGGGTGCAGGGAGCTAGTTGAACCAGAGCCTATGCAACCACTCACTTTTCTGTAATCAATAAAGTTGTGGCCTTGTTGTTGTTTGTTGTTTAGTCGTTTAGTCGTGTCCGACTCTTCGTGACCCCATGGACCAGAGAACGCCAGGCACTCCTGTCCTCCACTGCCCCCCGCAGCTTGGTCAGACTCATGCTGGTGGCCTAAATTCTGCCAAAAACCAAAACTAAAATTTGAGTCAAATGTGTCTTTATTTAGGGGGGAGATCTCTGGGTCTGAACACACAAAAGCAGGGACTGTGGCTGTAGCCTTTCAGACCTTTCCCATTGGTTGGGTACGCGTTGCTCCCGGGAGGGAGGGAGGAGTCAATAGACACCAAGGATTGGTTCAGAGAAAGAGTTTATTTCTGCTCTCCGGAATAGCAGAAAGGCACTGCGTGATCAGTCACAGCAAGCACACTTAAAGAGCAGTTACATACAGCTTATATCCCCTTCAGGTCCCCTTTCCCCCTCCCCAGGAATCCAACCTCATGAGTTTGTACACGTAAGTTACATCCTTGAGCATGAACAGAAATTCCTGTTTCTGTACTCTTATCTTGGGGTGAAAAAGGTCACCCAACTATAGGAGTACCCCTGGTGCCATCCCCGGGTGCGGGGGCTGACAGGCCTGTTTTGCAAGGTCTGTGCGTAAGCGTGGTCAGGATAGTTACAACCTATAAGATAAGACCCAGATCTGCCATCCCGTCTCCACTCGGAACTTACAAGGCCATCCATTAAGCCTTCATGGACTGATAAAGGAGAAGGCTTTGTTTATACAGCTGGGTTTGTGTTATACAGGTGACTGCACAGTAATTTTGGGGCCCAGTTCTGGTGACTGCACAGTCAGGTTTGGGTAACTTGTTCCTTCATTACTTGTTCCTTCATGGCAAGGAGGAGAGAGCACAGAGCTGCAACTTGGGTCCCCCAGCTATCACAACCCACAGGGAAGTGGGGGGTGGGAGAAGAAAAAGGTGAAGGACAAGATGAGAGCAGCAGACAGAGAGAGAGATGCAGGCAGAATAAAAAGGCTGAAATGGATCTGCAGCTTCTGCCTGTGTCTGGCTCCTGAAGTGGGGGGCAGGGGGGTATTGGCTCCAGCAGCAGCAGTAAGAGGATAATGGCAGTAAAGTAAGGGGAGGTGGCTCTCCCCCTTCTCATTTAACCCCTACCACAACCCTGTGAGGTAGGTTAGGCTGAGAGGCAGTGATTGTCCCAAGGTCACTAGTGAACTTCAAGGCTAAGTGGGGATTTGAACCCTGGTCCCAGGTTCTGTTTTGTAGGTTTGAAATGGAAAGTTTCCATCCTCTCTTCTCCAAATTAAGCCAAACATAGTTAGTATTGCCTCTGGGATTATTGTTATCTGCCTTGATGACAGATGCAGTGTGGTTGACAATGCTCAAAAGTTTTAATTTGCTGGAAGCTGCCTAGAATGGCTGGGCAGAATATTATTGTTATTGTTATTGTTATTGTTATTGTTATTGTTATTGTTATTGTTATTGTTATTGTTATTGTTATTAACACTCAGTGGACATTTACAAATATCATTTGACTCTGAAAATTAAATTGCTTAAGGATCTTCCTTGCTTTGAGATAATGCCTTATTATTCCCTTCTTCTTTTTGAAGAGATGGATAATTGACACAGTGGTGTCATGCCTTAGGTCTTGCAGCAAATTGAAACGGAGGTGGGAAACATTGTTGAGTACACATGAGCCCCACCCAACTCTGTAAGGTCAACCACTGGAAATGCTCCACTCCAAGTCTATCAAATGCTTCAGGGCAAAACTATACATGACAAAAACACAGGGCTGCTCCATAGTGCTCCACAGTATATGAGCCAGCTGAACCAGGCATTACAGAAGGGGGGTAACTTTGTCAAAGGCTCCTATTTTTAGCAAGAGCCCCGTATTTGTTGTCACATCTAGTTCTGCCCTAGATGTGTGACAGATGAAATCTACATCAACTTTTTATCTGCTGTAAGATCCTAAGAAGGGCAACAACTAAGGCTGATTCTGCTCCAGTCCTGAACTCCCCCAACCAGAGATTCAGGATTGGTTCTACAGGCAGCCGATGAGGTGGTTAGAGAGATGGCCATTAAGAAATGATAAACACCAACATCATTGCTGGCAACTCTTCCTAGATTCTGCTTTAAACTACAGAGGATAGAATAATCCAGCAGTCGTTCTGCCTGATAAATCGGTGTCACAAGAGATTAAAGTTCTCCAAACATTTATGTGAAAACGCAAACTAAAGGTTAGCTCATTGCTTTCTTCATAATGATCTCTTGTTTTACTAGTTCAGAAGATCAACCACTGTACCTACAAACACCATAAAGTCTTTTAAAGTGCATTATGTATCTTTGGGGCATTCTGAAATCCTCATTATATCTTATAAGCCACACTTAGCTGCCTTGAAAATGCTGTGTTGCTTGCATCTGTTTTGCTTACTTCTGAAAGGTTGCCAGATTCAAAAATAAGCTCATTAGTATGCCGAAACAGACTACAGTGATTTTAGATGGCAATTATACTCTATTACCCTGCTAAACTTGAAGGTAAAGCCAATTAAATTAAAGGTGACTGTTAATTCCTCTTTATTGCTATATCTTATGCACATTGCGCATCACTTTAATTAATGCTAACAAACTTTCGGAAAGATGAAAGGGAATTAACAGAAACACATTTACAAAATCCAAATTTTAATTCAGACTCTGATATGCTAATTGTGTACGGCTGTTTGCAAACCTTTCAAACTTATAATTAATTACATTCACATAGAAATGGGGTAGGATGGAAGGCTATTTTGTAGGGAAGCCAAAACTTCATCGCTACACATCACAAAGTCACTGGCAAAAGCTCATTTATTCAAGGGGGCTTCCAAATTGCACTTGGTAGTTTGAGAGTTTGGTGAGGCGAAAGGTGAATGATAATCCAGAGTCATGTTTAGGTGTGTTGTCACAGGCAAGCTTAGAAAACAAATTCCCTGAGCAGAGCAGGAAATATTAGGCAGGGTCGGTAAACAGCTTCTGGTGTAAAAAGCAACAAGTAAGACAAAGGGCATAACAAATTCAGAAGGATAAAGCAAAAAGAACTAAAACAAATTATATGACTGCAAAATGCCAGCCTGACATAACCATCAATTCAGAAGCCTGCAATATATATAGCTGCTGAGGCCATTTAGATTGGTTTTCATCTGCCAATTCCTCATCTAGTGGCTGCAGGGATGAAACTGTTCAGCCATTTTGTGTTTGGGTCTTGTTTGTAAAATGGCTGCTTACTATTTGGATGCCATTCTCTCCAAAGGTTTGAAAGGGTTATGGGAGGTTGCAAAGGAAAGCCCAGGAAATGAAAGCTGAGGGGGAAAGGAGAACTAAGGCTGCGTACACACTCATTTGTAATGCCAAGATGTAGTATCTAGAATTCCTCATGCTTGTCCTCAACATGTTCCATTCAGCCTAGATTGATTCTGCATCCTGCCATCCACAAGGCTGGATGTGGTTACTGGATACACATTTGAAAACCCTGCTCTTGATTAGGTTTTCTTCCCTGCACATGCTTAGGTGAATGAAGGAGTGGTGATTGCAATCTTAGCATTTACACTCATCCACAATGTCCTTGGGTAGGTGTGGATACCCCACCCTCATTGTCAGGGCAACATCTATTTTCTTCTGTTTTCAAATGGGCATTCTGTGATGTAATGCGGAATCCATCTGCAATGAACTTTTGCGTGACCAAGCCGCTACAGCCCCAGCCCCCAGGAATCATAAGGAAGGAATAAAAACTCTGACAACTTGTTATGGAATTAAAATTTGGCCACAACTTTATTAAACTTCCGAATGTAGGAAGACCTTGGCCTAGGCCCTGGGCATGTATCCCTCCCAACCCCTTAGCCGGGGAACTGGGGCTGATCAGGGTAAATTGGATATGGGGGTGAACTGAGAGATGTGTGTGTACATAGGCAGCCCACCCCATATCCCCGCACGTAGGGTAGTTCACTGACAACCTTTCAGTGTATGGCCAGTGACACCCATTATATAACCCCTTTTAAGAGGGGACCCTGGAATCGCCACCGCAGGGGGGTGAGTCACCACTTTATAGGGAAGAAAAAGACTAAAGGATTCCACCCAAGGCCATAAACCACCAAAGTTGTAGTGAATTGCTACGGGGAAGACAAAACCTGCCAATGCAGGAAAATTTCTTCCTGGTCCTTCAACAACAACAACCTGTCAAAGACCGTAGCAGCGCCTGCTAAACAGGAAGAAAAAGTTAACCTGCAATCAAGAAAACATTAAACTAAGGGAAGGTAGGGAGGGTGAATCTCCTAAGCCGACTGCCTGGATACTGTCAGCTCCACCCCCTTATATATATAGGACTAGCCCCACCTCCCAGCAATGAAACTTGATTGCTGAGGCTGAGCATGAACCTCCAAAAATTTACACTGAAAGGCAGGCCAGTCCCTCTTTTCCAGTAAGTTCCCTGGGAACTGTAGCACCTCATGTGATCCTGCAAAGGGCACCCACAATGTAACATATGAGTACTCATTATTTTGAGAATGAAACTAGTTTCCCAATAAGCACTTTTCAGGAGAAATGCAAGCAATCTAGGTTGTGTGGGGACTATTGGAAGGGGGAGTCCTCAGCCTCTACTGATTCTAGTAAATGTTGAGTGTGCACAGCCTTAGTTGCTATGGGAAATAAAACGCATCTGCCATTATGATACATCAAACCACTTCTCCATTAATACATCTTGGGGAACAGGACTGAGGTATGCATGCATGATCGTCATCATGTTCAAAGACTATCATAATTCACAGTTAAGTTGTTCCCTATATCTGCCGCCTTATTTACTGAAGATACTCGGCTTTTTAAGATTAAGATTAAGATTAAGATTAAGATTAAGATAAATTTATTGTCATTGTCCGTATATACACAGTATACACAACAACGAAAATCAAACACCCAAGACCGGATTCACATACACATTTGCACGTATCTCCAACACTCTCATCCTATTCAGACATAATCTATTAAAACATACATAATCCAGAATATAACACAACCTATTAGAAGCATAGCATAACCTAAAACCTATCTCTTTCCTTACTACTCACTGCTTGCTATTTCCCACCTCAAAACTACTCACTGCTTGCTATTTCCCACCTCAAAACGACTGAAGAATTGATTCAGCTGATCAGCCAGGTGCGCACTGCTGTTAGCCAGTTCGTTTTTAATATTTTGCCCTGTAATTTGTCGCAGGCCTTGCCATACACGACGAGGGTCGGAGCTCTCAAAATGCTTTTCGATCCTCCGGCAGTACATGGCTTTGGCATCCCTAATGCCCTTTTTCAGTTTGGCTCTAGCTTCTCTATACTGTTGCGCATCGCCAGAGTGAAAAGCAGCATTCCTTGCCTTTAGCAGAAGATACACATCCCTGTTTAGCCAGGGCTTGTTGTTAGGAAACACCCGTATTTGTTTGGTGGCAGTAACGACATCAATGCAGCTTTTGACATAGAACAGTACTATTGAAGCGTATGTGTCCACATTATTCTCCACAAAAAGTGACCATTCAGTGTTCCGAAAGCAATCTTGAAGTTGCTCGGGTGCACCTGCTGGCCACACTCGTATCTCTCTAGTTGATGGTCTAATTCTGCGTACGAGAGGTCTATATGATGGTATCATAAGTAAGGATATGTGGTCTGACTGTCCCAAATTGGGCAAGGGCTTGGTCTTGTATCCATGCATGATGTTGCTATATACTCGGTCTAGGGTATTTCCCCCCCTAGTGGGACAATCAACATACTGATGGAACTTAGGAAGCACAGTCCTTAAATCGGCTCGATTGAAATCACCAGCAACCAGTTCCAGAAAGGAAATGCTTTAGTACTTCAAATTATTTTAAATTTATTTAATAGATTTTTCCCCCACCATCACAAGGCAGTTTACAAAGAAATCAGTAAGCAACAATAAAATAAGATCCCAAGCTATTAAAACAATAAAATTAATAGCGGAACTAAGTAATCCTTAAATCACGTTAAGCAATGCTAAAGTAACAGCAGTAGATAAAACGAGTATTAAAACAGAGTACCCAAAAAATCATTCTAAAGCAAAGTGGAATAAAAATGGTTGGGGGGGGCTATACTACAAGCCAACAAAGTAAGAGGAATATTTTTCTTCCTGTGGGGGCATTTGTCTTGCCAAATGCAAGGTGATTCTTTTAAAATGAGATTCAGAAGTACTACAAAACACAAGCGAGTGAGAAGATTAAAGATTTTATTCTAAACAGCAAGCAATATATACATACATGCCAAGCAAGCACCTCAATCTGCCACTTGGAAGCCCTCATGAAGTGGCAAAGTGACTCCCCAGCTATCAGTCCATGCACAAGTTTCCCTCTAAAACTCTGTCCAACACCATCTGGTAGCGAATCTGTTAGCCTGCATGGCTTGCTCGACTGGCTATGTACAGATTATTCACTAGCCACCTCTCCCAGTGCCGCACATTCTCCAGACAATGTCTAACATCAAAGAAGGTGAATGTACCCAGCACTATCACTTCCTTCCATAGATGGGGGCATTAAAGGTTGTTCTCAGCCATCAAAGAGCTGAACAAGAGATGGTGAAGGAGAAGCAAACAGACAAAGGCAGGGTAACCAGGTTAGATCACTAACTCCTCAAAATACAAATATCTGCTGGATAGATTGCCCATACAGCATTCCAAAGATACAGTAACCCAGAAACGCTGTCTGGTGGACTAGAGAACAGGGCTAATGCTCTTAAATGCTTCATGCTTCTCTTTTCCAATTTTCAGATAAATATATCCATATCATCTTAAGGGAACGTGCTTCTCTATCCTCAGTAGATTTTTCAGTATCACTAATACCAGCCTTTTCTGACGAAGAAAATATAGGCTTCACTATAGTGTAGAGAAGGACTAACAAAAATGGGTGAGTGTGGTTTTGGTTCAAGTAACTATGTGGATTCCCACAACTACTTTCTCCAGTCGTGGCATGATTTTCACAATCACCTCACAATCACCATGTGGAACTCAAGTTTTGTATATGTTCTTTTTGCTGTACAGTAAGTTTAAACTCAGGTTTTGTATTCTTGCAGTAGCCGAGGAGCCAGAAATGTGATAAGATATTTCAGGAAAGTTTGTGTCAAGTAAGACGGATCTTATACAAAATGATAAAACCTTTTCCTCACAAAGTTTATGGATTGCAAGGGTTCTCTTTTACAGCAGAGAAACATTTATTTTTATTTCTGGGATTTGTACCCAGATTCCAATCATTTACTAATAACGCACCCTGAGCAGCAATCCTTATATAGCCAAAACAGCATCATCCATGCAGAAAAGGGAGCTTTCAGAAGGCTTGGGGAACCCAAGGTTTTGCAGAAATAATAAAACCAAAGAGAAAAGCCCTAAAGGGACCCCAAAATAGCCTGAAGAGGACTAAGCATGCTTAGGAATGGGTGAACATGTCAATGTTAGTGTCTCGATTCCTCATTTTTCCAATCTTAAATTCAGTTGCCTGACCTTCTGCATGAGTTTGGGTTTTGTTTGTTATGAACATTCCAAGTCCTTACAAACATTCAGCAGCATTTTAGTGTAAATTTATCCTAATAAACACTTTTTACACCTTTTAGCCCAATATACACATTTTTGCAAGACATTTTTTCCCATCATAGTGCTTTTTTGTTTATTGCTTACACTGATATATAGTATGTGAGTTTTACATTAAGGTAAAGGTAAAGGTACCCCTGCCCATACGCGCCAGTCTTGACAGACTCTAGGGTTGTGCACTCATCTCACTCTAGAGGCCGGGAGCCAGTGCTTCTCCGCAGACACTTCCGGGTCACGTGGCCAGCGTGACAAACTGCATCTGGCGAGCCAGCGCAGCACACAGAAACGCTGTTTACCTTCCCGCTGGTAAGTGGTCCCTATTTATCTACTTGCACCCGGGGGTGCTTTCGAACTGCTAGGTTGGCAGGCGCTGGGACCGAACGACAGGAGCGCACCCCGCCGCGGGGATTCGAACCGCCAACCATGCGATTGGCAAGTCCTAGGCACTGAGGTTTTACCCACAGCGCCACCCGCGTCCCGGAGTTTTACATTACTTGACTGGAAAAGTGCATTGCAGAATGCAGAGAAATGCGAATCCCACTTATTTTTGTTTCCATATCGTTTTAGAAAGTTCAAACTAGGTTTGCATGCAAACTGAATTGAATTGAATTTCACCCCCATTTCCACAAAATGGTGAATTTCATAGGATGGACTGCAGAAAACTGGGGAGGAAGGATAAACAGTAAGTAACAATGAAGTAAACAGTAAGTAATGTTACTGAACATGGTGAACATCTGCCCCCTAGGAAAAGCAACAACATGCACTCATGCTGGAAATTCTTACAAGAAACAGGGCATTCGCCGACTCCAGCAAAACACGGCCAGGCCTTTAAAATGTTCTAATTCATACATCAGCAATACCTTATTGAGCCATTACAAGGTTCAGAAGGATTACTGCCAGATTAGGGCGTTTTATCCCCAAGTGTTGGTCTTTTGCCACTAAAGACTATGAGTGGGAATCTGACATGAGGCACTCACAGTCGGCTGCTGGGAAGAATGAGCAAGGGAGCTACCAGCTTAGCATAATACCACAGGAACTGTAATCATGCTTCTCATTATTTTCTTCACCTGAAGGCCTCCAAAAAGCACTTATTTTTGTATTCTCTAGTATTCCTTTATTCAGACTGATACAAACTACTCAAGCCGTAGCAGCAGAATTCAATGCAATTCAAAGATGCTTAGGTTAAAATCAGGTCACACAAAGCTTTGGAAGAGGGGCTATACAGGAGAGAGAATGAACGCTTGACTTCCAATGAAAGGAGCCATTTATTAAGTTGGGAGGGCTAATGAATGGAGCCGCGCTGGCAGCAAATCAGGAGGCAGATTTTCGGCTGGATGGTGGCAGCGCAAATAAAAAGATGGAGAGATCACGCAGTGCCAATTCGCAGCCACATCCTGCTTCTAAATAGTTGAGTCAAAAGATAAAGATGAGCCTCCAAGCTGTGCTGCAGTAACGCAAGTCCATTTTCAGTATAAATTGAGCAGCACAAAAACTCAGCAGCGGGGAGGGGGAAGAGTAGCAACGAGGTCAAATAAAGAATTAGAAAACAGCACTGTCTCCTTTTCAAGGAAGTTTACCAGCATCTGACACAATGGCAACTGTACGTCCCTAAATACAGTAAGAACATAGTGATCTTGTTTGAAAAATTCCATGATCTTGATGCAGCACCACTGAGTCTTGTGACCAATTCACGCATTACCTTTTAAAGGGCTCCGAAAATGCAATGAAGGACTGACACAAATGTGTTTAGGAACGCGTGCATCCGGCCTCTGGGGAGAAGGCGGGCTGGCGAGGCCCCCTACATTTAGGGGCCCTAGGCTTCAGCCTACTTAGCTTATACATAAATCCAGCACGGCGTGTATCATGGAAGTGCGTCAGAAAGCCAGGACTAGCTTTCTCAGTGGTTGCCCTGGGTTTGCAGCCAACGTTCCACATGTGATGTCCTCACACAGTTTTTCCCAGCTGCATTGCACTGTCATAAAAGTAGGCATGTCATGGTAATCTGCCATGTAAGATTTTGCACATAGATACAGTGGTACCTCGGGTTAAGTACTTAATACATTCTGGCGGTCCGTTCTTAACCTGAAACTGTTCTTAACCTGAAGCACCACTTTAGCTAATGTTGCCACGCTGCTGGAGCACGATTTCTGTTCTCATCCTGAAGCAAAGTTCTTAACCCGAGGTACTATTTTTGGCTTAGGGGAGTCTGTAACCTGAAGTGTATGTAACCTGAAGCGTATGTAACCCGAGGTACCACTGTACTATTTTTCCACTGGTGTCGTCCCCCCTCCATTATTATAACTGATCCTACCTAATTTACTTTCTATTGGAGGAAAGAATGTAATGGCAGGTAGACAGAGGCCCGATTTACTTCTTTTACCCTCCCCAACATGACTACTATTGTGCCAGGTTCTCTTCCCTCCTGCACATATCCTTCACTCTTTCTGCAGTCCGCAAATGTTGGGGACTGAAAATCTTCAGCCGGGAAGCCTGGAAGCAGCATTGACTTTCCCCAATCAGTTGTTAATTTCCTCCTCTTTCTTCTGTTTGTAAAAGACCTAAGTGGATTTTAGGTGATATCATTGTATTTTATCGTATTGCTTTATATAACGTGTTCTAAACATTGCGATTGCATTTTATTTCATTGTGTTGGATCCCCAAGCACCAGTTAATGGCTATGAGAACACTGTACTAATAAAATTCTTGTTACTATTGTTACAAGTGTGTAAATAAACATATATATATATATATATATATATATATATATATATATATATATATATATATAAACCCCTGGTGTTCTTTCCCGCAGGAAGCTATTCAGAATCAGATATTGTTTGCTAAAGGGGGGGGGCACTGTGGTCTCCTCACTGCTTGCTAATATGGCACTTCAATCAACAACTGAATAGTTGTATATAAAAATAATTCTGATGCCTTCCGAGAGTTAAAAAAGCAAGCAGCTCCCACATGCACAGGGGTCAATGGGGGCATCAAGAAACTGCCAGTCCTGGACTTCCCTTCATTGGAGATTTTTAAGCAGAGTTTGGCCTGCCATTTGTCATGGGTGCTTTAGCTGAGATTCCAGCATTGCAGGGGGTTGGACTAGATTCAACTCTATGACCTGCCAGTCCCAATTGACCATTCACTATCCCTGAAAAAGGAGGCATTCTTCACAGAAGGACGCACAGACAGCTAGAGAGGCTCTGGGGCACCTCTTGAGAGCACTATGAAGATCTTTTTTAAAGCTAAACTTCACATGCATCTCAGGTGCTCCAAAGATGGCCTCCATGGCTGCACATGGCTGTGAAGTGGATTTCAGGAAACATGGGCAGTCCATGGGGCTACATGCTTTCTGCTATGGTTGAAGGAAGAACACACACACCTTGGCCCGCCTTGCAACACCAATAACATGTAAGTTAGCCTGTGAACTTCTCAGAAACTTCTTTCCCCAGTTTTCAAGAGTGGTTGGGTTTTCCCCATTTCGTTTCTATGAATAACTAAGCAATGAGTGAGAGACCTTCAGCCAAAACAGAAGCAGAGCTATGATGTTGATCTGAACCTTCATGTGGCAAGTCTCCACATCTCTAGCACAGGCCGCTGAGAACTTGGAGAGGGGTTGGGGAAATTCACAATGCTTTGGGGTTTGAACCACATGGTGAGCACTCCTTCAACATTGTCATTAGGGATGAGGAGACGTTCTGAGCAGACTGCAAAAAATAGGTGCGAATCCTGAAAAAAATGAGGCAAGGTAGGTGTCTGAGAGCTTTTCGTGGACTTTTGGTGTGAATGCTGTGTTGTATAGGTCAATAAGTTTCCACTTAGTCAGTAAGCTGTAAGTACATTCTGTAGTAACGTTTTGTAATGAAAACGGCTATAGATCATTTGATTCAATACACTGCTTATTACATTAAATACGTTGGGCTTTTAATTGATTTTTGTTCCGATTCTCATTAAAATCTAATTTGTGCCTTTAATTCTAATTTAAATCAATTACTGTCTTTGATTCATCACCAGTGCTTTCAATAGGTCAATTGCTTTAAAATAAAGATTTTGTTCTTCATTACCTTACATTAATTTCACACAGAATTTAATCTCACTTCAGTGACTATACTTGCTACATGTAGTTTTCCGTAGGCCTCAGTGGATTTTGTCCATTGACTGGGATCACCCTGGAAAGTGTTAAGCTAGTCACAGTTCAATTATCTATAGCTATGTAATTAGCAGACAAGAATGAAGCAGCTTGGCCTACACATGCATAGTCAAAACCAGCTAGTTTGCAATCTGCTATTTGGCCAGAAAGGGGGACTAAATATATCCCTCCCTCCCCACCCCCTTTTCCTTTCAAATAGCTGACACTGTAGCTGATTTTCTGACCAGGTCTACAGTCACACAATCCCAGCTGCAGACATGGAAAACTGCCTCTCCACAAAGATACACTAATGCAGCTGGTAGCCTGTGTTATGCCCTTCAGATGTTGTTGGACTACAATTCCCATCAGCCTCAGTCAGCATGGCCAATAGTCAAGGATAATGGGAACTGTAGTCCAACAACATCTGGAGGGCAGTCCATTGACCACCCCTGCGGTAGTGGGATAGGAAGAAGCAGCCGTTGGTCTGCCAAAGGAGAAAGAGGAGTTTTTAAAAAATCATTTTGACATAAGATAATGATAATCGTAGGAATAATGATTATGGCTGAGTAATAGTGAAGGTAGACATATAAAATTTGATATTGCCACTCATCCATAAGACCCTTTTATTCATGCATGTCTTTAAAAACCAACCAGTGTGTTACTGTGTGGTTTGAAATCAACCGTATGGTCTTGCTCAACTTCTGCAGAGCTGCAAATTGTTTTATTCTGTTTTATAAGAAGGAAATTTTATGTTGCTATTTTTATTCCATTTTGGTTTTGGTTTTGGTTTTGTTTCCAGCATTTTTACTATCACATGTTCTATTTTGCTTTGTTGTTTTTGTTGTTAATTAGCTGTTCACATTTCCTTTTGGAATAAGACACAGCAGAGACTGTGGGGTCTCTATGATATATGGTTTATTTACACATATATGTGACCTGAGCCTACAATGCAGGGGTTCACAGCATGAACCCTCACAAGAGGGTCTTGCCTCTCCTGTAACAGCAGCTTTGGATTCAAACAGAAATCAAGCATTGCTTTCAAATGTTGCTCCACCTCTCTCCAACTTGCTGCTTTACTTCCAAGTGACATCACTGCAAAACTCTGCTCTCAATTCTAACTTTGTCTACTGAGGGTGTGGGCCCCACCCATTTGCTATCTCTCAACGAGCCCCTTTGTTGGAATTCTGCCTGGGTCAGAGGGATGTGCCAGTCTTCCAGGCACCGGCAGATATTCCTCGGTGACCTCCCGGCTGCTACTCCCGTGGCAGATAAGCAGGCGAGGTCTCGGCGATTCTTCTCAGGCTGTGAGAAAAACACACCGTTCCTTCTCTCTCCCCTTTGGTGTCCCCCAGGGAGGGGAAAGAAGCAGACAGAAATCTATTTACATCTTTTATTTCTGTCCTTTACATCAGTACAGAGAAAACATGTCTGCTCTCAACAGCAGTAAGAATAAACTCCACACATGTACATCCTGTACAGGTCATATGATACACACACTGAGCTAACATCCGGTGCTCAGTACAGAATGGACTGCCCCTTTGTTCCCATGGCAACAGTCACAAACATCCTGTTTGGCTTTCCAGCCACAAGCAGCTGACTGAGCTGCTAGAGCCTTTGCTTGCTGCTGCATTGCTGCTTTAGAATAACACCCTTAATCCCCCTTAATGGCTCTTCACCCATGCTATCACCTCACCAGGAGGCTATTCCTGCCTATTCCAAGAATTAGAAGCCTTGATTACACTCTGACACTTGCTGGATCCAAGCATTAGAGGGTTCTGGCACACACCTTAACACCCCAAATTCAAAATATAATGTTATCTTTTAAAAGCTTTCAGATGAACAGCCAGTACATTCCAATCTTTTCTATTAAGAGCACAGCAATTACAAGTACATCTTAGATCTCCAGTGGCCTCTCCTGCTGCAAAAGAGGAATTCTAGGTCTACCGATATTCCAGCCTTCAATTTTATTGATGTAGTTTAGAATTTAGAAGTTTACATTGATCTTTCAAACTGTCTGTGTTTAAGATTCCATCGGGAACCACACTTGAAATCAATAGCGTTGCTTGATGTATGCTTCCTCTATGCTCCCAGTTTTCTGCTTTAAAAGCTGACATTCCTAGATCATACCAACTTTTGGTTTTGCCATATATAGATATATATGGTGTATCTCTTTCCAGTTTTAGCTGTTTTAGCTCTGCTGTTTAACTTGTTCCTGTGTTTTGGAACTTTGATTGTTTAGTATCTACTTGGCTTATTTCATGTATTGTATCCCACCTTGGTATTCATAAAACCATAAAAGCTTTATATATAAGTAAGTGTTCTTATGAGCCTATAAATATTTTTTAAAAGTGATTTAGCAACCTACATTTCACTGACATTAAACATATTTTTATAGAACTCCAAAGTCCGCTGATGCAAAAGTCTTCCGTCTTCAAATCTTCACCTTCCATGAGCTGGAAGGCAATGGGGACAGGAATGGAAGGAGCCATAGCCAGTGCTTTTTTCTTTAAAAAATGTTTAGGGGTACTCTCATTTTCCTACTCATATTGAAATACTGCCTCTCAATGAGGCCAAACTTAGATTCACAAAATATTGAAGGGTATGTGTACCTCTGCATTCCCCCCCCCCAAAAAAAGCACTGGCCATAGCTAACACACTCACCCTATTTCACCCACTTACCACCACATGCTGTCTTTATCCTAACTGCAATGCCTGACATGACATGCATATATCTGTCTTTCCCCATTCCTAGAAAGTGCAGGACAAGCAGAAAACCACTCTAGGCCTGTGCTTTCTAGGCACAAGAAAAGAGGATATGTGGACAAGCTTTTGGATATGACCCTACAATAAATACTCTCCACTTCCCCAGTGGGGAGGAGTTGCGGTGGACCACGCAGCCACTGACTCCCCTCCGGGGGCGGGAGACAGAGTCCTGTATCACCCGGAGATCCTGGCCACCTCATGGCCAGCCAGCCAATCCGCTGGCTTGGGGGTGTGTGGCCAGGCCCTGTTTAAACCGAGGTGTGAGCCAGAGAGCTTCCTTCTAGCTCGCTTCCTCAATATCCCGCCTACCCTCCCTATTTTCAGGTCGACTTTGGCCTTGCTATGGACCTCAGTTGGTCGCCCTTGAGGGGCCTGGTAGGAATTTTTCCACTTGGCAAATTGGCATGGGCCAATAGGTTTTCACCTTCCTCGCAGCAATCATCACAACTTTGTAAGGTTTGGTGGTTAGGCATTGGTTGATCTTATGATGGGGGAGGGGAGGTGTGGCCATCACCTGCCCCTCCAAGCTTAAGGGTATTCTGTTAAAGGAATCTGGGGGTGTGGATCCTGTCCAAAGCCTGGGGCAGGGCTATGGCCATGCCACAACCCCGTCGGGAATCCAGGGGGAGCTTGAGTTGGTTCGCATTGATGGGGCTCCTCCTACTGGTGGTTGACCCTTACAGGACTCCCTGTGTGTGACGGGCAGGAGTCAGATATAGTCGGATCAATTCCAGTGCCTAAGCCAATACCGCTCACATTCTGTAACCAATAAAGTTGTGGCCTAAATTTGCCCAATAACCATTAACCTAATATCCGTGTCCTTGTGTTTTATTCATCAATGAGGGGGTGGCTTCAGGGTCTCGACAAGCAATGTAAATAATGACAGAGCACCACCAGCAGAGCCATGAAAGTGAGACTCACCTTGTGATATAAAATTGTTGTTTAAAAGGAATGAGACAGTTTGCTGAGGTCATTCATTGGATCTGTTCCCAGGATGGCAACAAGCCAAAGGAATTCGGACCATGGGGGTTATAAGTTAAGGGGGTAAAGACAATGGGACGAGATTTAGGTGTTATGTAGCTGACACAGAAGACACAGCAGTTATTTAAGACTAATGGGGATGGCTGGATTGATCACAGCATGGATTTGTCTAGCTCCACAAAGGAAAGTATAGACCTGCTATGGAGATTCCCAGTACCAAGAAAGATGTTAAAGGTTTGAATATCTTTTTTAGTTGATCATTCCATTCAGTTGTGTTCAGGAAATTCAGTTCAGCTGGCGTTTTAATGCAAACCTACCTAATTAGCATGTCCCAAAGCAATGCAGAAACCCAAATGATGTCCTTCAAATTTTGTATTTCTCTGAACTCTGTGAGGCATGTTGCATGTTGCAAAAATGTGCATCCTGCAAAAATGTGTGTATTGGCCAAGTTTCGTACAAAAATGTGTATACAGTATTTGGAGAAATGCTCACTAAAACACTGATAATTTTCCATGAGGACTTTAAAAAAAAAGCAAAATGATATGCTTATTTATTAATATATAAAAATGCAAAGTGATGTGCTTATTTATTAACAGATTAGATCAATGTACAACAACAGATTTGCAACAAATACATGGTACTATTAAATTACTTCTGAACCCAAACTTCACTTGAAAAGATGAGGAAAGGATGACTATCATCAAAAGTTATTTAAAAGAAAAAAGAAAAGGCAGCCCCTGCCTCTCTATTAATCAATAGAGCCTATTATAATGTCAAAAGACATACAGAATACTCATGTTTCAGAGATTCCCAAGCTTTGTTCACCACAAAATCATTTTGAAAGAATCTATGAAACATGGTGTTATAAATTATATATCCAATATAATATTGCACAGGACTTCATCATTCATTTGAAGAAGAAAGTATATCCGTCCAATATTTCAACAGGAAAAAGGAACAAAAATCTCTCTAAAAATTAGAAAAGGAAGACTGTGAAGGAAGAAATGAAAATTGTGGATGGGTATCACATATATAATTACCTTTAACATTAGCACACAGTGTGTTCAAAGTCGTTCCTACCTGTGGTTAGGCTGAGTCCCTTCTAATTCTGAATCCAGCGAGGATTCAGTTGGCAAGAGCCATAATGGGTTGCGAGTATAAAAATGGAAGCTGCTCTGTGCCAGAGGGCAAATGGGTGTCCCCCTCACCTGGCTGATAGTTAGCTCTCACCGGAGCCGGAGTGTGTATATGTGAGTTGGGCTAGAAGCAAGAGCCTGTGAGAGAGAGACATGTTTTATTTCTGCTGGAATCCAAGGCTGTGGCTATGAGGGAAGCAAGACCTTTTTCGGGTGTTAATGCTGTGAGTCCCCCCATCATAGGATTAGGTTGTTAAGTGTGTGTAAATAAATCCAATATCCCAAAGGCACCCTGGTCTCTGCTGTCCCTCATGCCAAAGAAACCGAACCCTGGGTAAGTTCCTGGAACCCATGGAATCTCACACTGCTTGGATATTGCGGTGGCGTGCCACAATAACAAGTCCGAGAACAACACAGTTAGGTTAGTCAATATTCCAGCCATGATTGGGAGATCTAATAAGACACTCAATGATTATATGCCAGAAGCAAGCTCTGAACCCAAGACTTCCTGGTTCACAGTACAATGCCAGGATATTCAGGTGTTCTCAAGCCCATGCAAAGCAATGCAAGAGTGAGGTGCACCAAGTAGCCCTGCCCTAACACCATACACAGCTGTATGTATTCACCCACCTGTACAGCTCTAGGAGCAAAGGTTTCCACACAATGCAACCCCAAATGCAGAAGGTTCCAAGTCCCAGGGCTCTAGAAGTAAAAACATGCACACACTCTGACTGCAGATGTTTGTGCTGAACATGCAAACATCACGAGGGGTTATTGTTCTATGGGAGCAATAACACCGCAAACTGGGCTCCAGTCCCTTTGCGGTCTTGCTACAGTATAGCTCTCTAATTATTTCTACACAAACATCTTGAACTTCAGTTCTGAATTGTGCTTATGGAAAGCAAGAGGTCCTGCATTTTTTAAAGATATGCATCAGATGGAAGTTAAATGTTGATTGTAGTCATTGTACCAGGAAATGAGAATGCTTGTTAACTATGGGCTGGAGGCTTCCTGGAACCACCTGCTCTTTTAGCATCTCTGCGCAAGGTGAGAGGCTGGGGCTTAATCTTCCTTGGCCCAATAACAAAAACTGAAGGTTCTGTCTGAGACACTGCCTAGTGCAGTTTATTGGATGGATCAGCACTGCGGTAAAGCTGGCAAAGGGCAAGCCACAGGAGAGACAAAACTGATTTAGAAAATAGGAAAGCAATGAGAAATTAGCTGAGGGTCTTTGCCCATACGACACACAGCTGTTTGAATGGCTGCCTCTGTTACCCAAGTTGTCCTGCACAATCATCATTTTTCCAAAGCATTACAGCCCTCACTTCCTGCTATTTCCTTGTTTCCCTTACATTTTTGCTTAATTGGAACCATAGGTATGTACAATTGATTGCTACACTCACAACAAAGACAACAACAAGGTGGATTCTTCCTGTATCGTTTATTTCATCGAGGGAGGGAGGAAGAAAATCAATCAAGCTGAGGCATCATGTCAGAATACAAATCCAGCGATGGTTAATTCCAGCAATTTATGGGGGCTGGACATGCAGGTGCTAGGATTGCACCTCTCTCGGTTTATATTGGCAGGCTAGGAACTTGACAGCACCACCTATCACAGTATTGGCTGCCATTGCTGTCACCTGCAGCATTTGGAATAAATACCAAATGGCCAGAATCCTGAAGCCGTTGTGAGTTATGGCTTGCAATGAACCTGAAGTGGTTCTCCCAGGAGTCACAAGATGCTGCTACAGAGATCCTGACATTTGACAGATGTATGTCATCTCGGCAAAGCAGCAAAATAACAACTTATTACAAAAAGGGGGGGTAACCTGCAAATCGGAATCCATTTTACTGATGCTTTAGATGGCACCCAGGTGGCTGGTTAGCAAGCAGTGCAGAATTGCAACCCAGAAATAACCTCACCTTAACAGAAGGATACGATTTTTCCAGACAGTTTAGAGCTCCTCATCCCCAGGGCTGGCATCAGCAGCTGGTCACCCTCGGCAGCTGCCCAGACCGTCTGCCCTGGCAGGCAGTGGCGTGCAATGAAATTATGTCGTAAGGGAACAGTTAGGGCCAGAGACGCCAGCTTGCAAGGGCAATTAAGGAAGGGGGGTGACGTCACAGCTCCCTCCCTAAACTAGGCAGAAGCTTCCCAGGCTTGGGAAGGAGGTGTCAGGCCTCTAACAGGATGCTAGAGCCCTCCTGCCTCTTTCCAAAAGCTGGGCAGGCTTTGGGAAGGTGGCAGAAGGGATCTTGGACCCTTCAGAGGATTGTACCTCCCTCCCTAAGCTGGGCAGAAGCTTCCCGGGCTTTGGGAAGAAGGTGCCAGATAAAACATTTAGGGGACTAGTCTTGTCCCCCTAGCCCACTGACCGCATGCCACTACTGATGCACACCTGGCTTGGTACTCTAAGCAGTGTGAGATCTAGCCACAGCTTAGCATTCTGACATTGTTCTGGAGTACTGTGAGGAAGCTAAAAAGTGACTAGGGGGGAGATCTACATGTATGGTTTTTAACATTAAGATAGGATTAAGGAATGTTTTTGATAACATAGATGGACACATGACGTCCTACTTTTTACTTTCATAATGCATTATTACCGTGTATTTTTTATCACTTAATTTTTAATTGTTTTATGCTGCTATGTCAGTGAAACACTGCTCATATGTCCCGATGTAGCATTTTACCTTTCTTTGCTGCAATCAAACTCCCATCTCACCCCCTCCAAAGGCATTTGAGGGGCATATAGCAAAGGACACAGAGAGAGGGAGGGAGGAAGAATTAAAGTGTGACATCAGAAGGCGGAGCAGAGCAAGCAGCAAGCAGCAGCAGGGAAAGAAGCAGTGTTTGTGGAAATGGTGTAGCCGGGTATTAATAACATTTGACAGCAGGAGGGAGGGAAAGCCAAGGTAAAAGATGTATGTCCTATGACATTTTAGAACGACATATCTAATATCATTCTAATAGAGGGAAATAACGTTAAACAGGTCAGTGTAGATCCAGCCTAGGAAGATGTCTTATTCTGAGTCAGCACATTGCTCTACAGTTGTACCTTGGATCCTGAACGCATTGCGAATCGAACGTTTTGGCTTCCAAACGCCACAAACCCGGAAGTGAGTGTTCCAGTTTGCGAACATTCTTTGGAACCCAAATGTCTGACAAGGCTTCCAAGGCTTCCAATTGGCTGCAGAAGCCAATCTGAAGCCGCGCCTTGGTTTCCGAATGTTTTGGAAGTCAAACAGACTTCCAGAACGGATTCCGTTTCAACTTCCAAGGTACCACTGTATCTTGCTTGGTACTATCTACACCAACTGGCATATATATGCATGTGTGTGTGCACGCGCGCGTTCCACTTACCTGATCTCCCTCTGCTTGAGTCAGTCCTGCACACTGCTGAAGTGGTAGTCCTGACCCTGCCAGGTTCTCCCTTTTCAACCTGGTCTGCAGTGGCAACTCAGGTGAGCAGCACAATCCCATTGTGCCATCAGCTCCAGTTTTAAAAAATAAATAACTCATGCCAAGCACACATGAAAATGCAAAATGTACTTACTTACTTATTTATTTATACTGGGCACCACAGGTAAGGATAGGGGAGGTGAAAGGGATTTTACCCCATTTTCAATCTGGGAGGTTCAGCACACTGTGCATCTGACTGCCACTGGCCACATCAGAGCATATGCAGGAGCTGAGATGTGGCTCGCTATTTCATAGCATGATGCTTCATTAGGGTGCTCATGTCGCGCAGATTTTTGCCGACACCATTCTGTCCTCCGACAGACACTTCCTCCAAAAATAATAAGCTTACTACTAATGGGTATGACCACAACAGCAGCAGCAACATCTGGTCCAAAATGAGACTACTCTGTCATCTTGTTCTTAAATTAAGCCTGGTGTTATTTTTGTCTGAGAATCCTCTTAATGAGGCATGCTTGCCCAGTAACATTAGTGAATCACTTCTTGGATCCTTTCGTCAATTGTTGAATAATTTATTCATCAATACCTTTAACCATTATTTTTGCTGTTATTTATTAAAGTAGTCAGATGTCAACATTTATCAGCTCATTTGGGGGTTTCCCCCCCCTTCTGTCAGGTATTGATTAATTCTGTCTCTGTGTGTGCATGTTTCTATTATATATATATTCCACATCACATGACTATCTCCAGAGATATAAAAAAATGAATTGGCCGAAACCTGCTAATATTTCAGGTACTGCAAGCATAGCAACAGTACATTAGGCGGCATGCTTTAGCATCTGACAGGTCAAGATGCAACTGTGTGCCATTTCATTACCAGCTGTTACAGCACATTGATATGAAATGTGCTGTCATTCAGAGTGTGCCTGATGACTGAGCTTTTAACACAGCAGAAACATATGCAGCCTTGCACAATGGTTTCACTGAGGCAGGAAGTACTTTTTTAATATAAAAATAACCAGTTCACATACATATTATGCCCAGGTGTTTTGCATATGGATCAAGTTAGGAATTAGGTATTAGAAAATGGCTTTGCATCATGATCCGGCTCTGAGAGCCCCTGTGTGGCACAGCAGATAGTAGAGCGAAGTGACCTGCTCCAGGCAGCACCATGATAGATGCATACCCTCCAACGTTTTGGAAAGGCAAAGCGGGACACCAGCCCCAGCACCTTTCTGCCACGCCCGCCGCTTGTTCACCTGCCACTGCCACCTGCTCACTCATTTGCTGCCGTTCACCTACTTTCCAGATTTTTTTTGGGGGGGGGATCCTACAAGCAGGATGGAAGGCAAGTCCTCTCCCAGTGTCTCCACCCAGCCAGTAGTTTTGAATGACACACCAGCTCTCAAAAAGGAGGTCCTGTGTATTCTTCATGACTAATAGCCATTGATCATCTGATTAATCAAGAGCTTTAGGCCTTAATCTAGCTCTGCCAGTGGACAACTGTTTATGTACCATGAATGATTGGTGGTATAACAGGTGAGGATGTACATTTACGAAGACTCATCCAACAGTTCAGTGCAGCTCAGAAGAGCATCGTAATGTGCATCAAGATACACATCCAGGTGGACTTCTGTACTCAGGAGGCTAGTTCCACATTTAGATCCCAGTAACTAAATTGGGGTGTCAATTTATTCATTTGTGGGAGCTATAAGTTAAGGACATTGGGTTTATTATTTTCCAAAAAGGGTTAGGATTTGCTAATGTGCCAATGTGTACACACCAAATCAATCAGTTAATTTTTTTACCAGCTAACAATCCCGTTCTTAACTGGGCAAATTTAGGGTGGGTGTTCTTAGCTGACAACTCTTTTTTCTTTCATCTTCAAATCCTTTTTTTTAAAAAAAATGGCACGTTCAAATGTGTCTGTAGGGAAGTGAAGCTTTAACAAAAAGGGCCTTCTACCCACTGCTCATGAGGCAGAGAGATTTGTGGTAATTCTTGTCCCCTGTGATAATGAGTTATAAAACCTCGGCTATGTTGCTAAGGAAGTCCTATCTATTGCTCTCTCGAGCTTTACCCTTGAGGCTGACAGCTTCATAATTCCTGAGGAACACAGCTGTCAAGGGAGGTTGTAGACACAAAGCGAGACACTCTCTGGGGTAACTTGTACCAATTCCATAAAGGGCTTTGAAGATTAACATTGAGACCTTGGAGTTGACCTGGCAGTCTCTGAGGGGACTGTGCAAGAAAGCAGAGTGGCCAGGCAATGTATTTTCAGCAGCCAGGGTCGCTAAGGAAGCAACTAAATGACATTTGTTCCTACTGCAATTTTGTAAGGCTGGAATACTCTCCCCCTAGGTATACAGATTATTTAAAACACAGAGCAGTCCTCTTGTGCTCATAAGCATTTAGGCACACTCTTAACATGCAGCATATCTACCTTATAAATGTGCACTAGTTTTACCTCAGTTAAACTATCATGGCTTCTTCCAAAGATTCCTGTGAATGGAGTTTGTTTAGGTGCTATGGATTTTCTGTTATAGATCCCTACTCACACATACGCCTCTGGATTCTCTGATAAGGAACAAAGTCTATTAAACAAAATTACAATATAATACAGTTCAATAACTTACCAGTATGAAAATTAAGTACTCTCATTTGGGTTAGAAGCAACTTTCTTCAAGGCTGACACAAGTGTTCACAAGTATTGAATTTCAGCTCATGTATATAGAACCAATCACTCAGAATTCCAGCATTCCTACTAAAGTCTGCCATGCTTTGGTCTAACTTATGATGCAGATATTTAATAGTAAACATTTCCATGTAATGTTTAATCCTACTGCTCATTTTGTATGTATTCTAAGTCTTCTTATGTCAAACCATCTTGTCAAACTGACCTAATTTTGTATATCTTTCCCTGCCCCCCTGCTATATCACATCACCTATTTGGCAAAGACCAATTTAATCTTTGAAATCTGCTTAATAATTTCCAACAAAACCATAAAATTGGCAATCCTTCAGTGTCTACATAATTTAAAGACTACAGATCCTATGTTCCTGTGTAAATATGTGCATGCAACATTTTCCATAACTGAAGTCCTAGAGCCACATAAAACAAATCCTATTGGAAAATGCATACAGCATATAATATTTCACATCGGGTGATGGTCTTCTAGCAGTAATGCATTTCTTGGGTCCACTAAGGCAGAATTAGCAACAAGAGCCAGCTCAGGATTTTGAACCAGTCTCAGCTTTTTCTGCATTTGCTATTTTTTCTGCAGTGAATAACCTCCGCTATTTATTGGCTTCTACCACAGGACAATATTAAAAATAAACCACATTGGGTGATTTTGTGTGATAAATTGCACAGTGAAGTGATAAATGGCATTCATCATGAACCTGCCTCTGTCTACCAATCAATCTCTCTCATAATATAGCTTCGTATTCCATGAGCTGCTTCAGGCTGATGCCATCAAAAGGGGAGAGGGCATGCTTGAACAATGCTGCATTGCTTCTTCCAAAAAGCAGCATTCATCCCAAATTGCAGGGTTTTCCCAACATAATATTTAACCCCACAACAGCATGGGGTTGGAGGCTGCGACATAACTGCGAAATAGCAACTCTGCAGTCTTTCAGAACATCTATCCTCTTCTCCCTGTACGGTTCCTTTCAGACTTTACCAGAGCCTGCTACAAAATGGAAATCAAACAGGACGCTCGCGTCTCTCTGGAAAGCATCAAAGAGAAAAGGTAGAAGGGAGGACTCACAGTAACAAAGGAAGGCTTAAGGGCTGGTTTTGAACATCTCATTAGACATGAGGAGCAACCCCATCGCAGGACTACACTTCCCGTCCTTTAGGAAGCTGCACACATTCCTTTGTCCTCAGACTGTCATGCAGTGAAGAAGCCAGACTACAGTCAACACTCTATGCTGTTGTTTTCTGCAAGCAAGGTCGAGAGAGGGTGACATTACATCAAGGCAACTGTACTTCTGACATCGCAGCCGGATGCTCCCAGTACTGCACCTATCCATAAAACTGGTGTACTCTCTGAAAGGGTGAAAACTTGTGAAGATATGCTGGATCAGAGATATGCAGGAAAATACCCCCCGGAAAATGTGGTGGTTGTTCACCATGCATGTAAAAAAAGGTAAAAGGTAAATGACCCCTGGACCGTTAAGTCTGGTCAAAGGTGACTATTGGGTGCGGCGCTCATCTTGCTTTCAGGCTGAGGCAGCCAGTATTTGTCCACAGACAGCTTTCTATCACTTCTGGCACAACACAACACCATGACGGAAGCCAGAGTGCACAGAAACACTGCTTACCTTCCCGCCGCAGTGATACCTATTTATCTACTTGGACTGGTGTGCTTTCGTACTGCTAGGTTGGCAGAAGCTAGGACAGAGCTACGGGAGCACAGCACGTCGTGCGGATTCGAACAGGTTCAGTGGTATAGACCACAGCACCACCATGCATGTAGAATAAGGTTGCCATATTTCAAAAAGTACAATTCCCAACTACAACCACTTGTTGAGCTTTTTTGGGGGGAACGAACACAAATTGTTGACCTCCCCAAAAATGATTTTTCCTAACGTATGGCAAGCTATAGCGTAGAAATATTGGTTTTAAATTCCATTTAATTTATCTAGCGTGGGACATTTCCTCGTTGCTGTAGAAAGTTTCTAAAAAAGCAATACCATCCCCACCTGTAGGGTGCACAGAAATACAAAGGAAAAAGAGATGAGGAAGGAAGAACACTAGCCAATTCAATCACTGCTTCTTCATAATATGTGACACAAGAAATATAAGATTTGGTGGCTGATAGATGCTTGTGTGGGGGGGGAAGAATGATGTAAGTGCCCACTCCCCAGGCCTTTACAGTATATTGCTTTAGGTTAGTTCGGAAGAAAAGAGTTATTACACCACCTGTAATCAATTGTGCTACCATGTTTGCTATAATGACGAACTGGCTTACCCTACCTTTTGTTCACTGTAGTAATCTGTAAGACATATGTTCTGTTATTATCATTTTATGCATTGTATATTGTACTTCAGTTATGGCCCATGGCTGCTATGCACTCAACTGTCCACACGCAATCTTTAGAAAGCACATATATGTGAATGAAGTTTTGGATTTTCTTCACCAGTGCTCTTCGCACACTTGTTTAGAATGTCTGAAATTAGTCCTTCATCAGAAGGTCGCGGTTTGAATCCCCGCGATGGGGTGAGCTCCTGTTGCTCGGTCCCTGCTCCTGCCAACATAGCAGTTCGAAAGCATGTTAAAGTGCAAGTAGATAAATAAGTACCGCTCTGGCGGGAAGGTAAATGGTGTTTCCGTGCGCTGCTCTGGTTCGCCAGAAGTGGCTTAGTCATGCTGGCCACATGACCTGGAAGCTGTAGACCGGCTACCTCAGCCAATAAAGCGAGATGAGCGCCGCAACCCCAGAGTCAGTCACGACTGGACCTAATGGTCAGGGGTCCCTTTACCTTTACTTACACCTCCATATGGTGATATTCCAGATGTGAGGAAGCAGAGAACTCCATGGACTCACCTTTGGGTGTTTTGCACAGGGTATGAGAGAAGGAAGGATTTTTTTACAAGCCTCTCTTGGAGGAGTCTGGTGAGATAACTAGAGATGAGAGGTATAAATTATTCTAGAGGCTGAAAGGATATCCATGTCAATATTCATTTTAGTTAGTGATTATAATGATTTAGTTCACAGAATAATTATTATAATGATTCAATTATGTGATTTGTGGTAATTTTGTGTTAAGTAAAGCTTGCATTTTGCTATAAACAACCATTCATAATTTTTCAGCCAGAAAATAAGAGAAGTCTATAAATGATACATTGCTGGGATTTTAAAACAGGCACAAAGAGTCCAACTTCCATATTTCCGGGAGATTAAACCAGGCTAGCCATTTCCTTTGTTCCTAGTTGCTTCCCTACAGACCCCTCAAGTGCTAAGATTGGCAGAGGGACTCTATTGCTTGTTCAATCATTCTCAGAAGCGTGGAGGTGGTGGCCAGGAAGAGAGCATTCTTTGTAGCCACCCCTAAATTGCGAAATTCCCTCCCCACAGAGGTACATCTGGCATCTTCATTATATAGCTTTTGGCAAATGCTGAAGACACAGCTCCTTGCCCTGGTTTTTGACATTTGAAATGCATATTTTAAGGTATCTTATAAGATGCATGGGTGGCGCTGTGGGTTAAACCACAGAGCCTAGGACTTGCCGATCAGAAGGTCGGCGGTTTGAATCCCCACGACGGGGTGAGCTCCCGTTGCTCAGTCCCTGCTCCTGCCAGCCTAGCAGTTCGAAAGCACGTCAAAGTGCAAGTAGATAAATAGGTACCGCTCAGGCGGGAAGGTAAATGGTTTTTCCCTGTGCTGCTCTGGTTTGCCAGAAGTGGCTTAGTCATACTGGCCACATGACCCAGAAGCTGTATGCCGGCTCCCTCGGCCAGTAAAGTGAGATGAGCACCGCAACCCCAGAGTCGGTCACGACTGGACCTAATGGTCTGGGGTCCCTTTACCTTTACCTTTATAAGATGCATAAGACCCTAGGACATGAGGGTGAAGGGTGGGCAGTTAATAATAATTACTCCAGTTACTAGTCTGAGTTGTTGGGTGTGGTGTCATTTATTCATATCCTCCAACATTTATCCAATGAAAATAGAGACATCCTATTCCATGATGATGATAATGATGATGATGGTGATGATTTTCATATTTATACCCCACCCATCACTTTGCGTGGCTTCAAACATAAAATGTAATAAAACATTCAACATTTTTTAAAAAAACTTCCTTATACAGGGCTGCCTTCAGATGGGTTGGATAACTCCATACCCTCCAACATTTCTCTATTGAAAATAGGGACGTCCTAAGGAAAAGTGGGACATTCTGGGATCAAATCTGTAAAAGGCAAAAGTAATTTATGGGTAGAAAAAAACTTCACTTAAAAGTAATTGAGCAGGTCCGTCTCATGCAAGAAGTGTCAAGAGTCGAGCACCCTCAGGCTTCAAGATGCCAAAACAGGGCATGTGCAACATCAGTCCCTGCAATTGGCTGGCAGTAATAGGCCTCTGGATTGGCCAGGCTCAGTATAAATACCAGAAGCCTCACCTTCCATCTTTGGTCAACAGAGTAGTGTGTTTGGTTTGATACATCACATCATACTTCAGTTTTGCCTACTCAGGCTACTGACCAAACAAACTGAGCTAGGCAGTGTACTTGGGTCTGGATTTAGGTGTTGCAGTTGTTTGCACAAGTAAGCCTTAATAAACAACAGCTGTGTCAGTTTTAAATTCCCACTGACAAAGAAGCATCAGTATGCCACTTGGTTTTCCAACTTGCCCCACTGACAAGCTGAATGATTTTGAAGTAAATGTAATCCAAGAAAATGTTAGAAAATGCATGCAGAGGCTGCAACATCCTCCAGGAACAAATTAGTGTAAATAGTTAGGTGGCTGAAAAATACTGAAAGAACTTTCACTTACGTTTTTCTGTCAAGAAGTATAAATATATCTAGAGGCCACAGGGAGTTTTGTCATTACACTTTCTTAGAACTGTGAAGAATGCAGCAATTCCAGAACTGCAAACAAAAAATATGTGGGGAAAAATCTGTAAACTCATGAAAACTCTTGACAAATTCAGCCTTCCCTGGGTTTTCCAATCTGTTGTTTAACACACACACACCACCCAGTGACTTTTGATTTCTAATCTCATAAAATGTGGATTTGAAATGGGAAGCAAATTCAGAACAGACAGTCATATTTCTTACTACACTCACTAAAAGGGACGTTGTTGCCTTGTTAATCTCAAAGGATCGGCATAGCATTTTTATCCATTTTTATTTTTATTTGCCCAAATCCATACAGATTTAAGGTTGGGTTTGGGATTTAATTGAAGTAACCTTTTGTACAATCTAGCTTTAATGAAGTGCAATGGAGTCAAACTCCATGGGGGCTATTAATCTGAAACACTCCATTAAAGCAACTACAAGGGGAGTTTTTAATAAACAGTGTGAACTAATGCCCATGTGGAAAGGTAATTGAGAGGGAACTGGTGTCTGGGCCAGATTGTTATTAAATCCTTATCACAGGTAAAGCTCAAACCTCAAATGGCATGCTGCTATGTGATTTATGAAGCCCTTCTTCTCCCAGC
Organism: Podarcis cretensis; assembly: GCF_951804945.1. NCBI lineage: Eukaryota > Metazoa > Chordata > Lepidosauria > Squamata > Lacertidae > Podarcis > Podarcis cretensis. The sequence goes on from NC_137178.1 coordinate 54,999,433, forward strand.
TTTACAAAAAATCCGAAGTTTAATAATAATCATAAAAGATCCTGCAACTAAGCTATAAAATAGCCCAGCAATTACTTAGAATAATTTATACAGTGTAATGCACTGACCTTGCTCTGAGCATAAAATCTACAAAATAACTTCTGTAATAAAACTCAACTACTAAAAGGACTAAAGGTTTGAACTAGTTTTATTGCACGGAGCCCAAGGGAACTATAAATACACATTACACTGTAATAGAAGGGATTAAGAAAATTCATAATTTTTTAATCCTTAAAAAAACACTTTTTCTTTGAGGAGTCCGACAGAGCCCGCAAAGCCACAAGGCAAAAATGCACACTGTCATATCTGAAAAGTACCTCAGAGAAAATGCTCTGACTCTTCACACTTAGCACTTGAATATGATCAAACATCAGGGTGTTAATCTTTCACAATATCATGAAGAGGATGATCAGAACATTGTGACTACAAACTGCAGTTGGGGACTTGCATTTTCTTCAGACCACAGATTCTAAAAAATGTGAATTTTGTATCCTTGCAGAGAAAAAACTATAGATTTTTACAATGCAGAATTTTTTTTCAAGGCCATTAAACAAAGCCTAGATGTTTAAAAACAACAAGTGTTGCAATTTTTCATCAATAATATTCACTGATGAATGTATAAGCAGAGAAAGTATTTCTGGGGGTCACGGATTAGCAACTGGGGGCCCAGAGGCCAAGTCCAGACCCATAAGGGCCTGCCCTACTGATCTCCTCTCTTTTTGAGTGTACTGCGGCCACCAGAAGTAAGAAGCAAGGGGGCAGGGTGTACAAAATTGGACTGTGCCTCCCAATCCTTTGTACTGTTACATAGAACTGTGTGGGGTACAGTGTCACTTTGGACAGAAAAGCCAGGGTCCAACTCTCTTGCATGCTGTTTTTGGCCTAACTAGTCACCGATCTCCGACCTGTCAGAAGGGAGAGGATGGGTAAAAGTGGTGCTGATAATACCAAGATTGCAAGTTCAATTCCCATATGGGACAAAACTATTATAGCATGGGTGCCGGAAAGGATGGTGGGACCTCCTATCACCTGTGAAAACTAGTTACAGATAGGTAGCCGTGTTGGTCTGCCATAGTCAAAACAAAAAAAATTCCTTCCAGTAGCACCTTAAAGACCAACTAAGTTAGTTCTTGGTATGAGCTTTCGTGTGCATGCACACTTCTTCAGATACTTCTTCAGGTATCTGAAGAAGTGTGCATGCACACGAAAGCTCATACCAAGAACTAACTTAGTTGGTCTTTAAGGTGCTACTGGAAGGAATTTTTTTTGCTGTGAAAACTAGTGATGCACAAGCATGGCTGGGACTTAATTATCTAAAAGGTTCCTATATAATGTTTGTAAAAGAAAAACCTGCCCAACACCTGACAACCGTATCTAAACCTCCCAAACTCTCCCTACCCTGCTGACCCTCTTCCTAGCCAGCTAAGCCTCTCCCCAACCCTCTATCTGTTAAGTTGTGGGTGAACATATCAGATGACACAGCGATTCTTTAGACAGCTCTTGTTTATTCACAGGCCAGAACTGAACTGAACTGAAGGGTTCAGCCAACCTGCTTATATAGAGCTCAACTACAAAGCAACAGTAACAACTTTCTGTAACTATCCAATCACTGAACGTCACTTTCAATTCCTTATTTGCATATGCTGTAGATACTGTAGATAGTGAAAACTATCTACAGTATCCCCCTGCTGGCCCAGGGTGAGAACTTCAGTACATAACACTATCGTCCTCCCTAATGCTCTCCCTAATCTAACCCTCCAGCTCCAAATTTGTTCATTCCAATCCAACCTATGTGGCTCATTTGTAATCTTGCAAAGTGTCCTTGCATTAGTGTTCATCTTCGAGCCACATTCAGAGGGAACTAAAAGGTAAGACCACCCACACATTACCACGCTGATGGAGGCTGATGCTGCTACAATCAGAGACCACTTGCATAATCTAAAGGTGCCTGCAGAGCAAATTGAATCAGGCAAGCAAGCTATGCCTTACAGAAGTCAGGAAGACAAATACAAAAAGGGGAAGGGGTTACATACTAGCCAATCTGATCCAGAAAAAAATATTCTAGGTAATGGTTACAGTGTTGAACTAAGACCTGGGAGACCAGAGAGCCAGTATAGTGTAGTGGTTAAGAGCGGCAGACTCGTAATCTGTTGAACCGGGTTCGCGTCTCCGCTCCTCCACATGCAGCTGCTGGGTGACCTTGGGCTAGTCACACTTCTCTGAAGTCTCTCAGCCTCACTCACCTCACAGAGTGTTTGTTGTAGGGGAGGAAGGGAAAGGAGATTGTTAGCCGCTTTGAGACTCCTTAGGGTAGTGATAAAGCAGGATATCAAATCCGAACTCTTCTTCTACTCTTCAGGGATTGAATCCCCACTGAGCCATCAAGCTCACTGCGTCACCTTGGACCCATCATTGTCATCTATCAGCCTAACCAACCTCACAGGGTTGCAGTGGAGAGGAAATGGGAAAGAGGGGAACCATGTTTACCACCTTGAGCCCCATGGAAGAAAAAAAATAGTATATAAATGTAACAAATGAATAAAATGATGATCAAGCCCAGGTTGCATATTTAGGTGACGTTCTGGCAGGATAATGCATAATAAACACAATTGGCTTCAATCCATAGTACTTAAAATATATATCCATACAGCTGCCCAACATATTTTTAAAAAACTCAATTGCTTCCATTTCAAGATACCATGTAAAGCACGAAGTACATTATAATAATCTTATCAGGGTTCTCCTTGGTGTCTCCAGTTATGCAGATATTGGCTTCTTCCCCTCTCGTGTTTTAGAATTACAGGCTCACGCTCTGCAAATTTGTCCTTGCAGAAAACTGGTCAAATTTCAGTTTATTCATCTCTGCCTCTTGCAGTGCATTCTACTAATAATGAGGAGTTTTGTCTTGGATCCTGCTTCAAAAGTCTGCTCTACAACAAAGCTTTAAATTGAGAGAGGGAGGGAGGGAGGGAGGGAGGGAGGGAGGGAGAGAGAGAGAGAGAGAGAGAGAGAGAGAGAGAGAGAGACGGAGACCACCCAAGATATGAGATGCAATCCAGGCATTCCAGTTTTTATGGTCAAGGGTATGCAAGAATTGTGATGATAAACAGTGGTGCTCATCTGCATGTGTTCGATGTACCATAACATAAGCAATCAAAGTACCTGTTTATAGCAGTGCAAACTGGAAGCAGGCAATTGGTGCAAGACAACATGCAAAACCGAATTCCACAACCTCTGGGGATTGTTGAATGCTATAAACACAGCTTTCCTGCATGGGCTTAGAATGCCAAAAGTAACACATTAGCAGATGCCTCAAAACCCAAGGAGCAGCAACGGCCAACTGGAGTCCTCTGCTAGGGCCAAATGAGATGGGATACTCAAGGCGTCACTGGAAGTCAAAGGTGTCATTGGAAGTCACTGCCACAGTAGTTCAGCACACTCAAAGTGGGGCTGACCTTAGGTTTGACCCAGTGCAGAATGCTACAGCATGGTTGCTGACAAGAGTGAGACTGGGTCATCATATAACACCTCTGCTCAGGGTTTTACCCTGGCTGCCTATGTGTTACTGGGCCAAGTTCCAGGCCTTACAATTAGTATATTAAGTCCTTAACAGCTTGGAACCAGTTGCCTTGGAAGATCACATAACGCCATATATGCATACTCAATCTGTGAAACTGGCACTGCTACAGGTACTGCATAATACTCGTTCTGCACTTCTAAGAAATCAATCTGCTAGCGTAGCAGCATGTGCTCTTCGGAACTCCCTGCCTATTGACATCAAGCAAGCTGCCTTCATTGTACTCCTTTCAGCTTCCCTTTGCTTAGGGCAGTGATGGCCAAACTTGGCCTTCCAGCTGTTTTGGGACTACAGTGGTACCCCGCAAGACGAATGCCTCGCAAGACGAAAAACTCGCTAGACAAAAGGGTTTTCCGTTTTTCGAGGTGCTTCGCAAGACAAATTTCCCTATGGGCTTGCTTCGCAAGACGAAAACGTCTTGCGGGTTTGCTTTCTTTTTCTTAAAGCCGTTAATACCCGGGGAATCCGCGCTCCGCAAGACGAAAAAATCGCAAGACGAAGCAACTCGCAGAACGAATTAATTTCGTCTTGCAAGGCACCACTGTATAACTCCCATCATCCCTAGCTAACAGGACCAGTGGTCAGGGATGATGGGAATTGTAGTCCCAAAACAGCTGGAGGGCCAAGTTTGGCCATCACTGGCTTGGGGAATCCTATCCAGATATGTAGAATGCTGACATGTGTTTTCACTTTTTTACTCGCTGTTGTTTTCTAGTTATTTTTGGATGTTTTAAAAAACCTATTTTTTTACTAATAGTTTTAGTGTTTAGGCTTTGTTTGTTTTTTATAAACCGCTTAAGAGGTTTTATTACATTCAAGTGGCATATAAATGTTAAGAAACAAATGAACAAACAAAAGGGGATGTCCCTCTCTTTTTTCCTACTCTTAATAGCTGCTGTGTGGGGAGGGTGATCGGGACTGGGACTGTGGCACACAGGGCACAGGTTAACTCTTCCCACTGTCACAGTCCCAATGGAAATCCCCCTCCCCTCCAGCTGCTATTTGCCACTGTTGGGAAGCTTTCACTGTAGCCAATAGGAGCTTCTCTCTCAAAGCAAATGGCAGCTTAGTGGGGGCAATTTTCATTTGGACCACAGCATGGAAGAAAGGGGCTGATCTCTCTTCCCCGTGAATCACAGTACAATCTTGATGGGGGCTCACAGCAGCTGTTTAGGTTTAAAAAGAGATCGGCACATTTATATTAGTTTGGCCCTCCATACCTTCTGGAATAATCTGGGTTTGTAAAGTGTTAAAAGAGACATTTGGGACTAGAAATTCCTATTTTAGATTTCTGAATATGCTAGAAGTCTTTGGACAAGCCATTAGTTCTCAGCTTCAGCCCCTTCAACCCACCCTCTCCACTCCCACCCCCCAAGAAAAACCATACAGGTAAGCAACCACAACAACAAAATTATATTTATTCACTGCTAGGGAAAGGCTCTGAAGTTACTCACTCAATCTGCTACAAAACATACGCATCTGAAAAGCCATGCCGTAGATGAAGAGGTTTAATTTGCCAACATTGCCCACAATGTCACATTGTAATGTTTCCTATAAGATCTCATAGTTGCCAATCCTATCTGTGACACAAGAACCACTTTGTCAATGGCATCGGGGTGGAAGTTGTTTGTTGTGATGCTCCACAGTAATATCAGAACAGGTCAACTAATGGGATCAGTGCAGGAAGGACAGAGAGAATAAGAACATTGCAAACGTGAGGGCCGTCGAGTCGAAAAGAAGCCAGGAAGAAAGTTCAATAACACTGCAAGTCATAATGATCACCCCTTTGCTCCTCTGCAATATAGAGGTGGCAATAATGCCAGCTCATTATTACTGTGCCTGGTGGATATATAAGTATTTGGATTGTGCTTTTGATTTTCCTTATTGTAAACCATCTTGAGATCTGTGGATTTCATTTCATTTTACTTTTAATTTGCATCCCACCTTCCTATATTACTATACACAAGACGATTTACAAGCTAAAGAAACAACAACATATACAACAAAGATCACACACTTTGTAACAATCTGATACCAGTACAAAAAGTCATAATAAAAATATAACTTAAAAAATAAACAGCTTATATCAAATAAAGTAATCCATTAGAATAGTACACAATAAAATTAACTCTAAAAGGATAAGCAAATAATTAAACAGAAAGCTGTTAATTTATAGGCTGCTTACTATAATTAAACTAAATAAATAAATATTTGGGCAACTGATGCTGAGGTCCTACATACACAGCTACCTGGGAGTGGCCTGTTTTCAGTGAGATTTACTTCTGAGTAACCATGCATAGGATTATACAGTAAGATTGTGTATGTGGATAAAAATGCAGTATAAGGATTCTTCTTTGGCGATCACTCATAGCCAAGTAAGATTGTCTTCCATAAACGCGGTTTTAACAATTTTCATAAGTGACTGTGGAGTTGAATTCTGGATCCACACGTTCTTCCACGGTGGGGACATTGGTTTCCGGGTGGGAGTTGATCACGGTGTGGATTTGCCAAGTGTGCCTTCCTCTTCACATGTTTCTTCCTTGCATCCTGAGTTTGGGTGTCTTCAAAGCCCATGACACCTTTGGTAAAGGCTGTTCTCCAGTTGGAGCGCTCACAGGCAAGTGTTTTCCAATTGTTGGTGTTGAGACAACATTTTTTTAAAATTTGCCTTGAGACAGTCTTTAAACCTCTTTTGTTGACCACCATCATTAACGCTTTCCATTTTTAAGTTTGGAACAGAGTAGTTGCTTTGTATAAGGATTAGGATAATGGTGGTGGAAATTTTTTTAAGTAGCAGAGTCATGAGTTTTCCATCAGGATTGTGCTGTTCTCAACTTCTCATGCTGAAGGTCAACAGATACTTCCTAGCCATTGCTATTTAGCAAAACTTCTTATAAAGTATTCTAGCTGATCCAATCATTCGAATTAACTATTGTAATACAGTTCTTGCATACCGTGGCCAATACATAAAGGGAAATTATGGACACTCACACTCAGCCATTGACATTTGCCTTTATGGAAGTGTGTGAAGACCCATCCTAGCATTGTATTTAGAAATGAATTTTATGAGCCCTATACTGAAAACCCAAACACTGATGTGTCTTATGTTTTTAGCTGCTCTCCTAAAAATAGAAGTGAGTGAACCAAAAGCTTTGCTTGCTCTCCAAAGACAACATGAGCTCCACGTGAAGCCACCAAGACGAGTCTTGAAATCACATCAGCAGCACTGCTAGCATACTTGCTGCATTCATGAACTACTAACAGGATAATAATGAAGATGAAAAATTACTTGAAGAGGGCAAAGGCTTCTTCCGGAAGCATCTGAGAGTCAACTTTTTTTCAGGCTGGGGTCATGAGCACAGTGCTTGCAGGCACCAGTGTGTCTGCCAATAGTTCCTATGGCACCCACAAAAGTTCTCAGTAAATATTCCATCAAAAATCCAAACAGAGGACAGACTTTACCCTTCCTGCTGATTTCCTTTTTGCACAGACTTGGCCTCTCTTACACTGAACACGTGCTCTTTAAGCATGACCACATTTCATTGGATGCCAGGACTGAGCACCCACCTTTCCCTCCATTCTTCAAAGGGGAGAGGTACAAAGACATTTTGTTTGTGAGCAAGGACGGAGACAGCCAGTATAGGTATCTTCTTCCATTGACAGGGAAGATGTCTCCACCTTTTGTTGTTGTTGTTCCTGTCTCTTTCTGCTCTTTTTAGATGTGACAACCATTTTGTGTTTTGCCACAGCAGCCATTCTGTGACTGACGCACACCAACACTTCCTCAAAATTCCAGATATGCGCGCTGGCCAAAATGGTTGTCATTCCTTGGAATAGAGAGTGCGAGAAGTGAGCGATAGGGTGGCAAAAGCAAAGGCATCACTTTGTAACGACACAAGTTGTCAAGTTGTGTGAAGTTGTATGAAGAAAATGAATCCTGCCCCTTCGTGGAATGTAGTCAGTACTTGATACTGCTCCTTATAGCCCAGAACTTAATGCAAATCTGACGAGGGCTTATGTTGCAATTATCTGTCACCCTCACATATATTTTATTTGGCTTCACAGTGTTTTGGCACTGCCTGGAAACTGCAATTTCTCTTTTCCAGAAAATGGTCTCAAAGTACATGATGTAACTGAGATCAAAAAAAGGAAATCTGGTCCTGAGTACTGCTTGGATGAGGTAGACCACCTAGGAACCACATGCAAGACAGGTTAACAAATATACATCTGCCTTAATTTGCATCATCCCACCTGAGCTGAGCTTGGGTTCATATGCCTGGTTTTATGATCCCTCCTTTTCCTTTCTTTTCCTTTCCTTTCCTTTCCTTTCCTTTCCTTTCCCTTATATTTTCTTTTGCTAGCCCCCTAACTGCTGCATCTCCCTGACTATATAAATGACTGTATGAGTCCTTTAAAAAATATTGCCAAGCATCTAAATATATATGTGGTTTAAACTGATCCGATTTTAATCTCTCTCCAGATTTCATATTTTTAATTGTGATGGGAAACGTAGCATTTCAGAGTTAAAACTATGTTAATTTTTGGAAAAATAAAGTGCTTTTTCCTCTAAGGGAAAGGTTTGCAGCAGACTCCGTCCAACAAATTTATAAGGTATTTTGACTCAGGCTGTTCTATAAGTACGTTTGTCCCTTTGCCCCTCCTTTCCTATAAGATTCACATATAAGATTACCTACGTTTTCCATTTAAACCTAGCTGCCAAGCCGCTCTCAAGACAAATGATTGGAAAAATTAAGCCTCCGTCCTACAAGAGAAATCCCATTGGTCTTTTACTGATGGGAACTTGGCCTCTCTGAAATTGTTAAGACAAAGTATGAAAATAGCATATTTCATTTCTTGGCAACCTGTAAAATTATTACTTTCATCCGTTTGCAGAACTAAATGATGATCTTATCTCAGGCAGATGACCCGGCTGAACTCTGGCTGGCTTAGGAGATTCATTATCCACCCGCTACTTGCAGAAAATGAGTGATGGACAAGGCTTCCAATTCTGCACTGTCATGTGAAGGGGTGAGATCTAGGTGGATAAATCTTGACAAAAGATTTCAGTGGCGTAGCGTGGGTTATCAGCACCCGGGGCAAGGCAAGTAATTTGCGCCCCCTAACCCATGGATTTGCGCCCCCTAACCCGTGGATTTGCGCCCCCTAACCCGTGGATTTCCCTAACCCCCAGATGTTGCGCCCGGTGCGGCCGGCCCCCCCTGCACCCCCCACGCTACGCCACTGAAAGATTTCATTGACCCAACAATATATTTTCTACGGCATAGCTGCAGAAATGTTTAACGCCTCAGAAGATGTGCCGGCCAGAGGTGCAGTTTCCCGACACAATGTACAATCAAGACAGTGAATGCAATGAAAAGAATGACATATCTTTACTGCCCTCTTCAGGTCCTGTTGTCTACTGTGCCTCTGCAGAAAATCAATGATTTCCACGGAGAATGGTGAAGCAAATATTAGGAGGAAACTTTGCCGGCTTGTAGTTTATGCATGCAACAGAATCAAGTAGTACATGTTTTGTTTTGTTTTTCCTAGAGCAAGGGTAGCTAAGCTGCTGCTCTCCAGATACTGTTCGACTTCAGCTCCCATCAGTGTCAGTCAGCATGCCCAATGGTCAGGGTAAATGGAAGTGATTAGCTAGAAACCCCGAACAAGGCGGGCCCAAGACATATTGTTGCCTGAGGCAGAAAACAAACTTCTCCCTCCTCCACACACACAAAGTCACATTGAAGGCAACCAGGCCAGCAGTTAAACCTTACTTCAACACTGGCAACAAGTTCACTTAGGGGGTGTAGGACAGGCAGATTTGTCCCTGCCTGCCCCCCGCCCCCCGCCCAGCAACTGCAGTGAACTGATCTGGACAGCACCAGGTTAGCCACCCCTGTCCTAGGTTATAGCACTTTGGGAAGCAGGTTAGGGAACTCGTGCTTGAATGTTCACATATTATTATTATTTTAAATCCCTGGATATAAGGAGATAGGCCCTCTCCCTAATGTTTTGGCTGCAAGGTGGGAAGATACTATGGAGTGCAAAGAAGATCCTGAAGACAAGAAGCGTATCCTGAAGATAAGCTTTCCCAATCTATCCAGACATCTCAATATTTCACATTCACGCTTCAGTCCTACATACATCTGCTTATATATGAAGATTCTGTGCTGGTGAAATGCTTGCCATCTATAGCTGCATGGCCTAAATTTGCCTGGAGAAGCTTTTCCCAGCTGAAAGATGCAGTGATGAGAAGCTTTCTGCAGTTGCTAAAGATGCAGCAACCATGGCAGAAATGATATCGACCACAGGCACTGATCAGTAACACAGGTGCCTTAAGAGGTGGTATATATATACAGTGGTACCTCAGGTTACATATGCTTCAGATTACAGATGCTTCAGGTTACAGACTCCACTAACCCAGAAATAGTACCTCGGGTTAAGAACTTTGCTTCAGGATGAGAACAGAAATTGTGCTCCGGCAGCACGGCAGCAGCAGGAGGCCCCATTAACTAAAGTGGTACCTCAGGTTAAGAACAGTTTCAGGTTAAGAATGGACCTCTGGAACAAATTAAGTACTTAACCCAAGGTACCACCGTGTGTGTGTGTGTGTGTGTGTGTGTGTATCTCACCAGGAACTTCAAATAAGTGAGACAATCAGAGGGGAAACAGAAGGTACCTGGGAGCAATAAATTCAATCTAGGGTAACAGAAAAGAATGACATGCTGAGAAAAGGGTAGGAATAGAGAGAAAGGCTTAAACAATCACTGGAAAGATGGAGAAAACCCCACCTATACACAGGATCATAGTCTTTCCCCTCATATTCAAACCTTCTTATAGATGCAGATTTATCTTTTGTTCATTCACCATTCAAATTTTGAAGGATCTCTGGGCAATTGGGGGCTCTAGAACTCCCAACTTAACTACCTGTTCCTACCTGGGTAGGAAACTGCAGTGAGAGGAGGGAACAGTGAACTGCAGACACAGTTCCCAGCATCTCCATTTGAGATAATATGTATTACCTTGGCAACAGCAAAGACTTTCCCCTCCCCTTCTTTTCCCCGTTGCCTCAAACTCATCCATCCATCTTTCCCTCCCTCCCTCCGCTAGCAGAATATACCAAGTGGTTTAGGATCAAGCAGCTTCACCCCTTTGCTGATAAACTACTTGGTGCCTTCTGCCTGAATCCCGATAGCATATTTCTTGACTGGTTGGAACAGAGATGACAGTAGCATTGAAACCGCATTATCATCCCCATGTTAGATAGAAGGCTGACAAATATTGGCTTAACAGGGACTTGCAATAGGGACTTCCAAGCTCAAAGCTCACTTTGTTAACCACTAAAACTGCAAACACTAAAATCTTTTAAAATGAAGCGGTCCAAGGTGGGGGCACCATTCCCATCTGCCACTTGTGTGTGTTGTGTTGTGTTTTTTGTCAGGGAGAAACCTGATACATGGGCAGCACAGAAATCTAGGGGAAAGAGGAAGGGCACACAAACCAACTATCAGATACCAGCCATCTCAGACCCTACAACCAGTGGGTGAGGCCTTCTTGGTGGTGCCATCACCGAGGAACTGAGCCTTGACAGGGCCTTCTCAGTGGTGGTTCCTCAGCTGTGGAATGCCCTCCCTAGTGAGATGCACCTGTCTCCGTCATTCTTAAATATCAGGAGGATTTTGAAAACAGTCCTGCTTCCCCAGGCATCTGGCAACCAAAGAATACAGTTCCTGGTAACCCTGAGATCAAGGGTTAGAAGAATGTTTTTAACTGTAGCTGCTTTTAGGGGCTTTTTAACTGTAATTGGATTCCGACTGCTTTAACTGTTTGATAATGTTTTCACTTTGTTTCTGTTTTCATCTCTTTGCCACCTAGGGCTCCTTTGGGGGGATAGGCAGGATGTAAATCTGACAAATAAATAAAAAATAAACAAGCTTGCGGGATTCAGGGCATTTCCACAGGGGAGTGTATTGGGGACTTGGCGATGTTCACGCCTGCATGTTCTGTGCAGCATCCACATAACATTGCCCTCATCAAAATGCCATACCATATTATTTACCTATTATTTTCCATTTCTGTGGGAAATCCAATAAATCAAACAAACATGGAAATGGGAATTCAGGATTAAATGGGAAAGGGGTGTGGGATGGTGTTTCAAAGGGGGAAAGCTTGCATGCAGGAGTGTCACCAAGTTCACAATGAAGCTCCCATGAGAAAGCACCCTCAGGGAGAAAGAAGAAAAGTCATAAAGTGTACACAAGTCATAAACGCTAAGGAGCTTTCAGCAGAAGAGGTCCATCAGCTTGCTAACATCCTCTTCCTGCTTAAAAGAGGTGCTAGGAGGCTGGAGCCAAAGATGGGGAAACTCAAAGGGCACAAGGTGAGCCTGTGGTCCATCGCAGGGTGAAGAAAACAATCTTAAAGGTGAAACGTGCCAAGAAATGTGTGCAAACATGGCAGCATGTGTGCACTGAACTCGGGCAGACTGAGTACGTAGGAAAAGTATCATGAGAAGCTGCCTTCTATCTGTAGCTGTCAGACTGGATGGGTTCCACTTTCGAAAACCTGCTGGGCAATTCAGGTTTACAGCAAAATCCCATTTCCCCTTGTTTCATATTCTAATCCTTTAGCAGGTTTTAAGTCTGCACTCCAGCTCCTAATCATGGAAATATAAATTAACATTTCAGAAGCATGTTAATATCAGTCAGTTCACAAAAATCCGGTAATCTATTGTGTCCCCATCTTCCACTAATATTCTATTTCTATTCAAAAAGCCCAGCTGAGTATATTTTGCAAGATTTATTCCTCCGTATAAAAATTTTGACTCCAGCCTCATAGAACTAAACTACGTCCCTTGACATCAAACTTAAATGTTAATGTATATTTTATTATAATATACTGGAATGAGATTTTAATTTCACTGCAGCATTGCCATCTAGCCACTCGTTGCTATTTTTTCCCTTTCTTCCTGTCTCCATCGTTCTCCTTTAATACAGAAATAGACACAATAAACACAATACTCTGCATTTTATATCCCGCTTTTTGAGTGTTCCCAAACCACTTCACTTATACTCACACAGCAGCAATCAAAAGGAGGCCTTTTTCAGGGAGAAAGATTTGGAGTGCACCTAACCCTTTCTCTATCACTGCTTTTCCATTGCAACTACATCGCCACCACCTGCTTTCCAGTGGTCCACACATTTGTGTCTGGAACACAGAGCCAGTGTGCTATAGCGGTTAGAGTGCCAGACTATGACCTGGGAGACGAGGGTTCAAATCCCCACTCGGCACACTGAGTGACCTTGGGCCAATCACCAGCTCTCTTTTTACCTCTCCACCAAACCCGCCTCACCAGGTTGTTGCGGGGATAATATGAAGAGGGACAAATCCATGCACTCAAAAGATGGGTTTTAATTGTAATAATAAAATAAATTAAATAAATAAATAAATAGTCAATGAGAAACATGTCTGGAATCTCACTGCGGGAAATGCAACTGGGATTGAAACAGAGAATACCAAGTATGATCAGGGCACCCCCAATCTCAATTACCACCGTTATATGTATGCAATTGTGCATTTTGTATGTTATTTTCACTAATTTATGCATCTTAATGTAAAGTTTACCTCAGCATGTGAATTTTTGCACACACTGGCTGGAGAACTGCATTGCAAAATTCAGAGAAGTGCAAATTTCAAAAGGATGGCTACATTTTGGTTCACGTATTGTTTTGGAAAGTACATCAATCGGTAGAGCATGAGACTCTTATTCTCAAGGTTGTGGGTTCGAGCCCCACGTTGGGCAAAAAGATTCCTGCATTGCAGGGGGTTGGACAAGGTGACTAGAAAATTCTATGATTCTGTGAATAAGAGAGGTTCACCTTTAAATGTGAACTGAATCAAATTTCTCCCCATCCTTAGTTCCTCACTGTGTGTTTGGTGCTAGCCTGCCTCCAGATTGTCACTACTTTGCAGGCGGGAGTCAAGCTCGTACCACAAATTTAGATGAACACAATTAAAGTGAATTACAGCACTCTGTCACCCTAGCAAAACAATCTACATTTTTTAAAAAAGAAACTGACCTATTGCTGTAAGGAAAGTGATATGGTGAGCACTGAAAACTGTGGGATAAAGGTAAAGGTAAGGGTACCCCTGCCCGTACGGGCCAGTCTTGACAGACTCTGGGGTTGTGCGCCCATCTCACTTAAGAGGCCAGGGGCCAGCGCTGTCCGGAGACACTTCCGGGTCACGTGGCCAGCGTGACATCGCTGCTCTGGCGAGCCAGAGCCGCACACGGAAACACCGTTTACCTTCCCGCTGGTAAGCGGTCCCTATTTATCTACTTGCACCCGGAGGTGCTTTCGAACTGCTAGGTTGGCAGGCGCTGGGACCGAGCAGCAGGAGCGCACCCCGCCGCAGGGATTCGAACCGCCGACCTTTCGATCGGCAAGCCCTAGGCGCTGAGGCTTTAACCCACAGCGCCACCTGCGTCCCTTAAAAAAACTGTGGGATGAGTGAATGATTAATGGGGAATCATCCCACAAGCACATCAGGATGATGTGTATTTTGTGTTTTGCATATTGTAATTTTATGTTGTGAACCGCCCTGAGACCTATGGGTATGGGGTGCTATACAAATTTAATTAATAATAATAATAATTTTTTTATTATATATCAATTCCACAAATAAATCAGAACAAATCCTCAGGAAAGACCATGCATAGTCTAACCTCCACATAAGCCTTGTAGAAGCAAATGAGGATAAATGCTCAAAAGAACATAATCTAGTCCAGCAAAGGTAATGTCAGGTGTGGACCCAAGAGCTAGACGCAGCAACAGAAAACACCAGCACAGCACCCTAGGGCACGTGCAAAGCCACTCCAGGAGGGAATTTATGCATAGAAGCTTGCTTCTGGAGAGGGGTTTCCTTTGATGGATTATAGCACTAAAATTCAATCCTGCACTCAGTCCAATCAAATCCAGTCAAATCAATAGCCTTAAGCACATGTACCCAACAGACACAAATTACATTCGAGGTCAATGTGCAGGGCCAATTCACAGAAGTTTTGCTCCCCAGAGCCCCGTAACTGACAGAACAGCCTGCTTTTATCACTCCCCTATAGCCCCATATGTGATAAAACATTATAGCCCCAAAAGCGACAGAACTGCCTACTTTTATGAATATTTTATAGCTACAGATAGAACACATCTTTCACGCTTTTCTGAGTCCTTTTTTTAAAAAAAAAAAAATACCATCAAGCAGAAACAAATGCCAACAGTGCTTTGTTTCATTCAGACAGGCAATAACAAGAGTGTTTGATTTCTTTCCAAATTCCCCCTAATGAATTGACTAAAATGTGTAAAAGCAGGCTCTGTTCTTCCTGTTCCTCTCGAGCTGTCCCAGTTTCCTGATTTCAATGGGTCCCCTAATTACCCAGCTTTGAACGTTGTTTATTGTTTTTACCCTTTCTTCTTGCCCCCCAATTTGAATGATTAGTTAAACAGACTCCCAGACGGGCATGGCTTTTTGACCCAACGAGGCTTGCCTTGGTTTGGCTGATTTATATACAAGCTCATAGAAAAAGAGGAGGAAAGACTCGTGCAAGCCATACTGAAAGAAAAGGATGGTGGACTGAGCCTAACAGTACTTACAGAATCAATTCCTGTAACAACTTCTCTAGCGATACAAGATGGGGCTAAAAAGTCAATGTTTAGAAAGGAGTTCCTTCTCCTCTGGAAATAGGAATAGATTATACCCACTGAAAGGGATCAATCTGCGCTAAAGAAGAACTACTTCTTAGAAAGGGGATCTGTAGTCCTAAAGGCTGTTCGACTACGTATCCCATTATCCCCAATGAGGAACTTTTCAAGAAGGTCTGAAGTCAACAGCATGCCTCTGTTGTTCATGCTCAGCATCCAATCGTCAGAAGGGTATTTCTTCTACCCATTTAGCTGCTTTGGTTAAATCCACCTGCCTTCCCTAGTACATGCTAAGCCAAGTCTCAATATCTTCCAAAGAAGCCATGCTGCTCATTCAATGACCAGAGGACTGTCGCTTGGTTCAAGAGAGAAGAAGGCATTCTCCGTTGTAGAACCTGCCCTTTGGAATGTGCTTCCCTGGGTAGTTCAAGAGGCAGAGACAATATCCAGTTTTTAACACCTCTTAAAGACCTGGAGACTTTTCTGGACTCTTGATTCCTCATTCTTCTTGTTGTTGTTTTGGTCCCTGCTCTGTTTTATCTACACAGCATATATTTTATGTTATTTAGTTGTTCTTTCCAGAAAATCACATTGGGTTTGTTTTCCTTAGGCTTAGTTGTGTTGCCTTGTTCTCATTGGAGCGCCTTTACACAACATCCAAGGGTGCCTTTCAGAAAAGGACTTTATAAATAATACAGATGATCAGCTAATGGAAGGATTTGATAGCTGTCTTATGACATGACCTTTATCTCCACTCTTGATCTATCACTCAGGAAGCAAAAGGTCATTGCAGGATACAGCCGTAATAAATTCTCATTCTCTCTCTCTCTCCACCACCAGCAATCCCATGATAGTTAAACTCTTAGGCAGTTAGAGATTGACATAAATGGGGTCATTGCTGGGCTTTACCATTTTTATTCATTTCTTTTCTCATCACAAGTAAAAAGTGCCAAATGTCAACGCATACATCCTCTTCATCCATCCAACATCCTTCCCTTTCCATTTGTGTAATCGAACTGACACGTATAAAAGGCCGTCCAAAAGAATGTACCCATAAGGTTTGCCATTTCTCATTTGTTTTCCTTACTTACGAGTCCTATGCGGTGGACAAGTGGAGAAATTGAAAAGGTGAGTAGACTGAGTGACAACAGCCATAAAGGAGAGGTATGCTGGCTGTGGGCACTGCTATCAATTGAATGGTCACCTTTCCTATAGAATAGGCACCTGGTGCTTTCAAAGCCAAAAGGCTGGTCAGTATATAAGACAATAGTCATTGTCTTTATGGAGCAGGTCAAGAGCCCATCTAGTCCAACTTTCCATTTCCAAGAGCAACCAGCCGGGTGCCTCTAGAGTAGCCAGCATGGTGCCCTCCAGAGGTTTTGGACTACAATTCCCATCATTCCTGACCATTGGCCATGCTGTCTGGGGCTGACAGCAGTTGCAGTCCACAACATTTGCAGAGCATCACATTTGCGATCCCTGCCCCACAGCCAGGAAATGAAGGTACTGTTCACCCCCAATTTAGTGTTCAACACTGAACCAAACACGAATGGGCCCAAGGTAAGCCACTTTTCTAAGCTAGTCCCTGTATTTGCAAGACGAGGGTGATTATAAGCATGGCCTGCCTTACAATGCAATTGTAAGCATCACTGGTATGATCTTTACTTCTTTTTTGTGTGGTACCTGGTTATAAGAAAGTGCATTTTTATTTTGTAGGAATTACCCAGTTCCATGGAAGCAGAATACTCAAACCAGCTGCTTGTTCGCAGTGCAATCCTACACATGTGTACCTCCAAAGTAAAAACCTCTATATTTCTTTGTTGGTTTCACCCTCTAATGGTGAACTCAGCTGATGAGTGCTAACAGGGTGGTAGCCAAAACAGGCCACTGAGAAACAAGGAGGAGATATCAGCACAATGGGGAAATCTTGTTTTGAAGAAGTAGCAAAAACCTTTAGACTCCCCCTCCCACAAAAAAGAAGAAACAGCCCAATGAGGAATGAGCTTTCTCAGCGGCCACAAAATGCTTAGTTGGGCGTGGTGTGGAATGGAGTGTTCTCAAAAAGAGCACAGCTGGCTGCTACATTGAACAAGAACACACCACACTGCAATAGTCCTTATTTGTTGCTGCTGTTGATAATGATATTATTATTACTGTTAAGCACCCAGAGAATATGGGTGTTTTACGAATGATAATGGGAAAAATAACCCAGAGTTGCAAAACTGCATTATAAGGAATAAACATAGGAAAGGAAATTTTGGATATTAGAAAGTGTCACATATAGAGCTTCAGGCAGGCCTCAGTGCGGAAAGTGAATCGATTCAAGCCTAGACTTGTCTTAACTTAGGTGTGCACATTGGAAACTACATACAAATGTTGGAGACGGCTGATTTGGACACTTGTCCTTTTTGCAATCCTACGGTCTAAACCAGAGACTGTTCAACAGACCAGAAAAAATGCAAGCTTCAGGACTAAGAAGCCATATCAACTGTGATGCTTTTGACAACTGCGACAAGTGAGAAACCTATGCTAATGAAATATTCAACAGGAACAGGGATGTCCCATTAGCCAAGCCATCACAGAATGACAGCAAACGTGTATTCAAGTGAAGGGACCTCTATTCTTGAATGGGCAGACATCATTGAACAAGTATACTTCAGGGGGTATTCACATTTTTATATCTTGACAATATTCCAAATGAGTTTTATTAGCCCTGTTCACTTAATTACGTCTTGTCTAAATTATTGCTTAAATTTTTTATCGCACCAGACTGTTCAAAGAACTCGTTCATGCGGGACTAAGGGCATAATGCTTTACAACTTCTTGGAGACATGAGAGGAGAGAGATAGGGTTCCTTATGGACCTTAGTGGGGATTCCAGTGGGTATAAGTGCAAGCAAGTGTTGTCAATTCTGCATTCACCTTTTCAGTGCAGGGCAGGTGCAGTATTGCCTGGCATTGCTACAGGTGCCAAGAGCAGATAAACTATAATGACAAGCAAGGGCTTCTCTTTAGGAGAGTTGCATTAACGGGCACACCTGCTCACCTGCTTTTGTGATGCACACCTGCTTTTGTGATGGAGTTGTGCTTTTATTGCACCTTTATCAATCTGATGAGGATGTAGACTACCTATTCTGAATCAAGAAGCAGTATCAGATAGATAGATAGATAGATAGATAGATAGATAGATAGATATGCTTAAAATTGTATGGAAATGGTATGGGAGTTAATTCTGTGTACAGTCATACCTTGGAAGTTGAACGAAATCCATTCCGGAAGTCTGTTCAACTTCCAAAACATTTGGAAACCAAAGTACGGCTTCTGATTGGCTACTGGAAGCTCCTGCAGCCAATTGGAAGCCGCAGAAGCCCAGTTCGACTTCCAAAAATAGTCCACAAACCAGAAGAGTCACTTCCGGGTTTGCAACATTTAGGAGCCAAAACTTTTGGGAACTAAGCCATTCCAAAACCAAGGTACGACTGTATTTCTTAAGAATTTCATTGGGTAGAACTTCAGAGGATGTCAACACTGTCTTAGTGCTTGCAAGCCTTGCATTGGATATCAGGTTGCTGCTCCCACCATGCCTTACCCTTTTGATCTGTTGCCAGAGCTACAGGACAGAAAGCCGGGGGGGAGGGATGCCAACAAAGCCTGTTATTTCACCTCCTGTTAGTACACAATCTGTCTTAATGCACATGTGCAACTGAGGCATCGCTTTAGAGTGGCAGCTGCACTATGGATGTGGTGTGCATGCATGTGCTGCCAATGCTGTGCTTTATGAATGCTTATGCACAGCACTGCCACACGAGGGTATTCCCATTCAGGTGTGCAATCCAATTGGAGCCATTTGGCAAGGTTCATTCAGCCAAACTGGATGTGTGTGCTGTCTACTGCTGTGCCGATACATCAAACAGCCAACAGAGGAGCCCTAGTCTCTACATTTCTATGAAGTGGTCACCTCCCATGTCAACCGCTTCATGCATTCACTAATGTCACCATATGTTGCCTATTTAATGAACATTCATTCCAACTTGCTTGGGGGAGGTTAGCTAATGGTGCATCAAAACAAATGCTGTCCCAAACTTTCAAGGGCACTTTCCGCATTTCAAGAAGTCCAATCTTTTGGGGAAGTGGGTTTGTTGCACAAGACCTCCAAATCAACTTTAATTGCTCAACCTCAACCTGATGGTATGTGATTGAAACCCATGCGAAAAAGTGACAGACTGGAAGTCCCAGCACTCTTCCACTCTACAGTGAGATACAGTGGTAACTTGGGTTACATACGCTTCAGGTTACAGACTCCGCTAACCCAGAAATAATAACTCTGGTTAAGAACTTTGCTTCAGGATGAGAACAGAAATCGTGCAACGTTGGCACAGCAGCAGCAGCAGGAGGCCCCATTAGCTAAAGTAGTGCTTCAGGTTAAGAACAGTTTCAGGTTAAGAACGGACCTCCAGAAGGAATTAAGTACTTAACCTGAGGTACTACTGCATATTTCTTTTTCAATTGCAGTAATTACTTCTGAACTTGCATCCATAGATAAAATTTAGCATGTACGTTTTATGTAAATCCGTCCGCTTTTTTGGAGACACTTTTCTTGCTTTTTGGCAATGTGTTAATAGCTTTATTAGAACAATTTGGTTTGCGGAATGAGCTCTCGCCTCATGATACAGCCTACAAGATAATATCCAGATGAAAGTTTGAGGCAGTATGATGCACACAACTCTCAGAAAGTGTGCATTAATTCTGCTAATAACACCACTCACTGCTAGCTTGCTCTTCTTTAATTAAGACCTGGACAGGAATGCTGGCATAGTTCCCCAAATGATTTCCAGGTAGCTTATCTAGAGTTTAATTACTGGAAGTGCTTCAGCCTTAAGACAGTGTCTTTGCTCTAGATAGTTTGTGCAAATGCTCAAAACAAGGTCAAGATTTTTGAGGGCCTGCCAAGCAGCAGACCATCAATGGGTCTCCTCTGGGCTTGACCATTTCAGTTGCTGCACCCCTCCCCATTTTACAATTTTTTTTTTTAGCTGGGAGGCACATACCATTCTAAGGAGAGAGACTAGGAGGAAGCAGGGTTGACCTGGAAGCCTCTCTTTCTCCTGAGTTACACTCCTGGCAAATCCCCTCCTGCTTCTGAAGGCATATAGCCATAACCCAACTATTCAAGCCTCTGGCCCTGGCTGCACAAATGCTACCTCTTAACAGGTTTGCTTTCTAGAACAGAGAGGAGATACGTTTGTCTCTAGCTGCATGTATTTTATGATACTGTATTAGAAAAGAGTTGGGGTGAGACGAACAAAAAGGCAAAGGAAGCATTCACACAAAAATTAACCTTGTTCCTCCTTTCCAACATGAGACAGTAAACAAGCTTATGCAAAGCAACTTTCCCTCTGAGTGTGCAATTACTGTGCTTTTTTAAAAAGAAAGTTAAAATTCTGCATGTTGTAAGAAACCACCATTCTTTCCCTCTTTGTAGCTGGATCAATTAAAAATGCACAAACCAGGCAATAGGAATTCTCTAATTAGGCGACCAATCGGATTAGCACTAGTGCAGTGAGGAAGTATTTATCAGGTGGAAACCAGCAAGAAGAGCCTTTAAAATGGAAGCAAAAATGGCAATAAGGATCCTTTCCATCTGCAGAGTTTCCATTATGGCTCCATTCTATTTATTTTTATCAGATTTTCTGTGGGAGGGGGACACATAGGGCAATCCCTGGGGAAAATATAGGTTGATTGCACAAGGATGGTGATGTCATCTGGACCTCCATCAAATGTGAATGGACAAGGCGTGGCCATTCCTCAATAACCTCTCATCTGGAAGAGCCCCTAGAACAAAACCAGCAACCACCCTCTGTATAGCAAACGGGGGGGGAGGGGGAGCAGGGGAGTCGATGGCTGACATAACATGCATCATTAAAGCTGAAGTGCCTGAAGTGATCAGTTTTGAATATCTGAAAAATGATAGGTGGAAATGTTAGAATTTAATATTCCCAGTCAACCATGGAGCTATGGTTATTATCTGACAAGGGGATGCTTTCAAGGGGAACTCAAAGACTGCTCTATAAAGAAAACCAACTTATCAGATCAAAAATTAAACTTTTGTCTGGGAGCATAAAGACAGTTGCAAAAAAGGGAACTGTTGCAAAGAGATTTAACGGTTTGACACCCTATGAATACCTATGCATTTTAAAAGATCGCCCCCCAAAAAATGCCGGCAAAACATCAGCATAGCCTACTCAAACACCATTCCCTTTGATTTTGATCAGATTGTAGATAGAATGGCTTTATTTTTAAAAAAATGGCCAGCTGGGGCACCATTTAGGGCAGATCGGGGTCAGAAGACACACATCTGCTGATATGTTTCTGATCAGATGCAATAATGCCTCGGGAGAAAGCATGGTCATTCCCAGGGCCAGTAGTAGGGGCTTCATGCTCCGGCACCGGGGAGCGGAGAGCAGGCAGGGGCAGGGCTGGGGCGTGCCGCCTGCAGGGGCAGGGCGCGCATCCTGGGGGCGGGGCACACCACCTATGGGGGCAGGGCATCCAGCGTGGGTGGGGGGCAGCCACGATGGCACCCCACCAGGGCGGTGCGCTCCCCCTGCACTCCTCTTCCTCCACCAGTGCCCAGGGCGGTTCTGTTCCTTCACCTTGCAACCATCATTCAGGAGTCTTGCAAAGGTATGTTTACTTCCTCTCCCACCCCATCCCTCCCAAACAAAACACATTCTCTATAAGGACTTGTTTGGGGCTTTTCAGTTTATCAAAAAGTTGAATAAGGTGTGGGGAGGAGAGTAATCCTAAGAGAGGTCTATATAATTATGCATAGTGTGGACAAAGAGGACTGGCAAATATTTTCTCTTTCACTTCCTCATAGTACTTAGAGCTTACGATCAACGAGTGAACTTGGTGGGCAGCAGATTCAGGACATATGAAGGGAAGAATTTCTTCACCTGATGTACACATTCATTTATGGAATCCACCACCACAAAGTATAGTAGTGTCCATTGATTTAGATAGCTTTAAAAGGATACTAGACATATTTGTGGAAGTTTGACCCATCAATAGCTACTAGCAATTTTTGTTTCATGAAAACCCCAGATTCAGAGAAAGAAAGCCACATAATATCAGTTGTTGAGCAGAAGCATCAGAGAAGTCCCATTGCCTTCAACCTCCCCTAGTGGGCTTTCTGAATGCATTTTGCCAGTGAGGGAAACAGAAAGCTAGTATTGATGGGTATTTAATTTGATACAAAAAGAAATATAGGAAACTACTTTATACAGTGAGACCCAAGGCCAGCCCAAGACATTTTGGCACCTGAGGTGACCTACAAAAATACCACTACCACCCTCCCTACCAGAGAAGAAGGGGTGAGTGAAGATCTACAACAGGAACAAGGGGGAATAAAGATTTGCATCGGGATGTGCTGCGCCTGTGGATTCTGCTGCCTGAGGCGATCATCTCACCTTACCTCATGCATGGGCTGGCCCATGTCAGGTCATTGTTCCATGTAGCTTGGTACTGTCTATGTGGCTTTCCAGGCAAGAGTCTTTTTTAGCTCTTCCTGGAGATGCTGAAGATTGAACCTAGGATATTCTGCATTCAAAGCATGTGCTGTACCACTGAGTTACGTTCTTAAATTCCTCTTCCACTGTGTACCATTGTAAGTGTTGCATCTGCTGTTAGTTTGAATGATGACCATGGCCAGAATTTAACTAGGATTTGAAACTAGCTTCTGACTCTGAACGTTTTAACTAAACTGGGTTAAAAAAGCCAGAAAGGCCTGTAAGTATAAAAGAAGAAATCCTCAAAATGGTTAATTTTCTTCCAAGTTAAGTCTACTGACAGCTAAAGCATAATCATCCTTTTTCCAGTGATCTTATCTGGATAGTCTCATCTCATTTCAAGCACCTTTGCTGAGTGACCTTACACAACAAATGAGCAATAGGGGTGAGTAGGTTAACTTTGCTGTAGAAAAGGTTCGGCACCTGCCAATAATAGCTACATTGGCCAGGCTGAAAAGTCACCTCTTTCTGCCTAATTTGCAATATGCAATGCACCCAGAGCCAGTCTCAGGAGTACAGTTCAATGTCCTGACAATGCCTGCTCTACTTTTCATTTTTACATTATCATAAAACTCAGAAAATAATAATAAAAAGAAAGTGCTCAAGTTAAAGACCCCTGATGTTTACAGGTAGTTAAACTGAGCCGCTCTTCCAAGCTTTTGATCGCCTGGCAGCTACTTCAAATGAATATAAGTAATAGCTAAACGCTGACAGTCAAAGGTGTCATAGCACAAGCCGAAAAAGCTTATCAATGAGAGGATTGTTATAATATATTTTCCAGCCTGTGACACTATACCTGTGGGAGTCGAAATTTCTGCACTTATCTGGCATAAAATTATCTTTCCCATTGTAAATAAGTGCCACTTTTTACCCAGTTCAAACATGCTTGTGAGGGAAGCTTTTTGTAGAAGACTCGAATGAATTAAACAATAAGAGTTCCAGATCATGAATATTCATCTTCGCAATCCCACCTGGCACTCGAGAGAGTAGCAAAGCAGTCACTGATCAGTGATCACACAGATGAAATTGTTGTTTTTAAAAGAAAAACCATTGGCTGATTCCAACACATGAATAATCACTTCCCTGCATTTGATCACTGGTAGCTGAATGTGTGAACTGATTCCTTTGAAAAGTGTGGTGCCTGAAGGAATATGAAATGATACGGAAGTTGCTGTCTGTGATGCTAAATCCCCAATAGCATTCCCCCCCCCACTTGCTTGTTGTCATTTGACGTTGCAGGGATCAAGCGAGTTCACCATTAAGGGTAAGAGGTACACTGCAAACTCAAGATGGAGTAACTGTCATGAGTTCCTCTCATATAACCTGCTTGAATGACCTGAAGGTCTGATGTTTACTACGATACCAGAGGCCCAAGCAGGGCTGGGTCTGGTCGCCACCAGAGGGGGAGCCTGCTTTCGAGTGAGCATGTATATATTTTATGTTGCAACTAAAACAAATAACCCTGCAACCTGTAGTTGAGAGATCACTAAAGGTCTCAGGGAATCCTTAGCATGTGCTCCCAAGCATCCCTGTTAAGACAAGCCCAACCAGATGCTTCAAAAGTTGAGGTAAATTTTAATCTGTTTTTTTATTTTAACTTTTGCATGATTTATTTTAGGTTTGTAATTTTTTTCTGGGTTTTACTGTTTTATCTTTTGTAAACTGCTTTGATGTTGTTGTTGTTGTTTTACAATCAAGCAGGGTATAAATGTTATGAAATAAATAAATAATTGAAAACAATAAAAATGTCCAAGGTTCCTTGGAAGAGTAGCCTATTATTATCCCTTTTCATTCCTTCACATGTGATGCTACGGAGAACCATTACCTTTCAAAATGCAAAACTGCCATTTGATGTTACAAAACCAATTTTATGGGGAATTATCATCTCACCTATCTGGTGGGAAGAATGACCTTTTCCCCTGTATAGCAAAAGCATAGATGCGACTGAAGTTTCTTGACATAACATTTTTCAATAAATATTATTAGAACTCAGGGTGTGCTTTCAGACATGGGGAATATTGCATTAGTTTTCCTGATTATAAAGCTAGCACTTCTGCCCTGTTTTCCGATGTTCCTTTCACACTGCAGTACCTGTAATGTAATAGAACGGTGGCTTTTTGACCGATAAACTGGTATGTCATGCTAAATTTCATTCACACCAGTGGGTATGGTGTGACACAACAACAAATATCCAACACTGCTACACCCCCACTCTTTCTGCACATGCACATGTTCTCCGAAGATTCCATCGTTTTAAAAGGCAGGAAATAACTGTGCACTTGTATTTCACCCCAAATTTTGTCCCTTTGCTCCCATGATTTTCTGGGTTAAGGGAGCTGCAAATGTATTTCTCTGGAATAAAAATATGTGGAAATGAGTATTAAACATGCACTATATTTCATTAGTTTTCTGGAAGTAGTTTTTTCGTCATGTGAAAGCTCAAATTTAATGTGGAAATTAACAGTCAGGGAAACGATGGGATACAGCCTCAGCCCAGTATACCTGAAGGAATGTCTCCACCCCCATCGCTCAGCCCGGACACTGAGGTCCTCCTCTGAGGGTCTTCTGATGGTTCCCTCACTGCAAGAAACGAAATTACAGAGAACCAGGCAGAGGGCCTCCTTGGTAGTAGTGCCCTCCCTGTGGAACACTCTCCCTTCAGATGTCAAGGAAATAAAGAACTAGAAAACTTTTAGAAGACATCTGAAGGCAGCCCTGAATCAGGAAATTTTTAATGTTTGATGTTTTATTATGTTTTTATATATGCTGTAAGCTGCCCAGAGTGGCTGGAGAAACCCAGTCAGATGGGTGGGGTATAAATATTATTATTATTATTATTAAGCTGCTGTGTGAATGCAGCAACAGTAATGGTCAGTTACTGCCATTTATAACATCTCATTGCCTCATCATCTCATGTTCATGTTTACCAGCAAAAACCATGCACAGTATTGGAAGTGATTGAATGCTGTCTCTCATCCCTTGAAGGCTCCACACTCTTCAAGAAGTGGGTAGAGCCTAGGAAGCGTAGCAGAGCCCAAGAAAGATAAAGTTGAGTTCCAGGCCTTTTAGGGGCAAGATGTCTGCTTGGAGCTATCCAAAGTCATGCAAATCCTATATGACCTACCTGTCAAAGCCACCCTCAGATGTCCATCATGTCCACAGGCATCTACTTCAGTAATGTACTGAGCCCTGAGGTTGCTGTGATTTGTCCACGTGGAATAGCAAGATCAGCTGAGGTGCCACAATCCAAATTAGTGACTGTAGCACCTCCAGCATCCCATTTGGTACCTCTTTTGTGAGTTACATTCCCTTCCTCACTTCCATTGTAGCATCACAGCTGCAGTATGAATGCATGCTTGCATTCCAATACATTTGAGTTACTGGAATCAAGACCATACTGTAGAATTGGCCAACACAACTTGTAACGCCCCGCCAAGACCTACAATGAAGAAGGTGACCACACTCAGGCAAGCAGCAGTATCAAGAGGTTTATAGAGCCTCTGGTGTATCATCATACATGGCTGGTGGGCTGCATTTGGGTCACACATTGTGGAGGTTTGGACCAGAAACAGGCGCTTACAAATGAATGATGTCCAGGCTAAGCACATAGCACAAACCAGCCAGCATGGCCTTTGCAACATCACTCAACAGTTTTTGGAAGATTATATCTAAGTACTTCTTTGCTTGTATATTGCAACCCAAATCCCTCAAATGCTATTGGATTACCCTAAATCATTTTACTATGGCACTTGATTTAAATACTGCGGTATAGGGTCCAGTTGCTTAAGTGCACACAGGAATGTTTGAATTGGAACACGTTCAGAAGGCACCTGC
The DNA here is from genome assembly GCF_951804945.1 of Podarcis cretensis. Classification (NCBI taxonomy): domain Eukaryota; kingdom Metazoa; phylum Chordata; class Lepidosauria; order Squamata; family Lacertidae; genus Podarcis; species Podarcis cretensis. Next base: position 55,026,146 of record NC_137178.1, read on the forward strand.
AGGAGATATTTTTAAAGCAAGTGTTGTAAATCTCTCTGGATGTGACAGACTTTATAAAAATTAAATAATGTCACGCCTTATAAGCTTTTCATTCACTTCGAGCAAACACATGCAGGGCACCGAGGCCGATACTTAACTTTTTCCATCTGTTGATCCAATGCCACACAAAAGCTTGAATGCCACATTGCTAATTTTCCAGCATGTGGTAACTATTTCTCTGTGTGCTTTGCTCTCTCTCTCTCTTTTAATGAGTTACTGAGTTACAGAGAGTGGCAACTACTAGCAAGCATCAGGTGTACGCTGGTCCAATAGGCTTAGCATGGGGTCACGTTTGCTGGCAGTAAATCATGTCAGGATTCCTATGGCAGCACCATTTCAGTTTTACACCGGAAAAAGTAAGCCCTAATTTTCAAAACTGCATGCGCTTATGTGACTCTATAAATAGAAAATGTCAGCGTCGGGTTTGACTAATGTGTCTCCATCAAATGGATGTCATTCTGAATGCACCTGTGGAAATATAGCACGGGATAGAAAGGTTGGCACATGATCCTGTTAGAAAATATCAAGTCAATAAAACATAAGCCAATTTAATGGCTACTCAAGTATAGTTGGGGGGGTGTAAGTTATTAAGCATGCAGGAACTCCTTGAAATTGCACAACACTCAAAGTCATGTCTCTTGTTGCTGTTAAAAGTCATGGGTGAATTCTCCAGAGTTACACCTGTCACTTGGAATGCAGTAAGTCTACCGCTGAGAACCAGTTCAACTCACTCTGATAGAAGGTGAAGCCCAGAGTTGCATTTGGGATCAGGAAACTGCCCGAATTGCAGGGTGAGGGGCTAAGCAACTATCCACTCAGCCTCTGGGGAGGGGGAGAATGGTGTAAACAGTTCATCATCACTTTTAAAACTGATAACACTGACCTGCATGACCTGCATTGCATCAACGGGTTTGTGTATGTGTTGCAATTCATGGGAAGATATACAATGTAAGTTACCATTCCACAAATTATGTGTGCGGACTGTGATCCGTTCCATGTGTGCTAATTTATCATCTTGTACAGCGGGGATAAACCATGCATGCAAAACCCCGTATCCAAGCCATAAAATGCAATTTTAAAAGAAGGCGTTCAAAGGATGTACAAGTAGAGGAAAGTGGGCTACCAGATTGTTTCCAGATCTGCTTGTATGTCTGTTAGGGATGGAAGAGAATTTCAATTCAGTACTCATCTGAAGGCTAATCTATCAAATTCACACTTTCCAAACCAAAATACAGCTATCCCTCAAAACTTGTACTTATCTGAATTTTTCGATGGAACCATCCAACCAATATTTACAAAAATATTTGGGAACAGTGTGCACAAAAAACAAGATATTAATAAACAATCATACAGAAATGCATTCTTTTAGGAGCGATAGCTTGCAGAAATGTGTGCATTAGTCAAAAGTACATAGTAAATGTGTTCATTAGGAGAAATTCACACTAAAATGTTGATGAATTTTCACATGGATTTTTTTATCCTGGATGCATTATAAGGCCATCACAATTAGTAACCATCGAGAGCCTTCCCCTCCATGAATTTGTCTAATCCCCTTCTGTGTTTGTCAGTTCTACACTTTGCCAGCAGTAGTTATGTGAGATAATAAGTTTACCTCTCCTGAAACAACAATGCCCTTTCCTGGCAGATGGGCAACATGAACATGAGAAGGAATGGCATCACTTCCTTGCAGATACACTGCAATTCCAATAGCAATGCTGCTCTAGTTGCCATGGCAATAGTTCCTAGTATACTCTGAAAATCCTACAGAAAATGTGTAGCAGTCAATGGTATCTTCAACAATATTTCCCCCCCATTCCTTCTATTCAGTGATAATTTGGGGCACTTTCTGGTTTGGTTTATGTCAGGTATCTGAATTCAAGTCATATTTTATCTTTCTTTTTAAGAGAAAGCTTCTGCAAACATATTATACCAGTGCTTTGGCTTCCAGTAGATTCCAGTTATTATTAGAAAACCAGCTGACTTCTAAATAGCTCATCCTCTGTTGCCACACCCAAGTTGGATGCAGTTCCTTGGTTCTAAAACCACAAGGGCTTCAGTCCTAATCCCACTTGCCTGGACTAAGCCCCACTGAATTTAATAGGACTTATTTCTGAATAGAGATTGTGAGGTCTGCTCTGTAAAGTCTGGTGGAAGCAGCAGTATCCCAGCTTTCCTCCAAAGAATTCAGGATAGCATGCATGTGAGCCACTACTGTTTATCGTCACTACAAAAATGGGCAACCTGTTGGACCAAGAATGGGCAACCTATAGACCTCAGCCTGATTTCACACGGATGGCAAGGAGGGAGAAATTGGAAGTGAGGGAGGGGTAAAATTAAAAAAGAGAACAGTGGCACCACCAACCTTTAGCCCTGCCCCTGCCCACCACCATCATGCAGTCCCTAATAGATTACTCACAAGAAAATGCAGTCCTCATCAGAAAAAGGATGGTCACCACTGAAGCAGAGTTGATCATATAGCATGGGGGAGTGGTGAGAGGGTGGTATAAGATAAAGAGTGTGAGACCTTCATGACCCTCTAAATCTGAGCTTTTAAGGGTGATGGAAACAGGCAACGAAGAGGACAAAGCAAGAGTAGTTTGGGGTTTACTGGATGGATTCTGTAGGGATGACTTCTAGTCAAAGGTAGATAGGCTACACTGATACAGCAACAGGCAACACTGGTCTGTGAGCGCTCCAGTTGGAGAACAGCCTTTACCAAAGGTGTCGTGGGCTTTGAAGACACTTGAACTCAGGACGCAAGGGAGAAACGAGGAAGGCACGCTTGGCAAATCCACACCGTGATCAATTCCCGCCCGGAAACCAATGTCCCCACTGTGGAAGGATGTGTGGATCCAGAATTGGCCTCCACAGCCACTTACGGACTCATTGTTAAAACTGTGTTTATGGAAGACAATCTTACTCAGCTACAAGTGATCGCCAAAGAAGAAGAAGATGATACAGCAACAGGCACCTCATTTGATAGTGCTGAATTTGTTTGAATTTGCAAAGTTCTAACCTGCCTTAGAAGCTATACATGCTCAGAAGCTCTTGTCTATTTCATGGCCCCGAAAACAGATTCCAGGAACAAAGGCTGACAAGCTTGGGCTCCAGAGATGGTCTCATGCTAGCACTGATTCAGTGTTTGATAAATGTAGCAATGGAATTCTTCATTTCCATATCTCACAGTGCATAAGTGAGCAGAGCATTGCTCTTGTTAGTCTTATTAGTTTCTACCAGAGCAAAAGGTTTGACTTTCATACAGCTCAGCGAGCTCTGCTATGTATGCTGCAGTCTTCGGTTCTGAAAGGATAAGACACAAGAGGCAGCAGCAGACCTATTCAATCAAGAATGACAAGCTAGGTAAATTATGTAGGAGTACGTGAAACCACGAAAACAAGGAATGAGTGATGTTTCGTGTTTGGGCGAGGCGCAGAGGAAGAAAAGGAGGGGGGAGAAAGGATCATTACAGATAAAATAACTCTGAATATGCTTCTAGCGATGCTTTTGCACAATAAAACCTAAGTAAACATAAACTAATAAGCTTGTACCTACGCCCCAAGAATAATGCATTTCCCAGGTCTCCAAACATCCGTGCCAGACCAATTAAGCTGGACACAAAGGGAGAGAGTTCATGCCAGACCAAAATTAAAACTCAGAATATCCTTTGGCCCCTAGGCTGTTCTCAAATCACTAAATCACTCTTGTCTCTCATGGACTGGGCTGGCCTCTGCATTTTGCTCAAGGAAGAGAATAATAAAGAGTGCACAGTATGTAAGCGGTATTCTCTCACACCCTGCCTTCTCTGTACATTGTAAATCCATTTCTCTTGCACTGTGGCCTCTGCTTTTCATCCTTGAAGAAAAACCTCAAAATATTTAGTCCCTTATAAAGCATCACAGGGGCCTTCTTCATCTTTCAGTCCCTTTCTAGCTTTGAACTACAGCGTATCTTAGACAACACACAAAAATGACTCGCTGTGACTAATTATATTTTGGCAAGAGTCGAATCAAGCCCGGAAGATGCATCTAAACTCTCCCTCTGTATAAAAAAAGCAAATGCTAAGCATGAAAAGAAAAAAGCCCAAATTATGTATTATAGCTATAATCACTGCTACAATCAGCAGGGCTGGTTAATTTTTTGTGCTCAGTAATGCCGTAGTGCATTGGGAGGACCTTATTAGCAACCCTCATTAACAGCCAAATCTAAAAGAGTGACATGTGAGGAGCACAGGGTAGACTTTTGCCAAAAGATCAGTTCACAACTGACTCTGGGTATTTCCAGACGGACAATTTAGCAGCAGCACATCCAGAAATTGCTGATCTGCCCTAACCCTCTAACTACATCTAAATATAAATACTGCAGATCTGAAGGTTCTAGTTCAAGCTTTAGCACTGGAGACAAGCAATGTTATTCAATCTAGTATTTGTAGGGCTTTGACTAGAAAGGCACCCATACAGCCTGTAAAGCAATATTAAAAAAGCAAACCATCCTTCTGACCATGTACCAACACTATTTCCATCAACACCAAGAAATGATAGCCTCCTGCTCCATTACCTGAGACTAGTGAGGAAGATAGGCCATTATATCATTTAGAGAAACTCAGAATTTAAATTTATATATAATGAGAGATCACAAAAAGCACCTCTTCAACAAAAAGCAGCTCTGTGTGTTATGTGTATTATAATGCAAAAGCTGTTCATTAAGGCTTGAAAAATCCAATCTCCACATGAGGTTATTTCTGAACTCTTTCCACTGCCAACTTTTCCCAGGACTTCAAAGCCCTTCTTTACACCTTGTTGAAGACAAAGGGAACCACAGAAAGGAGAGGGGGTAATGCTCCACATTCACCCTTGCACTCCTTTCCGTCTGGACATTTATAAAGCGTTTACTGTAGACGTAACAAATAGCACCCTGGCTCCTAAAGAATAGCAAGCTAATAAATAAGTCTACTGTTATCCATCTTTCATTATATAGAGACCAAAAGGCCACAAGCAGATTTATTTACAGAGAGCAGAGTCACTTAGAGAATGTTGGGAAGAGGACATCAGCAAAGCACATGAGCCCCATTCCTATAGAAAAGGGTCATTGTTATTGCCCTTTAAGAGCAAAATGGCCCATCTCAAAAACCCATTCAGAGTTCGCACCGGAGCATAGATATCAAAACACCACAAGCTGAGGCAGAGGAATACTATGCATCCTTCGTGCAGCTTGTGTAATGCTTCGTAGCAGAAGCATCCCCACAGAGGCTGCCAATTGTGACTCTAATCACCCACGAAGCCAGATAGTGGCATAAAGATTTTGATTAAAGCTCTTAAAAATGTGAACAGCGGCAAAGTCCTCTGTTCGTCTTACCTTCTGCTGCCTTTTTGTATAGGTGTGCAAATCCCATTTCTGCCGCAGAGCCGTTGTCAAGGGTGCGTACAACCAATGAGATTTAAACATGGTGTTGTGAGCTGGCAGGACAATGGGGGGAGGAAGAGGACCCTGGCAAGGGGTGTAGCAGGGACTGGGACACGCCAGGGCAAACTGGGGAAGGAGAGGTTGGTGTAGGAAGGACTCACGGGGTGATGAAGAATGATTAGGTGGGGGTCAGTGCAGGGGAACCACAGCAGTGGGATCCAGAGCCAGAAGGGCCCCTGTGTCCACAAACACAACAGGCTCTGAGGTATAGGGAGCAGTGGGAGTGGTACTTTAGAAGGCTGAGGCAGTCAAGGGCCCACAGCCCAGCTCTCTAGCTGGCCAGGTGGGGCTCACTAGCACTGGGAGGAGGGAGGTGATTCCTCAGCTGGAGTAGGCCCAGAACAGGTGAGGGCCGCCTGCCTCATCAAGCCCAGGTGCCGCAAGCAGCATGCAAGGAACAAAAGGGAAGCAGAGCTGAGGTGTTGTGTCTGCTCAACTGCACATGTTGATAGTGTGGATACTTCAGGATCTCTGTGCGAATGTGCTTCTCTTTGGACTTTTGACAAGTGGATTGACCCTGGACTGGGGACTTGACATACTGACTTGATGCCATTCAAGATGCATGGCCTCAGCATATTGTTGCATAATTCACATGACCTCTGTCCAAAGTCCAATGCATCCGTAGGCAGGTACCAGATCTGGGTCTCGACTAACATTGGCTGGTGCAAGAGTACTGATGTGGGGAGGATACAACCAGGGCCCTACTCCTTCTAAAGGGGGATTAATGCTGGTTCAAACAAGCCTGTTCATAATTTGATGGCTTTCATGCATGAATGAGTCATTGCAGATATAACTCCACATGAAAAGATGAACTTTTTTCTCACCTCACACACAATGGGTAGTATTCAACTCAGTTTTGCCCAGAGTAGACCCAGTTACCCAAAAGGCAAGTGGTAACAGCATACACCCTAGTCCCCTTTTCGTTATTTTTACGCAGAAGGTCCATACATAGCATTTGCATCTCCAGACTCTCCTCCTGGCCCCACCTCAGTACCAGAATTGTCGATGTCTAGAGTTGGCAAATCTACCCACAACTAGATATCGGCATCAAGTGCATTTCATGCGTGCAACTTACTTCACATACATTATCCATATCATAAGGTGGGCTTGTAATATAGGTTAGATAGAGCAGGGAAACCTCCAGAGATGCTTCAGAATTCACTCAAGTGTTTGGGCTATTGATGGAACCCGCATTATGTTTCCTATCATTGAGAAACATCCATAAAGAGCCACAAGCTGAATTGAGGTTTCCAGAGTTCAGTATATCCAGTGACAGTGGTGGAACATTGGTAAGAAAACTGCTATGGGTTCTTTCCTGCTTTTCCTCCATGTGTTCTTCTATCATTCACTAATTGGTTCAAAAAAGGAATGTACAATTTGTACAGGAGAACATTCTAAAGAAATAAACTTTCAGTGCTTTACCAACCTCCCTAAATACAGTTCTGCCAGAAGCAAAGGCGACATTGTGTTCGCCTTCTGTGCAAAACTAATGGCAATAGTGCTGTTAGTTTCCCCATTTAATTTACTCTGGTGCTTGAAACTGAAAAGGGCAGGAATATGTTTATGCCTCCTGTTTACTAGATTAAAAATTATCTGAGAAGCAACTTCCATGTTTGATTGGTGTGGCTGATAGAGAGGAGTCCTCTAAAAAAAGTGTATCTAACCAACTCACAATTAAAATGGAGGTGAGTTCAAGCAATAAGCAGCTGCAGACATTAGTTTATTCAGTGTTGAGAGAAATACACTAGGCTTGCAACTTTCTCAATGCTAGCAGAAGACGACCAAAGAGGACACATTTTTTGCATAAAATTTGCATGTGTTTATGAGTTTTTGGAGGGGATGAAGTAAGCTGTATATGAAATCCTTCTAACCATTGGATCCAGCAAGTGTTAAAATATAAGCCAGGCAAGATTCCTGATGAGATGATCACCTGTGTGATGGGCCATTAAGAGGAACAAAGGAAAGGGGCTCCGTCCAAGATCCCTCCCCTAGTTTGTAGTTATCATAGTTAGTTAGAAGGACAAAGCAAGAATTTGGAGTTGAGTTGCAGTGATGTGACCTAGAAGTAAAGCAGCAAGCTGGAGAGAGAGAGAGAGAGAGAGAGAGAGAGAGAGAGAGAGAGAGCAACTTTTAAAAGCAATGTTAAAATCCAAGGCTTCAGCTACAAGACAACCAAGACCCTTTGAGGATGTTAATGTGGTGAAGCCCTTCATCGTAGGCTCAAGTTATATATGTGTGTAAATAAACCATATATCATCATGACACCACGGTCTCCACTGTGTCTCATTCCAAGAGGAAACATGAACCCTGGATAAGTATCCCTGGAATCTCACATTGTTCAGAGATTGAGATAGATAGAGAATACTATAATTTAAATAGAAATGCATCTCAGCATGCTGTGGAAGACCAGGTGACCTGTGTGCCTGGTTAGTCTGCTGTCCGGGTGCTAAGTATTGACAGGTAACTTCAAGATCTCACTGCCCCCTTTTTATTATTCTTTATCTGTAAACTGGACAAGCACAGGACAGCCCTGTAAACAGAGGACTCTCCTTTGACAGCTCTTCTCTGAAAACAGGGAACATAGCCACCTTAACCTTGAGTTTAGATTATGTGTTGCATGTTGGTTGCCTTTGAAGATATTCCAGAAATTGCAGTTAGTTCAAAATACTAACTAATACTGCTAAGCTGCTAACTGGGAGTAAAAGTTGGGATCATATCTCACTGATGCCCAAACATCTGCCCTGGTTCTGGGTCTGTTTCTGGGCACAATTCAAGGTGTTGGTGTTTATCTTCAAGACATCATATGGCCTGGAAACATCCAGGTACCTAAATGACCACCTGTCTCCACTTCAAAAAATAAAATAAAGATATTTTATGCATATGCAACCACATATTTAATATATTGTCTAGTTTAGCCAATCTAAATCTGACTGGGACAGGTTCACATTTGAAGACATGTGTAACTGGAGCCTCAGACTGGTTTCAGGTTCGTAGGATGTGGAAAAATAATAAAGTGATTATAATGCTTGGCAGGTGTGAGCAACTAGTAGGAAAACTCCTGCTTCAGTGAAGTTTATGTCACAAAATACCGAGGCTGAAAGCTGCAATCCAATTGCATCTTGACATTTCATACGCAGAAGACACACTGCATGAATGCTACCTTGGGTATGATTTTTCAGCCATGTGAAAATCTCTCCAAACACCTTACTTGCCTGGGAGCAATTTGTCTGGCAACCATCCGCCCTACAAAGAATTTGGCACACTGCGATGAGGGCCGGTAAGTTCAGCCAACTGTGACTTACTGCTTAATAACCAGAATAACTGGACAGTTCTCAGGTAACAGTTATTGGCACAATGACTGGGCAGGCGCTGGAGGTGGGCAGGGGAGAGCAATGGCAGGAAGCCAAAACACAGATGCATCAGCATCAGAGAGGGATGGATTCAGCAGTTCGGGACAGGATGCCTTGATTCATGCTGGCATCAAACTCCACCTCTGCTCCAAACGAGCCCCAACGGAAGCTGACTGCAGGGTTTTTTTACATCTAAAAAGAGAGAAATTAGAAACAAAAAAAAGCCTGGTAAAACAGCTAAGAAGGCATACTGCCTGCAAATTCCAACGAGGGGGGAATTGTAATCCGCTTCATCCTCTGCGAGGATGTAAATCGGGCGGGGAAACTTTTTCTGGTCCAGGGGCCACATAACCCCCGGAGGGTGAATGCCAGCAGTAGCACAAACTAAACAAGAGTGGGTGGGGTAGAGTGGGCATAGGGAAGGTCCACAGCTGAGTAGTCGGGCATCTGATCTGCATGCAGAAGTGACCAAGTTCAATCCCTGTCTTCTCTAAGTAGAGCAGAAGGAAGACTTCTGCCTGGAACCGTTGAGAGTCTCTGCTAGTCAGTATATACCATGGGTAGGCAAACTAAGGCCCAGGGGCCAGATGCGGCCCAATCACCTTCTAAATCTGGCCCACAGACGGTCCAGGAATCAGCGTGTTTTTACATGTGTCCTTTTATATAAAATGCATCTTTGGGTAGTAGTAGTAATAATAATAATAATAATACCTTTATTGTCAATGTACAACCTGTGTACAATGAAATTAGAATTAATTACAATGAAATTATTTGTGGGGCATAGGAATTCATTCATTTTTTTTTTTTCAAAATATAGTCCGGCCCCCCACAAGGTCTGAGGGACAGTGGACTGGCCCCCTGCTGAAAAAGTTTGCTGACCCCTGGTATAGACTATACTAAGCTAGATAGGAAGCTGCATTACCCAGCAGTCCATTGACCTATGTTCCTGTGGCTTGCGCTCTCGCTCTCTCTCTCTCTCTCTCTCTCTCTCTCACTCTCTCTCTCACACACACACACACACACACACACTTTCCCCTGCCTCCCAGTAATTAATCAGGCTGGAAAACAGCCTGTTAGTTATGTTCAAGCCTACTTGCCAGGAGAGATCATCTTAACGGAAACTGCAGCATGGCCATTTCAGCCAGAGGTGTGTCATAGCACACAGGAATGGCCCCCCACCTCCCAAAAAAGGCCCCACTTCTGCGCAGCAGTTAGGCTTGGGAAACAGCTGTACTTCCAAGCTGAATTGCAGCACCAGGGCTACCGCGCAAGCAAGGGGGTGTGGTGCATGGGAAAGGTTATCCCTTCCTTGTGTGGTATGGCCTCCCATGCCAAAAAATGCCCCCTTTAAGGAAAAGGGGGCAGTGGTGCCAATAGAAGCCTGTTGACATGCCTAAGGGTAGCATCTGTGGCCATTTTCTAGTGGGAAGTCAGAGCATCCAGGGAGGGGATTGTCAATCTTTTCCTCCTCAGCTGTCGCACACACCCACACCCAAAAAGCAGCCTACACAATTAGGCTTTGGGTTGCTCTAATACAAGGCTTTTTTCAGCCTAAAACTCCACTTCTGTGGAGGTCATGAAGGGATGCTGTGGGCTGGATGGAGACCATTACAGACCGCATCCAATCCACAAGTTGCTGGTACTGCACCCCTGATGTAAACTCGGCTTAGATCATTTGTGAATTATTATTTTTTTCCATCTGTGTTTTTATTCCCACCCAAGTGTTGCAAATCTTTCGTTACCCAATGATAAAACAAACCAAATTAACATATAGGAAAAGGTAACAAATGGGAAGGCGCCTCAAATCATTGATCATGTAGTCGAAAATCAATAGGGTGAGGAAGGAAGGAAGGAAGGAAGGAGCTCTAAATTACTGCCAGAAAGAAACATTATTTTACTTTTTGCAACGTTATTGGGCTTATGCAAACCCCTATTAATATCTCCTCGCAGTCGTCCTTCTGGCACTTTCCCTGTCTGACATTTCCGATGCAGTACGCAGCTCCTGTGCCGTGTATCAATTTTAAACAAATAAAGATCCGCTTACGACATTAAAATGCGCATTGCTCAGTGCATAGATGCATTCCTAATATACTTCTAAGGTGCTCTTATCCTCGGAGCTGACTGAAATGGGTTTCATTATCTTCACTCAAAAGAAACTCATATCTCAAAAGAGCCACACGCAAGTCAGTCTCTTCTGCAGGGAAACTAAATTGAGACTCCTTTCGAGACTGTACAACTTCACACCATTAAAAGACCTGGGGGGGGGGAGGAAAAGCTCTCCTTCTAGGTCAGGGTCAAAGCTATTAGGCGGGGTCCGATAGAGCTCATTGTGACTGCCTACGTCACAGATAAATGGAAAACCTTCGCTCCCACCGCCACCAGCTTTCAAGTTGAAAGATGCCGATTTGGAACTGGAAGAAAGCCAATGTCACTGGTAAGGTACTAGAATGAAAACTAAGTAGATCTGACAGCACTGAGATAAGAGGAAACATGAAACCATCAAGAACTATCAAGTTTGAGGGTGGCTGCACACTAGCACACAGCACATTTGTTAAGATTCATGACTGCTCATTAACCTTCAGAGCAAACATAAAAGCCGAGGGAGAAAGTAACAAAAGAAGAGTGCGACTTCTGTTATGGTTGCCTCCACATTGTCAGTGTTTGGTTGGGAGGAATTCAAGTGCATGCCAAAAATTTAGCTCTGCACAATTAAAGTGGTTTGAAGTGCTCTGTTGCTGTAGTGCAACAAATCCACTTCAGAAAAGAGGGGGGGGTTGCAGGTAGGAAAGTTATGGGGGAAAGTGTGGAATGAGCAAACAATTAATGGATAGATGCAGAAACACCCTGTAAGCAAATCTAAATGAATGCTCATTGCTCCATAACTGCCCTGCAGAAAAATCAGAACAAACAATCCATGCAAGCAAATCAGGGTGAATGCTCAATAAACAGGTTGTCTGGACTCTACATTTCACTAATGCCATAGGGGGCTGAGAGCGAAAGCTGATTTTCACAGGGATATGCAATGAATATTGCCAAGCACATCACAATCCTACAGGGATAAAGTACACAAGGACCATGTATGTAATCAGCCATGGTGCCTCCAGGTCACAACACTATTTTTTACCCCTCAGCCCTAAACAAGTTAACTCCAAAGCAAACCCCATTCATTCCAATGAGACCTACGTTCAAATACAGCATGCTTGGGCCCACATGCCTGAAAGCAAGAGAAAATTACTTTAAAGCTTTTGCAGTTTCACCATTGTTGCAGGACCAACTCTGCCATTAGGTAGAATGAGGTAGGCCCCTCAGGCAGCAGATGCTGGAGGGTAGCATATTACTGTCCAGAGATTATGAATCTGTTAACTCTCTCTCTTCTAGTGCTTCTTCTGCTAGCTGTTCCCCATCCAGTATTTCCCAGCTTCTGCCTTCTGAACTATGCCCATCCGCAAACCACTGTTCCATGTCTATACTGTCCTCCTCCTCCTGGGAAGAGTCAGGATCAGGATCAGGAGGATGGGGTGGCTCCCACCATTCTTCCTTAGTGCAGCCCTCCTCAGCACAGTCCCTGCCAGTTCCCAAGAAAAGCTCAACAACTATGACCAAAAAAAAAAAAATCAACAATTTTTCATTTTTGTGAATATGGCAACCCTAGGTGCCTGTGCCCGGAATGTTCTCCATAGAATGCACTCTATGGAGTGCACATGCTATCTCTGCATCTTTCCACTGGTGAGGTGCATCAGTTTCCTTTAAAAATATTTTTGTAAGGAAGCATAGGAAACATGGCTCAACCTTCTTCCTGTTTCAGCGCTCATTGAAATGTGCAAAAGGGTTCGTGGGTGATCCACACCATACATTTAACATGTATTAGAGCACACGGCTTCCCCAAAAGAATCATGTGAACTGTAGTTTACCCCTCAGAAACCTACAATTCCCAACACCATTACAGTTCCCAGGATTCTTTACGAGAGACCGTGTGCCTTGCATGTACACCGTGGAGGTAAATTCGTCATTATAGTTAATGGAACCTTCTAGAGAAGAGGCAGCAAAGCTCTGTTGGGGACAAATAAGAAGGAAACGCCATTGCTCATTAAGCCCAGAGGCATCTGCCTGGCCACAGTTGGAAAGAGAGCATTGGCTGAGGTGGGCCTTTAGCCTGACTCAGCAGGGCTTTCATTTGAGAAAGCAATCCAATATGCTTTCTGTGAGCTAGAAAGGCTCGATTCTGTGCATCAAACAGCACCCTCCACTTGCAAAGTTACAAAGCAGAGAGACTGCCAGCGTAAGCAAATTGTCGTGCTTCCACTTGGGAGTGTTCCATCACATATGCTATGGGACTGCAGAAATCCCTGGCAGAAAATAAACTGCCAGTATTCAAATAACTGCAGGTTTAGAATTCCCACTTGTTTTCATTTTCAAAGGCCTAACGATACTCTCCAAAAAGCTCCAAGAATATAAAAACCATAACGACAGCTCAAGGAAAATGGGTGCTTTGGGGAGGAATTTCTCATTATGAAGACTGTAATCTTTATCAAACAGAAAATCAACACAAGAACACATTCTGCCTGTGGGGAGTTGACAATGCGGAGCCACGGTTCTGTTCTAGCAAGAAAACTAACTTCATAAGAGGACAGCTCTTTCAGAGTCCTAATATCACACCTGCTCACTTTATCAAGCAAACAAAGCTATCCTTGCTAGACCAAGACAAAAACACAGAAGACCAGCTGAATGTGTGGCCTTCTCCCTGTGTCCAGTGACATTTCAACTCTGTTATTAATTTGCATCAGTGTTAACAAAACAAAGAAGAGGAATGGCAGGTCAATGTTTACCTGGCGGAAAAAAGACTTCCTCAGAACTTCATGGGGACTAAACATAAGTTTGACAGACGGCGCCTCCAGACTGGCAGTATTTTGGCTGAAGGATTTGAGGGCATACCAAGAAATGTAGGTTTGAACGACTGAATGGAGTAAAGTGCTTGATGTCCCAGTGCAACAAATCCACTTTTAAAAAGAAACTGACTTTTTGGTGATAGGAAAGTGACAGGAAAATGCATTTAAACGTGTGGGACAAACAAGTTATTAAGAGAAAGATGCCTTGCAAACAAATCAGGGTGAATGCACGTTGTCATATAATCAGCCTGCAAAGAAATGCTTGGTTAAGACCAAATATAATCTATCCTATGTGTAAGCTGTGTGCAACTAATCAGGATGAATGCACAATAAACAGGTTGTCTGTTTGTCCAGAGCCAGATTGCATGGTCGTCAGCAGTGGACTGAAGTCAGTATCAAATTCTGGAGGTTGTCAGGCATGGATTTGGCTTGTGCATCACCAGCCACCTTTGGCCAAAAGGAGAATGTTCCTCAACAGCAGTAGGTCAAAACAGGTCAAGTGATACTCCCTGGTCCTTGTAAAGTCTTCCAGTCTTCATGGCTACAAACCTGCTATGAGTAGAGAGTTCCCATTGCCATTTTTTAAAAAAAACCTGGCAATCTTTCAGATACTCGGGTCCCAAGTGACTTCGGCTTCTAAATATAAGAACGAGCTCCTTGAATCGAGCCAGACAGCAAACTGGCAACCAGTGCAGACCAGTACATTACTGGGATAATAAATTCTAAATTCTTTGTTTTTGGTCTGTGGGGCTGTTGTTTTTTAAGCCTCTCAATTATGGGTTTTAAAGAACCAAAAAGAGAACAATGACCAGCTTCTTTACTTGCATACAACTCCAACGCCTCTTATACCAATCATTACAACAACAAAGAAGATAAGGATACCTTAACCATCACAGTCCAATACATAAACAGATGCTTTTGAATGGCAGTTCTACCCAGAGAGCGTTATAGCAGTCTACTCTGGAGGTTACAAAATCATGAATAAGTGTGCCTTACTTTGTACAGAGACAGGTGGTATATTGTCTTGCTAAATGCAAGGTGGTTCTTTTAATGAGATTCAGAAGCAATACAGACACAAGTGAGTGAGAAGATTAAAGATTTTATTCTAAGCAGCAAGCATTATATACATTACCAAGCAAGCACTTCAATCTGCCACTGGGAAGCCCTCAAGTGATAACACCCAGGTAGCCTCAGGTTGCATGGCCTTGTGATCGATCAGTCCATGCACGAGCTTCTCTGAACTATGCCCCCAAACCATCTGATTTATAGATAGCTAACTTGTTAGCCTGGTTGTCTTTGTCCATGGAGTTTTGTTGGCAGGGATATTCGAGTGGCTTGCCGGTTCCTGCTCCAGGTGGATCACGTTTGGTCAAAACTCTCCATTATGACCTGTCCATCTTGGGTGGCCCTGCACGGCATAGCTCATAGCTTCTCTGAGTTATTCAAGCCCCTTCACCACGGCAAGGCAGACAGTAAACTATGGCAAGTTCTTAAAGAAATGGGAGTGCCCAATCACCTCATCTGTCTCCTGAGAAATCTCTATGTGGGACAAGAAGCTACAGTTAGAACTGGATATGGAACAACTGATTGGTTCAAAATTGGGAAAGGAGTACGACAAGGCTGTATATTGTCTCCCTGCTTATTTAACTTCTATGCAGAATTCATCAGGCGAAAGGCTGGGCTGGATGAATCCCAAGCCGGAATTAAGATTGCCGGAAGAAATATCAACAACCTCAGATATGCAGATGACACAACCTTGATGGCAGAAAGTGAGGAGGAATTAAAGAACCTTTTAATGAGGTTGAAAGGGGAGAGTGCAAAATATGGTCTGAAGCTCAACATCAAAAAAACGAAGATCATGGCCACTGGGCCCATCACATCCTGGCAAATAGAAGGGGAAGAAATGGAGGCAGTGAGAGATTTTACTTTCTTGGGTTCCATGATCACTACAGATGGTGCCAGCATTCACAAAATTAAAAGACGCCTGCTTCTTGGGAGAAAAGCAATGACAAACCTAGACAGCATCTTAAAAAGCAGAGACATCACCTTGCCAACAAAGGTCCATATAGTTAAAGCTATGGTTTTCCCAGTAGTGATGTATGGAAGTGAGAGCTGGACCATAAAGAAGGCTGATCGCCAAAGAATTGATGCTTTTGAATTATGGTGCTGGAGGAGACTCTTGAGAGTCCCATGGACTGCAAGAAAATCAAACCTATCCATTCTTAAGGAAATCAGCCCTGAGTGCTCACTGGAAGGACAGATCCTGAAGCTAAGGCTCCAATACTTTGGCCACCTCATGAGAAGAGAAGACTCCCTGGAAAAGACCCTGCTCTTGGGAAAGATGGAGGGCACAAGGAGAAGGGGATGACAGAGGATGAGATGGTTGGACAGTGTTCTCGAAGCTACCAGCATGAGTTTGACCAAACTGCGGGAGGCAGTGGAAGACAGGAGTGCCTGGCGTGCTCTGGTCCATGGGGTCATGAAGAGTCGGACACGATTAACGACTAAACAACAACTTGTTAGCCTACATGCCTTGCCCGACTAGCTAGTGCACATTATTAACTAGCCCCCTCTTCCAATACCACACATCCCTAAAAACAATGTCTAACATCAAAGAAGGTCAGAAGGTACCCTTCCAACAAATTAAAGCCTGTTCTCAGCCATCAAAGAGCAGAACAAGAGTTAGAGAGAAGTAAACAGAGGCAGGAAGAAATGACCATGCTAGATCACAATATCCTCAAAGTACAAATATCTTCTGGAAAAGATTGCCCATACACATATAGAGGACAAGTAGCAAAAGTCCAGACTGGGAGAAAGAGGACTCCAGCAGCCCAAGCTCTCCTGCCTGAATCATTGTCAGAGAGAGATAAACGGTAGAGAGCAATATTGAACGTCTGTTTGAATCCAAGGCTGTGGCTATGGGAGAAGCAAGACCTTATTGGGGTGTTGATGCTGTAAACCTCAGGCTGTATGTATGTGTAAATAAACCATACTGTATATCCTAAAGACACTACAGTCTCTGCTGTGCCTCATTCCCAAAAGGAAACACAAGCCCTGAGTGAGCACCTGGAATCTCACATCAGTCGAAGATTTGGGTGGTGTGCAGCAATATTACAACCTTGGTTTGCATCAACAGGATTTCCCATGCAAAAAACGAAGCAAAACATATACTGGATATTGGAAGAAAGTTTATCTCAGGATTTACATTTAACTCTTGCAAAGGGAACTTTTAAATGCTACCCTAATCTTGAGAGGATTCATCCTTAGCCATTTAATTTTCTGGCCAAAATTAACTGTCAAGGGAAGAAAAAGAGAGAAAGAACCAAGCTGCAGGCTGTTTATTTTCCATGCAATCCCACTTCATTTTATTTTCCATGCAATCCCACTTCATTTATAATCTTTCTCATGAATGCATTTCAAACCTATTTTCTACTCATATTGCTTTGCTTTGCCGCTTTTAATCACTATTCAGCAATTTACTAAACAAATACCATCTAATCCACTCTCTATATTGTAAAGTTTTAAAGCCCGAAGTTCTAAGAGTTTATCATTGATGCATATAAAATCCCCTTTATCTGCTTTGGAATCCTTACTCATAAATCATATTATGACATTATCTGCATCTACAAGGTGCATCACTATTTATAGTTCACCTTGTTCTGTACTGAATCACATGGTCTTCATAAATCATACCATATTTAAGCGACTTTAACGTTTTCAGCTATCAAACCCATCATATCCAGGGAAAGATTTGGGGTTTTGTCTTTGGTTTCCTCTCTAAACTGCTCCTAGAAAGTTACTGTACCCATTTAAATTGACAGGGGAGGGGGGAGGGCTAGAGAAAGAGTGACACCATGCGGTTATCCATGCTACTAGACCTTACTGCAACACTAACAGAGAACCAGTTCACCTTGTTGGAAGAGGTAGAACATAATAAAGCTTACATGTGTGGACTCAGCTATACAGCTGCAAATAAAACATTTTAAGTGTGTTATAAAGTGCAATATACAAATGAGACACTAGGTGGCAATGCTGACATATGGCAAATTCAATCTATTTTTCAAAACATTTTTTAAAAAGCATTTTATATGTGTGTAGATTCCATCTCTAATTGCAACCCTTAACCTCTCAACCCTTTGGAAAGCTCTGCTCTAGACCTCTCATGGAGGAGGCACACGAAGAAGAGACTCAAATGGTGATTGCAAGGCCTAGGCTGGTACATATGAGGAGAGGTGGTGCTTGAGGTATTATACAACTAATATCACACTTGCTTAGTATAAACAAAGTTTACAGTGGTACCTTGGGTTACAGACACTTCAGGTTACAGACGCTTCAGGTTACAGGCTCCACTAACCCAGAAATAGTACCTCGGGTTAAGAACTTTGCTTCAGGATGAGAACAGAAATCATGCAGCGGCAGCGGGAGGCCCCATTAGCTAAAGTGGTTAAGAACAGTTTCAAGTTAAGAACGGACCTCCAGAACAAATTAAGTTCTTAACCCGAGGTACCACTGTATCTCATATAAAAGACTACCTTCTTAAAAGTTGGCCCCCTCAGTCAAAACAATTGACCTTCCATCTCAGAGACCTGAATATAATGGTCAAGGTAAAGGTTAAGTAAAGGAGAGTTAAGTCAAGTCAAAGTCAAAGGCGACTATGGTTGTGGCACTCATCCCACTTTCAGGCCGAGGGAACCTGTGTTTATCCACTGACAGCTTTCCAGGTCATGTGGCCAGCATGACTAAACAGCTAATGGTGAACAGAGGACCGTGCCGAGTGTCAGAACGCACAGAAACATTGTTTACCTTCCTGCCGCAGCGGTACCTATTCATCTACTTGCACTGGTATGCTTTCGAACTGCTAGGTTGTCAGGAGCCGGGACAGAGCAACGGGAGCTCACTCCGTCGCGGGGATTCTAACCACCGACTTTCCAATCAGCAAGCCCAAGAGGCTCAGTGGTTTAGACCACAACGCCACCTGCGTCCCATACGCTGTGATGAAAAAACAGTCTAAGGAAATCTGCAGCTGACAGCTGGCATATATCTAGTCAGATCATTGGTCTATCATGCCCAGACTTGTGGAACCTGTAGCATGAAACTGCAGGAAGGCCCCACCCTAATTTCATGTAGGCAGCAATGACATAACCTCCAACATTTCTCCAATGAAAGTAGGGACGTCCTATTCCGTAATGATAATTTTACTATTTATACCCCACACATCTTACTGGGTTGCCCCAGCCACTCTGGGCAACTTCCAACATATATGAAAACATAACAAAACATTCAACATTTAAAAAAACAAAACAAAAAAAACCTTACCTATTGCCTTCAGATGGCTCAGGGATCGGATAACTCCTTACCCTCCAACATTTCTCCAGTGAAAATAGGGGCATCCTAAGGAAATGTGAGACATTCTGGGATCAAATCAGAAACCGGGACAACTGCTGTAAAAAATAGGGACACTTGGAGGGTCTGAAATGAGCAGGTGAAAAGGGGGAGAGGGTAGGGAGTGGCAGAAAGGGGAAAGGAGGTGTATGAATGAAAAGAGTGGGAAGCAGGGAGTCCAGTCTACTCTGGCCCCACCTACCTTTGAACCACTGAAATGGTAGCCCCTTTCCTAAGAGCACTCTGTTCATGCTCAAAGGTTCTCCAGCAGTGAAACACACATCCACATGTCATTTGTTACTCAGGGCAAGCAAATACCTATTGAGTGTGTGGTAATAATAATAATAATAAATTTTATTTATACCCCGCCCTCCCCAGCCAAGATCAGGCTCAGGGCAGCTAACATCAGATATAAAACAATTGATTGAAATACAACTTAAAAAACAATATTAAAAGACAACATTAAAATGCAGCATCAAAATGGTAGGCTTGTACAGACCACATTTGCTTAAGCAAATGTCCAGAAGCTCTCATAGTCTATCTTCATCTACAAGCAAGCATCACACATTTTATTTGATGGGCTCACTTGTAGAAAAAGGAAAGGATTGCAAGAGAGTTTTTATAGCCTTATCCTTTTCTGCAAAGTCAGGCTCACCAGCACCTTTTGAAACCAATGGGCTTAGGCATGCCTAACTCTGTAGTAAGGTAAAGGTAAAGGGACCCCTGACCATTAGGTCCAGTCATGGCCGACTCTGGGGTTGCGGCACTCATCTTGCTTTATTGGCCGAGGGAGCCGGCGTACAGCTTCCGGGTCATGTGGCCAGCATGACTAAGCCGCTTCTGGCAAACCAGAGCAGCGCACGGAAACGCCGTCTACCTTCCCGCCGGAGTGGTACCTATTTATCTACTTGCACTTTGACGTGCTTTCAAACTGCTAGGTTGACAGGAGCAGGGACTGAGCAACGGGAGCTCACCCCGTCACGGGGATTCGAACCGCGACCTTCTGATCAGCAAGTCCTAGGCTCTGTGGTTTAACCCACAGCGCCACCCTTGTCCCTAACTCTGTAGTACATAGAGATATTAGACATGTCCTATTCAAGGAACACACCTATACAGTGCCTACAGCAACTTATGGTACAACATAATATTTATGTGTGTTCAGTTTATGGTATAAGAAAACATGATGGAAAGTGTCCCATGGGATCACAGTTGCCTCCAGTAATGTTTCCTCCTTACTTCCCTGAACTCTTATCTACAGGCAGGCACAGCCTCAGATCACCGGTGCGGCCTCAAAATTCGTGATTTCATTACTGCATGGGCCCTAGCATATCCTATCTGCATTTCACTGTGATCTGCAGACCATAGAATTAAGTTGAAATTTGTTTAAGTGCAGCAAATCTGTTAGACCTGGTTTCTTCTGCTTTCCAGTAACTGAAAACAAGGCTCAGAATTAATGAAGAAAGAAAAAGGAATAAATTAGACTACATTAATTTGGTTGAGTACTTTTGCTCTTCTTCATAGGTCTATTATTCCTCCCTGGTTAACTGCTCTGGACAAGTTACCAGTGTAGAATGTAATATCATGAGCCTATTGATACGGCCCAAGATTTCTCTGTGCGGAGTTTATACAATGAATACACTGAAAAATGTGACACAGAACCAGAGCTCCCTCTGAAATGGTGGTTGTAGAAGAAAAAATTAAACGAAATCCATAGCTTCATAGCTTCCTCATAAGGAGCAATGTGTAGAACAAGCCTTCAAATTTCCTAATAACATAAAGGGATATATAAAGCTATATACAAACCATGTGTCCCAACACAACATAATGAACACTTAACATTGAAATCAATGAGTTTACATATTTAATCTTGCCTTGGGTTGTTGTGGCCAAGAACTAAAAGGCAAAAAAATGTGTCTCTTTTAAAAGTTATACATTTTTAGCCTTGTATGTGTTAGAAATATTTATTATTATTATTATTATTATTATTATTATTATTATTATTATTATTATTTTCGAGGGGGAAACACTCTGTTGCAGATGAGGACATTTGGCCAACTGGCAGAGCCAATGTGGAGTAGTGGTTAGAAAAAGCTTTCCAAACTTTTCATGTTCATGACACACTTTTTAGGCATGCATCATTTTGCGACACAGTACTACAGTTTTCCTAGCAAACTGGAGGTTAAACGAACCCCTTATAAGAGACACAACTTTTAAAAGACATCTGAAGGTATCGGAAGGTTTTTTATGTTCTATGTTTTATTATGTTTTTATATGTGTTGGAAGCCGCCCAGAATGGCTAGGGAAACCCAGCCAGATGGGTGGGGTATAAATAATAACATTATCATCATCATCATTATTAGTTGTTGTTGTTGTTGTTGTTGTTGTTGTTGTTGTTGTTGTAACCAGCTTATACAAAGCACAGCACATGTGTAGCACTTACTCTGAATGATAACTCTGATCTAAAGCCCTAAAACAGTGTATTTCTTGTCTGCACTGTACTGTATGTATCAGACTGGGTGCCTGTCTGTTTCATGAGAAGTCATGTATGATTTGACCTACCTGGGGCTTAGCCTGTGTCACAAATCTGCTTGGTTACTCCCTGTGTTTTGAGCTGTAGTCAAGACTGCATTAGACAGAGCATTTGCAATGTAGTCTACTACCCAGTAGGCTCAAACCCCAGGTGGCTGGTATAACACAATATTGCCCAGGCTTCTGCAGATCAGCCTATCTGTAAGGTGGGCTTAGGAGCAGATCCGTAACACAGGGTTTCTTCTGCTCATTCGTTTTAGCTCTAAGTTCTTCTCAATGTTTTCAGAATCAGGATAAGGTTAGTGCAGAAAATGCACTTCGGAGTCCCAGTAAGAAGTCTTCATGGATAAGAGCTCAGCCATCATTAATATCACTATCACTTTTCCAGGTAAGCAACAGGTAAGTTTTATCTCAGCAGATAATGAGCATTTTATCCTGTCTGAGTTCTCTTATTCATGTGTGTGCTGCTGCTTTCTGCAGATGAGTGCTCTATAAATCAATAGAACAACAAAATCTGAACTGTGCCTAGATAACTAAAATTGAGGCAAACAACAGCATTATAACAATAAAATACATTTGCTTATGATTTCACACAACACCTTTGGAAATGGCTTAACGAAAACACGAATCTAGGATAAGAAAACTATGATAAGTATAGTCAATGTGTACAAATAACATTTCTACATCAGGACTGTGTTTACGGTAGCTTTCATGATGCCTTACCATTTTAATTATGGCATTGCACACAATAGCAAGGCAGGGCTTTATATCCCATGAATATGTATGGCCACCAAACAAGGGAGAACTCTAGAATCAGATGTACACTTTGGCTTTTTGACAGTCTCAGCATGGATTCATGCCAAGCCATTTCCCCCACAATGGGATGTTCTTTCAAAACCATCATGTGCTGGAAAACAATGAGAAATTGGGCTGTAGGAAGGGTCCAATACATACTGGAATCATTTCCCAGTCTTGCCTCTTGCACGGTAAGGCGACAAGGGTGGTCTCAAACTGGGGCCTCCTGCATCTTAATGCACCATGAGTGCTCTGGACCATTTAACTGCCCGTCAGACCAGGCTCCATAGGGCAAGAACGTCCCCTGATCTGCAGTTCTGATCTGAATGCTGATAGCTGACCCTACAGCCTCCCAAAGGCCAGTTGACCTCCCAAGCCAATAGAGAGGCACGAGGTCTTCCTTCTAGGCTGGTCTGGTGGTCTTGAGTAACTTGTCTCATCAAGTAACAATGTAGATATTCACCCGCAGTCTCCTCATAGCTGCCCTGCCCTTCCTGTACTGTTCGTGACCTTGACCCTGGCCCTCTGCTTTTGAGTGTCTAAGCTGGTTATTTCTAACCATTTATGACTAAGCCTCCAATCTCTGGCCCATATGGCCACAGTCTTACTTGTGTCAGATTAAGACTCCGTGGAAATGACTCAACAAGCTACACCCAGGCTTGACAACAGGCCAGCTCCACTTTGTGATTAAAAAAAAAAGTCTCTGTTGTTGTGAGGGGGAATGGGCATGTGTATTAACCACTAGGGTTTTTTAAAGTATGTTTCTAAAATTCACATTTGCAAAGAAAGACATGTTGACAACTAGGCAAGGTTGGAACATCCTTTGGTGGCAGGGAGAAAAAGAAGAAGAGAGAAACTGTTCAGCTTCCTTCATCATTCCCAAGATAGCACAGTAAGCAGCCATGACCAAATCCATACGCGATGAATGTTTTCCAGCCTAGGGTTCCTATTATCTGCTGCTAGAGCTGGAATGGGCATTTAAAACTGCAGCTGTATGTGCAGCTGAGACCATAGTCTGTTGACCTAACACAGTCAAGTTTTTTTGATACAACAAATCCTGGCAATATAATTTTCACAGAGGTGGACATTTTGTCTACATATGCTTAGGCTGTAGCTTTAAATACACACACACACACACACACACACACACACACACACACACACACAAAGATGGTCAGGAAATAGATATATTTTTAGCCAGGCAAGAATACTGTCGAATGAATGTGGCAAAGAGTTTTTAAACAAATGTGCTAGCATCTTGTATGAAGCAATATGGAGTTCACTACATAATAATGTCAAATCTGGTGATGCAGAATAGTTAAACAGATCTTTAAAATGGTGAACATGGAAGCATTTTTCACTGTAAAATTTATGGCTAAGAGTTCCATATGTACTGCTGTGGTGCCACAGCTAATAAAAAATAAGTTATAATCGCAGCTTTCATAGAAGTACAGGGGGCCAAGTCTACGGGTGTCAATCATTCCAATATTATAGCTGTTTAGAAAGCAGTTTCTTTTTCTATTAAGCCTTTCACTGCTTTTTTTACAAGCAAAATAAGCAGGAATGATATTCATTCCATTACAGACCCTCTCTTAAATAACCATGCCCATTCCCAGCAAATATAAAATCCATTTAAGGTATCTATATGTGCAGTATTATTCATGCTCATGCCTTGATCACATCCCGATTAGATATGGGAACATGCTCTGTGTGCGGCTGCCTTTGAAAAGTACCCAGAAACTTCAACTGGCACAAGCTGAAACTGCCAGAATATTGCCTTGCATACTATTCACATTCTGGAGCATATTACTTGGGTGTTATTCAGTCTTGCATTGGCTGCCAGTTCATTTCTGAGCCCAAGAATTGCATACAACTAAAGAGAAGAAGGTCTACAGGACTGACAAAAGTTCTACTTACAAAACGTTGGGATAGGAGAAAATACCTCCCAATGAAAATCCCTGGGGTGACATAATAAACTCAACAGCTGTGTATTTGCTTCTGATTTGTGTGAACCAGCATTGCATCATAGAAACATAGAGTTGGAAGGGACCCAAGAATCATCTAGTCCAATCACCTGCAATACAGGAATCTCAGGTAAAGTACCCATGACATCCATGATCAACATATGTGCTTGTTGGTGGGATTCTTGCAAAGGAAAAAAAAATGATGGACTAGGCAGACACTGCTCGGACCCAGGATGGTGCTTTATATGTTCTTAAACAAGTGGTCTAAACCACTGAGCCTCTTGGGCTTGTGGATCAGAAGCTTGGTGGTTCAAATCCCCATGAAGGGGTGAGCCTAGCAGTTTGAAAGCACACCAGTGCAAGTAGATAAATAGGTGCTGCTGTGGCAGGAAGGTAAACAGCATTTCCGTGTGATCTAGTTTCCATTATGGTGTCCCATTGCGCCGGAAGCAGTTTAGTCATGCTGGCCACATGACCCAGAAAGCTGTCTGCATACAAACTCTGGCTCCCTTGGCCTGAAAGCGAGATGAGCACCACAACCCCATAGTCACTTTTGACTGGACTTAACTGTCCAGGAGTCCTTTACATACTCAGGATCATTTAATACAGATTACTTGTTCCTTAGCTGCTATAAGAGCTTGCTTTGGATGTACTCTTGATTTGAAAACATGTTGGTGGAGCATGAAGATTCTAGCAAAAGAAGCAAATCAACAAAAAGACTAAATTCACCCTCACTTTACACCATTTCCCTGGATGTGGCAATTGAGTTTCCTTAGCATGAAATCTGAACGGTGGGGATGCAAGAGAATCCACAGAGCTCTGCATATTATAATGATAGTAAATTATTGGGCTAATGGAAGCAGGATTTTTTTACTAGTGAGATCTTCCAGGTTAACCAAACTGTTAGGTAAATGTTCATCTTTTAGCAATATTAGCCCAGGAATGATAGACTAAAACAAAGTCCCTTTACCATCCTTTGGAGCCACCTGAGCAAGGGAGTCATTTTGTATTTGTAAGCATTAGGAACAAATTGGGTCACCATCACTGCAGGAGCATTCAGTCTTCTATAGTGAAGAACATAATGGACCTAGTGACCTGTTGAGGAGTCTCAAAACCCTTTAAATCTCACCTCACCTTCCTGAGCATGTGGGTGGCCTCTGAGCCTCTGGAGATAAGAGGAAGCTGAAGCAGTCATTTATGATTTTTAAGACCTGCCAGAAGAAAAAGACTGAAGTATAACACTAGGGGCATGAACTCTTTGCTATCAGAACCTGATTATCTGTAGCTATCCTCAGATTACACTGCAGGGTAGAGGAGAATGTCTTAGCAACTCATATATTTTAAAAATATATCCTAACTGGCAATGTAACATGGCATCAAAGCATGATTTGAACCTGAGCACTGACTGTATGTTTTGGATGCGTAATGAACTCCTAAATGATTTTATTTATAAAGAGCTGCCTTAAACCAGGTCCACTTCCACACCCTACATTTAAAGCCCCTCAACAGTCATAGTTTCCCTCAAAGAATCTTGGGAGCAGTAATTTATAAGGGTGTTGATAGTTGTTAGGAGACTCCTGTTCCCCTCACAGATCTACATTTCCAGAGTGATGTAACAAGTAACAATTGACAATTGATCCTTCTTCCCAGGAAACTCTGAGAACTGTAGGTCTGTGCGGGGAAGGAAGTCCATGCCATTTAAAAATGAATTTCAAGACTAGCGCACCGGGGCTGCTAAACTGATGCCCATAGGCACCAGTGAAGGCCTTCACAGGTACAATAGCACCCATGTGGCCAGGGTTGGCAATTCCTGACTCAGAACATCTACATCACACTTTTCTTCCATTGCAGAACTCACAATAACGCACAAGGGGTTTCCCAGCTGATCTCCCATCCAGACATTGACCAAAGCCAGACAAGCTTAGCTTCAGCGAGACAGTTTCATTGTGTCCCCTCATACCATACCCATTGAAGAAAGGTGCCACCGAGCCTCTAGACCAGTGATTCCCAAACCTTTTCCTCCTGCAGAGCACTTGAGAATTTATGAGGGCCTTGGAAGACAACTTTGCAAATTTCTTCCTGCACGTTGTAGCAATTGGAATGTGCTGTGCTAGATACTGCATCATTTTTAATGGTGTTTTTATTGCTTCCTTTATTGCTTCTATCTTGCACTCAATTGTATCACAATTTGAATTCCATAGAATTCAAACTGTAATACAATAAAATATTAGAAAGGTGAATGTGATGGATGTGTCACTTCCTGTCTTCAATCGCAAATCCTCAGACATGCTGCTGACTACCTGAGTGAAGCTCACAGACCACTTGCAAAGCTCTGTGGGTTACAGTTTGGCAACCTCAGATCTAGGCACTTTGACACCTGCAGCTATGATTCTTTTGCCCCAAACTGCTTTAATAACCCAGAAGCAGCCTTTGCTACCAGGAGGAGCTCTGGGAAAACTATCAAAGCCATCTTAGCTCCTGAACATTAATAAGCCACCTCCCTATCTATAATTTTTGAAAATCAATACCTTCTCAAACTGTTCTGCAACAACCATTCACACCTGAATCATTCAGCTCAAGACAATATCAAGATGTACCTGTAACGAAGGGCTCATCTACACTTTTGCTTGAACCATATTTTGGTTGTATTGTGTACCAATTAATTCCCCCAGGTCCGAGAGCTTTTCCTGTTCTTCCATGGCTGGCTGTGCCTTGTGAAAATCCTATCTTACCTGCTGGGTTGAAGCTTGTTTAAGCAAAACCCTCTTTTCAAATTTTCTGTGCATCTGATGAGATCTGATTCAGCAGGTAACATTAGATTTCTACAAGGCACGGTCACAAAAGGGTGGCATCTGGCAATATAAAGCTGTGCTAACTCAGACCTAGCACTTTGGCCTGAACAATGCATCTCTCTTGCAGAAATTGTGTTTTCAGAGTACAGATTGCCAATGGCAACTAATCTTCTAACTGAAGATGCCTGGAATTGATCTGGGGATTTTGTGCATGCAAAACATGTGCTCTTATCATTTATGCCTCCTTCCGATGGTAACATCATCATAGTAAGTGCTTCTCACACTATCCTCTACATTATAACTGGAGGTTTACACAGTATGTCCTCTCCCTCTTCAGAAGATATTGGATTCAGAGGAAATAAGAGAGGAGTGCAAAACCAAACTGCACCTTACAGGTTTAGCAGAGAGCTAAGGGATGGTGAGAAAGGGCTGCTGCCATCACCAAGGAACAGCCAAGCATTATGTTCCATGTCCAACCTGCTTTAGATAAACAGGCTTCATCTTGATTGTTTTCTTGGGTGAGATAAGGCTCTTCAATCAATCGTAGGTGGTTCCTGATGCCAGAAAGACCAATTGACATTTACAGAAAGAACGAAATGTCTTTTGCTATAACAATGCTTTCCATTTGTATCCATAGTTAAATTCATAGTTTTATCTCCACTGTTGGAGGCAATCTGCCTCAGAATGCCAATTTTTGAGAATCACAAGTAGATAGAACAAGTGCTTTTTTCCAGAAAAAGAGGTACCAGAACTCACCATGAACTCTTAGAATGGTAGTGGTGCCCACCTGAGAGCACCGGTGAGTTCCGGCTAAAAAAAGCCCTGGGTAGAACATTGTTGCCCTTATGTCCTGCTTTTGGGCTTCCCATAGGTCATTTGCCTGATGCAGCTGCCCCTTCTTATGTTTTTGTTAACCATGCTTACAACAGTCCTGTAAGCCTGTATATCCATGATAAGCAAAATAATTATTTACTCGGCAGGAGGAGGATTTGAACAACGAACTTCACATTTCATATTTTCACCCACTAGGCTAAATCACTTCTTCGCACAGTGGTTTTCCACAACCAATTAAAATCCATGTGACCAACATGAGGCCATGCTCTCAGTCTTAAGCTCAGAGTTAGAAGAGGAAGAGCAGCCCTAATGCAGGGTTGTTACATAACCACCTGGGGATTAGGCCAGGCTCCTGTTGATGCTTCACAGATCAATTAACCTACAGGTGGTGGTATGGAAGCTGCAGGGCCTGAGCTGTGATTCTCATGGATGCCCTTCTCCAAGCCTGAGTCACCAGAGGAGGAAAGTGCTGCCTGCACCTCCACACCTGCTGAATGATGTAGAGAATGTGCCAGGTACAAGATCACAAAAATGCAAAGAAGTACTTGCCTTCAGGACAAGGGGTTGGCCCTTGAAGAAGCCCAGTCTCCCTCATGTCAATGAGGTGGAGACTGGGAAAGGTGGACAGGAGGAAGAGAAACATAAGGCTACCACCAGCTTTTGTTGAAGCAAGTTGCTCGCTCAGAGCTATCCATGGTGCTGCAACTACCCACCTGCCTTGATCCAATGGGTACCTGACACGGATGGGTCAGAGCACACCATTTTTTCGCTCCTGGGCATTAAATGAAATTGGCCATCTCAAAACAAAATAGCCAGAACAGCCAGAAATGCCAAGAGGCTGTCACAAAAGTAGTCCTCTTCTTTTCTTCCAAATACTGGAGAGCACAAAGTCCCAGAGGAACCTATCACTCAAAAACCCCAGCCTACACAAAGAGAAATTGTAAGAGAACAGGTGTTTTCACACCATGCTGTACTCTTTTTGTCGATATGAAAATGCATTATTTCAGTTTGAATAGATGCCCACAAAAAGCTGGAAGAGCATCTTCAGTTTTTTTAAAAAATGCAAACAACTGAACTGAAACTGTTCCTTCTCCAGATTGCATACGATGTTAACTTAAATCAGTGAAGAACAAATTCTAATCTATGGGGCATATGATTATGGAAAGGCACACTTGTTTATTCTTGAAGTTATGTTGGTGCTTCACTATTTCAGCTCCTATCCATTACCTTTTCCCAGCAAAGTATGTACAGGCAGGAGCAACATGCATCAATATGGTCCCAACTAATCTCCTTTCATGGGCAAAATTTCCCTATGACTTTTAAGCAAATAACAAGTATGCGAATCTCAAATGACTTTGACTGTACCACAATGGATGCTGCATATGGACTAAACCAGCTTGTCCTCTTGCACTCTGTACCTCTCCACCATTAACTGTCCACAAAGCAAGGGATGCTGCATTTACTTACAAGACAGTGTGTTTGTGAAATTCTGAGAGGTGAGAGTTTGATTTTAACTGCAAATTTGATTCTGAAAAAAATTACTATTTTCAACATTCAACATTCCATCTATAACATTTAGGATTACCAAGCCAGAAACCAAACAGTTCCTGACTCTTTAACAACCTTACAGCTGCAAATGAGGATGCATCAAAGATTTCCCTCCTCCACATCCATCACCCATCCATCTTCTATAGTGAACAAGAAGAAACAGAAGGGAAAGGAACCAGCACCATGCCCACCTGGAAACCACTCCCATGCCTTTCAATCCCCTGGCGCAGTCCCCAAGAAACCCTTGGTTTTCCTTACCCACTCCCCTTATTTTCTATGCCCTTCCTCTCTCTGCTGTGGCAAGCAGGCCATAAAACAGACTCTTGGGAGAGAGCCATTGGAGAAACTGAAACTGCCTTGTTTCCAGCAGTACTGGGGGGTTTAAAGGAAAGCAAAAGGGGTCCACGTGGCAAGACAGCAACACTACAAGGGGAGGAGATGAGTTGGATAATCTGTACCAGCATGTCTTTTCTAAAAAGATAAAGGTAAAGGACCCCTGAACAGTTAAGTCCAGTCAAAGGTGACAATGGAGTTGCAGCGCTCATCCCACTTCCAGGCCAAGGGAGCCAGAGTTTGTCTGCAGACAGCTTTCTGGATCATGCAGCCAGCATGACTAAACCACTTCTGGCACAACGGGACACCATGATGGAAACCAGAGTGCATGGAAACGCCATTTACCTTCCCGTTGCAGCGGTGCCTATTTATCTACTTGCACTGGCGTGCTTTCGAACTGCTAGGTTGGCAGGAGCTGGGACAGAGCAACAGGAGCTCACCCCATCACGCGGATTCGAACCGGCGACCTTCTGATCAGCAAACCCAAGAGGCTCAGCGGTTTAGACCACAATGCCCTCATGTTCCTTTAGCAGTTGCTGGGTGGTTAAACAGGCAGCCTGGCAATCCAGGCATTCACATGAGCACCAGACAGAGTCCAGGAGGGCACCTGCACCTTTAATAGTCATGTAGAAGAGGGACTTTTAGTAGGCGTACATGTCATGTAAGCTACACCTGTTGAACTCCCCTTATCTACACAACTCTAAAAAGCTGCAGGAGCCCTGCTCCCTTTTTCACCTGGCCACCAGAGGGGGTTTTTTTGCTTTTATTGGAGAAATCCTGAATAAAGGAAAGAATAAGTCCAATTCCTGTACATGTTGACAATAGAAAATCCTTTCCATTAATACAGCGAAGCTTAGAATAATCTGACAATCCGGAAGAACTCTACACCTGTGCCTGGGCTTTCTTTTTAAATTAGCTCCTCATCAACTCTTATTACTAAACAAGCAAAAAGCAGCTGTAGCTCTCCAGCTGTGATTAGCATTAAACCCTTCAAAATCCAGCCTAGCTCAGACAGCATCTCTCCCGTTGTACTCAATTGATTAACTCCTACTGGTTTGCAACTAAAACTAATCTATTAATTTAACAACCCTGGAAAAGCTTCAAACGGAGCGTGCTTCACGTCAGAGGAATCCA
The DNA here is from genome assembly GCF_951804945.1 of Podarcis cretensis. Taxonomy (NCBI): domain Eukaryota; kingdom Metazoa; phylum Chordata; class Lepidosauria; order Squamata; family Lacertidae; genus Podarcis; species Podarcis cretensis. The sequence continues at coordinate 55,057,192 of NC_137178.1, forward strand.
AATAAATCAAGCAACACATAGATCAAAAGGATGGCACTTTGGAGGTGTTTTAAGAGGGATAAATAACTTAAAAGATTTAAATCACGGCGTTTTCGTGTGCCTTTGGCTCTAAAACAGGGGATTGCTTTATTGATTCAACACACATTCCTCTCCTTTGCAAAATGCTAGCAGACTGGAATAATGTTATTAGTCTTCTGAGAGAGATAAAGCTAGATGGGCGGGGGGAGCCACAAACCAATCAGCCTCCCATATCATCCGTCTATAGGATCTGAGGGGAATTGCTGGGCTATTGACAAATGGCAAAGCTGGATTCCACCAGGCTTCAGAAGAGGCTTTCAAACTATGGTTTCCACAACACAACCCATCACTTTGCAATCGATGGAGGAAACGGTGACAAAAGACAGCTAGCTGTGGTCCTCAGATACGTATCACCTTGTTAAGTCATTGATGAGAAAACATAAAATGCTACCAAATATATATATATATAGAGAGAGAGAGAGAGAGAGAGAGAGAGAACTGATGTTCAACATGCTTGAAGTGCAAGTTTTCAATTTAGATAACAGCTCTGCACCTGTAGGCATTAGGCCCACTGGCCCACAAGACCAAATTACACATTGCATGGGAGATCTGCAAAGGGTCTGAAAACAGCAGCGGTGGTTGAGGAAGGCGTACTTAACCCTTTCCCCACAGGTCTCTTTTTGCAAGCAAAAACTGCCAGTCCATGGGATGGGAACACATGGGAACTCAACTGTATTTCCCTGTCAATAGAAAAGTAGCTTTGGCAGGGAATTTTGGGTTTTTTATTAAAAAAAATTATTAAGTTTTCCAAAAAATTTAACACATGCATTTCAACACATCATAAAACATTTTTACTTTTTCTTTTTGTCAACTTCCTACCACCTTTTCCATGGTATTTTTATTTCTCTCCCTCTGCTGCACCCTAGCTTATAAGTTCTTCTGTTGCTCATAGTTCAAATCCTGCTCACATATTCATCATATAATAATATTTCTTTGAATAGTCCAAAAAAAGGATTTTGTTATTCCACAAAACCTTCATCATTAGGTTCTCTTATTTTGGTTGCTAAGTTTGCCAGTTCTGCATACTCCATCGCCTTACTTATCCATTCTTCTATGGAGGGAACTTCTTGTTTCTTCCATTTTTGTGCATAAAGAATCCTAGCTGCAATTGCTTGGGCAGGGAATCTTGGTCACAAAATAGCCTGCAAAAGACTTAAGTACCCCTTCCTCCAGCACCAGGCTGTTTTCAAATTCACACATGTGTTGAGAGAACAAATATATTCCACATCCACACCATTTATTTATAGCACATAGCTTCCCCTCAAAAATCCTGGGATCCGTAGTTCACTCCTCACAGAGCTACAATTACCAGGACTCTGAAGAAACTACAGTTTCCAGGACTCTATTGGGGGAATCCTAGTACTTGAAATAAATGGTATAGCTGTGACCTTCTTCCAGGTAGTCAGGCATTAAGGTCCATTTGGGAGACCAACTCCTGTTTGGTTTTTAAAATCAGCAGCTATGATTCACTGACCCACTTGGAAGCTATTAAACCTTTGTTCTGAGTGTGGCTTGTCCTGAGAGGAAACTATTAAAGCCCTTTCAAGTCTAGAGCCAAATTTGGCACCTCCATGTCTGTCGCTCTGAAATTCAAGACCTTCCCAAACTGCTCTATAACACCCAGACCCACCTGAATCAATCCACACATGACGATCATGGCCAGATCAACCTGTAACTGTAATGAGGCTTTGATCTTTGTCTGCAATTTAAAATGTGTATATCAAAGCTCTGTTGTTGTATCACAAGGACTGAGTGCTCTAATCAGGAGGATACCCTGTTTTGCCTTATGCACAGAAAAGAAAGAAGCAAAAGTTACAGAAAATATATTATGAAGAGTCCAGGTATCAACAGCTAAATGCTGAATGCTTTTTCTGTCAAAGTGTTAAAACAGTTGATTGACCAAGTGGTCTTAGATTGGTAAACCGGAGCAGCTAGGGGCTAGGGTCTGAGCTAATCACTGAAGTTAAACAGATTTGGCTGGCTAGATAATTGAGGACTCTTTATATTTAGTGGATTGTGGCGCTGTGGTCTAAACCACAGAGCCTAGGGCTTGCCAATCAGAAGGTCGGCAGTTCGAATCCCCATGACGGGGTGAGCTCCTGTTGCTCGGTTCCTGCTCCTACCAACCTAGCAATTCGAAAGCATGCCAGTGCAAGTAGATAAATAGGTACCGCTCCAGCAGGAAGGTAAACGACGTTTCCGTGCACTGCTCTGGTTCACCAGAAGCAGCTTAGTCATGCTGGCCACATGACCCAGAAGCTGTACAGCGGCTCCCTCAGCCAGTAAAGCATGATGAGCATCGCAACCCCAGAGGCATCCGCGACTGGACCTAATGGTCAGGGGTCCCTTTACCTGTACCTTTATGCAACATAAGGCATCAGCAGAATAGGGAAGGAAACAATCTTCAGTGACTCCCCCTGTAGTCTATCCAGGTTCCCCTTAAATCTGCTCTGGGAGGTCCCCCAACCTTCTAGAGACGATCTAGGGAACAACTCATAAAATGTATTGATTAACAACAGAATACAGTGACCTGAATGGGAACAAACAGTTCTGCAGAAGCACTGTGCCTGAAAAAATCAGATACAAAGGTAGTATACTGTTACAAAAGCCCTGTGCCTGCCCCTCTCTCTGCCAAGCAGTGGCAAGAGTGCAAGGGGTCAAAGGCACATACACAGGGTCTGTGTCCCTTTGGAGAATAAAAGACACAGTGGAGACTGTCATGCTTTAAGAAATAGGGTTTATTCGCCTATTTACACCTTCAGTCTGCATGGAGGGAGTCCAGATCTTACAGCAGTGCAGAAAACCCTTTTGTCTCCCTCTCCAAGATGGTTCTCAGCCCTCCTTCCTCCTTCTTCTTCCTAGAAGCACCTTGTTCTACCCACAGAGCAGTTATCCTGGCAACCTTCCAAATCTCCAGTCTCTGGGCACACCTGGGGCAAGAAGTTCACTTACATTGTTGACGACCCTCCATGGCTCTCTATTGTAATCTAACAGGTCTGCTCTTCCAAGAGCCAGTCAGGCTGCTTTGAGTAAGGCAGCCCAGGAATTCCTTGTCTGGCACAGCTCCGTAGTTAGTTTTTTTTAAACCCGTATCCCAATGAAAATCCTAGTATTCCTAGTGTTTAGGGGGACCTCCCCCCAATTCTATATCAATACTATAGTACCAAAGCTCAGAGGGTGATCCTGAAGCAGAGGAAAATTAGAGGCAGCCAAAAGAAGATGTAATGATGGGGTTTTCTAGTACCCTTCACAGTAACTGGGTACTGTTACTATAAAGAAGCAATGCAGAAGAAAGAAGCAGCAGCTAAGCCAGCTGCTGGTGGCTGGAAAGCCAGACAGGATGTTTGTGACTGTTACCATGGCAAGAAAGGGGCAGTCCATTCTCCGTATTGAGCACCGGATGTGAGCTCAGTGTGTGACATATGACCTGTACAGGATGTACAAGGGTGGAGTTATTCCTCTCTCTGCTGTTGTTTGTGAAGAGTGCAGACATCTTTATCTGTATGGCTGCTAAAGACAGAAATAAAGACATGTAAATACATTTCTGTCTGAGTCTGATTCCCCTCCCTGGGGAGCAGGGAGGAGGAGAGAAGCAGTGGTGTGTTTTTCTCACAGTCTGGGAAGAATCGCCGATACAGAGCTCGCCTGTTTACCTGCCGGGAGTTGCAGGGGGAGGTCAAAGGAATTCAGCCGGTGCCTGGAGAGGTAGGCACATTCCTCTGACCGAGGCAGAATTCCAACAGGTACAATGTACATTCAGTCACAAGGAGACAGAATTTCTATAATCTGTAAATGAAACAACAATGCCTTGGAACAGTAGTGAAGGTGACTATGGAATATAACCTGAGAGGTCCCCAAATGATTACAAGAACTGCCATTAAACCACTTGAAAACTGTCACCACAATCAAAGTCAACATATATGAACCTAGAACCAAGAGATAGCATTTCACTACAGAAAAGGAAATCTCTCAAAACTGAGGGGATTTGTAAAGAAAGGGAAGAGTCAAGAGGGTCTAATCTTTTCAAGATGCTTGGAAGCTAGGAACAGAAGAAGCTGGCACACGGAGTCAGAAATATTTTTAGAGCATTGACTGTGGATATTAAGTGATGTTGAGTATACTGCTGCAGAGACCCAGAACCATTAACTGGATAAGACTGCATACTTTGATTTAAACCAGTTTAGATCCAAAGAGTGTTATTTCTTCTTTTTAGAGGCAGAAGTAAGATCCACGGCGAGGCTGAAATGCTTGGTTTATGATACAGCCATGGATAAAATGGAACAACAAAGTAGCATAATGCAAGAGGATTTGCCGTGGCTACTTCATAAAATTCAGTAATACAGCTAAAAATCTGTATCTGCTAGATGCAGGAAATCCAGAGGCAGAACATTCCTCTTTAGACAAGCCTACCCAGATGCCTAGAAAGCTAAGGTTGTCTTAAGTTGTTTTAGTATTTTAACTTTTGTATATTTTAAAGTAGGGTTGCAATTTGTTTTCTTAATTTTACTGCTTTGTCTTTTGCAAACTGCTTTGAGGTTGTTTTTTTGTTTGTTTGTTTGTTTGTTTACAATTGAGTACTGTATAAACTTTATTAAATAAACAAATATTCAGCAGGTGGCTGTCCAGCCTACCCTGAAGACCTGCAGTGAGGGAGGGTTCACCACCATCCCTCTAGGTAACTGGTTCCATTTGCAAATTGCCCTTATAGAATAATTGCATGTGGTCTAAAACACAGGGATGAGACTGAGCCCTTTTAAAAAACAAAAGGAGAGCCCTGCTGGATCTGACCAAAGATCCATCTCTTCTATTATTATTATTATTATTATTATTATTATTATTATTATTATATATCACCATATACCCACAGGTCTCAGGACAGTTACAACATAAAATCACAATATAAAAACACAAAATACATAATAAAAACAAAAACAACTCAATGAACACCACCCCAACACATTTTAAAGGGCATTGGGTGTCAATCAGCCAAAGACCTGGTTAAAGAGCAACATCTTTGCCTGGTGCCTAAAGGTGCATATAAAAAAGTCAAAGTAAAGGATCCCTGGATGGTTAAGTCCAGTCAATGGCGACTATGGGATTGCTGCGCTCATCTCGCTTCAAGCCGAGGGAGCTTTCCGGGTCATCTGGCCAGCATGACTAAACCACTACTGGCACAACAGGACACTGTGACGGAAGCCAGAGTGCACATAAACGCTGTTTACCTTCCCACCGAAGTGGTACCTATTTATCTACTTGCACTGGTATGCTTTCGAACTGCTAGGTTGGCAGGAGCTGGGACAAAGCAATGGGAGCTCACCCTGTCGCGGTGATTCAAACCACTGACCTTCCAATCAGCAAGCCCAAGAGGCTCAGTGATTTAGACCACAGTGCCACAGGTGCCAGCCGAATTTCCCTGGGGAGAGCATTTCACAAGCAGGGAGCCACTACAGAAAAGGCCTGTTCACATGTTGCCATCCTCCAGACCTCTTGTGGAGGAAATACCCTCCAACATTTATTTGATGAAAATAGGGACGTCCCATTCCATAATGATTATTTTACTATTTATACCCCACACATCTTATTGGGTTGCCACACTCTGGATAGCTGGATAGCTTCCAACATATATAAAAACATAATAAAACATGTTTAATGCTTTAATTCAAAAACTTCAGTCTCTTGTGGAATTAATGCCTGGATTCAGGACACGTGACCCAGTATAACCCAGCGCTACAAGAGAGAAAACACAGCAAAGTCACTTAGGCCCAAATCCATGTGGGCAAAGCAAAGATGGAGACCAACCACCTCAAGCCAGTTAGAGAAGCATTTGTATAACCAAATGATACAGCACTCCTCTGGGGCAGTAAATACAATTTTCAAAGGAAAAAAGCTTACAGCTTTATCACCAAGAAGTGCAGCAGCAGTGCACATGGACATGCTGCCAAGGATTTGTTTTCTTTTAAGCTCTGCCAGGGCAGGCACCAAGGGAGACTGTAAAGGACATCAGACATTGTCTCCTAAGATTTGACGTTGGGGAATAAATTACAGAGAATCAACAGTCCAGTGCCAACGAGGCAAAAGGGGGAGGACGTGATTTGTCGTCCTTCAATAGTAATATATAGACTACCAAATTTCGAAACATAACTCTACATGGACAATGAGAGAATGGAACACTTTAAAAGCCAAGGAGGAAAAACTCCTAGTGTTACAGAGCTTTGCTCAAGTATCCTTTCACCCCTATCTCCTCCTTCCTTTCAAGGTCTAGATCAAGAAGAAAACATTTTGAGGAGGGAAGTTCTAAGAAAGGCATTTGTAATGTGAGGAAATGCAGATCCACCCACCTAAAAAAAATCACCTATACCAGCATTGAAACCTGCAGGAAAAATCAGCTACAGTTTTGTTGATTCATTTTCTACATCTACAAACATGAAGATCCATTTCTTTCCTTCACCACCAGGAAACTGAATCATTTTCATTGTTTAAATAATCATAACTAGTACATTGGATACAATGTTTTTATTTTTCTTTAAAATGCTAGCTGGCAAATTGCACCTAAATGGCTGTCTTTAAAAGGCCCATTTTAGTCACTGCTTGCTAGCTGGTAAGAAAACATTACTGAGACCAATCTTGCAAACACAAGTTGATACTATAATGATGGATTTTGCCATAAGTATATCACTAAAAAAGGAAAAAATAATGTTGAAATAAGTGCTGACAATAAAAATTAGAAATAATAAATAGAATATTGACACCCAGACCGTATAAGGGTTCCATTTCATTTCTCTGCTTTTCACAGTCATGCTTTTTGCTGAGTTCTTGAATGTCATGGAAAAAATTAAAGTCCCAAACTAGCTCTAATTATATGCACCTCAAAACACATCCAGCCAGTTCAACAAAGAGCCAGTAGGCATTGCTATGCATATGTTCATCCAAATGTAAATTTATATGGGCTGCACTTGTGGAAGCCTGTTTTCAAGTGCAGATCTCACTTGCTAAATTGGATATACGACTGTAACAAATGACACTATTAAAATCATTGCATGGTTGGCTTTCAACAGGCACACTTACTTTTTAAAAAATGGAACTTGAGTGTTAAGATTGTTAATTGGCTGTTCCTAGTATTTTCCTTTTATCTTACCTTCATTTAGCCAAACAGCCATCAGAATTTTGCATAAATGCAAATAAGCTTATATATAGAAGCCTTTTCAGAATAATTTGGTTACGCACAAGCTAACACAGAGTGTATATTTTCAGAAATATATAGGGATTACTCATAATACAGCATATCCACAGGGTTTAGTTCAAAGAAAATTCGGAAAGGATTCTTAGGCTTGAAAGAGAATATATCTCCTGGCTCTCAAAGAGAGGCATATAAACACTACAATCTGTTTTTCATTCTTGTGAGATTTGTCAAAATAGCCATCATATACCGAGTGACTTTCAACAGTTATGCCTAAGGGAACGCTTTTCATGATGTGTCTCAGGAGGAGCTCCTGTGGGCTGCAAAATACTTCTGACATCAGTTCTAGGGTGCAAGTCGGTTCACACTGAGTGCTGGTCCAGTCTCTAGGGCACAACCATTATGCAGTGAGGTGTAAGAGTGCACCCACACCGAACACCCATGCAATGGTGGGCAAACTCTCTTTCAGGAGTGCTTATCCACCATTACAGATCAGGCAACCTTAACTAATTTCCCAAGAAACCTCAGAGGGCCATGAAACACAGTCTGCAGACCACTGTACTAAATTATAGAATTTGTTATACGGCAAAGCTCTCTGAAAAGCTTTGTGATTTTGGGTTGCTGTTACTGAGTATGATAGTTAAGTGTTAACCCTGACTTGGAGGGCCAACATATAACACCCACTTTCTTCCTTTCAAAGGCAGAATGCCGGCAGAGTCCACTATAGTGTACTGTGAATTTCTGACAAGACTTGTTCCTTTTCTGGATCTAGAGTTATTTTTGTAGTGTCAGCAACACCTGGTGGAAATAGTGGGAAATATCCAAAGCAGATTTCTTCCAGTGTGTAGAAAGGAGATTGCCAATAACCAGCTTTTATTGACTTTTATGCTCAATGCCTTGCAGGACATCTTATGGAGAAGAAAAGGCTAAGGAGTAAATCCTACACAAATCCAGAGCAGAGTCCCTAAGACAGTTGGATGCCTCCTCCCAGCAACTCCTGCAGCCACGCTGGTGCTAAACATCTTGCTCTGCTTCCCTTTGCACCACACCATCGAGGCTGAGAGGGGTCTTGTTGTCTGGGGAGCCCAATACCTCCTCCATACATACACACCACCCAGGCTTGTGCCCAGAGAGGTCACTTCAGTGCTGCTAACTCGGCAAAGTTGGAGGCAGCAGTGATGAGTTACCAGTCATTGCAGCCACAGCAGCCCCTGTGATTCTCCAGCACTTTGACTTCAGCCCCAGAGGCATACTCCATTGCCTCTCAAGACAGAGAGAAAGAAACGGAAAAATGTTGGAGGGTATGGAGCGTATGGAGTTACCCGACCCCCAAGCCATCTCAAAGACAGCCCTGTATAGGGCTTCAAGTGTTTCAATGTTTAAAGTCTGATTATGTTTCTACATATGTTGAAAGCTGTCCAGAGTGTTTGGGGCAACCCCGTCTGATGGGCAGGGTATAAATAATACCGTTGTTGTTGTTGTTGTTGAATAGGACGTCCCTATTTTCACTGGAGAAATGTTGGGGGGTATATTTTTGTGAGGTTCCGTTATGTTGCATTATGTTACTGTTACTCATCATTTCAGACCCTCCAAGTGCCCCTATTTTCCAGGGATGTCCCTGATTTAAAGAAGCCATCCTGATTTCTGATTTGATCCCAGAATGTCCTGCTTTTCCTTAGGACGTCCCTAATTTCACTGGATAAATATTGGAGAGTATGGTAGGATGTCTCTATTTTCATTGGAGAAATGTTGGAGGGTATGAAATTATCCGACCCCTGAGCTGTCTGAAGGCAATCCTGCATAGAGAAGGTATGGTGTGTGTTTTTTATGTTTCATGTTTTATTATGTTTTTATATACGTTGGAAGCTGCCCAGAGTGGCTGGGACAACCTAGTAAAATGTGTGGGATATAAATAGTAAAATAATCATTATGGAATGGGACGTCCCTATTTTCATCGGAGAGATGTTGGCGGGTATATCCTTTGTACCCGCTTTGTGGTTCCTAAGAAATACATGAGCTCCACCGCGCCCCACTGTTGCTTTGACTCAACGCTTGCCGGCTTCCTCTTCTCCCTCTGGCCCAGGAGGGCGAGCGAGGCGGCGGCAGGAAGAGAAGCCCGAGCCCGGGGTTCCCTCTCGCCCTCCTCCTGCCGCTCGCTGCCTTGCTGGCAAAGGAGCCAGCAGCTCTCAAAGGTCCCTAATGCCTCCGCAGGAGAAAAGCGCGACATGTCCCTCAAGGGCCGCCGTACGGCAGTGGGAAGACAGACCGAGAAGGGGTGGAGCTTGTCCCTCCGCGGCTTCCGTAGAAATGGTCAAACATGTCGGAGTATTCTTCTGTCAGAAGAACCAAGCTGGTTCTGAAGGGGACGAAATCGAAAAGGTGAGGCTCTTCCTCCGGGTCGGGTTTCCACAGGTGCTGGGGAGAGGAGGTGGGGTCCTGCCTCCTTTCTTCGAGTCTGGGCCTCGCTTGCCGGGTCCGAAAATCACCATCGTCGTGGTGAAATGCCTCTGAGCGTGTGCAGAGCGCCTTCCCTCCCTCCGCTGCGTGCAGAGAATAGCGGGTGCGCTCTGCACACGCTCAGAGGCATTTCACCACGACGGTGGTGATTTCGGGCGGGCGCAGTTTCGGGGTCAGGAAATAACGATTTCCCCGAGGGAGCTTTGAACCCCGGCGTCTCTTCCTTGCGGAAAAACCGTGTCGTGCTTTTTAAGGGCGAAAGGGGAGCCCTGCTGGAAGCGCCCGATCGAGGCTAAGGGGGATCGTGCGCTCCCCCCCCCCCCCCTTCTGTGCTGCCTCTCTCTGTATGCAGAAATTCCGCTTCGCGATTCAGGAGTTCGGGGTTTTATGTAAGTAGCCTGTCTCCTGATTAAGGCGAAAGATCGCGGTTGCACATTATTATTACTGTATAATTATTATTATTATTATTAATAATAATAATAATTTTATTGAATTTATATACCACCCTATACCTGAGGGTCTCAGGGTGGTTCACAGAATAAAATCAAGATATAAAACAACAAAATATATAATAAAAATAAAAACAGCAACCCAGTATTCCCCCCACCCCCCGCCACATTTCTCCCAGACTCTTTTCTCTGTTGGGCTGAGGAGGTCCTAATACTGATGCCATCTGCAGCCCTGGAGTAAAACATGTGCCTTGTCTGAATCAAAATAGTCGTTCACGTTCACTTGCAGTCTTTGTGATAAATTGGGCTTCTCTGGTATGCGCATCTTTCCCTACACGAAAAATGTTTGTTTCTCTTGGTAGTACCTGTTTGGGGATTGCGTATCATACAGAAAGCATGCAATTTATGTATTTTTCCTTCTGTGTCATTTTGCAGTAAGAAGAAAAACAAAGATAAAAAACGGAAAAGAGATGAAGATGCTGAAGATAAACTTGATATTGTTGGTAAGCTCATTTTTCCACGAAGGGGCATGAAGGAGAACACTGATAGTCCTTTGCTTCTCCCTAGTTGTTTTCCTGCTGCCCTGCCCTGAGCTGAGCCATGGCTCGGCTTAGTGCAGTGGTTTTCAACCAGTGTCCTGTGGCACCCTGGGGTGCCTTAAATGGTCAGGGATGCCGCGGGCAACACTGGTCTCTATTCCTCTTGCCTTCCCTCCCTCCTCTGATGCCCTCATATGCCGCTGCCTCCTGATGGCTTGCACAGCTGTTTGTTGCAGCAGCCCTGGCTACAAGCTCCCCAGACAAATGTCGCCTCTGGGGCTGGCCAGGGGGTGCTGGTTGCCAGGAGCTGAGGCAGCTCAGAGACCAGGGATGGCTGTGGCGGCTGCCCAGAAGACTCCCAAGGGAGTGGAGAGGAGAGGAGGCTGAGGGAACATTCCACAAGCGAGGGTGTTTGAAAAAGAGTGAGAGGCTGTCAGCTCTGCAGGCAAGGGGTGATGTAACTGGGCTCCTAAGTCCCACAGGGGTGCCACAGAAATAATGTCAAGGGAGCTGTGTACTCAGAATGGTTGAAAACTTCTGGTTTAGTGTGTTGTCTGAACTCAGTTTTGTGGCTTAACCCTTCCAAACAACCTATGAGCTGTAAAGAATGAGACAAACCTTTGCTACAGCTTGTGGTTTGCTTGGAAAGAGGTAAACTGCAAGCCCTAGTTCAGATGACACACTAAGCCAAACCACAGTTTAGCTCAGCATAGCAGTAAAATGACTGGAGGAGGAGCAAAGCAGCTGTGACCTCCTCTTCGGGAGCCCAAACATTTGTACTAAGCCATGGGTTAGCTTAGCTTTACATGTAAGCTGAGCCTTAGTTGGCTATCAGACTGAGAATTTTGCTTTTAAAAAGCAGCATACTTTATTGTGTATTAATTATTTTTGTATGCCCCCCTTCCACCAATAGGTCCATGGTGCCATACATAGTTCTTTTATCCTCACAGCAACATTGTAAGGAAGGTTGGCTGAGAGACAGTGACTGGCCCAAAGTTCATAGTAGGCTTCATGGCTGAGTGGGGATTTGAACTGGTTCTCTCCAATCCTGGTCAAAGTCTCAAGCCACTGCATCATGCTTTCATGCTGACTCTCAGTTGTTCCCTTATAAAAATCGAAAGACATGGACTATTCATTACAAGATATCCTCTAAGCAGCCTCCAATCTTCAGAGGAGCGTGAAGGAAGTAGATGGAAGCATCCAGATTGTCTTATTTGTACTTATTTGAATTGCCATATCTGTATTGTATTCAACATTCCTAGTGTGCATTATGATCAAATAAGGAGTCCTGCAGCTTTCTTGTATGCCTGGCCAGAAGCATTTGTTCTTAGTAGCTTTCAAGACTGCAGAACTTGTTTCTTCCCAAACCAAAGATTATAAAATGATCTTTTCAGCTATTTAATTGTTCCTTGTCACTAACAGTTTTTAAGTTTATTAAGTAAACTGTCATTATGCATTATGCTTGGTTAAGATGGAAAAGCTGCTTTGTTGCTTGGTCTCTTCAAGACATTTCCAGCAAGCAATTGTGAAGAAAACAACAAATGTGTTCTTGTTTCTTTTTTGTTTCCTCTCTTATTAGAAGGGTGGTGGACTGTATCAAATTTTGGTGAAATCACAGGAACCGTAGCAATAGAAATGGGTCTTGGAACCTATATCAGTGCTCTTGACAATGGCCTTTTTACCCTTGGAGCACCACATAAAGGTTGGTATGGGCAAAAGTGGAGGGAAATTTTCTCCCTTCCTATCAAATTTTTGGCATGGGTAAGTAAGCCTCACTTATTTTGATGATTCCGTATTGCCCTGTGGCACCAACTGTACTATGACCCAGATTTCCAAATAAGTCCAGAAGAGTTTCCAGACTCTGCACATATTTAACCTTCCCACACATATCTATGTTATTTATTTGTAGTAATGAATTTTTGGTAAATTATGCTGACCATATTATTTAGCTGTCAGTTTTGAAAATGGACCAGTGTAGCCTTTATCCTGTACAAATTTGCCTCTTGTGCTCTAGTAGCTGAGTGCAAAACGTTTATCAAAAAGCCAACCTACTGCTATATAAGTGGATTGTTATTTATTTCAGTATGGAAAACAGAGAAGTGTGTGCATTGAGAATGGGAAAACAAAACAACTTGCAGTAGAACCATTAATATTTTTGCCCTTAAATTAGTCACATGCATTCATTTAAATGGGTCTGTTCTGAGTATGGCTAAAATTGGATACAACTCAACGTCCCCAGTGCCTTTGGTATCTTCTCTTGCATCAGCAGTTCATAACAGGATTCTCTGGCCTGTGTGTGTCTAATTTCTTTTTAATACTTCCAGATGAAGGGCCATACCCTCCTGAACAATTTACTGCTGTCAAGCTTTCAGATTCAAGGTAGTTACTCACCTTGGCTTTATATTAACCATTAAATTAACCAGGCTTTCTTAGGTTACTGGACACAAGAGTGTTTGAAACTGCCTTTCCTTAGATTTACTTTCTAATCCTAGCTTAGAAACAGTGTTTTGCCCCTTTGATAAACCAGATGTGAGACCTAAATAAAGGAATGTGGTAGAGTACATCTTGTGCATGTCCATGGACACATGGGTTAAAAATTTCTGACTCAGAGTTGGGTCGTGACACTCCTGCAGTTGCTAAAGCATGCATTTGTGATCTATAGATTATTAGGCAGAATTGTTCTCTACAGAGGAAAATAAAGTTGTTCCAAGGTTCTGTAACTTGCCTAAAGTAAGCTTATTTGTGTTGTTTGTTCTTATTTTGGGTAATTTGTTCTGTTTCTGGTAGAGTTGAGGGTGGGGACAATATACCTATACAGCTACCTGAAATCTTATTCAATACTCCTGGCTTCTGAGATTTCAGTAAGCGCTGCTCTTATGATTTCAAGCTTTCACCATCCAAGGAGGAGTATCAAACAAAATTAATGGACTATGCTGAAATGGCAAAACTTAATGGAAGAATAAGAAACCAAGAAGAAGAAACTTTTAATAAAAAATGGGCAAAATACGTGGGCTTTCTGAAAAACTATTGTAAGCAATTGAATTCATTAGCAGGATTAACTCAACAAACAGTTAAGCATATTTGTCAAAGAAATATTAGGGAATAATAATTGGACTTAATTTGAAGATGCAGCAAGAAAATATAACAGAAGAAACCACAGAAGGGAGAGAGTCAAATGGTGCATTTATTGGAAAGTTTGTGTAATTTGCATGATTGTTATAAAACTGAAATTTGGAAAATAAAAGTTATTAAAACAAACAAACTTTCAAAAAATCCTGGAACATAATTTGAAAACCATAGCTCTTGATAATGAACTAATCAATTTCCAATGTCATAACTTGCTTATTTGTTTCTTTTTCTAAGAATTGCATTGAAATCTGGCTATGGTAAATACCTTGGCATTAACTCAGATGGGCTGGTTATTGGACGTTCTGATGCAATAGGTTCAAGGGAGCAGTGGGAGCCCGTGTTTCAAGAGGCAAGTGTCAGCAGTCATTCTTAATACATAATATCTTAATACATAATGCAATGGTTTTAGATTATAGCTGCTTTTATTGATATCAGATGGCAGTGATGCAACATTAACTAAGAGGCCATATCAAAATTTCAGAAGTGGCTGTTTCGTTCTATCATACTGAAATAGTTTTATATCCTTGAAAATAATGTTTAGCTTGGCAAATGCAACATTGAAACTGATCCACAAATACCAAGTTTGAATTCTGAATTGCATTCTCAAATGCCAATGTTGTAATTGTCATAAAATGACAAGAGGGCTAATTATGAGTTTTAAAATCAACATGCAGAATGAGTTTAAGTGGATTGTTTCAGCGCTATTGAAGTAATATCGGATAAAATTGTGAGATGTTCTTGTAGGAACATAATAATAGTCTTCCTAATTTGTCTTGATTTTATTTTTTCCCTTCAGGGGAAAATGGCACTGTTAGCAGCAAACAGCTGCTTTATCAGCTGTAATGAAGAAGGCGATATTGTAGCCAAAAGTAAAACTGCAGATAACGAGGAAATGATTAAGGTAATTCAAATGGCCTGTATGTGCAGTTCTTATATTTGTCTTTGTGACTGTTTAAAGGAAAAATACAGAAACAGGCGAAACATTTCAATGTGGAACTTCTTCAGTGGCTGCACAGGCAAAATAATTGTTTAACCCAAGCGTATATTGCCTGATCAGATGACTTGGAGCATCCATTTTAACTGGAATGCATCTCTGTTCTGAACTTTTTCTCTCTCTTTTTTACTGGAAGGGAGGAGTCTCACTGATTTTAGCTGAAAGAGCTGGTGGGGAGTCAAACTGGGTTTTAGACTACATTGCTTCAGAAGGTAGATATGGCTTCAATTTGCATAGCAGAATGCTCTACCCTGCCCAGGGGAAACTAGACATGTGCTCTAACCTAGCTGCATTCTTACACAGTATACTCCATTTCTTCCTGCTTCCCCAGTAGTCCTTGGAGTATGCATGCCCTGTCTCCCCATATTGACCACTGTTTCTAATGTGATATATCAATATGATATTTCTTCAGTTTGTATATATGTGTAAATGCATTTGCAGAGGCATTACAAGAAGATTTTGTCAGAGCAGCTCCTTTGCATACAGGTGTGTGACTGTTGCATTCAACGTCCAGTGAAACTGGAAAGCAAATCAGGGGAGAATATCAAGAGAGAGGATAGGATATTTTGGCCTTTGAACTTTTTCAGTTAAACCAACTGTAAAACAGCACTGTCTCTCCCCATACTTCTTTTTAGATCAGGACGTGTGCTGAAAGGGAAGCCAAGCAAAAGGATGACATTCCGGAAGAAGACCAAGGAAATGTTAAGCAATGTGAAATCAATTACGTGTATGTAACAAGGGTTTCTTGGCTATCATTAAAAATAAAACAAAAGCAAGTTGTATTAGAGTGCAAATAACCCCTAGTTTCCTTGATCAAAAACCTTCGGGTCCCGATCCTTGTGTAAACATGTTAAAAGCTGAAGAAAGTTTATCATCATGAGGATCTGGTGGGTTTTGTTCTAAGGACCAACTTTATTTCACAGGACAAGGAGATGTGCTTTTGTTTTCAGATGCAGGCCTGATAGATTGCACCACTTCTCTTTCTGTTTATCCCTAGTATAATCCATAAATGGTACTTTATTATTTTTATGATTTTTTTGGATATTTGTTTTATAACAAATGCAACACCCTTTCTTTCCCCACCCACAATACCTCTTTTATTCCTTAGTGAGGCTTTTAAATGCATGGTATAGGCTTATTAATGTTTGTAAGTGTGATTTGCAACAGCTTGCTGAAGGTTATTCTCAGCCCTAACAGGAATGTGTCCTTCTCCAAGATAGTACAAACTGGAAGGATCTCAAAGCAGACCAATTCACTGCCCTACCCCACCACACCCAACAGTTTTCCAGCTGGCATTCCACATTATGTGGTTCTTGGAGGCAACTGGGCATGCTCAGTCCCCAAGGCACTCTCCTTTACTTTGTATACCTCTTAGATCCCTTGGGGTTCACTGATACCCTGCATTTTTTTATTTCTCAGTGGGCTTGTTTTGGCTGCCATTCTATCGACACTCAGCCACTGTACTTCGTACAGGCTGAAGATATTTACCTTCTGCATTTTTCTTTCCAGGAAGAAGTTTCAGAGTTTTCAAGACCGTAAACTAAAAGTAAGCCAAGAAGACAGTAAAGCTCTGAAAAAAGCTAGGAAAGAAGGCACCTTTCACGAGGCACTGTTGGACAGGTACTCTTTCTGTTGCAATGGGATGGCAGTTGTCAGATGTGCTGGGCAGCTATGCTAGCAAACACAACAAACATGCAAACACAGTATTATAAGAGCTGTTTTACAAAAATGCCCTGTACGCCAAAAATGAGCTTATCAGGAAGGATGGCTTGCTCTCTCTGTGCTGTGTGACTTTTCTACATGAGGTGTTCCTAATTTCCTATAGGGAAGTGTTCGTGTGTGCAGCTGCTGCTACTTCCACTGTGAAGCAATCCAACAGTTCAACCATTTAACTGGATGTTGTGTAGACAAGGGCTCAGCTGAATGTAAAGCATCGATATTGGATGGTGGCCTCCAGTGACGGAAAAGCTCTGGATTGTTTTGAGCTCTGGCTGCTTCACATGTGCACATCCATCCCTTGATGTTGCAGTTGTCAGATGGTGGGCATGTGGATATGAACTTGTCCTTAGTCTGCCATATTCTACAAAATGTACTAATGTATACTGGCAGATTTCATGCAGCTATACTTAACATTCAGCTGCTACTGCAATTATCACTTGTTCAAAGCTCTTCCAAGAGGGATTTTAAAAAACATTTTGTTGGGTGCCATTGAGCATTACAACCCACGGTGACTGATTGCCTTCTTAAAAGTAAACTCTTATAATGAGTAGTGTCTGTGTATGATGAACTTCAATAATGAAACATACATACTCATTGCTGTTTTTATTCTTTGTCCATATCCGGTACGATCTCAATAATGGCATTATCGGACTTAAGGTGACTGTTAACAGAGCTGTTTAGCACTGTAGAAAGAATGTGCTTCAGTCTTTGATTAACTTTAATCATGCTTTCCATCAGTTTACATGGCAAAGAGATGGTAAGCTAACTGGACTGTAGCTTTGTATAAGTTCTGTGCGAAGGTGTGAGTTGGCCACATCTACTTTTGGCATCACGTACTGATGGCATGCAGCCCCTGGAGAGTTGGCCAAGGGGGAATATGGCCCTTGAGCCAAAATAAATTTGCTACTCCTGCCCTAAATAGAAATCAATAATGAACCACCTCTGGCTTTTAAAAGTGTGCCAGTACTAATTCTACTTTATTGACAGTTGTATTACTTAGATGTACCAATCATTTTACCTTGCCTTTCCCCTACCCCACTTTGTCTTCCAGGAGATCAAAATTGAAAGCTGACAGATACTGCAAATAGTCAAAACAGAAGCTGACCTTCCATATATTTCACTTCCTTTATTTGGTGTGTTAATTCCTTTCTTTTTAATAAAACTTGTTGTTAAAGTAGATTTTAATTACACTGACTTCATCTCTTCTTTTGGAAGTAAAGTGTTCATGTTAAAATGGAGAATAGCTCATGATTTTATTTGGTGCCATATTGTCATCACTCTTGGATTTTTACTATGAACTATAATCATGCATAAATTTAGTAATTATGCATAAATTTGGACAAATTCCCTCAATTTAAATCTGTGATGGAATCCATCTTTCTCAGTTCACCTTATTTCTACAACATAGACATAAAATCTGCGGGTGCCATCATGCACATGATCATGGGCAGGAGGAGGAGTCACACTAAGACCAGACCATGTCATTACCGAGGAGGCAGACTTAGTCGTTGTTTGAGGACTATCCCTGCCTCCAGGTCTGGTCCTGACCGGAAGGATGCTGGAATCAGCAAGGGAAACCCACATAACCTGAAAGTGTTGCTGTGCAATGCCAGGTCAGTGATGAATAAAACCACTGCCATCCATGATCTGATTGTGGGTGGAGGATTTGACCTGGCATGTGTGACAGAGACTTGGTTGGATGAAGCAGATGGGCCTGTCCTTGCCACTGCTTATCCACCAGGTTTCTCTTGTGATCAGGGGGGGGGGGGGTTTGCAGTGATTTTTAGGAAGTCATTAGTTTGCACCAGGCATCCTATTGGGAAGACCCAGTTTTCTGAGTGCATGTTCTGGAAACTGGGCAATAGGGGCAGTGCAGGATTCCTTTTAGTGTACCGACCTCCCTGCTGCACCAAGGATTCCCTGCCCGAGCTGCTTCAGGTTGTGGTGAATGTGCTCCTGGAGACACCTAGTTTGGTTGTCCTGGAGGATTTTAACATCCATGCTGACACGAACTTACAAGGGGCCACTCAGGACTTCGTGGAAAACATGTCCCTGAATAAGTTTGGCCCAACTCATAGCCACGGACATGCCTTAGACCTGGTGTTTACCTCTACGGATGTTGGTGATCTGACACTAAGTAAAAGCGAAACTAAAGAAGTGCCATGGCCAGATCACTTCCTGGTGCAACTGGACTTCTCTGCGACCCTTCCCCTCTGCAGGGAGGTGGGGCCAATTCTGATGGTCTGCCCACTTAATGGATCCAGTTGGCTTCCAGAGAGTGGTAGGGGATGTTTTATCCCATGTTGCTGGCCTTTCAGCTGATTCCCTGGTGGCCCCCTGGAATGCAGAGTGGATGCTCTGGTTATCTTCCGCTTGGACTGCTGCAATTCGCTCTATGTGGAGCTACCTTTGAAGGTGACCCGGAAACTGCAATTAATCCAGAATGCAGCAGCTAGACTGGTGACTGGGAGTGGCCACCGGGACCACATAACACCGGCCCTGAGAGATCTGCATGGGCTCCCAGTACATTTCCGAGCACAATTCAAAACCTTGGCGCTGACCTTTAAAGCCCTAAATGGCCTCGGTCCTGTACCTGAAGGAGCATATCCACCTCCATTGTTCAGCCCAGACACTAAGATCCGGCGCCGAGGGCCTTCTGGCGGTTTCCTCATTGCGAGAAGTGAGGTTACAGGGAACCAGACAGAGAGGGCCTTCTCGGTGGTGGCACCCACCCTGTGGAATGCCCTCCCATCAGATGTCAAGGAAATAAGCAGCTATCCTATTTTTAAAAGACATCTGAAGGCATCCCTGTTTAGGGAAGTTTTTAATATTTAATGCTGTATTGTTTTTAACACTCGATTGGGAGCCGCCCAGAGTGGCTGGGGAGATTCAGCCAGATGGGTGGGGTATAAATAATTTAGTAGTAGTAGTAGTAGTAGTAGTAGTAAATCTTTACTCAGAAGTTGGGAGTGAGGTCATACATTTCGGACCCGTGCAAGTAACCTACAATCAACAAAAAATTACATTGGGTGGAACATGTGAAGTAAACAAGTAAAAGACATATTTTCCCCTCAATATGAAATTCCTTCTTACAAATAGTAGTGGCCAAAGCTGAGAGTGGGAGCCTGGCATTCAAACTCCCCCCCCCCAAAAAAAAAAAATGTTCTAAAACCCTTTAAGGAAATATCGGGGAGGGGTGTTTTTTTCAAAAAAGACATTTGTCATGCGCATGAAGGGAAATTTATGGCAGCGTCTATATATGTATAAATACTTGTCTATACCAGGTTTTACTCAGAAATCAATATATCTCATATTGCCTTATGCCTAATGCACCTGTTGGCTCAATATATTTAAAATAAAATAAAATAAATACAGTATTTATCTGAAGATCAAGTGGGCACATACTGCATTGTGCCACCAGAGGGCCCCATTCTCTTTAGACTGAGTCAGTCCTGGTCAGTCAACATGGGGGGGGGGGGGAGCTGGTATATAATACACACTGCTGAAAGTGGCTGCTGAAAGTTGCATCATTTTTTTAAAAAAACTCCATGTCTTTGAAACTCCCTGAAAATGGAAAACCAGCATAGCAGAGCTAAGAAACTTCTGCCTGTTGGTGAAAGCTTTCTGTTTGTGGAGAGGGTAAAAACCAGCATTCAAACACATGACACAAGCACAAAATCTAAAGTGGGGCAGTCCTGCCTGCCACTTAAAAGTTCTATCTTTAGATGGAAGTCCCCTTCAAAACTGAAGTTTAGCAATGTCATGTAACTGGCTACACAAACACAAAGCTCCACCACCCTCCACAAGTTGTGCAAAAGTCTTTATTCTTCCAAACCAGTTTCAAAAGAAGATTTAAAACCAAGATGTGTTTCTTGAACAGTAGCGCATTGTGGCACATGGCAAACTATTTGTGGCGTCAAGGAAATCCAATCTTCCAAGTCAGCCACATGGAAAGCCTTATTATTCCATTTCACGGGAAGCAAGGGGGTAAGGATTTGGATTGGGAAAAGGCTTAAATCCACCCCACCCCCAAAATTGGGGCGTGAGTGTAGACCTGCCCAGAGTTGCATTTTGCTAGTGAAGTGACTGGCTTTTGTTTTTAAAAGTTAGCATATTGATACAGTTGACACTGGATTTTTTCATGAGTATATCACAAGAACTGTGCTCTACTTTCCCGTCTCAGTTGAGGTTCAGCAGCAAAACCATGCTTTGCCTCATCTGAATGTAACTGCAAGCTATATTTTGCTGCTAAATCTGATGTGGGAGGTAGTGGCGTAGCGTGGGTTGTCAGCACCCGGGGCAAGGCAAGTAATTTGCGCCCCCTAACCCATGGATTTGCGCCCCCTAACCCGTGGATTTGCGCCCCCTAACCCTAACCCCCAGATGTTGCGCCCGGTGCGGCCGGCCCCCCCTGCACCCCCCACGCTACGCCACTGGTGGGAGGTGAAATCGAGAGCGCAGAAGATGAAGGAGCACATGAGCAACACGGTTTGGTTCATTTAGTGCCTAAATATGATCTAGCATTATTTTTGAACTACTCCATGTGCGACCCATCGAGGGAGGGAGGGCAAATCGGCTACCAGCTCTGCACTGACGACCTGCTTCCTTGCATGCATGGAGATTCCCAAGAGACGGGACAGTCCCTGGAGGGAGGGGTCGTGGGAGTGGTCTCTTTCCCAGTGGCGGAGTTATATTGGTCTTTTAAATGCCCAATTACAGATAGGTAGCCGTGTTGGTCTGCCATAGTCAAAACAAAATAAAAGAAAAAAATTCCTTCCAGTAGCACCTTAAAGACCAACTAAGTTAGTTCTAGGTATGAGCTTTCGTGTGCATGCACACTTCTTCAGATAGAAGTATCTGAATGCACACTTCTTCAGAAGAAGTATCTGAAGGTATCTGAAGAAGTGTGCATGCACACGAAAGCTCATACCTAGAACTAACTTAGTTGGTCTTTAAGGTGCTACTGGAAGGAATTTTTTTCTTTTAAATGCCCATTGTTGTTTAGTAGTTTAGTCGTGTCCGACTCTTCGTGACCCCATGTACCAGAGCACGCCAGGCCCTCCTGTCTTCCACTGCCTCCCGCAGTTTGGTCAAATTCACGCTGGTAGCTTCGAGAACACTGTCCAACCATCTCATCCCCTGTCGTCCCCTTCTCCTTCTGCCCTCCATCTCTCTCAACATCAGCGTTTTTTCCAGGGAGTCTTCTCTTCACATGATGTGGCCAAGTATAGGAGCCTCAGCTTCACGATCTGTCCTTCCAGTGAGCACTCAGGGCTTAAGAATGGATTTCCTTCAGAATGGAGAGGTTTGATCTTCTTGCAGTCCATGGGACTCTCAAGAGTCTCCTCCAGCACCATAATTCAAAAGTGCCCATTACGCAAAGCCATAGCTGCGAACGTTTCCCTTTTTTAAGGAAAATTCCCTTAATTCGAATAGGATTCCTCGCAAGAAAAGGGAAAAGTTGACAGCTATGCGCAAAGCCCTCGTGGGATTGATTTCTGCCCCCATTATTATTATTTTAAATTGCATCTCCGGTGAGCGTAATAAAGGCCGTTTTGTGGCCTCGCTGTGCCTCACACGCGAGTTGCAAGCTTGGCGAGAGGTGGCGGGTAAGCCAGGAAGAGAAGAGGCGGCCGCAGAGACGAAGACCATGTGGAGGATCTCCTGATGCGTAAGGAAACCCCCCTCGAACTTGGGCCATTTGATTTAGCGGAGGGAGACACACACCAACACGCGCCCTCCTTCTGCTAGGATCCCCCCCCCCCCCTTGGCTTCCAGCAGAGACCCAGCGGGATCGCTTCCCTCGGCTCCTCGAGTTCAGACCCGGAGGACCGGGAGGGCAGGGCCGAGGAGGGCGGTGGGGTTCTCGGCGTTGCTACAACCAAAAGGCCCCCTTCGCGCAGCCGCCGCGTCCCTGGCACCCGAGCAAAGCAAACGTCAGTTTGTTTAACAATCGCCGAGTATAAAATGCTCCAATCATAGAGGAGACTCGCGGAGGGGGGAAATAAGGCTGAGGTCAGCGCAAAGCCAACAAACAGCAGCGGATCTCCCTTCGCCGATCTTCCCACCTTTGATACTCTAGGGCAGCTAAAAAGAAAAGTAAAATACCCGGGAAGCAGGCACATCGATGCTAGCTGTTTTGTAGGAAGGGAAGCCTCTTTCCCCAAAGCTTCTAGATCCATCCTCCTCCATTCACCCCTGATCTCTCTCATCTTTGAAAGGGAGCCATGGCTGATAGCCTGAGAAGACTGATCAACAACGAGACCTGCAGGATTTTACAGGAGAAGTTGGAGAACTGGTATAAAGATTATCACGTGAGTGTGCGCGAACGCGTGTTTTGGAAATCGGCGCTCTAACTAATAACGATGGGAAGGCAGCTAGATGCATTTGCGATGTTGTCCCCTTTGAATCTGTACCAGGCAAAATATTAACTCATCTTCCCACCCACCCACCCGACCCTTGCTAAAACCGGAGCTGGCGAGGTGGAAACTGCAGGAAACGGCGAGATCGTTTCAGAAACTAACCTGAACTACAATGATATGAACATCTTTAGGAAAGATGGAGACGCTTAGCATTGCAACCAAGCGCAGCTTTGTGAGTTTGAGCTTGTTGCGCGGAGAGGTCGCTTTATGGCGGGAGATTAGGGCTGAGCTGGCGGTGTGTTGGAAACCTCCAGCCATTTCCCGGGAAAGTAGTAACTAAGGACGCCGGTTTTCAGCGCCAAGCAGACACTGTTGTGGTTGCCATGGTTATAGAACGCCACGATACTCTGCCCGGGAAACGTAGTAAGAACAGCAATGATTTGCAGCGAGGGATTGCTCAAGTCTCTTTCCCTCCTCCTCTACTGAGCTGTGATTGAGTCTTTTGATTCGGTTACAGCTAACCACAGCTCCCCCTCACCCGAACATGTTATTTTCCCTTTATACATTTAACACCCTCAACTGTTTGTTTTAAGATTGGAACTACGGTACTTCTCTACATTTAATTTTTAATCCTCCTATTACCTCCAAGCAGCTCAGGCCAGCGTAAATGGCGATTTCCATTTTATCCTGACAACAACCCTGTGAGATAGGTCAAACTGAGGAACAGCAACTTCCCATGGTCACCCAGTGGATTTAATAGCTGAGATTTGACCCCTGATCTTCCCAGGCGAAGACTGGAACTAAATGATAATGGTACACATGCAGCTGTTGCCAAAAACAGCAGCCCAGTACTGGTTCTCCCTGTAACTTCAACTTAACCTGACATCACCATGCTGCATTTCCGTGCTTTCTCACCAGTAGAAACCAATTAATAGCACCTTCCAGCCTACATTCCTATACTGGCTCTCTCTCCTCCAACTTCTGTGTCCACATTTTGTGTTCCAGAGTAGTGGCTTTTGGACACATGATGTGTCCAGCACAGTGTTTGACTTTATATGGGTTGGATCTAACAGGAGTTCCGGGGATGGTTTGGCTATGCATGTATGCCACCTGATTACCATGGCTGGCAGACAGCAGAATGTGTAAACTGGTTCAAGTGAAAAAGCATTGTGCTATATGATATATTTCAATTCTGTTTCTTGTGATGTACCCATGGCAGTCTGTTTACACATGCAAATTATCACCTGATGCTGTAAGTCATGAAGGAACTAGCATGTGTGTTCGAATAATGCCTGGCATAAGATCGTATGCTTTCCAAAAGCTATCTATAAATGCAAAATGTGGCACCTGGTTAGATCTTCAACCGAAACACAAACATGCCTGGCAGTAGTACTTTTTATATTGTACTGCACAGTAGTTAGAAAAATTAAATGTAAGCATATAATAACTGAAAAATAAAATCTGAACTATGAACAGCTTCCTCTGCTAAGGATCTGTGTGGCATATTAAATAAGTGTACATTCAGACCAGTTTTTTCCCCTTCCACTGTGGTCACTTCAAACTGTAACCCCTGAGCTGTGGTGGCTAATGCTATTATTCCTTGAGTTCTCATGCAAGACATGGTAGTTCAGTAAAGGAGTAAAAAAACCTTCCCATGATTTGTCTGGACAAAAGTGTGTTCAGAGTTTCTTTCCAAAATAAATTATTGGCTGCAACAGACAGCTCTGAGCTTGATTTTTATTTTTGAGAGAAGTCATACCAGAAGTAAAGTGAGCATGAATGTCCACATGTTAGGCATGGACATTTGCAGGGGCAAAGCACGTTGGTATAGATCTGTAGGCACATAGCAAAGGTGCTAAGAATTCTCTGTTACAGAAAAAGGTTTCTGTGCTGTCCTGAGTGCCACATCCAGATCTAAACCAAATGTGATCTTCACTGTGATTGACAATCAAACAGGAATAGTGCGTGGAAATACTGGGGATGTGATGGGGAGCATAGCTGTCAACGTTTCCCTTTTTTAAGGGAAATTCCCTTAATCCGAATCCGAATAGGATTCCTCACAAGAAAAGGGGAAAGTTGACAGCTATGGTGGGGAGCGACAACCCATCTGTGTGCAGAGTCACAGATGACTTTGAATTCCATTTTAGAAGTACAAGCCGTGTGTCACTAGTTTCTTTCTTGATTCTGTGGTTAGAGATCTCTAAATCATGGAACTACAGTTCCCAGGGTAATGCTGTTCAGCTGGTATTATAGATATGCCCCATATAATTTGTAAAGCAATAGGTAAAGGTAAAGGGACCCCTGACCATTAGGTCCAGTCGCCACCGACTCTGGGGTTGCAGCGCTCATCTCGCTTTATTGGATTCCAGTGATAGACTGTGGCCACAGATATGATACATTCTGGAGGTTACTTTGTTCTAATTGATATGCCAACGTAAGCTCTTTACTTTCTGCTGTGGGATTTAATATTCCATGACATTTTGGCCTCTGATCCATTGGTTAGTATGCAATATTATTATCTTGTTGGTTATAGGGAATGCGATGCATTATAGCTTTTATTGAACTTAGTTCCGTTGGTGGAAGGAATACTGAAGGTGCAATATACTGGCAGAATTGGAGTAACCAAAGTAATTCTAAATTTCAGATTAACTCATGTGATCAGAATCTGACCCGATGCTGTGAAATAATGGAACTGAACTCCATGATTCAGGGGCAGCTCTTCACAATCCTGAATAAAACAAGCCAAGAAGGTGAGGTTGTTCCAAGTTCTGCATGTATGGTTTATGTGCATATATTTATTACAGGTGATGGTTAGCTTGTGCCCAGATATTTAAAACATTTTATCAATATTTATTGCCCTTCCTTTCTCTTTCGCTCATTGACCCAGGTGGACATTATGCTGGTGTGGATACAATAAAGTCTCGTCTGTTGCCGTGGCTGGGCACTTGTTTTTCTAGCCACACTTGCGGAAGCTCTTCTCACTTGCAGGTACAATAAACTTGTAATTTCCCCCTTTTTTTCTAGAATGGGTAAACCATAAGATAGAAAGGCTTTGATTCCAGTCTTGCGCTTATCTCTTTCTTTCCTTGAGAAGAGATGCAGACAGGGGCTGAGTTGATATTCATGCTTCTAATGGAGGATTATGTTTTAGAGATATACTGTATATCCAGATTTATTGTGATAAACACCACATTCAAGGCAGATATGATGTTGTGTTACAATAGGTTGGATGCAGAGATGCACCCATAGGAAGGTGGAAGGTGACTTTCCTGTAATGTCTTATTGTTACTTTCTAATCTATAGCTGCTCTGTGGAAGTCTTCCATAGTTGAGAACTGTGGCTGTTTTATATTTTTGTATAATGGAAATATTTATACCCCACTCATCTGGCTGGGTTTCCCTAGCCACTCTGGTCAGCTCCCAACAGAATAAAAAAGTGATAAAATATCAAACATTAAAAACTCCCCTAAACAGGGCTGCCTTCAGATGTCTTCTAAAAGTCAGGTAATTGTTGATTTCCTTGACATCTGAAGCGAGGGCGTTCCACAGGCGGGCGCCACTACCGAGAAGGCCCTCTGCCTGGTTCCCTGAAACTTCACTTCTCGCAGTGAGGGAACCACCAGAAGGCCCTCGGAGCTGGACCTCAGTGTCTGGGCTGAACGAAATTTCTTATTGGTGAGGGGCTTATCTCCACATTCAAGTAGACTTTGCTGTATAACAAACGTTGTTGGTAGAAGCTAATTTCTCCCAAGGCTTGTGTTTCCTTTTACTGAATAAAATGCAAGCACTTTATTTAAAATCAGTTTAAGATATATAGAAGATATATCACAATATTTCTGAAACATTAACAGAACTCCCTGCCCCCCGCCCCCGGACATACATTCATTTCTAGCTTTTACACACTGTATTTCTACTTCACTGTAGGAATCACGTGAAAAAGACAGATGGATGAAGGAATTGGCCTGCAACCGGGACCAGGAAATACATCAGCTGGAGAAAGAGCTGAACAGCACTCGTTTACAGCTCAGTTTTGTACAACAAGAGTAGGACAATTAACTATTTTCCATTCATACATTTTTCGTGCACTAAGGTGTCGAACTATAAGGATAAGTAGAATTGCAGTTTTGTGGCTGTAGTGAAAGCCTTTTAAGCCACCACATGGTGGTGAAAAGCTGCTCATAATAATAATAATAATAAATCCACAATGACATTTCCAACCCACCTTTTCCTAACTGGACTTTGATAATTGCATCTTTATCTAAGTACAGTAGTACCTTGGTTCATGAACACCTTGCGACTTGAACGTTTTGGCTCCCAAACACCGCAAACCCAGAAGTGAGCATTCTGGTTTGCAAACGTTCTTTGAAACCTGAACATCTGATGGAGTTTCTGTGGCTTCCGATTGGCTGCAGGAGCTTCCTGCAGCCAATCAGAAGTCGCGCCTTGGTTTCCAAACATTTTGGAAGTTGAATGGACTTCCGGAACGATTCTGTTTGACTTCTGAGGTACCACTGTAATGGCTGTGATGATTCCACAGATGTAGAATAGAGGCATGCCTGTAAACTGCTTATGTGGGTGGGCCACATGAACTTATAAAGCATACTGGACCCCCCAACAGTTCACATTTATAGGATAATTCAACCGGTCCAGTCCCCTTCTGTCAATGCAGCTCAGAAGGTTGTTTCTGGGTCCAGGATACAAGTTGGTGCTACGTGGACAGGTTCCTGTTTTTGGTGCAGAAGTTTCCCAGATGAAAGGGTACTTCTTTATTTAATGTTTTTCCGGTTACAAGCTATAATGTTGACTCGAGAGCTTGAATAGTATTGTATGAGCATGCCTTAGCTCAAAAGACATACGACCAAGTCTTTTATTTCATAATATACCAGTAATGTGCTCTTCAGTGACATTTTAGCTAATCTTAGGTGAATAATGCAATATATCTGTTATACGTTCTCTATAGCATTCTTTTTCAAAATCTGAATGGAATTGGCTTCTTTCACAACACTGGAAATGAATCCCCTAAAGCTTATTTTCACTGTTGCAGCCAGTCAGTTTCTGAAAGTTCATCTATATAGACAGCTTTTCAGTTTAATCTATTGACACATGTTCAAAATGAACTTCAGTGTAGGGAGTGAAATTGCAGTTGCTTTTAGATGTGTGTTCTGTTTCTTGATAGTGTGACACGTTCAAATCAATTACTTCAACAACCTTTGTTGTATCGCTGTCCTTTCACCTTTGTTCTAATAACCACGCACGGTGCTTTGTTTCTTTAAAAAAAATGTTTAGGGGTACTCTCGTTTTCCTGCTCATATTGAAATACTGCCTCTCTATGAGGTCAAACTTAGATTCACAAAATGTTTAGGGATATTCGTCCCCCTGCATCGCTCCTGGAAAAAAAGCACTGATCACACACAAAACAACAGCAATGGTTTATCATGGCAGTATGAAAGAATTGGTTCCCTTTCTCTGTACAGCCTGTGTATGAAAGAAGACGTGAGGAATTGATAGAGTTAATCTATTGAACTGGGATTTGAGGAGGGAGTGTGTATATGATTATTTGTGTGTGTGTGTGTGTGGGCAGCAGAATGAATAAGCAGTGTTGTTCAAAGGTATTTGCCAATCTGAGAAGAATGGACACAGATTTAAGGAATAGTTCATATGCTAGGGTGGATTCTGAGCCTATGCTTTGTATAGATGGTCAAATGTTCACTTTCCAGCCATCTCCAGTTAAAGGATCTCGGGGATCAAACCTGAGGGAGACCACTCCTGGAGTCAATGGGCCAATGGCATAAGACAGGTTCAAATGCTGGTTTTTGAGAGAAGTGACCTGAAATACAGGTGTACAAATACTGGCTTTTGTAAGCAAAATTCATGTAAGTAGGCCTATAAAGGATTTGGCTTTCGCAGTTTATGTTTGGCTGTCCAAATCTGTCTATGCCATTCATAAATGCTTGCATATATTTTGAACTTTGAAATAATAGGGCAATTTTTTATGCCTAGTACCCTGAGTTTGGAATTGGTGTTTGTTGATGTTTACTGCTGCAGTTGTTATAGCTGATGTGCTTATGTGTTGACGGACTGGCTCTGCAGTGTACTTGTTTTTCCAAATGCAAATACCCTTCTAAGATTTTATTTCCTGTTTCGTTGAATGTGTTAGCAGAATTTGTGCCATTTGTATTAAAGGCGTATCTCTGGGTGTTGATTTCTCTTGCAGTTTAGCAGAAGCCCAGGTGGCTCTTGAAGACACAAAGGCCAAATCCGCCACCACTCTTTTGGCAGCAGAGGATGAAATTGTTCAGCTAAAAGCAGAGTAAGGAAAACACGGTGGCTGGCAAAGTTGGTTTTGGATTATCTTTGTGTGGTTGGTCATATAGGTTACATTTTAACATCACAGTGCTGTGAAATGAACATGGCTTGTTGTTGCATCTGAACAAGGAATAAGCCACAGTTTATTTGAACAAGCCGGCTTTGTAACCCAAGATTTGAAGCTGGCTTGTTTTGAAACTTACTGTAGTTAGCAATAAATAGCAACCCTGTGTTTGGATGAAGCAATAAGCCAAATTCAATGGAAATTGGAGGGGGGGGGAAGGTTTCCAAATTCTTCCTCCTGGCTGTGCAGGAGAGAGACCATCTGAGCCCAGGGCTTGCTCAGGCTTGTTGCGACTTGTGCATGTTGTGCTAAATCATGGTTTAGTGGGATGTACAAACACAGCCATTGTGTAATGTTGATTCCCTCTGCCCCAATTTCTGTTGCTCTAGGCCAGGGTATCCCAAAATTGGGTCTCCAGCTGCTTTTGGACTACAACTCCCATCATCCCTAGCTAGCAGGACCAGTGGTCGGGGTGATGGGAATTGTAGTCCAAAGACAACAGAAGACCTGAGTTTGGGAAACCCTGCTCTAGGCAAATGCTGATGAATCTTCCTCATAGCTGTCAACTTTTCCCTTTTCTTGTGAGGAATCCTATTCAGAATAAGAGAATTTCCCTTTAAAAAAGGGAAACATTGACAGCTATAATCTTCCTCCCAGTACCAATTTCTGAAAAAAAGAACTTTGGTTATAATGTCGGTCTTGAACAAAACATAATAATGTGTGGCTGGCCATGCTTAGTTGGTTTACGGTAAGGGGGCTAACTTGTTGCCCTCTGAAAATCACTGGACCCCAACTTCCATCGGCCCTGGCCTGCTTGGCCAGTTGTCAGGGATTATGGGACTTATAGTACAACAACATTTGGAGGGCCACAAGTTATGCACTTGTGGTTAACAATATATTTTGACACTGCAACTTTCAATTTGTTGAGCTGCCATAGTTTTTCCCATTGAATATCGGCCATAACTTCTCAGTGCAAATCTGCATTTCTCTGAATTCTTCTTAAACTATTTCATGGGTGGTGTAGATGTGCCCCCATGGTCTTTAAGCACATCAAGCATTTATACATAGTTTCCTCTGGTTTTCAGCATATCTTTGCCTGGCAAATTGCAGCTTAAGCACATCTTTTATATTTGCAGTAATCTGTGTAGAGAAAACTCAAGTCTATGATGCATTTTGTTTCTGTTCTTCCTGAAGCATGAATGTGCCCATCTAAGAAATCTGAGGCAGTTTGAGGTCAGATGCATGACTCTTTGGTCGTGGTGTCAATGTGCGTAGAAAATCAGTTAGCCATGCCTTGTGTACTGTGAATTGGAATGGTTTGGGTCTTATTACTCCTCAAATCCAAATGAAAATCTCTTCAAGTTACTTTCATTGATGATCTTAAATTAGCTTATCTAAGCTATGTTGCTAGATTCTTCCTGACAAACACACAACACTGTTCTTGTGTTTTAGGTTAGCCTGTTTTTCTATAACTATAACTTGTTGAAAATGCTGCCTGTTCTCTAATATCAGTCTTCAGAGTTGGTTTGCCCCTTTACAAGGGAGACATCAAGTGTAGAATAATTGAATGAAGATAGATCATGTGATATAAATGTATTACATTTGTACATATGCAGCACATGTTTTTGCCATACACTGACTACTTTGAGTACACAAAATGTATAACTTTGTGCTTTGATATTTGTGTGTGTGTGTGTGTGTGTGTGTGTGTTTGAAAGCTGTCTCTTGCTAAAGGGTTATTTATTTACTTAATTTTTTTTAAAGCCTGCCCTTCATAAATACATTGCCATAAAAAGTTAAAAATACAATATCATAAAATAAGATCACACAAGCTCAGATTATTGGTGATCACCCAGTCCCCCCACTGCACCCAGACAACAGTCCCACTTGTGTACAGCCTCCCGTGACTCAGATGTTATGGAGAAGTAGAGCTGTGTGTCATCAGCATGTTGATGACACTTTGTCTTCGAATTAGTGCACACAGTGGCTTCACATAGGTGCTAAACAGCATTGGGGGCAAGGTTGTTCCTTGTGAGATACCACAGCACAAAGATCATGGAGCTGAAACACAGTCTTCCAGTGCTACTATCTGAGTATGACTTTCTAGGTAAAAATGGAACAGTTGTAAAACAGTGCCCTAAATACCCATCACCCAGAGCTGGTCCAGAAGGATGCCATGGTCTCTGGTATCAAACCCCAAAGAGAGATTGAGAAGCAGAAGGAGTCAGGATGAGGAGGTTCTTGGCTTGTAACATATATACCCTAAGCAACTTTACTGCATAATTACATACCTAAACCTATTTTTGTGGCATTACAACTTGAAAAGAGATTTGAGAAATTTCGCATTGCTTTTGGTGGGCAAAAATGGTTGGTTTATATCTAAAATGTACATACGACGAACGTCATTTTGCATTCCCCTTGCTGCATAGTGATCACTCTGAAATTCTTCCTGGTTTCATAAGCTCTTTCAAATAGATTACTTAGTATAGTTTAAAAGCAGGATATTGGTTGCTGTAGAAACACCTATTTTGATCGGAATTATTTTTGTGTGTGTGTGTGTGCTAAAGGCTAAAGGCTTCTCGGGTAAAAGAAGAGTGTGCTTTGAAAAATCTGGACCGGATGAGTGATTATGAGCAGCAGCTTCAAACACTGAAGGATGAGATTGCTATCCTTGGTGCTCAAAAATCTCTTCTCCAAAACAGGTAAGGGTTTTCATCTGATTTAAGTAGCCACTAAAAGCTGTGGGTGCTAACCAACAGAGTAGTACCATTTGCACAAGGAGATGAACTTCCCTCCCTCTCCTCATGCACCTTCTGTGCGCCTTCTAAATCTGTTTTGGGGGTTTTCCCCAGCCCTCCAGAGCAGATTTGGGGAGGACATGGGCCCCTTGGGGAGAGAAGGAAGGGGACAAGTTCCATTGTGTGAAAAGAACTGCTTTGTTGTCTATCGTTCTATTATGGTTTGGCTCCAGAGATGCTACGCTTCAGATTATCTAAGGGGAACTTTCAATATCTCAACTCTATTGATGAAACTGAAAGAAATTGTAGCTCAGAACAGTGGATTATTTCATGATGATGGCATCAGTTTACACAATGCGTTATAGAGTAATGTAAGCAAAGAAAAATACAGGTCTCTCTCCAGGCATAACAACAATCATCTTTAATGAATAAACTGGTTTTGAATGTTCTCTTTCTTTAAATTCTGCTTCTTGAGAGAATAGTCTAAACCAGAGATGGAGAACCTATGGCCCTCTAGTTATTGCTGGGCTACAACTTCCATTATCCCTGACCATAGGCCATGCTTTCTGGGGCTGATGGGAGAGGCCCACAGGTACCTTACCCTTGGTCTAGAACAGCCTTTCTCAACCTGTGGGTCCCCAGATGTTGTTGAACTACAACTCCCATCACCCCTAGCTAGCAAGGCCAGAGCTCCGGGATGATGGGAATTGTAGTCCAACAACATCTGGGGACCCACAGGTTGAGAACTGCTGGTCTAGAACATACATTTGTAAGGATAAAGATCTTCCATTGATGCGATTTTTCAATTTTGTTACAGACTTGCACTAAGCCGATCTCCTTCCCCGAGATCTATCCGAAGCAGATCACCTAGTCCTCTTCCCAAGAGAAGTTCCTCACCCGGAAGAGCAAGACTTACAAACGCCTCCCGACATGCTCGCCTTGTGGAACGCTTCAGTGACATTTATGCTCAGGAACGTTTGGATGCTCAAAGCCTCCTGAGAAGTTATGTCGACGATCTGGAGATGGTTCAGAGAATAATCTACACTGCAGTTGTGGTAGGAAGTGTAACAATATTTCTTTTCAGAATCACTCACATAACCTAGCGGTAGACAAACCTTATTCTTACATCAGCTGGAGTTGACAACAATCAGATGGCAGTCCTAAACACACTTACCTGGGAGTGAGCTCTGTTTAACTCGCTGCGGTCTGAGCAGACATATACAGGGTTGCACTGTCAGTTCATTAGCTTCTCTTTCATTGCTGGAGTTTCTGGCGCCTGGTCTCACTGCTGAAATGGAAAGTTAGTGTAAACCTCTAATATGGCAAGCAGTCTCATTTTAAAAACTTGTACTGGTATAGAGGAGCTTAGGAGTGAATGGGATCACATTTGAAGATAAAACAGAATGGAATTGTGGCTCAAGGCTAGTAGAATGCTTCCACATATACTCTTACAAACTGGTTTTAAAAAGCTTTCTTTATAGCCATATCAGAGAGATTGATCAACCAACTCTGAGTTCTCAGAGGGGAAGCAGACCCAACTCACTCTGTGACTGTCTGGTTTTTTTTGTTATTTATTTAAGAACCCAACAGTCACACGGATGGCAAATTCCATCCAAATATTATTTTGTCTGGTGCTGTTTTTGATTTTAGGAGTTTTTAATCTGCTGTTTATGCCTTGTCTTAGAATATTGCTGAATTGCCTCTTTTGTACAAGTTTCTTTCATCTTTTTTATATATTTCATCTCCTTACCTGACCATGTTCAGTTTTCTTTCTTTCTTTCTTTCTTTCTTTCTTTCTTTCTTTCTTTCTTTCTTCTTTGAAGTGGTAGAATACTTTGTTAGTTTTGCTATACATTTAAATTTTTTTAAGACCCCTGGAGCAGAAGTGATGATAGGTTGCCATCACAGAAGGATATGGTGGCATAACTTTGTGTTGCAAGGACTCAAGGGCTATTATTGGATGTCCAGATGCAAGCTTTGGAGCTGGAGCTGCAGCAGGGTTACTTTATAAGACGAATTATCGCATTGAGGAGCACTTACTCTTCCTGTGAAGTTAGGATTCAGAAAATTTACCGTATTGACCCAAATATAAGCCTCACTTTTTTTCCAAATTCCAACCGTGAAAAGTTAAAATGTGGCTTATATTTGCAGCCTTACGCCACCAGCAAAGCAGCGCTGCTCCCCCTGCCCCCAGGAAGCAGCCCAGGTGCTGTCTTTTTTTTTCTTTTTGAACTCCCTTCAATTTTAAAGGTGCGGCTTATTTGCTGGTGCAGCTTATATTCGGGCCAATATGGCAAATGGCCTCTGTTTTCTTGGGCTTTTAGATGTAACTGTTTTATCATTTGCAGGAGTCTTTCCGTGCCGCAAAGATGGCCTTCAGACAGTTCAAAATGCGTGTTCGAAAGACCCTGTCCCTAAGTTACTCAGGGCCTGAATCACTTGAAGACATGGTCATGGACTACATTGTTCGCCAGGAGGATCTGTATGATGTTCAAGCCAGCGTCTGCGTAAGTCTGTGAGAACATTCTATCCCTTTGCCCATGATATGACTATTTTCCACCTTCCCATTTCATCTCTCTGGCACCCTATCTGCATAACCTAGCAATTCTAAAATATAGACACACTTTTACTCTCGTAAGATTGAATGTATTGGCCTCGGCTGTACTTGAGGGACTATTCCAACAGATTCCACACGAAAAACGCTTATGTCCCTGTGGAGATGGCAGTACCAAATCGGTGGCGCATGTCCTTCTGGCTTGCACTCTTTACAAAGACTTGAGGAATGAGGTTATCGCCTCTTTTATTTTCCATTCTGGGACACCCAGCCACTGCCACAGTGTCCTTTCTCTTGAGAGATCAAGATGAGCAGATGACAGCAAAGGTTGCAAGGTTTTTAGCTGGGGCAATCAGTATAAGATCCACTATTTGACTATTGATTCAGAACCCTAAAATGTATTTTATATAATTGACTTTTTATTTCTATTCTTTGTATATCATATTGTTGTTTTATTGCTTTGGCCAATGGCTGATGCAAATAAAGATTCATTCATTCATTCAAAACATTGTATCCTACCAATGCTTTGCTTAGCTTAATGAAACTTGAGAAATGTGTAGATGATACCTTCCTGCCACCCTGCTCCCAAGAAACCACCAGTGAACACCATGTACATATGACAACTTGCATGAGTAGGGCAATTGTCACTTTGGATACATTAATTGTATTCTCTCTCACTTACAAAATTTCCATAAGTTCAGTTTTGTGTATTTTCTAGAAAATGAACCGTTTCTGTCCCTTTCCTTTCAGGAGGTCATTCGTGCAATGAATATCAACCCTAAGATTTCCTTCCCACCGGAAACCGATTTTATCATGATCAGCGGCTTAATACGCGAGTTGTGTCGCGTCGCCTTTTCAATGCAGACTTTGGATCCTCCACTTGACATTTCTTTTGGTACGGATGGAGAACTTTTCAGCGAGTACAAGTGAGTGGAATGAAAGTATGCGGTCTTGTATTTCCAGTGGGAAAAATAAAGTGTGCCAAAGTCATGGCAGTGCATAAGGATAGAAGAAGAGCCTGCTGGATCAGCCCAGTGGCCCATCGACTTGCATATCCTGTTCTCACAGTGGCCAGCCACAGTGCCTATGGGAAACCTCCAAACATTTTGAAAAGTAATTGTGATGATCAGATTAGATTTGTAGGTTTGCAGGAAGTTTTGTAAGGGGAATAATTTGAATTATTGCACTATTGGATGAAAAGGAAGATGTTAGTTAAGATAATTAAAGGCAATATGAATGTAAGAAATGCAGAAGAAATCATAAAAATGGGAGATCATCAGAGGTGCTGATGGAAGTCCAAAAGATTGTATAAGATGTGAAATTTTGTGGAATGTAGGACAATTAATATGTTTTAAAATGAAATATATATATATATATATAAAAGAAAAGCTCTTACGAAACAAACAAACAAACAAACAAAGGAAACCCCCAAACAGGATTTGAGCACAGGAACAACCTCTCCCCTCTTGTGGTTTCCAAAAGCATATTCAAAGCTTACTGCCTCCAATCATATGTCAATTCTGTTTGCACATGCTGAATTAGAGCTAATTTCAATAATAATAATAATAATAATAATAATAATAATAATAATAATAACTTTATTATTTACATCCCACCCATCTGGTTGGTTTTCCCTAGCCACCTTGGGGGGCTTACAGCATATATAAAAACATAGTAAAACATCAGACATTAAAAACTTCCCACATCAGGGCTGCATTCAGGGGTCTTCTAAAATTTGTGCAGCTCTTTATCTCCTTGACATCTGAAGGGAAGGCGATCCACAGGGAGGGCACCACTACCAAGAAGGCCATTTGCCTGGTTATTGTGGATGTTATTTAATACAGTCATACCTTGGAAGTCAAACAGTTTTGTTCCTGAACATTTTGGCTCCTGAACGTTGCAAACCTGGAAGTGAGTGTTTCAGTTTTCGAACTATTTTTGGAAGTCGAATGTCCAGCAGGGCTTCCGATTGTCTGCAGGAGTTTCCTGCAGCCAATCAGAAGCCGCTCTTTGGTTTACAAATGTTTTGGAAGTTGAACGGACTTCAGGAATGGATTCTGTTTGACTTCCAAGGTACGACTGTAGTTATAATAAGTAATTAGAAACTTGGCAAGGTGCATTCTATTGTTAGCCACTTTGTACGCATATGATCAGAGGTGGCCTGAGCCACATTGTGTACGTACATTGCCGCTCAGGACCACAATGTCTCAAGGACCGCCTCTCTCCATACAAACTGACCCAGACCCTGAGATCATCACCTGAGGCCCTTCTTCATGGGTCTCCTCTGCAAGAGGTCTGGAGGGTGGCAACATGAGAATGGGACAGGCCTTTTCTGCAATGGCTCTCTGTTTGTGGAATGTCAGCTCTTTTCTGTGAACCTCTCTGAGACCTCCAGGTATAGGGTGGTATATAAATTCAATAAATAGTAATAATAATAAAATTACATATCCTTAGGTACCAGGCAAAAAAACGTTTCTTTATAACCAGGCCTTTGGCTGATTTAACATTCTATGGCCTTTTAAATGTGTTTGTAGGAGGGGGTGTTATTGTTATTGTTTTATTATGTATTCACCTGATTTTTTAAAAAGATAATTGGGATAGCTCCATGTGCCCTTGTTCTGAATTACCGGAAAGAAGATGGAATAAAGTAACTGCAAGAGGAGCATGTGGACTGCTAACTCTGTTGTAAGCTAAACCTCTTTGCACCTCACCAGATACCGTCGCAGCTACGACTCTGAATTTACAGCTCCCTTGGTGGCCTATCATGTATGGCCTGCTCTTATGGAAGAAGATACTGTCCTGGTGAAAGGAGAGGCAGTCACAAGAAGAGGCGCTGTGGTAAGTATTCTTCATTACTCTGGTTAAGATTTAAACTCATAGACTTGGATCCTAAGTTGCTTCCCAGTAACGAGGCGGTGATTACTGCCAACTCCTCTTCCCTCTGCAGGCCCCTGCGACATATCCCAAGCCATTCCCAAAGGCCCCTGACCTCCAGGAGTAGATTTGGGGCAGGGCACAGGGCTCTGCAGAGGGGAGAAGGAGGCTGAAAAAGCCCTGCTCTGTGAACATGAGCTTTGCTTTATTTACAGAAGCAAAGTTTGGGTCCAGGTCATAGATTCCATCCCAGAAATGCCTGAATGAAGCAATTCACAAACTGGCTGGTATTCTGAAGCACCAGCTCCTTTCCATGAGTAGTATTCTTGCCCCTATGCGACACCCTTCTGTGTGGCAGACAGAAGGGCAAATCCATGAGCAGAGATCTGTTTCTGTTTGCAAATTCATCCCACCGATTGGCTGATTTATGTTGGAGATGTCTTTATTTATTTAAAGCATTTGAGGCATTTATATACCACCTAGTTACAGTCGTATCTTGGAAGTCGAACAGAATCCGTTCTGGAAGTCCATTTGACTTTCAAAACATTCGGAAACCAAAGCACGTCTTCTGATTGGCTGCAGGAAGCTCCTGCAGCCTATCGGAAGCCCCGTCGGACGTTCGGGTTCCAAAGAAAGTTCACAAACCAGAACACTCATTTCTGGGTTTGCGGCGTTCGGGACCCAAAACATCCGAGTACCAAGGCGTTCGGGATCCAAGGTATGACTATATTTGCATTTCTAAAAGGTAAGGGTAAAGGGACCCCTGACCATTAGGTCCAGTCGTGGCCGACCCGGGGGTTGCAGTGCTCATCTCGCTTTATTGGCCGAGGGAGCCGGCATACAGCTTCCGGGTCATGTGGCCAGCATGACTAAGCCGCTTCTGGTGAACCAGAGCAGCTAACGGAAACGCCGTTTACCTTCCCACTGGAGTGGTACCTATTTATCTACTTGAACTTTGACATGCTTTGGCAGGAGCAGGGACCGAGCAACGGGAGCTCACCCCGTCGCAGGGATTCGAAGTGCCAACCTTCTGATCGGCAAGTCCTAGGCTCTGTGGTTTAACTCACAGCGTCACCCGCGTCCCTTCATTTGCATTTCAAGTTGTGTACATAAAAAACATCCACAGAAAGCAAGGAGGGGGCCTGATTAATGTCACTTGGGACAGAGTTCCACAGGCTTAGAGCCTCTACACCAAACACATTGTTTCTAGTAGTTACAAGCCATGCATCTAAGCTGTGGGGGACCATCAGCAGAGCTTCCCTCAAAGATCTGAGTGATTGGGCTGGAATATAAGGTAGTCTCTAAGATATCCTGCAACTTGTACATTAATACAAGAACCGTGAACCTTACCCAGTAACATATGGGCAACCTATGGCCCTCCAGCTGTTAACTGAACTCCCAGCTCCCATCAACCCAGCATGTTGTGGATTACACCAACAGTGCTTTAGATTATGACACTGACATTGATATGTTTCTTATTAGTCAGTCCCTTTCATGACTGAGCTGAGAATATGCTTGGAGCAGTTATCAAGAAGTAGTCCCTTCCACCAATGTAGGCTGTTATACTGCTTTGCACAACCTGTAGTTCCAGTGGCATTTCCACAGGGAGCTGAGATTTCAAAGGGGCTTGTGTATGGAACAACTCCCAAGAATATAATAATAATAATTTATTTATACCACGCCCATCTGGCTGGGTTTCCCCAGCCTCTCTGGGCGGCTTCCAACAAAATATTTAAAATACAATAAAGCATCAAACATTAAAAACTTCCCTAAACAGGGCTGCCTTCAGATGTCTTCTAAAAGTCAGATAGTTGTTTATTTTCTTGACATCTGATGGGAGGACATTCCACAGGGTGGGTGCCACTACCGAGAAGGCCCTCTGCCTGCACATGAGGCCTTAACTGGGAAGCACGTTAGAGTCATGCGAATCCAGCCTTTTCTTTCAGAGAGCAGCCTTCCTCTCACATAATGTAACCACAGTGACTGCTGCTTGCTTAATATACCTTTTCTCATATTCTATATTTTGTTTCAGTGGTCTCAAAGGGGTAGAAGCAGAAGCCGCAGCCGAAGCCGCAGCCGCAGCTGTAGCTTGAGGCCCCTCTCTCCTAGTGCAGGCCACTCCCGACATTTGGTAAAGTAGAATAGCCTGATCAACATAATAATCCAAGATAAAAACAAAGCCAGTGGTAAATGAGAGGTTTTGCAGAAAGGGAAGGGGGCTGAGGAGGGCGCTTATGCCCCTTTATAATTTGAGCATTGATTGATGAGGGCAGGCTCAGCATGGTAAAAGCTTGGGGATTTACTTGTGAAGGAGGGGAGTATAGACAGATGTGTTTGCCAATCTATACAGGAGGAGCACAAGCCTAACCCTCAACATCTGACTGTGAATGCCTAAGAATATTTTCTTTTTGGAGAACATGCTTGAGAGAGGGTAGCGGTGACTCAGTTTGGGGTATGTTTGGAGGAAACTAGACCAATTTCAATCCAATTTCAGGCATGGTCATAGTACCAAATCTGCCTTGTTTATTCTGGCTGATGACATGTATCTGGAAAGAGAGAGGGGAATATAGCCCTTTATGTTCTTTATCTTTCTGTGGCTTTTGATATCCTTGGCCCAGTATCCTTCTGCAGCACCTCTGGGATGTGTGGTTTGGGGGAGGCACTGTATTACGGTGGTCCCACTCCTTCTTTTTGGGGCTGTTTCCATAAATTAATTATGGGGGCCCATTTTTTGGTGCCATGGGAGTAGCCCTGTGGGGTTCCAGCTTGATCCCCACATCATTTAACATCTGTTTGAAACAGATGGGGGTTGTCATCGTGAGTGAGGTTTCCTCAATATGTGAGTGATGCCCAGCTCTATCGCTCCATTTCACCTGAGATCAGGAAATGTGGTTCAGTTGCTAGACTGGTCCTTGGAGGCTTGCATGGGCTGGATGTGGGCCAATGAAACTGAATCCTGATAAGAAAGTTCTGAGTTCTTAGGTCCAAGGGATGGGGAGATTTCTTGTTCCAGGCAGGGTTTCACTCTTCTGGAAGAAGCAGATAACATAGCTTGGGATTCCTACTGGATTCAACATTGCACAGGTGTCCTCAGTGGTTAGGAGTGCTTATGGCTGGTTCACCAGCTATGGCCCTTTGGGATACAGATTAATTGGTCACTGTACTCCATGCTCTGGTAACCTCCAGACTGGATGTTTTAACAGAGCTGCAATAGTTACCTGTTTGTTTCCAGGCCCAATTCAAGCTGCTCTCATTAAGACTAAAATATCTGAAAGGCTGCCCCCTTTCCTACAGATCCTCTCAGGTGTTAGTTTGGAAGAGGGGGTCCTTTTGGTAGTTCTAACCCCAAAGGTTCAGGTGGTGGTGGCCTGGGTGAGGGCATTCTCTGTGGCAGCCCCTATGCTGTGGAATTCTCTCCCCACAGAAGGGTATCTGAAACCATCATTGTATAGCTTTTGTCCTATGCTGAAGATGCTGTGGTTTTTGGCCCATGAGAGAGATATTTTTAGGACCCACCCTATTCTTCTAGTTGCAAATTGTTTTAACTGATTTTAATATTGTGTTGTAATAGTGTTGTAACTTTTTCCGGGACTATATGGTCAAGGGTGGGTAAGAAAAGTAATAAAATAAATAAGTAAAAGATCAGCATTCGTGAATTAATCCATGAATAAAAACACTGGGTGTGCTCACTGCATGTGTTTAGACCTCACGGCTGTTTAGGCTAATGGATTTGCCATTCTGTAATTTACCATTGATGTTGTGCATACTATATGCACATATGAAATAGGGAGCCCTCTGCTCCTTCAAAAGCTTCTCAGCACTCCCTGAATTTAATTTTAACAGTATATGTATAAATAAAGGTAAAGGTAAAGGTACCCCTGCCCGTACGGGCCAGTCTTGACAGACTCTGGGGTTGTGCGCCCATCTCACTTAAGAGGCCAGGGGCCAGCGCTGTCTGGAGACACTTCCGGGTCACGTGGCCAGCGTGACATCGCTGCTCTGGCGAGCCAGAGCTGCACACGGAAACGCCGTTTACCTTCCCGCTGGTAAGCGGTCCCTATTTATCTACTTGCACCCGGAGGTGCTTTCGAACTGCTAGGTTGGCAGGCGCTGGGACCGAGCAGCGGGAGCGCACCCCGCCGCAGGGATTCGAACCGCCGACCTTTCGATCGGCAAGTCCTAGGCGCTGAGGCTTTAACCCACAGCGCCACCTGCGTCCCATACAATAGCACACTGCTAAATCCTTGTGACTCAAGCACCGCTATTAACAGGCTGAATGTTCTTGTCTGTGGCGATGAAGGCACGATGTGAGGGAATAAAAAATGGATATTCTTCAGCAATGTTAATCTATGGTCTGGTTTAACCAGTCATATCCTGGATTAATAAACCAGAATATGTACGATCTCTGTGCACATGCCCACA
This sequence comes from Podarcis cretensis, assembly GCF_951804945.1. Classification (NCBI taxonomy): domain Eukaryota; kingdom Metazoa; phylum Chordata; class Lepidosauria; order Squamata; family Lacertidae; genus Podarcis; species Podarcis cretensis. The sequence goes on from NC_137178.1 coordinate 55,099,053, forward strand.
GCCTCTTTACCCCTCTGTTCCCACAAGCAGGGGAATTAACTGGGAAGCTGCAATTAGCCATCATTTTTTTCTTATGCGTGAACTGGGATCTATGGTTATTGACTTCCAAACAATGCAGAATCCACATACCATCTTCTTTAAATCATGGCTTCATATCCTGGTTTGTTTGGAAGCCATTATCCATAGTTCCTAATCTATACATAACAGGAAGTTATGCTTATCTTCCTGGGTTGTTTTCCTGCTTCAGTAAAGGGAGGAGCAAATGAGTTACGGTATATACAGGTTTGTGGAGCTTGTAGATATCCCATCTTCTTAAGTAATAAAGCCACATTAGCATGGAAACCAAAAGCAAACCAGTTAAGCAGGGTTTAAGCCGATTTGTTGTTCTCCTTAATTTGTAAATTGGATTACCTCTTATTTTAAGTAATGTTAACCTGGTCCATTTCTCGCACATATATATGAGTTGTTATTTATTTAATCTGTGTTCCTCCCTCCGCTTTTTCCATGGCAGGCTTGGCACAGCTAAGCCTCTCTTCCCCACCCCTTTTGTCTCCTTTTGTGAGGAGGCAAGGAAAGCAGGAAAAACTAGCATGTTTACTTACAGTTGAGGTTTCCCCCGTGAGACCCAGGAGCACCATTCTAGTTTTTGGCCTGCAAGCTTGTACCATATAAGGGGAATATTGGTTGTTACACATATCATAAAGTGAAGGAGAATTGCACAAGATTTTAAGTAAGTGGAGGCCATTTTTGAGTCCTGCCCAATTCAAAAATGGCCTCCATGCAATGTTGGCCATGTGACAGTCAGGACAGCGCCTTTTCTAGTGGCACTAGGGTAGAGAGATCCTAGGTTGTTTGGGAAGATCATATGCTGTTCCTCCTTCCCATGTTGACACCGCTCCTCCTGCAAACTGGAGTAATGTTGATCTGGGAAAGAACTGCAGTATGTAAAGAGATTTTCTCCTCCTTCAATGTGACCAAACAGGTCCCAGATTACCCTTCAAATGTGGGAAGAAGCCTCACTGCAGTGTAAGAAAAGAGTCTAAGTTCCCCAGTGGTATTAGCTGTATTTAGCTTCTACAACATAATGCCTTTTTAGAATGAGTTGGGAGGAATCAGACTATGTTAATTTTCCCTGTTTTGTGTGTCTTTTAGCGATCCCGAAGCCGCAGCTCTTCCCCATTAAGGAGCGGAAGCCCAAGTAAGTGGGCCTGTGCAGAACTTAGACGATCATGGCTTTGAAATGCTTGAGCAATCAAGTAAAGAGATAATGTAACAATCTGCAGGGTGTTCTTTTACATATATACATATATATAAAAAACCAGAACACATTGGTCTTCATTTATGGGATTTTCATTTATTTTTTTTATGTTGTAGACAGACTTCTGGTCTTTGTTTATAGAATTATTTCATCCAAATTGTCCCAAACCATGACGCCTTCTTCATATTTGTTGTAATTATACAAAATCTTTGGTGGTATCTTTTAGAGCTGCCTTTCTGGAGACTAATGATCTCTCAAAGCTGCAATCCAGCACAGATCTAAACACAGAACTAAACAACACTTACTATAATACTTAATATAATTGGCTCAACCTCTAGGATAAAAGCCACTTCCATTGCCATCACTACTGCTGCTAGCCCTTTAATTGACTGCAGATTAACCCAAAGTGCTTGTGTTCATGCACACACATGTGTACCTAGATGTAGAGAAGAGCCAACTCCACATTCATAGGCCTGCTAAGGTTGGGTAACTTTCTCCACCCTGAAACAGTTTTTCTTTACTGTTTTCTGCCAGATTGACACCAATGGGGTGGAGGGAGAGGGAAATATGTATGCTTGGGGTCCAATCACACTCCATAGATGTGTTGGGGAAGCAAGGGAGCTTTTAATCCAGCAGATACAAGGCTCTCCCAACACAATCTGTTTGAGCCCTTAAAGGTAAAGGGACCCCTGACCATTAGGTCCAGTCATGACCGACTCTGGGGTTGCGGCGCTCATCTCGCTTTACTGGCCGAGGGAGCTGGCGTACAGCTTCCGGGTCATGTGGCCTGCATGACTAAGCTGCTTCTGGAGAACCAGAGCAGCGCACGGAAAGCCGTTTACCTTCCTGCCGGAGTGGTACCTATTTATCTACTTGCACTTTGACATGCTTTCGAACTGCTAGGTTGGCAGGAGCAGGGACCGAGCAACGGGAGCTCACCCTGTTGCGGGGATTTGAACTGCCAACCTTCTGATTGGCAAGCCCTAGGCTCTGTGGTTTAACCCACAGCGCCACCCGCGTCCCTGTTTGAGCCCCTACACTGCTGCTAATTGCTCTATGCCTGCAGGGCTTTTTGTGTGCGCATCAGGATTTCTGGGGTGGACATGCTTGCCTTGTTGGCCGAGCTGCCACCCTCAAAGAGAGGATGTTATTGGATCAACTTAGCCAAAGAATGTCTGGATTGCCAATACAGTCCTATCTCGAAGTCCTTTGATTGCAGACGTTTACCCCCCAAAAAAGTTACATACTGAAATATGTATTTTTCTCCAATAGGAATTTAGGTTAACTGGATATGCTTTTTTGATTCTGTACATCTGGATCAATCTGCTTCTGTGGTGCCGCTTCCAGTTCCGAGAGTACCTCAAACCTCACTTAAAATAATGTGAACAGCAGCTTTGAATCACTCCAAAAGGAGAGTGAATGGGGATTGGTGATTATTAGTATGGGTGGTTTTGTTTTTTTTGGGTTTTTTTGGAGGGGTTTTAAGGGAATGAATGCAACAAATCTGATTAAAACTTGCATAGGCATTTTTAAAAATTCGTTTGATTGTTAAAACTTGTTTACACCACTCTTCTAGCAACGCTTTCAGGAAAATAGTTACTGTCACAAGGAGTGCAGTTCCAAGATAATCTTTATCTCACAATGATACACTTAACAAGACTGTTAAGTATTCAGCACTATGATACATTGAGGCTACCACTTAAGATACTGTACTTGGTGCTTATTTAGGGCTCTGATGTGAAGTTAAGGTCATTAAAGTCCCAGAAAAATCAGTGGGATGTAGACATGCTGGGTCATGCCAATAAAAGCTGTTGGGACAAAGCACAGTCATAAAAGCATAAAATGTGGTTAAAGTGTTTGATTTTGAAATTACAGAAAAAATAACATTTGTTATTGTTATTTTGAAGATTATATTCTGGCTGGTCTGTTGTCCAGTTGTAACATTTGGTGCTGATAACAGTGTTTTTCTTCCAAGAGATTGGGCGTTTCTTTCTCTTCTATACCCCAAGACTAAAAGGAACACAATGACTGTTTGAGTCCTTGTCCTTTTACATATAGCTAAGGTCCACATGGGTCAGAACATTATTCTAAATGAGACCAGTCTCTTATTTCTGATCCCGGACATGGTGCTTGAGCAAAATTGTGGAATTTCCTTTTGTTACTATAAAACAGAATGAGTTTTGCATGGTTTTCTTCACTGAAATTATTTTGCCCTCTGGAAGAAAAATCTAGTCACATTAATTAATCCTTTGGTTTCCATAGGGAGTGTATTTACCTTCTTCCCAGTTTAATGTACTTTGTAATTTTGGCAAATACTGCAAAGTTTACAGTAATGTTGCAAATTCCCCATTGCCTGCTTCAAATAAGTGATAGTCATGTAGACCAACTGAAATTGCTCTTCCACCACTGGTTTACATGATCTGGGCTCCATCCAATAAAGCTCATTGAAGAAATTAACTGGCAACCAGTTTAAGCATAAGAAAAACTCACCCTTAATTATGGCAATGTAAACATTGAAATTTTACACCAAGATAAATTTAATAGAGAGTTGCAATCATGTTGTATGATAAGTCAGGCATAGGCAAACTTGGCCGTCTAAATGTTTTGAGACTACAATTCCCATCATCCCTGACCACTGGTCCTGTTAGCTAGGGATGATGGGAGTTGTACTTCCAAAACATCTGGAGCGCCAAGTTTGCCTATGCCTGATATGTGTTTCGATGCACTTGTTTGCTTATTCACATATTTTTGACACTTAAATTAGAAAGCTGGGGGGGTCTAACCCCCCCCACACACACAAAAACCAACTTTAAAAAGGATACTGGATTGGTTCAGACCTCTTTCATTACCATAAGGAGGCAATCAAAAGCTCCCACTCCTAGCTGTAAGCTCACCATTGTTCCAAACCTGAATGTGGAGAACCGTGGTTTAGTTAAAGCAGGCATCCCCAAACTTGGCCCTCCAGCTGTTTTGGGACTACAACTCCCATCATACCTAGCTAACAGGACCAGTGGTTAGGGATGATGGGAAGTGTATGGTGTAAGAACAAGCCAGGATCTCAAATGGTGATTTCATAGTGTCCTGTTCTCACTAATCATAGCTAAGCAAGCCACAGTTTCTGAATTTGAATGTGTCAGGGAACTGTGGTTTGTTTAACAGTGGAAGAGAAAACTTCCTGCCTTCTCCTGTAGCATATAAAATGGGGAGCAGGGGGGAAGCATGCAGACCCAAGATTTGTCAGTTTTTTCATGTAGCAAAAGAACACTGTTTCCCATTCTATCTGAACTTGACTCTGGTATGAAGTGAAGCTCATCTACATGCCAAGAGCAATGCATAGCAGTGTGAATTTGTATTATGTTTATATCTGAGCTCTGTAAAGAGAATATACTATCTTTCATCACATATCCAGGTGATTAGATTAAAGGAAATCTAACAAACATTTCAATAGCTTATACATGAAGGATGGTATTCCAAACATTATACCGAGACATCCAATCAAAATTCTGTTCCACGTAAGGCATTGTACCTGACACAGGTTCATAATGTTTACTAAAATAATCATTAGGCAGTGGAAATGAATATGATAAGCATTGCTAATGCTGTGTGATTTTCCAATGCAGTGTTATTTGTGATCAGTGATAATGCTGTTACATTGAGCTACACTCAGAGCAGATGTATGCTCTGCACAAGCTTATGGAGAATGCAAGTGACGTAAATTTGCTCCTCATGCATACCAATGATTTTGTGTGTGATATGTCGTGGAAAGGTATATAAAAAGTGAAAGATTAAATAGATGCAGTACACTAGAGCTTTCAAAACTGGTGTGGGTGTGGGTGTGTATCTGAAGCAACTTTTCACCTCTCCTGGATTAAATGAGGACCCATTCAGATTTTGCATTCCTGGTTCCTTCCAGGTGGCCGTTACCCCCCCCCCCCAATTATGTAGAGATTCTCCATACCAATGCATAAAATGAATGTTCACTGCTGATCTGAATATGCTCTGTTTTGTGACCATTCCCACAATAAGGAGTATGACGTTAAGTCCCCTTATTCACTCCATTGTGCTTTTTGGTAGGCAATGTGTCGGGAATGTGCTTCCTTCCCATGCAAACTTCACCAGCCATTTGAAACAGGCAACATTTGCATGTGAATATTGCTCTTCCTTAGCACAGCTCCTTATTAGGATGTTACCAAAGAAGCATGGAAAGAAGCCATAGGAAAGTGGCTCCCAGATCTCTGTGGTACTAATGTATGGAGTGGCCTTGTCAGAGATCTAGGTTTGAAATGAAAGATGGGGTCATGTATAACCATGTACAGTGGTAGCTTGGTTCTCAAACTTAATCCGTTCTGGAAGTCCTTTCCAAAACCAAAGTGTTCCAAAACCAAGGCACACTTTCCCATAGAAAGTAATGCAAAAAGAATTAATCCGTTCCTGACTTTTAAAAGCAACCCCTAAAACAGCAATTTAACATGAATTTTACTGTCTAACGAGACCATTGATCCATAAAATGAAAGCAATAATCAATGTACTGTACTATAAAATAAATAAGACAGTATTCTAGCTGAACTGGGTTCCACACAGTAACAAACACAAATTAATCGAAAAAGCCTCAAAAACAAAAACACAAAATAAATAGCAAAAACAAAAGCGCCAAACTTAATCAGTTCCGGAAGTCCATTTGACTTCTGAAATGTTCAAAAACCAAGGCACAGCTTCTAATTGGTGCAGGTGCCCTGGAAACAATAGCCGACAGCCGCATCAGATGTTCAGCTTCCAAAAAACATTCGAAAACCGGAACACTTCTGGGTTTTCGGAGTTTGAGAACCAAAGCGTTTGAGAACCAAGGCATTTGAGAACCAAGGTACCACTGTAGTAAAATGGCTAAGTGTCATCCCAGAGATCATGCCTGTATTTTTAAAAACCTGGAACAGCCATGAAGATCTTTGGGTGACCATGGGCAAGTCACCAACTCTCCATCTGGCAGTGTAGTTTCCCAGCTGTTAGGAAAATTATACATACACTTAATAATAGATACCCATTATTTTGGACCTACTGATCTGAAGATGCCATCACTTCAGTCATATTTTAGAAGACTTTTCAATATCTTTCAGAACCACATTGCTGTAAAGTCAGAAATAATCTTGTTTGTCTATTTGCATTTTTTTTGGTGATCTTTTTATATGTCATATATTTTGAATTGCTGTTTAACTGCAGAATTTTTTTCTTAATTTGTGTTCATATATAAAGTCCACAGGAAAACCAATACTTTGTAGCAAATATCTTACCATACATCATTTGAATACAGTGTTGATGCTGTATGTTTACATTGTACCATGTTTCATGAACTATCTTGTGGATAAGGTGCCTGTACAATGTTTTATAATCAAACAATACTGCAATAAAAGTTTTCAAATACATAGTGGGACAATATTGAAATAAATTATGAACAGTTAGGGATGAACGGACATGTACTTGACTTTTGAGAATGCGTCATTTGTTGAAGATTAAGTTGTATTGGAGGAAATATGATTTAAAATTGTGAGATATGGATTGATAAAGGAAAATTAATTCTGTTTGATTAATTGGGGAAATAGTCAAGTGGATGTCTAAACAGGAATTGATCATGCACAGCTGATGGAAATAGGAATTGATGGGAAAGTATTAGAAATTAAGAAAAGGTATTTTACTGTAAGCAGTGAAGGAGGGAAGGAATAGAAGCATTTGAAGAGGGATGGAAAGTCCATTTTTAAATTTGTGTTACATCTGTATTAATTAGTTGTTAATTTGTTTAAAATTAGCAAAGCTAATAAAAATTAATTGAGGGGAAAGGGGGGAAAGAAATAACATTTCCCACTAGATGGCACTCTTGTTCAACACATCAATAAAATGAACTTTCCAACAAATATATATCCATGTTCAGCTCCCAAAATGTCAGAGGCTAGTAAAATGTTTTTAGATAAAAGTCATAAATGTCAGAGGTTTAATTGGCTGCAGTCCCATGCCACACATGGATGCTGTTCTAACCTCAGTGAAATAAAGGAAAATTAGCTCAGGACTGGCCACTAATGGGTAAGGCTTTGCAGTGTTTTCAAATGGAAGTAGTGTTGGTGGTAAGGAAAAAATAGGTATAAAAGGAGAATTGCTGGATGCCAAGGTCCAGGTTTGAGACAAATGCTCTTTGGTGAGAATCCCAGCAGAGATTTAAAAAGATGACCTTGTGAGTTCCAAAACTCCCCTCTTCTCCCAGGGTAGGAAAAGACCATGTTTGGTAAGTTAAAAATGGATTTACAAACTCTCCAAATGTCAGATTTATGTGCTTTTCCATACATCAGTCAGAAAACACAACAGTAAGACTTGGCTTTGTTACAGTGGTGGAAGTTTGGGAATTATTGGTTCAGGAGTACAAGAAAGGCTTGTTAGAGCCATGGGGTCTGAGCTTTGAGCAACCAGCTCAGACCTCTTTACATGCTGAGCTTCTCAGGTACACTGAAGGTGAACAATACGCTTCATTACCTTTCTTCCAAGGTGAGCAGGAGTGACCTAATTAAGGCTGGCAGGACTTCTTACTCTATGGTCTTAACCCCTTCATGCGTTAATTGGACTTCAGCAAGTAGGTTACATGAGGCTGGTGATCTCACAAGTGGGACATTTGAAAAAGTGGCAAAGCTTTGGAACTGCCACGTTGAATGCTCTCTCCACCCTTTAAAAGGCAGGTCGCTTCGTAAATTGCGAAAAATGCAAAGTTATGGGAAATGTTGCTGTTTTTCATTGTTAAGAAGCGTCACAATTACAGATAATAAGTCACAATCAAGTGTCCCATTAATTTTCGTGCCAGGGTGCCAAATCTATTATCTTCAGATCTGCTTTGAGTCCTATTATCTACGCAGAGCAGGTATGCTATAAGATTCAGTAGCAATTCTTATTTTTACCTGGAAGCAGCCTTGAGTTCTCTCAGGGGGGAAAGATAGGGAATAATAATAATAATAATAATAATAATAATAATAATAATACTTTCCCCTCATTCCTGCATGAGAAGAAGCACCTTCTGCTTATGCAGCAGGATCCAACTGCTTGTATCTCCTGTTGAAATATAATTAATAATAATAATAAATTTTATTTATATCCCACCCTCCCCAGCCAAGACCGGGCTCAGGGCGGCTAACACCAGGTATAAAAACAATTGCTTAAAACACAACTTAAAAACAAGATTAAAATACAACATTAAAATGCAGCCTCATTTCAGTAGAAACTTAAATCAAAAACTTATTGGGGATGAAAACGTCAAATCTTCACCAAGGCCAACTATCCAGACTGGTCCTACATGGGCCAGAAAAAAAGCCAAGGAAGTCCCCAAATAGGAGTTCCATCACAGAAGGAGAAAGGAAAAAGGAAAGAGGGGGAGGGGATCAGGCTGATTCCAAGCCAAAGGCCAGGCAGAACAACTCTGTCTTACAGGCCCTGCGGAAAGAAATCAGATCCTGCAGGGCCCTGGTGTCATGAGGCAGAGCGTTCCACCAGGCTGGAGCCAGTGTTGAAAAGGCTCTGGTTGAGGCTAATCTGACTTCCTTAGGGCCTGGGACCTTGCTATTTATGGACCTTAAGGTCCTCTGCGGGGCATACCAGGAGAGGCAGTCCCGTAGTTACGGGGTCCTAGGCTGTATTCTTAGAGGAAAGCCCCCTGTCCCACCCCACTCTTTTGGAAATATGCACTATGGCCAGATGGTGCTCATCAAGGGATGGTTCAGTCAGTAGAGCATAGAGTTGAAGGGACCCTGAGGCTCATCCAGTCCAGCCCCCTGCAGTGCAGCAGGAATGCAGCTGTCCTATATGGGGATAGAACTTGCGACCTTGTTGTTAATAACAGGGTGATGGGTTCAAGCCCCACACTGGGCAAGAGATTCCTGCGTTGCAGAGGGTTGGACTAGATCACCCTTCCAATCATGGTCCCTTCCAATTCTATGATTCTATAAGAAGTAATGGGGACAGGGAATGGGGCACAGATGCATCCCTGTTAATGACATACAGCACAGAAGGGATAGAGGATATAATAGTCTTCAGCTATGAAGCTTCCTCAAAATATTTGCAATGTGTCAATTACTAGTCTGTTAATAGTCCTTGCATATAATCAAACAGTGGCTAGCATCAGCCTTTATTCTTAATTCTTAGCCTGCCCTCTTGGCACAACTAGAACACACAGTGCATTTAAACCCGTTGGGGGACATAGGAATGAACTGAGGACAGGACGTTTTCACAGGCAAGCTTCCTCCCTCAGCTGCTGCCAAATAGGCTTTTCAGAAGCAGAATGAATACGTCATTCTCACCCTCTTCTTTAAAGACAACAGCAACCCATGCCCTGAAATTTGATCAAATAAATGAAGAGTTCAGTGAATGGCAAAAGTTGCCTTAGAGAAACAGCCGCTGGCATCTGTCCCCTCTAATTAAAATGCACACTGAAAACTCTTCAGCCTGTGAGAATAATTAATAAAATGCCAGCCATAGATAAGCAACAGCTAATTCTTTGTGCTCATTGATTTTGTTCTACAATTAAGAAATGCGAGATCAGCCAAGCTGATTTTGATATTTGTGTGTGTGTGTGTGTGTGTGTGTGTGTGTGTGTGTATTAATGTCATTTATTGCTTTTCCACTTCATTTGCTGAATTGGAAGATGACCATGAAAACAACTGCAATTATTATTATTTATTTCAATTTTTAAATCAAAGATTCTACAAATGGAGGAGTACGTTTCTACAAATGTAAGTGTTCTCATCCCATTTAATTGCTTTGGGTTAGCTTGAAGGTATCTCAGCTTCCACTCATCGTAAATCTGGAGGTGCAATAGAGATGGCCATGTTTGTGTAGTACCCTTGCATCTTAGTCCTTAGTTGGGACTGTGATTGTGTGCAGATTTCATTGGACACCCACATCCATGTTGCACAAGTCTTGTGCAAAGAAAAAAGAATGTTACCCCAAATCTCTCCCTCCCCCACTCCTTCGGTATGATTGATTGGTCTCAAACATATCAAGTATATAAACATTGGCAGCTCTGAGAGTCATGTTTCCTTCTGATCTTAATTGAAGCAAGCAGCAGACAGTTTATAGGCTCTCCCAAGTTAACCCACAAGAGCTCATTTGGCATAGTCTGCATTTCTGACAGCTCACTGCAAGCCTAATCAAAACCAGACTTGTTCCAGACTAATGAGCATTTATTAGGCTGCAAAATGACCAGGCTAAACAATGAGCCACTAGCATGGAAACACCACTCATCAGCCCTCTTTACGGTCGTAATTGCACATTGACGTTGCAACAACAAATTCAAGTTTGTTTTGCCTCCGCTGTTCCCTCTTCCTGGAAGAAAAAAAATGTTTAAATGTTTGGGAGCCAAGCCAGTGTGCTAGTACTGGACTCTCTGACCTTGTTTGGACTTTAGCCAGGAACCTAGAATCTACAATCTAGTGCTGTGTCTGAGAAAGCATTGCTTAGGAAACGAGCGTTCTGTCCACAAGAGCGACTATCAGAGCTTTGTGCTGGGGTTAGAAATACAGTGGTACCTCAGGTTAAGAACTTAATTCGTTCCGGAGGTCCGTTCTTAACCTGAAACTATTCTTAACCTGAAGCACCACTTTAACTAATGGGGCCTCCTGCTGCTGCCGCGCTGCCGGAGCACAATTTCTGTTCTCATCCTGAAGCAAAGTTCTTAACCCGAGGTACTATTTCTGGGTTAGTGGAGTCTGTAACCTGAAGCGTATGTAACCTGAGGTGCCACTGTAATGCTGAGTGCCTTTCTAGACCTGTGTTGCTGAGGTAACAGTACCTATTTGCCCCTGAGATACTTTAAAGTTCTCAGCATGTGCAAGGCATCATGGGAAGATGCTAGCTGCCAAGGCCATGCAAAGCCCCAGGCCAGATGGGAAATGTAGCTCCCATTTTGATAATCTTTACCAAAGAGTTCCCCTTTGCCTCTACCAGGGCGACTTGGAGTAGGCCCCCCTCAAAATTGTATGCCCCATACCAACTGGCCTACCTCTCCCCCCCCTCCCAGTTCTGGCCCTACCATTAGGCACACTGGGGCGATTGCTTTAGGCTGCTGGTTTGGGGTGTCATAAAAGAACAGTAAATTGCTGATTGCTTCATTTATCATCTTCACCGTTGTCTTTTCACTGCCAGAGAAGGGGAGAGACACTTGTGGGACTTCCTGTTCTTAATTAACTGGTCTTGGCAACCATCGCCTTGATTTGGGGAGAAGGGGATGCCATTTACTGTTCTGCCTCAGGTAGCAAGATGCTTTAGGCCCGCCATCAAGTTTGTTAGATGTTTCTGCTCTTTTACCATACATGCCTTTTGTGTTCACTCCAAGGCAGGCAGGCATTTATTTTGCATTGCTATAATGCTATAATGCCCTTTTTCCATTTTATGCTCACAGCAGCCCCATGGGTGACTAAACTGAAAAAGAGTAACTGGCCCAGATGTTCTATGATGACAGATGCTCTGTGATGACAGAACATCTTATTGGTTTCCATGAAATATTTCCAAGTAGAGGCATTTCTAATCATGCTGATTGGTGTGTGTGTGTGTGTGTGTGTGTGTGTGTACATTTGTATTTAGAGGGGGGCCATCAATGTGAATGGCATTTTGTGGAGTTACTTAAGCAAACAAGGGGATTAGACAAATTCACGGGGGATAAGGCTGTATGTGGCTACTAGCCATAAGAGAGCTATGTGTTGCTTCCAGAGTTGGAGATAGTGTGATTCTGAATACCAGTTTCTGGCTATCAAAAGTGGGAAGAGTGCTGTTGCACTCAGGTCCTGGGCTTCCCCTTGGCACCTGGTTGGCTACTGTGAGAAATGAATGTAGGACTAGGTGGACCTTTGGCCCTACAAACTGTTAGAGCAGAAAGAGAGGAGGTGAGGTCATGACACAGTCATAATGTAAGCTCTTGGAAAACCTACAGGCTTCAATTGTCAAGAATGGTATACACAATTCCACCTCTAAAACCTGTGACTTCAAAGCAGAATTGGATAACCTGTGGCCAGATGTCGATAAAATACAATTCCCATAATTATCAGTCATTGGCCATACTGGATGGGGCTCATGGAAGTGATTGTTCAGCCACTTCCTTGGCCATGCTTCTATGACCTATCTAGCTGCCAAGCCACCCTACCAAGTCCTAGAACCACTAGCCACCACTGGGCCTACCTCCCTGAAGAGCTGGCTTTGCTGACTGAAGGACCCTTGCTTGATTCTGCAGGTTCTGACCCTTACTGTGGAAGGGATGGGAATGTCATTGACTGGGGCCTCAACCTCCAAGTCAGAGGAAGGTAGGAGAGCTATGTCCTCAGGCTGGAAGGGCTCAGAGGAAGATGCTGATCTTCCCCAGCCACCCCCTGCACAGAAGAGCACCCTGTATTTCTTTGACACTTGTATCTTCCTCAGGGTAGTACGAAGGGCTGGGTTCAGAAGTCATGACAACTTCTTATAAAACAGGCGTGTCTAAAGTCTATTTTGGGGGGCCTAATTTGGCCCGCTGGTCGGCTTAATCTGGCCCCTGTTTATTTCCTGGGGTCAAACCCCAAAAAACACAACAACTTCAATCCTAAAAAAAGGTCAACAATATTTTGGTCAGCCCTCATGCATGTTCACTTCATCAAATCTGGCCCTCTTTTTAAAAAGTTTGGGCACCCCTGAGGTTAAAGGTAAGATAAAGGACCCCTGGATGGTTAAGTCCAGTCAAAGGTGACTATGGGGTTGCGACGCTTATCTCGCTTTCAGACTGAGAGAGCCACCATTTGTCCACAGACGGCTTTCTGTGTCATGTGACCAGCATGACTAAACCACTACTGGTGCACGGAGGACCATGACGAGTGCCAGAGCGCACAGAAATGCAGTTTACCTTCCCGCTGCAGCAGTACCTATTTATCTACTTGCACTGGCATGCTTTCGAACTGCTAGGTTGGCAGGAGCTGGGACAGAGCAACGGGAGCTCACCCCATCAGGTGGATCTGAAGTGCCGACCTTCCGATCAGCAAGTCCAAGAGGCTCAGTGTTTAGACCACAGCGCCACCCACGTCTCAGAAGTGATCAAGAGTGAACCTACAACACCAGAAGGCCACATGATATTAGGCAAGGGAGCACTGGTTCCCTACCACTGACATATGCCAAAACAGTTGTAGCCATTACAGAAAAACTAATATATTTGCATCCTGAACTCAGTCCATTTTCACTGACATAACTGGGGATTTGAGACTATCCAGTTTCAATAACCAAGTATGAAATTAGAAAAGGACTTTTTCATCTCATATTGTGATATTCTGGGCAAGAGTAAGAACGTATATATGTATAAATAACTGTGTTACATTCCACAGCGGGCAATAAAAGTGAGAGATCACGATTGTTCTCTACTTTTCCGTTAAACCAAAAGAAAGGCTTCTTGAGCTGAGAAGTAGGTAAAGACCTCCAGCCTGACAAGAGTGGAATTAAAACTGAATCCAGTTTCCATGAATGCACATCATTAACATCTTAATGACTAGATATGCAAGTAGTCACTTTGCATCTGAATGGCTTTGTCTGATGAATCTTAATTGATCAGACAATGTTTCAGAATGCAGACTCCCTTTTGTATTTCTAGTTTCATGAATACCTGGGGGGGGGGAATCTTTTATGCATTGTATGTTGAATGGAAAACAGTTTTCCAGCTGGACCTGAACAAACTGCATCATGCTGGCCCATTAGCGGGGGAAGGTTTGCTTTTCAGAAGTTATGTCCCAAGCATGATGGAAGAAGCATGGTACTCACTGGATTAGGCACCTGATTGTCAAAAGGCCAGGTGGTCGGAGTAATTTACAGCTGCCTGTATACATTTGTATGCAACTGCCTGGTTCTGTTTTGCTCAGGGCTTCAATGAGGATGTCTTAGGCATAAATGTGAATGCTTTACATGCAGCCACACGCAAAAATAGAGGTCACTGCTTAGCAGAGCTTTCAGATGGCATTACATGTATACTGCCACTGAAATTTTGGCCTAAAACAAAACAAAGTTATTAAGGGTGTTTTCTTGGGAGGGAACATCCAAACCATTTATGCTGTTAGAACATAAAAGTACTAGAAAATGTATGTGTGTAAGGGAGACGGGCAGTCGAAAACATTTTTCTGCCTGAGGCAAAATAGCAAATACTTCCCTCCAACAAACTCATATATAGCAGCCAAGTGAAGACAAAATATTGTGCCATTTGAAAATCTCACAAGCATAAAATTGCAATAAAAAATAAATAACATTTGCTGGCTGGCCTTTTATGTCGCTCGCAACCACCTGCCTGGGGCGACCCCTTCTTCTTCCTGACAATATTGCAGGCTCTGTGTGGGTTTTACAGATCCATAGGTTGCCAGTGCGTTTCACCTAAAGCAAAATTTATTGTGAATTTGAGGGGTCCTCCCTTAGCAAAATGTTGGAGAGGTTTTGGGGGAAGTCAAGTGAGCTTTGATAGGCTGAGCAAAACTGAGTGGTTGTTAGCTTACACAGCATATTCACACCAGAAGCACAATTGTAGTAAAACCAAGAAATGTTGGGGGGGGGGGCGAGAGGTTGAAGAAGTGATGATACAAATGAAATAAACTGAAATCACGCTCACACAAAGTTCAGTTTCCCCAGAATAAATGCTGAGTAGGCAATGGTTGTAAATGCATTCTGGGCAGTACAGAAGCTGCTTTTGTCCCATTCACAAGCTACACTTTCAAAATATGGTACAAAGTGTGTATTCTCAGAAACTAAAAACAGTACTGTAGTGATTTTTAGTGCAATTTCTCTTTAGTTTCAGAGGACAAACTGCTTGGGTAAAGTGCTGGCTTTTGCTTGAAAAAATCTCTAGACATAACCTTATTGACAATTATTTCATTCCTAACATGACATTAAAAAAAAAAAAGTTGTCAGAATTCGAGAACGGGGTGGTATTTAAATCTATAGTGGTTAGGGATGAACAACAATAAAACATAGTCATGCCCTTTATATCTGTCCTTAAGAAGAAGAAAATACCTCCCTTCAATCTCTTATTATGAAATACTGCTATATTGCAGCATAATTTGAAGAGAGTGGAAGGAATTCCTGCTACTTGCCAGAACATAAATAATGGATTTAGGTTTCATTTATACCGTGCCTCTTGCAAAAGCCAAGTCATCTTTGCCAAAAGAATTAACGGGGGAAGGAGGGGAGGGAAACGTGAGGAAGAAAATTAAAATACTCTGTCTTTCCATTTATTTCTTGCCAAAGCTTTTCAGCTGCAAGACCCAGTAAGGGCCAAACCATTTGAAACTTATTAGAATTGTCATGGCATTCAAGGAGAGTGCATCTGAGATACAGATATGGATGAACACTGCAGCAGTCTCATGCAATGCAAGGCTTTTTCTAAAATCGCCCACCCAGTGCACTTTTTAAAGGGTAACATCTGTCCATAATGATGGGGCGCTCCATGACTCAATATGGATTTTAAAATTTTACTGGCATTGCAAATTGACATTTTAACACCTTTTCAGCAACTCTTTCAGGCTAGAGTATTTATGCAATTTATAAATATAGTATTTTATCCACATATTGGACAGGACCAGCCAAAGTGGAACACATTCATGCATCTATTTTTTTTCTGGTATCCTGCTCTTTGTCACAAGAGAGTCCAGGGCAATATACCATATTTTTCCATGTATAAGACCATATTTTCCCCCATTTTTTCAAGCTTCAAATTGAGGGTCGTCTTATACATGGACACCAAAAAAATACGGTATTTGGTTACCTGATGGAAAGGACAAGAAGCGCCTCCCTATTCCAGGTATAGAAGCTGGTTCAACTGCAAGTGTAATCTTATTTGAACACTGGCAACAGAACACACCTCAGGGCCAGATGTTACCGTATTTTTCGCTCCATAAGACGCACCTGACCATAAGACACACCTAGTTTTTAGAGGGGGGAAACAAGAAAAAATATTCTGAATAAAACAGTGGATGTATGATTTTTTGGGTGCAGGCTGTAGCCATGGACATGCTATGTGATCTGATGGTAAATTTGGGGTGACCCAATGCAAAAATCCTGAGGATCCATGGAGATCTGTGCTTTGTAGTCACATTTTTGCACCATTGCAGCCCCAGGAAACAGTGGATGCGTGATTTTTTTGGTGCAGGCTGTAGCCATGGACATGCTGTGTGATCTGATGGTGAATTTGGGGTAACCCAAAGTAAAAATCCGGAGGATCCATGGGCTTTTACCTCCCCCCTCCCAGGCAGCCTCCGCTAGCGTCCCTTATCTCTCTCCCGATCCCACCGATCAGCTGCTTCCTTTCAACACTCCCTTCCCTCTTGTTTGCCTTAATGTCTTTTCTTTAGCTGGAGCAGTTTTTTGCTCCTCCTTTTTTTCTAATTTCTCTCCTCATTGATTTAGTCTTCCTGTTTCCCCCCTTTGCAAGTTTGCTGTCTTTACCTCCCCACTCCCAGGCAGACTCCTTTATTGCTAGCATCCCTTATCTCCCTCCCCGATCGCTTGCTGATTAGCGGCTTTGATTCCACACCCACTTTCCTCTTTTTTTATTTTTTTAAAAAAGAGCATGCTCTGCTTTTTGCTCCTGGGCAATTCGGCTCCAGGGACCACGCATTTGATCCATAAGATGCACAGACATTTCCCCTCACTTTTTAGGAAGAAAAAAGTGCGTCTTATGGAGCGAAAAAATACAGTAGCTAATGATAGTTCAAGGCAGATTGAATGGCAGACATAGCTCTATCCTCCAGCACGGGGGCAGCAAACATGGAGCCCTCCAGATGCTGTTGGATTCCAGCTCTCATCAGTCCCAGCCAGCATGGCCAATGTTCAGGAATGATGGGAGTTGTAGTCCAGCAAAATAAGGATACCACCATGGTGTCTGTCCCAGCTCCAAAATCTCAGAACCTAATTAAAATAGAGTTTACTGAGAACTTCCAATTTGTTAGGTATGTTTGTTCTTAAAAACTCTTTTTCATACACCTTCATGAAAAAGAGCTGCAGTTGTTTCAGTTGCGGGCTTTCCCCCTGGGCTTTTTGGTGAGACATTAAGAAAAGGTGTTTTTGCAGAACAGGCTGTTACATCAGAGGCGTACTCAAATGGTTAAGACCGAGGCAGAACACAACAGGCAGTTTGTTCCACTGAGCTGTCTCTCTCATTACAGCAACTTCTTTATTTCTCTCTCAATGACGTTAGCTAGAGGCTTTGCCAAAAACAGACATTTGTTTTCCGTTAGCTGCACATTTTCTCTGTTTATGGGCTTATTATGACTTGATATACATTACGGGACATGGCTCTGATTTATGTAAAGGCATCTTTAGATAAGGATAAGAACCTTCACATTCAAAGGTATTGCGCTTTCTTGCATTCCCCTGCCTCAAACAGTGTGGAGTAGCCCTTCTCTTTGCCTTCAAGAGGTCTCTGGCCTTCCCAGAGATAGGTGCAGTACTATACCCAGAAAGGCTGGCAGAACATCAAGGTATTGAATGGCACTGAGGCTTCAGGAACCCTAGAACAGTCACTCTTTGAGCCTCCAACACAATCGTAGTGGCTTTAAAATTCAACCCATCTGTCCTTTTTTCAGCAAGGGAATATATAAATACTCCAAAGAAACTATTTGAAGACCCTGCTGCAGAAGAAAACTGTTTTATCAATTTCTTTTTCTTTTGAACAGTGTTGAAAGTTCAAAACACCACAAAAACTGTTCTATGTGAAATCATCAATTACACATAAAAGCTGCTGTGGTTTTAGTACCTTTTCACAACTGAGTTATTGTTATGTCCAGGTGCCTGGAGGGCTGCAAGTGAAACCTGAGCTTTTTCTTCTGTATAATTTCAGTTGCCCTTTACTCAGCCTCTTCTCTAGCCTTCCGGTCCCAACTCCTTCTGCTATACACTGCCTGCCTACTTCCACTGCAATTTTCTTGCACTCATCCCTCGAAGCCTTTGTGTACTTCTCTCCTCCCCAGACAACTTCTTGCCACTTTCTGTTTATAGCATTGCTTTAGTTCTGGTTTTGTTATTCTCCCTTTTGCACCCTCTGTCCCTGGGTCTCAACAGCTACATCCATGTCTTGATCTCCTCCTTCTGATCCTTAAATCAAGAGTGCTGGTGTAGATTCCACAGAAGCATCAATAGGAAGAACTGCATAACAACCCACAGCAGACATCACAACTTTGCATGGAGCCTCACCAAGAAATTGTCTCCCATATAGGTAAGAGAATGTGAAGAAAATAGGCCCTATGTCCCATTCTCATCAGCAAATCTGTCCACACTGGGGGATTGGAGGTCCTGGGCTGCCAAGATGACAAGACTGCCCCCCTGGCATTGCTGATGTGGTCCAAAGGAAAGCAGAGCAATATGTTTGGCACCAGCTTGGCTGCAAGAGTTGCTACAAGGAGACATACAAGGCACCATCCAACAATCTTGGGGACTCCACTCTCGATCTGTAGAGGGTATACGGTACTCCTTAGACTTTTCTTCTCCTGAAGATGTCCTATTAGGCAGTAGATATGGATTGTTCCTGAAGGTTTACTCCTGATACCTTTCTAAGAATGCAGCAGAAGTTGGGGATAAGAGTTTTCCTTCTCCTAGATGGGCTACCTTCTCAGGTCGATGAGCCCCTGAAGAAACTGCCTTCTTGATCACTGACTCACTATTGATCTCATCTCCTCAATCCATTGGAGCCTGTCTTCACATTCAGGGGAAGTCTCTAACTCACTAAGGGTGTGAGACTCATCAGCTCCCCTTACCTGGTTTAGCTGTCCAGGATGTGGCCACTGTCACATGCTGACAGCTTCAAGGAGCCACAGGTGAGAGCTGAGTGCAGGGTGGGGACCAAAGGTGGACAAACTATCCCAGAAGGAGAATGACATGAACTCCACCAGAGGTACTACCCTTCCCCTAACACCCTATATACCTCACCAAAGGGGTGGGTCTGGGAAATCTCCTGAATCTGGGGGTATATGAAGTCAATAGCTTCATCCACATATACATTACCTGTATACTAGGTAATATGTCAAATATACGTAAGGACTGAAGGCAATGGAAAAAGTGGAAGGATCTAGCTCAGCCTTCCTCAGCCATGCAGGGTGGGACTCAGAGAGACTGTAGTCCAAAGAGCAACAAGTTTGGGAAGGTTGAATCTGAGCCCAAGACTTGAGTTAGACCTCTGGAATGCAGAAGATGGCCACAGTGGCCATCTTGGACCCTTTGTTTAATGTGGAAGACCTTGTTTAAGAAGTTAGCCAATGGAGTTGGTTTCTTCAGGCACATCCGGTCAAGGCCAATGAAAGAACAACAGAGGCCATTTCACCCCATTTGTGGACGGAGGAGGCGATCACTTGAGTACAAATTCTTAATTGTAAAGAGATGCGAGCGTCCCAACATGAGACCTGAGGACACAGAGTGAGAGGCATAGATGGAGTCTCGGCAAATACTTGTCATGCAGAAAGTGCACGGAGAGACGTTAATGTGGTCAGCAGCATCCTGTTGCCTTTGGAAGAGGCATTGCTCAGAGCATGGGCAGATTGGCTTTGGGCCAGCCCTTCTGAACTACAGGGTGAGCGCAAAACGAAGGAAATGTGTTGATTGGAGCTGGTGATAATTTTTTATTCCAGCATGAATAGCCCATAGCAAGGAGACCCAAATGACCTTCTTGGTGAAGCATGATCAGAGCAGGAGATGTTTACCCAAGGAAGAAATAGCTATAGGGAAGCTGCAGTTCGGATTTCATTATTTTGGCTACTATATACTAGGAAATAATCCCTAGAGAAGGTTCTTAACTATTTTAATATGTATCTCAGTAATGCTGCATGAAGGAGGCCCTGAATTAACTACTTGATTGCTGCTCTGTAGCAACTACTGGTACTTCTGTACAACCATTCATTCCTGGATTTTTTTGTATTCTTTGTAACATGCCTGGCATTGAAAAAGTGATATTCAGTGAAATGAAGCCACAGAAGCTTCATGTGGTACACAGAAGTGGTGGGATGAGAAACATATTCCATATACTATATACTTGGGAGGTGGGACAACTCATACAACTCTCTGTGAGTGGGATTCAAAAGTTCCCTTTCACAAATTGCACCCGAGCAGGAAAGAAAAAAGAAAAGAAAAAATTGGAAGTCTGCATCTCTCACACTTTATTCTACCCATAATTCTTTGAGTTGCTGCTAAATTCACCATTATATAAAATGATTAAATCTATTATTTCTTGCAAGCATACGCTCAGCCAGTCATACTGAGGTGACATGGGACGAGGGTGGCGCTGTGGTCTAAACCACTGAGCTTCTGGTCTTGCCGATCAGAAGGTCGGCAGTTTGGATCCATGTGACGGGGTGAGCTCACGTTGCACTGTCCTAGCTCCTGCCACCCTAGCAGTTCAAAAGCACGCCAGTGCAAGTAGATAAATAGGTACTGCTCCGGCAGGAAGGTAAACAGCGTTTCCGTGTGCTCTAGCTTCTGTCACAGTGTCCCATGTGCCAGAAGCAGTTTAGTCATGCTGGCCACATGACCCAGAAAGCCGTCTGTGGACAAATGCCAGCTCCCTTGGCCTGAAAGCGAGATGAGCACTGTAACCCCATAGTCGCCTTTAACTGGACTTAACTGTCCAGGGGTCCTTTACCTTTACCTTTTTTATCTTTTTTACTGAGGTGACAGCCTGAGCCCCTGTGGGATTAGCACTGAGTTAAGACCTAAATGCTCCAGAAAGGCTGAGGTAATTTTTTGGGGAAAGTAGCATATCAGTATTAGCAAGTTCATCATGCGGCTTCCCAAGTCAGTAAGGTAGCACTAGCTGGTCCAAAAGCAGTGGATAAGAAACTGCTCTTCAGCCAGGAAATGCATGCCCCTCCCACATGTCAACAGATGATGGCATGAAACACAGACTCGTGCAAAATACAGTGGTACCTCGGGTTACAGACGCTTCAGGTTACATACACTTCAGGTTACAGATTTCGCTAACCCAGAAATAGTACCTCGGGTTAAGAACTTTGCTTCAGGATGAGAACAGAAATCATGCTCCAGTGGCGTGGCGGCAGTGGGAGGCCTCATTAGCTAAAGTGGTACCTCAGGTTAAGAACAGTTTCAGGTTAAGAACAGACCTCCAGAACGAATTAAGTTCTTAACCTGAGGTACCATTGTAAATGAATCGTAGCGGAATGGAAAATAAGAGCTGCAAGTGTGAATGAGCATTGGAATGGATTGAGGCATGCTCCTACGCTACTACACCTGCCATATAAGAAATATATCCACCCTGGTATAGGGAGATGAGGTGAAGGGGACCAGCAGCATTGCATGCTGTGCTGGTGCCCACGGTGGGCGCAGGGCACGGATCAGTCATGGGGCTGCAGTGCTCCACCTGTCCACCCACCCACACAAGGGGAGCTGGCCGGCCGATGTGGCCCTTGGAATGCAGTTCTCCCCCCTCAAGCTGGCCAGGGAGACATTCAGTGAGGGGCCCAGGGGCACAGCAGCAAAGCCAAGCTGGGTTTTGGTGCCCAGAGACCGCAGGCTGCAGGCAGCGAAAGAGGGGGATCCCTGCATCGAGGCACCTGGTTCGCACCCCCTCAAAATCAGGCACCTGGGGCCACAACCCCCCCCCCCCCCGGCCCTCCCCATGCTATGCCCCTGAGGGGGACTAGAAAAAACTGACTGGGGAACAAAATGTAGGCTGTCCATACCTAATCTTATTTAATTGTTAGTGTTCCACACAAAGTATTTCCTCCTCACCGGGCTACAACTGAGCACAAGTGTAAATTCCACTGAGGATGCTTTCTGGGATTATCGCATAACTACAGTATTGTGTGGCAGGGGCCTTTATAGGCAATGAACCAACCTCATCTGATGCCCAGTGAAAAATGGAAGCTGAACTGGGAACTGTCTTTAGAGAGGTGAACAGGAGTTTCTGCACCAAAACTGATTTGAATAGTTTCTCTGTGAAAATATTGTTTCAGCTGCAGCTTTTTGGACTGAACAGCCAGAAGGGAAGCAATGAATTGATTGTTAGGCTAGCAGGCTGGGGCTGGCAGTTAGGGTCCATAGGCTTCAAAGAAAGATACATCTTATTAAGCTGATTCTCCAATGACACATTTACGAATAGCCTGCTTTTTGAGCAGGACTTGACACTTTGTGGATTTTAGGAATAGAGAAGGTAGGTGAACTCTCCTGTACTTTAAGGGAATTGTCTTTACTTGGAAAAATCTAAGATCTGGAGAAGATGCCGCAGTTCTGTAAAATTCTATTAAAAATCCCAACAGCCCCCTACTGGCAGTTGTGTTGGAAGACATATGAATAATTCAATGAGTCACATGTTCTAGGTAAATCATTATTTTGCTAAGTAAAGAATAGGGCAGCAACAAAATGTTTTTTCAAAAATCTGAGCATTAATTGCATTCATGCAATTAACAGCAGATCTAGTTTGTCCCTATATTGCTCTTCATTGGAAGAGCTGTAGCCAATATCAACCATAGCCAGTCTGGGACATCCACTCAGTGGGTTGGCAACCTTTCTGGGCCTGTGGGTACATTTGGAAATTTGAGAAACTGTCATGGGCACCACCACAAAAGAGTTCCCATGGCTGGGCCTGGCGAACTCAAAATGGCTGCCATGGGTATATGTTTGAAGGCTAGTCACTCTACAAATTCGTTACCTAAATCAATTCCTGATTAACTCTCAATCCACCACCACCCCAGATTATCACCCATACACAAATGCACACACTATCTCTCCAAAGAGCACCCGCACCCATTCAGGATTACCCACCACAAAACTCTCTCTTAGGTTGGCCCACCAAACCCTTTCTCTCTCACGCATGCAAACACACATCCATCTATCCAGTCATACACATACAAGGCCATACCACATCTCCCCTTTCTTTCAGACACACACACATCTCCCTCCTTTTAATACCCCCTTTATCTGGGCCTTTAAAAAAAAAAAACCCTCCCTTTCCCCAGTTTATTGCCCTTTGCCAAGACCTCTCTGTGTTTATTCTTCCCTCCTGTTTTTTCCATTCTTGACCCTGCTTGCCTAGCTTTCTTTTCACGAGGTACACAACAACTGGTTTTGCATGGCTCTGCCTCCTAGTCTTCTATTCCAGGCATAAGTAAACTCGGCACTCCAGATGTTTTGGGACTACAATTCCCATCATCCCTGACGACTGGTCCTGTTAGCTAGGGATCAGGGGAGTTGTAGTCCCAAAGCATCTGGACGGCCGAGTTCGCCTATGCCTGTTCTCTTCTGTCATTTTGGGTATCTGAGGCGAACCGCAAAATGGGAAGAAGTGGTGAGTGAAGGTCTACATCAGGAACAAGTGCGGAATAGAGATCTATGGTACACTGGGATCTGCTGCTCATGTGGATCCTTCTGCCCGAGTCAGTTGCCTCAGATTGCCTCATGGGTGAGCCAGCCCTGGTCACACCAATTCAGATATCCATCCTTGCAGTTGTACATCCAACCAGGATAGAAGGCAGGGCAGATATATGCAGAAAAGGCCTGACAGAAAAGTACTACGTATAAGCAGGCTTGTGATAGCCATAGATGTCATATTGGCTAGCAGCTGGCGGCAGAGAGGAGCTGACCAGCATATTGACATTGCCCTGGCACCCATGAGCACCAGTTGTCAACCCAAGGCTAGGTTGGAAGACAGTGACTTGCCCAAGCCCACCTTCCAGTTGATGAAGCAGGTAGTTGAACCCAGGTTTCCCCATATGAAATCAAGCATTATATGTGCTACTTCTTGGTGACTCTGGTAAAGATTGATATTTTAGAGCACTTCCACATGGCTTTCTTACTATATTTGTAACCAATAAATATTTCTAGATGGACTAGACAAGAGGAGATTGGCAGTCTAAGCCAAATTGACAGGAGTGTCCATTACATATCATTATCAACATTGTGTGTGCCTGAATTTCGGTATTGGGGATTCCACGGACAAGAGTCTAACGTTGGCGCTGTACTTTTTTATGGGCCTGAGCCACATTTCCTCTGTCCTCCTGTTAAGGAATAACCATCATCCCCTGGCTGAACGAATGTACAGATTTTGCTTGTAATCCAATTATAGAAAACAAACATAGGCTGAAAACATGAAGGTGCTGGAGGGTAAGCAAAAGGTCACGAGACAGTATTAAATTATACCGTGTCAATAAACAGAAGACTGTTTGTCCTGTAACAATAAAACACTACTCTTAAAAATACTCACAAATGTACAAACTCGGATTAAATTTCCATTGCTATTCTCTTGAATCCTTTCATTTGGTGATGATGAAGTCAGAGAAGTTGGGTGGAAGGGGAGGACAGATGGTACCTGAAATCCTCTCAAACACATTTAGTCTAGCTGAAATTACCCTTGTAATGTTGACAGAGTTGTAAATATTTATTTTGCGAAAAGTGGATGCCCCAAAATTTAAACAACCCTGAAACATCTGCCTCCCTGATATGGTCATATCACATGGCACTAGTGGAGAGTTGCTAGGAACACAGAGAGCTGGGTTCAAATGCTTTGTTCATGCTTAGCCTTAGATTTTACTGGATGACCCTCAGTCAGTCACTGCTCTCGTCTCCATGTAACCCTAAGGCAAACCATGGCTTAGCATGAGTGTGAGCTCCCAAAGAGGACATGGTGTGTGTTTTGCTCCTCCCCAGTGATTCCGCTGCTGTGCTGACATAACCCATGGTTTGTCCAAGCTTGAGTTTGTGGTTTAGCTCTCTCCAGACAAACCACAAGCTGCAAATCAAGACCCAGTCTTTTTGCTTGTTTGTGCTAAGCCATGGTTTGGATTGCCTTTATGTGGGAACTAGGCCACTGACCGTCAAACCTGCCTCACAGGATGTGGTTCCAGCCATCAGGAAGCCCCTGGTTCCAGGCTTACCTAGTGGTAACACCTGTGGTTGGGAAGTCATTCAACATGTTAAATTCCCATGATGCTCAGTCTAAAGCAATGCTATATTGGGTGTTTCAGGGCATTGTGGGACATTAAACATGGTGGGTGGCTTTCCAGATCCAGCTATTGCCACCAAATAATCTCATTCCTAGAGCGATGGACAGGGACAAATAGACATTAACAGTACTAGTGCATCTTCCAGAAACTGTTTGAGGGTGCTGGATTTAGTTATGCTATGAGTGCCCCTTTGTCTGCAACATGTAAACTTTCAGAGTGTTTTTTGGAATGTAATGCCTCCATGGAGGTACAGGTCAATTCTGTGTCCAGGGCAGCTGTTTACCAGCTCCATCTGGTACGCAAGCTGAGACCCTACCTGCCCGCAGACTGTCTCTAGTTGCATGCTCTAGTTATCTCTCGCTTGGATTACTGCAGTGCGCTCAATAGGGGCTACCTTTGAAGATGACCCGGAAACTACAACTAATCTAGAATGCAGCAGCTAGACTGGTGACTGGGAGCGGCCACCAAGACCACATAACACCGGTCTTGAAAGACCTACATTGGCTCCCAGTACGTTTCCAAGCACAATTCAAAGTATTGGTGCTGACCTTTAAAGCCCTAAACAGCCTCGGTCCAGTATACCTGAAGGAGCGTCTCCACACCCATTGTTCAGCCTAGACACTGAGATCCAGCGCCGAGGGCCTTCTGGTGGCTCCCTCAATGTGAGAAGCCAAGTTACAGGGAACCAAGTAGAGGGCCTTCTCGGTAGTGGCCCCCGCCCTGTGGAACACCCTCCCACCAGATGTCAAAGAGAAAAACAACTACCAGGCTTTTAGAGGACATCTGAAGGCAGCCCTGTTTAGGGAAGCTTTTAATGTTTAACAGACTATTGTATTTTAATATTTTGTTGGAAGCCACCCAGAGTGGCTGGGGAAAACCAGCCAGATAGGCGGGGTATAATTAAATAATTAAATTATTATTATTATTATTATTATTATTATTATTATTATTATTATTTTACTGTTTTGTTATTATTATTGTGTTTTAAGATAGCTATTGTTTGTAAGCCACCCAAAGAACACAGTTAAATATTATTATTTTAAAGAAGAAAGGTTTAGGATTAGCAATTGGGCTTATTTGCCCTTCTTAGTTTTCCTAAGCTGTACAACAGCGCTTAAGTATCTCTTAATGTAAGGGAGCATCAGTGTGTGTAGGTATCAATCACACATTCATCTAAAGTGATCCTACCTTCCACTGACCCCCTTGACTCTGCAGGGTTTTATCTGCTTATAGCTTCCCACCTCAAAATATTCAGAGACCAGACAATGGAGGAATTTACTAAAGGCAAGATGTTCAGCAGAAGACAGGGCACATGGGAGGTTTTTGGCTCTGGTCCTGGATCTCTCATTTCAGTCATTGGCTTTGGGTCCAAAAGCTTTCATTTTCACAGAACAGGATGCCGTGAAGACAATAACCATAATGGGGAGATATTGTTAAGCCTTCCATATCAAACAAGAAAGAGAATATGAATCGTTTGAATTTTACATTGCGGAGAATCAATGGCTGCTATGTTAACCTTAGGCTTGTAAAATTCATTCTCATTGTTGGTTTCGGGTTATTTTGTTTCTGTATTATGCCTAGGAATTTTCAACTGACCTGTATTTTCAAAGCTTTAATTGAAAACACTGCTTTGTACATTCTGGACTGAATCTTGTTACTGTCGCTGTGGTAGGGATGTCAGCACAGATTCCCTGAAACTAGCTTATATTTGAACTCCACTGGTCAAACAGGACTCCATATCATGCCCTCACACTGATGATAGGCTTGCACGGTACGAGTATGATGGACTTGATTATCACTTCTTAAAATCTCTATTATTATTATTATTGTTGCTGTTGTTATTGTTATTTCCATTATCATTTTTATGTGACTAACGGCTGTCTGCTAAAACACAATAAACTGATTTGACTTCTTGATGTGACATTTCCATGTGGCATCTTCAAATTCCTCTATAAGCTCCCCCAGACGCCTCTGTTTATTGAGCATTCATTCTCATTTTCTTGCACAAAGCTTACAAAGAGATTAGACCAGGGGTAGGCAACCTAAGGCCCGGGGGCCAGATGCGGCCCAATCGCCTTCTCAATCCAGCCTGCAGATGGTCCAGGAATCAGCGTGTTTTTACACGAGTAGAATGTGTCCTTTTATTTAAAATACATCTCTGGGTTATTTGTGGGGGCTGCCTGGTGTTTTTACATGAGTAGAATGTGTGCTTTTATTTAAAATACATCTCTGGGTTATTTGTGGGGGCTGCCTGGTGTTTTTACATGAGTAGAATGTGTGCTTTTATTTAAAATGCATTCTTTTTTTCTCTCTCTTCAAAATATAGTCCTGCCCACCACTGATCTGAAAGACGGTGGACCGGCCCACGGCTGAAAAAGGTTGCTGACCCCTGGGTTAGACTATGTCCAATCTTTATTAAGCGTGCCTCCTGCTTTCCTTGTGGGGTGGCAATATGACGATGAGCATTTATTCTCATTTGCTTGAAGGGTGTATATACATCTTCCTGTTAATCATTCATTCGTCCCACGTTTTTCTGTGCACTTCCTCATCATTTTCCTAATTACAAAAGTCTTTTTTATATATAAGGGGGTTGTTGCACTAGGGCAAAATGCACTTTAATCGCTTTTAATTGTGCAAAAGTAAATTTCCACTGGGCACCTGAATCCCTCCAGCAATATAGTGTCAGTCTGGAGGCAATCTATTTTTTGAATTTGACCCACTAGCAGCCGAATGTAGTCAGTGTCACTGCTTCATTGATTCATGTGAGATTAGGGGTCAAACTTGACATAACGTTAACCACATCTTTGAATCCCATGCTTGGGATACTTCTCATCTCCCCCCCCCCCAACCCCAAGCTAGTAGTTGTTTCAAAGCCACTCAGTCTGGATCAGATTCATGGCCCAGAGGGCATTTTCAACCTTTTACCCCTTTGATGTTTTCCTGCTGAAAATCTCCCAGACCACCATTGGGGGTAAATCTGCATCACTGTGCTTTCACACAGCTGATTTAAAAAAGAAAAAAAAGAAAGGAGGATTGTTTCAGGAATAGGATTCAAAGGTGTGGTTAATCTCAGATCTAATTTGACCTAAGGGGAAGCAGCTGCAATTAGGAAAATAAAATAAAGGGGTTATGCTCCCCTGCACAGAGACTTCCTGTACTCAGTTAAGTTTTCAATGTGATCTAAATAACTAACCCTGCACGAGAGCTAAGTGACATGGAAATGGTATGGTGTACATTGTCCCATTTCTTCATATAAAATATGACCAGAGTGTCACTGAAGAAATTAAGCATCATTTCTGATATAACATTGCCCTCAAATCTACTTTGCTTTTACCCGAATGCTAGCACTAATTATTGTTTTATTGAATGCTTTTAGATTTACTTTCTGTCCCTAAACAGAGATCTGAAGAAAGTTGACAGTTTCCAGAGGCAACTCTGCATCGTCTTGCCCTTGGAATCTGCCCTTTCTTTCTCGCTAAGGTAGATTTGATGTATTTAGATGGCAAGCATCGCTGTATTTTGCCTTGTGGCAAATACTGTGGAAACCTCCATGGTTAAAGCAAGGGAACAGATGTTCTGCCTCTTCCTTGCCACATGATGGCAGTGCTTTACAATATGACAAATATCTGCATACCGGTCCTTTGACATGTAACCAGTCTTCTTTGCTGACACTGCTATTTTTGCTCTCTCTGCTGTTTCTGCTCTGCTTTCATTTCTGGTTATGCTATGGTGCTTTCGATTATTTCTTTTGTGTATGTGCGGGTGTACTGCCATTTATGTGACACTGTATTGCTTTTGTCATTTTTGTCATTTAATTTCTATACTGCCCTTCATCCAAGTATCATGGGATTTACAATATAAAAACACAAAAAAATGCACAACACAGTAACAAACAAAAACAATAACCCCCACAGTTTGTTTATTTTTTAATTTTAATGTTTTATTTAAGCATATTTATAAACAAACTAATAAAGTACACACACTTAACCCCAAAAACCAAAGAGAATAAAGGGAAAGGGTAAGAAAGAAAAAAGGATGACGTACCACATCCATTGGACTCCCCTCCACCAGCACTCCTCATCTTTGAGTCATTTAAGTTCTTATTTACATTGCATATCATTTATCGCTGTAATTACTTCTTTTATAGTAGTATTATGGTACAACATCAAGTCACAGTTTAAAAGGCTGTAGGTTGTTTAATTAGTCAAAGGCTCCCAGAGCCTGGTATATTATTATCCTCATTTACAAAAGCACATGCATTGTCTCTTTCTTCGGGTTGTGTTTTCTACAGATCAGTTACATTTTTTGTGACACATTGGTGTTATGTGCAGTATAGAGTTGGGAAGAAAAGGGGGGTTAGAGAGGGGCAGTAACGCTTATGTTCTTTTACTTAGTGTATTGTTGGGGTTTTGTGTCAGCGTCACTTGGGTAGGTTCCCTTTCTATTCCTTTGTTATGTTTCCTTGGTGGTGAGAGAGGTTGGCATGGCCTCTAGGCTGTGGCTGATGGTCTTAAAGGCAATGAGCTTTTAAGCTCTCCGCCTTGCATGCATTTTCTCTGAATGCATGCTAGCTGGCCGCAAGGTCTGTAAAGATGTGATTACAGTGGTACCTCGGGTTAAGAACTTAATTCGTTCTGGAGGTCCATTCTTAACCAGAAACTGTTCTTAACCTGAGGTACCACTTTAGCTAATGGGGCCTCCCGCTGCTGCCGTGCTGCTGGAGCACAATTTCTGTTCTCATCCTGAAGCAAAGTTCTTAACCCGAGGTACTATTTCTGGGTTAGCGGAGTCTGTAACCTGAAGTGCCTGTAACCCGAGGTACCACTGTATACGAATTAAATTCACACAGGCTGTGAGTCCTCTACACAATGAAAACAATCCAGTATTTCCAAGCAATATTTTTTGCAGCGCACCGAAAGCATCACAAAGACCAACAATCTGGAATGACCATATGAAATCTAAACAGGCATCTAAACTAAGGTAAAAGGTAAAGGTACCCCTGCCCGTACGGGCCAGTCTTGACAGACTCTGGGGTTGTGCGCCCATCTCACTTAAGAGGCCAGGGGCCAGCGCTGTCCGGAGACACTTCCGGGTCACGTGGCCAGCGTGACAAAGCTGCATCTGGCGAGCCAGAGCTGCACACGGCAACGCTGTTTACCTTCCCGCTGGTAAGCGGTCCCTATTTATCTACTTGCACCCGGAGGTGCTTTCGAACTGCTAGGTTGGCAGGCGCTGGGACCGAGCAGCGGGAGCGCACCCCGCCGCAGGGATTCGAACCGCCGACCTTTCGATTGGCAAGCCCTAGGTGCTGAGGCTTTAACCCACAGCGCCACCTGCGTCCCTACATCTAAACTGGTCTACAGCAAATCTGCTGAAGAGTTAAAGGAATATGTATGTACGCTAGAAACCTTGTGGAATTCATTAGGAATCTTCAGATTCTTTTCCCCCTAGGAAGTAACTGAACAGAGCTTCAACAGCATGAGGTAATTTGCTATTCAGAGCTCTTAAAAAAAAAAAATCCCTCCTGAATTTTAGAAAAGCAGAATGAGATCATTTGCAGGTGATAAGTGGGGAGGTTGGCTGGTATTATAAAAAGAAGGACTGTTAACAGAGCACTGCAGTCTAAAGCTATGTACACATTAGCAGCTCAAAACAGAGCAAGTTTGCCTCCCCACTGCATTTCCATTTGCATTTGCACATTGCTGTACACACTAGAGGGGGAGTGGAGATGTCTTAACCTGATACATATTAGCTGTTTGGTTTCCCTGCACTGCAATGTGCCCCTCTCCTATTCATGAAGTTGTCATCTGCACGTGTGCCTTGGTTCAAATGTGCACACCTCAGTTTAACTGCAAAGTGAATGTGGTTTGCATCCTGTTTTCAGAGTGGCCTATGGAAAGTCTACAAACAGAAACTGAGCCCAACAGTGCTCTTGATACATGCAATTCCCAGTGACTAGCATTCAGAGGGCAGGTGGCGCTGTGGGTTAAAGCCTCAGCGCCTAGGGCTTGCCGATCGAAAGGTCGGCGGTTCGAATCCCTGCGGCGGGGTGCGCTCCCGCTGCTCAGTCCCAGCGCCTGCCAACCTAGCAGTTCGAAAGCACCTCCGGGTGCAAGTAGATAAATAGGGACCGCTTACCAGCGGGAAGGTAAACGGCGTTTCCGTGTGCGGCTCTGGCTCGCCAGAGCAGCGATGTCACGCTGGCCACGTGACCCGGAAGTGTCTCCGGACAGCGCTGGCCCCTGGCCTCTTAAGTGAGATGGGCGCACAACCCCAGAGTCTGTCAAGACTGGCCCGTACGGGCAGGGGTACCTTTACCTTTACCTTTAGCATTCAGAGGCTACTCCTTCCCAGAATGCTTCCTTATGATCCATGAATCTTCTTTTAAAGCCATCCAAGATGGTGGCTGTCCTGATGTCCCGCAGAAGCAAATTCTATCATTTAACCATGCATTCTGCGAAGAAGTACCGTATTTACTCAAATGCAATGTGCACCTTTTTTGGCCCAACTATGTCACAAAAACTAGGGTGTGCATTACATTTGATGGTGCATTAGATTTGTGTAAATATGTCTTCTTTTTGTCTGCCCTGTTCAGATTACTGTTTTATTTTGCATCCAGAGTGCTCCCGCTGCTAGTTTTCTGAAGCCGCCTTTACGCAACGTTAGCCACAATCCATATCGATCCCGTAGTTTCCTGGCAAGTGCTGCTGTTTGATGCATTTGTTTTGTCAAACCAGCAACGATCTGGTTTGCGGAGTAAGCAGTCAGTACCGTGGGCATTCCCTGACAGCTGTCTCTCGTGAGCAGATGACAGCTCCATGAATAGTTCATGCAGAGATGGTCTGCAGGGGTGGAGAAACCCAAAAACAACATGTGTGTTGGGGTGAGGACACTCCCTACCTCTCACTGATGTGAACAACACTGTGCAGATGCAGGGGTAAGTGACCTTGCTGCATTTTTTTAACCTGCTCAGGTGAAGATACCCTTAATCTTCCAATATTCAGCTTCTTTCTTTCTCCACTCGCTCCACACGATGCTTAATTTACGCACCTCTACCATGTCCTGTTTTAAGCACCCTTTTCCTAAACTAAAAAATCCCCAGCTGTTGTACCCTTTTCTCCTAGGCGATTTACTGAACTTTTCTGAACTTTTCCCACCTCTATCCTCTCTGGAGTGTGGTGACCAGAATAATATGCCATATTCCAAGGGCAGATTTGTATAAAGGCACCATGATATGGCTGTTTTATTTGATTTGATGAATGAAGACGAAGAGTTTCATCTATAGTCTTTGAATTATGGACCTGCTATGGATTGCTACAGCCTTGTATGACAGCACTTGCTTGGTAGCCAGCAGAGGCCAGCAGGCCTGCACCTGTGGGCTTGCCTGGTTGTCCTCTCTTCCCAACACTGCACACTGCTGCCTGTTGCCAGAAGTGAGAGGGGATGGGACAAAGGAGCAGGGAGCTTGGCTTGGCTTGGTGCACTAACAGAGCCCATCGAATGCTCCTGATGCCATGCCTACATCATGCCCAGCTCCCTGCTGCCTTGCCCCCCCCCTGCTCTTGGTAACAGACAGCAATGCATAGTGTTGGGAAGAGAGAGAAAACACACAGCCCCACCTGCACAGCCTTACCAACTGCTACAGCTCGTAGCTTGTGCGACATGAAAGTCCATGCAGGTGAGTAAGTGAAGGAAAAGCAATGGAGTGCTCCATGCATCCTTTGTACCAACTTTAGAAACCAAGTGGGTTTCCGGGGGGGGGGGGGGGAATTCCCTATTTTCCATACCCAGCACTGAAATCAATTGGCTCCTGGAAAAGGAACAAAGCTCTCTGTCCCTCCTCTGTTGGCCCCCCAAAAGCTAGTACAGTGATACCTCGGGTTAAGTACTTACTGTAATTTGTTCTGGAGGTCCGTTCTTAATCTGAAACTGTTCTTAACCTGAAGCACCACTTTAGCTAATGGGGCCTTCTGCTGCTGCCGCGCTGCCGGAGCACGATTTCTGTTCTCATCCTGAAGCAAAGTTCTTAACCTGAAGCACTATTTCTGGGTTAGCGGAGTCTGTAATCTGAAGCGTATGTACCCTGAAGCATATGTAACCCGAGGTACCACTGTAAGGTGATTTGTTGTTGTTGTTGTTATTTTTGGCGGCTAGTAGCTTTTGCGAGTTTGTTTCCGTAGGTACGGAAAATAATCGTTTCTGGAATTGTGGAGGTGCTATAGGTCTGTGGTACACGCCCTGTGAAACTGGCTTTCTAGGTTTTTGAGTGCTTCAGGCAGTATAGGGACACAGAGGCAGAGAAAGGTGGTTGTGGTGGGTGTGGGCCGCCCTGGGTACCATCCCTGAGGGGAGGTGGCATGCAGCGCTGCCCCCGATGCTCGCTGCAGGCAGCGCCGCCCCCCCCCCAAGACGCCGCAGCTGGTGCACCCCCTAGGACACTAGTCCAGCCCCCCCCCCGGGTGCACGCCATTCCAGGTGCTAGAGCAGCTAGCTCCGCCTCTGTAGGGACAAAGTCCCTGTAAGTGTTATCAGCTCAGGTGCAATAACACACATTTTCGTGTTGTCACTTTTGCCAACATCTGTTAGATTAGTGCTCTCTACCGTGTTCTGTGCTTGTGTGCTTTGAAGTACTTTTACATTACAGTACTGGCAAGCAGAAAAATGAGGCTATGGTTTAATTTTGAAGGTGCCTACCACATATGATAATTACTAGATAGTATCACTTTATTGTCCCACTGGAATTTCTGTCTTGGATTTAGGTTTTGGGAGTTGTTGTCTTTTTTTGCAATCTGCCCAATTTTACAGTAACCAATGAAAAGGCTCATTTAGTCTCATATTGATTGTGTGATAAGACTCCTTTCCAATTATTAAATGCAGATGGGAGCCATCCTGAGCAACTGGATACATGCATCCTTTGTACCATGGTAATGTTTCCAATAATAATAATCATTATCATTGTGCATATCTAGTGGATGAAAACAACATACTAAGCAAGAATTTCATACTATATCCCCTTCTTTTGATAATATCTGACTTGCAAACAAAACAGCGCAATTTATTTGGCTATGAAGATGAAGTTTTGTG
Source organism: Podarcis cretensis (assembly GCF_951804945.1). Lineage (NCBI taxonomy): Eukaryota > Metazoa > Chordata > Lepidosauria > Squamata > Lacertidae > Podarcis > Podarcis cretensis. The sequence continues at coordinate 55,133,343 of NC_137178.1, forward strand.
CTGTGCAGGTGCTTACTTCAGCTAATTGCTTCCCTGGGAACAATGAAATATCAGCTAACTCGAGCAAAAGAAAATAATAACCCAAAAGAAAATTCCCAGTTTGAAACAAAGCATGGATTTTACTGCATTCAAGGTTAAATTACTCTCTATAGGATGCTAAAGGGGTGGAAAACCCAATAAGAAGTTCCAAGAAAACGTGTTTAAATTTCCTGCCTGTTAAAATATTTCTCATTTTAAAGGTGCAAAGTTAGTGGAAGGAATATTTCTTGGCAGCTGGACTCTGAACTACAGCTAGGAGGGATTTTCCTTTCATTCAACAGCAGCTAGTTGAATTTTAGCCCTACTGCTATATCAGCAAATCAGGATATATCCTCATGGGGTGGAGTGGAATGGTAAGTGCTGGTTGATGAGTCTTTCTGGTGTGTTGAGTTTATCCAGGTAACCACTTTTGATGCAGAAGCATGGGTGTAGCCAGGGGGGCAGGGGCAGGAATCTCCCCCCCAAAAAAAAAAAATCAATAAAAATGCATAGCAAACTGAAGTTCTGCCCCCAACCACAAAAATCCTCGCTACGTCCATGTTCAGAAGTTGTAGATTTGCAGAACTGAAAGAGTTACGAGAACACAAATGGGGGGGGGGGGAGAATGGGAATCTGATTATCTTAGGGCATATTTACGTTTGCTCTGTCAAACACCAGACATTTACTTCCACAGTAGCGTCAGAAGAGTTCTGTGTCTGTGGTCAGCTCTGTGTCTCCTCTGCAGTGTAGCTTCTAGAGGTTGATATGGTAGTACTTCAAATTATCCTTTCCAAATACAGTGATACCTCGGGTTACATACACTTCAGGTTACATACGCTTCAGGTTACAGACTCCGCTAACCCAGAAATATTACCTCGCGTTAAGAACTTTGCTTCAGGATGAGAACAGAAAATGTGCAGCGGTGGCGCAGCGGCAGCAGGAGGCCCCATTAGCTAAAGTGGTGCTTCAGGTTAAGAACAGTTTCAGTTTAAGAACAGACCTCCAGAACAAGTTAAGTTCTTAACCCGAGGTACCACTGTATATTGTTATGGGTTTGGGCGGTGGGGGTAGTCTTTTTGCGTGACTCCCTTCCAATTCCTGGATCCAGCAGGGATTCAGCTGCTGAATTAGCCGGGCAACAGCCATAATGGCCCTAAGTATGAGTTGTTAAGGGAAGTGGCTGCACCAGAGAGCAAATGGGTAGTTAACTGTCTGGTAGTTAGAAAGACAAAATGTGTACCGAACTACAATAATTCTGACAATTCTGGATTAAGCAGGCTCACACATTTCTCCACCCGCCCCAAGCATGCTGATCCCTTTCTTTTTGTGTTCTTAAACAGAGAGTCCTACAAAGGTTATGGTGGGAAACCTGTGGCCCTCCAGATGTTGTTGGACTACAACTCCCATCATCCTTCACCATTTGCTATACTGAGACTGATGGGCATTGGAGTCCAACCATTTCTGAATGGCCACAGCTTCCACAACACTAAGTTAAGCCCTCAGGTGACAAAGGAGGGTCTTATTTGTTTTGAAATGGTTGGAATTACTGCTAGAGGGAAAATACAACTATACCACATGCCACTAGATGTCAGGAAAATCACACGGCTCAGCTTAAGATAAAGTTCTGCAGTCCTTAAATATATTACCTATGTAAAACAAGTGATCTTTATATTTTGTATCTGAAAACTTCATGGATTTCATTCATTAATTCATTCATTAATTCATCCACTCTTCCTCAGTAGCATGTTGGACGCCTTCCGACCTGAGGGGCTCATCTTCCAGCGTCATAACTTTTATATGCCTATGTCTTTGTCCATGGAGTTTTCTTGGCAGGGATACTGGAGTGGCTTGCCGGTTCCTCCTCCAGGTGGATCACGCCTGGTCAAAACTCTCCACTATGACCTGTCCATCTTGGGTGGCCCTGCACGGCATAGCTCATAGCTCCTCTGAGTTATCCAAGCTCCTTCGCCACGGCAAGGCAGTGATCCATGAATGAGATTCAATTGTTAATAATATTAATAATGTTCAGTTGGCCCTCTTAAAAAGCCTTTTTAATTGAAAAAACAGAAGCCACGAGTTAGGATTCTGATAAATTTTCAAAATGCATGACTTTCGGGAAATGCACGGAATTCCAAAAAAGACACAAAAATTGTCAAGCAACTAACGATTCTGGAAAAAAAATAAACAAAGTGATACACAAAAAGTTGGCTCATAGATACAATTCTTTGTAGAAAACTTCAAAAGAATGCCTCAAAATGTGATTGAGGTTTTAGATGGGGGGGGGGAGTCCCCAAATGTGACCAGGATTACTGCAGGTTACGCTTCTTTCACTCATCTTTTGCAGCCCTGATGCTTGGATCACTTTCCCCCTCATTTTTCACATCCTAACCTAAATGTCATGTTTTTTACTCATACACTGGAGTCCTGATCGGGTCACATTTTCGTTCATTTTATACCTTCGGACTTGTGAGTCAGTTTGGCTATTTTTCAGAGTCCTTAAATGCAGGTCAAGGTTTTTTTGCTCATGCTTTGCCTCCTAACCCATGGGAGCAGTGAGAATGAACTGGAAGAAACCTGAAGAAGTGTGCATGCACATGCAAGCTTATACCAAGAACAAACTTAGCTGGTCTCTAAGGTGCCACTGGACAATTTTTTATATATATTTTGACTGTGTCAGACCAACACGGCTACCTGTCTGAATCTGGAAGAAACCTATGTTATTGCAATATATCCATTATATATTTGGATCGTTACAAAATGTGCAACTATTCTATAAAAGAATGCTTTCCTGAAATGGAGATAATCTCAACACCCAAGGAGTTAAAAAAAGAAAAAAGAAAAAAACATTGATTAAAATAAATCACAAAGCTTTCTGCCACCAAAAGCAAGGTGCAGATTTGGGGTTTGAGGGTTTTTTGTATTATTATTTTTTCATTTTCATTTCCAGGACAGATGGAGGATTAAAAAGTAATTATCACACAACTGTATGCAACTGAGTTCAATGACCACCATTTGCTGCATTACACTGGAGTTGAGCCTTAAAGAGGCGTAGGCATGATGTAAGACTATCTGTGCAATATGATAACCACTGGTTATACAGTGGTACCTCAGGTTAAGAACTTAATTCGTTCCCGAGGTCCGTTCTTAACCTGAAACTGTTCTTAACCTGAGGTACCACTTTAGCTAATGGGGCCTCCTGCTGCTGCCATGCTGCCACCATGTGATTTCTGTTCTCATCCTGAAGCAAAGTTTTTAACCCGAGGTACTATTTCTGGGTTAGCGGAGTCTGTAACCTGAAGCATATGTAACCTGAAGCGTCTGTAACCCGAGGTACCACTGTAACTAAAGGTAAAGGTAAAGGTACCCCTGCCCGTACGGGCCAGTCTTGACAGACTCTGGGGTTGTGCGCCCATCTCACTTAAGAGGCCAGGGGCCAGCGCTGTCCGGAGACACTTCCGGGTCACGTGGCCAGCGTGACATCGCTGCTCTGGCGAGCCAGAGCCGCACACGGAAACGCCGTTTACCTTCCCGCTGGTAAGCGGTCCCTATTTATCTACTTGCACCTGGAGGTGCTTTCGAACTGCTAGGTTGGCAGACGCTGGGACCGAGCAGCGGGAGCGCACCCCGCCGCAGGGATTTGAACCGCCGACCTTTCGATCGGCAAGCCCTAGGCACTGAGGCTTTAACCCACAGCGCCACCTGCGTCCCGTTACCACTGTATCTAGGGCTGTGCAATATCTGGTTTTCAACATCATAATATATCGCCGGCTAAATATTGCAATATGTACCAATAGATCATGGTGTTTGAAATAAGGATGGAGCTATGTAGAAGCACTGGCTGGCTTCGTGGTTTTTCTCACATTGTGATTTTTGTACAGCACACAACCACACATCATGATTTGCAATATATTGCCAGGTCAAAAATTATGAAACAGATCATAGAATCATAGAATCATAGAGTTGGAAGAGACCACAAGGGCCATCGAGTCCAACCCCCTGCCAAGCAGGAAACACCATAAGAGCTGGGACGCAAGCAAGGCCGTGATGCGAGGTTTCCTAATACAACAGAATTCTATAAAGAGGAAAAAGCAAAATGAGAGGAAAGAAAAAATTCTGGAAAAAATAAAAGAAGGTGAAAAGAAACTGAGGTCTAAACCAAAGTCTCGTGAGATTTTGAGAGAAATAAAGTATTATCAGAAGCAATACATGGAATTGATGAATCAAGAGATAGAATGGAAAATAAAGCAAATGAGACAAAAGACATTTGAATCGGCGGACAAATGTGGGAAACTGCTATCATGGCAATTGAAAAAGAGGCAAAAAATGAATACTGTGACAAGTTTAGAAGTGGATGGAAAAATTATTTCCAAACCAAATGAGATAAGTAATTGTTTTCAAAGTTTTTTCAGAAAATTATACGCACAAGGGCCAATAAACAAACAAGAAATAGAAGAATTTATCAAGAAGTGTGGATTACCAAAAATTTCAGAGCAAAGTAAAATGACTTTGAATGAGAAAATAACAGCACAAGAGATAGAGGGTGCCATTCAGAATATGCAATTGGGAAAATCTCCAGGACCAGATGGTTTGACCGCCAGATACTATAAAGCACTGAAGGAATGGTTAATACATCCATTGAAAGAAGTTTGTAATGAAATTCTAGAGGGGAAAAAGGCACCCGAATCGTGGAAAGAAGCTTTTATCTCACTTATACCGAAAACCGAGAAGGAAAAGAACCAGGTTAAAAATTACCGCCCCATATCATTACTTAATGTGGATTACAAAATTTTTGCAGACATTTTGGCAAAAAGATTGAAGAAAGTGTTACTAAAGGAGATTGATAAGGACCAAACTGGCTTTCTCCCGGGGAGACATATGTCAGATAATGTGAGGAATATTATAGATATTTTGGAAATGTTAGAAGTGGATATTAATAGGAAGGTGGTTTTAATTTTTGTGGACGTGGAGAAAGCCTTTGATAACATTTGCTGGAGTTTTATGAAGAAAAATCTCCAAGAAATGGGGGTGGGCCAAGGTTTTGAAAATGGTATAGGTGCAATATACTCTAAACAAAGAGCAAAGCTGATTGTAAATAATGTGGTTACGGAAGAAATATCAATAGAAAAAGGTACACGACAAGGATGCCCAATATCCCCTCTATTGTTTATAACAGTTCTGGAAGTTTTGTTGAATATGATTAGAGGGGACCAGTTGGTTAAAGGAGTTCAGGTCGGAACTAAACATTACAAATTAAGGGCATTTGCAGATGACCTGGTACTAACTTTGCAACAGCCAGAAGCTAGTACCAAAAGAGTTTTAGAATTAATTGAGATATTTGGTCAAGTGGCAGGATTTAAATTGAACAAACAAAAGACGAAAGTGTTGGAGAAAAATCTTACAATGGCTGAAAAAGAGAAGTTTCAGAGTGAAACAGGCTTAGAGATAACAAAAAAAGTGAAATACCTGGGGGTAAACTTAACATCTAAAAATGTGAATTTATTTAAGGATAATTATGATAAATGTTGGACAGAGATAAAGAAAGATCTAGAAATATGGTCAAGGTTGAGACTTTCCTTGTTAGGCCGAATTGCTGTTATCAAGATGAATGTGCTGCCTAGAATGCTGTTTTTATTTCAAACATTGCAGATATTGGACAAGATGGAGTGTTTCAAGAAGTGGCAGAAAGATATATCTAAATTTGTCTGGCAGGGCAAAAAGCCCAGAATAAAATTTAAGATTTTAACTGACGCAAAAGAAAGAGGGGGGTTTGCCCTGCCAGACTTAAGACTTTATTATGAATCGGCAGCTTTTTGCTGGTTGAAACAATGGCTGCTTCTTGAGAATACAGACATTTTGGATTTGGAAGGGTTTGACAGTAGATTTGGTTGGCACGCATACATATGGTATGACAAGGTAAAAGTACATAAGGGTTTTAAAAACCATATTGTTAGAAAAGCATTATATAATGTTTGGATGCGGTATAAAGATTTGTTAGAAAGTAAAACTCCCAGGTGGTTGTCACCAATGGAAGCCAAAGAGGTGAAAAAACTTAATATGGAGCCTAATTGGCCAAAATATTGTGAAATTTTAGAACAAGATGGTGAAAAAGTTAAATTACAGAGTTATGAGAAACTAAAGCCTAAAGTACGAGACTGGTTACACTATCATCAGATATATGAGGCATTTAAACAGGACAGGAAAATAGGCTTCCAGAAGGAGAGGTCTAAATTAGAAACAGAATTGTTAGAACCCAATACTAAAAATTTGTCAAGAATGTATAATTTGCTGCTTAAATGGAATACACAGGATGAAACAGTGAAATCAGCTATGATCAAATGGGCACAAGATATTGGTCATGATATTATGTTTGCGGACTGGGAGCAGTTATGGACCACCGGTATTAAATTTACGGCATGCAATGCCTTAAAAGAAAACTTAATGAAAATGATTTACAGGTGGTACATGACCCCAGTCAAGCTTGCAAAAATATATCATTTGCCCAATAATAATTGCTGGAAGTGTAATGAGACTGAAGGTACTTTCTACCACCTTTGGTGGACCTGCCCGAGGATTAAAGCCTTTTGGGAAATGATCTATAATGAAATTAAGAAAGTCCTAAAGTGGACTTTTCCTAAGAAACCTGAGGCTTTTCTTCTGGGTATGGTAGGCCAATTGGTGCCAAGGAAGGATAGGATGTTTTTTATGTATGCTACTACAGCAGCAAGAATTCTCCTCGCAAAGTATTGGAAGACACAAGAACTACCTACTCTGGAAGAATGGCAGACGAAGGTGATTGAATATATGGGACTGGCAGAGATGACCGGCAGAATTCCTGACCAGGGGAAAGAGACAGTGGAAGAAGACTGGAAGAAATTCAAGATATATCTTAAAAATTATTGCAAAATTGAGGAGTGTTAGATGACAGGGAATAAGAAATAGAGAATTGCAGCTGTAACTAATAAGCTAAAGAAAAAGGAATGTAATGAAAGTGAATTAAATAATTAATTATGGGAGAATTGCTAAATAAAAATGTTAAAAATAAGGATGCAGTAAAAGGGAGGTATGGGGAAGGTGCAGAAACAATGGGTATGAAAACAGGATTATGAAATTATACATGTTTTATATGTTTTTGTTTGTGTATGTAAATGTGTTGTTTGTTTTTATTTGTGTTGGAAAACCAATAAAAATTATTTTTTTAAAAAAAAAAAAAAAAGGAAACACCATCAGAGCACTCCTGACATATGGTTGTCAAGCCTCTGCTTAAAGACCTCCAAAGAAGGAGACTCCACCACACTCCTTGGCAGCAAATTCCACTGTCGAACAGCTCTTACTGTCAGGAAGTTCTTCCTAATGTTTAGGTGGAATCTTCTTTCTTGTAGTTTGGAACCATTGCTCCGTGTCCGCTTCTCTGGAGCAGCAGAAAACAACCTTTCTCCCTCCTCTATGTGACATCCTTTTATATATTTGAACATGGCTATCATATCACCCCTTAACCTCCTCTTCTCCAGGCTAAACATGCCCAGCTCCCTTAGCCGTTCCTCATAAGGCATCGTTTCCAGGCCTTTGACCATTTTGGTTGCCCTCCTCTGGACACGTTCCAGTTTGTCAGTGTCCTTCTTGAACTGTGGTGCCCAGAACTGGGCACAGTACTCCAGATGAGGTCTGACCAGAGCAGAATACAGTGGCACTATTACTTCCCTTGATCTAGATGCTATTCTCCTATTGATGCAGCCCAGAATTGCATTGGCTTTTTTAGCTGCTGCGTCACACTGTTGGCTCATGTCAAGTTTGTGATCAACCAAGACTCCTAGATCCTTTTCACATGTACTGCTCTCAAGCCAGGTGTCACCCATCTTGTATTTGTGCCTCTCATTTTTTTTGCCCAAGTGCAATACTTTACATTTCTCCCTGTTGAAATTCATCTTGTTTGTTTTGGCCCAGTTCTCTAATCTGTCAAGGTCGTTTTGAAGTGTGATCCTGTCCTCTGGGGTGTTAGCCACCCCTCCCAGTTTGGTGTCATCTGCAAATTTGACCAGGATGCTATAAGACTGGGCCCAAGACAGAACCCTGTGGCACCCCACTAGTCACTCTTCTCCAGGATGAAGAGGAACCATTGATGAGCACCCTTTGGGTTCGGTCAGTCAGCCAGTTACAAATCCACTGAGTGGTAGCATAGTCAAGTCCGCATTTTACCAGCTTCTTTACAAGAATATCATGGGGCACCTTGTCAAATGCCTTGCTGAAATCAAGGTAGGCTACATCCACTGCGTTCCCTTCATCTACCAGGCTTGTAATTCTGTCAAAAAATGAGATCAGGTTAGTCTGACATGACTTATTTTTCAGAAATCCATGCTGACTATTGGTGATCACAGCATTCCTTTCTAGGTGCTCACAGACTGTTTGCTTAATGATCTGCTCCAGAATCTTCCCTGGTATTGATGTCAGACTGACTGGGCGGTAATTATTTGGGTCCTCTCTTTTCCCCTTTTTGAAAATAGGGACAACATTTGCCCTCCTCCAGTCTGCCGGGACTTCGCCTGTTCTCCAGGAATTCTCAAAGATGACTGCCAGTGGTTCTGAGATCACATCTGCCAGTTCTTTTAATACTCTTGGATGCAGTTCATCTGGCCCTGGAGACTTGAATACATCTAAACTAGCCAAGTATTCTTGTACTATCTCCTTAGTTATTCTGGGCTGTGTTTCCTCTGCTGAATCATTTGCTCCAAATTCTTCAGGTCGGGCATTGTTTTCTTTATCGGAGAAGACTGAGGCAAAGAAGGCATTGAGGAGTTCAGCCCTTTCTGTGTCCCCTGTTTGCATTTCATCATCTTCTCCTCTGAGTGACCCCACTGTTTCTTTGTTCTTCCTTTTGCTACGAACATACCCATAAAAGCCTTTTTTGTTGCTTTTAACCTCTCTAGCAAGCCTGAGTTCATTCTGTGCTTTAGCTTTTCTGACTTTGTGTCTACACGTGCTGGCTATTTGTTTGAATTCCTCTTTGGTGGTTTCCCCCCTTTTCCATTTTTTGTACACATCCTTTTTAAATCTTAACTCAGTTAAAAGTTCTTTAGATAGCCACCCTGGCTTCTTTAGGCACCTTCCATGTTTCCGTCTCATTGGTATTGCCTGAAGTTGTGCTTTTACTATCTCCCTCTTAACAAACTCCCAGCCATCATGAACTCCCTTTCCTTTTAGTATTACTGTCCACGGGATCTCACCCAGCACTTCCCTAAGTTTTATGAAGTTGGCTTTCTTAAAGTCAAGAAATTGAGTCCTAGTATGCTTGGCTGCTCCTTTCCGCTGTATAGTAAACTTCAGAAGAGCATGATCACTCGCGCCTAATGATCCTTCCACTTCTACCCCAATAACCAGGTCATCAACATTGGTTAGGACCAGATCTAAAATAGCTGTTCCTCTTGTTGTTTCTCCCACTTTCTGGACAATGAAGTTGTCTGCAAGGCCAGTGAGGAATCTGTTTGACCTTATGCTCTTGGCTGAGTTTGACATCCAGCAAATATCCGGGTAATTGAAGTCCCCCATTACTACTATCTCCCTTCCTTTTGCATGCTTGGCCATCTGTTCCAGGAAGGCATCATCTATGTCCTCCGTTTGGCTTGGGGATCTATAATAAACTCCCACAATGAGGTCCCTGTTATTCTTCTCTCCCTTAATTTTGACCCAAATGTTCGGCTTTGAGGTTCTAAATCTTGGATCTCTTCACAGGTATACACATCCCTAACATATAACACCACTCCTCCTCCTTTCTTGTCTGGTCTGTTTCTCTGAAATAGATTGTATCCCTCCATTATTACATTCCAGTCGTGGGACTTATCCCACCAGGTTTCAGTGTTGCCTATTATGTCATATTTAGTTTGCTGTACTAAGAGCTCAAGCTCATCTTGTTTATTACCCATGCTTTGCGCATTAGTGTACAGACATTGAAGTCCATTAATCATTCCCCCGTGTCTCTTATTTAAGGATTTTTTCCTCCCACCACTAGGTCTGTGTGCTGTTTGCTCCATTTGGTCTATGACATTTGGATGATCATCTTCATCAATTGATAGACTCCTACCTTCAGGAGCACTGTCTCCCTCCCCCACATTAGTCAGTTTAAAGCCCTCCTGATGAGGTTTCTGAGATTTTTGGCAAAAACATTCCTCCCAACCGTTGTGAGGTGCAGCCCATCGCTTGCCAGAAGTCCATCTTCAAGAAACTGCAGTCCGTGATCTAAGAATCCAAACCGTTCCTGTTTACACCATTTGCGAAGCCAGCTGTTCACTTCCACTATTTTTCTCTCTCTCCCTGGGCCACGTCGTTCAACTGGGAGGACAGATGAGATGACAATTTGTGCATTTAATTGCTTCAATTTCCTGCCCAGAGCCTCATAGTCTCTTTTGATCTTCTGGAGGCTATTGCTTGCAGTGTCATTGGTTCCCACATGAACTAAGAGGAAGGGGTATTTGTCAGTGGGTTTTATGATTCCTTGCAGTCGTTCAGTTACATCTTGGATCTTAGCCCCGGGGAGACAGCACACTTCCCGAGACATCTTGTCAGGCCCACAGATCACTGCTTCTGTTCCCCTCAGTAGGGAATCCCCTATCACCACTACACGCCTCCTCTTAGGTTTGGTCGGGGTTCTTCTGTGAGCTGTCCATTCCAAGGTCGCCTGCACATTCCCTGAGGACTGACTTTGCTGCTCGTCTTCATATACCTGATCGACTGTAATGAGGGAGAGATCCTCAAATGGCGTCTGCTCTTCGTCTTCCATGCTAGGGGAGAGGACCTCAAAGCGATTGTGTATTTCTAAACAATCAGAGTGAACCCTGGGCTTCCTACTTCTTTGAGTCACGTTTCTCCATATATCTGGCTCCTGTGTTGGTGAACTAGCCTCCTTCTCAGGGGAGTCCCCTGTCTCCTCCTTGGTGGAGACGGTGTGCTCTGTTGCTTCCAAGAAGAGCTCCAGCTCTCTAATTCTTTGGAGCGTAGCTACACGTTCCTCCAGTTGACTTCAAATCAGTTTTGGACGATACATTGCCCAGCCCTAGTTATAAAATAAATTTAGGGTTCTGATTGTAAATGAAAACTGTAAGTGAACTGAAACAATTGCTTAAGGTAACCCTCTTTGGAGCCAAACACAATTTGCAAGAAGATTCTATTCCTTCCAGCTAGATATGCATAGAACTGGAGTGGTTCCTTATTATTCAACATCACTTCTCATCGGTTTTGTCTCTGAGACTTAACCCTTAAGGTAAAGGTACCCCTGCCCGTACGGGCCAGTCTTGACAGACTCTGGGGTTGTGCGCCCATCTCACTTAAGAGGCCAGGGGCCAGCGCTGTCCGGAGACACTTCCGGGTCACGTGGCCAGCATGACATCGCTGCTCTGGCCAGAGCCAGAGCCAGAGCCAGAGCCGCACACGGAAACGCCATTTACCTTCCCGCTGGTAAGCGGTCCCTATTTATCTACTTGCACCCGGAGGTGCTTTCGAACTGCTAGGTTGGCAGGCGCTGGGACCGAGCAGCGGGAGCGCACCCCGCCGCAGGGATTCGAACCGCCGACCTTTCGATCGGCAAGTCCTAGGCGCTGAGGCTTTAACCCATAGTGCCACCTGCGTCCCTACTTAACCCTTACCCACCCTGTTTAAGCTCCCTGCCTCTGTCCTAAGTCACAATGTCAGAGTCATACCTCTAAGACATGCCAGAACCACTGACTCAGCAAAGGTGGAAGCATTTCTGAGCAGCACAGAAATTATCCCAGAAATAAAGGTGATGTGTACACTGTTTCAAGGTTGTTGCATACCCCTTACAGAATCAAGCAGGCTCTGTATTTCGCCTGTCTGCTTAAACACAGCCTCTCATTATCTGGCTCCCGACCTCAGGACTTCCTCAGTTTCTTCTGCAGGGCAACCCCCTTTTTAGATGCTAATGGAAAGTTCTCCAGAGAGGTGCCCCAGACTCCTTGAAGCAGACGGCTTCAAAGAGAGACCTGTCAGGAGTAAGCATGGACCAATGGTACCAAATAGTATGGGAAACAGCCCTACTAGAAAAATTAACTAACAAACTGAAACTGACACGGGGACAAACAGAAGAAGACACCTTCACCCCGATATGGCTCCCCTTTATCACATACACAGCCCAACAGGACAATGACAATAATCCACCAACAGCATACAAATCAATATGGCTAACTTGATCCAAAACACCCACCCACCTCACTCACACACGAAAACAAAGATCACCACAGCCAATCACAAACAAACAATCACATCCTAGGCCAACCCCAACCTCTCTCACCACCAAAGGAACACAAGTGAACAACACAAGCACGCTGACACCAAACTACATACATTAAGCATAATAGAAACACCGCTACCCCACCCCACCCCCATCCATCTCCCCTCCTTCCACCCTCCTTTCTTCTTCTTTTTTTTTTCTTTTCTTTTTTCTTCTCCCCCTAATGCCTCAACAAATGAAATGGATTTGTAAAAATGTTACACGGGAAAAAAAAAAATACGAGGCATTACACTTACACTGTAAAACAAGAAAACCCTTAATAAAATATATTTAAAAAAAAAAAAAGAATCCAGTGATCTGTAGTGCTTCAAAGGAGGGAAGGCATCCAAGACATTCAAATATATTGAGTGCATCTTGTAAATGGTTTTTGGGACCTGTGCAACCCTATCCAGCATTCACTTAAGCTGAAGCTTGTATTTAAGTGTGCACCCAGATTTGGGGTGTGTGTTAATTTGCAAATGGGTCATTGATTGCAAATGGATCATTAACAACAGGTTGGATTAAACAGGCAATAGAAGCAAGTCCATAACTGGCCCTACTAAACATCTACCAAGACAATAATGCACACTTACCGGACAAAGAACTGTATATTCTTTTTTCCTGGAGTGCAGCTGAGGAAAACAACTTGTTCGCACCAAATATATCCAAAGTCAAATAATTGGGTGAAGCTTTTCCCCCCATTAGACACACTCCCTCGGTAACTTTTATTCTGCTTATTTGGCAGTGCCAGGTTATACTACAACCTTTAATCTGTATACGAAATTCCCAATTAGCTAATCAGAAGCCAACACCTCTGAGACACCGAGGGAGGTAACGAAACACTGAAAGCAGGTTTCTATTTTAATGAAGAAATAATCGATGCTTGCTGGTACATGTGCACTGTCTCCAAAGCAAGCATGATCTTTGCTTTGCTTTGTCACATGCAACAGAGAAAGTTACTTTTTTTCCCATACAAGGGAAAAGCCTTGGATCTGTTAAAGTGACATGAGAATACCTACTTTGTCTCATAGATTCTTTATTGTTTCTGTAGGTGTGGCTCAGTCTTAATAAATGGGTTTGTGGAACATGAAGTCACGCATTGCACATAGCACCTGATTCTCTTGCCGAAAATGAAGTGGAGGCGAGGAATTGTGTTCTAGCAACAGGTTTTAATAAGGATGGCCCTGTGTATGGGTGGGCTACAGCTCTCCTGTGGCAACTTCTTCACTCCTTGCTGGTCATTTAAAAAAGGTTAAAAAGGTTAAGGTAAAGGACCTCTGACAGTTAAGTCCAGTTGCGAACAACTCTGGGGTTGCAGCGCTCATCTTGCTTTACTGGCCGAGGGAGCTGACATTTGTCCGCAGACAGTTTTTCCAGGTCATATGGCCAGCATGACTAAGCCCCTTCTGGCAAAACCAGAGCAGCACACGGAAATGCCATTTACCTTCCTGCCGGAGTGGTACCTATTTGTCTACCTGCACTTTGATGTGATTTCAAACTTCTAGGTTGGCAGGAGCTGGGACCGAGCAACGGGCGCTCACTCTGTTGTGGGGATTCGAACTGCCGACCTTCCAATCGGCAAGCCCTAGGCTCAGTGGTTTAGACCACAGTGCCACCCGCGTCCCTTCTGGTCATAATGGTCCATTGATTCCAGCAGAACTACCTTCTAACTAATTATTTGTCTATACTAGAACTTTATTCCGGACTTCAGGTCAGTGACAATTTGAAGCAACAGCAGAAGAATGGACAGCACATCACACAAAAAGTGACAGATGCCCCACCCCCTTTTCTACAGAAGTTCTGTCTTCTGATATGAAAGGATATAACATTTATGTCAAAGGATATACTTTTATATTATTAATTTATTTTGGAAAAAGTTTGTTTTAGGATATTGTGCACCTGTTTTAAATTGTATAAACTGTCCTGGGACCTGCTGGTGAAGAACATGTAATAAAATAAATAATAACAAATATTAACAATAGTTACAACACTCCCTTGTTGCCCCCAATCTGAAGGAATAGGTTTTGAGCCACTCTGATATACAGTGTCTAATGGCCACATTCCTACAGCAATGTAACCCATAAGCCTTCACTTACTGTGCAGGAGCTAATATTGCTTGCCTTATTCCTCCCTGCTCATGCTTCGGTAAAGCAAACCGCAACCCCTGACTTAACATTACATCCAAACCAGGAATCATAGCTGTTTCATTCCAAACAAACCACAATGATAAGCCAATGTTTGTTCTTGGCTTACCAGTCCTGGACTAGAGTCCACTTCATCAGATACTGTACATGGAATGTTGCTCTGAATTTGCAAGCTAGGTGCTTATTTGCATGAGTTACGAGCAAGCAAAAATGTTCACTTTTGGGGTCAACAGAAAATTAAATGCAACCAATTCAGAGCAGTGGATTTAGATCAGGGGTAGGCAACCTAAGGCCCGTGGTCTGGATGCGGCCCAATCGCCTTCTCAATCCGGCCCGTGGACAGTCCAGGAATCAGCGTGTTTTTACATGAGTAGAATGTGTGCTTTTATTTAAAATGCATCTCTGGGTTATTTGTGGGGCATAGGAATTTGTTCTTTTTTCTCTCTCTTCAAAATATAGTCCTGCCCACCACATGGTCTGAGGGATGGTGGACCGGCTCACGGCTGAAAAAGGTTGCTGACCCCTGATTTAGAATAAAGTTTAGCATGAGATTTAATTGAAATAATTGCAGTGACCATTCACAAAGGTGATCACACACATCTTAGCATGAAGTCTTTTGGCCTAGTGTGCATTTTTAAATGTTTTTTTAGTCTGAGAACGTCACCAAAATAATTACATTATTCTCTGAATGGTTTTTGACATTTTCATTCCATTGAAAGACATTGCAGCTAATTACATAATTAATTATGTTAGTTTAGGCTGTTGAGCAAGGGAGATTAATCACATAGGTTTTAGCAGAAGCCAAATGACAGTGGAACAGAAACAGCACTGATTGTGACAAATGCCGGATGGGATGATTGGCACCTCCTAGTTGCAGCCTCTGTTGCATTACTAGACATTGCACAAAACATGTAGCTGCTACTCAAATCAGCCACTGCATATTTAGCATCTCCACTAGTGCTACCTCAGTGAGTTTACCTCATATCACAATGGCTGCATATTCACCATATGTTTAAAGCACATTTAAAGCACACCCCTCTAAAAAAAAAATCCAGGGAGCTGTAGCTTTTTAAGTGTGCTAGGAATTGTAGTTCTGTGCAGGGTGAACTACAGTTCCCACATTCTTTTTGGGGGGGATATGCTTTAAATGTATGGCATGCATGAAGGAAACATTATGACAGTTGTGATTTCCTACAGAGTAGGAGGGAAGTCACATATGCAGTTGCTATTTTCAAGGTAACATCTAGTTTGACACTTAAAACTGCCAGCAAGCTGTGGATATTTATTTTAAAACTCACCCACCGTATCTCTGTGTGTAAATGAAATATTGGGGTGGGGGATTATGCAAATCGCTAGCACAAGAAGCTGGTAGAAAGAGATAGCTGGGAGGTATTTATGAGCATTGATGAATGTTGTAAGATGTGTAAATGTGGCTATGGATGTAGAAGAAGGTGTGAGGTAACTTGAAGGCTGTAGGGATTTTTTTTCTTTTTGGGCTGGCCCAAGACATTTTCCTGCCTGAGCTAGAACAGCAGGTAGCCCCCCCAACTGCCAAATCCAGTCACAGTATTTACAGACGCAGAATATCCTACAAGCACCTCTCCTTGGCAGTAAAAATACATTAATTTGTTGTTGTTGTTCAGTCGTTTAGTCATGTCCGACTCTTTGTGACCCCATGGACCAGAGCACACCAGGCACCCCTGTCTTCCACTGCCTCCCACAGTTTGGTAAAACTCATGCTGGTAGCTTCGAGAACACTGTCCAACCATCTCGTCCTCTGTTGTCCCCTTCTCCTTGTGCCATCCATATTTTCCAACATCAGGGTCTTTTCCAGTGAGTCTTCTCTTCTCTTCACATGAGGTGGCCAAAGTATTTGAGCCTCAGCTTCAGGATCTATCCTTCCAGTGAGCACTCAGGATTAAAATACATTAATAGGAAACATTAAAAAAACCCCAAATATTTGTTGATGTGTATTTGAAGGGCTGTGAGGGGACAACAGAGAGTGCATGAAGGAGCCCTCTATTTGAAAAGCTGTCTGGTCTGAGTTCAGTCATAAAATAGGGTTGCCATATTTCAAGAAGTAAAAATCCCCCAAAATGGTTGAGCTTTCTTTAGGAAAACCTGAAATTTGTTGAGCTTTTTTTGATGAAAACTCCAAAAACAAAAACAAGCAAAAACATGATTTCTCAGTTTGCTTGCCAAAGATCCAGGACAAACCACCACCTTCCAGAAATTCCCCCAGACGTCACTTCCGCCTTTGAAATATTAGTAATGTCCGGAAAATCCCAGATGTATGGCAGCCCTAGTCTAAGAATGGAGAAGCGAAGTGGAAGGGTCCAGAAGTTGCCCATCCATTTTTTGCAGCTGCAGACTAAGCAGGTGTAAATGAGTCACAAATTTCCCTGCTATAGTAAAATGTGTTATATTTATATTTTTAAATGATGGTAATTAATTCCAAATTTTCATCTATACAGCTAAATTAGCATATTCAATTTTAATGCAGTTTTAAAACATATTTTAAATGTATTTTATCCAAAAGAGGATACATATTTGCATCCTCTTCATTGGTGACACATTTCCTTTGGGAGAGGTGATGCATAATATCCTAACTGAAAATCAGGTCCCTTTGATAAACAATTGGGCTGGCCCAGGTGGACACTATGCTCATAAATAACTTCACTTTCTTGGAAGCAAAATGAGTTAGTGAATAAGCCCCAAAGATAAAAAGGTCTCTGATAAATAGCTACAATTTTAAAATAGACAGTGTTGTTTTGATTTCTATTTTGTATATATAAATATATAGCCATTCTTCCTTGATCTTTTTAACTGCTGAGGTATTTTGCACCTTTGAGGTTTTGTTGCATTAGAAGTCAGGTAAACAGCTGATGGGGACTCGGGTGACACTGTGGTCTAAACCACAGAGCCTAGGCCTTGCCGATCAGAAGGTCGGCAGTTTGAATCCCCGTGATGGGGCGAGCTCCCATTGCTCAGTCCCTGCTCCTGCCAACCTAGCAGTTCAAAAGCATGTCAAAGTGCAAGTAGATAAATAGGTACCACTCGGGTGGGAAGGTAAACGGCATTTCCGTGAACTGCTCTGGTTTGCCAGAAGCAGCTTAGTCATGCTGGCCACATGACCTGGAAGCTAGCTGTACACTGGCTCCCTCGGCCAATAAAGCAAGATGAGCGCCGCAACCCCAAAGTCGGCCACAAATTAATGGTCAAGGGTCCCTTTACCTTTAAACAGCTAATGGGGGGGCAGACTGAGGCAAAGGAAATGACCCCACTCCCAAAGTTTGGATTTACAGTGAGGCGGTTGTGACTAAACCAAGATCCAAGCAGCAAAATGGATAGAGAACACATAAAATCTGATACACAGCATAAAAGTTTCTTTAACTCTGGCATTTGGGTCAGAAAGAGTTCTTTTATACTTCTGTCCCAAGAGGTTGGCATAGGAGAGGAAAACAGGAAACTGTATTTGTGTTACAGTCTTGGTTTCCCAAGCTATAGTCACTCAGGCTGTTTATATCCCCAGGATAAAAAGGCCCTCTGTAACTCACAGTCTTTGTTTGAAACTGCCCCTTTTGGAATACTATGTTGCCTTGAACATTAGACTTTCTTCAATTCCCAAAACAAACACCACTCATCCAGCACCTTACTCTTAAAGAGGGAGAGGGAGAGAGAGATATATGGCTTGGACAGTAAAGTAAGCTTGTTAAAAAAAAGAAAAAAAAGAAAATTGGGGCTCTGCCCCATAAGACAAATGAATTATGGACATAAAAAGTCCCCAGTAGGGTTTGGGGTTTGGCACACAAATCTCCTCCCCCCCCCCCAAAAAAAAAAAAATTAATTTCCTGGTGTATTTGCCTGGAAGTAAAGATTTTTTCCAAGTGCCCTGGAAAAAATGGGGCATTCCATTTTGTTCCTCACAAGATCTTGATGGCCATTTTGGGTGCTGCACTCTTGCCTTCACAAAAGCATGTTTTGGGGGCCGCAATCTCACCTCCCAAAATTGCATAGACAATAGATAGAGCAAGTACCCCTTGCCATTTTCTATCTAATAATAATCTGCGTGGAGTTTAAAAGCAGATGGTTTTTAAAGAATTTTTTGTATCAGGTTAAGAAATCTTACTTTGGGCGACTATGAATGATTCCGAAACTGAGAAAGTGGGAGTAAATTTCTCTATGCCAAAATCCTGTCAGGTTTGCGTTTCACCTCCAGAATTACATTGCAGTTTATTGCCACCACATTGTGTAGGGATGTTATGACGTCTTGTGTGCTATGCTTAGATTTTGCTGCTAGTATCTAATTTTTACTGTATTTCTAAAACTTTAGTTTCAGATTTCACCCAGAACAAAAGCCATTAACAGTCAGTTTATGAAGCAGGCAAAAGCCCTACATGGAGCAAGCTTAGTCACGTCAGTGAAGTTACTCCAAATATGACACCCTTTTAAATAGTTCAGCTTTCCGGTTTTATTGCCATTATTACCATTGATGGTTGCCCTTTGTAAGGGATGGGGAAACTGTGCCCTTCCAGATGTTGTTGGAATATTTTTCTCACCATCCCTTACTCTGGATCATGGTGGCTGCAGCTGGTGGGAATTAGAGTCCAAAAATGTCTCAAGGTTCCCAAGTTCCCCACAATTTTGACACAATGTCGTTGCTACAATGCATTTCTTGATTAGATTCAGCTCAATACACCTTGGCTTTTGAAAGCCTGTGACTTCTCTGCTCCTTGCAGCAGTGCCAAATGTGTGTGTTTGTCTTTGAAACATGAGCTTGGAACCCCAGGAGAAAAGGCAGCTGGGTGTTTGTCTGGGGAGTCGCAGAAGAAAGGGGGAAGCCCCTTTCCTTCACTGTTCCAAAAGCATTTTTTCTTGGAAGATGAAGCTTATTGACCTTTGGGTATACACACGTTTGTATGTAATAGGCAGTTAGTGTCTATGGCAGAAATGTGTGAATGCCTTTACCCTCACGGTGGAAATAAAACAATCTAACTTAATGTGTAGAGATAGAGCTACAATGAGTACCATTTAGTCAGACTATGGCAGAATTCTGTTCCCAGAGGTGGACTTTGGTCTTTCAGATTTCAGTGGTAAAGGTTAAAAAAAAAAGGTAAAGGACCCCTGGACGGTTAAGTCCAGTCAAAGGCGACTATGGGGTTGCAACGCTCATCTCACTTTCAGGCTGAGGGAGCCGGCGTTTGTCCATGGACAGCTTCCCGGGTCATGTGGCCAGCAGGACTAAACCGCTTCTGGCACAATGGGACACCATGGCTGAAATATACTCGGAGTCGAGTGTGGATTTCATGCTCTTTATTCAGCTCATAGTAGTGAGGAATTGAAGTTCCCCTGAAATGTCTGCTTTATATACATTATTTACACAATGGGCCCCCCGTGATTGGCCAGTTCCGGGATTCTCCTGTAGGCCAATCAGGTTACGGATTCACTTCCACCTGGAGTTGGATTGGGTGGCTCCTGCGGATCAATCAGACTGCTGCATTCTGGATCCTATTGTTCTAGGACTAATCAGACTGCTGCATTCTGAATCCTATTGTTCTAGGACCAATCAGACTGCTGCAATTTGGATCCTATTCAACTCTGTACATAACAGTGATGGAAGCCAGAGAACACAGGAAAAACCCTTTACCCAGTGGCGGAGCTTCGTGTTTCAGCACCGGGGGTCAGAGAGCAGGCGGGGGCAGGGCTGGCACGCGTCCTGGGGGTGTGGCGTGCTGCCTGCAGGGGCGGGGTGCCCAGTGAGGGCGGGGCGGCAGCCGCGATGGCACCCTGCCAGGATCGCACTGCCGGGAGCGGTGCACTCCCTCTGCACTCCTCTTCCTCCGCCAGTGCCGTTTACCTTCCCACCGGAGCGGTACCTATTTATCTACTTGCACTGCCGTGCTTTCAAACTGCTTGGTTGGCAGGAGCTGGGACAGAACAATGGGAGCTCATCCCGTCGCGGAGATTCGAACCGCCAACCTCCTGATCAACAAGCCCAAGTGACTCAGTGGTTTAGACTACACTGCCACCCGCATCCTTTACCTTTATGTTATTTCAGTTTGTGAGGCCAGAATTTGGCACTTTCCATTCTGCACATGCACTATGTCATAGTTGCGATGCTATGTGGCACCCCCCTTGGCTCGGCACCCAGTGAGGAGGAACCGATTGCACTGCCCTAAATCCACTTCTGCTGTTCCTTTCATGCACTGCTTGTGGAATTCCTAGAAATGTCGGTCTGCCAGTGCTGGAAAAAGGATGCTGGACTAGACGAAGCCTTGATCTGATGGAGAAAGTTGCTTTTTTATATTTATAGATTTCATGCATCACCATACAAAATACTCATTGTTTGGGATTACTCGTGGGAGTAATTCTGCAGGAGCTAACATGTGAGTCAGCTTTCAGTTCTGGCTCTAATTCATTAAGTATCCAGAGTAGAGAAACTTCCAAAGCATATTTGAGGTTGGATACATACAGGGCTGGAGGCAGCAGGGGGCAGCAAGAGACAGAGAAGAGGGTCAAGACCTGTCTTCTGTTTTTGGAACACGGATATTTAAATTTTATGGATACACTCCAAAACAGAATTAAACATAAACTTAAGCCCATCAGAATTGGCTAAAGCATGCTCATTAATTGTGTGTTAGACTATGGCTTACTATTTTCCATATAACTGAATCTATATTCCATATGTTCTGTCCTCTGCCCCAGAAACAGGCTTGAGAAAGGGTGGAGACTGATATAACACCACATAAAGCATAATCCCAAATAGGATCTCCCCCCCCCCCCCCATTTTAATTTTGAAGAACCAGAGCTGGATTAGAAAAGAGGATTGCTTTGAATTCAAGATATCTTGACTAAATTCAGTGGTTAAGACACACCCCTTTCCCACTGCTCCATCTAGTCTGTTAACAATTAGTAAATTACAGGGAATAATTTGTAAACACTATAACCTGCCACAAGAAATGGCAGGTTAGGATGCTTACTTGTGAAGTTCAGTTCTGTTTGCATGCCTAGATGAACCTACCTAATTCATACTTTCAAAAATAATATGCAAACCGAAACAGTGACAGCCTTTGAAATTTGCACCTCCTAATATGCTAATTATGGTGCTGGAGGAGACTCTTGAGAGTCCCATGGACTGCAAGAAGATCAAACCTATCCATTCTTAAGGAAATCAGCCCTGAGTGCTCACTGGAAGGACAGATCCTGAAGCTGAGGCTCCAATACTTTGGCCACCTCATGAGAAGAGAAGACTCCCTGGAAAAGACCCTGATGTTGGGAAAGATTGAGGGCACAAGGAGAAGGGGACGACAGAGGACGAGATGGTTGGACAGTGTTCTCGAAGCTACCAGCATGAGTCTGACCAAACTGCGGGAGGTAGTGGAAGACAGGAGTGCCTGGCATGCTCTGGTCCATGGGGTCACGAAGAGTTGTCTGACTAAACGACTAAACAACAACAACAACAAATAGGCAGTGCAGTTCCCCAGCCCAAGTACTAGGGTAAAGTGTGAATAAAAATGCATACATTAGTGGAAGCAGAATGCAAAATTACACTATATTAGGTAAATTGCTTTCTAAAAATGCATATTACCAAATTGAATACAAAAATGTGCATGTGATAAGAAATTGCACTCAAATGCTGCTGAATTTTCACAGGGACCTTTTTTAAGAAAGCAACCCATTGTGGAAATGCAGAGAACTGAACTGAAGAGTGGAAAAATGAGAAACTGAGAAAAAACCATAACTGACATATTCCTCCATCTCTACTCATGAGTAGTTTGAGTGCTACTACTTGTGATGTACACTGAAAGATGACAATGAAGTGAATTTATTTTTATTGAGCAACTCACTTTCCTGCAAACGATGGCAACAACCAGCAGTGCAATATTTGTGAGAGATGGGGAGGTGAGATGAGCAGTAGCTCTGCCCCAACCCCCAGGTGGAAAGTTGGCCTGTACCATTGCAGTAGACAGGAAGGCAGAGGGGAAATTGAGATCTTCATGCCCAGTGTTATCAAGTGGGATGGAGCTACTGGGTTGTTTTATTACAGCCCTTCTGCTTGGTAGCATTGATTTGCATCATTTCCTCCTCCATTTTGTAGCTGCTGGACTGAGTCTCGAGTGCGAAGGGGATCAGCACGCTCTATTAATTCCTTGACCTCTCAGCTGAGACTGCAAGCGGGGTCAGAGGATGTGATTTGTACTGGCGACTTCTTTTTCTACGATGTCACTGCTCTGCTGCTTAATGGGCTGAGGTCACCCTCTCTTACTGCCCCCAGACAGCTCAGCAGGAAAACATTTCACTGAGCAAAGACCATCATCAGCAAGGCATCTATAATGTGCCAGTGGTGTGCTTGTATGGTGGTTTGAAAATGTAAAATGTCTGGTTTTAATAGCAGCTAAAACCTTCCGACTGTAAATGCTTAGAATAAATTCAGGGAGTTTTTAAAGGAAAGGCCTTTCTGCTTAGTTGGTGGATATTCTGTAGATGTAATGCAACAGATAACTCCACTTGGCATGTGTGTTGTGTGTGCATATGTGATGTCACACATGTGTTGAGCGATGTGGGCACCGAGCATCCTGAGTGCTGGCTTCTCCTCTTCTTCCTCCTCCTCCTGCTGTTGCAGCTGCCAAGGAAAGAGGCATTGGCTCCTCCTGATGTTGTGTTGAGCGTTGTGCATGCAGCATGAGATGTACCACATGTGTGGCATTGGGAGGACCCAGGACCTCTTTCTCCAACAGCAGGAGGAGAAGAAGGAGCTGCAGCTCTGTGCTCAGCCTCCACTGCCCCCTGAACATTGGGGGTGGGACCTCTGCCCCGGCCAAATTATTATTTGTGGGGCCCAAAGATCTCTGGCCTTCCCCCCAGGTGGCGCTCCTGGGCTGGTGCACTTGCTAGGACCCTACTAGGGCAGATGTTATGTACTGAGCTGAATCCTAGAACAATAGGATCCAGAATGCAGCAGTCGTATTGGTCCACAGGAGCCACCCAATCCAGCTTCAGGTGGAAGTGAATCAGCGACCTGATTGGCCTGCAGGAGCAGCCAATCAGGCTCCTGGATGAAGTGAATCAGCAACCTGATTGACCTGCAGGAGCAGCCAATCAGGCTTCTGGAGGAAGTGAATCTGCAACCTGACTGGCATACAGGAGCAGCCCAGAATTAGCCAATCACACGGGGCCCATTGTGTAAATAATGTATATATAGCTAGAGGTTTAGGGGAAAGATTCATTCATTGCTACTATGAGCTGAATAAAGAGCATGAAATTCTCACTCAACTCCAAGTATATTTCAGCACAAAAAGCTTGTTTTCAGTGGTCCACGCTTTGTTCCCCATACTTGTCTTAGGGGATGGTTTGATAAGCCATGAACTTCAGGCTTCATCAGTGGGAGCTTTAATCCTACAAACATCACTGCATAAGCAACTGTGCATTGGGATTAATTGGCTCTGAAAGCCATGTATCAGGTTACGCTGGGGAAAGGTACAGTTTGCTTCCCGTTTTTGAAGTTTGTTTGACAGTAATTGCTAACTGGGCTAATGAAAAATAAAGACAAACAGCCCCGTCCAACAAGAGAAATCTGCATTTGAGAAGCTGGCTTCCTTCATCACAGCTGACACTTTTAATAGGTTGTAGTCCACTTTTCATTCCTTAGCTACTCTTCTGTTCTGTGAGGGTGCTTTCAGATGCAGGTTTATTGCAGGATCAGTGCTGCTTGCACATCAAAAGTCTTTTTTTGCAATGGTCACACACAACACTGTTGACATCAGAATGTAAGGCCTTATTGGGCCCTCCATTTAATCTGGATGTTCCCTTTTTACAGAAAATTGATTTAAAAAACACTATTGCCAAACACCTCTCTGTGATATCTGAAAGACTCATTTGCAATATAAGCATGTCCCACTTGCAATATGAAGCCCTCATCTCCAAGCACCCTAAATTAGTTACAGCGCATGTTTTGCACTGTCCCAGATCACAACTATATTACGGGTTTTTTGAGTATTTTTTGTTTTATTAAGCCTTTGCTTAATGATGTGTCAAACTAGAGAACTGCTCCTATAGACCTGGCTTTGTTCATGAGTGTATTACTGTTTCAACGACTGCTTGTTTAAACTCCCCAAAACAGAGTTCTCTTCAGAGTCCTACGCCACCTGAATGCAGCATGACTAGTGACACAGAGAGTTGTTTATTGGATGAGGAAGAAAGGAAAGTAGGGTAATTGGATCTTAAAAGCACCATTAGAGACAAAGTACTCCTCTGGCATAATGCCTATTTACATCAGTGGTTGGTGGATTGTGTTTGGGAACTGAATGTTTATACAAGACATCCCAGACTGGGTATTTAAGTTACCCTGTTAGTGTGGCAGCGGCGGCAGCAGGACTCCTTTCTGTGCCAGCCTCGACCCTAAAAAACCACAACATACACACCTGGATTGACACTGGTAAGAGCTGTAGCATGGGCACCTCCTGTCTGCTTTGGTGTTTCTTGTGTTCCCACAGTGATATGGTAAGGAGAAGTACTGGCAGGCTGGCCCAATACATTTTGGTGCCCAACACAAAGGACAAGATGGTGCTCCCCTCATTCTCTGTGTAGAATGACAGACAGCTGAATCTTATTTTAACACTGGCAGTGGGAGAGCACCCTCCACTGGATTTTAGGGCTGCAGGCTAGCACCTTGGCTACCATTCTTGTCCCCTCCGCATCTGCTGCCTGTGGTGGCTATCTCACTCTGCCTAATGGTAGGGCCAGTCCTGATGTCAGGTTCTGCAGTCAGACGCAGGTCAGCACTCAAGTAATGTTACCAATGCCAGTGAAATTAACTCTTTATTCAAGTGGCCCTAGCCTCAGGCCTAGTAATCTCAGGAACCTCTCCCAGTAGGTCTTGCCCCGATGACCTAGTTCCGAGGACTGAAGGTCCTTGCCTTCCCATCCCCCTCTGAAGCTCCTCCTTTCCAGGGTTTCCCTCATGCAGTCCCAAACTGCATCTGTGCACAGCTAATCTCTGTTCTGCTCTTTTTATTTCTCTGCTCATTCTCAGGGACCAGGGGGGAGGGCAGCTGGTAGCAGCGGGAGGAGGGAGACTCCCTGGATTTTTCAGCAGCCTCTTGACATCCTCCCCTCCAGCCTCTGCTTCAGCCTCCAAGTCTGAACTGCACTCTGCTACAGAGTCTTCCAGGTCACTAAACCCTGTTGCCCCTCCAGCTTCTGACATTTCCTCCTCCCAGGCTGTCCCTCTTCTCCCTCTCACCACTCATTGTCATCCCACTCTGAGCCTTCCTCCCCTGGGGGTTCAGCTGAGGATTCCCCAACTGGTGCCCCACCCTTCTTCTGCATCCTGCCAATCCATGACATCTGAACACCTCTGTGGCTCCCATGATACTAGGATAAAAAGAGCACTCGGGTGTTGACTGAATTCAATGGTCCACACCTCTCACTGTTTCTGTGATTTTCCCCTTTCCTCAAGACATGATTAGTGTGTTGGAGACCTATTTCATACTACTCACTCTTGGTTGTATCTGTGCAAGTGGCTGTTTTGCTTTCCTGTTTTTATGTCTAACTGTTCCATAAACAGCTGCCAAAGCTGAGACAACTGGATGCAACCCCAAATAAGTACATTCCAGTGTGTTTAAATGCTTACCATTCCTTATAGATGGTCAAGTTCAATTAAAATTGCATAACCTTTCTCCTAGATGCTCAGTAGCCTGGAACCTCACCAGGGTGTCAATTAAAATTCCAACAAAGTTGAAGGATTTCTAGGGTAGTGAGAGTCATACATGCCTGTTTAACTTCTTTGAAGGAGGACGGCTTGTTTGGATTTGGAAGAAGACTTATGAATAGATCTGAAGATATTATCCTTGAAGATAGAAACCAGATGATATTCTTGTCTGTTCCATTACCACCTACTCATAAGCTAACCTAATATGTCAAGGAGAGGTAACGGGGCCAAAATAAAACAGGATCAAAGGGTTGTCAGAGGCAAGTAGCAGCACATTTGTGCTAGAGTCAGACCCAAGCCAAAGTGGTTTCAGTTCTGTGTTAAGCATAACAAATGATTGGCTGATTCTAGCATTAATCAGAACTACTCATAATCTGGGTGGTTAAAACAAATGGCTATAGTTTTAAAGTAAAGGTAAAGGGACCCCTGACCATTAGGTCCAGTCGCGGACAACTCTGGGCTTGCAGCGCTCATCTCGCTCTATAGGCCGAGGAAGCCGGCATTTGTCCACAGACAGCTTCAGGGTCATGTGGCCAGCATCACTAAGCCACTTCTGGAAAACCAGAGCAGTGCACAGAAATGCCGTTTACCTTCCCGCCGGAGCGGTACCTATTTATCTACTTGCACTTGACATGCTTTCAAACTGCTAGGTGGGCAGGAGCTGGGACCAAACAACGGGAGCTCACCCCATTGCGGGGATTCGAACTGCCGACCTTCTGATCGGCAAGCTCTAGGCTCTCTAGTTTAGACCACAGCACCACCCGTGTCCTTGGCTATAGTTTTAGGTAAAGGTAAAGGTACCCCTGCCCGTACGGGCCAGTCTTGACAGACTCTGGGGTTGTGCGCCCATCTCACTTAAGAGGCCAGGGGCCAGCGCTGTCCGGAGACACTTCCGGGTCACGTGGCCAGCATGACAAAGCTGCATCTGGCGAGCCAGAGCCGCACACGGAAACGCCGTTTACCTTCGCACCAGTAAGTGGTCCCTATTTATCTACTTGCACCCGGGGGTGCTTTCGAACTGCTAGGTTGGCAGGCGCTGGGACCGAGCAGCGGGAGCGCACCCCGCCGCGGGGATTCGAACCGCCGACCTTTCGATCGGCAAGCCCTAGGCGCTGAGGCTTTTACCCACAGCGCCACCCGCGTCCCTTAATAGTTTTAGTATACCCTAATTATATCATTATGTAACACTTTCACTCATGTGCAACAAGAGAGATCACCATATAAAAGCAGGTTTCCATTTTCTGGACTGGGAATCACAGGTGCAGATGGGGCAGATGAAGTGTGCATCTGCATTATAATTTGTCCTAGTCATTCAGATGTGAGGGATTTAGTACAATTCATCTGCCGTACAGTTTGGATAGGGATATGTGCTACATGACCATCTTATAAGGCAGACTTACAAGGCTTATCTCAGGAAGCCACTAGTTGCATGCAATTCCCTTCTTGATGGGGATGGGGTTGTACTTAACTTTTACTCGGAATAGACCCATTGAAAGTAATGGCCACAAGTTAGTCATGCCTATTCATTTCAATGGGTTTACTTTGTGTAGGACATACACTGAACACAACCCGTGATGGCTTTACCTAGATTTATTTATACATACATACATACATACATACATACATACATACATACATACCCCGCCCATCTGGCTGGGTTTCCCCAGCCACTCTGGGCAGCTTCCAACAAAACACTAAAATGCAATAACCTATTAAACATTAAAAGGGGCTTACTTAGTTTTTAAGCAGTTTTAAGCAGTGCTGGATCTCAGCAGCCAAGCAACCATTGCACTGAGATATTTATTTAGATTTTTTTCAAGCTGTTTGCCTAGTTGACCAAAACTTGCCAGCATTCTATGGCTTAGCCCATGGCCTGCATATTGGGAGGATATCAGGAAATGGAATACATATAACAGTTCAATTGTTTTGGCAGGAATGGGAGAAAGAAAAAGACCCAAAGGATGGATGCGCTGCCCTAGTTACCCAGAGTCAGTGGAGGCCCATATTCCGGAGATATACATTGACAATCATTTATAATAATGGTTAAATGAATAAACAAAACTGGGGGAAACACAGATGAAACAGAGAAAATGTTTTTAAGATAGTTGCTGGGGGGGATCACAGAAAAAGGAGGAATGTTCAAATGTAAAGCAAAGCATAAATTTAAAAAGCGTAAATTTCAGCTAAGCTCTAGATATTTAGACCCCAAATTCTTGAACGTTGATTGTAAGTAGTAAATCTCTGAGATGGAGTGTGAACTGAATTTTCCCTTTTTGAAATAGCAGATTGTGCCAAAATATAAATAAATCCTTCCAATCTGACTGTACTTGGCTACTTTTCCACGTTACCAAAACAGAGGGCACACATTGCCCAAAGAGAACAAGAGAAGGCAGATTTCAATAAAATTTGCAGTTGCTCATTTATATCTATAAATATAAATTTAAAAATAATTTCTATAATTTTTATAATTTAAATATAAATGCAGCCCAACTCACGATGGTGGTGTTGGGGCAAAGGGGGTTGTTTAGTAACACTCTGTAGACAAGACAATTGTACACTTCCATTGTGGATTCAGAAACTTGCTTTGTATTTTGGCATTCAGGCTTCTCAAGTGCTCCTGTCAAATCTATGGAAATATGGGATATTCCCCAGCCCCCAACAACTAAGAACTCCCTGGGCTCATAGTGTGGAAATAACAGTGTAATTCTGCTCAGAAGCAAGTCCCATGAACTTCAATGGGGCATACACTCAGGTATAGGATTTCAGCCTCTACCACACAAGTTGACCTAAAATATGTGAACAGATATTTCTAAAAACATCAATGCTGAAAAAGAATTTCCCTTGCTTTCCACATAGCCCCCTCTTTACAGGAGATTACTATGATCAAAGACATAAGCAACTGTCTAATTAATTTTTCTTTTAAAATGGAATATGGTCTGTTGGCCACCCTCAGACTTAATCCAACGTCTTATCACGGAAATGCAAAAAAACACTTTATAGCTTCAGATCTTGCAATTGGTTAGCCTGGACAACTGAGGATGAAAACCTTGAAGTATTTCCTTGAGCTACGAACATTTCTGTAAAGCCCTCGGGTGAATATATTTTCATGTGTTTTAGATTTATGTTGCAGACAAGGAGAGAAAGTTGAGCGATAGCTGTGCTTTGTCTGGCTTTAAAATTGGAATTTCTTCTCTTTTCACAAACCTTGTATCAGTAATACTTCCACAACCTGGAATGAACTGTTAGATTTCTTCAACTGTGGGATATAATAAAGCTCTTTGAATTTAATGATATTTTCTTGCTTATCACAGTGTTAGCTTCTATGTTAAGTAGAGCATCTAAACTGCAGCATGTTCTAAAGGATATGATGTACCATGTTTAACCATTAAAATTCCAAAATGAAGCTCACATCTGCTTATTATTCCAGCAGCACAAAGCATTTCAGAAGACGGTTGCCTTTAGAAGCAACTCTTAAACAGTTTCCATAGTGATACTGTGACTAACTGTACGAAAAGGCTAAAAATTTGTTTTCAATTACGGGATATTTAAGAGCACTTGTATAATCAATTTCAGATTGTTGCATTAAGTTATTTGTCCCCAGGGGCCAGCTCCCATAAACTAACTGTGCCATAAGTGTCCAAGCATTGTATGAACACTTCATCTATGCCACCAAGACAGAGATTAACATATGCAACCAGTGCTTTTTTCCTAGAAAAATAGGTGCCATGAAGTTGTTACAGTAAGTGCCATACTTTTCAACATCAAAAAAGAGGTTCCTGTACTGCATACCTTTGAGTACCCCCTGAAAATAGCACTGGATGCAACCAAACAGAAATAGAGTTCTGGTAGAATGACCAACACATTCCATCTAAATATGGCTGAATTCTTCGTAAGCCTTTGCATGTTTACCAGTGTGGTATCAAACTGGCTATACAAGTGGATTTATAGGGGCAGAGCTATACTAACCATACAGTGATTTTTTTAAAAAGGGACTATTATGTTCAGCCCTGCATAGCTTGTGAGCCATCAAGTTGAACACACTGGGCACCCTGGGAGGGGTGTGAGTCAATTGCTCTTCTGTTTTTACTGCCTCTCAGCTGCAAAGAAAAAAGAAAAAAGCCGACAATGGGAGGGCGGGAAATGTCAAGTATCCGGCAGAGTGGTGGATGCCATTCTGCCTGGTGGATCACAAATTGTCCAGCCTGGGAGTTAGCATAATCATGGTTGCTTACTTACTCACTCATAGAATTTTGTGCCATTCTTCAGAACGAAACTCACAGGCCATCGTACATTAAAATACTACTTTAAAAGTGACTATACAGTGGTACCTCGGATTAAGTACTTAATTCGTTCCGGAGGTCCGTTCTTAACCTGAAACGGTTCTTAATCTGAAGCACCACTTTAGCTAATGGGGCCTCCTGCTGCTGCCGCGCCGTCAGAGCACGATTTCTGTTCTCATCCTGAAGCAAAGTTCTTAACCCGAGGTACTATTTCTTGGTTAGCAGAGTCTGTAACCTGAAGCATCTGTAACCTGAAGCGTCTGTAACCCGAGGTACCACTGTATAGCCATTAAAAAAAACTCAGGATGAAACAAAGCAGTGATGAAACCTCGGCAGAACTAAAAACAACCACAGTTAAGCCTAATTTACACTGCGTTCTGGAATGCCTGCGGCAGATAAAAGGCTCTTCAAGCAGAATGACATGATAGTTGATGTTGGGCCTGGTTCCCATGGAAGCAGGGTACCACAACCAAAAAGGCCATATAGCTAACTTCAGAAGGCACATGGGGGAGAATTCAGGCAGTCTCCTGTGGTAGAAAGTAGCCTTTCAAGGAACCAGGTCCAAACTGGTTTAGTTAGGACTTTATATTGATTACTTGCACTTTGAATTGTGCCCCCTCTCCACACAACAGATCAATGGATGGTGTTACCAATGGTTCTGATGGCCCCTGTATTTTAAGTGAAGAGAAAAGGACTGACAATATTTTGGATGTGTCCTAAACCCAGCCTTGGCTGGGGAGGGCGGGGTACAAATAAAAATAATAATTATTATTATTATTAGGAAGATCAGTGCTATTTTTCTAGAAAAAGAGGTGCCAAAACACACCATGGACACCTCCCTTGTTCTCTTAGAATGGCAATGGTGCCCACCTGGGAGGTGCTGAAATTGAGTTCTGGCGAGCTCTGGCTGAAAAAAGCCCTACTCCAAAGTATGTATGAAATGTTACATATCTCTGTGCGGACTTTTAAATCATGATGCATTAATAGAAAACCAAGCAAGGTTTTCAGCACCCAGCAAAAGTGTTAATAGATGTTCCTTTAGCATCTGCCATGAGTGAATGAATGGATTTATGAGTAACAAAAATAACACATGGAGTTCTCTTAATATAGAACCTCAGAAAGGAAAAGAGCATATGGTGGAGCTTAGTCTGCTATGGGCACATTTGTGTTTTGTGCAGTGCAGACAGAGTTCTGTTGAAAAATGCAGGTTTTTATTTTATTTTCTTCAATATAGGAAGTGAATTCATTAAAAAATAAAATAAATACAGGTTTGTGGTGCCTTGGTGTGGGACACTGATAATTCTTTCCATGGATAGAGAGACTTGTGGGGAAGAAATAATTCTATTTTTTCTACACTGTCCTTTAAGGCAAATAGCTGATATACAGATCCAGGCAACATATTCTCAGCCTGGAATAATATGAGGATCTCAGCATAATATTTGACAGCTATAGATGCGACAATGGGGTTGTATTCAACTAAAGTTTACTCAGAGTCAACCATTGAAACTAATGGACCTAAATGAACCATGACCATTAATTTCAATGAGTCTACACCTAGTAAAAGTTAGCTGAATACAATCCATAGAAACAAAACCATAAATGCATTCTTACTTGGTAAGCCAAGGAACGGTAACTTGGCATCCTTCAGACGTTTTTGGATTCCGACTCCCATCACCCTCAACTATTGGCCATGGTGGCTGGGTCTTTTTGTGTTGAAGCAATTTTTTGTTTTAATGTGGTGAAGCCTTCAAGTACATGATTCCATCTGCAGATTGAAATGGTGTCGCACAGCAAAGGGGTGTATGGTGTGATATTCTTGAGTGTGTTCTGTACATTTTTACCTGTAAGTCCTTTGGTCACTTCTGTGTTGTGTGCCATGTGTGACTAATCTCAGCTTCCCACAATATATTTCTTTGCCCATTTACTCCCTAAAGCCCAGAGGCATCTTTCTCAAATGCAGTGGGCCTCATCCTCTAAGTAAGCTGAGGCTTTGGCAAAAAAAAAAAGTTCTTACTTATTTAGTTTATTTAAAAATATGTTGTTATGATTCCTGACTATCCATTCTAGAAAAGTGGCTTATTACCAGGAAAGACTCCATATTTAAATATGGCTACAGGAACACAGAATGATTCTAATAGCCACTAATGATTTGCAATTTGTTCTGAAATAGATAAGTGCGTTCCGGTTCATTGCAAGAACAAAGATATGCTGGACTCTTTATGTAACAGAACATCATAGAGAATTCCTTGAATTTTGCTAGTACATCAAGCTGTAATTAAAAACAGCAAATTGTAATGATGTACTTTCCCCCTCACTCTAGACAGAAGAAACAAAGCAAAACAAAAAAAGCCTGATGTTTGTTTGCTGGGGGAAATAAGCATTCAGTAATCCATGAAAATGTCATATGCTTAATTTTCCTATCTTCCTCATTTTCCAAGAAATGGAATACACAAACTGAGCTTTGAGGAAATTACAGAGCGTGTTTTACCCTGCCTATTTCTTCTAGCTGCTTACATCGGTGCTATTCTTAATTAGCCATTTTACATTACAGTTTTATTCTTTTCCACCCACAAGTACCCCAGTCACACACTGGACACATGGAAGGTACTTGGAAGTGCAAAGTGCTGTTTTCAATGTGATACTTGGAAATATTCTCTCATTTATCTTATTTGCATCTTTTCAACAGACTTTGGAAATGGGAGGCCCAAGTTGAAATCTCTGCTCAGACATGAAATATCCTTGGCAGCCTTTAATCTTCTAGTCTGTAATATGAGGTTGTTGTGATGATGAAATAAGATAAAGATGAAATGTAGCCGTTGCACATGGTAAGGAATAGATATGAGGGCTAAGCAAAAGTGGACTCCCAGCACTTTCCATGCTATTTATGAACAGAGGTGTACTTTGCCAAATATTCTCTGGGGAGAATTCTCCAACACTTCAGGAACAGCTCAATTCAGAAGGTTTTCAAAATTTCTCAGAAAATTATTTTATGAGATATTAAGTTGTAGGTGAACATATCAGACGACACAGTGATTCTTCAAATAGCTCTTGTTTATTTACAGGCCAGAACAGAACTGAACTGAAGGGTTCAGCCAGCCTGCTTATATAGAGCTCCACTAGAACACAACAGTAACCATTTTCTGTAACTATCCAATCACTGAACGTCACTTTCAATCCCTTATTTGCATATATGGACCTGAGTGAAAACTATCTACAGTATCCCCCTGCTGGCCCAGGGTGAGAACTTCAGTACATAACATGAGAAATGTTGGCTGACTTAACGTTGACAAAAGTCTGTTATTTCTTCAGATTGGTGGGTGGTGGAAATAATGGTCTGGAAGAGAAGGACTGGAGGTAATAAGGATCAAGCCCATTGCTTGGCTCAACAATATTAAAATAATATGGAAATATGAAAAATGGATCCACCATTGCATCACAAATCATGAAACTTGGGAGACTGTTTTGCCTAATATCATTCAGAGTGCAATTGGAATTGTCCAGTAGTTCAAGAGGAACTCAAAATCTATCAGAAAACTTTCACCAGAAATTTCATCTCAGCCCTAATTAATAGGGATCCTCACAAGGCAGGGGTTATCGTATGTGACAGTAACAATTCAGATTAGACCCATATAGCGCATGATTTGTGTATGCAAATCTATCACCTATTAGTCACCTTGTGTCTTCTTGACATCTGACAAGTGGGTGGCCTCATCTCCGGTCAAAGTTGAACTGTAGGGTGAAGGGGGCAGATAGAGATCTCACTCACCAAGCCAAAAAGTTTTCCTACCCCTGTTCCACAGTCATCAAAACCCTTTCAGCCAATCTACTGCTGCAACTGCAGAACAAGCACTGACACAGAGAGTGAAAGGAAGAGGGGATCTACATGCCAGATCCAGAATTGCAGCTCCTCTCACAGATTTACACAGCAACGTGGTTCCACACCATCCTAGTTGCAAGCTGACAGTCGTAGCCCTAAACCAGGCACGTCCAACTCCAAAGAGACAGCGATCTACTCCCAGTATAAAAAATCTGGCAGTGATCTACCTATTGTCATTTGTTGAGCTTTTTTTTAGGGTGCCAAAAGAGTGCCAAAAGTTCTCATTGACCAACTTAAACTTAATAAATCCAGCGATCGACAAGTAGATCACGATCAACCTGTTGGACATGCCTGCCCTAAACAAATGAGGGAGCTGTCATGCCAACACATTCCCCCATTAACTTTCCCCATATAACGCATTGTATAATGAAAGTTACAATAGTCTAGTAATGAAGAACAGGCTGTTGTGATGCTAAAAAGAAATATACATGTGCAAATCTAATATGTATACAGTGGTAGCTTGGGTTAAGTACTTAATTTGTTCCGGAGGTCCATACTTAACCTGAAACTGTTCTTAACCTGAAGCACCACTTTAGCTAATGGGGCCTCCTGCTGCTGCCGCGCCGCTGGAGGACGATTTCTGTTCTTATCCTGAAGCAAAGTTCTTAACCTGAAGCACTATTTCTGGGTTAGCGGAATGTGTAACCTGAAGCGTATGTAACCTGAAGCGTATGTAACCAGAGGTACAACTGTATATAATATAGCTGTTTCAGTCACCATTTTGTCACTGTGTGCACCATGAAGGATTTATTTCTTTTTGCACATTTTCCTCCTGTGCCAAAAACAAAGAGAGCTGTGTGTTTATGTAACATGTACAGCAATTAGCCATCACTATGTTTCCGGATCTTGAAAACACCTGCACATGATACGTCCAAAGTGCTTTTTGTTGGTCTCTGAGCCCTGAGTGCAGCAATTAGACCTAGGCAGGTGGTTAATTGCATTAATGCAGAGTCCCTCAGAAGGCCCACCAATTCTGTTTGCTTTCTGAAAATCCCACTACTTTTCTTAGTATTTTAATAGCATAGATCACTGCAGTGTTGGGACTTTATGCAAATATATGCACGTTGGAAAATGCTGCAATGCCTTCTACTACCAAGATGCCTTTTGAAACTTAATGTAGGATATCTTTAAAGCCTCAGCTATAATATAATTTGCTGGAGTATTAAGAGCATGCTCTCTAAACAACGAACAGCATGAAACATGCTGGGTCTGATTGCATCCTTCTATGAACTGCTACAAATCCATTTCAAGCAATTGTGAGAAAATTATGTGTGTTTGACTGCTGAGTTCAGCAGATTTAAGGAAACATGGGATGCTTTTGATCCCATACCTAGATGTTAACAGTGTGAACAGTGATATGACAGGTACCTAAGTCTTCGACAGGAAGTCAAGAATGACCTATCACCCGAATGTGCCTGACTTTATTAAATTCTTCCTCTAACAAACTGCAGTTTCTTTGGCAATTTGGAGGATGAATGTTTCTTTGATGCACTCCATTCAAACTTTTTTCAACCTTCAAAGGAAGAGCCCATAGAAGGAACGAACGACATGTTGACAGGATCCTGCAAAATCCTGCAGTCTTTAGAGTTGCCAGTTCTTGTCCTTTTAATGAAAGTCTTTTGATATTTGGTATTTTCCTTTAAGCTCTTGTGGGGGGGGGAGTTTTGAGTTATTTTCAAATCCAGATTTTGCTTTATTTTGTGAGGGTAAGGTTTCCTTTTACAGTGGTACCTCGGGTTAGATACACTTCAGGTTACATACGCTTCAGGTTACAGACTCTGCTAACCCAGAAATAGTGCTTCAGGTTAAGAACTTTGCTTGAGGATAAGAACAGAAATCGTGCTCCGGCAGCGCAGCAGCAACAGGAGGCCCCATTAGCTAAAGTGGTGCTTCAGGTTAAGAACAGTTTCAGGTTAAGAACTGACCTCCGGAATGAATTAACCCGAGGTACCACTGTAGTCATAAAGAAATAAGATATCCTAAAAATATAAATGGAGTAGGCTTTAGAAGAATGAATACTCATCTGAAATTTTTAATGGATAATAGAGGCTCCCAGAATGCTTCATGTTGCTCATGCTAGTTTTCAACCAATCCTTTATAAAAAAAATAGACTTTGGTTTGTAGCATCATAATCAGAAGCTCTGATCCACATGTACAGCAACTCATTTGTTGGAGGAGACAAGAGAAAGCCCTGGAACCTGAATTCAGTTTCCTGCCTTCCCTCAAACAGGTGGTTTTTATTGACAAAGCAGAGATCCTTCACACATGTTTGGTGAATAAAGATGTTGGAAGGCTTTGCTTTTTGTTCTACTGTGTATTCATCATGTGTACTACTGTTTCCATTCCCTTGCACTTTGCTTTCCACCAAAAACAGCATTATTCATCTAGCTGTCCACTATGGTGAAATTATGTAAGTCACGTAATTAATTAATTAATTAACTTACATAACTATTGTTATTCCACCACATTCATTTAAAAAAAAAAGGTTCTGTATTGTTTTGAGAGTTAATTTATAGTGTACTATTATTTTATAATAGCTTATGGAATATTACTTTATTTGTAATATTATATAAGTAATATAAGTTATGTTTTATTATGACTTTGTATATCAGATCAGTTTGTTATAAGGTGTGTGCTCTTTGTTGTGTATTTTGTTGCTGTAAACTGCCTTGTGTATAAAGGTAAAGTAAAGGTAAATGCGGTAAGGTAAAGGTAAAGGTGGAGGGACGCAGGTGGCGCTGTGGGTTAAAGCCTCAGCGCCTAGGGCTTGCCAATCGAAAGGTCGGCGGTTCGAATCCCTGTGGCGGGGTGCGCTCCCGCTGCTTGGTCCCAGCGCCTGCCAACCTAGCAGTTCGAAAGCACCTCCGGGTGCAAGTAGATAAATAGGGACAGCTTACCAGCGGGAAGGTAAACGGCGTTTCCGTGTGCGGCTCTGGCTCTGGCTCTGGCCAGAGCAGCGATGTCACGCTGGCCACGTGACCCGGAAGTGTCTCCGGACAGCGCTGGCCCCTGGCCTCTTAAGTGAGATGGGCGCACAACCCCAGAGTCTGTCAAGACTGGCCCGTACGGGCAGGGGTACCTTTACCTTTACCTTTAAAGGTAAAGGTACCCCTGCCCGTACGGGCCAGTCGTGTCCGACTCTGGGGTTGCGTGCTCATCTCGCTCTAGAGGCCGTGAGCCAGCGCCGTCCGAAGACACTTCCGGGTCACGTGGCCAGCGTGACGAAGCTGCAGCTGGCGAGCCAGCACCAGCGCAGCACACGGAAACGCCATTTACCTTCCCGCTATAAAGTGGTACCTATTTATCTACTTGCACTTAGGGGTGCTTTTGAACTACTAGGTGGGCAGGAGCTGGGACGGAACGACGGGAGCTCACCCTGCCGCGGGGATTCGAACCGCCGACCATACGATCGGCAAGTCCTAGGCACTGAGGTTTCACCCACAGCGCCACCCGCGTCCCATATAGAAATGCTGTATACAACTTAAAAGTGAATTGAAATGAAATGAAACACAATGTAAATGGCTGTGGGAGGGGAGCATAACCAATTATGTATTGTTTGTAGACAGAAAGCAACAACAGTGAATACCAATCATATTCGCTGGATTGATCTCAATTCCAGACAATTTCCACTTCCATTGCAATTTTCTCTGATTTCTCTGGCATCACTAATGGTGAGGCTTAGCAAACCAAGGGATGCCTGTGTTAGGTCTCATTTTGCATGCCTAAAGGTTTCTAGCATTGCACATACATTGTGATGATGTCATTGACCCATGCAATGTTCCTGAGGTTTAACCACATTTGCGCTTTAGAGTGATCTGATTATTCCATTATGTCCTGGTTCCATTGCAGCAGAGAGGAAAAAAAATCTGTAGCAGTAAATGTTTGTAATTGGAACAAATAGCAGCTTTGAAGGGACATTTTTAGTGGGGAAGACAGTAGGAGAAAAAGAATTAAGCCAAACCTGCATTCCATAGTCCTCCTGATCCAATTCAGCCCTCACCCCGCCTGAAAAAGCTGACTTTTGGGGGGCGGGGGAATAAAAATAAAAACGGACAATTTTCAATCACTCCAACATCACATTTAGTTTGACTGCCAGTGTAAAGTAAAGGTAAAGGGACCCCTGACCATTAGGTCCAGTCGTGGCCGACTCTGGGGTTGCGGCGCTCATCTTGCTTTATTGGCCGAGGGAGCCGGCGTACAGCTTCCAGGTCATGTGGCCAGCATGACTAAGCCACTTCTGGCGAACCAGAGCAGCAGATGCAAACGTTGTTTACCTTCCCACCAGAGCGGTACCTATTTATCTACTTGTACTTCGTGCTTTCGAATTGCTAGATTGGCAGGAGCAGGGACCGAGCAACGGGAGCTCACCCCGTCGCAGGGATTCGAACTGCCGACCTTCTGATCAGCAAGTTCTAGGCTCTGTGGTTTAACCCACAGCGCCACCTGCGTCCCTGACTGCCAGTGTGGTCGGCCACAATACATTGTCCACATTCTGAAGTGACTTAACACAGTCAAAAGACAAATACAATTCTGCTTCATCAGAGGAGGACTTCGTATCTTTACATACAAGTATGTGCACTTTTTTGGGGAGGCTTGAGTCTAATGTGGGGAAACTGTGACACCAGTAGAGTGGAGCACAACTTTGGGCCTCCACAGAAGGTTGGGAAGAAGCACCTAAAGGCAGATTAAGGTTGATTGACATCTGTGACCAGGCACTAGGATGCCCAGGTATCAACATCTGAAGAACTATAAATATTTCCAAGAATGCATTTCCTTCTGAAAGCAGTTTATTATAAAACTCACTTTCAATTACTCTGTGAAGTCTTTTCAAAAAGGTTATTGGACAGCTGCCTGGCAGGATATTGTTGAAAAGGAGTTAAGGTGGAAAGTAACTTGTTTTAAAATCCCAGAATCCAAAACCAAGGGAAATATGTGTTACCATATATGTGGATGGTCTAATTCCCCAACATTATTACCCTTGCAGCTTGAATTAAGCTTGTGGCACAGTGACACATGTTACGCAATGTTGTTGTTTAAGAAGTACGGCGACCCACATTGCCGTTTCAGTTAAATTCTGCATGGCTGTCAACACTTAAAGCAAGTAAGTCAGAAAATATGTTTTCGTTATTGTTGCCTTTAATGGTTTCATTCCAGACAGTGAAATTATTTGGTCACTGGCAGACTGACAAAGATGCCCACATTGGGTGGGAAAGCTGTAACAAAGAAACAGAACCACTTCTTGAGGGGCTGGAAAACAGTTTAGGTCATTTATGTTCCCAGAAATAGCTTGGTGCTGAGTGGCTTTATGTAACACCAAGCTTGTCCACAACAGAGCAAAATGTGGCTTTGCACCTGCCTTGCCAACAAAGGTCCGTATAGTTAAAGCTATGGTTTTCCCAGTAGTGTTGTATGGAAGTGAGAGCTGGACCATAAAGAAGGCTGATTGCCAAAGAATTGATGCTTTTGCATTATGGTGCTGGAGGAGACACTTGAGAGTCCCATGGACTGCAAGAAGATCAAACCTATCTATCCTTAAGGAAATCAGGCCTGAGTGCTCACTGGAAGGACAGATCCTAAAGCTGAGGCTCCAATACTTTGGCCACCTCGTGTGAAGAGAAGACTCCCTGGAAAAGACCCTGATGTTGGGAAAGATGGAGAGCACAAGGAGAAGGGGATGACAGAGGACGAGATGGTTGGACAGTGTTCTCGAAGCTACCAACATGAGTTTGACCAAACTGCGGGAGGCAGTGGAAGACAGGAGTGCCTGGCGTGCTCTGGTCCATGGGGTCACGAAGAGTCGGACACGACTAAAGGACTAAAAAACAACAAACAACAATCTCCCCATTAATGGTCATCATCCACAAAATGATCTCCCCATCCCAGTGTTGTCCCAGAATTCTCCTCCTGTCTCCCCAGTGCTGATTCAAGACACATAAAATTAGGGGTGCAGGGGTGTGAGTAATGGGCTCTGACAGAGTGTTAGAGTCTTGACAACTGTTATAAGAAAAACTGCTCTCTTTCCCTTATGGGGTATTCCAGAGCCCATATAGAGTTCTTAAGTAGGTTCCCTGTTGGTAGGAGAAAACAGAGGCCAACCAGAGTATACTGAGAAGCAAAGTGGCTAGTAAGCCTGATCTTTATTAAAGGGACTATTGCAACACTCACCACACACAGCAGGGAGGAGAACCCCGAACAATGGTGTGCAAACCCTTATATAGACATTTGAAATTGCCCACTCTGTAGCCCAAGACCACCCCCCAAAACATTTTACATACCTCACAGAGGGAGGCGGTCTACAGCAGAAATCCTGCCTGCCAGGATACCTGATAATATTCACAGATTGCATTACCTGGGCAGCCTGGGCATTCTTTTGTGCTGGTTAATACTTTAGTTCCTGAATCCATGTCAAAGGCTCACCCTATGAATACACCCTTAAGACAGGATTTGCAAGCAAAAAGACAATGGGAAGGCTTTCCTCATTTGCCTCCCTTACTGCAGAGGAATATTTGAGGTCATTGGGAGAGTCAAAATGGCTTCAGGATTGGTCTCCCATACTATTTCAGACACAGGGTTCATATATTTAGATATGTGTGCATTTATGAATATTTATTCTATATTTGAGACCTTAAAATTTTTATAACACAGTTGTCTGGCAGTGCTGTGTCATGATGCCATAGCATCATCTCATATCTACTATATAGTAACTGCTCATTTCATACAATACCTTTTCATCTCTACAATTAAGGGATAATGCTAGTTTATAAACAGTTCCAATTTTTTTCCAGAAGAATGTGTGTAAATTTTCTAATTGTTTGCATCAATGTGCAATACACAAGTTAGTGAATCAGGATAAAATGGGTGATTACATAAAGGTAGCAATTTGGCATAATCCAAGCAGAAGTCGAGGGCAAAGTTTCAGGTATCAACCATGCTTATTTTCATGACATGTTATGAAGCTGTTGGGAACAAATCGTAGTCTGAACTTGGGGTGCTCACCAAGCTGTTTGGGGAAACACCAAAGCTCAAGAAGGTAAGGGATGGAGAGATGGAAGGAATATTTTGTTTTAACAGAGTTAAACATTTTGGAGCAGTGATTTCACTTCAGTAGTATCCCCTGTTTGGAAGGATAGTGTGGTTTCATTTTACAGCACCCCCTGTTTAGGACATGGTTGTCAAGATGTGCATTTCACCTCTGCTGGGTATGTTTACCAAGAAAATCTGCATTAATCGAGAACAAAAGCCAGAGTTTTAAAGATAATCAGATACCTTTGTAGTTCTTCAGATGATAAACACTGCTGACTAGCAATCTGGCAGTGTTGTTCCCATGACCTGCCAAGCTGCTTTGGGGGAGGGGGAGCTACTGCACTGGGACATCATTGACCCTAAAAATAAAAAAGGAAAAAAGGCAGAACTCCAAATAGGTGTTAGAACTGACTTGAGCTGACCAAAATGAGAGAGAGAGAGAGAGAGAGAGAGAGAGAGAGAGAGAGAGAGAGAGAGAGAGAGAGAGAAAGAAAGAAAGAAAGAAAGAAAATAGGCAACTCTGTTATTGTGTTTTGTTAGTTGCTGGGTTTTATCTTTTGTTTGCACTTTGTGTCTCAGTTACCACCATGCATCTTGCTAGACAAACAGAGCAGTTTCTACAGTGACTGCTTGCCCAATCTCGGAATAAAATATTTCAGATCTTGACACTTAAAAGAGCCCTAGCAAATGCCAGTTCTGGATTTGCTCCAAAGTATACTTTCTGTGGATTTCCATGTTAATTTCCCTTTCCCTCTCTTTTTAAAATGAAAAGCAGGAATGGAAGAAGGACAAGTAGGGAAGGGGGGACTTGACACTTCCTTTGCCAGCCGTTTTCCCACTCAAAAGTGCTTTTCTGATCTGTATCAAAAGAAAGTGAGAGCAGCAGTATTGAAAGGAAAACTGGTTTTGGGGAAAAGGTTAA
The DNA here is from genome assembly GCF_951804945.1 of Podarcis cretensis. Lineage (NCBI taxonomy): Eukaryota > Metazoa > Chordata > Lepidosauria > Squamata > Lacertidae > Podarcis > Podarcis cretensis. The sequence continues at coordinate 55,175,588 of NC_137178.1, forward strand.
GCACCGTGCAACATCTCTGGTTTTTTGTTTGTTTGATGCCAGGTGGTCACTGTGGGCACGATCAGGCATGAAATCCCTTTTTGCAGTGTCTGTGTGACTTCACTGGCAAAAAAGAGGCCACTCCACAATTCCCTCTTTAATCTGGATTTACCATTTCTAGGAAAAATATGATAAATTGAAGAAAAAACACACAAAACAAAACTCTTGCTGGTTATTTGATAGCAATATCTGGACAACCCTTTACAATATTAAGCCTCCATGTGGAAACCCATTTTTATGAGTTTGCCAAAGCCTGATAATCAATTGAGGAGCTCACTATCTCAACTGCACCGGTGGTCTCACTTTGCATGGCTGTTGGCATCCATCTCTATCCATCTGTCTCAAGAGACAATGGAGTTCGCCTTTGGGAGTGAAGTCAAACTGCTGTGTTAGCAGCACCAAAGTGACCTCCCTGGGGCACAAGCCTGGGAAGTGTGTATGGAGCTCCTGGGCTGCCCAGACAAGACCCTCCTCTCCATTCCTCTCAGCCTCACTGATGTGGTCCAAAGGAAAGAAGAGCAATACACTTGGCTGCAGGAGTTGCTGGAAGGAGGCATACAAGGCGCCATCCAACCACCTTAGGGACTCCATTTTGGATTTGTGTTACATTTACTCCTTAGCCTTTTCTTCTTCTGAAGATATCACCCAAAGTAGCATAAGTTTAGGATCAGAGTTTTCTTTCTCCTAGATGGGCTACCATCCCAGTTCGATGAGCTCCACATGCCCATAGTAATAAACAGTGCTGGGGGGTTTTTCTAGAAAAAGAGGTCCTGGAACTCACCATGAACACCTCCCTTGTTCTCTTATAACAGCAATGGCACCCACCTGTGAGGTGCAAGAACTCAGTTCTGGCAAGTTCCAGCTTTAAAAAAGCCCTGATGATGATGATAAATAACTTCTACAACCTAACATGTTACATTACAAACTCTCCATCACATACTACCTCTCAGCTTTATGGTTTTTTTATGATAGCCTGAGCAGATGCTTTTAATTTTTTTTAATTAGCGGAAAGTAGCATAGAACACTACCGAACATGAGGTATGGCTCTTTGAAGGCTGCACATTGGAATAAGAAGGATGTTGCAGCCTAGCATTTAGAAGCCCTACAACAGAGTTCCCTGAAGTAGTCTTCCTGGCGCCTTCTTGTATCATGCCTGCCTCTTTGTTTTTTTATGTAGGCCTATTAATTTCACGACCACTGAGTGCCTGCTTAAAGTATTTACAAAAAAATTTATTGGGCATTTCCAAGGTAGACATCTTATATAATTAGACTTAAAGTAAATCTACTACACTTTGTTTATAACTGTGGACCACAGATTCTCTGGAAGGTTTAGAATTTCCTGTTGAGCAGGGAGAGCTTGTCAGGCAGCAGGGATGCAAAACAAAAGGGAACCAGCCAGCTCTGAAAGAGCTTCTGTTTTTTTGCCCATATTAAGCTAAACAGATGTGGTACAGAGTGGCAGAATTGCTAAAATACTCCCTTTGCTTTGTTTTGGCAACCATTGTTATCATCGGTAGAGACACATGAAAAATGTAATCTGTTGCTGAATTTGTTGGCGAGGCTCGCACCAATGCTGTCATTTTCACACCAGGAATCGGAAATGTCTTCCTCTAGCATAAAGGCAACAAATTCAAGTATTTTTTAAAAAAATGCAGGTACATACATTCCTCAAATAAACACAGATCTTTTTCACCTCGTTTTTGGGAGAGTTGATTTTTAGGATACTTTTGTAGCAGTTTTGAACCAAAGGGAGGCACAGAGTTATTCCTGAGATCTGCGGGTATAGGGCGGTATACAACTTTAATAAATAAAAATTAAATAAATAAATTCCTGTACCCTCCTGCCTAATTCCCACTGCCTGACATGTACAAATACACGAATGAACCACCAAGTCCTCAGCTGGAATTCAGGCCACTGTCGATATCCATTTCATCTTGGAAGGGAACCTTCTTTCTTGGTAACGCTAACCTGCTATGCAATGCCAATGCCCTCATATCCTGTCAGCAGGCTTCCCATAGGCATCTCGTTGGCCACCACAAGTATCAGTCTGATCCAACAGGGCTCTTCTTTTACCTACTTATGAAAAAGCAGGAAGACAGCTTATACTGAAAAATATACCTGGGTACTCAGTCTAGAGGGTGTTCTCTTAGACAAAGACAAGCTGGGTTTTGTTTTTTAAATCTTCTGTCTTAATAAAATAGTTTTGACTAATAAGCTACAATATCTGCAAATGAGCAGAACCAAGCCACAAACATAGGTGGCAAGTTTGAAATATCCTTTGATTATTTGCTGTGCATGCTGACCCTCAAGGACCGATAATCCACAGGGCAGTTGGGGCAATTCCACCAGGGCCCGTGCCTGCAAGGGGTCACAGTGTGTGAGGTCCCTTTCTTCCTTTTTTAAAAACGTCAGCCTCTAACCTTTCCAAAGAGGAAGTTACCAATCAAAATATCGAACCTGGTTGGAGATAAGATTTTCCTGAAGTGGGTGAAACAGGTTTCATATTGCTCTGGAGCAGAGCTGGCCAATTAATGAGGTGGAGCAAAGTACCCTCCTCAGGTGGTGGAAGTGCCAGAGGCGGCAGCTAGACTGGTGACTGGGAGTGGCCGCCAAGACCATATAACACTGGTCCTGAAAGACCTACATTGGCTCCCAGTTTGTTTCCAAGCACAATTCAAAGTGTTGGTGCTGACCTTTAAAGCCCTAAACCGCCTCAGCCCAGTATACCTGAAGGAGCATCTCCACCCCCATCATTCTGCCCGGACACTGAGGTCCAGCTCCGAGGGCCTTCTGGTGGTTCCCTCACTGCAAGAAGTGAGATTACAGGGAACCAGGCAGACGGCCTTCTGAGTAATGGCGTCCACCCTGACCTCCTATCAGATGTCAAGGAAATAAACAACTACCTGACTTTTAGAAAACAACTAAAGGCAGCCCTGTTTAGGGAAGTTTTTAATGTTTGAAGTTTTATTCTGTTTTTAGTTGGTAGCCCCTCAGAGTGGCTGGGGAAACCCAGCCAGATGGGCGGGGTATAAATAATAAAATTATTATTATTATCTGCCTGAGCACTTCCACCACTTGGAATGCCCACATCTCACCAGCAAGAGGGAGGCATTCCAGCGTGTGGCATTGCCGTTCATCTTCCCCACCCCTGAGGCAGAGAAGATGAGTGGCAATGCCTTGTGGAATGCCCCATCTCTCACCATATTTGGTGAGGGGGGCATTCCATCAGCAGTGTAAGTGGTAGGTAGAGGAAGCATAGGGCAGCACATTCCCGTTTCGTCTCATGTGACAAAATGGGACGAGATACCCCTCTTCTGCAGAGCAGTTCCAGAAATCTAAAGGGCTCTTCCCCTTTCATTCTCATTGCCTATGAAATAATTCTCTCCCCCTTTGGAGAGAACTCTTGAGAGTTTGTGTGAGATGTGGTTGTGGCCAAAGGTAGGCCCATCTACCTTTTGTAGGTTTTTTGGAGGGTGTTTGGGGACTAAATACAGCAATGGCGCTAGGGCAGGGGGCAGATTTTGTTGCACCTGGAGAGGAGGCTATTTTCCTCCCTGGTTGTTTTGCTGAGTTAAGCCATGGTTTGCACCTGGGCACATGCTTTAATGTTCTCCTAACAAACTACCAGCCATTACGAAGGTTTGTCCTATAGTTTACAGCTTGTGTTTTATCTGGGAGAGCTAAACCAAGAGCCCAGATTTGGATGGCGTGGTAAGTCGAACCTTGTGCTGTGTTTTTTTAAGATATACACCTAAGAAGTTCTAAGTATGTCCCTGAAGTGTAAAGTGAAAATGTAAGAAAATAAGTTTTCAAACATGGTGTTCTTGTGATCTGATTTGGCTGCAGCTTCCCATTTGATTGTAAATTCAGTGGCACAGTTGGGTTTCCTGTGTACAATGTGTTAAATTTTTCCTGAGAGTTTCTTACGGTTGCATGTCAGGTTTAATGTGATCATACCCCCCAAAAGAAACAAGAAAATGGATAAAGGAAGAGAATTATATAAAAGTCTGAGGATTAGGACAACAATGTTGGTTTGGGAATAGGAAAAGAGGGGAAATGTGCAGCAACAGATATAGAGAAGATATAAAGCAAGAATGAAAGGTGGTTTTGCCAGAAATATCTGAGATATGCTCCAGGTGGAGAAGATAGTAATAACAGATTATTCCCTAGTGGGAGCAGAGCAATAAAGTCTATAAAGCCTGATGTTAGTAGAACTACAAGCCTCCCACAGAGATGTCCAAACATAGGCTTTTGAAGAATGAGCAGAACTGAAATTCTGACAAATGCTATAGCAACTGTCACCAAGGATACTGTCAGGAACTTTCTTATCCAGAAGACTCATGAGCTGTGGCATGTGTTAACAAAATTGGGAATAACTTTTTAAAAGCCAAAACAAGTGCCGCTTCATGATACCTCTGGAATGTGTGTGTCTCAAAATGGAAATAAGTTGCCTTTAGTAAAGCTAAAAGGCAGTTCTTTGGAAAAGATGGGGGCATGATAATATGGCTTTAGGAATCTACATGGATGTTTTTGTGAATGAAGGGAAACTTGAAAGGAGCCAGGATTGAACTGGTTCTATCAATAAAGCCAACACAACATAATGGGTTATAGAACTGATTGAAAAATAAGATACGAGTTAAATAGAAACAAACATATGTTTAAAACAAAATGTCCGAGGACCAGCTCTAAGCCCACTGTTGGCTTAAATGTGGCACATATTTTATTATTATTTTATTAAATACACCTCACTCTTCCTTCAAAGAGCTGAAAGTTCAGGCACTGTATGACCAACAGTAGTCACAGCAATTTTAGACCTACAGTGGTACCTCGGGTTAAGTACTTAATTCATTCCAGAGGTTCATTCTTAACCTGAAACTGTTCTTAACCTGAAGCACCACTTTAGCTAATAGGGCCTCCTGCTGCCGCCACGCCGCCAGAGCACGATTTCTGTTCTCATCCTGAAGCAAAGTTCTTAACCCGAGGTACTATTTCTGGGTTAGCGGAGTCTGTAACCTGAAGCATATGTAACCTGAAGCATATGTAACCTGAGGTACCATTGTACAGCAAATGCTGAAGTGAGAAGGACAATTTCTGTTTGTGTATAAGTGAACCTATACATTATTTTATTTGCCAAACTTGTTCTTATGTTCCCTCATTTTCTATTGTGTAAAAAAAAAAAACTTGAAATGTTGCCTCAGCAGTTGCAAGCCTTCAGGTACTTTTCTATCCTGCCCACCACCAAGGCAGCTTTTCACAAATACATCCATCCTCAAAAGTGTGTTGCTGAAGACATTCAACAGTTGACTGAGGCCCATTCTCCATAGCAAGAGTGACATTGTTATCCATATTAGCACTCAAGCAGAGAGTGCCAGATGGTTGGCTGCCTATGTTATCTATTTCAGGGGGTTATTTGCCTCACCATCATGTTGATTTTCTTGTATTCTTGCAGGACTGACTATTGGGAGACTTGTGCTCCCCTGTTTAGAGTGCTACACTTGGTTCACGCCATCAACTGCAAAATGTAGACTCTACCACACCACACTGAACCCAAACAGGTAAACGCACGCGCACACACAAGTCACAGGTAGCATTTGCATGGCTGGTAAAATAGAGCTATATGCAGAAATAACCTGTCTCCGCATGTAGATTTCAGCTGTTCTGCTATTTGTTGAGTTGCTCTTGAACCTTAGAGAGAAGAACATAACACTCTTTACCTCCATTCCAGTAAACAAAACCATTCCTAAGCACTGCAGACGTCCAGTCAGTTATGTTTAAGAGCCCCATCAATACCAATAGATCAATAGACCAATACTGGTTAACAGTAGCTAAGGAAACTTGGCTATACAGCTTGAGTCTAAAGAGGAAAGAGATTATCCACAATTAATGATGGGTGATTCTGCCAATTTCAATTTCTCTGTGTTTCTTGTTTTCCCAATATTAAGTTGATTTCTTCACGTTTTCACAACTGATTTAAAACAAACAAACAAAAAGGTCTTCATGAAAATTCATCAGCATTTTGGTACGGATTTATCCTAACATATACCTCCTTGAATGCAATTTTTCCTAATGCACACTTTTCTTTTTTTTTGCAAAGTGATCTCCCCTAATGTAACACATTTTGGTTTGCTAATTTCACTACTACGTGCATTTTTCTGCATGCATTATTTGGCTGGAGAACTACATCACAAAATTTACAGTTCAAAGCATGGTTGAGTTTTAGTCTGCGTATTGTTTCAGAAAGTGTGAATTAGCTAGGTTCACCTTTAAATCCCAACTGAATCAAATCAAGGAATCAACTACACTAGTCAAAAAACAGCATTTTGTATATGTTATAAACACACAATACTAGGTGGTGCTGGGGAGGAAAACAAATTTCTTTGCAATTTCCCATAGCATTTTTTTTCTTTTTTTCTTTTTGTAATGATTTAATTTCTGACTTCTTTATAGCATTTTTTCCCCTGTGTGTAGATCCACCCAGTATCTCTTGCCCATAAACATACCGTCATAGAAAGATGGGAAACATTAACAAGGACCAAAATGGATGATACATTAAATATGTGACTGCATTTAACATGCCTGGCTTCTTAAATTTTTAAAATAGTAGCGCTCTGTGTGTGTGTGTGTGTGTGTGTGTGTGCGTGCGTGCGTGCATGTCTAGGCTGATAAAGCTCAGGATTAATCCTCCCCCCTTTTCTTGTCACAGTCCTGACAAAAATTGCCCCTCAAACTGCTAATTCATCCTTCCAGGGAGCTCCCAACTGGCATTTTGTCCCTCATTGAGCTGCTGATGTAGTAACAAGTATCTGTTAAACTGTGACAAAGGCTTCCTATTTGGTATGCCTGCTGCTAGTAGATTTGCTAATCATTTCAGGTGAACAGATTATAAGGCCATTTTCCACTTTCTCTTTTCCTGATATTGCTAGAACATCTTGCAGAAGGCCTTTTTAACCAATTTGGTTGACATGATGAGAAGGCTGCCAGTTTCCATTTTGTTCAAATTTAGTTTCTTACTGATGAATATCTTTTCTGGCAAGGTCAGACAATGTGCATTTAAAATAGGCTGCTATGGAATTTTGAGAACATTGCTACTGAAACACTTGAAAGTGCTGTGTATAAAAATTGATTCAGATATTCAACTGGCAAAATATTACCGTTTTTTCCATAGATGTGAAACAAAAGAACATGAGGACAGGAATGGTCAAGAATGTCATCGGCCTTAATTTTCCACGCTCTTATTTGAACGTATGAATAGAAGACTCTTACGCTCCGCTCTAACTATCTCTTGTGAACTCCAGTGCATACAACACACACAAAACAGCTCCCTCACCTGCTAGGGCTTCCATATTCACTTCAATGGAGGGGGAAATGCAGAATGCAGAAAAGCACATGCACAGGAGTTCCACGTGCTACATTTCACAGACTGTATGGGACTCTAGGTTGCAATACAAGTGCTCATTTTATTTGCAAATGTCAACATTAAAAGCATTGGACATAAGCTTATTCTTCTGGCCAGCCCTGGATTTTCATAATAGGCTGGTGTACAAAGTCTTGGTCAGAGTTCTTCAATGCTATTCAACAGCAGTAGCAACAAATGCTGCTTGCTTTCAAATTCCATCCACTATTGCTTCCAAGCTTGGGAGAAAACAAGGTGGTCGTGGTAGCTCCTTAATGAATTTCAGAAATGGGTAGGTTACCCCTTAGCCTGTTTAATTTGTGTGGGAGTCTATGCCCCTTTGTTATAGGTCACAGCTCTGAGTAGAGAGACATATTCAGGCTCTATGGAAACATATTTTCATTTACCCTCTGTGAAGAGCTTGGAAAGTTCATTTAAAATAGGAACTCCATCTCATTCAAGCTCCACATGTCCACAAAGGAACTAATTCCAGATCATGTCCATCATAGGAGCCAACTTCTAGAGTCTGAGGTCTATATGGCCCCCCTCTAAAATATTTGAGGAGGTCGGGGGGGCCCAAAAGTTGATGGGCATTGCCATTCAAATGCGTGTTACGTCTTGTGATTGATTATATGGGGAAGGGCTTACCTGCCTCCCCCCATATTTTGTTGAAGTTGTCCCCTCAGTGTCCACCCCAAACTAGTTCAGTTTATGTTCAATTCACAGTTCACTTCAAGTTCACCTGAATGATTCTTGGCGAAGTGTTTTCAGCATTCAGAATGTTACAAGCTGGGGTGCCGAAGCCTAAACTGTAGCTAAGATGACTAAGAAAACATCAACACACACAGAGAGAAGTATGTGGCTTCTTTAATGTACTTTCCCCAACAATTATTTTCTTTAAGCTTAAAGGATCTAAAGAGCAAAAAACAGACATAAGAGAATGCACTTGAAGTTGAACTAGAAATCGTAAGCAAGTGCTGCCGCCAAATTAATGTAATTCACATTCACCCAGCAATTACTTTCAGGTATAGTTCAAAGATTTTTTAAACTTCATTAAACTGAACTAGGTGATTCCAAATACTGCACCTGCAACACAGAATGTGGCAGAGTGTAACCAGCAGGTAAAGGTAAAGGTAAAGGGACCCCTGACCATTAGGTCCGGTCGTGGCCGACTGCGGTTGCGGCACTCATCTCGCTTTATTAGCCGAGGGAGCCAGCGTACAGCTTCCAGGTCATGTGGCCAGCATGACTAAGCTGCTTCTGGAGAACCAGAGCAGTGCATGGAAATGCTGTTTACCTTCCCACCAGAGTGGTTCCTATTTATCTACTTGCACTATGATGTGCTTTCAAACTGCTAGATTGGCAGGAGTAGGGACCGAGCAATGGGAGCTCACCCCATTGTGGGGATTCGAACCGCCAGCTTTCTGATCAGCAAGTCCTAGGCTCTGTGGTTTAACCCACAGCGCCACCGTACTCATTATCAAAATCCTGAAGTACAGCACAGTTGCTAGCCCCAAAGAACAATAGAGAAACAAAACCCCAAAAAAGGATGTGAGGGTCAACTTCAAATTATGGATGAATATCCTGTCAGGATTGATGGAAGTCAAAAATTTGAATAAGATGTAAAAGTATGTTTAATTACTGTTGAAAATGATATGTTTTAAAAAAACAACTAATAAAAATTATATTTTTTAAAAAAATATTATGGATCAATATGCAGAGCAGAAAATAAATGTACATATTGGCCACCTAAAGTGGGGGGGGGGGAACTGCCCTCCTGAAAATAAACAAGACACATGTCTGACAGACATCCACAGACCCATTGCTAGCCAGGTTCTTAGTAAAACATGCCTTTGCACATGTGTAAATTGCTCTCCTTTGGGATGAGCGACACTCACAGCTCCAGTAGTCAACCATTGTTATGGACAGATGAAGCAGATTGAATGTTGTTTCCCAGCAGGGCGTGAAGATGTGTTTTGCACAGATTGTGAAGGAGTGGGGGAAATGGCACTGACTTCTCAGCAAATGTGCATTTACTCAACCTTTGTCCCACTGAAGACAGTGGGACTTATTTCTGAATTTTCGCGCTTAAGACTTAGGGTGCTTAGGATTGCTGCGCATTCAGCTGATTTCAACTGGTGAGAGTCTAGTACGTATTTAACATCTTTAGGGCTTGGAGTAATTTGCCTTAGTCCTGCTAGCATGGGTATGACCAGATTTACGTTGGAGGGGGCTCCAGAACCAAGCAATCTGTGACGCAATCGGTCAGTTAGTTAAGCATTTTTATTTATTTGATTGATTGGGAGGGGACTGCCCCCTGCCCCACGCTATGTGCATGCCTGCTATATTCACAAAGAAATTGACTTCTGTGATAAGCCTGGCTGCAGGAGGAATCCTACCTGAGAACAAACGCTGCATAAATGATTTGCAGTCTGATCCACTGGTCAGGGCTGTATATGTGTAGCCTTGGCTAGAGATGTTGAATAGCATCTTTCAGCTGTTTAGGAGGGGGGAGAGGGGGGGAGGGAGAGAGAGAGTAGGGGGCTGGCTGTGCATTCATAAACACACATACAGGCTTACATGGGACAGAGCCTTATACTAAGCAGGCCATTGGTTCATCTATCTCACTACTGAATGCACTGACGGTTTTGACTGCGTTATGCCTGATTTTGTAAGAAAACTAGAAAAGGGAAACCTAGCATAGTAATTTTACCATTAAAAAACCCCAGTATAATTATCTGTATTTATTATCCAACTCAAATCATGAGATACAGCAAGGAAAAAACATGTTGAACTGTATATTATAATATTTAAATATTATTTCCATCTTCTGGCTTTATTACCTGCCACAAAAAGAATATTGTAGTTAATGTAAAACACAGATATACCCTAACCCCTAAGTTGTTTTTTAAAAAATATTCACCAGTAATGCAAAAATTCTGTCCATACAAACATCAGCTCCAAACATTCCAGTTATACATTAATACTAGCTTCTTTTTATTTATTTTAAAAAGAGGTTTAACATATATCCTTAAAATGTTTGGCAGCAACCTTTGCAATGTACAAAACATCTGTATTACACTGATTAACACTGAACTAGAAAGTGCATTTATTCACAACCAGAGCAGCCTAGCTTGTCAGAAAAGTGATGGTCACACCTCGAGAGAAATGCTGTGCAATATAGCAAAGCAAGTAAAGGATTTCATTCACAAAAGGATCATATCCTAACCCCATGGGAGTCAATAGGACAGTTGTATTTTGATGTAAATGGGCTTTAATGGAAAGAGCCCCAGTGATTCCAGCTATTGATGAGACAAGCTAGCATTGTTCCAGTCCCAACATAAGGAATAGTTTTTATATTCTGTATTCTGAGGCAAGATCTACATGCTGTGGGCTGCTGTACACATGCCTGTTAATCACTTGATCAAATGATGCCTCACAGATGTGAATGTACTAACACAGATCAAAAGTCAGACACAACTTTCACATCATTGCCTAAAGTGCAATGCTTCTCAGATGATGTCCAGCTAGGTGAATGAAGTATGCTAAGCCTTGGCCTCACACACTCCTCCTGCTTTGCTTCTTTTGTGGCCATAATATTAGTTTTAAACAAACCACAGTCCCCCCATTATGTAGAAACTTGGGGAACTTTGGTTTGTTTAAACTCCAATAAGTTCCAAAAACAAAATGAAAGCTGGGAGGAAACTGTGGTTTCTAATCCTGGTTTATTTCCTAACTGTAGTTTAAACAAACCATAGTTTCTGCATAATGGGAATCTGTGTTTTGTTTTAAAACAGGAGTAGATGCGTCCACAATCTCCTCCTCAGAACAACAAAAGACGAGGGTTTCCCATTACATCTGAAACAGGTCTGAGCTGGTCGACATATCAAGCTGTCAGAAAGAAACCACTGAGGAATCAAGTGATGCATGTGTGTGTGTGTGCAATGACAAAGACGACAGGCACAATTTGAGGTCTTCTTGATATAAACCCAACACTTCCATCCTTTGCTTCAGCGAGTAGCCTAGTCAGGAACCTGCAGACGAACGTATTTGTTCACAGTAACTCAACAGCATCAGTTACTCCATTTAAATAGCCCTCAACCATTCTGCATATAGGGACCTTCGATGTATTTATATTGTGTTCTTGCACTGAACACAAAATGTGTACATTTTGCCTTCCTGAAATACTGAGCTCTAGATAATTAATATCACTGGTATTATTGGGTCAATGGTTTTTCGATGTTTAGCAGAACATAAATAGGTACATAGACATTGAATCATGGGGGAATGAAAAAGAACAGAGTTAATCACTCAAACTGATATACATATATTTAAGGATTCAACAAATCCATGAGGCCTAGCTGAATCGAAGGACATTAGCTATAATTAACTCTTTTTCAGAATATATTACTGAGTATCAGATATTGGGGACAAGCAAGCAAGAGCTATTGCCTTTGTAGCTAGCCAGGGACATTTGGTTGGCTACTGTTTGAAACTGATTGACCTTTGGTCTGATCAGGAATGATTCTTCTTATGCTATATTCAGGACTATGTATATTTTTATACATTTGACGGCACTGTGCAAGGGTGGGATTTGGCATCTTGTTGAGAAGTCCGAATTCTTCAAATTGTTTTTAAATATATATATTTCTAATCTTTGTTACCACTGACATGTTTGGAAAAGATGTGGGGAATGCCTGCTATAAAATTTAATTTGTCAAAATTGGGTCTGAGCAGGACTTCAACTGGTCAGGAATACACACAGGCTTTATTAATCTATGTACAGGTGTCTGTTTATGTACACAGAGTATCCACAGCCCTGTTGAATAAATGGAATATTCATGCAAGCAAGACTCTCTCTACTCTGTTAGATCACCGCAAAGATAAAACAATTTATGGCACTTTAAAGAATATCCAATTATGCTCATGTAAGGTGCTACAAAGTAGTTCTAAATGCACTGTTTCCTGTCCCAAATGCACAGTAAATGGTGTTCTCACCAATACTGTAAGATCACCACAAAGTAACAAAGGTACACAACACATGCGCACAAGAAAGATTTTCATTCCCAGATGGAAAACCAAGATGCAAGTTCCAACAGTGTTGAATTATGGCAAAATAAGCAGCACAGCAGTAAAACTGTAATTAGATCTCTATTCAGAAAGTACTAAAAGGGGCTCTTTCCTAATAAATACATGCATATTTTTTTAAAATAGAAAAAATGATGTATATCTCTTCTGGAATTTTCTCACTTGAAGTCATACTCAGATCTGCACAAATCCAGGGTATATGTCAGCATGAAGTAGCTTTTGCACAATTCATTTATTGTACTCCTATTCGTTTCTTGTATTGCAAACGTGAATATCTTACAGGGTATTTATTTGCCTTTTATTTTGATCGAAGACCATGCACTGCACCTTACAAGTGTCAAGACAATCCAACTCTGCAATTTTAGATCCATTAATTCAGCAAAGTAGAAATTATTCCCATTCCTCTTCTGATATTTGCATTTAAACATGACTTATGCAATAATATTTTTAAACAGCTATTGAATAGCTAGAGTGCATTTATCATAACTAACAGGGAACACCTCAAAACATTCATATAGTCTTAAAACACAAATTCATGCTAGTAAATGCTCATGGCTGTTGATGCTGTTAATTCCTGCAGGGCCAAATGCTCTTCATTATTACACAACAAGCAAAATGCTTGTGAATATGATGAGCAAAAGAGCCAGAGATATTTGTATATTGCAGGTTCTACTGGTGGCATGCAGAGACACGTATTTCCTCAAATGGGAATCTCACTCAGCACAACTTTGGCAGCCCAGTGTTTGGGCCAGAGAGCATGTTTGGCCGCCACTGCATATCCTCGAGATGGGAGCAAAATCTGCCCTTCACCCCCGGGAAACTTTCTATTGGATCAGCAGCTCTGTATTTTACCCAACAGCTTTGCCAATTTGGGCCAGTTTTCTTCGTACTTAATGGGAGTAGCTGAAATTGGACCAGGTCCTATTTACTTTAGGTTTCCGGCGTTTGTCACACTAGAGCGTGACAAACAGATGGTACCTAAAAACTGATTTTTATTACATACGGCTACAAATGTACCAGTTACAGATAGGTAGCCGTGTTGGTCTGCCATAGTCAAAACAAAAAAAATTCCTTCCAGTAGCACCTTAAAGACCAACTAAGTTAGTTCTTGGTATGAGCTTTCGTGTGCATGCACACTTCTTCAGATACACTGAAACAGAAGTTTCCAGACCCTTCTATATAGTGAGAAGGTGGGGAGGGGTATTACTCAGAAGGGTGGTGGGAATGGGTGATTGGCAGATAGCTGTGATGAGCCTGTTGACGACTCTTAACGACTGCAATAGGTCTTACAGGAAAAAGCAAGGGGTGAGAAGGTGAAAAATGGCTTTGTCATGTATAATGAGATAAGAATCCAAGGTCTTTGTTCAGACCAGGACTCTCCATGGTTAAGAGTCGTCAACAAGCTCATCACAGCTATCTGCCAATCACCCATTCCCACCACCCTTCTGAGTAATACCCCTCCCCACCTTCTCACTATATAGAAGGGTCTGGAAACTTCTGTTTCAGTGTATCTGAAGAAGTGTGCATGCACACGAAAGCTCATACCAAGAACTAACTTAGTTGGTCTTTAAGGTGCTACTGGAAGGAATTTTTTTTGTTTTGGCTACAAATGTAGTACATCTTTGTGCAATGGCACATAATTTGGCTCTCAGTGCAATCGGTGCCATCTGTCCAAGTCCAGAGCTCTGCATAATATGATGGATATTCACTTAAATCCAGGGATTCCGATCTGCCTGTAGGATCACTTATGTGCCCATGATGGATCCCCAAACACCAGGAAGAATGAGAAACTCCTCTTTGCACGGAGCTCTGCACCAAAATCCTATGGAGCTTTGGATCATGGTCACTATTGCTTAATTGGATTGTACAACCAATACTTGCTTGCATGCATGATACTCATATAGACATGTGCAAACTCAGGTAAGCAAGGACATTTTGTGGTATTTCTTTGGGATAAAAGGATACTATCACTCATCACACAGTGAAAGTAACATGGAAGAGCAACTCCCCCCCCCTTTTCTTTTCAGTGCAAAATCTCCTAAAGCCTTTTACAGTGTGGGAATCCAAAGGAGCAGTTTGGCTGATCTGTGCTGTCACATGATAAACAGGAAGACTGGTGGAATTTGGTTCAAACAGGACTGAGCGACGTTGTGTTTTGTGGCTGCCAATTTGATATTGTTTCATGACCCAAAGCTTGTGGGGGATCGGGAGATAATAATTTTCTAGTTGAAGAGTACCATGTGACACAATCCACAATCCAATCAGATTGAGGATCCATGAATATGAGTTACATTTCAGTAGGTATCTAAAGCAGCAATTTCCCAAACGTTCCAACTTAAGGGAACACTTTTCACATTGATTGCTCTGCCTAGGAACCCTTGTGCATTTGCCAGAGTTCTTGTAAAAGAGTAAGGTATTCTAGGCTGCACATTTCATTTGGAGTGTTGGCTAGGTTTCCTGGGGCTCACTACTGTCCTGTGTGAACACTGAGAGTGCCTCCTAGGACACAGCCCAGTTCTCCCCACAGTTGCCCTTTAAAGGTGAAGATTGGTAGCTGCAGACAAGCTGCCATTAAGGGATGGATGTCTACCATTACTATTGCATCTTCTCATTGAGGAACCCGATAGGCATCTCAGGAATCCCAAGGTTCCTCAAAACATGGTCTGAAAACCACTAGCCTAAAGGAATGGTTCTTTAGAAACAGAGAACAAATGGTCCTTGGTGGTGGTGCAAACATCTATGCCACATTATACCTCAGTTCAGCAGGATTCAGCAAATGAACACGAGCTGTATAAATTTGTTCTTGCAGTAGTTAATGAGATTCAGACTAAAGAAAAAAAGATCTTCCAGTCAAAGATGGAGAGTCTTAGTTCAATTTCGGCATGAGCTTATCACTGTCATACTGTATTGGATGAGTCTACATGGAAGTCAGTTAACAGTGTTGGTCAGTTTCTCCTCTCGGGGTGGAAAAAGTCAAGTGTCTTCCCAAGTCACTCTCTTGACTGATAAAATAAAATATATCCAGATTCTGAATTTTTAGATATATCAGAGGTCAGACCATAAAATTCTTCAATAGCCTGCGCATCGATTTTCTGCAAAGGTAAAACAATCAAAATGTTAACGGAGAAAAATTAAGGAAATGGATGTAACAATATCAAAACAAATAGGATTTGCCCAAGGGAAAATTCTGTTAGAAATTTAGACAAGGTGGCAAAATAGTTGTCCAGTTCCTTCCAAACTCTCAATTTATGTAACAGTTAGAGATAAACTTATCTTTTAAATGCACAGAGGCTGGCAAGTTACTGCAATAGCTGCAGACAGCTGAGATCTTTCTCCTGTTTGTGGTTGGAGTGACTTGCAATACAAACTTTTTGTGGGGCATATTTATTTCGCATTGTCCAATTGAGAAAGAACATCAATTAACTTTATTCCATCCAAGTCCCCTCTATCTTCATATATAGACCTTTTGTTCAACTTATTACTGACTACAATTTCTTCCTCTAATCCTTTCACCAAGACAATGAGCAGGTAGGCTATGTGATACAACTGGGTATGCAAATATAAACCAACCAAGTACAGATAGCTAAAGGCCTACGTAATCCTAGCTGCCTTCAGGTTACAGCTACTTGGTTCAAATATATTTTGCATTCTGTTGCAGCAGGGCCCTTCTGTATTAATCATCATTTTTATTTTTCAAGTCTATGATGTGCCCTTTACTCCTTTGTGGGAGATTTTATTTATTTATTTATTCAACCCCTCCATATAAAATAATAGGCTTGTGTACAGCAAAATACACAGGTGCAACAAAACATAAAATACCATAATCACAATATAAAATAATCATACAAATGACTGGCTCAACTTGAAATAGTTTAAACAACTGAGTAGGCCTGTTGGCATGAAAAGGTCTTCAAGAAACATCGGAGGGCAGGGTGAGGAAGAATCATTGTTTGCGATGATGTTCCATTTATCAAGAGGGTAACTGGTTATTATTCTACTTGTATTTTTTTTCCATTTTATCTTGGGCTGATTATGCTATATGCAACTAAAATTAGCTTGTGGGGGTCAGGAGAACCCGCCAGAACAGTGTGTGGAGGGAGGAGTGGGGGGGGGATAATTCAATTCAATCTGGCAAGCGAAAAAGCTTGTGCCAATGGAAGAAATGCCAAGGTGCTACATTGAATTATCAGAGAAAAGGGTTCTATCTCAGGGCTGCTGTGCTGGTTTTCTCTTGGTGGAGAGTTTTTTTAAGTAGGAAGAAAATTAAAAACAGAATCCTCTATCTACACCCTGGGGGGATTCCATCCATTCTGCTATCTTGCTCTGTTGCATATGTAGATTAGGCTGTAATGAACACCTGAGAGTAATTAAAAATTAGGATCCTTGCAGAAGTCCCATTGGTTTTTATGTTTTCCAGTATTGGGGGCTTGCTCTTATAAGCTACATCCCAGGAACAAGTATACTGACCTCTACAATGTCATCATCAAACAATAGCCAAAAGCCATGACTTTTCACAATGGTAATATAATGTCCACGGTTAGGTCCACTAAAAGAAAAGAAACATCATTAAATTAAAAAAAAGAATAAGGGCATAACTGAATCAACCTTCTAGACATAAAAGTTTCATTCCCTGCAACTATAATTCTCCCCTCCATGGTATAGTCTATAAAATGTTAAGGCTTGAAGAGGCGAATTCCATCTTCTCCCACATCCAATTTATTTTCCATCTCTGTTTCAACTGATACCTTAACATTATGATTTTCAGTCAAGGTAGTTCATATGTGCTTGTTATACCATTGGGGTAATAATAATAATAATTTAATTTACAAGCTTATATACACCAGAATACCTAGGTAGTCCCTCAAATGTGTAGAAACCACATTTTTGGGTGCAGAAACCCTTATTTTTAGGTGGCCCTGTTTTGCTTCCAAACTGACAGGCACTCCTGAATACTAAAGGCAGTGCTTTTTTCTGGGGGTACACATACCCCTAAACATTGTGTGAATCTAAGTTTGGCCTCATTGAGGGGCAGTATTTCAAAATCAGTAGGAAAATGAGAGTACTGCTAAACATTTTTTTAGAAAAAAAAGCACTGACTAAAGGAAATTATACTGCTTCTTCTGCACAGGATTTATTTTCTTTAATGAAGCATCGATCTTGCCTGTGGTCAGATTGATGCTTCATTAAAGCATCAATCTGACCACAGTCAGACAGCAGAATTTACAACAGCAACTTACACTGCATCAGCACCAAGGGGCAGACGCAGTAGATGAAATTAAAAATTCCCTTTAAACTTATTTTCATTAAAAATAGCACTCCTTCAGTTAAAATCTATGTTCCAGAGTTTAACATCAGTACTCATTCATCAACCATCACTGTCACTGCAGCCTGTCTTATCCTCGTTGCCATAAAACAGAATTTTAAGACAGGCCTGGCGATATTCAGCAAAAAGGTATTTAACATAGGTTTCTTCTGAGTGGCTGGGTAGTTTCCTTAGTAACAGTTGAATTAGCTCTCTTTGGGTATCACGATACAGCAGGCAATGTAGAAGAATGTGCCAAATGGGACAATCCCATCAGAATTACATGGAAGAAGAAGAAGAAGAAGAAGAGTTTGGATTTGATATCCCGCTTTATTACTACCCGAAGGAGTCTCAAAGCGGCTAACATTCTTCTTTCCCTTTCTCCCCCACAACAAACACTCTGTGAGGTGAGTGGGGCTGAGAGACTTCAAAGAAGTGTGACTGGCCCAAGGTCACCCAGCAGCTGCATGTGGAGGAGCGGGGAATCGAACCTGGTTCCCCAGATTACTAATCTACCACTCTTAACCGCTACACCACACTGAACACCATCTCTCTTCCACTGGGATGTCATCATATGTGCCCTCTAATAATGCTGAAGGGAGAACAGTAAAGCAGGCTCTAGAAAATGCCCAACAGTGTTCAGAACTGTCCAGCGCACTTAAATCATTTGCTGGATAGGATTTTTAGTGTTCGTGTTAAGAGTTTATAAATGAAGTAGAATGCTGCTCACCTGCCGCAATGAACTACTACAGCCACCAAGTCATACATGCGATCCAAGTTGATAGCATCCCCGGATGTGTTGAAGAGACGCAGCTCGAGAGGAAATACCACGCGGTAAGAGAGCTTGGTATACCGATGTAACTGCTCCATGTATTTAAATCTCTTCAGGTGCAATGCAAGGATCATTGGCAGCTTTTTGACCCTCATCCTATGAAGTCAAAATAATATCACTGGATAAGAACAAAACCTGTGCAGGTTTTTGTTTTTTTCTTCCAAAGGGGAAAAAGCAACCAGCAATTATTTGTTATAAAAGCTATTTTTTAAAACAAACAAACAAACAACAACAGTGTAATACTTTAAATGCGCACAAAAGGGAGTCCATGATATCCATAATAAAAATGTAAAATTATTAAGTGCCCATTCTATTTATAAACAGGTCCCTATTCTTGATACGGTGTTCCCACATAGGCACACCTCTGTTATTGTTTTTTTGCAGAACTGAAAGCAGGAAGAATTCATTTTATTTCAACCACTGCTTTAAAATTTATACTAGCCTCCCTGGGACCAGGCCACAAGGTGCTTTGCTTACCTTTTCTGTGCCTCTTGTTTGCTGCAGCAAGTCTCACAGTAGTACTTTTGTTCGCTGCACAATGTTTCTGTGTTGCTGAAGTCTCTGAAAAATCAATGGAGGGAACAGTGCTTACAGTTTCATACTTCCCATCCCAAATGCCCCCTGAGCTGGTTGCAAAATATTGTACAGTTGCTTGACTGTAACTCAAACACAGTGGTCAGAGAGAATATACTTGCAGGATCACCTTACTTGAGAACTGTTAAGGGCCCTAATCTTCTCACTGAGCTATGATTCTCAGAGTGGTTTAACTCTCAATCCCTCTTTCCAGGGAGCTCTGGGAATTATAGTTTTGTGAGGGGAAGAGGGGTCTCCCAACATCTCTGAGAACCTGTAACACACTACAGTTCCCAAAATTCTTTGAGGGAAAGCAGGTCTCTTTAAAGTCCTGCGGTGCTGCTTTAAATGTATAGTACAGATGGGCACTCATTCTGCTCTTCAAATTTTATTGAAGTGTGGTTTTCACAGGCATAAGAAATGCTTGTTTTACATTCAACAGATGACAGATTACTTCATTTTGACCTAGCTAAAATAAAACTTCTAATTTCTGGATAAAAGCTAGACATATAAACTATTCTTAGACAGAAATATGCTGGAGGTGTTGGTTTATTCATGGGGCAAATGCTTTTCTAAGAAAAAAAAATAGAGAGGTAAAACTGACAGAACCAGCTGGCCTTTTCAACTCCTCGTGGAAATAAAAATAATTGATACATAATTTATTGTGTTATTTTATGAATTCCTCTTTTAATGCCAGCACTGATGCCCAGAGGAAAAGAACTATGTTTGGAGGCTTAAACACAAAAGGGCTTTTTCTTTCAACGATAACTAAGAGGAAGGAGAGTTTGCTGTAGTATTAAAGGGAAGCAAGACTAATTGAGCTATTGCCTCTGAAATAGCTCCTGTTTACTTATTTCTCTTTCCTGCTCAACACTGTTTATACAATTAAGGTCAAACAATGCCGTTTCTGTTCTCAAACACGGCAATTATAATTTCCAAAATACACTTGGGAAACCTGCCAGCTAAAGGTTCATTTCCATTGCACATGTGAGCAGACGTGTTTTGAAGTCACTCTATGTTAAGAGCTCGTACTCTTACAAGGGGTTAACTACAATGAGTCCAAAATCTTAATACAGTGGTACCTCGAGTTACAAATGCCTCAGGTTACAAACACTTCAGGTTACAAACTCCGCTAACCTGGAAGAGTTACCTCGAGTTGAGAACTTTCCCCAGGATGAGAATGGAAATTGTGTGCCAACGGCAGCAAGAGGCCCCATTAGCAAAAGCACGCCTCTAGTTAAGAACAGATTCAGGTTAAGAATGAACCTCCAGAACGAATTAAGTTCATAACTAGAGGTACCACTGTAGAGGTGAAAAGGTGAGCTTGCAAAGCAATTTGTAAATTTTAATTTTAATTTAAAACAGTAATAAAAACACATGAAACAGGAAAAAGTACACATCTTGCCCACCAGAATGCATCACGTTCAAAATAGAAGGGGCCATAACATTGAAGTGAAGATAAAAGATCCATATCGTTGTCATTTATGCCATAGCATGTGTCCAAAAAAAGATGCAAGCACACCTGGAGGGCACTTCCTGTTTATCCAGGCATTTGATGGATGAATGATGCTGTTCCTGGCAACCTTGAAATTATTAGCTTTGAGGGTTTTTGACTCTTGTACTTTTTTTATATGATCATGATTGGTTAAAAAAAACAACACATTTTGGATTATTTTAAATGTTTCAAATGTTTTATTTTCGTTCATATCGTTTTGCTACTTTGGTGTTGGCTTTGCAGCGCCCATTTGGGAAGAAGGACAAGAGGGAAATTTAAGAAGTAAACAAATGCCAGTAACATTCACAAAGGTTATAAAACAATGCAATGCACTTTCCGGACCAAGCACAAGGGAAGTCCCAGATAGAGTGCATTATGGTAGTCCAGTCCTGAAGTACTCTTCTGAAAATGCTTAGACTTTGATGAGTTTCCAGGATAAGGAAGACAAACAACTGTGGAAATGGTACTGAGAGTGCTTCTCTACATCCAGATTCCCACACGAAAATGGGACAACCAAGAACAGAATGTATGACCCGCTAAGCCAGGGGTGGAGATCCTCAGATCCAGAGGCCAAATTCAGATCTCCATGCATCCCGTATGACTTTCCCCAGGCCACAGCCCCCCTTCAGCCACACCCTCCACCACTCCTGGTGGAGCTTCCTGCAGCCAATCAGAAGCTGCAATTTGGTTTTCGAATGTTTTGGAAGTTGAACGGACTTCTGGAATGGATTCGGTTCAACTTCCAAGGTACGACTGTATAAGCATTTGGGAAAGAACTTGCGCCTCATGATGGGAAGCAGAAGAGAATATGATCCCTTAGGTAAGAGCTATGTTTCCATGTAGATGGACTCATGCAGTCACCTGCCTAAAGAGCTGAAGCAATAAGCCTGAGAGAGAATGCATGTGTGTGTGTGTGTGTGTGTGTGCACATGCACAGGCAGGCAAAGGGGGATTTTTGTCTTCCAAGTATTGTTAAGTCTTGGACCCAACTGATAACAAGCCTTGAGGAGGTTCTGAACTCGGAAAGATGTGTTAAATTGAACTCTTAGTTCAGTATAACTCTGGTAAATCTAAATTCAAAGTTGTATTTAATTCAGTGGGACCTAATGGATGCTTAACGACTTCTTTCAGATTAACTGCTGTGATAAATAAAGTTTTCTAATACTTGGGATTAATGCTCCATATTATTCATCAGTAAGCCCTTTGATTGACAGATGGTAGATTACTTTCCCAGGAAGTACATGTTATACATGCATGCACACCATTCTCAAGCTATTTGCTCCAGAGTAAATCTGCTGCCTTCAGTGGAACCTCCCTGAAGTAAGCAATCAAAAGATTGAAAAGCTGTAGTTTCTTCCTGAATATTCAGTTGCAGCAGGATTGATTTGTATTCCTACTTCCCCCCAAAAAAGTTCCATTTATATTTCTTGATTTGATTTATGCCATATCATACCGTAACTCTCATGCTGCTCTTCCTTTCAAATCCCACGAATCTAAAATGATCAGACAGCAAAAACCTACTCCCACTTTTTTTCAACACACATTTCTGCAGCCGCTCATTTACCTTAAGCAATGAGTAATCGATGTGTTCTGCTCCACATCAACAGAGAGATCGAGGAAATCTTCATCTTTGCTGCTAACCTGCAACAAAAATAGGAGGCAATAATATTTCTGGGCACTGCACAGCCAACAGCTTGATCCTAAGACTAGCTGCACCAGCAGAGCAAATGCCTACCATTATGTCAGCACAACATCAAAACCTAGAAGAAGATGCCAACATTGCAGAAAGAATTAAGCAGTGGGGCAGATGAGTACACCAAAACAAAACAAAAAAATTCCTTCTAGTAGCACCTTAAAGACCAACTAAGTCAGTTCTTGGTATGAGCTTTCGTGTGCATGCACACTTCTTCAGATACACAGTGTATCTGAAGAAGTGTGCATGCACACGAAAGCTCATACCAAGAACTGACTTAGTTGGTCTTTAAGGTGCTACTAGAAGGAATTTTTTTGTTTTGACTATGGCAGACCAACACGGCTACCTAT
Organism: Podarcis cretensis; assembly: GCF_951804945.1. Taxonomy (NCBI): domain Eukaryota; kingdom Metazoa; phylum Chordata; class Lepidosauria; order Squamata; family Lacertidae; genus Podarcis; species Podarcis cretensis. Next base: position 55,198,353 of record NC_137178.1, read on the forward strand.
CTGTAACACCAAAACAAGTTATTAAAAAGTTTAGGTTCAAGTTGTTGAGGTGAATGGTCCTGTCTTTGAAAGCAGTTTGGGAAAAGGAGGCATATTAATCTCTTGCAGCTCTAAGATGGGATACCTAAGCAATGGTTTGTCTTCTGTAACTATGGTTACAGAAATGCCTTCACTGTAGTTAAGGACTGAACACAAGGTCATGAAACTGTGATTTGAGGGTGTGTGGCTTTTTTGCCGACCAAGGTTTGTTTTAGCATAATTGTTACACCCGTATTGAGTATAGCATTTCCCCTTCCTCTCCAGCCTTCCTGCAGAGGCCAGACAGTGTACTGAACTTCATATTTTGAGAGGCCGTCTATAGCAGGTTCTGCGAACCTGGTGCTCTCCTGTGTTTTCGGACTACAACTTCCATCGACCCTAGCCAGTTGTCAAAGACTTTTCTATAGGATGTTGGCCACAGGTTGTGAAATATTGCAAAGATAAGCACCAGGACCTTGAGCTGAGCAGAAGAAGCCTGCAATATCAGTTGCATATGACCTTACTTCCCTGTGCCTGTCAGGAGAGCAAACATTCTGTAGCAATTGCAGCTTCAGAGTTGTCTTCAGAGTTGCTCTTGGTGGTGCTCCCCAGTAAGGGGCAGTGCAATAATCAGTCCTATAAGTTATAAAACCACAATGAAATCCCCCCTTCTCCGAAAAGAGGAGTCTGCATAAACTCCAGCACTGCTGCTACGTCCTTATCCAGGAAAGGGCCAAGAATACCCTCTAACTCTGGACTTGCTGAGGTAGAGAAATCCCTACCGCACCACTCACAACCAATGCTCCAAAGACCCCTTCCAATACCCTGGGGCTCCCTACCAGCCTCACCTCCATATAAATGGCCCAAGCTATGGCTGTTTTAAAAGTCTCTCTCTTCAATTTCTCTGAGTTGTGAGTACTGTTATAAGTAGATCAGACCTAAATGTGGATCCCTACTCTCTAGTGCCATTGCTTTGATCCAGTTACAGGTTCTCTTGCTCATATTGTGAGGTGCTTTAAGAAATGCTTGTGTTTACATAATGTCACAATCCCTTTTGTACGTTTGCTTATACTGCTACCACTAGACCCATTTTTCCCTGTTTGAAGGGGAGAAATAGATTGCTTCAAACAACAAACATTACTTGTTACACACAGCAGAAATAATACCTTGTAACTACTTTATATTGAAAGAATATTTGCTTATTTCAAGAAACTGATTATGGCAAAATCTCATAAATACAGTAATTACCGTATTTTTCGCCCCATAGGGTGCACCAGCCCATAGGGCACACCTAGATTTTTTTTTGGGGGGGGAATAAAGAAAAAAATTATTTCCCCCCCAGCGCGGGGCTGGAGCGGGGGAAGCCCGAGCTTCCCCCGACCCCAGCCCCCAGAACAGGCTGCTAACTGGAAGCCTAGGGAGCCCGGCGGGAAGTCGTGCCGGTCTCCCCAAGCTTGCGGATATCTGCCCGAAGTTGCGCAGCTCTCCAACGGCTTGCAGAGAGCTGCCTGCATCATGAAGCCTGGGGCGCGCTGAGCTCAGCGCGCCCCAGGCTTCATGATGCAGGCAGCTTTCGGCAAGCCTTGGGAGAGCTGTGCGACTTCGTGCAGCTCTCCCACGGCTTGCCGAGAGCTACGCGAAGCCCGAAGCCTGCAGGCTGCTCTCCGCAAGCCGTGGGAGAGCTGCACGACTTCGCGCCGGGCTCCCACGGCTTGCGGATAGCTTCCTGAAGCCTGGAGAGCGAGAGGGTGCGCACCGACCCCTCTCGCTATCCAGGCTTCAGAGAAAGCCTGCATTTTCCCCATAGGACACACACACATTTCCCCTTCATTTTTGGAGGGGGAAAAGTGTGTCCTATAGGGCAAAAAATACGGTATGTGTTGACACATAGAATCTGGATCCAGGGCTCTCTCTTTCTCACCTAGTACCCTTTAGCACAGCATGCAACTTAATCCAAAAAAGCTAAATTGTGCAAAGAAGCATATATCAATCTTAGTCAAGATTTACCTTGCCCCAAATCTGACAATGACAATTCAGATGATGTCATATTTCTGACTGTTTTTCAGGTTGAGGGGTAAGCCAGTCAACCTGGAAAAAAGGGCTGCTATCAGGCTCCACCTAAGAGGCCCAGATCCATCCAAATCCCAACTCTTATGTGAACCTCCCTGCCTCCTCGATCACACATTCTGTTTCTCACCCTATTTCTAAGATATGAATTAGAGTGATGACTTCACAGGGATGCCGCAACAGTGAATATAAAAAAGGCCGCAACGGCCTTTGACTTGCACACTGTTACATAAATGGTCCTAATATGCCCTCATCAAAAAGTTGAAGCACAAAACGGCATGATACGATATTAGCGGTGCAATTATAAGAGATTGTCTTCATCTAATCTGCTAATGACCAAACTGTTTTCCAGGGCACACTAGTGTGCGATGACTGGCTCGCTACTGATCTAGGAAAAAATTAATTAATTCCATCATTAGGGGCTCCGGGGAATCTGAACTACTCACTCAAAGTACCTACTCAACGCCTTACTGCATGAGTCACTGATTCAGCAGGACTTTAGCCTAGTCGGATAATTCTGGCTTGCTATCTGAGGAAGGCACAAACAGGGCAGGACTTGAGGGCAAACGTTCAAGGACCACTTCACAGAATGAGCAGGATGGCCCAGCAAACATAGCAGTGACGGCTTACTGTATTTTGAAGTAATGCGCATTACCATCTACAAGATTATCTAAGCCAAGACAATTAAGTCTAAAATTATCTAACCGAACCACTGCCTCTGAGACACAGAAGGGTGCAAGGGGGCAGATGGGTTTCCTCCCATATAGCTTCATCTACCTTCAGAGCACACCCTGGGCTCTGTCTGTGCCCAAGTCTGCCTTTTCGTTGGGAGGTACATCTAACACAGTGGCTGTCACAGAGGTGGGTTATTTCGAGCTCTGGTAAGTCTTTCCTAAGGCTACCCTTGTTCTGCTGCAACTCTGCATTTAGAGTGTCCAACCGCAGCTCTCTTCACATACCCAAACTTGGATTGGGATTTCCAATGCTGGGGAAATAGGTCTACTCCTTTCCCCCCCCCATGCAGCACAGCCTTGATCCAGAGGGCCCCCACCAAATTTCCATTAGTGACAGAAGTGAAATCCCGGAGGCTTAACAATGTAATAGCAGTTTGTGTGATGAGGTCATCTGGACTGGTGCATTGGCGTTAGACCATGGTTTCCCAAACTTGAGTCTCCAGCAGATTTTGGACTACAGTTCCCATATCATCCCTGACTACTGGTCCTGATAGCTAGGGATGATGGGAGTTGTGGTTCAAAAACAGCTGGAGAGCCAAGTTTAGGAAACCCTGATTAGACCCTCTCCTCACCACAATGCAATCCTGTTCAGTTCTCACCCCCATGGGTAGAAAATTGTGTTGGGAACTTCAAACACACTAGAGTACCAACCTAAGAACATTGATTGGCCTATGCCAACTGTGGTTTAAGATTGATGTGTGCCTCCAATTCAGTTTCAGGAAAAAGGGGATATCAAAAGTTTGGAGAAGGGTAACCTCATTCTTATTTTGCCACAAGTAATTCCTGGAGCTGCTCCAAACTCAAATTATCCCTCAGTGAAGGCATGTACACATTTACAATACCTTAAGATGCAATATGTCACATGTGGGGCTCTCTTATGGGGAAGGACCAAAGCTTACATGCTCTGCATGCAGAAGTCCCAGGTTCAAATCCTGACACCCCCAGTTAGAGCTGGGAAAGAATCCTGACTGAAATCCTGCACAGCCACTGCCATTCAGTGCAGACAATATTGAACTAGATGGTCTGACTCAGTATAATGCAGCTTCCCATATTTGTATGCAAAGAGACAAAGTTGGGGAATAATTTGTCCTTGTCTAAGGAAGATTCAATACAGGGGGGGGGGATTAACCAAAGTTATCCAAAGCCCCAAATAAATATACATAGACAATAGCTGCTTTACTCCATAGAAACACTCATATTTCTTGAACAGCTTCATAAAGTGACATATTTAGCTCTACAAGCTGCTATAAAGTAATCTATTTTCAAGAAAACACCAACAAGCCCAGTGCTTACAGTTTCACAGTTCAAGCATCTCGTTTCGTTAGTCAGCGTTCCCTGAAAAATCTCATGCACCCAGGTGAGTTCTTGCTTGTTGTTCTCTTCCGCTTCATTCATGTTGCCGTTTTTCAGTTTGCCGTTTTGCTTTTCCTGCTTCTTCTCCTCTTGCAGAATGTCGGCAACGGTATTCAGTAAGTAGTTTAAAAACTCATGGGCATCTTGTTGCATGTAGTTGTCAAAGAGATCTGTAAAAAAAAAACAGGAGGAAGGCATATATTTTCACGGCTTCAGGCGTTGTGGCTGGAGTCAGGGGTCAGTGCTGTTGGGCAGCTGCCAAGGGCCTATACCTTAGAGGAGAGCCCACCAGCACTGACCTCCAACCATGGGGGAGGGCCCCAAGGAGGGTTTGGGTGATCTTCCCCACTCTGTGCCATGCTAATATCTGCAGTGGCAGGAGCAGCACCTTCTCCCCACAGCCTGAGTCAGCACAGGGCTGCCTTCACTTGCTTGCCCATGTGTGGTCCATGTAGCCACCAGGGCATCTGACTGCTCACCTGTCATTTCCCTTGGTGGTTATTTCTGCCTCTGCCCCATCACTCGATGGCCCTTGTGGTCTCTTCCAACTCTATGATTCTGTCTCAGGTGTGGCAGGGAGAATCTGGGCCCAGCAAGACTGCCCAGAGACAGCACACAAGCAAGCAAGGAGGAACCCTTGAAGGAGCAGCCACCTCACCCTCTGAATTGCATCTCCCCCTCTTTCACTGAGCAGTGCAGCAAGGAAGATTGTAGTTTCTAATACTGAATTTACAAAAAAGGTTTGAAAACCTAAATAGCAAGTTTTAAACAAAGCTCAACTTGAAGAAAGCAAAGCAGAATAATAAAGGGTTAAGGACTCAACTGTGAAAATTCTAGTGCTGCTTTTACAAAAATGGTTTAAAAACCTAAGTGGCACAAGTTCAAAGAAAGGAATACAAGATAAACCTTTTTTGTAAATTCAGTATTAGAAACTGTACTTTTGAGTCCTCAATACTCTATTACTGCGCTTTGCTTTATCTAGGTCGAGCTAGGGTTATAATACGCCAGAAATTTTTGGGATTCTACCCCTGTTTGAATTTTGGTCATTTAAAATTTATGATTTTTCTATTTCCTTCTGAGGAAACTGAATAGTTCAGTGAAACGAGGTTTGTAGCCGGCATCCCATTAAGGCTTTGTTCTATTTTAGGTTTTTCTAATTTTTTCCTTCAGCTTTTTGATTTTTATTATTTAGTTGATTTCCACAAGATAATATTTATAGTCGATTACTTCTCGTTAAGGGACACGGGTGGCGCTGTGGGTAAAACCTCAGCGCCTAGGACTTGCCGATCGTCAGGTCGGCGGTTCGAATCCCCGCGGCGGGGTGTGCTCCCGCTGCTCGGTCCCAGCGCCTGCCAACCTAGCAGTTCGAAAGCACCCCCGGGTACAAGTAGATAAATAGGGACCGCTTACCAGCGGGAAGGTAAACGGTGTTCCGTGTGCTGTGCTGGCTTGCCAGATGCAGCTTGTCACGCTGGCCACGTGACCCGGAAGTGTCTGCGGACAGCGCTGGCTCTCAGCCTATAGAGTGAGATGGGCGCGCAACCCCAGAGTCGGACACGACTGGCCCGTACGGGCAGGGGTACCTTTACCTTTACCTTTACTTCTCATTTCAGGGATTTTCACGGTATTTCATTTGTTTTGTGCAATTCCTTGGTTTTCAAACAGCTTCGTTCTCGAACGTTTTGGCTCCCGAACATCACAAACCCAGAAGTGACTGTTCTAGTTTGCAAACTATTTTTGGAAGCCAAATATCCGACGGGGCTCCCGATTGATTGCAGGAGCTTTCTGAAGCCAATCAGAAGCCGTGCTTTGGTTTCCAAAGGCTTTAAAAGTCTAACGGACTTCCAGAATGGATTCCGTTTGACTTCCAAGGTACGACTGTTCTAACGTCTGCCTTTGTCCTCAGCAGGGAAGGACTGGGCCTCACGGGGGCTGTGACTGTCTCTACTCCCTTCTCTGGCCTCTGTCTCAAGGCGACGCAGAGGACTGGACAGCAAAACTGACCATAAAGCATAGGCATATTTGAGAGGGCACCCACTCCTCCCTCCTCTCCTCTCTCAGCAGCCTTCCAGAATAGTTTGGGATCAGGACCGTCGTCTGAAAGGATGTGCGAGTCTATACTTGCCATTCTCCTTTCGTAACCTCGAGATGAACTTTTTGGGTGGAATCACTCCAACTTTCTTCTTCTGCGTGGCAATACTGTGGAAAAGGTCCGCAAGGCAAGTCAGGAGGTTTTCCTTCTTTTTCTGCTGGGCCTTGTAGGATAGCACATTTTCCCGAAAGGGCCGGCAGAAATACAGGGCTTGCAGGACGGAGTTGCAGTAGCACGTGTTTCCAAACTACAAAATATAAGTGGGGACGGGAGAGAGTGGATCATGAAGTGCAGCTTAGTGCAACACCCAATATCCTATTTCCCTTGCCTCGGTATTTCCTCCTCTCGGTAGAAGAGGAGAAATCTATAACTGTAGATTGAATGTAGGTCAACGGGTCTGTGTGTGGAGCTTCAAAGTATTACTCTTTAGCTAGGAATAAAAATTACGTAATGCTAAAACAGGTTTCTTCAGATTTGTTCTGGTGGCAGGCGTACCATAGTTTTAAAAACAGTGGGCACCTTCAGACTTGGTGCTTTTTTGTGGGTTCACAGTAAGTCTGCAACTTATGCAGGGGTTACACTCCGGGGGTTGTGCCTAAAGCCAAAATCATGTGTAGTCAAAACCCATTAAGTTCAATGACAGGCGGGACTGCCAAACTCAATATTCCTGGAATGTTGTTGTTGTTGTTAGAATATAAAAAATACGATAAAACATCAAAATACGATAAAACATTAAAAACTTCCCTAAACAGGGCTGCCTTCAGATGTCTTCTAAAGTCAGATAGTTGTTGTTTTCCTTGACATCTGATGGGAGGGCGTTCTACAGGGCAGGCGCCACTACCAAGAAGGCCCTCTGCCTGGTTCCCTGCAACCTCACTTCTCACAGTAAGGGAATCACCAGAAGGCCCTCGGAGCCTGCTATAATCATCATCACTATTATTATTAGCCATGCACGTAAAGCTGAATGTGCACAAGTTAAATGCATGTAAGTTGCAGGCTTTCTGTATTCTGCAACACATAATTGATATAGTAATAGTGCATTAGTGCCAGGTTTTTACTGGACCATCCACACATCATTCTGCTTCATAGCTGTTTCACAATGCTCTTCCAGTATTACTATATTACTAGATTTCACTATATTTCATTACAGCACAACAGGACACCCACCACCTCTCTTGGAACACTTGTGGAATAAAATGTTACAGGGTTTCAGCAGGAAGCTACAGGACACGCACTGACTGGAAATGAAGTGGCACGTCCATTCCAATGTTTTTCCAGGTGCAAACAGCATTGAAAGTACCATTGCATAAAACTGTCCCATTTCCATCACTAGCATAAATAAAGGAATAATAAAAGGCACACCCGGAGGGGCCAGTGTTACTATTCTAGAAGTTCCCAAAATAAGTATTCAAAGCACTCATCAAAATAACTTTTGTCTGTGTCCCAGAGAGCCCTTTACCATGCATGACCTACACCTGAATATATATATGTATTTTTAAAACCTATTATGATACGGCATAAATGCATGCTTCACATGCAGAACTCGCTTCCTTCTTCAAAAAAGGGTGGCTGGACCTTTACAAATTCTATTTTACTTAAAGTATGGTCAACATGGTAAAAAGTGGGCTAGTTCTTATGATGTACTGGCTCAACACAGAGAGAGGCACATGTAGTTTCTCCTTCCTGCGCACCTGCCATACTATCCATACCTGTGCGCTTGGGGGCAGATCATCTGATCAGTGACCACAAATCAGGGGGAATCACGTGAAAGAACGTCCTGATCTATTGTACACAGAACACATGGATGCATCTGCCCACACCTGTGTCCTATCCTGACCTCAAGCAGAAGCCCACGGGCCGGAATGTAGTCCACAACGCAGTGTAGAATTACTGACCACTGGAAAACTTCAAGTGAGCAACTTACCTCCAACAAGCCTAAAGCTGGATGGAGGGTTTTTATCCTTCTTGGGAAATATTACTCTTTGCATGTTCTGCCCCTTCCTGGTCATGTAGATTGATCATGCATTTGATTGATAGGATTTATAAACTGCCCTTCCTCTCTAAGGAGCCCAAAGCAGCAAATACATCCACATTAAAAAAAATAAAAAATTCCAAAAGCAGTTAAAACATTGTAAAATTACAAATAAATTTTCATACAGTGATGTCAGGGTCGCCAGGAAAAGTATTCTGCAGCCACCAAATGCCTAGGTTAGCAAGAAGGTTTCAGATTCCTCCTGAAAGCTAATAATGATGCAGACAGTTACACCTCACTAAGGAGGGCATCCCACAAATGAGGAACCACCACTGAAAAGGCCCTGTCACAGGTCACCAACAACAACCAGGCAGCCCCAGGCATGGAGAATATACCATTCACATCAGGCTGCACCCAGGTTGCCTTTAGACCTACTGAATTAGTCAATCTGGTCCAACAGCGCTCCTCTTATGTTCTTCTCCTGGTGTTCTACCAGTGCTGCAGAAGCTACATATTCTCTCGACCTGTTCCTCCCATAGCCCTTTCCACTGCTGTGGGGCAGCATGGGAGTCTAACCCAGCAGGTGGGGTGGTGGAGAGGGGTGTAGCAAAATGGAGGACACATCTCTACTTCTAGACAGTACTCTGAGGTGCGACAGGGCAAGTCATAAAATATGTTTTCGGAAACTGACACCGCAGTAGTAATACTTACATTGACCAGTCCAAAGTAGTGTTCATTGATTGGAAATTGCTCTGGCCCAATGTCTTTTTCCAGAGCAGAGGCATTGGTGCCCTAGGGAAAAGGAAACAGCCAGTTATTTTAGTTCCAGGTTAAAATATGACACAAGTCTCGAGAAATATCCTGAAAGGTTAGGTTACTTCCTGCTGCCCTCCCCCAAAGCTGTGCCAAATGGATTGTCTGAAGTGTTTTAGACATTTCCGAATACTTACGGCCCAAGCGCTGCTCAGCCAATGACATGAGGCTGCCATGAACTCTGTGAAAACCCAACATCCCATTGAAAATGCTTGTTAAGAGAAAAGGGCTGTTATCCAGCATGCCAAGAAGAATAAGCAAGCCCCATTGATTTTAAATTGGAAACAGAGCACAGGATCCATTCTTTCCAACACATGACATGGGAATGGATTGCCAAAGAAATCTCTCACTCCACATCCATTAACCTGTCATCATCTGGTTCCCAGACAGAGCAATATACAAAAATAAACAGGCCTTCCCCAGGGCTTTTTCGATGTTATTTGATTTTATCCATTTCTGCAATGTAATCTAACATTTCCTTATCAGCCCTTCTATTTGCCTGATTTGTAGGGGTTGGGAGAGAGGAACCAGAGCAATGTTTTCTCTCTCGCTTGGATGAATGCAAGCGACTCTGATTTTTCCCCAGCAAAATAAATGCTTTCAGAGAGCTGGAACGGCTGAATGAAAATCAGAAGAGATAATTGCGGAGAGCTTGTAGGCTTGAAATGTAAATCAACTTGCTTGCAGTTGGCAGCCAGTAATAAAAGTCATAAGCATTTGGGTTTGGTTCTTTTTTAAAGTTTCATGTGCCGGAACACTTTCCCTATTTTTGAACCTTAGGCTGCAGATGTTTTTGCATATCCCGTCCCAGCCGTTCCCACTGAAAACAAAGGGCTGTATTGAATTTCGTCAGGCACACAGAACATCTCAGTTCCCCAAGACACCTGAGCCTTTCTTGAAGAGGGCAAAGGAAAGGCAGACAATGCATTGTGGGTGACTCCAGTTGCCCAGGAGCTGAGCTACTATGAATCTGTATTTCAAATTGTATCACAGGGAGGATCAGGTGAAAGGGTTTTTTTTATCCAACCCATCCATCATGCTGCCATCAGCCCTGAAAAAGGAAAAGCATTCCCAGAGTCCAAGTGACCTAACTTTCTATTGCTGCAAAGTGTACCAGGATTACTGATTTTGAAAGTGTTGATCTATGACACAAAACTACGGGAGGGAAGAGATTAAATCGCCTTCCCTAAACACACCATGGTCAGGCAACCTGGCAGCTTAAAGAATAAAGGACATGCATATAGAATGATTATACCCATTTAGGATTACGTGTAGTTTGATCTCTATACATAGGGATGGTCCTGAAGACTTCAGAAGGAGAAATCGTAGCTCAGGTGCAGAGCAACAAAACTTCATACAAAATTGTATTTGTCATTTTGCCAGCTGTACTGGCTTCCTGTTATTTCTTGCACCAAATTTATGGTGTTGTTGGTACCCTATAAAGTTCTTTGTGATCTAGATTCCTGTGTCCTTTACCAAGTGTCTATCAGCACTGGAAATGTTTCTTTTTATGCAAGAGGGCATGAAAGTATAGGATGCTCCATGCACAGGCCTCGTGGCTGCTATGTGTATGACTGGTTTCACTAGCTTGTAAACCATCTGACAGATTTATGTCTTAAAATAAACCATTTCACAGAGGCCCTCTTCTCTCACTGATGTCATTTGCTAACTTGCTAAATACAAAGATGTAGGTCAGGTCCTTTTCTCCCACTTTTGTGATCTCTCTTACAATTGTGAGTGGCTGCTTTTCTTCCCCTGCAGCTACTTGTCATTCTATTCCCTTGTTGAGGTTTACATTGTCAGTTTCTATTTATGAAGTTTTCATATTCTTTTTCTCTCTGTCGCTCTGTCTCTCTCTCTCTCTAACACACACACAGTTTGTGTACACATGCCTACACTCATTCTCCAGCAGTTTATTCATTAGTCATGTGTTTTCAAAATTTATTTCTTTGGCTGACTGACATCCAATGGGCTTTTAAAATGGGTTGGGGAAGGGGGTTATTGGGTTTTTGTTTTTATTATGTTTTTATTATGTACTTTTATTATGTACTTTACAGTGGCACCTCAGGTTACATACGCTTCAGGTTACAGACTCTGCTAACCCAGAAATAGTGCTTCAGGTTAAGAACTTTGCTTTAGGATGAGAACAGAAATTGTGCAGCAGCGGTGCGGTGGCAACAGGAGGCCCCATTAGCTAAAGTGGTGCTTCAGGTTAAGAACAGTTTCAGGTTAAGAACGGACCTCTGGAACGAATTAAGTACTTGAGACCTGCAGGGCAGGGCAGTATACAAATTTAATAAATAATAATAATAATAATTGCAGTGTAGATGTATAGTGCAAGGAATCGATTTATTTTTTCCTCCTCTACTGCTTCTGAACAGGCTTGCTATTTCCAGACCTATAGACTGCACCTATAACTCTGTCCTTGGTGCTCAAGTATGTACTGTAGTCCACCCATTTAGTTTCTTTTTCTACAAAAACTAGCATCCTGCTTGCTGCCAAACATGGGATGTTTGAGCAGCTGCTAGGATCTGCCACTGTCAACCCTGTAACTGCAAAATTCTAAAAGTTTCAAAGATGGGGTCTTAATAATAATAATAATAATAATAATAATAATAATAATGCCCAGAAGTATACAACACAGAATCACAATCATTGGAGGGATTTATTCAAGTCACAGATTCTCATTGCAGGGATTGACAAGCATTGGAAACAAATTGGCATCTCAAGTTGCTATAATCTGTGCGACAGCATCAGGAGCTATTATGACATGTTGAAATTTGGCACCAAACTCAAAACAGATAATTTTAGCTATTGTTCAGAATTCCAGGGAGGAATGAAGTGTGGGAAGAAAAGCCAGATTACTGCAGGTGGAGAAGATTATATATGGCAGCAATCACTCTCTTTCCTTTCCTTTTCTCTCTCCCTCTCTCTCTTTCTCTCCCTCTGCAGCTGAACTGCAGCAACCGCTTAACTTAAAGAGTCTGAAGCTGCTGAACTGGAAGATTATGAGTGATGCAGAGAAATGTGCTGCAGAGGATTTGGGGGGAAAGTGACAACACATCACAAGAACATCAGAAAAGCCCTGCGGGATCATAGAATTGCAGAGTTGGACGGGACCCCGAGGGTAATCTAGTCCAACCCCAAAAAGCACATCTAGTCCAGAATCCCACAGTGGCCAAAAGGGCAATAGCTCTCTCCCACTGTTGCTCCCAGTTGTTCCCATCAGCTGGTATCCAGTGGCATGCAGCCTCCAAACTCAAAGGTTCCATATAACTATCATGCAGGGCCAACCCTACCATTAGGCAGAATAAGGTGGCTGCCTCAGGTGGCAGATTCTGGAAGGCAGAGGACAGTGATAGGATTTTGGAAGGTAGAGCAGGCCTGCCCTTTGTCCCCTAAGCTCACCTACCGTCCTCAGGTGCAGTGGAAGACATTGGCGCATTGCTTTTATCAAACTTAGACTGCATGCACACCATACATTTAAAATGCTCCCTACCCACAAAGAAACTTCCTAGGAACTGTAGTTTAAGGGTACTAGGAATTACAGATCCCTGAGGGGTGAACTACAGTTTCCAGGATAAATGGATGGTGTCTACACATTGTCTCTCAAGACAGATGGATGCCAACAGCACACCCTAAAATTCAATTGTCAGACTGATCAGTTTCTGCACATAGAATGAGCAGGGACAGAACCATGTCCTCCATCATGACTAGAAACCGTGGAAAGAGATTCCACAATTGCCACCTAACTGCTTATTGGTTTTCCTTCTGGAAAGTTTGCAGACAAAGCTTATGTGAGTTTGGACTAATCTACACTGGTCAATTAAAACATTAAAATGTGTTATAAAAGAGGGTGCGGTAGAGAAATTGCATTGAGAGCTATATTATGGGGGGGGTAGCGTTGTTGTTTTTCAAATCAGTGTATATCCAGCCTTTGAGAATGTGAACAAACACATCACGCACAGAAAATCTATTGCTCCAGCTGCTGCCCCACATATCACTGATATTGTTTTGGAAAGTCAGGGCTAGCCCCATCTATCTGGCGAAACCAGAATACTTGTCACAAGAAGCAATTCCTTAGTGGCTGGAGTCCCACAACCAGCAACAATGAGACAAGCAAAACCAGGGCACTGGAAAGGGGAGCAGCTAGCAACACAGCAAGATATAAAAAGAGGAACAGCACCAATGAAAGAGTGAAACTCATCAAGGATCACCGAAGGACCACAGATAAAAAGAGGGAGCAGAACTCCCGTCAGGCTGTGAGATGGAAGTGACACTGTTGAAATCCTCCTTCAACATAACAAACCTCTCTGCCAAAACCAGTCGCTGTTCTTCTAGCATTCTCAAGGAGCCCATATAAATGGAACTACACCAAACGTACAAAAGTAAAATTGAACTTTGCCACACCCTCAATGTGGCCAATTTCCATAGCATGCTGGTCAGAGCGCTAGCATGCTAACTCTTCCTCAAGCTGGAAACATTTTCATGGAGTTATCACTTGACCTAGCCACAGGATTCAAAGATATCAAATGTACCGTATTTTTTGCTCTATAAGACTCACTTTTTCCCTCCTAAAAAGTAAGGGGAAATGTGTGCGTCTTATGGAGCGAATGCAGGCTGCGCAGCTATCCCAGAAGCCAGAACAGCAAGAGGGATCGGTGCTTTCACTGCGCAGCGATCCCTCTTGCTGTTCTGGCTTCTGAGATTCAGAATATATTTTTTCCTTGGTTTCCTACTCCAAAAACTAGGTGCGTCTTATGGTCTGGTGTGGCTTATAGAGCGAAAAATACGGTAAATACAACTAAGTTTGATGACTTGAGTATTTCTAAAGCTGGCACCAAACACCAGGTCTGGCTGCTGTATTTGGGAGAGGCCTATCTTCGTCCTTTTTCTTTTCCCAACTATTTCAAAATCTGGACTCCCAAAGGAACCTAGAATGAATTTAAATGGCTCAGGCCTTCCCTGACTCCTTTACCCATCTGGTGACATCTTGGTGCATGCAATGAGACCAGAGGCCTCCCCATATATTATGCACATCTTAGCCTGGCTCTCCCTACTTTGCTGCTGCATCACATCCCAAAACTCCTGTTGTGCATCCTTCCTCTTTCCAGTTAGTGCAACACTGTGAGTCCTATGTGCTGTTGGGTTTCCTAGTTGGTGGATAAATTGACATGTCCCTGGGTCACAGGAGGAACAATTTTTTCTCTCTTTCTTTTTTTAGCCTTTCAGCTTTGTATTTTAAAAAATCCCCAAAGCCCTCACGACCTTGCCATCTAATTTTGTAATGATCCATCTAGTTCTGAGCCCAGGCACAAAATGCTGTTGCTTTGACTCAGGTTGCAAGTCTAGGCTTTAAAGTTGCATTTCTGAGCCGTGTGTGTGTGTGTGTTGGCACTTTCTCTGGGAAAACCCATATTTTACTGCTGAATCAGAGCAAACAACAACCAGGTTTTCTGTGAATTGCCATTTGCTGTGATTCAGCAGTAAAAGACAGGTTTTCCCAGAGACAACAAAACTGCTCAGACACGAAGCTCTCACAGACCTGTGCCTGGAAAGCATGGTGCGAAAGAAACTCTGGATGAGCCCCAATATCCTTGACATGAAGGATCCTTTCTTTTTGGTGGTGGCAGACCTCCTTTCTACTTAATATGCTGGAAAATAGATTTATTTATTTACTTGTCGGAATTACAAGCTTCATCCTTATATCCCCACAAGAGTCCGAATAAATTCTGCCATTTCAGGAGTGGTCTAAATGCTCTCCATCATGAGGATTCGCTCTTGTAAAAATGATCATCTTCAGGCAACCAATGGTAACTAAACAAGGAACCTTCTGGTTGCTCTGACAAACCAAATTCGATATGTCTAATTCCCCAGCGTTAATTCTCAATTTACAGTATTCATTTCAGGTGCACATGATAACATAATGTTTCCAAGTGAAACAAAACAAAAATCAATAGGAGAGTCCAGGATTTTTTCCTCCCAGTCAAAACATGGTTTCTTAAATAGTGTCGCTTATTCCAGGAATTCTCAAGCTTTTAAGCTGGGTATGCCTGGGGACCTCAGCACAGTTCTCTGTACGGCTGTTTCTGGCAATGAAGGCAACTGAGAAAACTCATTTCAACAAAATATTGGCAAGAAAGAGGAGTGAATAGTGCTCATGACTCTCAAACAGCCTTGCAAGTGACCCCAGGAAGGTCAAGACCCCACAGGCTGAGAGGTGCATTATGTTATAGGAAGGCTCCATTGTCCACCACTGATGAACGGCGCATACGACATCATCAGCAAGGGACATGCAGGCTCACCGCAAGGAGGGAAGATAGTGACTGAATCTAGCTGCTCTTGCAAGAACCTGAAAATAAGGAGGGATATACCGTAAACTAAAACAGAAATATGTTCTGAGGAATGGCTTCAGATATTGTACTTGGATACTTCCTTTTATTCTTAATATTTTTATTTATTAAATTTCCATACCGCCCTTCCTCCAACAATCACAGGGTGGTTTGCAATATACAAACACAAAAATACGAAACATAGGAACAAAAACAGTACACTCCAGTTTCAAATGCCACAGTCAAAGCCAATTTCCCTACCTCTCCTTAAATACAAATTAATGAAGCAAACATTTTGACTAAACATTTTGCTGCCCTAAACAGGCAATCAAAAGTCCCAGCAGTCAGATTTGGCTCCCGGCATTATTTTTGTTTTTTATATAATTTTATTTTAATTTTTATCCCAGGGATGGAGAAAACACAGATCCTTGGGACTTTCTCCAGGCCACAAATCCTCTTGAATCAAGCCCTGCACCAGTCTTCCTTCAGTGCTTCTGCCTGTCTGGAATATGTCCCTGAACTCTGAGAAATCCTATTGCTTGTCTGGATGGAGGGCAGTGAGGGATGTGGCATACTGTACAAATATAAAAGCCATCGCTCTGCCCCATTTAGTCTCTGTTCCAACTCATCAAAGCCCATTGTTCTGTTGCGACACACGCAGAGCAGTAGCAAAGCCTTCTCTCATGTCTGGGATGTTGTTGTTGTTGTTTTGCTTTGTTTGTGGCAGGGGGGCAGTAGAGCCATGGAGCTTTTTGTAATTGAGGCTGAAAGTGAGGATGGGGGGACAAGAGCTTCCATGGGACCCAAACAGGCAGGCCTGATTTTTGTTTGCCCCCAACAAAGAAATCCCAAGAATGTTTTTGCACTGTGAGGAATTTCTCTGTGCCCCCCTACTGTTTCAAGGCAGCTTCCTACCGCTTCAAAGGAAGAAAGGAGTCTCTGTTATTGCTCTTCCAACTACAGAATCATCAAACGGCACATGAAGGGAAGCAAAAAAAAAAAAAACCACCCATGTTATGCTGACTGCCTTTTCACAAACACAGAAAAGAATGGTTAAATGGGGGAAATCATTCAAACATGTAATTCTCCAGACGCATTTTACAGCTCTAGGAAGGCTGCACTGTGGACATTTGCTGAACATGCAGATGGGCTCATGGGCGTAGCCATGGGGGGCACAGGGGGCAGCTGCCCCCTCCAATTCAAGTAAAACAATAGAAATACTTAACTCACTGGCAAATCATGTGGGATCTGCCTGCCCCACAAAAAAGTCCTGGCTACGCTCAGGGATAGGCTGTGAAACATACCCAAAACCCATTTCAGGACTAGGTACTGGATAAAAAGCTTGCATATCCCCAAGCAGTTTCTCACACACTTCAGTAGACAGAGCCCCTGCTCAGAATTGTAGAGTTGGAAGGGGCCACGTGGATTCAACCCACATTGCTATGTGAAAAGGTAAAGGGACCCCTGACCGTTAAGTCCAGTTGCGGACGACTCTGGGGTTGCGGCGCTCATCTCTCTCTATAGGCCAAGGCGGCGTTTGTCCGCAGACAGCTTCTGGATCATGCGGCCAGCATGACTAAGCCGCTTTTGGCAAACCAGAGCAGCGCACGGAAACGCCATTTACCTTCCAGCTGGAGCGGTACCTATTTATCTACTTGCACTTTGATGTGCTTTTGAACTGTTAGGTTGGCAGGAGCTGGGACTGAGCAACGGGAGCTCACCCCGTTGTGGGGATTCTAACCGCTAACCTTCTGATCGGCAAGCCCTAGGCTCTGTGGTTTAGATCACAGCACCAATTACTGTTGTTGCAAAGATCACTTTGCTTACCTACAGCTTTACACAGAATTGTCACAAACTGCATTTTTTTTTTTATTTATTTTTTTTGGCCATTTGGACACATAAGTTTACAAATTTTCTCTATATATATTTATACATGTATGGAATTACCCTTTTAAGGGCGAGCTTGTTGATGTTTATTGCTATTTTAATTTTATTGTATTTTCATATGCTGTAATCCACCCTGGAACCTTCAGATGAAAGGAGGGTAATATAATAAAATGTCAACAATAACACACACACACAACACCAGTCAACTGAGGATAACACTTCATGTATCTGGTAATGCAGACTCTAGCTAGTACATGAACTGTAATGCTCTAATAAATATGTTACAATGAAATCCTATACATGTCTACTCGAAGGGAAAGGGTTATTGAGTACAGTGGGACTTATCCCAAGCAAGCTTACGGTATATAGGATTTCAGCTTTAGGAATTAACTTTGGAGTACTTTTAGTCTTGGAGGTGCTGCAAGCCTCTGTTGTTGAAAGGTAGATTTTGGCCACTAAGGAGAAGGGCAGAACGTTTATTATCGTCGTTCTATTTCCCAAATCACATTTTTTTGGTATATGTTTATGCAACCGTGAGTCACTTAACTGTCAAAATAAGAAAGTAAATTGGTCCTTCTAGGCAAGTGGTGTGTGTGTGTGTGTGTGTGTGTGTGTGTGTGTTGTGCGAGTCTCAGAACCTGTCCTACTACTGCATCTTGAGTATCTTCCAAATTAAAGGCAAGGAAACCAGACAAGCTTACTGCTTAACAGCACACACAAGTTCTGTCACAAAAGGAAGAAACCAAAGCAGAAATGAAATACAGGCTGCTCCAAGGCCCACATTTTCAGAACCCCTTTTGACTTCAGTGAGCAAGCAATGAAGGAATCAGCTTGAGGACTTCCTGTTATAAGCATGTGTTCTGACCACAAGGCTGGTCCATCATATTTTGTGATGTGCTCTCATATGATATTATTATTATATATACCAAAGATCCCATGGCAGTTCACAGCAAAAAAATACAGAATAAAACCATAAAGTACATAATAAGTACAAGAACAAAACCAACCCATAACAACCCCAACATATTTTAAAGGCCATAGACTGTTCATCAGCCAAAGGCGTGGTTGAAGAGGAACATTTTTGCCTGGTGCCTAAAGATGTATAATAAAGGTGCCAAATGAACGTCCCAGGGGAGAGCATTCCACAAATGAGGAGGTGGTCCTTGAGCAGTTCAAGGCTGTATCAGTCAAAACCAACACTGTGAATTGGGCCTGGAAACTAACTGACAGCCAGTGTAGTCGGGCCAGGATTGGTGTAATATTCACACACCATCTTGCTTCGGTGAGCAACCTGGCTGCCGAATTCTGCACCAGGTGAAGTTTCCGAACCATCTTCAGAGGCAGCCCCACATCTAACACATTGCAGTAATCTAACCTAGAGGTTATCAGAGCATAGACGACTGAGGTTAGGCTATCCCTGTCCAGACAGGGGCACAGCTGGGCCACCAGCCAAAGTTGATGGAAGGCACTCCACGCCACTGAGGCCGCCTGAGCCTCAAGCAACAGCAAAGGATCCAGGAGGACCCCCAAACTATGCACCCACTCCTTCAGAGAGTGTAACCCCATCAATAGCAGGCAACCTCCCATTCATGCAGTCATGGGAATCGCCCACTAACAGTGCCTCAGTTGGCTCTCATCCAGTCCATTACCGAGGCAAGGCAATGTTCCAACACATCCATGCCATAGCTGTAGATGTAAAGGAGAAGTAGATCTGTGTGTCATCAGCAGATTGCTGACCATGTGCTCCAAAACTCCAGATAACCCCACTCAGAGGTCTCATGTTGATAGCGGATAAATTGAGCAGAGCTTTTTTTTGGCCCAGAACTCACTAGAATTCAGTTCCGGCATCTCTCAGTTGAGTGTCATTGCCATTATAAGAGAACAAGGGAAGTATTCATGGTGAGTTCTGGCACCTCTTTTTGTAGCAAAACAGCACTGGCCCGGAGGAACCACACAATGAGGGTTCCACAGGGCCGAAGAACGTTCCCCAAGCATCAACCTCTGGAAACAGCCATCCAAGTGGGACTGGAACCACTGCAAAGGGGTGCCACCCACTCAAACTCCAGAAGGAAAGCATGGGCAATGGTACTGAAAGCCAGTAAGAGGTCAAGGAGAATTAACAAGGACACATTTCTCCTGTCTCTCTCTCCTGACAAGAGCTCATCATACAGGGCGACCAAAGCAGTTTCAGTGCCAAAACCGGGCCTAAGTCCCAACAGAAATGAATCTAGAAAATCGGTTTCCTCCAAGAGTGCCTGGATCTCATCTGTGACCACCTGCTCAAGAACCTTGCCCAAGAAGGGGGGATTAGCAACTGACGGTAGGTAGTTACTTATATTTTCTGAGAGCAGGGAGGGTTTCTTAAGGAGTGGTTTTTACCACTAACTCTTTCCCTAGCTATTGATGCCCTCCAGTCTAAGCATGTACACACTGGTACAGCAAGTAAGATCTAGGTAGTTGTTTTTCACACAATCTGTTACCTACAGACACACAAGGAGATGACTCACTGGACCTAGTGACTTTTCACCCTTTGCAGGGAGGGGACTTGCCCACACCCTGCAAAATATTGCAATTCATTAAAGAGCTACTACTATACAAGTTTTCCAGCAACTAGTTTGCATTGTCTCTCCTCCACCCTTCAGATAAATAACACTTTTTTATCACCTAGCTTCCAATTTACAAAGGAGAAATATGTTTGGAAAATGTTGACACATTCGGTCAATAAGTTGAATGCAAAAACCTCCTGGTTAACTAAATTTCTAAGCGAAGAAGAGCAAAACTGATCAAAGCTCTGCATCTAACTCCTGATTTATTCATTTCACTCAAAAGAGAGGCAGGTTGAAGGCCACATCTCTTAGCTCGGCTTATGCACAGAAGCTTAAACAACTCTTATTTGGACCAGTTCCTTTTGGAGCACATGCTTCCTTGAGAGACCAGCACTGCCCAGACGGAAATCACATGTTCATGTTTGAACCTGCCCAACATGTTTGCACGCTGAAAAAAACAATTCCTCCCTTGTTTCCAAAACCCAGTTATTCAGATCCCTGGCTCATCCGCACCTAGCACTGTACACCCGGTATTCTCCTGTGCAAAAAAAAAGCAACACTGTGCAAACTTTCAAGGACGCCACCTCCAGCACCCCGCCCACCGGATCAACAGAGAGATCGCCTGCATTTCCAGACTTCCGCAGCTCCTCCTTCCAAAATGGCCCCGATCCTGGGAAGGGATTACTCGGGAGCAAGTCCTACTGGGCTGCAGTGGGCCTTTTACTTCCAAGTTCAGTGTGGCCCAGGATTGCAAGCCTGAAACTCTGGCAACCAATTCGGGGCGGTGGGGGGGGTGAAGCCTTGCCCTCTCTGCACGCCCCTTTCTGTGGATTCCGATCTCCCCATAACTGGGTGGGTTGTAGGGGGTGGGGAGGCGGAAGAGTGTGAGTGTGTGTGTGTGTGTGTGTGTTTAGTGGGTGCGGGGGAGGATTGTGCGGCTCTCTCCCCCGCCCCGTGCGCCCCTCCCGCCCCCAGCCAGGCCGAGCAAGTAATACTCACCATATTACAAATGGAGGCGATGTTTCTGACAGTCATGAGTCTAAAGGTTGCAGTGATCCCGCACCGCCATCTTTATGAGGTGAAAACCGGAATGGTCATGGCTGGGGAGGATCGGGAAGAGGCCGGGAGGAGCAGGGAGAGGCGGCGGCGGGGGGGGGGGGGAGTGGAGAGAAACGGAAGCTCTGCCGAGGCGGGGGGGAGGGGGAGGGGAGGGGGAGAGAGATCGGCTGCTCCGCCTCGGGGCTCTGCAGGATCGGAGGCAGAGGGCACCCACCCACCCCCTTTCCCTGCTCTGCCGGCTAATTCCGCCGCTCCCAGACCCGTCCAGGAGCCGCTGGGGGTGGCCGGGGTCTCTCTCTCAGCAGCAGCAGCAGCAGCGCGGCATTTCTGGGGGCGATCGGCTTCTCTCGTGGGCGCGCAGCCGCCACCAGGCGAGCGCGGATCAGCGGCGCTGGTTTCCAGCAGCTGGGACAGGCGCGATCTCAATCCCCCCGCTTTCCTTCCTCCTCCTCCTCCTCCTCCTCCTCTTCCTCCTCCTCCGCCTCCTTCCCCCGCAGCGGGTGCTGTTGCGCCTCTTCCCTTCTCTCCATTGCAACGCAGCGCCCGGTGGTCACCTTTGACAGCGGCCGGGGAAGGGGAGGTCAGGGCTGGGTGAGTGGCGTCGCCACCAGCCAACCGCCCCGGGAAGGGGGCGCGCCGAGCAGCCAATGCCAGAGAGGCGGGAGGCGGGTTCCGCCAGCTACGGGTCAAAGGGGCACCAAGGCGTTGGGTGTTTCTCCCATCCCCACCATCAAAGAGTCAGGGGTCTCGCCTCTTTTTTCCACGTTTTAGGACGCCAGGGCAAGATGCCGGCTTCAGATCCTGCAGGAGCAGCACTCAGAAGGGCGACACTTGAGCACACGCGTGCATCAAGTGATAGGGAACACTTGATGCACGCGCGCGTGGGGAAACGTCGCCGTTTCCAAGCCTGGGAGAGGATATTTCCTCTCCGCTGGAAGCTGCGCATCCCTCGCGCCGCCTGGGATGCAATTGCTTTCCAGGCGAATCAGTTCTCACATCCTTGGTGCAGCCAGTCAACTGTGCAGTGATCAAGTGCAGAGAGGGACCCAGTGAGGCATGTGTGCATGTCTTGTAAAGCAGACGTTTGCTTCTGGAGAAAGAAACATCATCTCCCTCGCTGACAAGGACAAGGGGGAAATGTTACTGATTCTGCTCTTCCACCACCAATATCAAGAGACATATATAACCAAGGCCACGCAGGAGGAGAGGTGCCCAGCGCGTTTTTAAAAATGCAAAGGATGGCCTGCTGGTTCTTGGGCAGCATTCTGTTCCCAGAACCCACAAGCAAGACATGAGTAAAATAGCACCCTCCTTCTTAAAGAATGGCATATAAAATGTCATGTTTGCAGCCTGAGAGTTGAATCTTACCCAGTGCTCTTTGGGGGGGGGGGTACTCAAGGGTTCACAGGATCAGCACCTTTCCTCCCTCCAAATGTTAAAAAGTACAGTGGTACCTCTGGTTACGTACTTAATTCGTTCCGGAGGTCTGTTCTTCACCTGAAACTGTTCTTAACCTGAAGCACCACTTTAGCTAATGGGGCCTCCTGCTGCTGCCATGCAATTTCTGTTCTCATCCTGAAGCAAAGTTCTTAACCTGAGGTAATATTTCAGTGGTACCTCGGGTTACATACGCTTTAGGTTACAGACTCCGCTAACCCAGAAATAGTACCTCGGGTTAAGAACTTTGCTTCAGAATGAGAATAGAAATCATGCACTGGTGGCACGGCAGCAGCAGGAGGCCCCATTAGCTAAAGCAGTGCTTCAGGTTAAGAACGGACCTCCAGAATGAATTAAGTATGTAACCAGAGGTACCACTGTATGACACTTACTGTAAGGCAGGCATCCCCAAACTCAGCCCTCCAGATGTTTTTGGACTACAACTCCCATCATCCCTAGCTAACAGGACCAGTGATCAGGGATGATGGGAAATGTAGTCCCAAAACATCTGGAGGGCAGAGTTTGGCGGTGCCTGATGTAAGGTCTTCAAGGTGAGTACTGGCACCTTTATATATATATATATATATATATATATATATATATATATATATAACTGATCTTACCGACTTTTAACACTGGAAACTGGTCAATAGCCTCCAAGTTTAAGACACACAGGGCACACTACATGATGCGCAAAGCTCTGTCTGCAGCATCTCACCTCCCCTTCCTTGCCCCTGGCCTCTGCCATCTGAGGCAACTGCCTTGCTCTGGTGGGGCAAACCCAGCAGCAGGAGACATAATATCACCCCAACACAAACATTTATCACTGGAGACAACTCATGCATTCTCTTGCAACTCCCCAAGTGTAATGTGATATGCATGATTTATTGGGGGGGCAGAACCGAGTTATCTGTAATGCAATTGGTTAGGTAAGTTTTTTTATTATTTACTTGATGGGAGGGCAGCTGCGCCCCTGCACCCCCTGGCTATACTCATGGATGGACAGGAGTTTGCAAAGTGGGCCTAGTGCAGCTGATTCTGCAAAGTGCCTTTGTCTTGAGAGTGTTGTGCTTGAAGCAATGCCCTGTGATGTGTTCTGGCTGATTCATCCCTTACCATTCATTGCTTGTTGTTGCAGTTCTTGAATGATGAACAGCCATATGTGTGATCTTAGGCAAGTTTGCCCAGAAGTCAGCTCCACTGAGCTCAGTTCATAGAACTGTAGAGATTAAGAGTCTCACAAACTACCGACTGAGCTATCTCAGTTCATTAAATGTACACAGAACAGCAATTGTGCAGCGCAATTCCACATATGATTATTTGGAAGCAAGTTCCACTAAATTTATTGGAACATGCCCCAAGGGGAATGGGGATGGGGCTGCAACTCAGCTAGGTGATCTGCACTTCTGCTAAACAGGCAGCTGCTACACCAAGGCTTTTCCTTTCAGCCCGCTTTCAAGTTACAGCTGTTTACTGGATTAGTCTCAGCCAGTATGGTCAATTACTAAGCAGTATGGTGGCGCTGTGGGTTAAACCACAGAGTCTAGGGCTTGCCGATCAGAAGGTCGGCGGTTCGAATCCCCGCAACGGGGTGAGCTCCCGTTGCTCGATCCCTGCTCCTGCCAACCTAGCAGTTCGAAAGCACGTCAAAGTGCAAGTAGATAAATAGGTACCGCTCCGGTGGGAAGGTAAATGGCGTATCCGTGCGCTGCTCTGGTGCGCCAGAAGCCTCTTAGTCATGCTGGCCACATGACCTGGAAGCTGTACACCGGCTCCCTCGGCCAATAAAGCAAGATGAGCGCCACAACCCCAGAGTCGGCCATGACTGGACCTAATGACTGGATCCCTTTACCTTTACCTTATGGGAGTTGCAGTGCACCAACAATCTGGTTCCCAATCCCTTTTTTAAATACTGTATTCTACTGTAAGTGGCATCTAGGGTCTTCCATTGTGTGCCCCACCCCAGCTGTGTGACCAATTTTGCTTGTAGAGCAGGCTTCCTCAACCTCGGCCCTCCAGATGTTTTTGGCCTACAACTCCCACGATCCCTAGCTAGCAGGACCAGTGGTCAGGGATGCTGGGAATTGTAGTCTCAAAACATCTGGAGGGCCGAGGTTGAGGAAGCCTGTTGTAGAGCATCACCCTGGTGTGAGTTTCTGACTATGTTCTGCTTCTCTCTCACCAAACTCCCTACTCCACCCATTCTGCTCCCCTAGCCAGCATAAGGATCCACCACTCAGTGCGAACTAGCATCAGTAATCTGCTGTAAATCCAGCGTATTTTGTTTGTGTTCCAGCATAGGGCAGTTTTACTAGTGATCCATTCCTGCCCAAAGGCATAACTGGAGGCCAGTTTAAAATATTAGTTCACGTTAATAAAATTAGAATTGATTTTATTTTGTCATGCAATGTATATACTTGCCCTTCAAAAAAATAACATTTTTTTTTTAAAGATTCAGAAGCTAGTAGAAGAGTATTTCAGTCTCTCAGACACTCTGTTGCTGACCTTAAAAGGGGTGATTCTCAAACAAAGGAAATACCAGCATGAAACCACCAAATCACAACTTATCAAGAGAAAAATCCAATCTGATCACTTGGGGGGTTAATAAAGATAACAGATTTGTTTTATTCCAATATAGGTGTTCATCAGCTTAGCAATGCCAGGATGTTTGCATTATTACAAATGCATCACCTCACAATCTTGTTTGCTGAATGGTGGCATGTCTTTTTTCAATTTTTCTTGAGGAACTAACTGTAAACTCTGGTTTAACTACCACTGATGCTAAGTTGTTTTGTTTTTTAAAAGTGGGGGGAGGCTCAGCTCACGCCACAATAAGTTTGTTGGTCTTTTAAGATGCTGTGAGATTGTGTCAAATACAGCTGCCCCTCTGAAAACTAGTAACAAATAAGTGCAATGTTGGCAGGGTGCATATCACAAAGACGTGTTTTCTTTTTTAATGGTTGACAAAGAAATGCTAGGAAAGCAAGAAATTTTATTCTTCAAAATAGTATCAGGAGGATAAGAACACTGAGCAATTGTTCTCATTGTATCCCTTCATAACAAACAAAACAGCCTTGTGTTTCCTTTCTCTGGTAAGACAAAACGAACTATTTATAACACAACTGTGCTTATATAATTTTTATTGAAAGGTCAAAAGAACACCCACCCTTGCATTTCCTTTTCACAGCCTGCTGCTCATTTGCCTCCAAATGCTCTCAACCAAAATGTTATCAGAAAATATCCATTTTGCTGTGGGTGGTTGTATTAATAATAATAATAATAATAATAATAATAATAATAATTTTTATTTATACCTCGCCCTCCCCAGCCAAGGCCGGGCTCAGAGCGGCTTACAAGCAATAATAAAAACAAGTTGAATGATTACAACTTAAAAACAAAAATAAAATACAGCATTAAAATATTGAAACATTAAAATATTAAAATGTAGCCTCATCGCAGGAGGAGAAGGAAAAGAAAAAAGAAAGAGAGGGAGGGAGGGAATCAAATTGGCTGCAAGCCAAAGGCCAGGTGGAACAACTCTGTCTTACAGGCCCTGCAGAAAGAAATCAGATCCTGCAGGGCCCTGGTCTCATGAGGCAGAGCGTTCCACCAGACCGGAGCCAGAGTTGAAAAGGCCCTGGCTCTGGTTGAAGCCAATCTAACTTCCTTAGGGCCCGGGACCACTAGGGTGTTGCTATTTATGGACCTTGAGGCTCTCCGCGGGGTATACCAGGAGAGGCGGTCCCGTAGATACGAGGGTCCTAGGCTGTGAAGGGCTTTAAAGGTCAAAAGCAGCACCTTAAATCTGACCCTGTACTCCACCGGGAGCCAGTGCAGCTTGAAAAGCACTGGGTGAATATGTTCCCATGGCAGAGACCCCGTGAGGAGCCTCGCTGCAGCATTCTGCACCCGGTGGAGTTTCTGGGACAGCTTCAAGGGCAGCCCCACGTAGAGCGAATTACAGTAGTCAAGCCTGGAGATGACCGTCGCATTGATCACTGTGGCCAGGTCAGGGCGGGAAAGGTAAGGGGACCAACTGCTTGATGCGACGAAGGTGGAAAAATGTCGCTTTGGCTGTTGCTGTAACTTGCGCCTCCATGGAAAGGGAGGCGTCAAGGATTACACCCAAACTCTTAACAGAAGGCAATGGCACTAATTGGGCCCCCGCAAGAGAAGGGAGTTGGTCCCTCATCCCCATGCCATCCCGACTCAGCCATAGGACCTCTGTCTTTGAAGGATTTAGTTTCAATCGGCTCCCACGAAACCATCCAGCCACAGCTTCCAAGCATCTGGTCAGTGTGTTCGGGGCCAAGTAGGTGTGGCCATCCATCAGCAGATAGATCTGAGTGTCATCAGCATATTGGTGACAGCCCAGCCCAAAGCTCCGGATAATCTGGGCAAGGGGGCGCATAAAGATGTTAAAAAGCATCAAAGAGCCTCAAAGCCATACAACTACCTGGACTAGCTAACATTGCTTCACCTTATCTACATTTCAAGCTCATGCGTAGAATTGAATCTCAAAATTCATGGGCCACAAACTTCCTCACCCCTCCAAAAGCACACAGAATTAATCCAAGAGTGAACAGCCTGAGCAACAGACAGCATGAGCACACTGACCCCATCAGCTCACCCTGTTCCCTGGCAGGTCTACTAGCCTGGCTAATGTTGGGCAGAACTGCTGGGAAGAGTGATGGGGTGTGTGCCTTGCTGCCAATTGTTAAGACATTCATGGAATCATAGAATTGTAGAGTTGGAAGGGACCACGAGGGTCATCTAGGCCAACCCCCTGCAATGCGGGAATCTTTTGCCCAGCGTAGTGCTCAGACCATGACTCTTGAGATTAAGCTTCTCATGCAGGTCATCTGAAACAAGAACAACCAGAAACTGATAGTAGGGCATAACAAGTTTATCACTGCCTTTGCTTGTTGTTTCATGCTGCTGCTATTTGTGGGGGATGGATGGTGGTTCTCAGTGAGACTGTGGAGTCCCAAGGGAGGAGGTGTAGCATTTATTCCAATCTTTCAGCGAGAGCTTGAGTCTGGGGGACAGCAGCCTGAGAGGAAACAGGCCTGCTGGCCATGAATGCACATGTACTTGATGTCAGGAGCTCAGCCCTACACTTGAGTTGGACCCTGGCAGAGACACATGCCCGACTGGCATGTTCTCTCCCTCCTGGCCGTTCGTTTGGGAGCTTCATAAGCTTTCTTCAGCCCGAACATCACAACAACTGATACCAACCGACACAGGCACACTTAGGGATCCGCAGAGTTTGCGCATCATGCGTAACAGACCTCAGCAACTCAGCATTTTGGCTAATCTACTTTATTTACATATAAACACACATGGAGCACTGCAACATGGCTCCCCCTCTCTCTAGCATCAGACAGCAAAGAGAAAAAACAAAGTACAATAATCCCACTTCATGGAACACAGTAACACAAACATCCTGTCTCTGTCACTTCCCACTCTGTGGAGTCAAAACGTACACCGTCGTGTGATAGACAACAATCCCATGATTGCAATCATGGAGCAGGAATTCTAACACTTGACTGGGGTCGAAAAACTGGGTGCTTGTTACAGTCTGGTTCTATAGCAGCTCCTTCTATTGAATCAGCATCCTCTTGTATGCTAAGTAAAGTGCATGATTATTAAGCAGGAGTGGTGGCAGTGGCAATGTATGCAACAATGTTTAGCTTCTTTCTTCTTATTACTGTTATATATTATAAATTATTTATAATTGTTTTTATATTATACATTTGCTAATGATATTACATAACTTGTGTTCTAATGATGATATTCTATTATGTCCCTGCTTTTGTTGCTTATTTTGTGTAAGCAGCTTTGGCATTCATCTGAATGGAAAGTGACAAAGAAGTACAATCAGCCAAGAAAACCAACTTAATTGGGAGTCTTTTTTGTTGTGGTGGCTTTTGTGAAACCATTGAGAATCAAAACCCCTTTTTGATTTACTGACAGCTATATGTAGGAGTAGGGACGCAGGTGGCGCTGTGGGTTAAAGCCTCAGTGCCTAGGACTTGCCGATCGAAAGGTCGGCGGTTCGAATCCCTGTGGCGGGGTGCGCTCCCGCTGCTCGGTCCCAGCGCCTGCCAGCCTAGCAGTTCGAAAGCACCTCCGGGTGCAAGTAGATAAATAGGGACCGCTTACCAGCGGGAAGGTAAACGGCGTTTCTGTGTGCGACTCTGGCTCGCCAGAGCAGCGATGTCACGCTGGCCACGTGACCCGGAAGTGTCTCCGGACAGCGCTGGCCCCTGGCCTCTT
Source organism: Podarcis cretensis (assembly GCF_951804945.1). Lineage (NCBI taxonomy): Eukaryota > Metazoa > Chordata > Lepidosauria > Squamata > Lacertidae > Podarcis > Podarcis cretensis. Next base: position 55,226,942 of record NC_137178.1, read on the forward strand.
GAGTGAGATGGGCGCACAACCCCAGAGTCTGTCAAGACTGGCCCGTACGGGCAGGGGTACCTTTACCCTTTACCTTTTATATATAGGAGTATACCATTACTTTCTGCCCACACCTATAAAATAGTTTTGTTTGTCACATAAATGAAATATGGGCTGATGGACAATGACACTGGCAAGCCTTAACTCTATCACACTCTTTTCCTTTTCTTTTAGAAATTCAGCATTGCCCTCATGAATTTGGACAGCATCATGAGTACATGTCCTTTTCCTTTTTTTAAGCTCGTCACTTTGATGGTACTGCATTCCTGTCCATTCCCACTCAAGTTCACCTCTGACCATTCTGGAAGGTCCACAGTGGTTCTCTCAGTCATAAACTAAGAGGGTAGAAACCAGTGGTTTTTTCTATAGTGAGAAGGGAACGGCAGAAGGATTCGTTTTCTGTCTAAGAATTAGACAGTAGGCAGCCTCACACAGACCTGCCAAATTCATCAGCCAGAACAAGACATCACCAAATGCATAAAGCAGGTTAACACTTTGTGCTAATAGCAAGTTAGGGGCTTTTATTCCTAAAGGTCTGTATAGTAAAAGCTATGGTTTTCCCAATAGTGATGTATGGAAGTGAAAGCTGGACCATAAAGAAGGCTGATTGCCGAAGAATTGATGCTTTTGAATTATGGTGAATTATGGTGCTGGAGGAGACTCTTGAGAGTCCCATGGACTGCAAGAAGATCAAACCTATCCATTCTTAAGGAAATCAGCCCTGAGTGCTCACTGGAAGGACAGATCGTGAAGCTGAGGCGCCAATACTTTGGCCACCTCATGAGAAGAGAAGACTCCCTGGAAAAGACCCTGATGTTCGGAAAGATGGAGGGCACAAGGAGAAGGGGACGACAGAGGACAAGATGGTTGGATAGTGTTCTCGAAGCTACCAGCATGAGTTTGACCAAACTGTGGGAGGCAGTGGAAGACAGAAGTGCCTGGTGTGCTCTGGTCCATGGGGTCACAAAGAGTCGGACACGACTAAACAACAACACCTTTATTTACAGCAGCTTTTTGCAGTTGGTCCGATTCTCCATAAATACCCCTGGAATATGATTATTTTATCGTATAGCCATTCCTTCCTCTACCTTGCAACTTAATTACATTTCATAAAGTTGTATTCCCTGTGCAAATTAGTGCCTTTGTAGAGAGAGTCCCAATGAGACTAACCTTCTTTGTGTACATAATATTTGTCTTTATTGCAGCTGCTAGTTGGTTCAAAAAATTTCCTGCCTTCTGTGGTGTAAAAGCTTGAATAAGGTTGCAGCTGTGACCTAATAATAATTTGGTAACCCATTCAGTGAAGACGTCATAAATTATACTAGCACTGGAGTCATTTAAAATAGGTAAATGCTACAGAAAATATTAATCCTTCCCAGGAACATATGATTTTCCCACCTTTCCTGGAAAATTTATAAAACATAAATTAACCATAGAAGAGACATATTGCTGTTCTGTTTTTGTTTTTCCAAGTAAACTAGAAAAAGGGGCATGGACAAATTCAGGGCAATTAAACTGATAGCAAATTGAATTGATAGCAAATTAAAATCTCACATGTTCAGAAGCGATATTCCACTGAATATTATTTTTAGTTGCATGTTTCTCTTTCATGGGGGTTGGGGAACAAAATATTTTTTGTCATAGAGGGATTTGAACTAGTGATTCTAAGGGCATGCTTATACATTTGTGTTTGCCTTAGCAGATAGTACAACAGAAGTCTCTTGAATATTCCTGTGACACTTTGCCTGGTTGTCTGTGTTGGGGGTGTAGAGCCAGGAAAAGGTCCCAGGACCATCTGTACCATTCCTGATTGGTAGGTTTTAGTAACATTTCCAGGGACTGTGACAGGTAGGCAGTCTGCCCTATTCACAGTGTTTTGGGATGTTTCTAGCCGTGTGTTTCCGTCCTTGGGATTAGTATTGGATACAATGGCAGTTCCTTTGCACAGTGATGTATCTACCCCCGGGTACAGTATTGCTCTTCTGCACCCCTCAAATTCCCCACCATTTGGGGAAGAGGAGGAGTGTAACAACATTTTGAAGGTGGCCTTTAAGAAACAAAAATAGCACATTATCATTGAAGGGTTGACAAGGAGTGCAAAATGGTCCTTCTGCCTTTGTAAAATACATACTGCTTCTATGTGCTCTTTTTCCATCCAGTATTTGTGTATGGCAATCTAGAAATGTTAATTGCAGGGCATATGCATAGTGGAAGTCAAATAGTGGGGTGCACTGACAGTATGTGGGCTGAAGACATACTACGAGCTATTTTCAGCATCGTATAATAAGACCAACATGTATAGGGTAAGCATAAATCCATGCAATAGCAGCAGCCAGGGACTCCAAATTGAAATTGCAGCTTGACTAGCTTTTATTTATGGCTTGTATTCTTCATAAAAGTTCATGGGGTAATTTTGAATGAAGGATAGAAGTGTGTTCATGTTTATTATTGCAATGCTCTCTGGGCCTTGCCGGGCCTTGTGCACAAATATCTAGAATGATTTTTAAAGTTGCTTTTAAAAAGAAGAAGAAGAAGAACTGGCATGTTTGCTGCTTTGCCAGTGGAGACAGAGCCTGGCCCATTTGCAAGATGGCACTTGTGCTTCCAGAACCTTTCCTTCACATTCATGGAAGTGATTCACGGCAAGTGCAAACGTCTCGCTGTTGGTGTCCTGCTTACTCTGGCCACAACTAGACAGCGGGGCTTTGCATCTGGCACTTGTTCTCCCTTAGATTCCCACCCCTCTCAGATAGGATGGTTGTGCCCTTGAAAATGTAGCTGGCCAACTCTGTGGTCCACATTACCAATCCAAACTGAACTACAAATGTCAATGGCAACACCAATAATTCGCATTTTTATTTTTTAAAAAAACCCACTTATTTTTACTATAAATAGCATGGTGCTGATAATGCCAAGGTCAGAGGTTCAATTCCCATATGGGACAGCTGCACATTCCTGCATTGGAACAGATGATCCTCAGGGTCCCTTCTAACTCTCTGATTCTGTGATCTAGAAAGGGAGAGTTGGATTAAGAAGGAAATACAGTACAGTGGTACCTCGGGTTACATACGCTTCACGTTACAGACTCCCCTAACCCAGAAATAGTGCTTCAGGTTAAGAACTTTGCTTCAGGATGAGAACAGAAATTGTGCTTCGGCGGCGCTGCGGCAGCAGGAGGCCCCATTAGCTAAAGTGGTGCTTCAGGTTAAGAACAGTTTCAGGTTAAGAACGGACCTCCGGAATGAATTAAGTACTTAACCCGAGGTACCACTGTACTGTACTAGCAAGGCTGCTTGATCCAGCCTTTGCGGAAACCAGATACACAACAGAGAGCAATAGGCGGGAGCCCAACTCTCCCGCAGCTCTAAACTGCAACTAGAAATGGCGGCGCTCATAACAAAGTAACACCTTGTACTGTTACGCTGCAGTTCCACTTATTTCGTGGGCCAAACCTGCGCATCAAATAGCACAATGCAAAGCGATGGCGAACTGCAACCCCCACCTCCCCAATGTCACGAGGGGGAAACCAGTCGCGGGCTACACGGCAGGGCGACTGCAAGCCACCGTCTCTTAATATTTATCCTCCTGCAATGCGCAGAGAATGGACAGCATCTCCCTTCCCCCTTCAAGCAAGAAGCGCCTGCTCCCTTTTCCATTTCCACAGTGGTTGGATGGCCACCTGTCCTGTTTGACCGAGTTCCCTGCATTAAAAGGGGGTTGGACTGGATGACCCTCAGGGACCCCTTCCAACCTCTCCCATTCTACATAGCTGTCAACTCTTCCCTTTTTTTAAGGGAAATTCCCTTATTCCGAATAGCATTCCTGGCAAGAAAGGGGTAAAGTTGACAGCTATGCATTCTAGCATTCTATGCCTATTGCTTAGCCCACCTCCCTCGCCAATCCCGCCTTCTCATTCAGATAAGTCACGTGCCTTCTCCTCTCCACCAATCAGCGACGCAGCCAGAAGAGGCGCTTGCCTGGAGTGGACGAATTCTCTCTCTTCCCACCCCACCCCCCACCGCTCGCGCCGTTCTCATCCATTGCGCGCGCCCTGGGCCCTAAGTCTCGCGCGATCGGCTTTGCCCGCTCGCTATATAAACCCGCTGAAGGCGCACTTCCCTCCCTTTTGCGCCCTTTGCGCCGCTGGGCTGGTGGACCGGGGTGGTTTGGCGCTGCTGGGCCTACCGAGGTTGGAGGTAAGCATGGCCGCGGGCGAGGTGGAGCTGGCCTTGAAATTGGACTTCCCCCCCCCGCGGAGCCCCTTAAACATTGCGCGCCGCAAGCGTCCCGTGCTTGAGGTGGTCAACACAGGGGGGCAGAGGATCCCTCTCACTGAAACCCGGGGCAGGGCTGCCGCCCTCTGCTTCCGGATCCTGTCGTGAGAGACACGTGTTGGAGCTCCTGCTTGGCCCGGGAAGGGCCGTTTCGGTGTGCAACTGTCTGTGGCGCTGGATTGACGCCCGTGGTTTGGAGGGGTGGGTGGGTGGGTGGCAGGCCCCAAAATAGATGCCCCGCACCCCCTTAAGTTTCCCAGCTTCATTCAAGAAAGAGCACTTAATAATAATAAAAAAGCGTGTCGTTGAACCCATGCATTCAGTCACCGGCCTAAATTGTAGAGTTGGGAGATCTCCCCAAAGCTCATCTAGTCCAGCCCCCCTCCCCCCCCAATGCAGGATTTCATAGCCTGTGAAATACAGGCGAAAGAGGATGAAACATATTAAAGGGCTAACTAGTATCCACGTTTGAATGGCTTGTCTTTCACTGCTCAGCAAGAGTTAATTTTGCTGTGCAAATAAGTTAAGAGTTGGGCATGAAAGCCTGGCAATGTCCCCTTGTATTTTATGCTTGGGCTGCATATGTACTGTACTTTAAAAGCACACTCAAGGGGTTTTGAGCATTGTGGTTTACCCCTTACAGAGTTGTAATTCCCAGCAGCCCTTAGAAAGCTGCAGTACCCAAAATTATTTGAGGGAGGAAATGTGCTTTAGATGCACAGTGCACACACAGCCTTATAAACCCTGCTTTTCCCCAAAAAACGTTCAGAGTGAAATAAGATTGGGAAGGTATATAAAAAGGCAGTATTAAATTTAGGAAATGCGTAACTAAAATTTAATTATGGATGATTGGCAGATAAGCTGAAGGAAGTCCATAATATATAATTTGTGATAAACTTTTGGTATGGTATATGTATAATGTAGAAAACTAATAAAAACTTTGATTTAAAAAAAACCGTTCAGAGTGGCCTTTATATACGGCCAGGCCTGCTTACAGCTGCTGGAACTACATCAGATACCTTCAGACAATTTTTCTGGGCATTGAAAAAGAAACACATTTTTTTAAAAAAAATAAATTGCAAATTTTGTTGCCATAAAAATATTTTGAGTACTTTTCCCCCTCACATAGAAGCATGTCTTCTCTCTTACGTTTTGTTAACCCTATAAACATCCATCACACTGGACCAATAGAAATAATAAATATTCTTTCACTTCCAACCCTTCACCCTAATGTTCCAGGGCAGGTTACAGCATTAAAACAGTTTCCAATCATAAAAAATAGGATGGGTCCTAAAAATATGTTGTATGAGGATATTGAGGAACAAGGAACCATTTGTGGCATCTTCTCACAATGTTCACTCTGCAGTATGAGTCTCTAGAGTAGAACTTGAGGGTCAGGATAGTGCTCTGGAACTACAAAAACTGACAGAAAATGCTGCTTGAATGCTACAGGAAGTCAAATTTAAAACACACACCTGCCCAGAACCTTTTGGTTGCTAGCATCGGGAAGAAAGCAATAAATCTCGATTGAATTAGTATTCCCATTGTGCATTCCCCCTAATTTGGTCTACAAGCAGTGACATGATGAAAAACCAGTGTTGCAATTCTTCAGATTAGTGGGCTTTTGATACATGTTATGACAAAATTTGGTACAGTTGCCTTGACTTTACAAGGTTGAAACATTTGCTGCTAGCTTTGTGTTCTTCAAAAGCCATAGTAACAAAAGTAGCCAATTAACTAATTCTTCTGTTGCAGGTATGTTCCAGTAAAAGCAAAAGCCTTGTCATCTTACCCGCAAGGCCTTCCACAAAGTGTTCAGTAACTGAACAAGCTGGAAGCAATATTCCTTTAGGTAGAAGGTAAGAATTAATGACAATCCTTTCTTTAGATCATTTGAATCTGTCTCTTGGCCCCAGAGCTTGCAGTGAGCCCCTTACACTAACTTTTCATTCTATTTTGCATCCATCCCAAGTGCCTTACTTAAAACTCAGTGGCCTTGCCCCAGTCTACTTTTTGCCCTCATTTTCCATTACAACGCTGCCTGTGATTCTTTTCCCTCCAGTGCTGTCTTACAAAGCTCTCTTCTAAACAATTCTACCTATGTTTCCTTGCTGTCCTTGATGTCTGTAACTTATCCAAGGATGCCTGCATGATGTTACTTCAAATCCTTCCTCTGTACCACCCATTTTTCCAATAAGTCATTGGCCCCTAACCCCTTGCTGCATATTGCATATGCATGTACGCATCTCTGGCCTCTCAAAATACTGCCTACCAGCAACCTGTTTTTTGCAGTTCTCTTTATTAAGTGTCATGGAATTTGATGGTGCTAGATAATCATTGCTTGAGACTACTTGCTTATGGCCAGTAACTTGTACAGTGGTGCCCCGCAAGACGAATGCCTTGCAAGACGGAAAACCCACTAGATGAAAGGGTTTTCCGTTTTAGAGGTACTTTGCAAAACGAATTTCCTATGGGCTTGCTTCACAAGATGAAAATGTCTTGGGAGTTCCTGCGGGTTTTTTTCCCTTTCCCCCCACTTTTTTCTAAGCCGCTAAGCCGCTTATCTGCTTATCCGCTAAGCCACTAATAGCGCTAAGCCGCTAAGCCGTCAATAGGCTTGCTTCGCAAGACGAAAAAACCGCTAGACGAAGAGACTCGCGGAACGGATTAATTTCGTCTTGCGAGGCACCACTGTACCAGTGTTGCACAAAATGCTAAGTGAGATAAAGTGCAGCTTTATTCCTGTGTAGGAGATGCAGGGTCAGAACATGGGCTGATTAATAAAAAACAAAGAAACAATGCTAGATTTGTAAGGTAAAGGTAAAGGGACCCTTGACCATTAGGTCCAGTTGTGACCAACTGGGGATGTGGCGCTCATCTCGCTTTATTGGCCAAGGGAGCCAGCGTACAGCTTCCGGGTCATGTGGCCAGCATGACTAAGCCGCTTCTGGCAAACCAGAGCAGTGCACGGAAATGCGGACCTATTTATCTACTTGCACTTTGACATGCTTTCGAACTGCTAGGTTGGCAGGAGCAGGGACTGAGCAACTGGAGCTCGCCACCTCATGGGGATTAGAACCACCAACCTTCTGATTGGCAAGTTCTAGGCTCTGTGGTTTTACCCACAGCACCATCCGTGTCCCTCCAGATTTGTGAGTAGGGAGGATTTAAAGGAAAAGGGCCTAATACAGCAACTGATGAATCTGAAAAGCATTGTGCTTAAATGGTTTGGTCTGTTTCTTGAATTGGCGTGAATGTTTGCGGATCAGTGGATTTAGTAGTTGCCAAGTGATAAACTTCAATGTGTGAACTAAGTATTTGGAGTCAAAGTCTTTGGAGTTGCAGGCACTAGATTTTCCCCTTTTTAGCTTTGCCCTCTTAAGGCTGGTGGTGCTTTAAGTGGCCAACACAAAGGGGTAGAGTAATTCTCTCTTAAACCCAGAGGCGAGAACGCAGCTTTCCTCTGGATCCTGTCGGGAGGAACAAACATAAGAAAATACTTGTTAAATGTCTACTGCGATACAATGATCTATCTTGCTCTAGAATTGCTGTGACTGATGTCAGTGGCATTTTAAACATCGGCCCATTGATTTTGTACTTTCTTGATAGTTAGGTACATGTAAAACTTTATAGGATGTAAAAGTTAAGATGGATATATTCTTTTAGGAGATGCCTGGGCGGTTATCCAGAGCTTTGAGCATCCCTGACAACTAGGAAGACCAAGCATCTGGGTGAGTACTATGAACAGCTGCAGATGAATGGATTATAGATGGTTCTGTAGAAACTGCAGGTGTGGCAAGGGAAGATTCATTCCTCTGGCTGACGTTTCATTACCAAGTAAAGAAGAGGCACAATGCAGTAGCCTGTAAGAACAATGATTTCTGTTTGTGCAGTGGAACTTTCCCCTCCCCGTTCATGCCCCACACTAGAGAAATTCTGAAACCATGTGAGAAAACAAAAAATATTGGGTTGGTTTTTTGGTTTGTTTGTTTTTTATACATAGTCCTTCTGCCCACCCCATTACCCTTTACAAATCAAAAGTTACTTTGTTACTTGAGAAACAAAAGTTTTATTTTACAGTGGTACCTCGGGTTACGAACTTAATTCATTCCAGAGGTCTGCTCTTAACCTGAGGTACCACTTTAGCTAATGGGGCCTCCTGCTGCTGCCACGCCACCAGCAAATGATTTCTGTTCCCATCCTGGGACAAAGTTCTTAACCCAAGGTACTACTTCCAAGTTAGCGGAGTCTGTAACCCAAACAGCCAAGGGACCACTATATAAATTTTTTTTCCATAGCATTACCATGTTTGGTATATTAAAAGTAGTTTATTCAGACGATAATTACAAATTGAATTTACTTGTTATTTTGTTACAAGTAGAACCACAACACAAGCCTTTGATCAATTTCAGATTCTTTCTGTTCCTCTGTACTTTCTCCTACGAGAGGACAGAAAGCGACCCACCAACCTTGCTAACAAAGGGAAGCCCACAAAGAAGGCACTGAATCTTCCTTTTGTGTTAATGACAGTGCTTCCTAGTGGCCAAAATGCATCTTGCTCTTGTCTTCAGTGTACAAGAAATGCAGCGGTTCTCAACCTGTGGCTCACGACCCCTTTGGGGGTTGAACAACCTTTTCACAGGGGTCGGCAAGCTTTTTTGGGGGTGAGCTCCTCTTCCAACAGCCTCTGCCACTCGCAAGGGCAAGCACAAGAGGCGCGTTTAGCAGAGCGGCGGTGGCACAGGCGGCAGCATGAGCGGCAGCAGCAAACCTCGGCCACACGCAGCAACCACTCGCCCATTGGCCAAAATGGATAACAATACAAAAAATAAAGCTGTAAAATCAAGGCAGGTGTCAACACTGATGGCATTCACTTATGCCCATAAGTATAGCCAACTGATGTCTGTTTTAGCCTAACGTTTCCTCCTGTGCTACTTTTTTCTACTTCCAGAGTTTCTTGCACCCGGGTCCCATGGTTAAATTAAACAGCAATATGGAAAGATTCTTTAGTTTGGCTGAAGACTTTGCAGCGGAGTTCCTGGAGGTTGTGACGACGGAGGGCTACGTTCCACAGCAGGTCTTCAACTGCGACGAGACCGGGCTGTTTTGGAAGAGGATGCCCAAAAGGACTTTCATCACTCAGGAGGAGGCCAGGCTGCCTGGCCACAAGCCCATGAAGGACTGTCTGACCCTGCTCTTCTGTGCCAACGCGACCTGAAGATCAAGCCCCTGCTGGTGTAGGACTCGGAGAACCCACAGGCCTTCAAGAAACACAAGGTCGACAAGGAGCAGCTGAGTGTCATGTGGCGATCCAACAGTAAGGCTCGGGTCACACGTGTGCTGTTTGTGGACTGGGTCAATCTTGCTTTTGGCCCTGCTGTCAAACAGTACCTGCTGGACAATGACCTGCCACTGAAGGCTTTGCTTCTGATGGACAATGCTCCTGCTCATCCTAAAGGCCTTAAGGAGGACTTGTTGGAGGAGTTCAGCTTCATCAACATCATGTTCCTGCCGCCTCATCGCCAATTTCAAAAAACTCTACACCAAGGAGCTTTTCAGGCGATGCTTCGAGGTGACTGATTGCACCAACATCACCCTGCGGGAATTCTGGAAGGACCACTTCGACATTGTCATCTGCTTGAAGATTATCACCACGGCCTGGAACGGGATCAGCCAGAGAAATTTGAATTGCGCTTGGCGCAGCCTGTGGCCAGACTGTGTGGCACAAAGTGACTCTGATGCACCAGAGTCAACAGTGGTGCAGGACATTGTTTCCTTGGGGAGGACCATGGGCCTGGAGGTCACAGAGGAGGACGTCTGCGAGCTGGTGGAGGAGCACGACCACGAGCTGACCACCCAGGAGCTGGTCGAACTGCAGGCAGAGGCTGCGCAGGAGCAGGCCTTGCTGGAAGAGGAAGCAGCTGAGGAACGGCTGTCCTCCAAAGGACTGAGAAACATTTGCCAGAAGTGGAAAGATGTGCAGGCTTTTGCACAACGGCACCACCCTGACAAGGACCTGACACGTGACCTTGGGAACACTTTTGATACGAGGGTCATGTCGTATTTCAGGGAGGTGCTGAAAAGGCGGATGAAGCAGCAGACCACGGACAGGTTCTTCAGCAAGAAGCAAAGAGTGTAAGAGGAACCTTCTTTGAGTTGTCCCCCAGAGTCTTAGAAAATGTATGTACAGTACTGTACACTTTGGTGATTTTTAAATGCTTTTCTGTCATGTTTAGAAATTTATATTATTGTTCCTTCAATTTTTGAAATGCTCTTTACAGTATGTGTGACTTTAAAGAGCACTTAATAAACTCTTTTTGTACCAAATTTGGCTTTGTTTGGACTTTTTTTGACCATAGGAACGCATTAAGCCGCTAAAAGCCGCTAAGCTGCTAATAGCGCTAATCCGCTAAGCCGTCAATGGGCTTGCTTCGCAAGACGAAAAAACCACTAGACGAAGAGACTCGCGGAACGGATTAATTTCGTCTTGCGAGGCACCACTGTACTAGTAAAAAGCAAGAACTTGTTGAGGATGAGAAAGAAGAAGTTGATGAAGAAAGGAGCCGCAAATACAGAAAACAAGATGAAAGTTATTTGTATTTGGGTTTCATTAGTGTGAACAATGAAGAGCACCCAGTGTGTTTTGTATTTGAAAATACTCCCTATTGAATGCATGTTGCCTTGCAAAATGAAAACCACTTAGAAAGTGTTTATAAGAATGATGTGGGTAAACCAATGGAATATTTCTCTAGAAAACTAAGTCAGGTGAAATAATCAGTATTTAATAAACAGGTTACCATCCTTTAGTAAAGCTCTTTTAGCATCCTATAAAGTAACCTACCAGTTTGCAAAATGTAAGAAACCCATACAATAGCAGAAGAACACTATTGGTATGGTGTCTACTATGGTTGGAGTATCCTCTGACAATGCAATCGGCCACCAAATTCAAGATTTAGGAGAGGGTCTTAATGAGCAGCTTTTAGAAAAAATGAGGAGGAAGGACTTTGGTTTGCAATTCGATGTGTCCACTGATAGCAATAGAGATGCTCTTCTAACCTGTTATGTGCGGTTTGATGATGATCCAAATGAAATGGTGGAAGATATTTTTTGGTAAGGACATAAATGTAGGAGTAGCAGGCAAAGATTTGTTTGGAATTGTAGACAACTTCATGACAGTAAATAAAATAGACGGGGCTCATTCTGTTGGTGTGCGCACTGATGGTGCTCATTCCGTGGCAGGCTGTTACAATGGCCTAAAAGCACTCATTCTCAGCTGAGCCCCTGATGCAGTTTATACACATCATACTACCCATAAGGAAGAACTTGCTTCTCAGCATTTGAGTGCTGATTTGAACAAAGTCCTTCAAAGAGTGCTAGATGTGGTTAACTTCATCCAAACTCAACCTCAGAAAGCTAGATTTGTCAATAAAATGTGTTGAGATGGCCACTGACCATACGGCTCTTCTATTTTACAGTCATACTTGATGGCTTTCCTGAGGAAATGTATTAACTGTTGTTCTTGAAGTTACTCAAGAAGTCTATTCTTACCTTGACCAAGAAAACCATTCCAGTGCTAAGTGTTTTCTGGAGGCAGACTTCTTGCTAAAAGTTGCCTATCTCTCTGATATTTTCAAAAAGCTGGACTTGTTCAATAACTCTTCACAAGGGAGCGAAACTCATTTGCTTAGACTCACTTGTAAAGTTTTGGCCTTTGAAAATAAACTTCTTCTTTGGAAGAGGAAAACTGAAGGAGGAGGAATGGACTGCTTCCCAGTTCTACAGCAAGAGAGATGCTATTTCACTAATTAGTGGACATTTAGCTCATCTCAGTGCCCATTTTGATAAGTACTTTTTTGAAAATGGTGACAGGTTTCAGTTTCAAGATCCCTTTGGTACTGATCCTCCATGTTTAATACTGTAGAAGAGGAGGAACTGATACAACTTTCATCAGACGCTTCACTAAAAGCAAAGCTTATAGACACGCTAGTGCCAAAATTTTGGACTTCAGTAAAGAGTTCCCAACACTGAGTAACAAAGCACTGAAGATAATGATTAATTTTGCAACATCCCATCTATGTGAGTCTGGGTTTCCAGCCATGGCTGTCATAAAAAGCAAATACAGCTCAGGATTTGATGTGGAGAAAGAAATGAGAGTAGCCGTAACTAAATTGGTGCCAATATTTGAAAAGCTGTGCAACAATAAGCAAGCTCAGGTTTCTTGCTAATAAAAAAGACTGACATTTAATGTGCTTTATGTTTTTACTGAACCTTTTTTTTTTTTACAAATGAAGACTAAATGGTGTATTGTGTTATATCATTGTTTCAAAATGCACCTTTGTATCTTTTTCCCATTGGTATATTCAGATTTTCTTAAAAATTTTTTATTTAATTTGTTTTCAGTTTTCCCCAGCTTACAAAAATAACATTTAGCAGGGCAATGAATGACTCATGATTTTTAAAAAGCTTTTTCAAAGCTCCACTGCCTAAATGTTAAGCCTTAAAAATGATAGCTAAAACCACTAAATGATGAAACAACACAAGTTTTAACCAGATACAGGGGAATCTCCACTTGCACACAATCTACATGTGCATTTCTGTGTGCACACATTCTGAAAAGGGGTGGGGGAGTAGAATGGAGCTGAGACACAGTGGGGGAATATTTTGATAGTTTCAGGCGAAAGGTTCAGTGACTATTTTTAATGATGCCATTAGTAATGTAAGGGAGAGCTGCAAGAGATACTGGGAGTATTTATTACGCTTTGCTCATTGGTGAGTTCATTCCAAGACATTCTTTTTCCCTCTACTATACCATATCGATCTTTTCAAGGTGAACTAGTAACTAATAGCCAGCCCTAAGTGTTTGCCATTTTGATATAGATTACATCTAAGCACAGCCAGTTTAGCTCTAAACAAGAGTGGTGTAGATCTTGAAGATACAAAGTTGCAGTGCTTGAACTTTAATTGAAAGCCAATTTATTAGTTTAATGTCACACATTTCCTCCCATTTGGCGGTGTCCAACAATATAAACTCCACGTAAAGCCAACTTGAAATACAGCCAGAAATGCCTGGTTAAGAATGATGTTGCTTCCTAAAGTCTAAAATATAATGTGAATTACTGAATAAAGAACACCCCACAGTCTTTTTTTTGGGGGGGGGGAGCATCACAGAAAAGTCACTGCACCTTATACTCGCTGCCTTTGCTTAAGGAGGAAAGCCCCCTCCCTTGCTTTATCTTGGAAGCTGAGGAACTACAAATGCAATCAGGCATTGATAAACAGTAGGGGTGGCCAACTCCCATGAGACTGTGATCTACTCAGTTAAAAACTGACAGTGATCTACCCACTTTTTGGGGGTTCAGGCCAAAGTAGTTGATTTTTTTTAGGGAGGAGCAAAGCCCCATTTTGGGGGGGGGGTGCAGGGCTAAAATGTTGAGCTTTTTTTAGAGGAGCCAAAGTTGTTGAGCAGGAGCTCAGCCTACATTCAAGTAGGACCCTGGCAGAGACACATGCCCGACTGGCATGTTCTCTCCCTCCTGGTCATTCAGGAGCTTCAAAAGCTTTCTTCTGCTTGAACATCACAGCGACTGATGCCAACCGACACCGGCACACTTAGGGATCTGCAGAGTTTGCGCAGTTGCGTAACAGACCTCAGCAACTCAGCGTTTTGGCTAATCTACTTTATTTACATATACACACACAGAGAGAAGGAAGAACATGGCGCCGAGGTAAGACGCGCTTACTGGTGCTCTTCGGACTTCTTTTAATCTTTTAATCTTTTATATTTTATCTTTACTGACCCAGTCAGTTTTTATAATTTTATAATTGCTGCAGCTGCATGCTATGGCTACTCTCTGAGAGATTTGGCCCTGCTCCAGACTGCTGCAGACTGCTGCTTGTTTCTCTCTTATCAGCGGACCGGCTTCGGCTGCTAAAAGAGATGAGAACGCCATTATCTTAATCGGAGAGAGGGCTTAAGAGGAAGACGCTGTGTGGTGTTTAAATCCTGGATAAGACATCGTTTGTGCCCAGGCTGCTGTCATAGAGGGCTGAGAGAGGCCAGTGGAGCCAGGACAATTGGCACCCTACCCCCTAGACATCTTGAGGTTGTCACATCTCAATACTTCCCTTGTGAGAAGCTTCAGCAAACTGGGTGCGAGGTGTCCACGAAAGACTGATGTTGTAAGTGGATTTTACCGTAGTGGAGAGGAAAACTTCACTATTAGTATCCATCCAAGGAGCTTTCACCCACGGTGCCATCTTCTGGTGGTCTTAACTATCTTATTTGTGTGTTAAGTGTTATGTTATTTTAAGAATCGTATAATCCCTGGCCTGAGGAAAGTATGGGTCAGAACAAACGCTTGAGAGACTTTGACGAGCCCCTATCATCCCCTAAACCAAAACTATCAAGGTTGGTGCCACACCGGAATAGAGGAGGGAGTGACCATGCCGAGCACACACACAGAGCAATGCAACATGGCTCCCTCTCTAGCATCAGATAGCAAAGAGAAAAAGAACAAAGGACAATAGTCCCACTTCACGAAACACAGTAACACAAACATCCTTTCTCCGTCGCTTCCCACTTTGTGGAGTCAAAACATACCACGTCATGTGAAAGACAACAATCCCATGACGGCAATCATGGAGCAGGAATTCTAACATCACGTCCAGTGATCTACCAGTAGATCAGGATCTACCTGTTGGACATGCCTGTTGGACAAGCATTAAATTGCTTTGGTGCTGGAAAACATGGCTTGATCTCATGTGCTCCTTCTGCTACAAAGATGTTGGAAGTGTTTGCTTCACTTAACTACAGTGGACCACTATCCAAAAACACACGAACACTGGATTTTACATAATGATTTGTCCAAGCAAGCTAACTTCCAGCTGGTTTGTGATCCTGGCACATTTGGATAAACCATAAAACATGCTGTATTTCCTGGTTACGTGTTGGCATGCCAGAAGCAGCTGCTTCTGAAAATTAGAGCAGGTTCTTACACACAATGCCAAACTGGTTTAGTGTTGCATCTGAGCCCACCCCATCATCTATAAAAGGCTAGAGATCAAAGTCATTATCTTCATTTTTTCCCCATTTGTGGTTGGGATGAAAGCACTAAGAAAAGGTATGGCAGAAAGCTTTTGCTGAAGTATCAACAGTCCTGAAACTGGTTGTCTCCAGATGCAAAATTAACCCTTATTTGACAGTACACAAAGAACTTGTCATATTCTGATTTGTGGAACCTTGATGAGAAGTAGCCAAAACTTTACAAGACACAGACTATCTCACCATTGAATTTTGGTATCAAAAGGTGTAGCACATAGAAAAGTCAACACATCAGCTCAGGACTTCCCAACAAATTGCTTTTATATACCGTCGTAGTTGTCCTTACTCAATTTGTTACAACCTTCTCAAACCTCAAATAAGTGCACTTCATTCTACACTTGGCATTTCTGTTGAACTACGTTTTACTGTAATTGCCTTGATTGAAGGTTGTCATTGTGACTAGTCTTTTGGTACCCATTTCCTTTTGAATAAGTTTTTAATGTGGAAAAATAAGGAGTGGGGCAGTGGAATCCACTTGAATTTACTCCTTAGTGTGCCATTCAACACTCCCTGGAGAAAAAGCAGTAAGTAATAAATAGATTTTCTTGGCAAGGAAAGTGTCCTTACTTCACAGACGCTTGCTTTGTTGGAGGCTGTTTCCCTTGCTTTGTTTTCCTTACATAATCTTTTGGACTCTGTGTCAAGATAGCGGTCTAAGTCAACTATGGAAAGATGCCCTGTATATAAAGAACAGAGGTTATTCTTGATCGTTTCTCTGTACAGTCAAGGCAGCACACAAAAACAAGTGCCTTCGGCTTTAGAATTTATTTACATAATTTACATAGGATGCACAGAGAGCCAAGTCAAGGTTGTTTATATATCTGTTTGATGTAAGACATGACCTTAACTTGCATCAATACAGCATTTTCTGAAAAGTGCACATAACTTTCTAAAGCTTGTTGGCAGCAGACGCCATCAAGCACGGCGGAATAAAACCTGCTTTTGCTGAAAAACAAGCAGAGGGAAATTCCATATAAATTCCAGATAAAGTGAGATTTAAAGACTTTAGTACTTAAGCGAGATGTGCGCGCAACCCCAGATTCGGACACGACTGGCCCGTACGGGCAGGGGTACCTTTACCTTTACCTTTATGTTTACCTACATCAGATCAGTTGACTCCCCCCCCCCAAAAAAAATATTCCTCTTTCATCAAACTTTGCAAACACCGAACATGGAAAAGTTATGAACTGCTCCATTATGCTGGCATGCAGTAAAAAGGTAAAGGGACCCCTGACTGTTAGGTCCAGTCACGGATGACTCTGGGGTTGCGGCGCTCATCTTGCTTTACTGGCCGAGGGAGCCGGCGTACAGTTTCCAGGTCATGTGGCCAGCATGACTAAGCCACTTCTGGCGAACTAGAGCAGCACATGGAAATGCCATTTACCTTCCTGCTGGAGTGGTACCTATTTATCTACTTGCACTTCGTGCTTTCGAACTGCTAGGTTGGCAGGAGCTGGGACGGAGCAACGGGAGCTCACCCCGTCGCAGGGATTCAAACCGCCAACCTTCTGATCGGCAAGCCCTAGGCTCTGTGGTTTAACCCACAGCGCCCCCTGCGTCCCATGCAGTACCCATATATTATTCCTATTTGTCAGAATCATGGAAAAGGGTTCAGTGTTTGAGCCTGACCTGCTAAAAACCTATCAGCACCTTCCTACCAACCTTTTAGAGAACAATTATTATGCAGTCCAACAACAGTGAGATGCAAATGGAAAGACAATGGTTTGAAAGAACCAAAAAGCCGCCAATAAGTAAGGCATACCAAGCATTCCACTTTGTCGGGCAGCTTTTTGACATGGAGAAAATGGCTCCATCACTTTCAAGCGACCAACTCAAGTTCCAGCTTTCAAGTTGCGACAGGGAGATAAAATAAGCTACTCAGCGCCCCTACAAATCTGAGCTTCAGATGTTGGATTTGTATGCTCACTGTATTCCATTCAAGGTTCTGTATAATCATGCTGAATATTATCAACATCCTTGAGCCCTTGTCATTGGTTATTTTCCGTGCCTCTGCATTTTTCATTGAGCTTCATCCTTAGCGCATTATCCCCTCCCCAACGCTATTCATTGACTTTTTGTTATTAATTCAAATAATATGTTTATGAAGATGAATTCTTATGCATGTCTTAAGGTTTTCAAATTCAAAACAGTATCACAACATTCAAGGTTATTTTAACTTTTGTATTTTTTAAGCATCGGTATAATTTTTTCTTGTTTATATTGTTTTACCTTTTGTATTAAATGTTATGAAACAAATACACTGTAATAAATATCTTACTTTTTTTAAAAAAAAGAACAACCTGTCAGAGCTGCCCCTAGGTCCCAGCTCACAGAGGACCAATGCCAGGCTGTCGTTATGTACAAAAGTCTTTATTGAAGTTCAGTTTCCATTTTAAAGCCGCAGCGTGCAGCTCCACATCTTAAACCCTAGACCGGCGAAGTCCCGCCTGAATCTCCTCCCCTCTGACACCAGTTTAAGATCCTAGCCCTGCTCCACCTTTTCCGCTGCTCTCTTCTCCTCTGGGTCCTCCTGCCCGCTGGGGCATTCCCCTTTCTGGACTCTTCTGACGCTGAGTCGCTTAACTCCTCCCCCTGCCTCCGGTTCCCAATCCTCATTCTCTGCTGTCCCGTGCTCCTGTACATTTGAACTTGCCTCTCGCGCCAACCCAGTGACCTTCCTCCTGACCGTTACACTACTTCTGTCACTGCTTCCCTCTTCCGGGATACTGGCCGGATCTGACCTCCCCTCCATTGTCTGACTCTCCGATGGAGGTGTGGTCAGCCCTGACTCCTCTTCTCTCCCTGCTGGGGGAGACGCTACTCCCGATACCTGGGACTCTTCCCCCCCACTATGCTCTGGTGGGGAAGCTGGTCCTGATTTCCAACTGCTGCTCTGGGAGTCCCCGCTGGCCCCTTGCTTCTGGGGTGTCCCCCTTGGGACCCCCCTTGCCCTGGCCACCGGCGCCCCCTTCTGTGAATCTTCCGATTCGCTGGAGAGGCTCATGGAATCTCTCGGGCCACTGTCATCTTCTCCTACGCTGCCCTCAGATTATTCCCCTTCGCTCTCCATCTCCCCTCTTCCCTGTGCTTCTGCTCCTGAGCCCCTGACACAACCTAAATGTTTGTTAGTTTAACTCTTCATTCCTTGATGCAATCAATTCATTGCCAAACCATTTTAAGATGCTCACTATGACAAGTACTATGGCAAAAAAGAAGAAGGGGGCCTTACATAATATGGAATGCTTGTCATACCTTGCTTATTGATGGTTCTCTTTAATTCAACTGATTTTCTTCATAGTTCAGGTTTCAATACTTAGATGACTCAGTCCTGCAGTAATTTGAGTAGAGAAGGGGGCTTGGAGAGAAGGGAAATTGCCGCTTGTAATCTGAACATTTTAAAGCAGTTACAGCCACAATGGTAGAGCTGAATTCATTTCTCTCTCTGTCAGACCCTGAAATTAGTTATCCATGCTTTTATTACCTCAAGATTAGATTTACCACTTGGATTGCTTGAAAAAGTTTTGCATATAATTGAGTATCAAGGAACGTGCTTGCTGCATTCTTGCGGGGAGCGGGGAATAAGCTTCACAATGCCTTGCCTTATTGCTCAGAGAGGTGAAATAGCTACATTTCTTGTCAGACAAGCATGATATTTAATTAAGAAGTGCTTTCTAAGTCTTGTGAAGCCCATACCTTGGCATCATGCTTGCTTGCTTGTTAAGCTGGCAAATATTCACTGTGGCAAATACCTTTGGGACAGGTTCGATAAACTCTCAATTCTCAAGCCTTTTGAAAATATATAAATTTGAAATGGGATTTTGAATAGTGTTCTGCAGTGCTTTCTCAGCCTAAGGAATTCTGAAGGAAGTGAGGCCAGTGTTGGGCTGCTAGCTACAACTCCACTTGTTCCAGAATGGTACAGTTAGCTTGGCCATATTAAAAGTATATATATAAAATCATTTCATGATGGCCAAAATCCCAAGATACAAGCCACATGGAGGGGAATCACAGAATCAATCACTAATAATTTGATCCATGGCAGAGAAAACATTTCATTGTCTCAATATGGCATCCAGCACACAATAATTCCTCAACTATGATGCAAGGAAACTGGGATTTGTGAGAGATCTCACTCCTGCAGTAGCCAGCACAGTTTAGTACAGTCGTATGTTGGATCCGGAATGCCTTGCAAGTCAAATGTTTTGGCTCCCGAACGCCACAAACCCAGAAGTGAGTGTTCTGGTTTGCAAATGTTCTTTGGAACCCAAACGTTTGGCGTGACTTCCGATTGGCTCCAGGAGCTTCCTGCGGCCAATCTGAAGCTGTGCCTTGGTTTCCATTTGACTTCTGAGGTACCACTGTAAAGGAATATTTACAAACAAACTGTAAACAGATAAGAACATTGGCAGGATTATTGCAATAACCTGCAGTTTAATAAGAGTATATATTTAAAGTAGATTTAAAAAAGAATAAGTTGAGAATATGCAGGAAATGTAAAAATAAAAAATTAATGAACCACAGAAAGGGGAGTAGGAAGTCGAGTTTTGAAATGTTAGAATGATTGTAAAACTATTGAAATATATATAACAGAAAATCATAATTTTTTTTTTAAAAGACATTTTAGTAAAGAGGGCAATGGGACTTGACCCATAAGGTAAAGCTTAGCAATATTGCCCAGCCTAAACTGGCAAGTGACATTTTCTATAGCGATTGCTGCTTTCTTAGAAGCCTGTGCTATTTTCTAAGAAAAGAGGTGCCGGAACTCACCATGAACACCTCCCTTGTCTTGTAGAATGGCAATGGCTTCCACCTGAGAGGTGCCAGAATTCAGTTCCGGTGAGTTGAGGCTGAAAAAAAGCCCTGCTTAGAGCTCTGAAGGATATTTATAAATCTATTTAACATAGCGCACTGCTTCTTCATGCCACAAAGCAGTTGTTCAAAGTGACTTACAGATGTAAGAGCAAACAAACAATCAGAATCCCAATCAATAAAACAGAAGTGATCAAATCAAAAGAAACGGCACATGGAAAACCCAGGCATCATTTCCCCGTTGTTGTTTTAATCAAACTCCTTGAATGCCACTCTTTTGCTTGGCAATGGGAACTGGGGTGTACAAGCCTCAGCTCTCCTCTGGCCAGCAGGACAGTGGAACCTGAACCCATAATTAGAACCGAGTGAGGAGCCAAGTCAACAATTGGTAGCCAGTCTGGGTGTAGGAACCAGAGTCGCCACACAACAACAGCTCTAAAGAAGAAGCAGTGAAGAAATGTGGAGAGCAAAGAGGGTACAGTGGAACCTCGGTTCTTGAACGTAATCTGTTCTGGAAGACCGTCCAACTTCCATTAGAAAACTGAGGCGCAAAGGGCTGTTGGCAAATTCAACTGAGAAAATTGAAAAACACGCAGCGGAAACCTTTCAACTTCCGAGACACGTTCAAAAATGGAAGCAATTCCGGGTTTTCGACATTTGGGTTCTGAAATGTTCATCAACAGAGATGTTCAAGAATCGAGATTCCACTGTATTTTGCCTTTCTATTTGCTACTTTCCCTGATTCCGTCCTCACAGCTTCTTTCTCCCTCAGTGGGGGTGAGGACAAAGCACTCTATTGCCTGCCATTTGGGGGTGTGGTGACCATGTTTCTCAGATCTGAATAGTTTGGAAAATGCCAGGCCTAAGCTAACGAAGCTCGTTTTCTTTGTTCGTCAGTGAATTTCTTTTCAGTCGCGTCACAAGCCGAAATGGTAATTGTGTGAACAAGTTTTAAACATCTTGAACTGATGGACTCCAAGACTCCCCTTCCTTTAATGTGTTTCGTCTGGTGGACTCTTGATGCTTTAAAAGCAAATTAAGTTTTCTATCCCTGTGAGACATTTGGCATTTCATTTAAACTATGGTGCAACAGCAAAGCATGTCACTTATTTCAAGAACTTCGCAGCCATGGGGTCTTATCGGTGGATTTAAGAAGCGAGCAGAGGGGCTCATGCCAAGCCCTTGGATATAAATTCCAGATGTGAATTCAGCTATAACCCCATTCTTAGAGGATGGCCTAATTTAAATGACAGCATACAAAACAGTACATTGTGTGCTGCTCTCCAAAAAGCTACCAATAACTCCTCCTCAGTGTTTATGTATTCCAAGATATTAGAGAAGTATTAGAGGAGTCAAGATTTAATGTGATGTGTAAAGTTTCTCACTCAAAAAGAGGACAACTTGACAGATGGTCGGGGGGGGGGGGAGGAAATGGCAGCTAACCAATGTTTGTCCTTCAAAACAACAGACTAGAGACTAAAAGGAATTGGAGGAGGGAGGGTACATTGTTTTGAAGTAATATGCCAGAAGGAATATTGGCAAATACATTACTAGGATGGTTTCAGTTGTGCATTTTACTATTATGAAACCCATCTTTTATAGCATCTATTTATGACAATATTTGTTATATCACCCCTTGACTTCACAACAGTGTTCCCAAGGTGAACAACAATCCCAATTTTCTTTTTTTAAAAAAAATCTCAATCCCTGATCAACAAAACTGTGGATAAAAAAAATAAAACCAGAATACAAGAGCAAGTCAGAAACACCAGCTATAAATACTTTAGATATATAGATAGATGTTAAATACTAACAGATATAAATAGTGAACATGTTATTGAAGAATGTGTCAGATTTCTCACTCTAAACCTGACTGCCGCTGCTAAGAAAGCTCCAGCCCTTTTCTGTCATTCAGTGCATGTGGCTAGCCCCACCTGCTAGATGCCAGGCTGGCCAGTCAGGTCTCCTACTCCCTTGTCAGGAGCATTGCAAGTCAGGCAAATTCATGCAGCTTTGTGGCATACCAGCAGATTGTACAATCCTCCAAGGCAGTATTTAAGTGGCAGAACTGAAACAATTGTTGCAAGTTGCATCTGTGAGTGGACACATTAAACCTCAACATAGTTGCCATGGAAGTAACCACAGGGCAAGGGTGAAAGTGGGAGCATTTATCAAGGAGAGAGGGACCAAATCCATCATCATCTTTTACCTTCTGTATGGTCTTCCTTTGCACTCTGGGAAAGAAGGAACCCTGAATTTATTGCCTTGTCTGTACATCCTAATGATATATACAATTTGTGATTATCCTTTGACCTTCGCCATTTGACACCTCTTTTAAATAAAAAGAAAGCATTGCATATAATGGAAACTAACCACAATACCACACACACACACACACACACACACACACACACACACACAATTAGTGCTGGAATGCAAAAAGCAAATACCAAAGTGTTTGCCTGGATTGTTTAAAGAGAGAACACAGAGGAGCCCGGTGTGGAATCTGTAGAACAATTCTGCACCGGCTGAAGGTCATCATGGAAGCAACTAAGTCTTCCTTGGAAGAGAATTTAAAGTGCTGTGATTCATAAACCAATTAAGCCCATGCTTCTTGGATTACGTAATTGTATAGCTTTGGTCAGCCTAAGTCAGGCATAGGCAAACTCAGCCCTCCAGATGTTTTTGGCCTACAACTCCCATGATCCCTAGCTAGCAGGACCAGTGGTCAGGGATGATGGGAATTGTAGTCTCAAAACATCTGGAGGGCAGAGTTTGCCTATGCCTGGCCTAAGTCAAGAGCTGGCATAAAAAGCTAAGCTTACCAACTGACCTTGGCCCGCTTTTGTGCTTCTAACAGCATTTCAGTGTGCAGAGATGAGTAAGGGAAGTATTTCATAGAAATGAGGTAAACATTACCCTTCTCCAGACCCTCCCTTCACCAGGTGTCCATTGGGCAAGGGGGAGGTGGGTATTCCCTGATGTTCTGGCTAGTTAGGCCTCCAGCAGCTGCACATTCAGCAGCCATGAGAAAGAGGATCTGCGTGTACACATCTGTCCATGCACCAAGCTGTTGTGTGTGAATTGGAAACCTGGCCAATTAAGTTGGAGCCTTATGTGTGTTCATATATATGGACACAGGCAGCAGCTGGGGCCATGTTTGGCTTGCATGTCACGGTTGGCTATTCTCAGCCCATAAGGCTAATCTTCAACATCAGGGTAGGTTAAAAAGCTGGCAGCCTTCCCAGGTCCAAGTTAGCTGGTTTGGAGGTTGAGGTTGTAGATATTGTTGCAATAAGCAGACTTTTGACCTGCTAAGGTCAGGTTTGTAAGTACTGGGGCATCATACATTCAATCATTACACTCCTCTGCAGGAACAGGTACATGGCTTGTGGGTATTGCTAGATCCTTTGCTGTTGCTTAAGGCTCAGGTAGACTCAGAGACACTGAGCAACTTCCATCAGCTTAGGCTGGTGATCCAACTGCACCCCCATCTTCTGTTGTCTATACTCCAGTATAGAGAGAGCCAGTGTGGTGTAGTGGTTAAGAACGGTAGACTCGTAATCTGGTGAACCGGGTTTGCTTCCCCGCTCCTCCACATGCAGCTGCTGGGTGACCTTGGGCCAGTCACACTTCTTTGAAGTCTCTCAGCCTCACTCACCTCACAGAGTGTTTGTTGTGGGGGAGGAAGGGAAAGGTGAATGTTAGCCGCTTTGAGACTCCTTAGGGTAGTGATAAAGTGGGATATCAAATCCAAACTACTACTACTACTACTCTTCTTCTTCTTCTTCTTCTTCTTCTTCTTCTAACCTCTAGGTTAGATTACTGCAACATGTCATAAGTAGGGCTGCCTCTGAAGACTGTTCAGAAACTTCAACTGGTGCAGAATTCGCTAGCCAGGTTGCTCAATAGGGCAGGGCAGTTTGAGCATATTACACCGATATTGGCCTGACTGTACTGGCTGCCAATTAGTTTCCGGGCAGAATTCAAAGTGCTGGTTTTGTCTACATCCTTTTAAATCTGTTTGTGGAAGGTTTATTGGTTTGTTCTTGTTCTTGCTTTTCTTATGTACTTTGTGATTTTGTTCTGTTTTTATGCTGTGCACATCCCTGAGACCTTTGGATGAAGGGCGGGATGCAAATATAATTAAAAATAATAATTATGTAGAAGAGGGAAATGGGGCAGTCAGAGCTTCTGCTGAGGTCCTCCCTTCTCCGTAGTGTACCTGATCTCTCATGGCCAGTATTTTTCAGTGCTTGCAACTCTAATTTAAGAGCATATTTTTCATATAAGCACCAGGAGATGCTTGTTTTCGAGCTCTGACACCTGGCCTCAGGCTCTCCTTAGGTGCCGACAATCCCAGATTGCTCTAGTGCAGAATCCCCGCTGCTTCCAATTATGCTTCTGATGAACATTCATGCAGCCAGATCTGCTTACACAGAGAGATGTTAATTTTGATTTCTTCTTCTTCCAGCTTCAGAACAAAAGCCTAAAGAGTTGAAAGGGAGGGCGTGATACCTGTCCCTGGGCGGCAAGCGGGTTGGTGTACACACGGATACAATATATAAATAAAAACACACAATCCTGCACACCAAGAATGCTGCAGACGGTACAAATTGTGCAAAAGGCAGATTTGTGGCTTCACACATGTCACTGTATATTTTCACAGCTCTCAAAACAGCCGGTGAGAAATGGGGAATTTCTTTGCGAAGTAGCAAAGGAAGGGCTGAATCCTAAATGAGTTTATGGCCTGCTTCTGAAAGCATTGGAAACCTTTCCTCATACAGTGGTACCTTGGGTTACATACGCTTCAGGTTACAGACTCCGCTAACCCAGAAATAGTACCTCAGGTTAAGAACTTTGCTTCAGGATGAGAACAGAAATCGTGCTCCGGTGGTGCGGTGGCAGCAGGAGGCCCCATTAGCTAAAGTGGTGCTTCAGGTTAAGAACAGTTTCAGGTTAAGAACAGACCTCCAGAACGATTTAGTACGAAACCAGAGGTATCACTGTACACGGTTTTGAAAGCAGGAAATGGGGACATTTCTAGCATCAGACACTGTGGAGGAGGCAGGCTGGCCAGTTGCAAAGTGGGACTGTGCTCCTGCACCTTTCGTGGTCCTGCGGAAGAGTGACTCTCAGCCGGCCTAGCTTGTCACAAGATGTCATGAACTGACAGGACAACGGGGATGAGGAAGAGGATCCCAGTGAAGGCACACCAGGGCAAGCAGGAGATGGAGAAGAAAGTACTTGCAGGGTGATGGTGAGGGAATGGGGGAACCAGAGCAGCAGGACCCATCACCAGAGACAGAAGGGCCCCTGTCTGCCCAAACACGTCGTTCTCTGAGGCATAGGGAGCAGTGGGAGGGACACTTTAGGAGGCTGAGGCAGGCAAGGGGCCACAGCCCAGCTCCCTAGCTGGCCAGGGGTGCTTGCTAGCTCTGGGAGGAGGAGTGTGATTCCTCAGCTGGATTAGGTCCAAAACAGGTGAGGGTCACATGCCTCAGCATGCAAGTATACAACACAGCAGAGCTGAGGTGCTGTGTCTGCTCAACTGCCCATGTTGACTGAACCTCAGTTTGGATGCTTCAGGATCTCTGCAGGACTGTGCCTTGGTTTGGACTTTGGACTGACCCTGGACATACTGACTTGCCACCAGGTAGGTCAAAGTTTCAGGATACACAAACTACATCTGCTGAAATTCCCATTTTTGCTCAGGTGTTAAAGGGACCAGCTTCTATGGTTCCAGAAGTGCTCTTAGGAACCCCTCAGGGCAACTGTGAAAACATATTAACCCATCAGTGTTTATTATTCCGATGTGTTTGAGTTCCTTTCCTCACCCCTCCTCTACAACATTCACAAGCCAGTGTCTCGTATCCCAGTGGTTAGCAGATACTGGTATACTGAAGCTGTACTGGACCAGTGCATAGGTGAGAGGTGTTTAGACTAGGAGTGGGGAACATATTTCAGCCTGTGGGCCACATTTCCCCTGAGCAACCTTCTGGGAGCCATGTGATAGCAGTGAGTAAAGCCATAGGCAAAAGCAGGTGGAGCAATGGGTGTGGCTCCCTGTCGTCGTCTCGTTGCTGAGCAACAATGTACAGGACTTGGTGGAGTGGGAGGCCAGACGAACAGAAGAGTCTCTGAGGTGTAATTGACTCAGCATCCAAAGTCAGGTCCAGTCCTAGGGTCAGGCGAACAGCAGTCTGCATGGTCAGGCAGTTCAGGGGTCAGGGAATCCAATGATCATGGGGTTTTCCAGTTAGCTTATTCTACAACTTTTAATGTCAAAATGGTAAGACATTATCAAGACTGGAGTTTCATGTAAGTTTCTTGAAAGGTTTTTGGGATTTCTCTCCCCCCCCCCATAGTTCACATTACAGCGTTGTCATTCATACATAGTGCCTTCGCATCAGATCATCGTGACATTAAAAACATGGATGTTCTGGGCTTTTTAGAAACACATGTAAGCCATTACTGATGGGGATTTTCAAAACAACAACTTAGGAGATGACCACATTTGCTATAGTCAGGGCAGATGACTCACCGATATGATCGCTCAACATTATTTTCATCTTGATGCATTAAGAAAAGAATATAGAGGGCAAAAATAAGTAGAGCATTACCAGATGTGTTTTTGTGAAGATCTTTCCTTTCCGAAACACACAACACACACACTTATTTTCAGTGGGCTGTTGTTGTTTGCACTCCTTTACAAAAGATCATGACACTGTTCACGAGTGGGCAGGAGTCAGAGTACAAAAGAGAGCATAGACAAAGTCACAAATATACCCCACAAAGAGGAGAATGGATCCATGATTCCAGATATGAATGACAAACACACACACACTGCCAAATATCCACTACAGCAAATATCAAGTCTCTTTTTAAAAAACAATTTGTATTAAAGCCTTTTCATAATACAATAAAAGAAAAGAAACTAAATAAAAGCAAAAACAGAGGGAGGGAGGGAGGGAGGGAGGGAGGGAGGAAGGAAGGAAGGGAGGGAGGGTTCTCTCAAAGGTTACACACAGAAAGGGGTGGACCCTCCCAGCTCTCACCTGGTAGCTGCCAAACTTTCACCCAAGATGCTGGCATTGTAGAAGGAGATAAATATGCTGTTGCTAGGTGCAAATCCCATAGAACATTGCTGAAGCTGCAACTGAATAAAATAATGTGCTAACAGAAAAGGTTACAGGAGGATAGGTGGCCAAATGGAAAAGTGGAACTGCAGAAGTCATGCTGAGTTAAGCTGGTGTGTTGGATGGAGTCAATTTGGAACTGACTCCATCCAAATTGGTTCATACCCATCTGGGCCTACCATATTTTTCCATGTATAAGACTATTTGGGGGGACTCTAAATTAAGAAAACACCCCTCAGCACTACCCATGTATAAGATGAGCCCCAATTTTAAATCTAATTTTTTGGTTAAAAAATCTAGTCTTATACACAGAAAAATATGGTATATTGACTAAACGTCATCAAGCAATCCCACCTCCCATGTGCGAGTAAACCCTGAGTAAATCTCAGGGGTTTCGTATTTGTTTTACTTTACACTGCTAAATTCTGTTTCATGCACAGATTGTTCAACAATGGTTGGTTTGTAAAAAAAATAAAATAAATTAAATTGGCAAGACAAGGAAGCACAATGTGACTTTCAAAAATTGTTACTGTTCATATTGACAAGTGCAGCTATTTTATACAGAGTTGCTTAGAAAGCAGTGGTTTCTGCGTTTGTGGGTAGCTGCGATACAAAGAGAGCCGTCATATCAGAGAAGAATGCAGCTCCAATACGTTCACCTCTGCACCTGCACAAGTCTTCTTTATATAAACTCTCAGTTTCTTTGTCCTGTTGCACCTGAAGAATGTGTGCATGTCAGCATGAAATCTGCTACACAGCACAATGATTCCACTGTATCACTAGATAGATGCTACATCGTGTTTATAAAATGGAACAGTTGAGCTGCTTGCAGTGCCCAAAGACATTTTGTTGCCTAAAATGGAGCCCAAATGGTGGCTGTTCCTGGCTAAGACTACTAATGTAAAAACCTTGCTGCACCACTCAGACATCAATTCTTGCTCTCATCTATCTTTCCTGCCCACTTCCACTGGCAGATACCATGGGGTTTTGCCCTAACATTAGGTAGAGTGAGTCAGTTGCCTCAGGCAGCAGATTTGGGGTGTCCTGAAAGGACAGCAAATTGTTGCTTATTTGATTTATTACTATATTTAGTAATAGGCTTTTAGGGTACTTTCCACACCACATGCCAGAATTATTTGGCCAGTCACGAGTCCTGTGAATCTTGACTTGAAGGAAGAATTTCATTGCCTCTTTGACCTAAGGCAGAAAAACTCTCAGACTCAGTTCTTCTTGGGATGGTAAGTCTGTGTCCAGGCTGTAGTACTCCAGATTCACTGAGGTCCAGCTTGGAGGGTCTTCTGGTGATTCCCTCACTGTGAAAAGTGAAGCTACAGGGAAGCAGGCAAAGGGCCTTCTCGGCTTTGGAATGCCCTCCTATCTGATTAAAAAGGTAAAGGTAAAGGTACCCCTGCCCGTACGGGCCAGTCTTGACAGACTCTCGGGTTGTGCGCCCATCTCACTTAAGAGGCCAGGGGCCAGCGCTGTCCGGAGACACTTCCGGGTCACGTGGCCAGCGTGACATCGCTGCTCTGGCGAGCCAGAGCCGCACACGGAAACGCCGTTTACCTTCCCGCTGGTAAGCGGTCCCTATTTATCTACTTGCACCCGGAGGTGCTTTCGAACTGCTAGGTTGGCAGGTGCTGGGACCGAGCAGCGGGAGCGCACCCCGCCGCAGGGATTCGAACCGCCGACCTTTCGATCGGCAAGTCCTAGGCGCTGAGGCTTTAACCCACAGCGCCACCTGCGCTATCTGATTACAAGGTGATAAATAACTACACAACTTTTAGAAGACATCTGAAGGCAGCCCTGTATTGGGAAGTTTTTGATGTTTGAAGTTTGATTATGTTTGTGTGTGTGTTGGAAGCCACCCAGAGTGGCTGGGGTAAAAAAAGGTAAAGGATTAAGTCCAGTCAAAGGCGAGTATGAGGTTGCAGCACTCATCTCACTTTCAGGCCAAGGGAGCCAGTGTTTGTCCACAGACAGCTTTCTGGGTCATGTGGCCAGCATGACTAAACTGTTTCTGGCACAACGGGACACCATGATGGAAACTAGAGCTCACAGAAACACCATTTACCTCAGCAGTGGTATCTGTTTATCTACTTGCACTGGTGTGCTTTCAAACTGCTAGGTTGGCAAAGGCTGGGACAGAGTAATGAGAGCTCACTTCGTCATGGGGATTTGAACTACTGACCTTCTGATTGGCAAGCTCAAGAGGCTCAGTGGTTTAGACCACAACCCAGCCAGATGGGTGGGGTATAAATGATAAAATGATTATTTTTATTTTTATTAAGTGCTTGAACGCCCAACCAAAAATAAAAAGACCCCTTCACAATGAACTAGATATGAGAAAGAAGAATCCCATGTTTCTCATGAAACACTAGTTTTCAATGTATTTTCAGTGCTAGAAAAGTGCATCCATTTGTACTAATGTTGGTTGGTTCATGGCAGCATTTTGAACCAGTGGAATTGCTGAGTCTATGTGGGGCAGCCCCACATAGACCTCGTTGCAGTAATCCATTCTGGAAGTTACCGGAGCATGGAGTACAGTGGCTCAGTATTTTCTGTCCAAAAGAGTTGGTGACCCACTCCTAGCCACCAAGGTCACCTGATCCTCTAGTGACAATGTTGAATTCAGGAGCGCCCCAAGCTGCAGACCTGATCCTTCCAGAGGGATGTAGCCCTGTCCAGAACAGACCATCTCCCCACCTCCCAGACACGAGAACTCAGGGCACAAAACCCACCTGTCTTTTCAAGCTTCAGCTTCAGCTTATTGGCCCACGACCAGCCCATCATTGCCTCCAAGCACCAATTTAACATGTCCCCTGGAGCCTCAAAAGGTGGGCATGGCCTGGGCCTCTCTCAGTCTCTGAGGGGACCTGTGTGTAGTTTGTAAGAGAGTTTGTGTACTGGTCCAGTAAACGCTTCCGCTGCGCAACCAGCAACAGTTCTCTTTGCAGAGCATTAATTAAGTCCAGTGCAGAGATTCTTGTTGCAGTACAAGCTTCAGAGTCTCAGCAGCAAAGAAATAACGACACAGGGAAGCCTGTCTTTCCAAAGACAGGTTTATTACAGAAAGATAACAGAAACACCTCCGGAGCTTTCAGACATTTTTGTATCACGCCCCCCAGGCAGAGAAAACAAACACTCTTTATATACTGAGCAACTTAACAACTTAACGAGCTTGACTACTTAAAGTCACATGACATTG
Organism: Podarcis cretensis; assembly: GCF_951804945.1. Lineage (NCBI taxonomy): Eukaryota > Metazoa > Chordata > Lepidosauria > Squamata > Lacertidae > Podarcis > Podarcis cretensis. Next base: position 55,257,512 of record NC_137178.1, read on the forward strand.
CTAACTTGCCAGCGTCTTAGGTTTCACACCCTAACACCCCCTCTCGCTGGCAATACAAAACAAAAATTACTTCAGACCCATTTCTTCACAAAAGTTTTCATGCCGCTGAAACCCAAGCGGTTTTGTAAAACCATCAGCTTGATTTTCATGACTGGGACAGTAATTTAATTTAACAATTCCTGCTTTTACCGTTTGACAAACATTTTGAAAGCGGATATCCAAATGTTTTGTACGACCTTTAAACTGCCCATTTTGTGCTAACTTAAGACATGGTTGATTATCACCCCATACAGTGATTGGAGTGATGGCCTTTTCATACATCTCTTGTGCCAAGCATTTGTAAAATTCTAGATCTCTACATAACTCAGATAAGGCACAGAACTCAGCTTCTGTTGACGACAAAGCAATCAGGTTCTGTTTCTTGGATCTCCACCCAATCAGAGAGTTACCAAATTTTATTACACAGCCAGACACTGATTTTCTATCCTTTAAATTTCCCCAATCACTATCTGCCCAACAAGTAATCTGTGCTTGTCCTTCAGAAGATAATTCAAGGCAAAAATCTTTGGTGTATTGTAAATATCTTAACACTCTTTGAATTCCTTTCCATGCATTTACACTAGGTTTTGAAGCTTCTCTGCTGAGTAAGTTAACAGCGTAAGCAATGTCTGGTCTACTCCATTGCGAAAGATGAAGTAAGCTTCCCAGTGCTGACTGAAAGATTTCAGCACGCTTGAATTCAGCACTATCCTTGAACTCATTGTCTTTTACAAAACCCATTTCCATTGGTGTTCTAACACCTGCACACTCCGTCATGCCAAACTTTTTCAACATTTGCAATATCTTGCCTTTTTGATTCAGTAGAAAACTGCCATTTTTGGTCCTATCTATCTGAACACCAAGATAGACCTTTACATCACCAAGATTCTTAACTTTGAAGTGTTTATTTAACTCTTTGGCTAGTTTTTTTACTTGTTCTTGTGTCTTTGAAGTATAAATCAGGTCATCTACATAAACAAGCAAAGATTCTTGAGCATCTCCTGAACCTCTGAAATATAAGCAATTGTCAGCCTTGCTCCTGCTAAAACCAATGCCTACCAAAACGTCATTCAAACACTCATTCCAATTATGAGCAGATTGCTTGAGTCCATAAATAGATTTATGTAGTTTCCATACCTGATTTGATTTACCAACTTTCAATCCTGGCGGTAGCTCCATATAGAGCTCTTCAGCCAAGTCTGAATGAAGATAAGCTGTAGAGACATCAAATTGATTCACTTTGAACCCTTTCTGAGCAGCAACTGCTAATAGTGCCCGAAGGGTTTCACTCCTTGAAGTGGGTGCATAGACTTCGGAATAATGTAACCCCGCTCTTTGCGTAAAACCTCGAGCTACAAGCCTTGCTTTGTACTCTGGTTTCCCCATCGCTGTTGTCTTTATCCTGTACACCCACCTACAACTTACTGCCTTGGTACCTTCTGGCAGTTTGGTGATGGAAAACACACCCAGTTCTTTCATAGAATTCAACTCTTTTTGCATGGCCTCACGCCACCTACTGGCCTCCTCCTGGGGTAATTGCTCAACCTCCTCAAAACTTTCAGGTTCGCAATTTGCCAAACCAGCCCAAACACTAATAGCTTGGTACCTTTCAGGAGGTATACCTTTGTTGGCACGCTTGGAACGCCTTAACAGTTCCTGTGATGTTCCTTCAGTTTCCCCCTCTGACCCAGAATCACTAGTCGTCACCTGTTTATCACTAGTAGTTGAAGAACTTTCTGATTCTGACTTTACACGTCTCTCTTGCTGTACGGGTGAACTTTTAGAGCTAGAAGATTCTGACTTTACAGACTTGGGTGAACTAGGTGATTTCTCACCTTTGTCCTCAGACTCAAATTCCTCAGCCTGTTCTGGAACTAATACCTGCCCTGGGGCCTGAGTTTCATTGTTACTGTTCACCACATCAAATAGTATGTCAGGATTTCCATGAATTTTATTCCAACCATCCTGTTCACAAAATTCCGCACTTCTGCTGATTGTGATTTTTGTTTGATTGCCTTCTACATTCACAAATCTCCAACCTTTTGTGTTTGCTTGATAACCACAGAAAAGCATTTCTTTAGATCTAGGATCGCCTTTCCTACGTTGTGCCCTAGGCACCAGCACATAAGCACGACATCCAAAAACTCTTAGATGATCAATTTTTGGTTTTTTCCCAAATAGCATGAAGTAAGGAGTGTTGCCTACTGTGCTATTGTACACTCTGTTAAAAGTATAATTCGCATACAGTGCAGCTTCAGCCCAAAACCACTGTGGAAGTCCAGAATCAAACAGCAAAGCAGCAATGGCTTCCTGTAATGTTCGAAATTTTCTTTCGGCAACTGCATTCTCTTGTGGTGAATAGGGATTGGTAAGTCTATGAACTATACCTTTCCTTTTAAACCACGTCTCCAGCGTGTGGTTCACATATTCCCCACCACGATCTGATTGTATTTTACGCACCCTGGTGTCAAATTTACATTCGACTTCTTCAATCCAATCCATCAGGATGGAAGCTGCTTGTGATTTTTCTTTCAGAAAGAAAACCCAACTAGCCCTTGAAAAATCATCCACCAAAATTTGCATAAATCTCGCACCTCCAAGCGATTTGACTGGCATAGGGCCACACACGTCTGTGTGCACAAGTTCAAAGGGTTTCTTGCTTACTCTATCAGATCTAGGATAGTTACATGTCTTAACCTTAGCATGTTTACAAGCACAACAATCCAGAAAATTTGGACAGGGTTTAATGTTACACTCCTCAGCTAAATCTGGCATCTTGCTTACATACTTAAAGCATATATGAGCTAACCTTCTGTGTAGTAGATGTGCACAACCTGTATGAGGAGCCTTATTTACACACTTAGCTTGCGCTTCACCTGTTGAACATCTACCTGCTGCTAACTGCTCTTCATCCAAAACAAAAAGCCCATCCTCACAGGGAATTTTAACTAGCTTCTTCCCCTGTTTCGAAATGGTGCACACATCATTTTCAAACTCAACCTTAAAACCACTTTTTACCAGGCATGACACACTCAAAAGTCCATTCTTCATTCCTGGAAGAACGAAAACAGGAAGGTTAGTTTGCAAACAATTAACATAAATTGTGCCTTTAAGGTTCATTTCTCGTTTACTATTGTCTGCTATAGTCACAGTTTTTGCAACTGGCAATGTCTTGCAGTTCATCAAGCTGCCACTAGATGTCGCTGGAACTAAATTGTGACTTGCTCCACTGTCAATTATCCACTTCAAGGTTTGTTGGCTCCTTTTAGGACTCTGTTGTGCTGCCATTGCAGATAGTCCCTTATCAGCACCTGCTCCCCCTCTGGATCGTTGATTCTTGTAGTTCTCACTTCGTCTTCCCCTGTAGCTCCGGAAACTGACCTTGGACTGCTGAAATTCCTGTTGCTTTTCTGGACACTTTGCTATCAAATGAAACCTGCTGCCACATCAAAAACATGACTTTCTGGCCATAGCAGACACTTGTGAGGCTTCCTTACAGCTCTGCCTGCTAGTTCCCCCACGCTCTATGGTGGCTCTATGGTGAATTCGCCTAAGAGCTTCCCAAATTTTAAATGCAGACCTTAAATTTTCCACATGAGGTAATTGGGAATCGTCTATCGATACCATCAACATGCATCTAGCTTTAGTGTCCATTTTATCATGTTCCCTGTTCTGAGCATGTGCAGCAGCCTGTTGCTCTGCTGTGGCATCTGCTGCAACAGCCACAAACGGCTTTCGCCTTTGGACATAGTCAGCCCACACTTCTTTGGCTTCCAACCAGACTTGAGCCCTCTTAGACCACTGCACGTAATTAGCAGAGTTCAACTTTGTAAAGGGAACCTGGAAATTTTCCACTGCCATTCTTGGGGTCGGCTGCTACTCCCTCTGTGTGCCCTTGCTTCTCTTTCCCCTTGGGATTTGTTTTACTCACTTTTCAGATGCCTCCAGCCTCCTCTGAAGCCTTTTAAACTTTTTTCCCTCCGTCTCTTCACTAGCAACCTACCACCGTCTTCTGTTTTTATTAACAAAACAAAAACACAACGGGAGGTCAAGCTAGCCTTTTGCAGCTTATGAAGCTGTAAATCTTCACTTATGCAGCTCTCTCAACTTTCTGCAGCCTCTCAGTTCCTTTAAGAGCTGGATTTACGACCAAGCCGGTCTTCTCTCATCTGAAAGCTGCTTTCACTTTCTCTGCACACAATACAGCTGTAGAAACGTAGAAAACCCATAACCTAAGAGAGTTTGTGTACTGGTCCAGTAAACGCTTCCGCTGCGCAACCAGCAACAGTTCTCTTTGCAGAGCATTAATTAAGTCCAGTGCAGAGATTCTTGTTGCAGTACAAGCTTCAGAGTCTCAGCAGCAAAGAAATAACGACACAGGGAAGCCTGTCTTTCCAAAGACAGGTTTATTACAGAAAGATAACAGAAACACCTCCGGAGCTTTCAGACATTTTTGTATCACGCCCCCCAGGCAGAGAAAACAAACACTCTTTATATACTGAGCAACTTAACAACTTAACGAGCTTGACTACTTAAAGTCACATGACATTGCTAACTTGTCAGCGTCTTAGGTTTCACACCCTAACAGTTTGAACCCCAAGCTAATAAAGACCATAATGTGAGGAACAGTGGTGTAGCATGGGTTGTCTGTGCCCGGAGCCACACCGGGGGGGGGGGGTAGGAGGGAGGGAAACAGGCGGAGTACACATGTACATTCAACTGCCTAACAGCATCTCTGTCACCCAGGAGATCGCAGCCACAGAGATAAGAAAAGAAGAGTCGTTCCATCGTTTGGAGAGGTCACTCTCTGGTTCGGAAGAATAAGCCATTTTCAATGGAACCCAGTGACGGAAGCACACAGCATCCCCTAACAATTTAGCCCCAGGGCAACCATCCCTGTGCCCTCCCTCCCACTACGCCACTGGTGGGGAAACAGGTTTCTACATGCAGGTAAAGCTGATGCACAAAGGAGAAAATCCAGTATCCTGCAATTAAAATGCACACAGAGGGCACCGTGCTCTGTGCACTACCTGACCCAGAGTTCACCCATGAGGCCCTGCACTCAATTTAAGGACACTTCTTTTCATACTCCCCTAATTCGTGACTGCTGCTCTCCATCAATAGTGCCTGCTATAGCAATGGAAAGAGCTCTATAAGCACAGATTCGGTTGACCTCGTGATAGTTTACAAGCTGATCTTTTTAATGTTTGTCATTGCATTCCCAGAACCGTTCTTTAGAGTTTGCTGCTGCTGCTATTGTTAGCCTGTCATTAATGACTGTTATATAAATCATCTGTTCTTCTGAATGACAGCGCAATATGACTCAACCTTTAGATGCTGTTGTGAATTTTCTCTTGACGGCAGCTGCCCAAGAAAAAGCTAAATAAAGATTGGTGGCTTATCTGTGCTCTTGAAGAAATCCATGCATTATTTTTTTTTTAACCACAGTTCTGATTAGTTGTTGTTGTTGTTTGAAAAGAGGTATTTGCATTTAGTCAAGATATCCCTTATCAAACCACTGTTTCAATGTATTTGTTTGCTTTTGGATAAGCTCAGGCGGGAGGAGCCCCCCCCCCTTGCTACTAATATTTATAGTATCCTATCTTCAGCAGTTAACTGCAGTGGCGAGAAAATGTATTGTGACAGGAGATGAAGTTGCATGGGCTATTGCCATGAGTCATAAAAAGGTAAAGGTACCCCTGCCCGTACAGGCCAGTCGTGTCCGACTCTAGGGTTGTGCGCCCATCTCACTTAAAAGGCCGGGGGCCAGCGCTGTCCGGAGACACTTCCGGGTCACATGGCCAGCGTGACGAAGCTGCTCTGGCGAGCCGGCACCAGCGCAGCACACGGAAACGCCGTTTACCTTCCCGCTATAAAGCGGTACCTATTTATCTACTTGCACTTAGGGGTGCTTTTGAACTGCTAGGTGGGCAGGAGCTGGGACCGAAAGACAGGAGCTCACCCTGCTGTGGGGATTCGAACCGCTGACCATGCGATCAGCAAGCCCTAGGCGCTGAGGTTTTACCCACAGCGCCACCCGCGTCCCGCCATGAGTCATACTCTTCTGTAAAAGAAGCATAAACCTGCTTTTCCACTGTGTTTGGATATGGCCTGGCTATTGATTAAGGACAACAGGCACTGATAGGCAACTGACTTTTTTTGTGCAATAAAATTGTCATTTTCCAAAATAATAAAACTTTTAACGACAATAACTGGGTACAAGTCTAGTTATACAATACAATCTCCACAGAAAACTTGACATTGAGTTTGTAGTGTCATTTCAAGCATATTCTTAAGACATTAATATACAGAAATTTGAGTAGTTGGTGGGAGAGACATCTTATCTTCTTCCCTGGAGACCAGGTTTCAGCAAAGGTATCTCTCTTCAAAGCACCTTCTAAGCTCTAAGGTAGTCACTTTCCAAATATGGTTGAACCATACCTCAAGGGGTAGCTCAGACAGGCAACTGACTTTGACAAGTAACATTTTGTGTGTGCACAAACACACATCTGGCTGAACACTCCTAATAGCTGCATGGGGGCAAGTGGATATTTCCCCATCACAGCTGGAAAAATGTGCACCTGTTATATTTCTTCCTAACATGCAGATGATAAAGGCATAGACTGTGTTCCTGTTGAAGAAAAGGTTGTTTACCCAAATATAGTTGGTTACCCGAAAATAGAAGCAAGTCCAGTACAACTAAGTGTGAGATGCTGAAACAACAAAGACCACAACTTAACACACAGTGGCAGCAGACTCTCTGGTAAGGTCCCTCCAGAGTTTTGTGAGAGTCATTCTGTGTTTAGTCATGTGTTGTTCCACAAGAGAGAGGTGGCAAAGGCATCAAGGTGTGGTGCTTTCCAGAGAACTATTTCCTGAATGATACAACCCAAGGCTTTCCCTTCCAGGCATTTTAAAAAAAGAAAAAAGCTCATGTCCAAAAATGGATTTATGGCATTCTTGTTCAGTCAATAGTTCACAGCCACTGCAGCCTTAGAACATGTAACGCTGAGCTGGAACAATGGGATGATCTTCCTAGACTCTCCATCCCATTTCACATCACAGGTGTCAATTGGTTCAAAGGCCTAGGTTCAAAGATGGGAACTGTAGTCCCAAAACATCTGGAGGGCCAAGTTTGCCTATGCCTGATTTAAGGGATATGTGTCTACTTCCCTGCGCCATGAAGTTAAATAAACTTTAACAAAAAAAAAATACAACAAATCCCAACACCCAAATATTCCATTAACTTTTACTTATCAATTTTAACATATTAATGAGACAGTTTTAAGCTACAATAGGTTCCCCCCCCGCCCCACCCTGAGTCTATTAAAATATTTACATTGTAATAACTCAGGGGCTTGTCCCTCCTGACTGGAATGCCCATAAGTGGGTGAAAGTATTTTAGGGTAGGGTGAGACCGAAGTGATGTGACATGTAATTGATGCAAGGACCCTACAAGGTGAAGCCCAGGCCAACATAAATTCCAGGAATGCGGCGGATGTGACTCTCTCAGCATGCATAGAGGGCTGACAGAGTCTGACAGCTCCCATCTGTGAACAATAATGTGTAGAATGCAGAGCCCGGCGATGAGAACTGGAATATACCTATCGGACGTGAGGGGCTCTAACAATTTATGGTTTCTTATCAGTGATCACGGTCATGATTAGCTGCCACAGGACTTGGAATGAAACTTGGGAATTCTGAAGAGAAAAAAAAAATCCACAAAGCCTCTCTTGTTAGAACAGACTTCTGTGCACAGGAGAGAGAAACAGGCAGGAGATAATTTTCTTTTTTTCTGGCAGTTTACCAGTCAGTGCTCACACAAAGCCATCAAAATGGTATTCGGGTAAACTTACAGATACCTGGAACCAACGTCCATGGACATAAATGTGGGTGGGATGTGGGTGGCACTGTGGGTTAAACCACAAAGCCTAGGACTTGCCGATCAGAAGGTTGGCGGTTCGAATCCCTGTGACGGGGTGAGCTCCCATTGCTTGGTCCCAGCTCCTGCCAACCTAGCAGTTCGAAAGCACCTCAAAATGCAAGTAGATAAATAGGTACTGCTCTGGTGGGAAGGTAAACGGCGTTTCCGTGTGCTGCTCTGGCTCGCCAGGAGCGGCTTAGTCATGCTGGCCACATGACCCGGAAGCTGTACGCTGGCTCCCTTGGACAATAAAATGAGATGAGCGCCGCAACCCCAGTCAGTCACAACTGGACCTAATGGTCAGGGGACCATTTACCTTTACTTTACAGAAACCTGGAACCAACATCCATGGACATAAACGTGCCTCTTCACTAGGAATGGAAGAGAAGGTTATTTTCTAAAGCAAGTTCACACCCACTGGACATGACAGCTTTGCTGCGAAAATATTTTCCCCAAATGTTCCAAAGTTTCCTTCAAGCAACACTTTCCTAGAGATGACAAAAAGAGGTGAAAAATGGAGGCTTATTTTTATGCTCTTATGCTCAGCACCATAAGAGAAGCCTTGCAAAGCACGTGGATATCTTGTAGCTAGCTTTGTTATAGCACTTGTTTTATTATAAACACAACTAAGAAACATTCTCAGATGGAGGGATCTGCATACATCCCTCTTTGGCATCAGTATGTCCATGAAGATTTATGCGGATGGTAAAATCCTGGCAGAATAGCTCCTGCAAACAAAAAGCAAAAAAACTAGCTAAGAACAACTTAACATTCACACCCACCCACCCCTGGCTTCACCCTGTCACACACCCCTGTTTCCAACCCACTCAACATATTCTCTTCTGTGCGAAGCACACACATTACACATGCTGAAGGTCACACCTAACTAATTACTGATTTTATTCTTGGAACCTGAATTTCACTGCCACAATTTGGCTAAGAATATCTGTTGCATTTCCTGAATTTACAAGTACTGTAGTGATTTGCTAAAGTTAATGCTGGCATGACTCAGAATGTTATCTTCTCTAGCTTGGAATGAGAAGTTCTGCTAGTAAGGCTTGTCTGCAATACAAATTGAGCACCATGTCCCCCCCCCCAAGTTATTTTGAAGCATAGGAGCCAACTCCTAGGGTCCACAGGGGCTTCTGCCCCTAAAATGGAATATTTGAGGGAGCTGGGTCCCCCCTCCCCCAAGTTGATGGGCATTACCATTCAAATGTGTGTGCACCGCATCATGTGATCGATTGTGTGGGGTGGGGCTTATCTGCCCCCCCCATCTTTTATTCATGTTGGCACCCGTCCTCGAGCTTGGACAATAGCATAACTTTTGGGACAAATCAGCAGGAAGCCCTGGGACATGTAATTTTCCAGGGGACCTCAGTATCTGTTCCATTTCAGGGTCATGATAGTGTTTCCAAATATCAGAATCAGGCTCAGTAAAACATTTCCAGTACCGTGATATGTTTTTGCACAGAATTTACAGAGTACATCTGTGAATTTCCCATGTGGGTGAATGAGATTGTGGGAATCTGCCTTACAGACATATCCTATGAACTGTAGTTACTGCGACCAGTTCTCAACGGGGCTTCCTGTCCCCTAGAAACACATTGCAGAACAATCATTAAAGGTAAAGGGACCCCTGACCATTAGGTCCAGTCGTGGCCGGCTCTGGGGTTGCGGTGCTGTTATGTACTGAGTTGAATAGGATCCAAACTGCAGCAGTCTGATTGGTCCTAGAACAATAGGATCCAAAATGCAGCAGTCTGATTGGTCCTAGAACAAAAGGATTCAGAATGCAGCAGTCTGATTGGTCCTAGAACAATGCAGCAGTATGATTAGTTGGCAGGAACCACCTAATCATGCTCCAGATAGAAGTGAATCCACAACCTGATTGGCTTACAGTAGAATTCCGGAATTAGCCAGTCATGTGCAGCCCATTGTGTAAATAATGTATATAAAGCAGATACTGTGAGGGGACTTTCATTCATTCCTCCTCACCACTATGAGCTGAATAAAGAGCATGAAATCACTTTGCGACTCTGAGTATATTTCAGGTGCTCATCTTGCTTTATTGGCCGAGGGAGCCAGTGTACAGCTTCCGGGTCATGTGGCCAGCATGACTAAGCCACTTCTGGCAAACCAGAGCAGTGCACGGAAACGCCGTTTACCTTCCCGCCAGAGCGGTACCTATTTATCTACTTGCACTTTGACGTGCCTTTGAACTGCTAGGTTGGCAGGAGCAGGGACCGAGCAACAGGAGCTCACCCTGTTGCAGGGATTCGAACAACTAACCTTCTGATTGGTAAGTCCTAAGCTCTGTGGTTTAACCCACAGTGCCACCCGAGTCCCTTTAAAAGGAAGGTGGGGAATTATCCCAAATGTTACTGAGTGATTGGGGTCAAATTTGAAGTAACTAGCTTGAGGTGAAAAGTCCTGGCTGTCATAAAGTTTGTCTCCCCATCCTCTGATCCTTATGGTGTATTTGATTCCCTAAAAGCTGTCAAGCATAAAGATTCAGATTACCAATAACCCAGCAACATGCATTAATGAGGGATTAGATAGGGTTTAGTATCCCTTCTTGTTTGCTGATGTTCCTTGACAGGCTTTCTCTTCTGCTAATGCTCTTAAAATGTTCTCTAGATGCACAAACGATCTTATTAAAATGACTGCTGATAATACCATTGTAAGGTGGGGGGGGGGGTTTAGGTTTCAGTTTTCATGGCAACCTCAGATGAATTTTTTTTTTTTTAACCAGCAATGAGAAAATTCAAAATGAATTTCAACAGGGACAAATGTAAGGTTCTGAACTTAGGCAGCAAGAACCAGATGCACAACTATAGGATGGGGGTCACCTGGCTTACTAGCAATATACACGAAAAGGATCTAGGAATCTTGGTGGACCACAACCTTAACATGAGTCAACAGTGTGATGCAGTTTATTCTAGACTAGAAGTATAGTGTCCAGATTAAGGGAAGTACCACTCTATTCTGCCTTGGTTAGAACACACCTGGAATACTGTGTCCAATTCTGGGCACCACAATTTAAGAAGGGATGTTGACAAGCTGGAACGTGTGCAGAGGAGGGCAACCAAGATGATCAAGGGTCTGGAAATTAAGCCTTACAAAAACCGCTTGAAGGAGCTGGGTATGTTTAGCTTGGAAAAGAGAAAAAATCAGCCATATCTTAGGAAATATGAAGAGTATTGATTCCTTTATTTTATTTTATTTTTTGAATATTTTATTTTATTTTAATTTTTAAAAAACAGAATTTTGATACCTTAACAACATTTTCATATTTTACACTTCTGGAATAACTTGAATCCCTTGGACGGACTCCCCCCCCCCCCCCGATTTCCAAATTTTCCCTTATTTCTTTGCATGTAATTACATTTTTCTAATTTATTTTATCACCACCTCCTTTTAACTAATATTACATTATATGTGTTACAATAACCCTGCTATTCTATGAACTTTCCCCACAAATTTCTTGTTGTCTTAGTCATCTTTGCCATTTCGGCATAGTCCATCATCTTGGCTATCCACTCTTCTTTGGTCTGGACTTTTTCTTCCTTCTACTTCTGGGCAAGTAACATCCTTGTGGCTCTTGTCGCATACATAAAAAATCTTTTTAATTATTTTGGTATTTCATCTCCTATCAATCCTAGTAAAAAGGCTTCTGGTGTATGGAAGTAAGAGCTGGACCATAAAGAAGGCTGATCGCCGAAGAATTGATGCTTTTGAATTATGGTGCTGGAGGAGACTCTTGAGAGTTCCATGGACTGCAAGAAGATCAAACCTCTCCATTCTTAAGGAAATCAGCCCTGAGTGCTCACTGGAAGGACAGATCCTGAAGCTGAGGCTCCAATACTTTGGCCACTTCATGAGAAGAGAAGACTTCCTGGAAAAGACCCTGATGTTGGCGCATTGGAAGATGGCCGACAATAACATCTCTCTGACCCATACGAGGTAATTAAGGGGCTGCTATGGGAAGTATGCAGCTTTCCTTTCCCCCCCAAGATGTGGGGGACCCTGTCTTGCCAGCGGTGTTCACAATGCACCCCCTGATCCGAGAGATGGGGGTGCCGAACACTTGGCACGAGCCCTCGGTGAAGTCAGTCTTCCTGACGCCGATTCCAATTAGCACGTGCTGGTTGCTTCAGCTCGGAATTATAATTGGAAATATACGATTGGAAAGGAAGCTGAAGCACATACATCAAGTAAAGCTCGAGATAAGGCTGCTGATTAATGGATCTCTGTGACCGGGAGTGACGGACGGATAAGTAAATCTTCTGATGAATTACCACTAGGAGACTGTATGTTTGGAACGAAGGGGGAGGGTGGAGGAAAAAACCTTTTTTTCTTTACACGATGTGATATTAATAACCCTTCACCCCAGAAAGAAATAAGATTGTCGCATTTTTATCAATCATAAGCAGGATTTTAAGAACTGTGTGGGGATGGATCACAACAGGAGAGAAGACTGGTGAATGGTGAGGAAGAGGAAATTTTTTATGATGCAGTTAAAAAATGGCGTCTCGCCAAGACAGGCTTGCCGGAGAAAGAAGGACAGGGGGGAGGAGAATCAGGATCATTCGAAAGAGAAGGAGTGTTGGAATGCAAGTTTGACCTGACAGAGTCCCCTGATTTGATTGATATATCTGGCTAGCCTGAGGAAAAATAAAGGACAGACCAAAGGTTAACTTTGTCTATGGAAGAGACGAACAGAGGCTGTCCCTGAGAGAGATAGTTTTTGAAGAGTACAAAACCCACACAGAGACGCCAGTTTCCAGTCTGCTTGTGAGAACCATCAGAGATCGCAAAGAAAGGAATATATGATAACAACAAGATGAGAAAGAAAGTAATAAAGGACTATCCGGATCGAACTGGATAGAACGGTCTAATTTAAAGCAGTAAAATATGTGATGCCTGGAGCTATCCAGAATTTTGGACTCGTACCGAGCTTGATGTATGGGTACCCTTAACAAAATTTAAAATTTGGCTGTATAATCTGGAACTAATGTGATTTGAATAATGTGATGTGATTGGCCTGTTAATAAAAACTATTTAATAATAAAGGAGAAGGGGACGACAAAGGATGAGATGGTTGGGCAGTGTTCTCAAAGCTACCAGCATGAGTTTGACCAAACTGCGGGAGGCAGTGGAAGACAGGAGTGCCTGGCGTGCTCTGGTCCATGGGGTCACAAAGAGTCGGACACAACTAAACAACAACAAAAAGGCTTCTAGTATTTTGATAAAGGTTATCTTAAACATTTGTTTTTAATTCATTGTATATCATTTCCCAGAAGTCATTTACTATTTTACATGTGGTAAGGAGTACCATCTTTATCTTTACACCTCCAGCATAAGTTGGAGGTGTTTTTATACATTTTGGCTAATTTTACCGGAGTCAAATACCAATGGTACATCATTTTCATGTTGTTCTCTTTATTGTAAATTGAGCCCTACACTGTCTGCTCAGGAGGAAGTCTTTACAACAACCCTGTGAGGTAGGTGAGGCAGAGAGATTGGCTCAAGGTGACCAATGTTGATCTGTATATGACATTTATGTCTGCGGGAAATCAAATGTGGGAGAAGCTTCCTGATGTAGATTAAGATGTCCCTATTTTCACTGGAGAAATGTTGGAGGGTATGCTTGTGGCGTTTGCCCGTTCGTTTGAAAAATGTCTATACAGGTGGAGAGAAAGGGTTAATATGTAAACCAATAGGAAAGCTGGAGGCGGAGCCTACCTGTATATAAAAGGGCTTAGCCCGAGGTTTGAGTTAGTTGTTGGTGGTTGGTTGGTTGGTTGGTTTTAGTGGGTTGGTTGGTTGGGAAAGGCAGCTGGAAAAGCAGTTGGCAGGCAGTTGGAAATAGAGAGGCAGTTAGTGCAGTGGGTTCTCGTGTGAGGTGAGGTAGAAGAGATAGAGACAGGATAAAACAAGACTAAGAAGGTAAAGAGTAACAGCATTTGGAATGCAGTTAAAGTTTGTTTGTGTCTGAAATAAACTACACTCTTCTTTGTTAATTTGAGAACCTGACTGAGACTAAGTGATTTACCGGGGAGGACCTGGTTGGTGGCAGCGGATTAGTGGTGTACAGGTCAATAGTCTGTGAGACGACTGGGGGCTCCGTACAAACGCTTCCTGATGTAGACTAAGATGTCCCTATTTTCACTGGAGAAATGTTGGAGGGTATGCTATACATGATTTTGGCTTGAGGTGTGACCAACCCGGATCATAACCCCTGCGTTAGTTGAGGGCTTATTGTAATTTGGAGGAAGCAGTCTAGGATAGGCTGCAGTAAAATCTGCCATGTTGCTCCAATTGCTGTTCTGTTTTGGTATCCTCCTCTTACTCAAACTTGTTCCAAATTTCTCATTGTACCCTGTCAAACTCATTGTGGCTTGCCAGAAAACAATATGTATTCTGGAAAACACCAGAACATGCAATTACAACACACCACCCCCTTTCCCACCCCCTGTTCTTTTCGCCTGCCAAAACGTTTTGAAATGTTTTATTTTCGGACTACCTTTATTTTCCCCTCTGCATTGTCCAGAATATTTCTCCGCTCTCAAATACATCCATTAGTTCTGCCCCTCAAAAGGATTCCAGTTATGTCTGCTCTCTTTCTCCCCCCCCCCCCCCCAGGCTGCAGAGCAGCACAAACTTGGCAAGCAAACAAAGACCATTTGGAAACTATAAGAATGGTGTCGCTGGAATGTTAACTCAGATTCGGAACCTGCTTCTTAAAATATTCCAGCAGCTCTCCTATTGGAAAAAAAAAATCTAATGCTGCTGACTCTTCAGATGTGTAATGTCCGATTACAGTAACAGACGCGTGTTTCTAGAAATCATTCCCCCTTGAGCAATTTCTAAAGAAAGTTAGGGAAACCTTCAGAAACAAGCCAACTAATGGCTGATGATGTGGATTGACCGAGCCAAACTGTAGTCCACTGCCACTTTTTGTGTCTTTCCATGTCTTTGATGCCCCCTCCCTTTTGTTGTTGTTGTTTTGTTAACCAGCAAAAAGAAAGCAGGGGAAATGAGCTACTAACAAGCTACAGTACACAGTTCATGAGCTGAAGCTGGTGTGGTAATCCGCATGTTGCTTAGACTTGCCCCCCACTTAAGGGGGCTATTTCAGTGAGGGCTTCAATTTACAGTGGTACATCGGGTTACAGACTTCAGGTTACAGACTCCACTAACCCAGAAATAGTGCTTCAGGTTAAGAACTTTGCTTCAGGATGAGAACAGAAATTGTGCTCTGGTGGCGCGGCGGCGGCAGCGGGAGGCCCCATTAGCTAAAGTGGTACCTCAGGTTAAGAACAGTTTCAGGTTAAGAACGGACCTCCAGAACGAATTAGGTTCTTAACCCGAGGTACCACTGTATTTCAGTGAAGGGACAAACAACATGCTCAGCAAAGTTCAAGCACTCACTCTTGGACCTCTTCAAGATCAATTTGTCAAAAAATAGGTGTTGTTGGTTTTTTTGCAAACATTTGTTGTGATGAAGTATAAATAACTTATAAAAACTAGAGCAGTTTCAGATGAGGTTACTATTTTAATTTTTTTAAAAAAGTGAAGGAATGTGTGTCTTCAGCATACAGATCTAGTACTTATGAGTATAAATTTCTTTGTAAAAACCAGCCAGTGTTTAGAAGAAATGAATGATCAAGATACAGAGGTTGCCTCAGGGCTGGCCCACCCATGAGGCAAGGTTTGGCGAGCGCCTCAGGCAGCAAGATCCACAGGGGCAGCAAATCAAGTCTCCAATGAATGCACCACCCACTGCTGCTAAGGTGGCAGCGACAATGGCGGTCTGCTCCTTGGCCTCTTGGAGAACAGAAGGCGCTGATGGCCTTGTTTCCGATGCAGATCTTTATTCCCCCTGCTTGTTCCTGATGTAGCTTTTCACTCACCCCTTCTCCCCTCGTGTGTATGTGCTCATTTTGTGGTTTGTCTCAGGTGCCAAAGTGTCTTGGGCTGGCCCTGAATGGCCCTGAAGAATAATCCCATGTAGGTCTCCCTAAATAGTGC
Organism: Podarcis cretensis; assembly: GCF_951804945.1. NCBI lineage: Eukaryota > Metazoa > Chordata > Lepidosauria > Squamata > Lacertidae > Podarcis > Podarcis cretensis. The sequence goes on from NC_137178.1 coordinate 55,273,512, forward strand.
CTTTGTTACACATTTGCTAAACATCACCTATTGTTTTCTGGGCTGACCTTTCCTGGTGCAATTCAATGCCAACACCAAAAATAATAATTGTATAATGTTTTGAAGTGGGCGGGTCCCCTTTGTTGTGTGCGTGACTTGTCTGTTAAGAGAGATGCCTGGTCTGTGCTAGAAACACCCCTACCCTCTCTGGGTGTGGCTCCCTCCATAGTTTGGTCAGACCTAGTTGGAACCATAGTCTTAACTTGTGTAACAAGCTTTAGCTGCTGTATTGTTTCCCAATAAATACAACTATTCCATTTTCTCTGACTCCTACTGCTTCCTATTATTAGGACAGATCCATTGCAAAGTTTCCTCACACAGTGAATACTGTTGGGAAAGTACCCCCTCCCCCCATCCAACTTTTGTCTCTGGGAAAATGAGGCATGATAAATATATTTTTAAAGAACAGTCTGTTCTAAAGTGAGGAAAGTTCACGAGGCAGGTTCACAAGGCTGACTTTGCCAGGGGATGTAAAAATAAAACATCATTGCTCAACATAACTCAAGACAGTACTTATTCCTTTAGCGTTGGGATATGGTATCGGGCAACATACTGTACATATTTTACCTACGTATGAAAAGCCCATAAGGCTTTCCTGGGAGTTCATTAGCTCAGTAAAGTAGTATTATAATTGTTCTAGCCAACTAGCAAAATATAACAGCATTATATTGATGGCCTATTCATAAAACAGTGGTTGGCTCTTCATGTCTTGAAAGTTTAGGACTGAAGTCTCCCATGTTTATTCGGAACAATATGTACTATACTTATTCTCATAACACAATGAGGAACAACCTGTAGCTTAGAGAGTGTACAGATCATAATGTGCCTGGATGCTTTCCCCCCAACATTTCAAAGGGTACATCTGCCGAAAGAGCTGAAAAAGCAGCTACCTGGGACTTCCGGGTTGGCGCCATCGCCGAATGGCGGACTCCCTCCGAGCTCCGGAGGGAGCCTGCTCGGCAGGGGCTGGGTTCTACCGCGCCGGCGACGCGGGGACCCTCAAAAACCATGGGCGCTGAAACCCATGGGCATGGTGACTCGGCGGGCACCGTTTGCACCCCCCGACCCGCGAAGGAGCCTTTTTAAAGGCTGCGGAGCGGGTGACAGGGGGTGGGTGGTGCTGTGAGTCCTCCGCTTCCCCTGCCGAGCGAAGCCGCATGCCATTCGACGGAGAGCGCTGACTTCTTCCATTGAAAATTTGGTCTTTAAAAGAATAACCCGTGAGTAATTGGAACTTGGATTAAAAAAGGGGAAAAATTCTATTTAAATTCGGAGCGAGCGGGGGAGGTGCAAAAAGGAAGTCAGCCTCCCCCCTGTTGTAGAGGAGCTAAAGCAAAGGATTTGGCAACTAAGATCGAGTGTAACCTTTTTTTGATAAAGTTATTAACTTCGCGATCGAAAATTATAAGACTGGGCTGGAGGAGAAAAGTGGAATGTGAATTAAAATGCAACCACCCCCCCCCAAAACCCCGGGAGCGATCTGTAAGAGCGCCGGGAGAGGAGAAATAGAGGTTTTGACAGCTGTCAAAGGAGCTGTCAAAGCGGAAGAACAAAAAGAGAACTTTGTTACGAGGACTTTGCTGGTCACATTTGTTACAAATTGGATATAAATTGTTTAAAACAAGGAATAATAAGTTACTTTGACTGTTGGGTGTGATCGGGAAGGAAACTGAGTTACTATAATCCCTCTAGAGGAGCTGTGGGACACTACAAGTATTGTTGGCATCGAATTTGAATAGGACTTTTTATCGCCTGGGAAACTGCAGAAATGGAACACTATTTTGTCTACAGAGGTCTACACACTAAAGGAGACAATAGATTTATCTATTGAAGAATGGAAGGGACTTGACGTAATGTTTTGTTCCTGAATAACAAAGCCTCTGCAGAGGAATTAGAAGCTTTTTGGAATTAGAACATTTGTGCAGGAGAGCAGGGGGGAAAAAAAAAGAGGAGGAGGAGAGAGAACAACAAGAACAATAAGAATAACAAGAACTGGACAAAGTTGGAAGATAGACTCCTTCCAAGATTGGACATGTGAAACCAAAGATGACCAAAAGATGACAAAGACTAATAAAAAGACGGCAAAGCGGACTGGTGAAGGACTGTGGTTTAGATGTGGGAGCTCCAGGATGACAGTAGACATTGATGGACATTGGGAACGCAACCGGGAAAGGGGGGAGGGAAATTTGGAATCCAAAGGGTGTTAAATTACATTTTATTCTTTTTTTTTATCTTTCTGTTTATCTTAATCTGTATTGCATATTAAAGACGGGAACTCGTGGAAGGGAACAGGTCGATTTTAGGGGATGGGAAAATATTTTTTTTAAAATTGGGCCAATGATAATAATTTTAAAATTTGGGGTAAGAATTTGTTGAATCTATTTGAAAGAATTGGAATACAAGAGGGGGAGGGGAGGGGAAGTCCTGGAAAGATGCCAATGAAAATAAGGTTTTAAATTTGGATGTTTTTCTTTTTCTGTTATATTTGAAAATCTTTAATAAATATTATTAAAAGAAAAGAAAAGAAAAGAAAAAGCAGCTACCTTTCACTAAGATGAAAGCAGCAAAGTACTCCCGATCGCGTTTTCATGTTTAATGCATGACTTACGGTAATATTCGAGCAAACATTTCTGCACTGTCATTTCAAAATCCAATTATCAGTTTTATGATGTCTCGGGCATTTGAGATGCCTTTCAGCGGGAAGGTGGTTAGCTATATAAGCCGTGAGTCAGCTATAGCGAAGATTCACTTGTAAAGGACTACATCATAAGCTACACTTTTGTCCATTGATCATCTCGCTATCTTCCATGCATTAGCTACTCCCCACAAACCATTCAGGAAAGAAAATGATGATGAATGAGCATCGTACAAGAATGAAAGAAGAGCCCTGCTCGACCAAGCCAAAGTCCAACATCCTGTTCTCACAAGCGGCCAACCAGATTCCGATGAGAAGCCAGCACACAGGACTTGGGTACAACTGGACTTCCTCCACTTGTGATTGCCAGCAACTTGTGTTCAGAAGTATCTTGCTTTTGACAGTAGAAGCAGAACATAGCAATCATGGCTAGGAACCATAGATAGGCTTACCTTTCATGAATTTGTCTCATCCTCTTCTAAAGCCATCCAAAGTGATGGCCATTTGTGGAAGTGAAGTCCATAATTTAGCTATGTGCTGTGTGCATAATTATTTTCTTTTGAAGTAGTTCCAACATTCCACTCTGGAATGGGCCTCTGCTATATTTTGTGTGCGCCAAAAGAATAGACAAAGTAGTACATATTTGTGGGCACATTTGTGAGCATCACAATTCAAAAAAAGTAAAAGGTAAAGGACCCCTGGACGGTTAAGTCCAGTCAAAGGAAACTATGGGATTGCAGCCCTCATCTCACTTTCAGGCCGGTGGAGCTGGCGTTTGTCCACAGACAGCTTTCTGGGTCATGTGGACACCATGACAGAAACCAGAGCACACAGAAACTCCATTTATCTTCCCACTGCAGTGATATCTGTTTATCTACTTACACTGGTGTGCTTTCAAACTGCTAGGTTGGCAGGAGCTGGGACAGAGCAACGGGAGCTCACCCCGTCGCGGGGATTCAAACCATCAACCTTCTCATCAGCAAGCTCAAGAGGCTCAGTGGTTTAGACCACAGCGCCACCCGCATCCCATTAATTAGAATTGGCCTGATAGTATTCAAATTCCAGCATATTATCTTATAAGATTTTTAACTTGTTCTGAACCACAAGTTAAAATAAAATAAAACAGACACTGAAATTATCAATAAACATTAGCATCAAAAGCAAGTTAACCTACACAAAATTCAAAACATCACACACGCACATTAGAATACATGTCTACCTTGCATTTCTGGGTAGATTTGCTTAAACGAAAAAGGTTTTGTCTGCTGTCAAAAGCAGTGCGGTGAAGTCACCCACTTGGTGTCATTGGGCAGGGAGTTCCAGAGGTGCTCCTACACTAAAAGTTGGTTTTCTTGTAAGTGCAGAATGAACATTATGGGACACTTGTAAAAGTTCTAGCTTGGCAGATCATCTTTAGTTTAGGACCACTATAATAAAATGATCAAAACTAATTTCCTGTTGAGGAAGGAGTGGAGGAAGGAGCGCCCCAACTCAGACAGATTGATCCCCCCTCCCTTGCAAGAGTTTGCAGAACTGATAATCTGTGTAGCAGCACACAGGGCAAGACCTCGACATGTGCTTTATTGGGTCCTCTTTTCTGATCACCCTCCAGACTTCAACAAGAAGAAAGCTGTCATCAGATACTTTCTTCTACTCACAGTCCTCGAAAAGTTATGACAAATGACTTCAGCTGACTAATTGGACTTTACCGTACACAAAACGGCATCCTAGTTAATTAAACACCACCATTCATTTTGCAGTGTTTTGATTTGTTACAAAAAAAAAGCAAAGCTGCCACAGGCATTTGCAAAATGAGAACTGGGCATTTACACCATTTGGATCGCAAAACCATATGATGAAAAGTGCCTACTCGACTGCTTTATTTATAATTGCATTCAAATGTAAACTAAAGCAGTTTCTTTTATTTGAAATCCCTGCATATTAATGCTTAGAGTTTGTTCTGTTTCTGCCAACGCAGCACAAATCCCTAAGCCCTTAGGAAGAAACGGATGAATATAATGAGTACGGTGAAAATGGTAAAACTAGAATAGAACTTTTTGAATCACTTAAGTCTTCCTTGTGATTGGACAGATTTACACTCCAGATGCAACAGGCTGCCTTTCACACTATATTCTCTGCAAAGATGACCTAACATTCCAATCTTTGTGTTTTCGGTGCTTGGAATTTGCAGTTCCTCCAGAAGAAGAATTCTTTTAAGTGTTACTTCTATTTTTGGACATGCTCCATCCTTTATATAGAAAATTAGTCTCCTTCTTTTTCTTCTTCCACTTCTCAGGCTGTAGGAGACGATATGACTCATGTCTTTATCCAAACTGAGTTACTTCTCTTAACAATGGATTATTGCAGTATGATAACGGAAGGATTTGTGGCACAGAAATATTTTTACATAATGAAGTGCCACGCTTCCCCATCTCTAAATTTTTGTGCATGCATAATCACCTGAAGAGCTGGCCTGTAGCAGTGCTGGTTCACAGCTTCTGCTGAAAAATTAACTCAAAAATGGGGGCCACTAGGGGGCGCATTGGAAGATGGCCGACAATACCATCTCTCCGACCCACACGGGGTAATTAAGAGGCTGTTATGGGAGTAGGCAGCCTCACTTGTTGTCCCAAGGAAATGGGGAACACTGCCCTTGCCTGCTGTGCCCATAAATCAACCCCTAATTCAAAAGAAGGGGGTGAGGGCCCTAGGCAGAATGCCCCCGTCTGGACCTCGGCTCTCCTGGACGCTGCCTCTGATCGCGCACTAGTTGCAGCAATTTGGAATAATTAATTACAAAAGAAGCCAATGCACATATTTCAAGTGAAGAAGGGGAGTGAAGTCTGCTAATTTAAGTGGCCTCTGCGAAAGAAGACGACGGGCTGGAGAAACAGGAATATTTTACGATGAAGATACACCAAAGGCGGGGTATGTTGACAACGGGGCTGAATGGGGGGGGGAACCTTTTTTACTTTCCTTCTATGTGATTTACAAGAACCCCTCCTCATTAGAACCGCCGGTTGAACTGACCCAAGCAGGATGATTAAGGTCTGTGTGGAGATAAACTTTAACCAAAAGTATGCTTTATGGAGACCGAGAAGTAATAAGAGCTTTTGGGAATGGTGCAGCAATTAATTTGGAGTCACCATCTTGCCAAAGGATTTATAGCCGGGAGGAAGAACGGACTTGGTTTCAGACTGCATTCCTAGTGAATCTCCTCAGAGGTTTTAAGAAAAGAGGCAGATTGGTGAAGATTAATGACGCTAAGACTGTTTTGATGTATGGAAGTGATGTTATATGGAAAACGTCTGGATATGGCTACTGGATAAAAAAAATATATATCCACGCAGGATTACAAACTGTTCTAACCAGCTTGCGGAGACTATCAGAGGTCACAAAGAGATAGGAAAAATATATGAAAATAACAACAAGAGATGTGGAAAAATAATAAGAAAGGACTGGATAGTACTGTGAACATCATAAGGTTAGATTTGTGGACATTAAAACAGCAGTAAGAAGCAAGAAGTTGATTGGATCCCTTCGGAACTTGAAATATGGGTACCCCCAACAAAAATTTAAAATTCGGCTGTGTAATTTGGAATTTATGTAATTTGGTTTGATTTGATGTGATTGGTCGGTTAATAAAAAATTATTCATGAGAAAGAAAAATTAACTCAAAAATTAAGGTATAGTGAAGGACAAACAAATAAGACTCACTTCAAAATGAATGTGCACAAATGTTAGTGCAATAGGCAATGGTGTTTTGAAGCACTGAGAAACAGAAGGCTTATGTGCACTTACATGGAAGAAAGCAGAAACATGATTGACAATTTGCTTTCACAGCTGTAAATCTCTCAATACGATGAAGGTTCATCATTCATTAATTGAATCGACGTAGTGGCACTTTGGGAGAAGCTAGGAAGAGCTGTAGTGTGTAGCATGGAAGGGCCTGCTTCTTTGAATCATCCAGATTGCATTTGCTGAAGTTCCTGCTTGTCCTATGCACAACAAGTTACTTGTCTCCTGTGCTCCTTTTGTGGGCAGCCAGGAATGGAGGGTGAAATCCCAGCCAGAGCTCCACTTCCTTGCCTCAACACACCCTTCCTTGTGGTTAAATAGCTGTTGGAGTGAAACGGGTTGATCCAGTGTTCTAACGTAACCCCCCCAAAAACCTTACTTTATTACCATTGACAATACAATCAATGCATTATTTCCACCACACGGCACCTATGTTGGGTAGACCCCAACATTATGCTGAGTCTGGTGATAGATGCTGGATGGGGTAGGGCACATTTGCCACCTCTCTGGCTGAAACTCTCAGCCATTCCCAGTTTCCCCAGTTTCCTGGGAAGAGGGATTGCTAAGCCACTCTGAGAAGCGTAGCTCTGTGTGGTGAACAGGGGTCTCTTAGCTACTCTCCGCTCTCATAACAAACTACAGTACCCAGGATGCCTTGCGGGAAGCCATGACTTAAAAAGCGGTATAATAGTGTTTTCAATGAATGGGGCAGATATGAACCAGGATTCAGCTACCACCAGTACTTCCAGTTTCTGTATATGGACGGAATCTGTCTGCATTGTCATTTTGCTTGCTTCCTTGCAGAGGCAGCGCTAGCTGTTCCAGCACCCATGCTGTGCACCCAGGGGTGGGGCCAGGGGTGGGGTGAGCATCCCAGTGGGGCACTGCCCACAGCGAGCATCCCAGGGGACAAGACACCCATGGGGTGGAGCGAGCTGCCCATGGCAGGTTGCTTCCTGGGCGGCGGGGGGTGGGGAAAGGGAACTGCACCGCTTTGCCAGCAGCCTTCCCCTCTTCCTTTTGACCGCTCAGGGAAGGCTCCCCCCCTCAGGAAGCAGCCCGGGAGCGGGGGGCAATTGCGTGCCACCTGTCCGCAACTCCCAAGCCTCCCCCAAGCTGTCAAAATGAAAGGGGGAGGGGTAAGGCCACTGACAAGGCGGCACAGTTCCACCCCTTCCCCCGACGGCATGGGGTAGACTTTGGAGTCGCAGGCAGGCAGCGCGCCGAATGTCACTCCCCTCAGTGATGGCACCCGGGGCGAGCTGCCCCCTTCCTCCACCCCTGCTTCCTTGGACAGGACTGTTGGCATGCACCCAAGGAAACGGGGGCAATTGGCAGGCCCCCAGCTGGCTCCAGCTCACTGATCAGTGTGCCGGGTGAACTCCGGTCCTTAGTGCAGCATAAATCTGTGGCCCAGGCTTCAGAAGACTGAGCACGCTATTCAGCAGAGAAAACGCTGCGCAAACAGAGGTGGCAAAAGAGGCTGTGTGAGCATATTTAAAGGTAAAGGGACCCCTGACCATTGGTCCAGTCATGACCGACTCTGGGGTTGTGGCGCTCATCTCGCTTTATTGGCCGAGGGAGCCGGTGTACAGCTTCCGGGTCATGTGGCCAGCATGACTAAGCTGCTTCTGGTGAACCAGAGCAGCGCACGGAAACGCCGTTTACCTTCCCGCCGGAGTGGTACCTATTTATCTATTTGCACTTTGACGTGCTTTCGAACTGCTAGGTTGGCAGGAGCAGGGTCCAAGCAATGGGAGCTCACCCTGTTGCGGGGATTTGAACCGCCGACCTTCTGATCAGCAAGTCCTAGGCTCTGTGGTTTAACCCACAGTGCCACCCGCGTCCTGTGAGCATATTTACAAGCAGGTTTATTCAGCATAGATCAGGACCAAAGGAAAACATGTCTGATCTCCTTTGTGTCCAAAGCAAAACAGAAAGCTATATACAAACAGAAGTTCCCAGCATACTGTGCTGGAATGTAAACAGACATGTGACATGCAACAATTCCACATGTCTGTCCCTTAAGGTGGAACGGAATTCTCAACAAGGACAGGTGAAGAGGCAACAATAAAGAGGAGGAAGAGCAGGCCCAGGAAACTCAATGGATTAGCAATCCACACACACACACCCCTGTCACTACAGAAGCATGAACCAACTGGTGCCCAGGGATGCGGACTCCTGACACCAGTCCTGGAAAAAGACAACACCATGGAAATCTGCAATGTGGCTTGCAGAAAGCTTGCAGGTACTTATGCATTCTGGCTTTATAGCTAAGGCGGGTGCTTTCATTCCAGCACATCATTGCCAGCATTATTTTGGGCTGCAAACTTTAACCAGTCCTTGTGTCTCAGTCTGACTGCTCTTTCAGTGAGGATAAAATTGAGGTGCTGGGTTCTAACAAGTCCTGAACTCCTTGGAGGAAGGGTGGGAGAATTTTTTTAAAAGACATATTTTAACGGGAGTTTATAACAGGACTTCCGCCCATCCCGGCGCTTTTAAAATAAGCCAAGCTTTGAAACATGTGCAACTTGTCCCAAATTCTCTTGGTGAGATAAGGCAGGATTGAAGTTTAAAATAAATACAAGTGGCACATGGGCTGCCTTGAGCAGCAGGGGGAAAAGCAGCTGCCTTGGCCCAGCATGCGTGTGTTATGTAAGAAGGAAAAATTGGAAAAGGGGAAAAACGCCCCACGAAAGCTTCAAAAAGTGATAAAAATCTTAATGTAGCTGCGGAACATTAGTCGGCCTTTTTTGTGGAAAGAGAAAATATGCCTGCTATTAAGACGACTCTAGAAGCCAACTGGCTTTTTTATGTGTGTGTTTTGCCTGGCCCCCAGCTCTCCGTAATGAAGATCCTATCTCACACAATAAGCCCGACCAGCTGATCTTCCCCAGTACAAAGCAAAGTTGCCCTGCTTTTGTATTTAATTTCTTTTCAGCCCTGGCTCGGTTTCTTCTTTTGTTCTGGGCTTGTTTGAGCGAGACGGCTTTCTGCTAAAGCAGCAAATATGGCAGTCTCAACAAGGTGCTTTCTGCCATGGTTTGCTGATCCACATCAGCTTAGATGAAGCAAGCAGGCAACACACGTGCGCTCGATGCTGCACCAGCGGCTTCTGATGCCTGTGTTTATTTGTGCAAACTGCGCAGGTTGTTGGACGAATCCAAAAACAGCAACAACACAGGAGGGACCGGCACATGTCCATTCACATGGCTTGTTTGCGTAGGCTCAGAGGTTCAACAGCACAGCGCTAGAGACAGAGGAAATGTTTGAATAGCCACGTTGTTTCTTTGAGTTCCTGCTAAACCTCAGAATGGATCGAGCAGCCCTGCACAAACCACTGTTCATCTGAACACACAGGTCTTAGGAGAAATCTCCACGCAGAACAAGCTGTTTCAAAGAGAGTGCAATAATTATAAGAATTTTAAGATGTTGGTGTGATGCAAGCACATCACATGCCACATGAGGAGCCCTGCTGATTCAGATCAGGTATTCACCAAGACATTTCCAGCACTGGCCAGCTAGGTACCTCCTGGAAGTCCAGAAGCAATGCTCCATTCAGTGATGCTAAATGCAAGCACTATGATCATTAATTATATTCATTAGGAACATTTTTGCACTCAAGTGCCTCAAAGCAACTTACACAGAAAAGAATTCATGGCCAATGCATTAGGGCCGGGCGATATATCAATATATTGTCCAAAATGGTTTTGAAGTTCACATTGTGATAATTGTTTCATAACATTTGAGCTGGCGATATATCATGAATCACAATGTGTGCAAGGGCTAAGCAATATCTGGGTTTCAACACCACGATAACTAACCAGTTAAACATTGCAATAACTCACTAGATAAATATCACAACAACTCAGCTAAACGCTGCAATGTTATCAGCAGCTAAACCTCACAATATCACCAGCTAAATGTTGCAATCTACCACAATGTCTGAAATAAGGATGGAACTATACAGAGGCGAACAGGACAATATCCCGGCAACTGCTACTACTTAGGGGTCTAAAACGAATAAATGGCAATATTATCAATCATCACACACTCAGTTTCATCAGCAGGCATCAATATATTGGGATGTTTAGCTGGTAATATATATTTGCAATATTGAAAACCAGTTATCGCCCAGCCCTACAATGCATCCATGCTGCAGGGCATTGATGGACAATAGTCGTGTGGGCAGGTGAACTGAGGGACTCAGCTACATTGGTAAAGAAAAAACGCTTTGTGTGCGTTATAATAACACTGTAACATCAGATGGCGCTGTGGAGCCCCACTTTTTGCCAATGGGATTTCCCTTTATGAAGTTTACAACGTGTTTAACTGATTTTTTTTTTTTTTTATGTGTCTAGATCCAGCCCTGGTTTAAAACAGATTTCTTAAGGCAGACTTTTGAAATGATACAAGAAAAGCATGCAAGACCATAGGTGAATGTAGGATACCACTCTTTCAGATTAGATTAGATTAGATTAGATTAGATAAATTTATTGTCATTGTCCGTATATACACAGTATACACAACAACGAAAATCAAACACCCAAGACCGGATTCACATACACATTTGCACGTATCTCCAACACTCTCATCCTATTCAGACATGTTTCCATCTCTCAGGGGCAGGGGGAGTTTGTCTGTCTAAACCAGGATGTGGAACATTTTTCAGTCCGAGTTGGATATATAATTGGTCAACCCACTGGGGACCATTTCTGACAGGTGGGTGGGTCCACCTATCTGTCAGTCACATGACCATTGTATGATGTCAGGTGATCCAAATTCCAAGCACTGAAGCAGGCAGAAGGTTAAAAGACAGCAGGTAGCTAAGCCTCTGCATGATGCTTTCTAAAGAGCAAGCAGAGGTACATCGTCAATTTTACCACTGTGTTCCCACAGCTCTGACCCCTAAAAACCCAGCAAACATGAGGAATTTAAATGGATTGGGACTGGTTCTCAACATCTCCTCCAGCACATCTGGACAGCTTAATCTGAAGTGAAGAGATTTGTATCTCAAAAATGAGGCTGATAAGGAATTCAAGCGGTAAGCTTGGGTGTGAATCTCACTTAATGGGATTTGCGTAGGATTGGACTGGTCCATCCATCTCTCTCTAGAAGGATGTGTGCGACTGTGTGTAAAAACTAGATTGGTGGATAAATTGAGCACCTGTTGCTCTTCTCACTTGTGCCTCAGCATCCCTGCCTACCAGCGACATGTGGTTCTCATACTCCTTGTCTGTGTGTCCACTGAGCCCCTGCATGGGGGACTTTGTTGGCCTTCCTCTCTCCTTGGCCAACTTTAACAGGTGGGCAGGGCTACCCACATGTCAGTCACCTGGCATAATCTGATGACATGTCAAAGTTGTGTGTGTGTGTGTGTGTGGAGAATCTGCTTTGCCAGCATGTTTCCAGCACCCACCAGGATTGAATCCCTCCATCCATCATCAACTGATGGCATCAGCTGACCTACACAGGTAGTCACAGTAATGTGAAAATGCCTTCGTGGGTCAAATTACACCCTCTGACCGGCCACAATTGAGCCATGGGCCTGATCTAGTTTCTGTTACTCTCCCCCCACCCCCACCCTCAATTTTATTAACATTTTCACAATACAATAAAATAAGACAAATAAAATAAAAAAAAATACAGGAAAGAGAGAAGAAAAGGAAAAAATACAAGAAAAATACTAATAATCATGATAAAACACAAAATTATATGCATATAGTCCTCTATGCATATAGTCCTCTATGGCTGGACCATAAAGAAGGCTGATCACTGAAGAATTGATGCTTTTGGATTATGGTGCTGGAGGAGACTCTTGAGAGTCCCATAGACTGCAAGATGATCAAACGTATCCATTCTTAAGGAAATCAGCCCTGAGTGCTCACTGGAAGGGCAGATCCTGAAGCTGAGGCTCCAATACTTTGGCCACCTCATGAGAAGAGAAGACTCCCTGGAAAAAACTCTGATGCTGGGAAAGATTGAGGGCACAAGAAGAAGGGGACCACAGAGGATGAGATGGTTGGACAGTGTTCTTGAAGCTACAAACATGAGTCTGACCAAACTGTGGGAGGCAGTGGAAGACAGGAGTGCCTGGCGTGCTCTGGTCCATGGGGACACGAAGAGTCGGACACGACTAAATGACTAAACAACAACAAGTCCTCTATTATAATCATATGTTAATTTTCAATCCACATAGGAAGAAGTGCGTCTTCTTAGCTCTCACCTGGGAGAGCTTCCCCCTTCCTCAGCCCCACTCAGGTCCCTCTCATCTGTCCATCACCTCTCTGTATGTATCTTCATTTGTCCCAAACATAAATCGTAAGAAATCAAAATACAGTGGTACCTTGGATTAAGTACTTAATTTGTTCTGGAGGTCCATTCTTAACCTGAAACTGTTCTTAACCTGAAGCACCACTTTAGCTAATGGGGCCTCCTGCTGCCGCCGTGCTGCTGGGGCACGATTTCTGTTCTCATCCTGAAGCAAAGTTCTTAACCAGAGGTAGTATTTCTGGGTTAGCGGAGTCTGTAACCTGAAGTGTCTGTAACCTGAAGCGCCTGCAACCCGAAGTACCACTGTACTTTGATGTTGCAGCTGGAGCAATGTCAGCGCTTGTGCCAACACGCCCCCCCCCCCCCCCGCGCAGCCTCACGGACTCTCATCCTTTGGTGTTCTACCAAGTGGGATATGCAAACTCCAGCGTTGCCCGCCCAGCAGCCCTGTGCAACGGGCGCAGGCGAGCCGGGCTGCGTGTTTACCTAGTGCCGAGCCTGGCGAGCCGCGCACGCTCCGGGCCTTGTGGAGCGCAGCGCAGCAGGGAGCCACTTTCTCTGAGTCACCGAATGCCAGCAACTCCCACGGCTGCCTTTGATGTCCGCCGCGAGAGTTCGACGGCGAATTTTCTGCAAACCATTCCGGGTTCCTGGAGCGGAAGCTCGGAAATCAGAGGCGGGGGCTGCACTGGGGCGCTCCCCCCGGTCACCCGCCCTCAGTTTGCCTCAGTGCATCGTCGTTACTGCTGCCCCCGACGCCTGACCCATCACATTTGGGGAGGGGGAATCTCATTTGGCTCGCCAGAATTTTGTTGCACGCCAACTCCAACCTGGAGCAGGTAGAGCATGAGACTCTTAATTTCAGGGTTGTGGTTTCGAGCCCCAAGTTGGGCAAACGGTTCCTGCAGGGGTCTGGACTAGAGGACCCTCATGTCCCCATCCAACTAACTCTACGATTCTGTGGTCAGAGAAGAGGGAGCTTGCTACGGGACAAGGATAACTGTGACTTTAAAGATGAATGGGAACCCTTTACAAAGTAGTTGAAGACGCAACAAAGTGAACTGGACTCCTTGGCAGGTTTTGAATAAACATTCACAAACTTTTTATTGATATCAGCTAAATAGTTTAAAACAACAGTCTCAGAGAAACCAAAGACTGGAACTGAGGGAAGTCGGCGGTGGGGGTGGGTGGGTTTTGTGTGGAAGGGTGGGGGGAGGGAGAAAAAATGGAGGGAAAACAAGGATGATATGTTTTTGGATAATATGTCTTGTTTTAAATTTGAATTTAAAAGAGAGAGAGAAGAGGGAGCTTGCAAACCGCTGCAGCTTGCACGCTCCGTTCCATAGGAGCTAACTCCGAGGGGCCGTCAGCCCCCACAATGTTTTATCCAAGTTGGCGCCCCTGCCCCGTCCCCTCCCGGGAAGCAGAGCAATCGCCAAGGCGCTCAGGATCGCGCAGCGGGAAGGCGGATTTGCTAGGAGAAGGAGGTGGGGAGAGAGGTGGTGCTTAGCTCCCTATTGGCTGCTCAAAGCGAGGAGGAGGCGGGGCGGGGCTTTGCCCGGGAACCGGGAGGCGGGGCTTGCGGAAACCCAGAGAAAAGGGGCTCCGGAGCGCGGAGGCGGCGCAGAGCAGACGCGCTTCTTCTCCGTCTGTTCGGGTTCCCGTCGCGCCTCCTCCCAGTCCGTCCCCATCGCGGCTGGGCGTCGTTCGGCTTGCAGCGACGCTCGCCTCCCCGAGGGCAGCTGCGATGCGCCTGATCCAGAACATGGGGACCATCGCCGAGTACCCCCAGGCAGGGAGCACCCTCAGCGGAGATAGCTGCGGATCGGGCCGCCCCCGACTCATCAAGATCGCCGTGGTGGGAGCCAGCGGGGTGGGCAAGACCGGTAAGAGAACGGGACGCGCGGGGCTGATCCTGGCGACATGGAAAGGCGTGCGCGGGGGGCGGCGGTGGACATAGGCATACTGCAAGGACGCAATGAATATACCAATATTCAAGGAGGGGGGAATCCTTCCCCAGTTGTAGCAAAAGGGCGGGGCGGGAAGGGAGCAAACCTACTGCCATTGTGACAATCTGTTTGCCCGGTCCAAAGTATGGTTTGAATATGAGGATAGCATCCCTGCCAGCGATCCAAAGTGCTCACCTCTAATTTGGGGAGAAAGAGACGATGGCTAGCTAGGTAGCAGCATCCTTCTTCTCTTAGGTAAGCACCTGCTGCCAGATCAGGAATGGATGAAGATCAGTGACCAAACAAAAGCTCTGACACCCCCTGCTGCCCAAGCCTGACATGTGGACGCCTCATTAAAAGGATAACACCCATTCCCACTCCCTTGAAGATTCATCATAGCAGTGAATCCTTAACCTGTGAGGGGTGAATGATATTAGGTGCCTAAATGCCTGTTCCTTCAGACTGAAAGGTGTATCGTGGATGACTGCTCACAGTTCCACTCTTAAAAGTAGTTACTCAGGAGTCAGCTGCAGTGGATTCTGTAGTAGGATGTCTTTCCCAACAGAATATGCTTAGGATTGCAGCCTTTAATTTGCTTGACTGCTACATCCCAAGTTTTGATGGCTGCTGCTACTGCTAGCCAAAGGTAACTCTAGAAAAAGATGCACTCCCCCAATAGCATATTGAAACGCTTTCCCTGCTCCGGTGTGCTGATTGTGGAGTTTTTGGGTATGCAGACAGAAACTGGGGGAGGTTATTGCCCTTAAACACCAAGTGCAGATGACATTGTATCTTTTGCTTTCCCCCCTTCCTAACCTGCACCTTTTTTATTATCAATTGCAGCCCTGGTGGTGAGATTTCTTACAAAACGGTTCATTGGAGACTACGAACGCAATGCAGGTAAGAAATGAGCCTTGCTGTATTCACAGGTGTGCACTGCAGTGTATTTTGACTCCAGCGACAAACTCAATGAAGCCTTTGGTGTCTCACTTCCAGAAAGCTAGACTGTACAATGGGGATTTCACTAGGCAAAGTCACTATGCAACGCTGAAACCCAGGTGTCTGGCCAAGTGTTATCAAGAGGACAAAAAGAATTTATACACTGACCTACTTTAGCTAGCACAAGGCGAGAACTGCCCTGTTTTTATTCTCACTGCAGCCACATTGGGGTGTCAAGCCCCTCCTCTGTAGTTTGACTTCTGAAGTTTAGTCCTCATTCACCAATCTGCTACACACACACACACACACACACTAGAATGAAACAAGTTCTAAGCTAAAGGAGGTGGCTTCAGTCCTATAACCTTTTCCCACTCCTATATTTATGTAATCAATGCAAATTAATCAATGCAAATAAGCTTGAATTCAAAGCCAAGTAGCTTGTTATTCATGAAGAACAGCAGACACACAAAATGAGGGCTTTCCAAGAAATTTCTGAACCACAAAGAGGGTGGAAATTATCTTCTATAATGCAGATAACCAAACTAAACTTAATTTTTCAGTATATTGGGGGGTGTTTAGGTGGCTCTCCAGGTGATGATGAGAGTTTGGGGTCCAAGCAAGATCTGGATGGTCACAGGTGCCCCATAACAAGGTGTACACCCATCAAAGCAATATTCCAATGTCCTGTTTTTGCTGTAATGAAGATGCAGTTTTATATTGAATGCATTTATTTCTTAGCATTCATTTCATTCTCCCTTACACAGGCTGCCTGTGTACTTTAAATCTACTTGCACATATTGTAGATAAGCATTTGTAGCCACTTGGAGGGGTATGCATTTGCCTCAGCTTGAGCTAATAGTGTCAAGACCAAATATAGTTGATCTAGAATCAATTGTGACAAAGCCTTTAAAGTCTCTTGTATAAAATGAAAATGATCCCCCCTTCCCATTAATCAGACACTGTAGCTAAAATAGGAGTGTGTGTGTGTGTGGAGGGCAGGACACATTGATTTGAGGGTGGTTGTTTTTTAACAGCAGGCTGATTTGAGTGAAAAAGTTCTGTGACCACGCAAGATCCCACATTATCAAGGAAGGACAGCATGCTCCACTGTGGAACGTTGAAATCCTGCTAGTTCCAGTGTAACTGATTTTAAGCACATCCTTAACTTTCTTCTTGGACTCAGTGAAACTTAAATGAGCTTAAGTTTGGCTAGGAATGTGCTTCCCGTAAAAAGGGGCTAGACAGTTAACTTTTTCCAAAGGTTAACTCTGCCAAGAGGTTTTTATGTAGGTTTGCTTCAGCATTTTAGCTTTGTAAGTGAAGCCAATTACTAAGAATTCTGTTGTGTGTTTTTTTGCCCATATACGCCATGCTTTGCTGTGTTTAGGCTGTAAACACTTACCTGGGAGTACATCCCACTGAACTCAGTGGGATGAATTTCTGAGTAGACATGGGCAGGATTGTACAGCCAGTCTTTCTTATGATGAAAACACCATCTGCCTAAGGTAGCAAAAATGCCACTTTTTTTCAACAAGTCACAGATCCATCTCCACTAATGAGTTTTTTCCCTTTTCATTGTGCAGAGGTTAATGAATGTCAGTTTATAGTGCATGTACAACCCCCTCTCTGAACTTGTCTGATGAAGTGCTTTTTTATTGCTAGGTAACTTGTACAGCAGACAGATTGAAATCGATGGAGAGTTGTTTGCAATTCAAGTCCAAGATACACCTGGAGTACAGGTGAGTTATGTTCCTGTGCCTTGTACCACTTTTAAAGGGGAGCTTCAGTTTTGGCACATTTCAAGAAGTTCATTGTTACATATATTGATTCATAAGAATCCTAGTAGGGCTTTACTTCCAAGTAGATGTGCAAGGATCGTAGCTGTTTGAATTGGGAGCCTAGCTGCACTGAAAAACTGTTTTGTTGCTAATAACTAGAGTTGTAAACAGTCAGAACTTGATAAATGGTCTGTATATCGTCCTCTGACAGTAAAAGAAAACAATCCACAATTTCAGCTAAACTTTTGTCTACTTGAAGACACAACCATCATGTTTAGGAAACCTGCCTTTCTTAAAAGAAAGGGGGGACGGGACCCAAATGTGTTAAAAACAGTTCCTTGGCAAACTAAGAAACACTTCATTTTTATTATTCTACTAAAGTGCACTGGAAATCTGGAAAGAAATTTCATTGCTATAGCCTAATCAACTTTAGTTTCATAAACACATATGCAAAAGAAACTAAAAGTCACAGCCCTGGCAGCTGCACTCATTAAAATTTGTTAGGAGTTGAGTTTATATTATGGAAAGTTTGAACGTATAGGCATGAGTAAGGGCAAAATTTGCCTTTTTGAACTGGGCCGTTCTCCAACTTTAAATGTTTCCAGCTCATACCTTTGTTCTTTTCTCCCCACTCCCGACTCACTGTCTAGCCAGTTAATTTCCCATTCTACGGCACCACAAAGTCTTTTTCTCGAGGCAGAGTACAGCTTGAATTTGGCAGACTCTGAAATAATTGAGTGTAGCATTTTTTATTTTATTTTTTTGCAACTGGACTAACATGTGGAAATGTGGATTAAAATTTTAGAGTCAACATGCAATAATAAACATGTAATGGACATTGTAAGCTTTCCTTTGCAGCCAAATATTTCCCCTACTTAATCTTTTTTTCTCCCCCAGGTCCATGGACACAGCCTTGACTGTAATGAGCAACTGAACAAATGTATTCGCTGGGCAGATGCAATTGTGATAGTCTTTTCAATCACAGACTATAAGAGTTATGAACTACTCGGTCGCTTCCACCAGCACATACGGCAGCTGCACCCAGGAAACAGAGTGCCTGTGGTGGTTGTAGCAAACAAAGCAGATCTCCTCCACGTTAAAGAGGTAGAACCACAAAATGGACTTCAGTTGGCTGGCATGTTGGGTTGCACTTTCTATGAGGTGTCTGTCAGTGAGAATTACAAGGAGGTCTTCAATGCCTTCCACAACCTCTGTAAAGATGTCTGTAAGCAACAAACCACCAGCAGCACGCCAGAGAAGAGGAGAAGCTCTCTCATTCCAAGACCAAAGTCACCCAACATGCAGGATCTAAAGAGAAGGTTTAAGCAAGCCTTATCTGCCAAAGTGAGGACTGTCACATCTGTCTGAAAGATCAAACTAAATGGGATGGGGTTTCCCTCCCCTTTCCCAGTGCATATTTCTATAGTTCCAGCTTTGGAACGTTAATTGCTGGTACTTCAGCATCCAAAAATCGTGCGAGAGAAAGAGTTCAGATGCACATAAAGCATTTTGTAATGAAGGAGTAACACTGAAGCTTGAATAAGCCCCCAAGGAAGTGGTGGAGCGTAGAATTTCTTGTTGCAAGCGCATTTGATTGACTAAATGGACAATATTTTCATGTTCTGCTGTGGAAGTTAGGTCATGTTGTTATTTGTATCATACTTACATAATGAAGGACAGGGAAGAAATATTCTGAATGCAGTCTTACTGATGGGGAACAAATTGTGTGTTACATCCATTAGCTATATTTTGGTATTTGGTGGAAGGCTGGCTTCTTTAGTAGTCTTCAATGGAGTTGCCTGCTTTTTAAAAACCCATGGTTTTGAACAGGGGTCAGCAACCTTTTTCAATTTGGGGGGGGGGAATGAACGAATTACTATGCCCCCCAAATAACCCAGAGATGCATTTTAAATAAAAGCACACATTCTACTCATGTAAAAACACGCTGATTCCTGGACTGTCCGTGGGCTGGATTTAGAAGGTGATTGGGCTGCTTCTGGCCCCTGGGCCTTAGGTTGCCTACCCCTGGTTTAGAAGAAGCACAAGTATGTCATTGAATCAGTAAAAGAAATGTCAGTATAAAATGCGGGGGGCATTATTAACTGTATTTCTGATGGTGTGATGAGACATTTTGGTACCACAACTGCTGTTTAGTATCATTTTTAGATAGATAAGTTTTTTCTCCCTGTCTCTAAGACACTATCATCTTGATGATTCTTCAGAGAGTGGTCATCTGATGCAATGCTGCAGCTTTCCAGATAAGACCTTTTTCTGTATTCCACTCATCATGAGGATTGTAAAGTTCCCACTTAATTGCTCTGAACAGGAATACAACTTCCTATTGTTTCAATCCAATCCAATTATTTGTCTTAGTCCATGAAACTGTTCCATTTTAGCTGAGACTTATCTCCAGCTAAGGCATGAGGGCTATTCCACTATTGCATAAGTGCTCTTTGTAGTAACATTTGAAAACACTGAATTATCAGTTGTGTTATCCAGGATTTGAGGACTATGCGCCCGACACCAATGCACTTTAAAAACAAACAAACACCGTGCTTGTTCCTTAAGCTGTAACTTATTTATTTTTATGTTGACAGCAACTCTTTAAATGGGACATCTTCATTTTGTTCCTGTGATTAAACCAAACCTTGTTTTCTCATCTGATTGTTGTGTTTTATATTCAGATGCTAGAAATGAGTGGCAAGACGCGTGAGAGACAGGGAAGTCACCTAAAGGCATTCAAGGGCTTAAGAGGACCTTCAGTCATTGGCTTGGCCAGTGACGGTTTGCAGGGATTAGTGTCTCTCTGATTTCAGTAACACAACACAAATACAGATGATCAAGGCTTGCCTTTGCAGCAGTCTTCTGCTGTCCCCAACTGCAGACTTCTGTAATACAGACTTGTACTGCAGCAACTAAAGCAGTTACTGTATTATGCAAAATCACCTGCCTCTTAAACCCTTTTTGACCTGATTATTGGCATTGTTCTGTCATTCCTAAGATGCTGAAGACTGTGTAGTAGAAAATCTGCACAGTCCTCCTTTACCTCATCCTAAAAAACAAAAAGAAAAAAAGGCTATTGTATATCAAGACTTTTTCAGAGTACTGGGAGTATCCCTTGTTCCGATGGGTCTCTTCCCACTGCCTAAATCTGTATTTCCCACATGAGAGCTATTCATGCCCGTTCACTTGTGACAACGGCATCAGAAATTCTGTACAAGCATTGTGTGGTCTTTTCCATTACACGCAATACACAGTGGTCCTGCGAAGCAAGCCCCAACTTTTATGTCCTGAGTCTAAACCCATGCTACAGTTAAGCCTTGGTCCTCTACATGCGAGAACCATCATGAACAGAGAGGAGCAGCCATTGAATGAATGAAGGTCTGGCTTCCCAACAGCCTTTGGGGCAGCCACCAACGGGCAGAAAACTGGTCTGGGTTTCCAATCCCATCAAGGAGACAAAGAAAAGATGCATCATTTCTGCCATATGCCCGTTTTCCTGCTTAATCTCCAAAATACTGACGTCTATTAACGCAGTGTAGCAGAACTGCAATCGTAACCATGGAGACTGCCAGCTTTTTCTTTTCTCTTCTCCAAGTGCTTCAAAACAAATAGCTATACAGATATGATTTGTCACCTGTCTATCAAATGCAGCCTGCGAGGTGCATCCAATGTCTATTGCCATAAGTAAATGCTACAAAATGTGTCCTTTTCATTTAAGAAAACTTTGTCCATTGTTCCCCTTTTGTTAGCTGGGTTAGAGCCCAATTTAGATTACCTTCATGAAGGGCCATGAGATGAAATGGCTTTAAAAATGGGATGATCAACATCTACTAGACTGGGGAAGGCCTAAACTGGTGGTCCACATAAATATTTGCTGGGTTACACTGGAAAAAGGCAGTGCCTCGCTGTATTCTAACACTGTAAACTGCAGCAAAGAATCACTAGCTGCCTGGAGGAAAATCTCATATGCAATTCAGAAAAGAAAATTTTGTTTCTCTGCTTGATTTGCTAGGCATTCTTTCCTAATCTTAAACTATTCTACCATTGTTTTTTTCCAGAAAACTAGCTATAAGAGAAAGATTAGCTGTAGCCTTATAATGTTAAACCTGCTACAAATTTTTATCTGTTCTTTTATAACAGAAGACACTAAGTAACCATTTCATCCAATAAACCCTGGTCTGGACTAACAAGCTCTTTGCATGTGGCTTCTTCTATAAATGTTCTACATTCAGTAGCCAAAAGTGGAAAAGACTGACTTCATGCAGTGGTGGCAGGTTTCACGTTTGAATGAATTTGGTGGCAATGTCTAAGGGAGAATAGTTAGCATATTGTGACCACCCTCAACATTTGGGATAGAGCAGGCTAGAAGTCCAATAATACATGCAATTGTGGGGGATACTCCATATAGAAAACTAGCCATGACTGGGAGATGTCTATGCTGAACCCTTCTCTCTCACATGCTAGTTTGTTAAAGGAAGGGAAGGTTTTTCATTGGAGGAAGCAACTGAGTTGAAGTAGGAAGGTCCAGAAGCTTTTATCGTATGTATCTACTGAATGTATAAACTGACCCTGTGTCTAGATGACAACCCAGGCCCATGAGTTTTTTGCTCAGTATGACAGTGTAAGTTCAGCAGGTGAGCCCTTGAAGCCGGCTTAGACCTCAGAGACCTGGGGCAAGTGTGCTGAAACAATCCTACCTCATTTGGGTGTTCAGCTTTCCAACACCCTAAATGTACAATCACACTGGGCTGATTCTGTAGTATATTAATGTATGCTTAGCTATCAAAGGCTTGATATTTACCTTCTGTGTAGCACCACTGAGATGGACACCACTGAAGAGAGTGACTCCATAATGGACCAATAGAAAATTAAAAAAAATTTTTTGGAAAGCACTGATAGGCAATCCCAGTCCTCCCTCTTTCCTCAGTGATGTCTGTTGGTTGCCATTATGAAAGCTGCCCAACATTAAGGTAAAGGTAAAGGTACCCCTGCCCGTACGGGCCAGTCGTGTCCGACTCTAGGGTTGTGCGCTCATCTCACTTAAGAGGCCCAACATTAGAGCTCCCTATATTAGAGATTGTGAAGAAGACATTAAGGCACACTTTGTTGTCACTGACAACATTTTCTCCAGGGGTATCTTATATCACAAGCCAGCCAACTGCATAAGCAAGATGGAAGGAAAAGCTCAGTATAAAAGAAAACGAAGGAAAAGTTCAGCATAGAAATGGAAGCACTGATAGTCATCTTCAGTGGTTCTGCGATGCTTCAATGAGACTGATATGGACAGTGAGGAACCTTTACCCTGTAGTTGCCAGCAAGAAAGAAAGAATTTCAGTTAAACACAGCATCACTGCAGAGAGAAGAAGAACTGAAGGTTGGCTTGACGTCACAGGACTAATGAACAGATTTTCAAGTGCTATCTTAGCGTAGGTACTTTTCTCTTGTTGGCAGCTATAAAAGCAATTCCCCCAATGTTCAGATCAAGATCAGGAGTAATTTCAGAACCTCTCATTTTCTGCAGGAATGTCTCATGGGATAGAAGGCCAAGGGGTTTTGATATTTTTTCTGGTGAGTTGGGCTTGGTGCTCATCTTCTCTGATAAGACTCTTGGCTTGTCAAATGCCAATGTCTGGCTGGAGACGGTCCGTGGCAAACAGCAGCTCCAGAAGGCTAAGTGGTGTCAGGAGAGCTGTGGAGAATACCATTACCTGAAAAGAAAGAGAGATGCATAAAGAATAACAGAGACTAATCCCTGCCACCACTACCAGACACAGAAAAGTGTCAGGCACAGTTTATGACAAGGAGTTGTGTTTCTGCAGCCAAATAAATACAGCTTCACTAAAGCTCAACATCTTATTGTAGATCATTGGAAACAACATAATCAGAAAACTTGTACCCCATTGCATAATTTTTTTCTTTTTCCCCAACTTATGGGCTATAGCAATGTTCCTTATTTTAATTAATTGTCATTCTGGATATACCTGCAATAGGTTTACTCAACACTGTTAATATTTTTGTCAATGAATGGTTCAATTTAAAGCTGTTGCTTCTTTTTGGCTTATGATGAATTTTAAAAATCAAATGTGTTTTTCCCCCAGCATGTGCTCAGCAGATTACAAAATTTGCCTTTTCCCATTTGTAAGAGATACCGTAATAGTTAACCTATGTCACGCATTGTGCAGTGGCAGACGCTAGGGTCTCAAATTTCAGTGGTATCCTGTATGGTGCCAAAATTCAGAGCCCCTCCATTGATTAAACATTTTCAGTTGATTAATTATTTTTTAAAAACTGATTAATCAACCAATTAAGTTTATTTACATCTGCCAAGTACCAAAACCTCAATAGAGATGCCTTTTGAAATTCTTACCCATTAATAATAAAGACAATCTTTACTATTTCCTTCTTTCACAGTAAGAATGAAATAATGCAGTAACTAAAACAGGTGTAAAAATGATAGGAGTAATGGAAATATATCCTTTTTGCATTCTCTGGGTTGTAATCAATTCCAGTTATTACTAATGCCAGTTATTAATCACTGTTTGTTTCTGCAAGGTGGCCTTGTGCTTCTCTGAGACATTCACAGGTATTTTTAAGTACAATCCTTAACAAAAGAATGCCACAAATAAGCTATTTTCTCTTTGTGTTTCTCAATGAAAGGCACAGCTTCTCTTATCATCATAACCATCTCTGTATTTGAGGTTACCCTGTGAACTGAACCACACGTTCTTTAACTTTGCATTTAGTCATCATTTGCTTATACTCCAACCAAACATTGGAAGTGATCGGTATCTGTTGACAGGCTCTTTGCTTGTTGCTGAAAACACTTTAGATTTAACAACCCTAATCCAATTCCTGTTTAAAAGGGACACCAGCATAAACTGTGAACTGCAAGGTGTTGTTTGAATAGAATGGTATGCCAATAGCAATGTTTTCATCTGGGCCTGAGATTTAAAAGCGAGTGACACGAGGCTTCACATAAACAGCTTTGAATAGTGCCAGGATCATTGAAAACATAATCCTGAACAGGTGGTCAGCATTCAGAGACCCAGAGGAGTCCAGGTAAATCCAGATGATTTGGAAACTTTATGTGAGAAAGACTCAGATAACATTTTTTTCAGGGTGGGCATAGGATTCCCCTTCCCTTCCACTCCAAAGCCTTTTAATCTCTAATGTAACAGCTTTATACATAGGGATATAAAACAATGAGTATGTTCTGAATTCTTTGTCTCAAGGGGTGACCCATCGTTGGTGGGGTCAAGTCAAAGCAAAGCAACACCAGATTCCATGTCACTCCTTGTCAAACCTCAATCCCTCTCAGATAGTAAGCCAAAAAGCCTTGGCACATAGTTTAAACTCTTCTCACTCATTAAACCTCTGCTTATCTTTCAAGCCGTAGTAATACATTTGGAGTTGGGATTAACTTGTCCATCAGGGTACTGCAAATTCAAGGTCTGCCCAGGGCAGCGAAGAATTTGATTCCCTGGGTTAAGGGGATAATTGAGAAGCAAAACGCAAGCGGGAGAGTTATCAGATGAAAATGTGTTGCCGGAGAAAGCATTTAAGGCTTGGGAACGATTGAATGAGCTCTTAACTCAAGAATGCCATTAACACGCAAAAGGCATCTTCTCCAGCCCTGTATTGCTTCAACGCCCACCCTGCTTCCACCTCTAACATTTTCACTAATCAAACATGCGGCCACCATGATTTATGACAGGAGTGTTTGCATGCTGTTTGTAGAGCAAAGACATACTATTTATGTACCATGGGGGTAGAGAAGGATATCTGCCTGGATTTCTGGTGGAGCCCGGAAGAAAACTGTCATGACAGCTCCTCGTAAGACTGGCCCACCCCAATGATACCCAATCAGAGAGGAAAGGAGTGGGGAATCTTTCTGTGAGTGTACAGTCACAGCCAATGACTCACAGGGAAGCCATGAGTATGTTGTGAAGGCTCACAAAATTATAGCTGCAGCTTGGCAGACGTTTAAGCTAACCCTTACTGTGTACACACAATAATTTGCTGGACAACCGGCGTACAAAAGTGGGCCAGTGTTGGCAGAGCCTGAAAAACTTCCTAGGTTTCCGAAGCGGCCTCCCATCCATGTCCCTAGTTCTTGGGTAGGCCTCAGATAATTCACAAGGGGTTGGGAGATCCTGACAGGAAGCTGTTTGGTAAACTGCCCTCTCTGTGTGGTGTAGAATTCTGGAGTCCCTCTCTAGTCTGAGGCCTCCATGTTCCTCATCCCAGCTTGAGGTGGTACTGTACCTGTTACTGCCATTCTCTGATAGGCTTACGTCTTTCTTATGTCCCGTCTTGCTAAACTCAGTCGCCAGTGTGGTAGGGCTACACCTCACAACAGGCTGTGTTATGTACTACAACTGACACCATTCCTGATCAGAGAATCATAGAGTTGGAAGGGACCACAAGAGTAATGTAGTCCAATCCTCTGCAATGAAGGAATATTTTGCCTATGCAGCTCTAAGAGAGCCAGTGTGGTGTAGTGGTTAAGAGTGGTAGACTCGTAATCTGGGGAACCAGGTTCGCATCTCCGCTCCTCCACATGCAGCTGCTGGGTGACCTTGGGCTAGTCACACTTCTCTGAAGTCTCTCAGCCCCACTCACCTCGCAGAGTGTTTGTTGTGGGGGAGGAAGGGAAAGGAGGTTGTTAGCCGCTTTGAGACTCCTTCGGGTAGTGATAAAGTGGGATATCAAATCCAAACTCTTTTCTTTTTTTCTTCAAACCCACAATCCTGGGATGAAGAGTTTCATGCTCTACCAAGTGAGCTATCTCAGATGGGTGGGGCTGATGGGAGCTTGAGTTCAAAATCATCAGGAAGCTACCAAGCAGCCTATCCCTGGTACTGAATGCACCACCCCTTCAACTCAGTTATTTTGAGTGTTATTTGTTCCCATCTGGAGTATAAACTAGGTAGTAGACAACTTTGAACTCCATAGCTATGTGCCCATATATGTCCTCCTCCCTCCAGCCTACAAGGCCGGTTCCACATGTGCAGCAAAATGAGGTGAGAAAGAAGTGGTAGAATAATAGAGCGAACCACCTCAGGCAGATGAGCAACTGTCTAGAAAACTCCTCTACATAAAAACTCCCCGAATGGAGAAAACTAGCACTGCAAGGAGAAATCTAACTAAGAACCTTTCTTCCTGATGTGCTAACTTTCAACCTGAAGAGGTTTTGTTTTATTTTTTTAACATGATGGAGCATTCAGAAACGCCACCTGTCACTTGAAGTCTGAAGTGGCACAGTCTGCTCCATCACCTCAGGATTCCACTACCTCATTCTTCTGCATGCGGAGACCCAGCCACACCTTAGAGCTTTTCAGGTTTGCTTTATCCTGTGGCGCATTTTGGGTAGGGGAAAGGCTTTTGTGGATTATAGGGGCCGTTTGTGTGAATCCTTCCCATTTTTTCTGCAGAGCGTGCCACTTCATTCAAGCTGAGAATCAAGTCTTTGTGACCCCAGAAAACTCTTAGCGTCAGATTGAGGCTGAACCCAATAGTTCTACATCCATATGCAGAGATGTTCTTGTTGCTCCGAAAAGAGTTTTGTACCTGTACTCCGGGCTTGTGCGCCATTACAAGGTCCTTTACCATTTTGACTTCAGACACTGTCACTCCACCAACCACGAAGATGATCACCAGAGGATGATCACTAGGGTGAGGGCGGCTCACCTATTAAAGGAACAGAATTAAGATGCTTATGCAACTTGAGCTATTTATTTATTTAATTCCCCCCTCCAAAGTAAGGAATATGCTGCCTTTCAGAGCAAAATCCTCTGATGGCAGCTGACATCGGAACCACAATATAAAACTAAAACATCACACATTAAAACAGCAGCAGTTAAAACAATTTGGAGTGCCACATATTGAGATGCAACTTGGATAATGGTAATAATCAAGTTTTCAGTGTCTGTTTCAAAGCCAGGACACTAGAGGCCAACATATCTCCTGGGGGAGGGGGGAATTCCACAAGCAAGGGGCCACTCTGAAGAAGGCCCTCTTTTTTCTGCCTGGCAAGTGAACAGATCATGAACAGAGACCTCCTTTCCCTCCTAATTAACTCTGCCTTCCATTTTCTATGCCCATTTGCCTATGCATCGTTGCTATGGTTGCAGCTTCACCCCTAAGATGGCTGCCCACCTTGTCAGATTACAGAGAAGAGGAAAATTGATTCTCATTGCTTGATGACAGTAACAGAGCATGCACGTAACAGCCTCCTAAACCACTTCTAGGCTGATGGTGTGGAAACCTTTTGTAAAAATGCAACTTTAAAAGTATAATTTGCTTGATGTTCTCTTGCCATCTCCCAATGAAAAGATGCCAGTAATAGGTTTATTTAAAATAAGTCCCTTTCTAGCTTAACTATTAACACTGACAAGCTAAGAAGCAGCAGATCTGAAAGGCATGGCAACATCCAGATATTCTGCTGCCCGTTCTGTAATAGATTTAGGAGTCAACTCAAAGAAGCCCTTGAAAGAGAGAACTGTCCTTTGTAAAGGAAGACGTAAGGGCACCCTAGGTGGACAGACCAGAACGGAGAGAGGGGTGCTGTGCTATGCTAGCAACTAACTGTCTTGTCTTGCAAAACCATTTGTTATATGCATTTGCTCTACTAATGGAAAGCGCTAAAAGTTCCATGACCGGATGGAACCTGTACTGTCTATTATGGAGGGTTTCCAAACCGCAAGCTTGAGTGTCGTTGTTGTTTTTTTGCAAGGCTGGTGAAAGACATTTCCCTGACAAAAAGAAGTGGCAGCGTGCTCAGGATCCCATGCAAAGTGGCTCAGGATTCCTTGCAAAGTGCTTCGATGGGAAGCAAAACACGAAACAAAAAAGCAAGGGCGACGCAGATTGCATCCTTCCCTTCAGCCACCTCAAAGCAGGCAGGCTGCACCGAATGTGGTGGAGAGGCCACCAAACCACATGCGTACCCTCCAACATTCCTCAGAGGGGAATAGGGACATTTCTCACTCGCTCCCAACGCCCCATTTTTTGTGTCTCTCCACCCAGTGGTGAAGCTGCATGCTCCGCTACCGGGGGAGGAGAGCAGGCGTGGCGTGGCTGGCGCCCCTGGGGCGTGGCACGCCGACCATGAGGGCGTGACACTGTGGCGATCACATAGGATCCACGGACATTTAACGGTCTATTGATGCCTGTGCCACCACAGGTGGGTGTGTTGCCATGGTAACAATGGCCTGCCCTCCTTTGTGACATCTCCTGCTTCTCCTTTAAAAGCCACCAACTACAGGTGTCCAGTGTGGGTTAGTGAGGAGAGACAGAGAGAGTGTGTAGGTGCGGTTGGTGGTAAGAGAGAAAGCAGAGGATTTGGATTTTCTTCTGATTTTGACTGCTTAAAGAGGAGGCGGAGCCAGCATCAACCATGCGGTCAGTTCCAGACCTTCAGGAAGAAGGAAGGTTCAGCGGACTTTTCCTTCGCGGAACAGAGTGGCTCAGGCGACTGAGAAGCGTAATGCAGCTCAAAAAGAGCAATAAAGTGGCCCCGCTCCAGCCCAAGGAGCAGCCTCCCGTGGCACCAGTTGTGACAAAGCTCTTCAAGAGTTTTCCAGAGCTTGAGAAGGCAATGGCCCGACACCAGGCCCGTATTAGGCCAGCACCTGAAGAAGAGGACATAATTGTAGAAGATCTAGAATGAGCTTCCAGCGTGACAGGCCAAGGGAAAGTGCTCCACTTTGGAAGAGCTAAAAGGGAGTAAGGGAAGAACGAGGCCGATGAGATCAAGGTAACCCTCCAGCCTCTCCTGAGCTGCAGAGGCTAAGTGCAGAGAGGCAGAGGGAACTAGGTTCCCACAGGAGTGCTCGCCTCCAGGCCAGGAGAGGCGAGTCACCAGAGGATCGTGGCTGCCCTATGCCTCGGGGCAGATAAAAGCCGGCCAGCCCCAGCCCCAAGTTGCGGGAGCAACATTGTTGGTTGCTGGTTCCTGCCTGAACCCTGTCCTGCTTTCCTGCCAGAGCTCCTGACCTGCCCTGGCTCCCTGCTTGCAAGCCTGTTGCTGACTTCACCTGACTCCCTGCCCTGCGTCCAGCTTCAGCTACTATGGACTGCCTCCACGTTGCACCTTTGGCCATGGACCGGACTTGGACCTTGCCTCTCGGGTAACCCACGGGACCAGCACAACAGGGAAGGAGGGAGAAAGGATTGAAGAGAGGTGAAAATGGCAGGGACAAAAGGCTGACTGCTGACTCACCCTTACCGTGCGAGGAAGAAACCAGAAACAATGAAAAAAATTGGGGGGTTGGGTTGGGGATGATGTTGTGGCGATCACACAGGGTCCCCGGACGTTTGACGGCCTATTGATCCCTGTGCCACCACTGTGCTCGCTTCCCCGCTGCCACCAACCCGTTACTCTCGGGTAAAACACTGAGTCCAGACAGTTGTTAAAAGTGAACCAAATAAACAAGTTTATTTTATAAACATTAACAAGTTTATGGTTTCCCAGATAATATTCCTGTCGGTATCTTAACTTTCTTTACCGGCCTTGACCTTCCTAATACCTTCTGACTGATTATCTCAACTGTTTGACTGACTCTTAACAAATTCTCTCACTTTCTTACATCAGACTAGCCAAACCCACAGACTTATCCTCCCTCTCCCTTCTTTAACTCCAGACTGACTTCTCAACCACTCTAACTCTAACTCCTCCCCTAGGGTTCCCATTGGTGAGTCATTTTACAATTAGTTAACCCTTTCCTTATGAACCCAGTATGATGTCACACACCTAGGAGGGCAAACGTCGCACACAAGCATCCCGGGGGTGTGGCAATGCACCCGTGAGGGCGTGGCACGCTGACCGCAGGGGTGTGGTGCATGTTCTGGGGGTGTGACGCACTGCCTGTGGGGGCATGGCTTGCGGCGCGTGTCCGGGGGGGCCGCCCTGATGGTACTCTACCATAATAGTGGTGCCGGGGGCGGTCCGCTCCCTCCGCACTCCTGTTCCTTTGCCAGTGTCTCCCCCTCCCCCCAGCATTTCCACCACCAATACACCAACAGGACCCAGCACACACACCCTCTGCCATTCTGAGAAAACCCCTTAATCCTGGTTTTACTTTATTCTTTGGTAGGTTTACAAAAAGAAAAACACACACCAGCAAATACATTTTGGAAAGGGGAAAGATCAGACGCAGCACACAAAGCATTTCCTTTTTAAAAAAACAAACTAACACAGGACTCCTTAAATTACGCTCCCCCTTTCTTCCTGCCCTGTGCCTGCTCCTCAGGGCTGGTGTGTCACATGAGACTGGGCTTCTCCAGCAGTCACTACCAGCTGCCCAAGGGAGGAGGCCAGCAGCAGAGGCCACAACAGGCCACGGGATGCTCCTTTGCACCCACTGCTGCCTCTGCCATCGCTCAAGACAAACGCAGGCTCGTCTAACTCCCCAAGTTTGGTGGCGGTGGCACTGATGGGGGAAATGAGGACATTCCAGGATCAAATCAAAAGCTGGGATGTCATTCCAGGACTATCCCTGGAAAATAGAGACACTTGGATGGTGTGCGGAAGGTGCTGCTCGCCGTTGCCATTTGGACAGCTTGAGTAGGTAGCTTGGCCCTGATCTTCCAAAGGCAAAATAAGATGGTTTTATTTGGGCAGGCCTGTGGCAAAGAAAAAGACAGGGCTGCATTCAGCCAAGTCATCCCATTCATGCAAGGAGCTCTGTGTGCACAATAGAACTCCCCCCGTTTCCTCCCGCCCTTGCACTCCTCCAGTCTGATGTGGAAGCACGGCTATGATTTTATTAATGTACAGCATATTTTTTATGTTTCCATACGTTTCGTTTTGAATACTACAATACAACTTCCCTTGCTAAAGACTCTCCTCCCTGAAAGAGAGGGGAGTGGTTGTGGGCGGGAGCCCGAGCACCGCCCAGCAGGGGGCATTTGCCCCCTGCCTCCAGCTCACCTGGCTGGCGCTCACGCCCCCCCTGTGGCCATCCAACCAGGTGCCACGGAGGGGGCGTGTTCAGCAGCCTTTTGCTGCATTGCCAGCCTTTCCCTGGCCTCATTCCTCGTCGTCCCATTGCGTGTCACCCACCCTCCACTCCCTTTTAGTTAGGGCCTAGGTCATTGGCCTTGCTATGGACCTTAGGTTGGTCGCCCTGGTTGTCCAGGGGGCCTGGTAGGAGTTTTTCCATTTGGCATTAGGCTTTTTGGTTTTTTCGCCTACCTCGTAGCAATCGTCACAACTTTTGTGGTATTGGTGGGTAGGTTAGGCATTGGAATAATGTGTTGTGGTGTGTCGAAGTGCTAGGTGTGGCCATCGCCTATGCCTTCAATGTTTAGGGGTATTCCGTTAAAGGAATCTGGCGGTCGTGTATTCTGTCCGATGCCTGCTTGGCGGGAGGCCATGGCACGACCCTCGGTGACAGCAGGAGGTGAGCCTATAGTTGGATCAGCATCAACAGGCTCCACCTACTGGTGAATAAACCCACTTGTTTCGATCCAATGCCTAAGCCAATACCTTTTCATTGCTGTAATCAATAAAGTTGTGGCCTTTTCTAGCCCATTAACCTTATATCACGTGTCCTTGTGTCTTCATTTCACTTTGCGGGGTCGGGTCCTCAAACCACAATTAAATTAAACCACTGCTTATTTTGATCTTTGCTGGCTATGGCTAACCATTTGTCCTCTATTACACACAGTCAGCTACATTCAAGTTCCCTCGCCACCAGTTCCCTCGCATGCTGTGTCACGCTCCTCAGAATGACTGGTAGAGGTTCTTTTGGTCTCTCAACAAGATTGTTTACACAGTATGAAGACCGAAATCCCTGTCAAGCAGTCTTCCCAGGTGCACAGCTCTTGAACATGTACATAATTTAAAATTAGCATCACCAATTGGCAATCAGATAAGGGACCACCTACAGAGATGGGAAGAAGGGCAGATAGACAATGTATGGGTAATGTTTTCTCTCTGCAATCTTCTTTTGCTGTGAGTTTTCAAGGGGAGGGGAGATTATAGTATGTTAGGACACACACTGGGTTGCCATTTTGGGCAACTTCCAACGTATATAAAAACATAATAAAACATTAAACATTAAAAAAAAAACCCTTTTCCTTTACAAGATTGCCTTCACAGGGCTCAGGGGTCGGATAACTCCAACATTTCTCCAATGAAAATAGGGACATCCTAAGGAAAAGTGGGACATTCTGGGGTCAAATCAGAAACCGGGATGGCTTTTTTAAATCAGGGATGTCCCTGAAAAATAGGGACACTTGGAAGGTCTGGTAGTACCTTGTAAGGCCGCAAGCCTATGTAGAATTATGTACAGTATGCCAAAACCCGGTGATTTCCAGTGCAGGCTGGTCCATTTGGCAAATGGAGCATTGCTCCACCAACCTCAGTCAGCCCACACCTGCACATTTCTTTCAAGCACCCCAAGGGGTTGTCCTGGCTGCCATGTTCCTCAGACACAGTGTGGCCCTCGTAGAACTTAGCAGAGAGAAGGACGGGGACAAAATGAGAATCAGTTGGTTCTGCTTATCGTTGGTTCTGGTTCCACCTACTGTTGTTGGCTTTCCTGCCTTCTGCTCTAGTGACCCCATTCATTGACAATTTCAAAGGGCTTGGTTGGCCATGCCTACCTAAATGTGTAATAGGGTCAGGCTGCAAGTTGTTTCAAGTTGTGGGTTAAAACACAAGGTGAGCGTATCCCTCACATTTGCTGAATGACGACCAACAATGTTCAGACTCGACGTACGTTCTGGTATACTCTGTTCACAGCCACTATACATGCACTGGTTTCCCGGCAAAAGAAGAAAGCGATGGATGTCAGCTGCCTTCTTCCTGTCCATCACCCTACTTCCACTGCAATATGATATGCAGCATGACAACATTGACTGGATAGCTACGTTTCTGCAGAAACCAAACTATTTGCATAACATAAATAAAAGCACACAGTTTGTGAAAGATCTCAACAGCCACACTGAAAAGTAGGTCAAACAGGACTCCAAAATTGCTGAGCAGTACAGCAATATGAGCCGCTGTACTGTTCAGCGACTTGTATGAGCTTAGCTGACATAAGTTAAAGAATAAATATTTATGAAGAT
Organism: Podarcis cretensis; assembly: GCF_951804945.1. Classification (NCBI taxonomy): domain Eukaryota; kingdom Metazoa; phylum Chordata; class Lepidosauria; order Squamata; family Lacertidae; genus Podarcis; species Podarcis cretensis. Next base: position 55,307,003 of record NC_137178.1, read on the forward strand.
TACAGACAGAACTATTGGCTACTCAGAATTAATGCTAGAATACATGCCACAGTGACTGGAGGTCCCTGGGCTAAATTTGATATTGAGTGATACCATCTGCTATCACTGCCCTTGCCAAGATAAGAGAACTACTTGAAGGGGCTTTCCTGAAAACAAATTTCTGACAAGGGTCTTATATTTATTCTTTGCCCCCCCCCCCCCCAAGAAAAGCTCAACAACTTTTGTGTACGGATTTTCACTTTTTGAAATATGGCAACCCTAGCTTAATGCCTATATATTTTCCTAACATAATTCTTCAGCAGCCTAGAAAAATTACCGCAGGTGCTAATAAGATTTTGCATCCTTTGTATTTTGACAACTTTTCTTTAGAAAAGCTCCACATACTTCTACTTCTAACAAATGTGTATGAAATCATCTCTATAATTTTATTTTTAAAATCCGGCTATACTAGTGCCATAATATATTTTTTAAAAATATCTTAACCAATGTTGTAACGACTTCTGAACATTTCCTTCAAATTAGGAATGACTTGAGAGAAGTAGATTTGTAGTCTCAGATGAAAAAAGTCTATCTATCTATCTATCTATCCATGCACATCACCATTTTTCATCTGTGACTACAAATTGCATAGCTTTCCCCTATTTTAAGTCATTATTCTCTGAATGTATCAAAATATGAAATGGTTTACAGGCCAACCTGATGCATGTTTATTCAGAAATATGTCCTATTTAGTTTACTAGGACTTCTCAGTTTTTAAGTGTGCTGAACCCAAACACCTAGGTCTTGGTTTCCTGTATTAACATGCTATCAGCTTGCCCTAGCAAAGAGCCAATATACATTTATGTGGGACCAAGCTCCATTGAACTCAGTGAAGCTTACTTCTCGGTAGGCAAGCCCAGGATTGTGTTCCAAACCTCAGTGTTAACATGTTTGTGGCGTTAGAAAATGACTTTAAGGTTACTTAATGCATACTGAAAGAAGTTATGAAATTTAACTGAGCTGCGTGTGCTTTCGTGATTGTGCTAAGCCTCAACAAATACTTTCCTTAAGTAAAAAATAAGCAAGCATCCAAACACATGGTGCATATATAAAATAGTATCCCTTTTCAAAGGTCTGAAAGTCAAACCACGAATTCCAGATATGCATATTAAAATGCAGACTGCTTAGGCATGCAAGTTTTCAATTAAAACTGTTATGAAAGAAGTTTTGGAACATTTCAATCCCCCCCTCCGCTGTTCGTGGTTTTCTTTTCTTTTCTTCACTGGAACTGGATAATTTCTGAATGCAAATTAAACTGTGTGTGGATCTGGGGTACAATTGAGATTTTTGATGAGATAAAATACAATTACATAAAGCTTTTTGTTTTGAAGTGATCAGTGCCATGTGGCTAAATGCAGCAAGATTCCACAATGAAACTCCAAAAGGAGGATTTCTGATGGCAAGTATTTATAACCTTATTATAATAGTCGAGGCTTCAAGGGAATCTAATGAGATTGGCTACTCTGAGGAGTTTCCACATCCTCTTGTTGTTTGTGTGCATCATGCCAGTTTCTTTGCTGGAATGCATTATATATTAAATGTTGCTCCTCGCCCTGTAAGGACAGTACATTGAGCTCCTCCTGCTTCTTGAGGTACAACCTCAAAGGGTTATTGTGTGAGGGGGTAAACATGTGTGTGTGTTGGGGGGAAATGACTATATATGCTGCCTTTAGCTCTTAGGAGGAAGTCCAAATTAAAATGTAGTAAATAAAACCTGTTAAGTGGTGTGGGTTCTTAAAATGTCTGCCTTTGAGTGCTGGACATTAAAATGCAGGCACCAGATTAAGTACAGTGTATGTGCCATTATGTGCCAGTATGTGGGACGCGGGTGGCGTTGTGGGTTAAACCACAGAGCCTAGGGATTGCTGATCAGAAGGTCGGCAGTTTGAATCCCTGTGACGGGGTGAGCTCCTGTTGCTCGGTCCCTGCTCCTGCCAACCTAGCAGTTTGAAAGCACGTCAAAGTGCAAGTAGATAAATAGGTACCGCTCCGGCGGGAAGGTAAACGGCATTTCCGTGCGCTGTTCTGGTTTGCCAGAAGTGACTTAGTAATGCTGGCCACATGACCTGGAAGTTGTATGCTGGCTCCCTCGGCCAGTAAAGCAAGATGAGCACCGCAACCCCAGAGTCGTCCATGACTGGACCTAATGGTCAGGGGTCCCTTTACCTTTATGTACCATTAAAAAAGTCTTGCCTAGAGCAGACCAAATAGTACCAGTCCAAAATCATATTTCTAGCATTGGCCCTACAGATACCACTGGGAACTAATTTCTATCCTCTGTTGTTTGTCAACAGCATTGGTTACTCAGAATTTTCTGCCTCTAAACACAAAGGTTCCACTCAGCACTTGTGGCTATGAGCTGCCAATAAACCAAGGTTGGAGAACCTCCAGCTTTCTTGACTCCCAACTCCCATCGGCCCCAACTAAACAGGGGTTGAGCAATCTTTCAAGAGCCACATACCAGCGGCAAGCATGGCCAGAGGCAAAGGTGGGTGCAGCAATAAATATAAATTTTACCATTGTACAGCAGGCTAGTTGCTACACAAACTCACGCAACTCTCTCTTCTCCTCCATCCAGGCAAGTAAGCAGTGGCGTAGTGTGGGTCGTCAGCACCCGGGGCAAGGCAAGTAATTTGCGCCCCCTAACCCATGGATTTGCGCCCCCTAACCCATGGATTTGCGCCCCCTAACCCTAACCCCCAAATGTTGCGCCCGGTGCGGCCGGCCCCCCCTGCACCCCCACGCTACGCCACTGCAAGTAAGAGGCATTATTGAATTCTAATAATAAAGGACACGGTCCAGTTAGAGAAAAACTGTCAGAGAAGGTACAGGGTACAGCTGGTGAGGGATATGGCTTGGGGAGAGAGTCCCAAGAGCCAGACAGAGAGTCTGCAAGAGTTGTATTTGGTCCCTGGGCCTGAGGATCCCCATGCCAGTGCTAAACTGTGGTAAATCTAAAATGGAAACTTCTGATATTCTCCTTATGGCAGTGCTGGAGATAAGAGGTGCGTTGCACATGAGCCCAGGAGGAGGCTAGGCTCATTGTCATAATGCCAAATCACAGTCCAAACACAGCAGATTGACATGCATATTAATGGCACACCAGCCCTTTCTCATATTAAATATGGCAATCCTCATAAGGGTTCTGATGCATTCCTTTCCTACAGTTGTATGATTTTGAGGAGCCATTAAGTAATCAATAGTAAATAATTTTATTTCCAAGACAGCCCACAAAAAAGCTTTCCCCTGTTGTTTCCCCACGTGCTAACAGAAAAGGTATTACAGCATATCATGTACTAAGGCTCCCCTCAACTAAGCAAGTTTATCAGGTTCAACCGGAAGAGTGACATTTCTCGCCCAAGTTTTGATATACAGCAGCAACTGCTGAGTGATTCTAGCTATGTTTTAGTTTCTCCTTTATCTTTCCACCAAAGATGGCTGGCATAGATAGCAATTGTGGCTGCAGGAAAGACTTTCCCTCTCCTTTCCCCCTGGAGAAGCCCCTGTGAAGTGGCACATTTAGATCCCTAATTTCAGAAGAAGCAAAAAACAAGACGCAAAGAGGCATCGACACACCCTCTTTGATTCTACAAGAGTACAAAAACTTGTCTACACTAACAGTTGCATGCAGGGGGAGGGGGAGGCTCTCACCATTCCTCCTCAGCACGGTCCCTGACAACTTGTAGGACTGGTTTATACATCAAATACATTCATTGTACTGTGTCTCCCTTACATAGCTTAAAGACAACTGTGATTAGGAACAAGAAGTTCCAACAAAAGAAGAGTGGCAGATGAAGATGATAGAGTTTGCGGGATTGGTGAAGCTGACCAGGAAAATCCGAAACCAGCACGATCAAGCATTCCAAAGAGACTGGAGCAAATTTAACCAATATTTGAAGGACCATTGTAAGCAATTAACAACACTGGCAGCACAGTAAGAAGACTTGTAATGTTAACCGTACTTACCTTTTCATATTTATCTAAAATTGAGACGTATCAAATGAGTGAAACGTAAACTGGAAAATGTATAAATGCTATGATATGGAGGTTAACTCTGAAAACAATGAGGTGGGAGGGAGGGGAGTCAATAAGCTCTTTAGGGCCAAAGAAGTAAAGTGAACAATGATGATGTGATTAAATATTATAAAATGGAAAATTAATAAAAAGTACTAAAAAATAAAGACAACTGTGATTAAATGACATACAAATTGTTAAAATAATAAAAAAATTAAATTAAAAGGTGCACAGAAGACAATTCATTGGCCAGTGCATTCTGGATATGAAGGGGAGGCTCTGATTCTCTATTTTCAGAGAGATCCCAAAGCTGACCATTGGCTCAATCCAATCTTTGGCAGCCTGGTGCCCTCCAGATATTTTGAACTACAACTCCCATCAGTCCCAGGAAGCACTTGGTTGGCAAAGGCTGCCTTAATCTCTTTTTGTGGTGTCTTAGTTTGCCTGGCTCAAAGTCAGCTGGTTTGTCTGTGGAGCAAAGCAGAGGCGAATTTAGGGGAGCGCAACCGGTTCAGTGTTACTGGGCGCAGAGCTTCAGGAGCGCTGTAACTATGATTTAGAACGGAGAGTGCGAGGTGGAAGGGCACCAGATTTTGGCACCACACAGGGCACCACTGAAATTTGATACCCCAAGATCCAGCCCCGAGCATAATTATGAAGTATGAACAGCAACTGCGAAAAAGGCTTAATCTATACTTAGGGCTCACCAGGACAAGAAAGGCAGGGGCCTGTGTTACAGAAACCATTTTTAGATAAGTCTTGGGAAGCCAGGGAACAGGGGAGCACTTCCACCTAGAAAGCTAGATGAGCAAAAAAAAAAAAAAAAAAAAATGTAGCAGAGCAATTTCGTGGAGTTTCTATTAGTGGTCAAGAGCATGATTTGTGGACAATCTCTCAGGGATGCTTTCTAGGTAATATTTCCTGCCCCAAGACAGGTTTCTTGGTGTGCCCTTTAAAAATATAGATTTCTTTCAGCTTAGGTAACGTCTATGGCTGTGGGTCTGTATTGCAGGATTTCCTAATTGCATTTGTGTGGTTTTGGTTTGCAGCGTTGATACTGTACTTGCCTTTCTTCACTGATTCCTTCCCCTCTCTCCTATCTTTTATTGCTAGTCTCTCCCTCCCTGCCTCCCAGCCTGTAGCTGCCAAAGTGAATACTGGGCTGTCCCTTGAGAGACATTTGAGGAGCTGCTCGCCTGCCTGTCACCTTCCTGAACAGATCTTGTTAATGACTCCCACAAGCTGTGCAACTTCATTAATCATTTTGGGGTGTATGTGTGTGTGATTAAGTGAGGAGGGAGAGAGGATTCATACCCAGTGGAAAAGAAGGCCATTACATCGTATTTGTAACAGGGAAAGTGGGCACAGACAGTGCAGTTAAAGGCCTGGAAGGATCCCAGGACAAAACCGGCACAAATCTTCTTATCTCATGACTGGTGGTGAAAAAGCTAGTTTCCTTCCAAAGGTCAGTCAACATTCTGTAGCCAATCGGCACATGCAGACTTCGTTGGGCTGCTTTGTATTCCCCAAGTTTGCCCACTTTGGGGCTTTCTCCATGTAACAGGTGGGGAGTATACAGTGGTACCTCGGGTTACAGACACTTCAGGTTACAGATGCTTCAGGTTACAGACTCCGCTAACCCAAAAATAGTACCTCGGGTTAAGAACTTTGCTTCAAGATGAGAACAGAAATCGTGCTCTGGCGGCATGGCGAGCAGTGGGAGGCCCTATTAGCTAAAGTGGTACCTCAGGTTAAGAACGGTTTCAGGTTAAGAACGGACCAACGGAACAAATTAAGTTCTTAATCCGAGGTACCACTGTATCCTGGCTCAAAGGGGGATGCTTCTTGGATACCTCAGGAAGAAGATGCTGATTGCAAGGTGATGAAAAAGAAATGATTCATAATTTGCTGAAACATGAAGATTTGTTCCTGGCATGTATAATTCATAAGCACTTCATAATTCTTCTTTTTTCTTTCAAGGGAAAGCTATTTTGAGAAATGCCATTTTAACGCAGTCACTGTTGTTTCCAATTTACTGCATAACTCACTGCTTCCAATGCTTGTTCTTAAGAGCTTTAACCTTTTTTTATAATAATAATAGTAATAATTGAGTACTGCCTAATGTATTCATCAGGAGAGATGCTTAAAAATATACTGCAGAAACTAAGGTTCCGCCCGCCCCATCAGTCCTAAATGATTCTGCCCCCCTCTCTTTCTTCCTTTCTTCCTGACTGACTGAAGTTAAGCTCTAGGGCCTGTGAAGCAGGCAAATCCTTTGATTGCAACGGTATTCTCTTTAGACCTAGTTAATTTCAGCACTGGCAAACAAATGAGTGAATGGACAAATTGTTTTTGGAAGCATCGTATGATGCTGAAGGCTGCAGCTATTAATTATGGACTGATAATAAATGGTTTGCATTTGCATTTGATGTAGAAACCAGCAGTTTCACTGCAAAATCAGTGAATGCAAAATCTGTTTATGTGGAATTGTAGGAATGAGTTCATCCCTTATGGAGAAAGATACATTAATTCTGGCAATCAGTTGTGAACTAAACCCAAGCTCATCCTAGCAGGTGAAGGAGAGTTGAAAGAATTGAAACCACTATTAACAGAGGCAGAGGGAATAGTCAGTACTTTGTGGGCCTCAAGAAACCATCTTTGGAGAGACTTCATCAGGCAAGGCCTTCTTCCACCTGCCTTGCCCCACCCTCCAGTCCCTGCTTCTCAATTTGTATTGTATTATTTTATGCTCTGTGGCTTACCAATGTTTTATTGATTGTAGTTTAGAAATTATTTATTGTAATTAAGAGTGGATTTCTGTTTAATTTTTATATGCTGATATTATTATTCTATACTATTCTAATGATTGTTGAATGTTACTTTATTTGATGCAGGTTGCTTATTTTAAAGTTATGTTTTATTATCACAATTTGTATTGCATTAGATTGTTATAAGGTGTACATTCATTGTTTATTCAGCTTGTAAACCGCCTTGGATATTGTAAGATAGAAAGACGGTATACAAATTAAAAGTGATGATGATGATGATGATACAAAGTGTTCAAAGTGGCTGACAAATATAAAATCAAACATAAAAACAACGGCAGAACAGCCACTAAAAACATTATAAACAAAAAACAGCAGTGACAAACAATAAAGAGCCGTACTCGCCATCAGTACTTTTAGTAGCAACAGAATCAAACGTATGCTTAAAAAGGAGTTTTCCATTCCCGATGGAAAACAATTAAAGAGAAAGAAAACCTAACCTTTGGGGGCAGGGAGTTCCAGAGCTACCACCTATATATCAAATATAAACTTTAAAACTACAAAATGCATGTTCCGTATTCTACTGCCAGTCAAATGCCAAAGCTGGCTGTAGCCAATGACTTGTGCATATTAGGCAGAAAACTATGAGATAACAACGTCACAGATAAAACGAAGCAGCTTCCTCCGAAAACAGCTACACATTTAACTTTGTTAAGATGTACACGTGAGCAACTGCATAGCAACCTTACCTTCATAAACATACTAAACCCAGTTTTCAGAAGGTCTGTGAGCCCAGAACACATATGCTCAATATCAACAGAGTCAGGTCGATCCGGATTATATATCTCTTCCACCACTTGCTTCAGCAATGGTTTATACGAGGCCTGGAAAATATTAAACATTGAACGTAAGTGTATATATACAAGTGATTTCACAATGCACAACCCACTTGTGAAATTTACTGTGGTTGGGATATGTTCATGGTCACTGTGGTAACTGCTAAAAAAAAAAAGAGGAAAAAGGAGTGGAAGCCGCCTACAACTTGCTCACTGGAGAAGATACTGTCCTGTTTGCATCAATATGTTGTCTGGAGACAGAGACAGGGCACACACACAGATATATTTCATACTGCTTTTGCAACACGAGACAAACCAATTCTGCTTTATTTCGCTACTAATGTTGGGGAAACATTTTCAGCCTCTGCCTAGTTGATGGTTCAAACTGGACTATCAAGCCTCTGCATTGATTCCCATTGGTTGGCTCCACAAAGATACAAGCACCCAGCTTCTTAGAAAATAAAAATCCAACAATCTGAACTTTAACTAAATTTGAAGATGAGGGGAGGAAAATGTACAGAATCCCAGGGAGTTCTTGTCTCTGCCTGGTATATTTGCTTTTGCCAAAAAACAAAACAAAACACCTCACCACGAGAAATAACATTGGTTCACTAGGTACTAAAGGTAAAGGGACCCCTGACCATTAGGTCCAGTCGTGGCTGACTCTGGGGTTGCGGCACTCATCTCGCTTTATTGGCCGAGGGAGCCAGCGTACAGCTTCCGGGTCATGTGGCCAGTATGACTAAGCCACTTCTGGCGAACCAGAGCAGCGCACAGAAATGCCGTTTACCTTCCCGCCGGAGTGGTACCTATTTATCTACTTGCACTTTGACGTGCTTTCAAACTGCTATGTTGGCAGGAGCAGGGACCGAGCAACGGGAGCTCACCCCGTCGTGGGGATTCGAATTACCGACCTTCTAATTGGCAAGTCCTAGGCTCTGTGGTTTAACCCACAGTGCCACCCACGTCCCTTCACTAGGTCCTAGCCTTGTACAATTTTGGAGCTGCTTTTTTGTATTAATATGATCGGGGATCAATCACAAATGGACTGAAGTCTGTCAACAGTAATGATTACCATTACCCTCTCTCAACATACGCTGGCTGGGATGGGGAACAGTGGTGTTCCAATGGCTGACTAATCATAGATTAAACACAAGCATATAAAAAGGATGCATAGTTGCATAGGGTGAATTGCAGCAAAGGATAGGATATCTAGACTAATGAAGAGTCTGGGTTTATCTGGCTTTTTAAATGATTTTTAAATGTTACAATCTTCTTTTGATGTATATACTAAACACATTACGGAGAGTGTATCAGTTCAGCATTTTGAAAATTGATTTGGAAGGTTGCATTCAAAACACTGCAAGCATATCATTTGGAAAGCCAGCATCATAATTGACGTTTTGATACAGAGCTGGTGAGGGACAGCATATTGTCTATTTGAACATGTATTTTGCTGGTTCTTCAGGTCCCTGGATCCAAACGTAATGCAAATAAAATAAAGCAGGCACTTTAAACCAGAGGAATGCTTTTAGTGAAAGCTTACTGTATACAGTTTATAAAGTTTTCTACATTTATACAATTACAGCAGATCTAAAGCAGTAACAACCAACTAATATAATTTCAGTAGCCAGTATTACAATCTACAAAACTGAATTAATGTGTTCCATTTATGGCAGCCAATGTTTCCTTACTGAGCTATTCCAAGAATGTCAATCTCTAGTTTTCTTAGAAAACACATGTAGGAGTCATGCTGCAGAAATGATAAACAGAAGTGCCACTTACCTTAGACAGAAAAAAGAAAAACAAATGAGAAACTAACTACTTAAACTGAACAACCTGGGGAAAAATGATTTTCTAAAACATTATAGCCATTAAAGACACATTTTTGTGTCCAGCAGTTTGCGCTGTCAAATAAAGATCTTTTTCTTCCAGGCAGCCACTAAGAAAATGTAGATGTGCCACTCAAAGCTTCCTCCAATATGCATTTACATTTTAACTGAGCCAAGAATGATGCAGCAGACATTAGCTGTGTGTTATATGACTGGCTGGGACTCAAAAACATAAAATACGGCTTGTTGAACACACACAATTATTCCTTTGGGAAAGAGAAACAAATTCATTCAAAATGATATGCTTAAAAGGGAAAGGATGTCAAAACAGGAAATATGTGATTTTTTAATATATATATATAAAATCACTTAAGCTTTGATTCAAAGCACACTTATAAGTTCCACTGAAATAAGCAGAACGTCTCTGTATTTAGGTTGGATCCAGATTTGGTTAATTATACTTTAGTCATGGCTAATATAAGTCCCATTGAATTCAATGGGTCTATTCCAAGTAAGACTAATGAAATCTGGATTCAATCCATTGTAGTTACTGATTATCCATGGGGGGCGGGGGCGGCAGCTGGACCCACTCTGGCCAAGGACCTGGGGATGGGTGATGGCATGATAGCCAGTATGGTTTCACTCCCTCTATGATCTTGGCTGTGTGGAAGGTAAGGTATAACCATTAAACATCCCTGTCTATGCAACCGGATGACGAAAAATGTTCTTTCTTATTGGGGCGGGGGCAGGAATCCTCTCTTGCACTCTTCGTACTTCTAGTTTAAGACTACAGCAGCTAAAAAGAATCAATCAGTGCTTAACAATGGTACATCAGGGACATGATGCTATCTGAAATTAAGGGCTGAGAAATAGGAACACGGTGACAAATTGTCTAGAAAACATCAACAAAGGTGCTACCAAAAAGCACAGAGCAAAAGCTTCAGTAACTGGTTGTTCCAAACTCTGATAACTTACATAATATATTGGGGGGGGGGGGGGTTAACTGTTTCATGCACGGAAAATGTATCAATAAAAAGATGTTATAGTTTGATTTCTATTCTTTTTAAGCTGGATACATTTAGTGGTTACTGCTAAATGGATGACTATTCTATAGAGTAGAGTAGAGTAGAGTAGAGTAGAGTAGAGTAGAGTACCCCTGCATGGTTAAGTCCAGTCAAAGGCAACTATGGGGTTGTAGTGCTCATCTCACCGCAGTGGTACCTATTCATCTACTTGCACTGGTGTGCTTTCAAACTGCTAGGTTGGTAGGAGCTGGGACAGAGCATTGGGAGCTCACCCTGTCGTGGGGATTCGAACCACCGACCTTCTGATCGGCAAGCCCAGGGGCCCAGTGGTTTAAACCACAGTGCATCCCTTTCTATTTTATAGAGCAGGTGGCCTTCATGGGTACATGTAAGCTCCCTGAAACTGGTGAGGCTAGCACAGAAACAACATTAGATGGATGGCAATGTTATAGCTGCTGTGGTTCAGTAGATATCCTTTCACTTAAGCAATGACTATTAAGACCATTGGAAGGGAAAGACAATTCTACAAACCCACTTGTAGATTAGTAGAATACGTTCTGCATTAAACAACTACAAAATCAGTCACATTTTGCTACAGGTAGTTTTGCCAATGCCCCAAACCAGGGCTTCTTAAACTTGGGTCTCCAGCTGTTTTGGGGTTACAACTCCCATAATCCTCAGCTAGCAGAACCAGTGGTCAGGTATGATGGGATTTGTAGTTCAAAAACAGCCGGAGACCTAAGTTTGGGAAGCACTGCTATAAAGTAACACAGAGTAACACATGGATTTTTTTTTAAAGAAGACACAGCAACTTGCCTGTTGAATTTGGCTTCCTGGAACATGTACGGAATTAAACTGCTTCATGTAAGCCCGAGCTCTTGCAACATCTCTGAGAGTCATAAAGATCTCATTCACAGCAGCTGTGGCCTTTTGAAATGTCAGATCAAGTGAAGACTCACAACCTGGAACAACATGGAAAAAAAGATTTCCTAGGTGAGGCCATTTTTTTTAACCAACACAAATGAAAGTAGTGGGGGAAGGGAAGAGGAATGGGGGAGGGTGTTTCTCTAATTTAAGAGCAGGGATGGTCAACGTATGCATTCTTGAGGGGGTTCTGCATTCTCCAGATGGTAGTTTAACAAATCCCCCCAGATTTAAGAAGGCAAGCAACAGTTTGAACCTTGCATATGGCAACATTGGACAAGTCTTGTTAAGCTCTCAGCTATGATGCTGAAAATAGAAATATCAGTTTCTCTGCCTAGAAAGTTTTAAAAGAACCATCACCACTTTAGCATCCCAATGTGGTTATGCATCCCAACTTGGTTATGCTACCAAAAATAAAATAAGGTATCGAAAGAAGAGAGAAGAAGAGTTTGGATTTGATATCCCGCTTTATCGCTACCCGAAGGAGTCTCAAAGCGGCTAACATTCTCCTTTCCCTTCCTCCTCCACAACAAACACTCTGTGAAGTGAGTGGGGCTGAGAGACTTCAAAGAAGTATGACAAGCCCAAGGTCACCCAGCAGCTGCATGTGGAGGAGCGGGAATCGAACCCGGTTCACCAGATTATGAGTCTACCGCTCTTAACCACTACACCACACTGGCTGTCATAAAGAAAGAAAGAAAGAAAGAAAGAAAGAAAGAAAGAAAGAAAGAAAGAAAGAAAGTATAACTTTCAACAAATGCCCATTTAAGTCTCTTTTGTTCCTGTTTGTCTACATATATAACACACAGGTTTGACACAAAGCATTCCAGAGGTTTTCCTTCTAATAATGTATTACAATGTATTTTGCATGCTTCCTTAAAACTGTTTGCAGAGGATGTCCATGGACAATGAGATGAAATCAATGATAGGCCATATCTATCTGCCTTCCACTGATCTTGCTAACATTTCAGTACAAATATGAAGCAGCTGTGAAATTCATGCTCACAAGGAAGCTTCATAAAGTATTCCCCCCCCCTTTGTTTCTACGCTATGGTTACTCCGTCTAAAATTAAATTTTAATCTTTGCATAGCAACATAGCAGAGTGGTTTTGTATTCTCAGTGAACTGACTTGAAGTTCATTTCACTTAAGAGACAGTTTTGAAAAGGCAATGCAGTTTCCAGGATTACAAATGGTTGTTACAACAACTCTGAGGTTATTCTCTGCTAACAATAAACATGTTGTAGCAAGTTTATAGATTCAGTTGCATCAAGGAGTAGGACTATCGGACCTAAACAAAACTGTAGCATCACTGTGTTCTGGGGCCGTTGGCAAATATTTCTAAAATATTAGAAATTGCATCTCTAATATTTTAAACCCACCACCATCAATTATACCTGCTACCCACTGTTCAGCCACATGGTCCTGGGGTGGGTTACATCTTCAAATGATAATATAATACAATAAAACACCCCCAACTCCCAAAATATCCTGGTTGTTTGATAGTAATGACAACTGCAGTAATAATAATAAGCGTGGTTGATTTCTTCTAAGCCAGGATGAAAAGGGTCCCAATAACACTATGGCTGATACAATTGTCATGAATGTGCTTGCGGTTAATAAAAGATAAAGCTTTAAAAATGGCTCACACTTTCTCTATGAAAGGTAAGGTTATTTAAGTTTATTGAACTCATGTAACAAAAAACACTGAAGTGATTTACAAAGAGAACAAAATAAAATAATAAAAATACGTACCCATATTAAAAGCATAGTCAAAATAAGGTCTCATTGTTTAAGGATGGAACAGTATTTTGTACATTTTGTGCACCGAATAACCCAACTTCAGGCTAGAAGACTATTGTTTTTAATGCGCAGCTGACAATAATGCACAGTGTGTTCCTGCACAGTGTGTTCCTGGATTGAAAACACGCATAGACATACACGTAAATATAACTCAGATGTTGTAAAATCCAGTCCTGTTGGTCATGGACACCCTTCTTAACATGGATCAAAAGAAAATGATAAGCAGCAGCAACTTAGAAGGAGACTGGTTTTGAAATTATTTATTGTCTGAAGTCTTCCCCACACATATTCTTATATGGTTAAAAAAGGCAATTGAAGAAGGTTGCATAAAATCAAAGAGGTGACCATAGATGTAGCGGGAAGGTAAACGGCATTTCCGTGCGCTCCAGCTTCTGTCACAGTGTTACATTGCGCCAGAAGCAGTTTAGTCATGCTGGCCACATGACCCGGAAAGCTGTCTGCGGACAAACGCCGGCTCCCTCGGCCTGAAAAGCAAGATGAGCGCCTGTGACTGGACTTCACAGTCCAGGGGTCCTTTACCTTTACCACAAACCCCATGCAATTTAGTTCTAATCCAACTGTGCTGTTCATGAGTGCAACAATATCAGTAATTGTAATGTTGTAGCTTATGTTGACCTTTCCTTAAATGAACTGAACGAATAGAATCCCATGAAGTTAGTAATGGCTTTCAATATAATGCACAAAAATACTATTTTAATAAACTTCTTGCATTTCGATCCAGCTTATAAAATAAAAATCAAATCTTAGGAATAATTTCAAATTTAATTCTACTTCTAATATTGGATTTGAATTAATAGAAAGTGAGCCTTTAACAAGAAGAAAAGCCAAGGCAAAAGTTAATATTAGAAAATCTCACAATCTTCTTTTTTGACAGGATTAACATTTTCCTCAAACCATGGGTGGCAGCATGATTTGAAGTACACATTGCACTCAGAATGACATTCAATAGAACATCTTTAGCAGAGGGGTTTATTGAGATTTACGTAGCTTATGAATCATATAAATCATTCATCTGATAATAATTCAAACAGCTTTGCAAACCTCTCTATCTTGATTTTTCAAAAAATTTAATCTGGGCTCTGTAGGTTTTCTGGGTTGAGGAGAGTAAATATAATACAATCGTCTATCTATCTGAAACTGAGCCAGCCTATTTCTCCAGCAAGGTAGTGCAAACTCAATTATTTTACCGGGTTATTTACAAAATTAAACATTTTGCTTTATGGCAGCGATTCCGAATCACAAAAAGAAAGAAGGGAAAAAAGAGAAGCACATGGGCAAAAAAGGGAACACAAGATGACACAGATTTGCATAAAACTGACATAAGTTAATTTAAATGTACAAATGTGAATCTAAAATGTTTACTACAATTTAAACCAGAAGTATGGAATATTTAGCTAGGGCTTTTCACTTGGCCAATGAGACACTGTTCCTGAAGCCACGCCCACCTGCCTGACACCTGATGTCACATGTGACACCAGGTATGGGGCAGGTAGTGCCTTGGCTAAAGAAAGAAGAGTAGAATTCCCCCGCTCATTTGATCCTGTTCAGTTTGGGCTTGTCACCAGTGAGTCAGCTGATGCAAGGGGAGTTCAATCCTGCATGGCAGTATTCCCCCCCCCACTACCTGGGCCATCTTTGACAGGTGGGTGGGACAAACTACCTGTCAATCACCTGACACCTGCTTTCCACATGTTAACTATTGATAGTTAACATCAAGGTCCTTGCTTCTTATAGTTTTTTTATCTTGGACTAGACCACCCCTGAAATAGGGCTTCTTCCTCTCCTCTCTCCTCTCCTCCCCCACCCCAGTCTGTGAACTGTGACTCTCTATTAAGCAGACAGAGGAGCCAACGAAAATGTTTTTGACTGATGAGCATTAAGAATGCAACTCAAAACATGTTTAATAGGCAGTAAGCCTTGCCAAACACAGAATATAGGATTCTGCTGCTGTGAATCATAAAGTGGTGGAGTTGGACTCTTAAGTGTCATTAATAATAATAATAATAATAATTTATTTATACTCCACTCATCTGGCTGGGTTTCCCAATGGAGTCCCATGGATTGGCAAGATTTCCATGTTATAAACCCTCTTCCTTAAGTTTTATATCCAACCTTTCCCATCTTTCATTCAGAAAAGATTAGGCCCACTGCATTCACGATATGAACCAAGCTACAAGACTTCTTTGAAAATGACCAATTAATTTATTGCCTTGCTCTGTCACTTTCCAAAACCTTATCATATAGCATACATGGCTCAGTTGATAGAGTATGAGCCAACAACAACAACAACAATTTTTTTTATTTCTATCCCACCCATCAGGCTGGGTTTCCTCGGCCACTCTGGGCAGCTTTCAACAGAACATTAAAAACAGAATAAAACTTCAAACATTAAAAACTTCCCTAACCAGGGCTGCCTTCATAGATTGGACTCAATGACCCTTGTGGTCCCTTCCAACTTGACAATTCTATGATTCTATCACTACAAAGCCTAAAAAGATTGGGCAGGTTTTGCTCTGAAACCTCCATATCCAAGATCTGATAGAAGTAAGGTAAAGGTAAAGGGACCCCTGAGCATTAGGTCCAGTTGTGGCTGACTCTGGGGTTGTGGCGCTCATCTCGCTTTATTGGCCGAGGGAGCCGGCGTACAGCTTCTGAGTCATGTGGCCAGGATGACTAAGCCGCTTCTGGTGAACCAGAGCAGCGCACGGAAACTCGTTCACCTTCCCGCCAGAGTGGTACCTATTTATCTACTTGCACTTTGACATGCTTTCGAACTGCTAGGTTGGCAGGAGCAGGGACCAAGCAACAGGATCAGCCCATTGCGGGGATTCGAACCGCCAACCTTCTGATCGGCAAGTCCTAGGCTCTGTGGTTTAACCCAGTACTGGATATTAATATCCTCTCTGCATAGCCTTCCTCCTTTGCTTGTGTGAAGGATTTTTCTGTGTTGTATGTGTTTGAATGTGCGCTCTCCCTATCCCCACAATTCATTCCTACTTGTGAATGCAGGGTTAGGGTGATCTTCCAGACAGAGCAACACTGTCATACATCACTGCTAGAAAAACCTAAAAGAGCCAGCAACTTCCCTCCATCTTTCTAGCCCATCATCTCCCCCCCCCCCCTCTGATCATACTATCCAAGGTTTTGCACTGCCATCTTGAGAGGAGGAGGAAATATTAAAATAGCATTCTGTGGGGGAAAATGTTGCCATTTGCAGCGCCAACTTGTTTCTAACACTCAACACGTTTTCATTAGCAGGCTGTAAAACTTTCAGGCTTCCCAGGACTTTAGCAATCCACAGAATAATTTATCAGAATAGAAAAGAGCACTTGACAAAAGTCTCCAAGCAGCAGACTACAGCTAGTCTGAACCAAGCTTTGAAAACAAATCCAGAACACTTCTGGTCTTTTCCTAAGAACCTTGCGCTAGAGTTTATGAGAACATTTATAGAGACTATGATTTTCTCAAGCTATTTTTACTTTAGACAGTTAAGTTGAAAAAAGTTGTTTTGCAAGAAATCATAGGCTCGCTTTCACTAAACACTGTAGTCCTTTCTAGCATTGGAATCTGTATCTGTGAGGGTGTGGAATTGCATGATACATCCCCTCCACCCTGATCTTCCTGCACTGAAGGGGGATTGTACAGCAAGTCTACTGACTGAATGTACTTACAACTCTCCCCACAACTGCCCTGAGATCTCCAGGTATAGGGTGGTATATAAATAACAACAACAACAACTGGAAACCCTCAAAGTGCAAGGTTTCCAACTGGGCAGAGAATTGGCAAATGTGTTCAGCCAAACTCACAGATTTTCTTACTCAATGCAGGAGTTTCCTCACTCCAAGGATACAGATTCTGAACACCTGAGGAGGAATTGTTTTACAGTGCTACCTCAGGTTAAGAACTTAATTTGTTCCGGAGGTCCATTCTTAACCTGAAACTGTTCTTAACCTGAGGTACCACTTTAGCTAATGGGCCTCCCGCTGCTGCTGCGCGATTTCTGTTCTCATCCTGAAGCAAACTTCTTAACCCGAGGTACTATTTCTGGGTTAGCGGAGTCTGTAACCTGAAGCGTCTGTAACCTGAGGTACCACTGTACTTCAGAATCATTACACTAAAAACTACAATGTTCCTTGTTCACTGCCCAGTTTGACACAGCTCTAGTAAATTTTATCCCGAGCATACTTTCAAAGTAACTTACGTTGCTACCACAGGTAGGATTTGAGCATCAACTTGTTACGGTTAGTCACATGACAGTACTGAGCTCATGGTGCCTCCCCTTGTTTTCATACTACCACGGATTCAAGTGAGTGGCAAAATTCTACGTGTGTGCAGAGGAGAATCAGACATGCAACTGGAGGTATCCTCCTGCTGCCATTTGTATGGCTGAACCAGAGTTCTGCTGCCATTGGCTTGAGTGTTCAGCTCTGTGAACTGTTCAGCTATTCTCTCCTGCACGTGGGCAGAACTTTGCAGACTAGAATGCTCAGTAAGAGGGGGATAAAATCTCTTCCAACTACATTTTGTCAAAATTCAGAAGCATGAGGAAAAGAAATGTCAGCACCACGTAAGCAACTTGTTCCCTCAAACAGACACCAGGTCGAAAACTGTCTCTGGCTTTTGGATGAGCAACAGCTTGCCACTTTGAGTCATATAGTGCCTACGTATTCTTTCTCGACTAAAGCTGTTTTGCAGTTGTCTGCAGAAGGTGTGGGCAACATATCGCAAGTGGTTGGCATGTGCTCCTGGTAGTATTTCTGTAACCCATAAGGACTTCAGGAAATCCAAGAGTCTAACTTTTAGCGCCGCTAAAAAAGTAATGCTCAAGAACTTGTGTATTTACAAAGCACTAGAAATTCTATTAAAAGAAGAGGAACAAAAATGCAAAGCAAAAAGAAGTCCGAGAGTAGAAATCGCCTACCCTAACTGCTCTAGAATAGAGGTATGATTAGCATATGCTACGCTAATGAAAACGCTGAGCAAATTAATTACAGGCAGCATAAGCCAATGAAGTATACTCGGAGTCGAGAGTGGATTTCATGCTCTTTATTCAGCTCATAGTGGTGAGGAGGAATTGAAGTTCCCCCAGAATGTTTGCTTTATATGCATTATTTCCACAATGGGCCCCACGTGATTGGCTAATTCTGGGATTCTCCTGTAGGCCAATCGGGTTGCGGATTCACTTCCACCTGGAGCTGGATTGGGTGGCTCCTGTGGACCAATCAGACTGCTGCAATCTGGGTTCTATTGTTCTAGGACCAGACTGCTGCATTCTGAATCCTATTGTTCTAGGACCAATCAGACTGCTGCATTTTGGATCCTATTCAACACAGTACATAACAGCCAAGCAGCTACTGCACTTCAGATCACCTACTGGTCTCATGTTGCGCTTACAGTGCCCTCCTACACAGGTCTGTGCAAAAATAAGCCCAATTGAGTCCAATGGGGCTAACTCCGAGGCAAGTGGGAATAGGATTGCAGTTCTAACTGTCTTCTGTGGCATATGTTATTTGATCCAATTACAGTCGTACCTTGGTTGTCGACTTCCAAAAACGTTCGACAACCAAGGCACGGATTCTGATTGCCTGCAGGAGCTTCCTGCACACAACCGGAAGCTGTGGAAGCCGCGTTGGACATTTGACTTCCAAAGAATGTTCGCAAACTGGAACACTCACTTCTGGGTTTGCGGCGTTCGGGAGCCAAAACATTCAACTCCCAAGGTGTTTGGCTTCCAAGGTATGACTGTATAACACACATTAGGGGGGGGGGGGAATAACATGTTAATGGGAACCTTGATTATGCTGCTGAACTACAGAACCCTGCCAAAGATGGATGTGAGGAACAAAGGAGAATGGGCAATACTCAAAGGTTAAAATAAGAGAAGTTATTTACTCCACTGTATTGCCAACCTAGCAGTTCGAAAGCATGAAGTGCAAGTAGATAAACAGGTACAGCTCCAGCAGAAGGTAAACGGCGTTTCCGTGTGCTGCTCTGGTTCGCCAGAAGCGGCCTAGTCATGCTGGCCACAGGACCTGGAAGCTGTACACCAACTCCCTCGGCCAATAAAGCGAGATGAGTGCCGCAACCCCAGAGTCGGCCACGACTGGACTAGTCAGGGACTGGTCAGGGGTCCTTTACCTTTACCTATTAATATTAAAATTATATATCAGGTTAGTATATTACGATCCCACAGTGTATGTTCCTCCAAAGTGGCTTAACTTGCAATAATATATTATTGCCTGTTTCACATGTCTGAGTCATGTTGATTCAGATCTTCTCTTTCAGTTTTGGTTTTATTTTATGTTTGTTCTTTATCCAAACTGGACTGTAAGCCAATTGGGTAGCAAGGTCTTAGGTGCCTCAGTAAAATTTATACTATACTATACTATACAACATATAAGGGCACCTGGACCAGGTCGTCCTTGTTCTGACCCAGAAAGGTAATTCTTACTTTTAGTATTAGGCAATATATGAAACTTTTACTTTTAGTATTAGGCTATATATGAAAATTCAACATTACTGAGTATCTCCGATTTACTTGGTTCCTGCAGTTGCTACATTTAGACATGCCACAAACCCACTACCGCCATGGAAAATTAAGTATGCGTATAAACAATGAAACAGCAATAGCTCCACTGCTTAGCAATCTTATCCACATGTTCCAATTAAGGTGAAACAATCAAAAGCAACTCTAAAGAGGCTGCCAGAGAAACTCTGGAACTATTTCTAGGAAACGTTGACTCCAAGAAAGACACCAAATTTGGTGCGAGGTTGTTTCAGAGTTCACTGAAAATTAATGAACTAGTTCTCTTAATGTTTGGCCACAGTTTAGAATTTTAGCTAGGACCTGTTGCGATTGAACTAAAATGAGAAGAGGATTGGAAGTTAAGCAGCTCAAGCTCTTGTGATGTTGCCTATTTTTAAAGGCTGTGATCTAACTCAACTCTTTCCTTCTTAAGAACGTGAGAAGAGCCTGTTGGATCAGGCCAATGGTCCATCTAGTCCAGCCTCCTGTTCTCTCAGTGGCCAACCAGATCACAGAATCATAGAACAGTTGGAAGGGATCCTGAGGATCATCAAGTCTAACACCTGCAATGCAGGAATATGCAGCTGCCCCAAATGGAGATCGAAACTGCAACTTTGCTGTTATCAGCACCTGATAGCCAACTCCTCCATGAATTTCTCTAATCTTCTTTTTAAAGGCCACCCAAGTTTTTGGGCATGTCTGCCTCCTGTGGGAGCAAGTTCTGGGAAATTATCTATTGAAGGTGAACGTTCCTGATCCATTTGCACTTAAATTTGGCAAGGGTTTAGAAGAAAGAACCAGACTGTAGCTGCAGGAACAAGGTGAATATCTGCCATGTTTCTGTAATAACATCAGATAATGCAATGGCCAATTTGTAAGGAGCTGCTGAGACTCAAAGTCTTCCTGGAAGCCACAAACCCTGCCCTACGACTGTCAGTCTAAATTTATACATTTTATTGCAATGCCAAATAAACCAATGTTTTGCTATTATCACCAGAAACAGAACTCAGGTAGCCATATAAATAATTGCACTTTTTGGGGGGAGGGGGTTTCTAATTCCACACACTATCTGTTAAGACAAATACAAGATATAAGTAGAACTTTCAAGATCTTCTGCCTGTTATCGATGGAAGCATCCCAGTCTCATATAACAGATTCATGGCCCCCCTCCATTACACACACACAGCACACACACAGAGAAAGGTTTATATCTTTTTTCAGCGATTCAAGCACTGCACCACTGCCCTCTGCTGCTCATTTTCTTTTTTAACTGAAGTTCGTATGTGGATAGTTCTCCAACTGCCTTCATAATACCAAGCGGCAACTCACCTGCATTCTGCGATAGAGCATCCCAAATAAATAAGAGATATAAAACGTCTGTCAACAAACTGAGCAGCCCCGCAGCTTTGCATTTTTTTGTATAGCATACACAAAATGTACTCATGTGGGCACAGTATCAAGCCTCTGTTTGGCGGGAGGTGTAGTATGATGTCCTATAAGGGATGCTGATTAAGCATACTAAATCAAGTTCACCAGGCTTCATGTTTAATTTCTTACTCTATCCTGGAGCCAAGGGTTAATTCCTCATTTGGCAGCAGTGTCACTGCTGTTTACTTCTAAATATAGGATTGCACTGTCAGATACGATATTGTACTTGTAAATAAGATTTTGTCTTCTGACTCTACTGTAGCTACAGTAACTACAGTACATCAAGACCCCATTATGCAAAGATCGTATTTAATTTGTGCCTCAGCTTCTAAAAATTGGATGCTTTCTGTACCACAAACCTTTAACACGGCTGTTCTTATCAAGACACCTTGCCTTGTCCAGAGAACATAATAAACAGATAGCTGTGAACTGTGTAGCTGTTTGCCTTATCTACTTGGGATCCAGATATCCAGTAATCCCGCCCCTGTTCCTATATTTATTGTTACATTACATTTATTTATATTCCACCTTTTCCCCCTGACAGGGACTCAAGGTGGCTTACAGCTAAAATAAAAACAGCTAAAAACATAGGGCGTGGGGGAGAGCAATCCTTAAAAAACAATCTAACATATATCCTAAAATCTCAATTTGCCTAGCAACCCTCCTTGCCCCATGCTCCCAGTTTAGCAACTGGAGAAAAAGGAAGTATCAGAACAATTTTCCTTCCTTCTCTCTCCCCCAGCACCAGCTGTTTTCTGGGCGCAATTACAGGGAACAGAGTATGACAGGACTAATCCCAGGTTCCAATGGAAACATTAAATGGTCTAGTCGCATCCAGAAACAAAAGAGTTATAATATCTAGGTGGCTCTAGTAACATTCTATGAATCTTCATAACACTGAACTGACTGATGCTCTAAAAAATTATGTAATAACCACAGTGACCTCTGCTGTTTCAAGCTAAGTTTTGTGGATCTGCGAACCTATGAGGAACCTCTTCCCCAGAAATTCATACTAAAAAGTTTAAGTAAAATAAAGCAAAATTTATTTCCTGCCTTGAGTGGACATGATCCAGAAAGGCAGTTTATAAATGCTGAAAATCGAGAGCCAGTGTGGTATAGTGGTTAAGGGCAGTGGACTTGCAATCTGGGGAACCAGGTTCGCGTCTCCGCTCCTCCACATGCAGCTGCTGGGTGACCTTGGGCCAGTCACACTTCTCTGAAGTCTCTCAGCCCCACTCACCTCACAGAGTGTTTGTTATGGGGCAGGAAGGGAAAGGAGATTGTTAGCCACTTTGAGACTCCTTCGGGCAGTGATAAAGCGGGATATCAAATCCAAATCCAAAATCACAATCAGTAGCAGCATACTTATTGTGCTATCGCCACCACCAATTGTTTATTACTGTTAACCAACCAATAAACCAACCAATAAACAAAATACAAAGTCACAACCTCAGCAGAACCAATTATTAATGATTAGCAATGACAACCTAGGAACTGACCATGATAGCAGGTCTAAGAAATACAACAACATTCAAATAGTCTGGTAGATTTATTAGTTCCTTCAAGGAAGATACTCAAAAGATAAACCACAAAACCTTCTCCCCTTGATGAAAACTAGAGCAGAAAAACACACGAGTGACTGTTTAAATATTTGAATGTTACAAAGAAAAGTCATATCCTTGATGGGAACTTTAACAAATCTACCATCTAGGATCTCAGAGGGCAAAACATTAAAATGCAATGCAAAGCTAGCACATCATGTTTGATATTCCTATTCCTGTTTACCGCACATTTATTTTATCTGATATACTAGTAACTAGTTTACTTACCCATCCTCAAGGCATTGCATTCATTTATCCATACTCAAGGGCAAAAATGATTTTTTTAACCTGCCCCACTTGAACAGCAGACCTAACCCTTTCTGAAGCCATATTACAAATAACTTTCGAAAGTTCCCATTTCAAATAAAGAAGGAAAGGAAGGGAACCATAAGAGGGCAGAGGGAGAGACTTCCGGTCGGCGCCAGCGCTTAATGGCGGTCCGAGCCTCGAGCTCCGAGGCAGGACTGCTTCGTTAGTTCGGGTCTTACCCGCTACGGCAAGCGGGGGACCCCTAAAATCACAGGCGCGGAGTCTGTGAACAAAGGAGATTCGGTGGGCACCTTTTGCGCCCCCCGGCACTGTGAGGGAGCCTTTTTAAAGGCTTCTGAGCGGCATCGGGGTAAGCGCGGTGCTGAGAGTCGTCACCCAGCTAGCGGAGTGAAGCCGCGTCGCCATGAGCGGAGAGCGCCGATTCCTTCCTGCAATTGGAATCTGATTACAACACCCGTGAGTAAGATTGAAAAAGTAACGGGACATTAGAAAAAAAAAAAAATTCGGCTGAAAACGGGAAAGGCAAAAATTAAGGAAGTCTGCCTCCCCGGAACTGCAGAAGAGATAAAGCAACGAAAATCAAGCTGCACTTAAAGGGAATCTTTCTAATTTTTTTAAGCTGTCAAACTGACATCGGACTTAAAACCTCCCCCCAGATTGGCAGGAGAAGGGGGGAAGGGATTGGAACGTTGTTAACCTGCTGGAAAATTAATGGAAAATTAAGACCTTCCATTGCCAAACCCCCTGGGGTCGGGCTGCCCAAACAAGACACCGGGACGTGAACTGTCAAACTTTGAGAAGTGGGGACTTGTTTGTAACAAAGTTACCGGACCTTAGACGTACTTTGTTGCATTTTGGCCACATAGAAAATAGAGACTTTACAATTTGGATATTGGAAAACTTCTGGCTACTGTTATACTTCCTTGCCTCTTTGTTTTCTTCTATTTCTGCCATTTGGATACAACTGAATGCTCCCTCTAGAGGGTTCTATGTGAAATTGTTGCACTTGAAAAAGTAACAGTGGGATTCTCCACCTGGGAATCAACTCTGTGAAAACGACCTTGAGGATATGAGTGCCCCTACAGATGAGATAGTAACAAGGCAGAAAGCAAAACAATCTCATAAGAAAAGGGCCTCTATATCAGGAACTGCAGCTGTGCAGGAAAAAACACCAGCTTCTATGGATCCTATGACTCAGGCACTACTTAAAATAAATCAATCCCTGGAAGCATTGACAAAACTATCGACAGAGAATTCTAAAAAATTAACAGAGTTGACAACAAGGTTGGATGTGAATACAGCTAGTGTTACATCGAACACAGATTCTATAAATAGATTAATTCAGGAAAGTTCAGAAACACGAAAGATTGCAGAAAGTGCAAAAACAACGGCAGAAGAGACAAGGGAAAAATTTGGGCCTATTATTAAAAAAGTGAATGAGCATGATGCAGCCCTCTCCTTACTGGAACTTCAACGTAAAGAGAAGAATTTAAAATTTAGATTGGTGCCTGAAGGGGAAGGGGACAACCTTGTGAAATTTCTTACAGAGAACATCATAACTTTTTGGCAGGAGGAATGGGAGGAAGATGAGGAACTTGAGATAATATCAGCCTTTCGATTGGGTAGAAGGCAGGATAAAAAACCAAGGGACTGTCTAATTACACTGAGATCAAAAGAAGAAAGAGACAGAATATTGAATTTGCATTATCAAAAGGCATTGGTGATCCAAAATTGTCAGGTACAGATTTTTAAGGACATTCCTAAATACATTTTAGAGGCGAGAACATATTACAAAAGTTTAGTAGACCTGCTGAAGAAAAACACTATACCATTCAGATGGGAGTTTCCACAAGGACTGTCCTTTAACTTCAAAGGAAGGAAGATTAAAATAAAAACAATTCAGGACAAAGAACAATTTTTGGAGAAGTACCTAGAGGATCTGCAGAAAGGAACCGTGGAGGAGAGGGAACCACCTGATATAGCAAATTTGTCATTTGGACTTCCACTACCACCATCGGAGGAAGAGCAGAAGCTTGGAGCAGTTGGAGGAACAGCTACCTAAATACAAAATGTCTCTGCAACTCCTTAGCTGGAACTGTAACGGTTTGAACCTTCCTCGGAAAAGAAGACAGGTTTTTCACATTTTGAAGAAAGAACAATTAGACATAATATGTTTGCAAGAAACCCATATTGCCAGGATACATAGGAAATTACTGATAAAGAGACTCGGTCAAGAATTTATCTCATCAGATAAAGTAAAGAAAAGAGGTGTGGTGATCTATGCAAAGGAAAAGTTGGCTCCAAAATTGATATTTAAAGATGAACAAGGAAGATACCTGGCAATTGAAATACAAATTCAAGGAGAAAAGATATTAATTGTGGGAGTTTATGCCCCAAATGAAGGGAAGGCTGAATTCTTTAGGAAGTTGCATGAGACATTAGTTGACTTTTTAGATTATAAAATCCTAATGATGGGAGACATGAATGGAGTTGTCTCAACAAACATGGATAAAGCACAGAGACAAGTGATCTCGAAAGAAGGGAGACTACCAAAGATCTTTTTTGAAATGACTGAAACAATGGACTTGATTGACATCTGGAGAACAAAGAATCCTTTAGAGAGAGAGGGAACTTTCTTCTCAGAAACAAAAATGACATGGACAAGAATAGACCAAATTTGGATTTCTAGCAGTCTGGCGTTAAGAACAAAAAAAGTAGAAATATGCCCAAAAACGTGCTCCGACCATAATGCGGTTAAGATGGAGATGAAACTAACAACAACTGGTTCCTTTAGATGGAGAATGAATGACACCCTATTCAAGGATGAAGAGATCCATAAGAAGGCCCTTAAAACACTAAAAGATTACTTTGAGATTAACAGGAAAACAGATGTGGAAAAAAGAATAATTTGGGACGCAAGCAAAGCCGTGATGCGAGGTTTCCTAATTCAACAAAATTCTATTAAGAGGAAGCAACAAAATGAAAAGAAGGAAAAAATTTTAGAAAAAATAAAAGAAGGAGAGAAGAAGTTGAGGTCCAAACCAAAGTCCCATGAGATTTTGAGAGAAATAAAGTTTCATCAGATGCAATACATGGAGCTCATGAACCAACAAATAGAATGGAAGATAAAGCAAATGAGACAAAGAACTTTTGAATCAGCGGATAAATGTGGGAAACTTCTGTCATGGCAATTGAAAAAAAGGCAGAAAATGAATACGGTAACAAGTTTAGAAATGGATGGAAAGATTATCCACAAACCCAACGAGATCAACAATTGTTTTCAAAGCTTTTTCAAGAAATTGTATGCACAAGGGCCAACCAACGAGCAAGAAATAGAAGAATTCATCAGAAAATACGGTTTACCAAAAATCTCAGAACAAAGTAAAAGGATCTTAAACGAGGAAATAACAGAACAAGAAATAGAGGGCGCCATTCAAAATATGAAATTGGGAAAATCACCAGGACCAGATGGCCTGACGGCCAAATACTACAAAATGCTGAAAGAATGGCTGATACAACCATTGAAGGAAGTTTGCAATGAAATTTTGAAGGGGAAAAAGGCACCTGAATCGTGGAAAGAGGCTTTCATCTCACTTATACCGAAAACAGAGACTGAAAAGAACCAGGTCAAAAACTACCGCCCTATATCTTTGCTTAATGTGGATTACAAAATCTTTGCAGACATTTTGGCAAAAAGATTAAAGAGAGTTTTGGCAGAAGAGATTCATAAGGACCAAACAGGCTTTCTCCCAGGTAGACATATGTCAGACAATGTGAGAAATATTATAGATATTTTGGAGCTGCTGGACGTTGACATTAATAGGAAAGCAGTTTTGATTTTTGTGGATGCGGAGAAAGCCTTTGACAACATTTGTTGGACTTTTATGAAAAAGAATCTCCAAGGGATGGGGGTAGGCCAAGGTTTTGAAAACGGTATAGGTGCGATATACTCTCAATAAAAAGCCAAATTAATTGTAAATAATGTGGTAACAGAAGAAATACCTATAGAAAAAGGTACACGACAGGGTTGCCCAATATCCCCTTTACTTTTTATATCAGTCCTGGAGGTTTTGTTAAACATGATCAGAAAGGACCAGTTGGTTAAAGGAGTTCAGGTCGGAGTTAGACATTATAAATTAAGAGCATTTGCAGATGATCTAGTATTGACCTTGCAACAGCCAGACACTAGTACTAAAAGAGTATTAGAACTAATTGAAATATTTGGTCGAGTAGCAGGTTTTAAATTGAACAGACAAAAAACGAAAGTGTTGGAAAAAAATTTAACAATGGAAGAAAGAGAGAGTTTTCAGAATGAAACAGGTTTGGAAATAACAAAAAGGGTAAAATACCTGGGGGTAAACTTAACATCTAAGAATGTGAATTTATTTAAGGATAATTATGAAAAATGTTGGTCAGAAGTTAAAAAGGATCTGGAAATATGGTCAAGGCTGAAACTTTCCTTGTTAGGCCGAATCGCTACTATTAAGATGAATGTATTGCCTAGAATGCTGTTTTTATTCCAGACGCTGCAGATTGTGGACAAGATGGACTGTTTCAAGAAGTGGCAGAAAGACATATCAAAATTTGTCTGGCAGGGCAAAAAGCCCAGAATTAAATTTAAGATTTTAACTGATGCAAAGGATAGAGGGGGGTTTGCCCTGCCGGACTTAAGACTCTACTATGAATCAGCAGCTTTTTGCTGGTTGAAACACTGGCTACTTCTTGAGAATACTGACATTTTGGATCTGGAAGGGTATGACAATAGTTTTGGTTGGCATGCATATTTATGGTACGACAAGGTAAAGGTGTATAAAAGTTTTAAAAACCATATTGTAAGGAAAGCATTGTATAACGTTTGGACTAGATACAAAGATTTGTTGGAAAGTAAAACCCCTAGGTGGGTGTCACCAATGGAAGCTAGGGAAGTAAAAAAGCTTAACATGGATTCTAAATGGCCAAAATATCATGAGATTATAGAATACGATGGTGAAAGGGTGAAACTTCAGAGTTATGAGAAACTAAAACCTAAGGTTCGAGATTGGTTGCATTACCATCAGATAAATGAGACGTTTAAACAGGACAGGAAAATGGGATTTCAGAAAGAGAAGTCAAAATTAGAAACAGAATTGTTGGAACCCAATACTAAGAATTTATCAAGAATGTATAACTTGCTGTTAAAATGGAATACACAGGATGAAACGGTGAAATCAGCTATGATTAAATGGGCACAAGATATAGGTCACGATATTATGTTTGCTGACTGGGAACAGTTATGGACCACCGGTATCAAATTTACTGCATGTAATGCTTTAAAAGAAAATATTATGAAAATGATCTACCGGTGGTACATGACCCCAGTCAAGCTAGCAAAAATTTATCATTTGCCTAATAATAAATGTTGGAAATGTAATGAGACTGAAGGCACTTTCTACCACCTTTGGTGGACCTGCCCAAAGGTTAAAGCTTTCTGGGAAATGATCTATAATGAAATTAAGAAGGTCCTTAAGTGGACTTTTCCTAAGAAACCAGAGGCTTTCCTCTTGGGTATGGTGGGCCAAGTGGTGTTAAGGAAGGATAGGACTTTCTTTATGTATGCCACTACAGCAGCAAGAATTCTACTGGCAAAGTATTGGAAGACGCAAGAACTACCGACTCTGGAAGAATGGCAAACAAAGGTGATTGACTTTATGGGACTGGCTGAGATGACGGGCAGAATCCGGGACCAGGGGAAAGAGACAGTGGAAGAGGACTGGAAGAATTTCAAAATATATCTTAAAAATAACTGTAAAATTGAGGAATGTTAAGATGTCAGGGGGTAAGAAGTAAAGAATTGCAGCAGTAAACAAAAAAACTTAAGAAATATTTACGAAAAGGAACTAAGACAATGGACTTAAGGGTTGCTAAAGAATTTTTAAACAAGGATGCAGGGATGGGGAGGTATGGGGAAGTCAAAGAAAAAAGGCTATGAACCGATGAGTATGAAGTTATATTGTGTTACACTGTTCTTTATTTTATGTGTGGAAAATTAATAAAAATTATTATAAAAAAAAAAAAAAAACATAAGAGGGCAGAGGGCAATCTGACGCTTGTTGCAGTTTCATAAACCATATATTATGAAGTGGGCATTCGGCTGAACAAGGAACATTCTCCTGTTGGAACAATATGAAAATATGTAACATTAAAGCACATACACACTCTCACACTTGCCATCAAAAACCTAAAAAGGCTGCAGCTACCTTTGTGTCTTCTTATAGACGAAGGAGACACGGAACTGCATTTTGAAAAACCATAAACAGATTGCCAGCAGGGGTAGCATCAGTAGGGGTCTTCACAGCCAATTAGCTGTTTTCCATATTGCAATTGCAATCAACAGGACTCAGCACAGCAGGAGAGGTTTTAAGCCAGAGACAAACAGAACTAATTGGAAACTATCTCAAAAGACCTCGAACTGTGTGCACGCCACATTTCTAACTAAATGGGATGTAAGCTATTTTACAATATGAATTTGGAACATCATTTCCCTCTCTATATTGCATTGTAAAAAAACCATGTATGAAAACCACTTAATACTTTACTATAATTGATCCAATGGTACAGATCCTTTCTTTTCTCTTTTTTTTTTTGGGGGGGGGTCAGCAGAACTCTGCTCATGGGATGGTCCTCAAGAAGGAAAGGGGGTGGGGCAAAGAGGGAGATGAGGTGATTTTTGCCAATTCCTGTTTCTGCTCCCATATATTTGTATGGCCTGGGTAATTTCTTTAGGTGCTAAGAATGACTGCAAGAAGAGTGCCCTACAGCACATTTTTGTGGCTGTCTTCAAAATATCTAAGTTTATTTAAATTTAATTGGTTAAAAGGCAGCTAATCAACTTAAATCATTTTATCATTGGCAACTCCAGATATTAGCATTACATTATAACATGTTTTAATATGCGATTCTTTCTTCTGACTGATCTTGATAGGGACCTTCACTTTGTTTCCTTCTCTGCAAAAATCTTAGACAGACTTTAATCCTGGGCATGTTTTTTGTAGAGAAAGTTCCACTGAAGTAAATGGGATTCATTTCTGAGAAATCTTGCAGAAAACCAGGTGGATCACTTAATGTAATTTCCCACCATCTTCCTGATCAATGTTTTACTTTTTTCTAAATTTGGCCCTTTCATTATGCCTCATTTTCTTTGCTCTTTTCATGCCCCCGTTTTATTATAATAATTAATAATAATAATTTATTATTTATACCACACCCATCTGGCTGGGCTTCCCCAGCCACTCTGGGCGGCTTCCAAAAGAATATTAAAATACTGTGATACATCAAACATTAAAAGCTTCCCTAAACATTAGGCTGATTAAAGTGGCATTCTAAGACATTCTAAGACCATTAGACAAATCTACGCTAAAAAGGATCAGAAATATGACAATTTATGCCAGTGATAATGCATATGTAAGTTAGTCATAGATGGATTTGCAGGTTCCACACTCATTTATAATTGTTGTTGTTGTTTAGTCGTTTAGTCGTGTCCGACTCTTTGTGACCCCATGGACCAGAGCACGCCAGGCACTCCTGTCTTCCACTGCCTCCCGCAGTTTGGTCAAACTCATCCTGGTAGCTTCGAGAACACTGTCCAACCATCTCGTCCTCTGTCGTCCCCTTCGCCTTGTGCCCTCCATCTTTCCCAACATCAGGGTCTTTTTCAGGGAGTCTTCTCTTCTCATGAGGTGGCCAAAGTATTGGAGCCTCATTTATAATACTCTTCCATTAAGAAATATTTGGCTGAGATGTTTTTAAATTGTTTTAAATTGTTTTTCAACCATTCATAGAATCATAGAGTTGGAAGGGACCCATGGATCATCTAGTCCAGCCCCCTGCATTGCAGGAATCTCAGCTAAAGCATCCATGACAGATGGCCATCCAACTTCTACTTTAAAACTTCCAAGGAAGGAGAGTCCACAACCTCCTGAGGGTGACCATTGCAATGTCAAACAGTTCTTCCTGTCAGAACGTTTTTTCCTGATGTTTAGTTGGAATCTCTTGTAACTTGGAGCTGTTGATCCAAGTCCTACCCTCCAGAGCAGGAGAAAACAAGCTTGCTCCATCTTCCATGTGACAGCCCTTGAGATATTTGAAGATGGCTATCATATCTCCTCTCAGTCTCCTCTTTTCCAGGCTAAACATACCCAGCTCCTTCAGGTGCTCCTTGTAAGGCTTAGTTTCCAGACCCTTGATCATATTGGTTGCCCTCCTCTTCACATGTTCCAGCTTGTCAACATCCTTCTTAAACTGTGGTGCCCAGAATTGGACACAGTATTCCAGGTATGGTCTGTCGAAGGCAGAATAGAGTGGTACTATTACTTCCACATTCCCACTAGGCAGGGGTACCAGCTCCCAGGGTCCCCCCCCAAAAAAAAATGTTCAAAAAGCATGGAAGCAAAGTGTGGAGCTGAGCATGGCAGGGCTCCAGTGACCGACTCCTTCTCCTCCTTTTCCTGTGATGGAGGGGAATAAGGTTTGAAGCAGCCTCCTGCCAGTGGGGGTGCCAGGAAGAGGAGGAGCCGCTGTCCATTGAAGTTGAATGGTTGGCGTGTTTGGCTCCGCCTCCAGCTCCTCCCAATGCCCTGACATCATGCGTGCAACATTGCCCCACTCACCCCCAATCACCCTCACAAGCTGGCGCCTCTGATTTCAGTATTGTTCAACCTGTCTCTCGCTATGGGCTTACCCACACTCAGCTTTTGCCCTGCTCTTTCCAGACACAGGTCCACGCTTAAAAGAGCGTTTTTTGCGCCATACCTTTCCCCGTGAAAATCTGCTCTTTAGTGCTCAATCGGAGCAAACATCAATTTGAGGTGTTTTTTTAATGGATTGCTGTTTGCTCCGATTCAGCTTTAAAGAGTGGGTTTTTGCAGAGCAAAAAATTAAAATGGGCACTTAGTGCTATAAAGCATAGACTGTGCCTGAAAAGAGCAGAGGAAAGGTAAGTGTGGATAAGCTCTTTCTGACATTTGCAGGTTTATCTAGATAGGCTTTTGGGGGTAGGAGTGGACACAATACCTTTCCATGCACAGAAGGGGCTTTGCAAGGCACAACCCAGTAGCTGATCTGTACTTCTGATAGTGCAGCTTTATTCATGTTAAGTCACTCTGCAGCTCTTGTTGTGTGCCCTGCAAGGCCTTATAGGTTCATGATCTCAGACTAATTTCTTGTACTTCACAAAAGCCCTTTAGGACATTTACAGTAAAACGATCTCTCTCCAGTGTTTGTGGTAAAATCTGCAACCATTCAAGCCCACTCAATAAATTTAAACCACATGGGCATAGAAACAAGACAAATTGTTCTTTTAGGCACCACTAGGACCTGTACCACCAATTCCCAGGGCCTTTAAAGTCCACACACTACAAGATCACTGAACTATATACCTATTCCTAATAGTTGAGCCAAGCCAGAATTGTGAAGACAGACAGCAAGCAACACACTCTCTAGCCATTTTGATATAGGTTAACCAGTGCACACTTCTTTCCCATATCTAAACTCATTCCGCCTTTTTGGAGTGTTTTTTGGAGGCATAATCTTCCCAAACAGAAGCAAATGTAACCTGTTAGTAAGTTTTCTCATCAACAGTGTTATTTTAGTCTCGTAGCATTTGCAATTAACTGCAGATTAAAGCATTTCAGAGAGCCCATCAGAGTCATGGTAAACTTTACCAACTTCGGTTTAAACCCAGTCAAAAGCCCAAAACAAAACACCACCATGATGTAGCCATTAAAACTTGGATATAAAAAGTTTTCATTCCCTGGAGAAAAACAAGGAAAATGAAGCTCCTTCAGAAAACCATCTTTTAAAAAAACAACAACCAAAAAAACCACCACCACACATATTTATTCCAGACAAAGCAGTCTTCTGGATATTTTAGGTTTTAAAATAATGTCTGGTTCTTTGCATTTCAGTTTTCCCAAGATGAAAAGAAGGGGAAGGAAGGAGGTTCTAATATGTCATGTTTGTTGTTTTGACAATGAGAATCATTCCATTTGTATTACTATCTCAATATCATTGGGGGCCATCTTGTAATAAAACCTTCATACTAAATCTCTGTGCACCTTATGAATTTCACTACATCTTTACCTACAACCCCCCTCCCCTCTCAAGTTCCTTTAATAATAGCAGCAAACAGTTCCAGCTTTCCGC
Source organism: Podarcis cretensis (assembly GCF_951804945.1). Classification (NCBI taxonomy): domain Eukaryota; kingdom Metazoa; phylum Chordata; class Lepidosauria; order Squamata; family Lacertidae; genus Podarcis; species Podarcis cretensis. The sequence continues at coordinate 55,340,265 of NC_137178.1, forward strand.
AGCTGCAGAGGTTAACCCTCCTTAGAGATTTGCAGTGGTACAGCTCATGCTTCCAATCAAAATAGTGACACAGTCAACGTGATTTACAGTCTAGAGGGGTTTGATTAGAGAACAGCATGCTGTGGAGCAAAATTTAAACCTGCAATGCTTTCTTCTTAACAACAATAACAGCTCCTTGCCCCAAAGCTGAGAGAAATAAAAAGGCAAACTTAAGATAACTCTTTGCTTGGCTGGTGAGTTTTTGATCCAAAAACCTTCGTTCCATAACTGAAAAAATGGGTCTTGAAGCAAAAGTTTCAGTTATAGCTTTAAATAAAAAACACATGCTCTTTTACGCCAAAAGGAATGCCCTCCTCATGCCATAAAAACGAACAATACTAAGGGAGGTCAGCATTAGGTTAAAATCATCTCTCAGGTAGACCTGGCAGCATTTTCCTGGTTGAATTTCAGGGGTTTAACAAATGATGGAGGCAATCAGAGACGTGGGTGATTTATTTAATAGAAGCAAATATGGAATGAAGACAACATCTCTAGCAGGAAGCGCAGGCAAGGCAGGCACACCAAAGAAGGTCATTTCTGCCTCCAAACTGCCCTTGTAACTCCAACACAAAACACGAATATACAAAGTCAAGGCCCCTAAGCCCAGACATTCTACACCCCATTTACTTTAATAGGAGAGAATTAGCTATGTGCTTACCTTTCCATTTGAGATAACAGGGATTTAACGCAGCTTAACTTTGACTCGGTCATGCCCATATATTATTTTTACATTGATTTTACCCTAGGGATAGGCAAGCTGGGAGCTTGAAGAGTCAGCCTTGCTCTGGCTTCCCAGCATCTCATCTCTTTTACTAGGAACGTTACTGCAAAGGACTCAATGAGAACCACCTCCATAGGTTTAAATGGTTTTGGAAGCGCATCCCCCTTTGCATTGCTTGGTCACTCATTCCCATTTGGGTCAAACATGAGACACCAAAAGCTGAGAAGGCGAAGAGAACCCTGCCAGAAAACTCTGCTGGTTATGCAGGTGGGAGCCATTGGCCAAGTGGCATGTTGCTTCCACTTCAACGCTTGCTCAATTCAAAATATGCCTTTGGTTAAGTAACTGCCAATCAGGGCTGCATGCTTCTCTACCTATCATGTTGACAGAAAACTGCAGCAGCCTTAATGTTGCACAACCTTTCTTACGTATGCATGCCCTTTTAACTGCTTTTTTTAAAAAAATTACAAAATTGTGGTAAGCAAGGAGTTGCTGTGTAGAGTCACCCATGGACAGAGATTGCAAACCACATATGATAGTTGTACGGTTGTACCTTGGAAGTCAAACGCCTTGTGAGACGAACGCTTTGGCTTCCAAACGCCATAAACCCGGAAGTGAGTGTTCGAGTTTGCGAACATTCTTCAGAACCCGAACGTCCATTGTGGCTTCCGATTGGCTGCAGGAAGCTCCTGCAGCCAATCGGAAACCGCGCCTTGGTTCCCGAACGTTTTGGAAGTCGAACGGATTTCCGGAATGGATTCCATTCAACTTTAGAGGTACGACTGTACTTGGAAGATTTTCTCACTAGACTTGTCTAGCTGTTAAAAATTAGCAAAATGCTAGTACAGTGGTACCTCAGGTTAAGTACTTAATTCGTTCCGGAGGTCCGTTCTTAACCTGAAACTGTTCTTAACCTGAAGCACCACTTTAGCTAATGGGGCCTCCTGCTGCCGCTGTGCCGCCAGAGCACGATTTCTGTTCTCATCCTGAAGCAAAGTTCTTAACCCGAAGTAGTATTTGTGGGTTAGTGGAGTCTGTAACCTGAAGCATATGTAACCCGAGGTACCACTGTATCATTATTCAAGACTGATTCCACTGCAACACTAATTCAAAATATTTCTACAATTTGCTATCAACACAGGCACTTCATATAAAATTAAAGTCCTGTGCCTCTTTTTTTTCTGTTCCACAGCTAAGATTTTTTTTTCCCTAACACACTTTTAGTTGTCACATTTTCCACTGATTTTTCCTAACTCCTTCATTCCAAGCAAAACCCAGCTCGCTATCAGGGATTATTTCACTTTGTTTAGTGTTTAGTCTGCATGCACAAGGCGGTGTGTAGACCACAAACCTGTTTCAGCTGTACAGTAAAAGCACATCTGCATTTGTGGAGTTAATCATCATCTTATTAATTTTGCTTGGGCTTTTCCTCCCCCTCCAAGAGAATCCTAATGAAAACCATGTTTATGTGCTCTAAGGCACAGAGGAAATTCATTACTCTGAGGAATAACACACTCCACAAGTGAAATGAAAGTAATCTTATTTATGACAGGAAGAGGCCTTCACTGGCCTGAACTCCACCACACTTGGACTGATACTGGGAGTATGAGGGAAGCAGCAAAAATGTAGAAACTTATTTTCAAATAGAAGCTTCATAACATTACATTCACAACTAGGCTTTGAAAGATTTTTTAAAGCTTTTTTTAAAAAAAACAAAAAACCCAAAATCCTTTGCTATGGCCTGCCAAATTGACAGAGTTGCATGGAGATAATGCATTTTAAATTCACAAGAGACCTCTTTCTCTCTCAGTTTATCACATGTACCTTTGGGTTCCATCGTTTCCTTATGTTGCTGCTTACAATGACACATACCTGTGTTGACAGCCCAGCTTCCTCGTTATCAGTGTGGGTCATTAGTACTCTGTTCCATAAGATTATTCTGCATTGCTAGAATATCTGGCTTTCATAAAACAGAAGTCAAGAGGATTTTAGAAAGGTTGTCGCTTGTTTCTAGAGAATTGTTTTATTGAAGGTTGGTCATTTTTTTAAATGCTGGGCTAAATAAAGGATTCTAAAGGATGATTAACTCTCGGTTGCTGCTCGCTGGCATACTGGCCCTTTGTTTGCAAATTATGCATTTATATTATATTAGAAAATGATATTATATATATTATATAGAATTGTGTTCATTGATAGATGTCTGAAAACCACCTAGAGAATACCTTGTTCTGTAAGGTGGCCTAAAAAGATGTCAAAGAAAGAAAGCACCCTATGATCTTCTGATGAAGGGTGGTTTACAAATTTAATAAATAATAATAATAATAATAATAATAATAATAATAATAATAATAATAATAAATTATTATTATTATTATTGATTTATTAATAATTAATAATAAAAATGAAATTACTGCACCTTATACTATACAACTGGTGGGAAAGATGGTGATGAAGTTGATGATGTATCCAATTCTTTATTGGCAGAAAAGCTATTGGTACTGGGGTAGCAGCAGAAAATGTGGGTTCTGAGACCAGGAAGAAAACAGTTCAATTCTAATCTTGGCCACAAACTTAGCCAAGGTACTGTTCCCTCAGGTTCAGTCTCCCGTATGCAATATGTAGTTAACTCTGCTTTCCTACTGTGCAAGATTGTTGTCAGGATCACAGAGATAACCCCCTAAAACAATCTTAAAAGGTAAAGGTAAAGGTATCCCTGACCATTAGGTCCAGTCGTGACCAACTCTGGGGTTGCGGCGCTCATCTCACTTTATTGGCTGAGGAAGCCGGCGTACAGCTTCCGGGTCATCTGGCCAGCATGACTAAGCCGCTTCTGGCAAACCAGAGCAGCACACGGAAACGCCATATACCTTCCCGCTAGAGCGGTACCTATTTATCTACTTTGACGTGCTTTCAAACTGCTGGGTTGGCAGGAGCAGAGACCGAGCAACGGGAGCTCACCCCGTCACGGGGATTCGAACCGCGACCTTCTGATCGGCAAGTCCTAGGCTCTGTGGTTTAGACCACAGCGCCACCCACGTCCCTAAAGGAATCTTAAAAGGTTACATATTCTTACTATAATCTGAAATGCTTAAACCAATTCCCACAAGCACTGTATGCCACCCACTCTTCCTTTCCTCTTATACTGAACTAGAGGTCTTCTGAAAGCTGGGTGGGACAGTATCAGGGGGACCAAATCTTCCTCCATGTAGACTAAGACTTAACACAATCAAAACTGACCAGCCATGCATACAAGGGTTCAGGTGAATGGGAAGAAGTACAACTTCTGCTGTCAAATACACATGGCAGAATTGCAACCTTGAATACAGTGGTGCCCCGCAAGACGAATGCCTCGCAAGACGAAAAACCCGCTAGACGAAAGGGTTTTCCGTTTTTCGAGGCACTTCACAAGACGAATTTCTCTATGGGCTTGCCTCGCAAGACAAAAACGTCTTGCGAGTCTTGCGATTTTTTTCGCTTCCCCCCCCTTTTTCTAAGCCGCTAAGCTGCTAATAGCCGCTTAGCCGCTTAGCCGCTTTGCCGCTAATAGCGCTAATCCGCTAATAGGGTTGCTTCGCAAGACGAAAAAACCGCAAGACGAAGAGACTCGTGGAACGGATTCTTTTCGTCTTGCGAGGCACCACTGTAGTAACATATGCCTTTAAAACACACACACACACACACACACACACACAAACAATGTATATTGCATTCACCACAGACTTGGAGGAAAGAATCTTCTACTTGCTGTATCAAGAGGTCCTTTCCGTATGAGATATGAGCAGGGCCTTTACTGTGGTTGCACCTATCCTTTGGAATTTCCTCCTATTCCATATTAGAGAGCTGCAGTCACAGAATAATAGAATCATAGAGTTGTAAAGCTGGAAGGGACCCTGAGCATCATCCAATGCAATGCAGGAATATGTAGCTGCTGAATACTATTTTTAATTGCTTTCTAAAAAAAAATTTTTTTTTTTTTGCTTTATGGTTGTAACCATTTTATAACTTTATATTTTATTGTTGTAACCCACACAAGGACCTTATGAGAAAGGGTGAGTAAGAAATCTAAATAAATAAATATGTACTTGTTTTTGCTTTTAGATTTAAGCCGCAACACATTGCGTTCAAGGTGGGAAACAAACCAGCAATCAAGAATATTCTTTTGAAAGGTTGATAGTCTCAGGTTGAAATCTGAATCACACTTACAGTGGTACCTCGGGTTACAGACGCTTCAGATTACAGACTCTGCTAACCCAGAAATAGTACCTCAGTTTAAGAACTTTGCTTCAGGATAAGAATAGAAATCACACAGCGGCAGCGTGGTGGCCCCATTAACTGAAGTGGTGCTTCAGGTTAAGAACAGTTTCAGGTTAAGAACGGACCTCCAGAACGAATTAAGTTCTTAACCCGAGGTACCACTGTACTAGGAAAGGAAAAACATGGGGTCTGCTCCATCCTTTCATGTATTTCCCTACCTTTCTTTGGAGTCTGGCACAGAATCTGTCTGAGTCTAACAGAGCTTCCCAGCAGCCTTTGTGAGACTCCGGTCGTAGACTTTCCATGCTCTATTAGGTGCTAGAAATTGTGCTTTCTCCCGAGACACACGTGGCTTCAGCAGCAGCAATGTCTGCTAATTACACCTCCCCTGGTCCCTCCTGTCTGATGTCCTCCATCTGGAGTTCACAAACTCAGGGCCACTCTAAGTGCTCTGTCTGTCCCCTCACACCAAAGTTGCATTAAGCACAGGGGAAAAAGAAGATGGAACAACAGAGTCAGCTCAGCTGCTATCATGACAAGTGCCAGGGACTTAGTAAGAGCTGGGACAGCAGCGATGTGTCTCACTCTCCTATGAGTGCATTTGCTTTAATCAAATCTCTCAAGACTGTGCTGTCAAAGAAAGGAGGGGTGCTACCTTGGAGTTTTAAGTTTCTTCTGGCCTTTGAAAAATAATGCACAACTTGTGCATCGAGACGTGATCGTTTTACGAAATAATATGTTTTATGGTATTAGGATGAAGCAACAACCTTTTATAGTCGTGTGGCCAGAGATTAAAAAACCAAAACGGGAGAACCTTTCGAAAGCGTTCAAGAAGTTTAAAGTCTTTTTTTGGCCACAAGACGGCACTCTATACTAAAAGATGGAAAAGGGTTGCATGGAAAGCGTCTCACTGAATGAATCTTCATTTGATGCACTGTTGACGATTTCCATGAAGGATTCATCAAAACATACAGAGCTTTATCTAATAATATGAAGGACAATTAGCCCCTCTGGAGTGGAGATGTTTAGTCAACTGTAGTTTAGATGCTTGGCGGCTGTTTGCAGATAATTGGACAAAACTCAGTGCTGTAGCTCCTGCCAAATAGGGACTTTCAGCAATCCTAGAGCAAGTCCATAATAAAGGACAGCAAAATATGATGAGCAATTTATGTGGCTATTTGTTTCCCATATGTCCTTGACAATGTTACAATGTGTTGTAATTTGAATTTTCTCATAATTTATGGGTCTTCTTTGCTGTGGAACAAAGCTGCAGCTGCTTTGTACAGGAAGAGCCTGTACCTACAGCTCTGCAGACGGGTAATGAAGTTAGAAAGGTTATTTCTTAAGGCAAGTTTTTATTTTTGTGAATGAAAACTTGATTTCTTTTTTCCAAAGGTTTTCAGCACCAATTAAACTGCTGTCTCCTGAAAGAAAGGTTGGGCAACATGTGGATTGCATTCACTTGTTTGGTACCATTAAGCTAAACTTAATTGCTGTCATTTGGTAATTGAATATGATTTCAAAATTTGAATATGAATTTGAATTGAATATGATTTCAAAATTTATGAATTTTGTAAATGCTGGTTACAAAAACAAAACAAAACTGCAGTTGTTTCAGAAACAAACATATGACAAAAAATAAAATAGATTGGTAATGGAATTGCTTGCTTCGGTGTTTATTAAACCTAGGTCAATATTACTGGGCTATGAAACAGGATTGTGATTGAAATAAAATCATCTAGATGAAATTATTGGCATTTCAATTGAATACACTGTTTGTATTTGCATCCTGGCCAATGAGGTACCATTCAGATATGATGTTGGCTGCACTTGAGCTGCTTTCCTTTCAATTCATCCCACTGTGCTGCTGTGCAGTGTTGAGACTCACCTATACAGGACTATGGGATCAACTCCATAGGATGTTATCATGCAATCCCTGCCTGGCAGGGATGGGGGCAACTGTCAGGAGCTAAGGACAGGTGCAACTGGCCCATCACATATTGGGGTAGACTTTAAAAAGAGATCTTGCACTGCTATGGGCTAAATCAATAGATTTGCTCTGGGATAGCTCAGTCAGTAGAGCATGAGATTCTTAAGCTCAGAGTTGTGGGTTCAAGCACCATGTTGGGAAAAAGATTCCAGACCCTCCAAGTGTCCCTATTTTCCAGGAGCTGTCCCAGTTTCTGATTTGATCCCAGAATGTCCCACTTTTCCTTAGGATGTCCCTATTTTCATCAGAGAAATGTTGGAGGATATGAGATTCCTCCATCGCAGAGGGTTGGGACTGATGACCATTGCAGTCCCTTCCAACTCTACAATTCAATGATTTTATGATTCAGACCCAGAAGCCACTTTTAACCCAAACATGCATTCAGGAACCCTTTTCTTAATCTTTTAACATAAATTTGCATGGTGGCAGTGCTCCTATTGTGACCCACCTTGGATCAGGCTGTGACGCACTCACTAGTAGGTCCCAACCAACTAGCTGATGGGTCAGTGATGTAGACAATACTGAGCAGGAAAAAGCAATGGTCTGATTTAGTACAATGCAGCCTCATATCTCTACAGAGGCAGCCTAGGGTGATATTTTCCTTAAGGATTTTCCATGTACAGTATAACTTACCTTCTTACTCTATGACTCTTAAGTTTTGCATTGGCATCATAGGATATAAAAGCAACCTGATGCCTGAAAGGTGGGGGAACTGTTTAAGTGTCACCATTTATAGTTCCAGCCGCTATTATCTGTGAAGTCCAAGCATGCAATGCAATGCATTAATGATACAAAAGGGCTGATAAAGGAAAGAGGAATGGCTGTGATTGGCATGGTGTTATGTCAACTTAGAAAACTCCTAGATAGGAACACGTGACCCACCAGATATTGATAAACTACAGCTCCCATCATTCCTTCTGGAGGTATCTGGAAGGTATCTGGAAGGCTATAGGCTCCACATCCTTGGATTAAACTTAGTTGCAAGAGATATGTAGTATATTCTTGTCTAAAAGTAAGCTCCACAAAAGTCTCACTGTATATAATAGTCGTACTCTTGCAGCCTTAGAAGCAACGACGCTTTGTTTCAGACACGTATAACAGAAAGGAAAGTAGACTGAATTTTTAAACTGACATTAATCCTTGCCACATTTTAACACGACCATATGGACTAACCGTTAAACTCATTTATTCAGGAGTGTATATTTTAACACCATTTTAAAGACTTTGCACCACTGAATATTTTACCATGTTTGTATTAACCCGTTACGGTATCAATCTTTATTTGCTGGATAGAGCTATATTGTCTTCCGTAAAAAGAAAAAGAAAATCCCTTCAAATTACAACAAAGGGCTAGAATTTACAAGGTCTGCACAGCAAGTAGTGTGAATTATAGTACTCCATACTGGCAAAGCCCTCAGGTCCACGAGGCAATTATGCTTCACTTTTCCTGCTGCTTACTTCAAGGTGCTTGCTGGCCACTTCAGTCCAAATTCAGATGTAATCTGAACAGATTTAGGAGAGGAGAAATATCCCACACAATAATTAGGGACTTGGGGTGCAAAAAGCCATGTTAAGTGTTAACAAGTAAAATCCCACCATCTAGCATTGACTTTTAAATATGGAATGGATAAACTAACGACAGTAATGGCTAGCTGCCCATTGGCTTTGGCATAAGGAGCCAAAGTAAGGATAAATTGGTAGAGGATGCAGCTTTGTATTATTAACTTCTGTAGACTGTAAGAAAAGCTCTCTTAGCCTCATCTTTTGCTGTTAAGACATTTAGTAATTACTTTTTCTCTTCTCTTCTTTTCTTTTTTTGTTTTGCTTTACAATCAACCGGGAGTCCGGCTGGGTTTTCTCTGTTGTTTTTATGTGCCTCCCAAGCTAATTGCAGCTGCCTTATATTTTACAGCTTAAATTGTTTATGACTGTGTTGTATACTACTTTGTGGGCTGGATCCAGACCTGCGCTCAGCAAATTTCACTCATGTAGGAGGAAAGGTGGCAATTTATCCAGCCCGCCTGAAGCCCCAGAGCTCCAGAAAAACAGGGGAGGTGACACTGGGAGACGGAAGGAGAAAAATGGTGAAAATCACCTCCCCACCCCTTTCCTCTAGCAAGGAGTCTCCACTGGATTCCGATTCCTTTGGTGTCCAGAAGAAGCTCATCTGTTCACAGAGGGGAGGATCTGGATCCAAACTTGTACAGTGGTACCTCGGGTTACATACGCTTCAGGTTACAGACTCCGCTAACCCAGAAATAGTGCTTCAGCAGGAAGCCCCATTAGCTAAAGTGGTGCTTCAGGTTAAGAACAGTTTCAGGTTAAGTACGGACCTCTGGAACGAATTACGTACTTAACCCGAGGTACCACTGTAATATTCCATGAAGAGAAATGTATCACAGAAATCAGGTGGGAGTTTCACAGGTGGGAGATGAATGAGCTAGTTGAGGGTAACAGCTACAGTACAGAACTGTACTGACCTATCCTGTAGCACCAAGATCTGATTGGATGAAGTTGACTGTGTTATTTGCATACTCTGAGATTTTCAGCGGAGTTCCATTTTCTTCTGCAGCTCCCCTATTTGGCAATTTTGAGTGTCTTCAGCACCACATACCCATTGTCTAAGATGCAAATTTTTAAGTGGGTGAATGTGGTCCTTTTTCTCTGTTGCGTGGAAGCAATCTTCAAGATTGCTTGTTTTGGGGATTCATACCTCTGTGCTCACCCACACTGTCTCTGATCAGGCTAGCTTCAGTCTTTATTGCTACCATAAAAACTACAGGGCTGTTCCATAAAGTTTTGGGTCACACACATGGCAGGCCAAATGCCTAATACAGAAAGCTGCTGACCTGAATGCAGGCAAGGTATCAAATTGTTCCCTGTCCTAGTTTGTCTCTGCATGGCCTTTCTTTTCCATTGCTTCGTTTATAATACACCCCCCGAAAACTTGTTCACCTGGCACCCACCTTAGTATCCTTTAGGTACCAAGGGAAAGCTGTTCTGTTTCCCCAAGTTTTTCAGGAGTAGCTGCACTCTCTGTAGCTTTTTTATCAGTTTGATTACAGTTGATGCCATAACTATTGATTGGAATTTTAGGTTTTATCATTGCTTTTTAAGTTTTAAAGGTAAGTAGTCTTGGGAACTATTGGCAAAGGAGTAGGCTAGAGACATTTCAGATAAATAAAGTATAACAACAACAACAACAACAATTTATTTCTACCCCACCCATCTGGCTGGGTTTTCCCAGCCACTCTGGGCAGCTTTCAACAGAACATTAAAAACAGAATAAAACTTCAAACATTAAAAGCTTCCCTAAACATATGTATGTATATGTTAAATCTAGATCAGGGTTTCCCAAACTTGGGTCTCCAGCTGCTTTTGGACTACAGTTCCCATCATCGCTGACCACTGGTCCTGCTAACTAGGGATAATGGGAGTTGTAGTCCAAAACCAGGTAGATATTCAAGTTTGGGAAACCCTGATCTAGATTGTCATTTTTAGTTCTTTTCTTACCATACCCCCGCTTTTTCGCTTCCTACTTTCAATGACACTCTTTCAATCCACTATGATCTTCTGCACTCCATGTTTTCAGTACTCCTAGCTTATTTACTCATGCATGGTAGCCAGCTATCTAGGGGGAAATGTTCATGCTTCCTAGCAGCACTAGAGCTGAGTCACAGCTCCTGGACAGTATCTCCCCAAATCCTGGAACCGTGCTATTTGTAAGAACATAAGAACTGCTTTGCTGCATCAAGGACCAAAGTCTATCTAATCCAAGATTCTGTTTCTAATAGCAGCCAGCCAAATACCTTGACCCATTTCTCTCTCTCTTTGGATGAAAATACTATAAGAGTGTTTTGCATTATAATACTGTATTCCTTGAGTAAGCAAAGCAAAAAAAAAAAAAAAAGTACACACGAGAGTCCTGTTGTTTTAAATATATACAAGCACCACCCATTTCTATAAATCAGTGCAATCTTGTTTTGCTAAAATAAAATAAACTTTGCCAAGAGATGAAACGGATAGCCTGCTCCTTTGCAAGGCCTCCAATCTTGGCTCTGTGAACTATTACACATAGGAACTAAGTGACACCTTTTGGATAATGGTGCCAAGTCAACAGATGGAACGCATTACAGAGTTTGGGACAATGCTGTTTAAACAACTGGATGCCAGGATCCCAGGGTAAAAAGTAGAGAGAGGTTAAAGGACAATGTGTTATATAAAACATGAACACACACACAACTACTCAGGCTGAAGAGTCCTTCATTTAAAAGCAATTTTGGTGGCTGCTGGAAGCAGCCCTAATCTTTCATTCTTTCGACACCAATAGGAATGCTGTTGCCTATTGCTCATTCAAAAAAAAAAAAAAAAAAAAAAAAAGTGGCATGGAATCTGAGTGAACAAAAAGGAAGGACAAAATACAAGCTGGATGAAAGGATGTGAAAAAGAAAAACCTAGCGTGCTTCGAACTTTTCTCCAGGACCAAACAGATGAACACATTTTATAAGGCTTTAAAATGCTGGCCCCACCCCATGGATTTCATGGCAAATACATTATCAGAGTGAGTTCTGTTCTTGTCTGCTTTCTGAATGTTTGGCCTCTGGCAATCAGCTGCTAGTCAAAAAGGAGGTCTCATCTTAATTCTGTTCTATGGGACTCAGACCCCCAAATTTCCATTCCTATGCTATATCCAAGTGAGTTAATGGGCTTTGCTCCTGTGACAAGGCAGCTGTGGCTTTCCTTGCTGCTCATTCTAATATTTCCCAGGCAAACACTTCCTCCTCATTCAGACACAGTTCTCCCAACAGGGCTTGAAAACTTGTTCTCCATGTTTGCCCCTCGCCATGTGAGCTGCAGGGGTTGGTGATGCTGAACTCTGGTCTTCCTGCCCCTTTTGTTGACCAGCCCTTGTTGTTGTTGTTGTTTAGTCATGTCCAACTCTTTGTGACCCCATGGACCAGAGCACGCCAGGCACCCCTGTCCTCTGCCTCCCGCAGCTTGGTCATGCTGGTAGCCTCAAGAACACCGTCCAACCATCTTGTCCTCTATCTTCCCCTTCTCCTTGTGCCCTCCATCTTTCCCAACATCAGAGTCTTTTCCAGGGAGTCTTCTCGGGTGGCAAATTGTATGCTTATGCGTCAGCTGTACAATGAGATTCCATCTCCTGTCAACTACTGGAGTGTGCTAGAAGTGGGTCTCCTACAGATTAAGGTGGTGTTCATGCCTTGTGCACACTATGTGTGATATGGGACTGTGAAGGAAGACATCCACCGAAGGTGTTTGGGCATAATTTTGCTTGGATGAACTTACCTTTGTTCTGCATTTCTAGGCCCATGTCCAGGCTCTCCAAGTCTGTGTCCAAATTTTGTTTTGTTTTGTTTTGTCCTGGTGCTTTCCCCTGGGAAAACCAGTGTTTTACCACTGAATCAGAGCAAACAGCAATCCGGTTTTTCCTGGGGAAAGCGCAGGGACAAAAAAAACCCTGCTTGGACATGGACCTGGAAAGCCCGAACCTTATGCCTAAAAAGCACAGAGCAGCATGGATGAGCCCTCATTCCATGCATGGCTAATGTGGGGGGTGCAAAAGACACTTAAAAAAAAAAAAATGTAATGAGTGCTTTGCATTCTTTAAACTGACAGCATTTGCTGTTGATGTAGCTGCTAAGATGCACAGGATCCTAAATACGTTATGCTGATGACAGACACATATATTAGCGACTGCTGGCATAGCTGGTACCCATGACTTGGAGCTTTGGCCTTTTTTCTTGCAGAGACCCTTTGTTCATGTCGTGGATAAGTTTAACAGTCATGGTGACAAGTCTGATGATCTGCATTCTTTTCTTGCTACAATATATTCTTTCCCCACCACTTATGATGTAGAACTTCTGATAGCAACTTCTTCTTCTTCTTCTTCTTCTTCTTCTTCTTCTTCTTCTTCTTCTTCTTCTTCTTCTTCAATGTACAGTACTAGCTCTCTTTTCCCTCTGTGATTACAATTTAGGTTAACTCTTCTTCTGGCCTTACTTACTCTTGGCCATCATTCTGCTTTATCTTTCTGCAGTACCAGAAAGTACTGAGCCTGCTAAAATTTTCTCCACTATAAATGCATGCTAAACTCTCCTTTCTGCTAAACCATTTTATTTTGCAAAATTTCTCACACGTTTTCTCCCTTGTTGTTCCTTTTCTGTTTTCAACTTTTTGTCCTGTCTGGTTCCTCTTTCTCTCCAGTTCTAACCCAGGTTTCCACCTAGGTAATTCAGGATAAACCAAGATTACTTTCCTTCAGTATATCTCCTTTCTGAATATTTTCTGTTTTCTTCTATTTTTCCATTGAAATGATCTTTGTTATTTTGGCATCACCAATATTGCTACTTGCATTCTTGATTTCTTTGCCCTTTTTTCCCTTAAGGCCTTGGCTCTCTTACCTTTACCTGCATTTCTGAATTTCCAGTTAGCTTCTACTGAGTTTCTTTCAGATTTTCAATTTTCAATATCTGATCTTTAAGAAAAGCACCAAAACTATTCTCAATTCTTTCTTCTTAGCTATGACACAGTTCATCTTCTCTGGTCCCCAAATTGCTTGAAATGTATTTCTTTTCGGTGTCTGCATTTTCTTTTATCTAAATTTTTGATCTTCACCAATCTGGTTTCCATGCTTACCACAAGAGAAAGTAATTTCTTGAACTAATTTTCTTTGTCTAAACAGCAGAACTAGTATTATTATCTTCTTCTTGATTTAACCTCTGCTTTCAGTACTGTTGATCATACTTCTTTGTATGTATTTGGTTTTCATGAATCTGTTCTATCTGTGTTTTCTAATGTCTATCTCTCTCTCCTTCCATTCCTTGTTTGGGCTCTTTTGCTTTGATTCTTTATCTATGCCCTTTAAGATTTTCCTACTCAGTCATTTGGTACTAATTAATTCTATGGTGATAGAAAAGAATAAGTGAATATTATCATTCATCTATCTTGGTCTTTGCTAATCTTTCATCATTTCTTGCTGCTTCCTCATGACTGCTTGCTCATTCTTTGAAGTTTAATTCTTCAAAAACAGGATTTCTCCAATTTCCTCTCTTCCCTATTCTTATATTGTGTGTTTTTGGTTTTTTTAAATCCACTGATAAAGTTATTTCTTCTAAGCTAGAGATCTTGGTGATTTTTAAAAAATCTCATCAGATTTCATCTTCAGCTATGTTTTGCTGTTTTCAGTTGAGAAAAATGCTAAAAGCTGACAAAGTATTGCTTTTATAGGGACTCATTTATTTCCAAGTTCTCTAATGTGCTCTATTGAGTTCCCTTATTGCTATACATTAATCTTTCCCCTTATTTTCCTGTATCTCTGTTAGTGCAGAGACTTCGGTTTTCTGCAGACAGTTTTTGTAATAATTTTAGGGGACAGTGAACATAGCTCCAAAACTGGGGACAATGAGCAGTAGAACTTCTTCTCAACAGCCTCTGGCTCATATTTCACTCTAGAATTGTGTGGCTGCAGCATTGTACTACGGCATTCTTTTTTGGGGGGTGGGAAGAGCAGCTGCCACAAAAAATGGCAGCTCAACTGTTGGCTGCCGTTTTTTTAAAAAGCTGCAATTGCATAGCCGCCACTAGAGGAGTCCTGGAGTAGTAGTTGTTAAATGAAAAGAGTGAAATCCACAAGTGTCTCAACACTAATGGTAGGCTCCTCCACAAAGTCCCTCCCTCCATGATACGCCATCTGCAAATAGGTATTTTTGTTAAGAAAATATGCATTCTCTCACAAATAATCTGGGACTCAGCTACATTGACAAAGAAAAAGTGCTTTATATGCATTCTTTATGCATTCTAACCAGTGCTATTTTTCTAGAAAAAGAGGTGCTGGAACTCACCATGAACACCTTCCATTTTCTCTTGTAATGGCAATGGCGTCCACCTAAGAGGTGCTAGAACAGAGTTCTAGTGAGATGCGGCTGGGGGGGAGGGAGCCCTGATTCTAACACTGTCACACCAGATGGCGCTGTGGAGTTCCGTTTTTGCTAACCCAATTTCTCCCTCTCTCTTTTAAATTTTTAAAATTCATTTTCATTGTCCTCATATATAAATCATAATCATTTTACAAATAGGATTCTCAGAATCCCAGATCTTCCCTTCACGGTTTCCCTAGATATTATTTTCAAACAGCATCATATCATACCTTCATATTTTCTTAAAACTCGGTTGTTACCATAGTTCTTGCTTTATTGCAAGTGGTTGCAAGTGTTTTTTTTTATACAATTCTGCCAATTTTTTTAATAGTTTACAGTGTTATTTCCAGTAATTTATAAAATTTCCCCATTCTTTATTAAATTTATTTTCCTCTCGATCTCTGATTTTCCCAGTCAGCTAACCCGATTTCTCATACAAAGTTTGCAATGCGTTTAACTGAAACACCTCTGTGATGTGTCTAGATCCAGTCCTAATTTAGAAACCTTGTGAAGCAGCTCAGGGAGGTAGGGAAAAACAGCCAAAAGATTCCCAGGACAGAACCCCAAATTACCAGTTTCATTCGTTTACTGTAACAACCATTCGGATTATATCTATTAGAATAACACAATACAGCATGGATATAATGCAATCAGCATAGAACTAATTGTTTCCAATTAAAAAAGAGTCCTTTTACACTTAGCAGGGCAATGCTTGGCACACAGTGTTTAAATGGGGGCTAATCATACAGTACAATTTACTCTAATCGCAGGGACTAGTCTAGAATTTTTTGCCAGGGTTTTCGCCAAGATACATCCAGTAACCTTACCTCAGTCTTCAAAAATTTCCTTGAACTGATTCTCAGTTATTTCAAAGGCTTTCCATACTCACAAAGGGAGGGACGATACAGATGCAGGTTTCTGCATCACAAAGATAAGATTATTTTAATGGAGTGTAACTTCTGGGCAAATCAGATATCCCCCATGAGCACCACCACCAACTACCTCACATATAAATTCTCTTCTTTCAAATGGGCATTTCATACATGAACACACACAAAATGAAGTTCATATTTAAAATCCATATGTTATGTAGAATATGAGTGAGGGCAGGATAAGTACTTCACATGTATCTAGGAAGAAGAAATACTTGCTTAAATGAAACTTTGTTAGGTACTGGACAGAGCTTTGCTTCAATCAGAATCTTGGCTAAGTCACGCAGAATGTTAATGCTAATGATAATAATACTAATAATAAATATTCCTCAGAGTAAAAGGCTTGAAGAGGAAAAACAAAGCAGCCATCTTGATTCCATTCAGTTATTTTCTCCTCTACTTAGCCTCATGACAGGAACCAAAGTAAAACACAAAGCAGCCAAATGTTGCGTTAGTCACAGTATATATTTTAGATAGGCCTGACAAAGTTATTTCTAATTTTGAGCCCCGAAACCATTAGGAAAAAAAAATGGATCTGCAAATGCTATTGTGTTATTTTTGTATGTTAAGAGTAAATCTGGGAGCTAAATTCCCTGGCAGTGGCTATCCAAGTCTGGAGTAAAATTAAATTAAAGCAAGAGCTCTGAGAATGTCTGCTTGTATATAGGTCAAGAGCCTTTGCTGTGAGATCTCACATTTCATGGATATGGTCAATGCCAGGTCTGTTTATACAGGGGGATGTCAAGCTCACCTCATAAAACAGCACTGTCCAATGAAAACCATTCATTTGATTGCTCTGGAAAAGGCCCTATAGCATTGTTCATAGAACAGTTATCTCTGGAAAAAGCTGGAGCAGTTGCCTGATCTGCTTTTCCATGGAAGAATTCCAAAAAGACTGAAAGCAGTTTATTCTTTAAAATAAAAACAACAACACACAGTTACAACAATGCACACAGAACTGCTACCACATGCTCCAGCCCTCTCATTTTCTAAGGCATTCATTCACACGCATGCAGAGTTATGTGCAGTAACGGATTTAAAAAACACCTATCACTGATGGGTTGGAACTTTGTCATGTTATAAACCTTTTTCAAAGAAAGTGTAAACTGATCAGATTTGCTTGGGGAATGTCTTTGACACACAGTATGGATGCATACTGGAATGCATCCTTGTGTGCAGTGGAACCCCACAAGAGTTTGGACTGTGGAAATTATATTCAATTAGCAAAATGTCCCTCATGGTCAGGGGATGGTGTGTGTATTGGAAGGCACTATGCATTTCTTTTGAGTCCTGCATTCAGACACACAACGTGCCCAGCCTCTGTGGAATCCTGTCAGTGGAAACCTCATACCAAGTCACAGTACTGATCCATCTCAAAAAGGTAAAGAAAGGTAAAGGACCCCTGGACGGTTACGTCCAGTCAAATGCGACTATGGGGTTGCGGCACTCATCTCACTTTCAGGCGGAGGGAGCCAGCTTTCCGGTTCATGTGGCCAGCATGACTAAACCACTACTAGCGCAACAAAACACCACGATAGAAGCCAGAGCACATGGAAATGCCATTTACCTTCCTGCTACAGCATTACCTATTTATCTACTTGCACTGGTGTGCTTTCAAATTGCTAGGTTGGCAGGAGCTGGGGCAGAGCAACGGGAGCTCACTCCATGGCAGGGATTCCGATTCCAATTGGCAAGTCCAAGAGGCTCAGTGGTTTAGACCACATTGCCACCCGCGTCCCATACTGATCCATCTACCTCAGTATTGTCAACAGCTCTCCACTGTCTCTAGCAGGAGCCTTTCCCAGCCCTACATAGGGATGCAGGGGATTGAACCTGCAAAGCATGTGCTCTGCAACTAAGCTGAGCTATAGCCCTTCCAAAGTGACGCGAAGTCATCTAGCAGTAGAGTAGAGCAGGGGTAGTCAATTTGATACCCTGCCCCAGTGTTGTTGAAAGACAATTATCACTTCAGACTATGTGGGGCTTCAGTAGACTGTCAGTTCACATTGCAAAATCTTCACATAAAAAAACACCCCCACACCCACCCATCTTGCCCCTCTCCACCGCTTATTTCCCTCTAATGTCTCAACAAATGAAACTGATTTGTAAAAATGTTGCATGGAAAAAATACGAGAGACATTACACATACTTCTGTAAAACAAGAAAATCTTTAATAAAAAAAATAAAAAAACAAACACACACACACACGTTTCTGGAAGAAGGGCTATAGCTTAGTGTCAGGGAACTGCCATCGGAGCCAAAGGAGGAGAGAGGGCTCCAGAGGGATGCCGGAGAGGGTCCCAGTAGGGAGAGAGGCAGCCCATCCGCTGGGGAAGGAAATCAGTGTAGCACCAGTGGAGAAGGGGGGCAGATGGGGGAATCGGAGAAAAGGCTCCTGGACTCCTCACCGGAGACCAGCGGGGAGAGCACGGGTCCTCTGCTGCCCACACCCTCCCTGCGCAGAAGACTTCCACGCAGGGAGAGTAGGAGGCGACTGGGCGTCAAAGAACTTCTTTGCTGGAAGAAGTTTAAGAAACGCCCACTGACGGATTCTGCCAGCGACTGAGACAGCCATGAGTGCAAGGCTGTCCAGAGGGAAAGGGTTCAACCAGGCAACCTAGCCAGGAGTGGTGGCAACTTACGCACGAGCAACCCCCTTAGCTTTACTCATGTCAAGTGGCTGGATTTTGTTCTAACATGTGAGTCCTAACTCCCAGTGCATAATGGCACCATTTACAACTTCACAAAGAGGTTTATCTCCTCAGTGAGAACTATTCCAAGGCCCTGGCCACAACAACTGTGATGAAATGTTAAGAACTAGAAGTGGAAGAGAGGAAAGAATAGTAAATTTGCCACCATATTCAACTATAATGCAAGTTATGGAATGAGCTTCTATATTTTTCCTTAACCAAGAGTTGAATTCTCAAGTGGGTAGGTTTCTGAGTATCGATGCTTTTGGAAAATGAGAACACCCTGGTGTGTGTGTGTATGTGTTTTATTATACATGCATACACACCCACCCACCCACTCACAAAAACACATACACAAAGAGAGATACACATAAATATATACACAGAGACATATATATAAACAATTAATTTCCCCTCTCATATATATCTTTTAGCTCAAGGAAATAGATAAAAGAGGTTTACTGTAGAAATACTGACACACTGAGATGCTGTAGGAACCATAAGGAAAACAGAAGGGAACAGAAGTAACCTTTTAAAAAAACAACACACGTTTAAATGGCTCCATGCATTCTGCCCATGAACTTCTCTTTCCTCTTGAATTCACCCAGAGAGGAGCTGGACAAACAATTCATAATGTTTGCCTCCTAACAGTGGCAAAACACGCTTCTAAAGTTCAATAAAAACAAACAATTCCAGTGAAAAACAGTCGCTGGGGGAATCTGTGACCAGCAACCATGTCTTGTTCCTTCATTCTTGGCTTTTCTCCTAGAGATTTAGCTTCCGCCATTGACCTCTCCAAGGCCTTTCCAGGGGGCTGCACTCTCCTACCCTTGAGATTTCTTATCCCAAGTTTGACTCTAGCTTCCTTGCTTCCTCCCACTGGTTTATTCAGCCCTGAGATTTGGGCGATTTGGCTTTTTGTTTAACTACAGGCAACCTATGTAACTCCATTGCCTCTTTCCTGGACTCCAATTTGGCTCACCCACTCGTGGCCCAAGTTTTCTTGACATTGACTTTCCCTCTCTTTTTGTATCAGTTATATTGTTCTGAATCAAGGCTAAGATCTCCTCAATATCCCTAAAATTCCAGCTTAATAATGACAATGACAGCTTAATGACAAACCTAGACAGCATCTTAAAAAGCAGAGACATCACCTTGCCAACAAAGGCCTGTATATTTAAAGCTATGGTTTTCCAAGTAGTGACGTATGGAAGTGAGAGCTGGACCATAAAGAAGGCTGATCGCCGAAGAATTGATGCTTTTGAATTATGGTGCTGGAGGAGACTCTTGAGAGTCCCATGGACTGCAAGAAGATCAAACCTATCCATTCTTAAGGAAATCAGCCCTGAGTGCTCACTGGAAGGACAGATCCTGAAGCTGAGACTCCAATACTTTGGCCACCTCATGAGAAGAGAAGACTCCCTGGAAAAGACCCTGATGTTGGGAAAGATTGAGGGCACAAGGTGAAGGGGGCAACAGAGGATGAGATGGTTGGACAGTGTTCTTGAAGCTACCAGTATGAGTTTAACCAAACTGCGGGAGGCAGTGGAAGACAGGAGTGCCTGGCATGCTCTGGTCCATGGGGTCACAAAGAGTTGGACACGACTAAACAACAACAACAATAACGAGTCTGGGACAATATTAGAAAGCATGAGAGAGAGACACACCGTTAGCCATTCTGGACAATGGGCCTTTAAGGTAGACCAGCCATACTGCTCCATTAAATATTGGTGGGAATCTGGGCTGAAATACAGAAACAATTGCACAGCCCAATTTCAACAGAGCTTTCTTATACATAAGGGCATGCAGGATCATAAGCAAAAACTTCTTAGGATATTTTGGGATACATTTTGGAGGAAAAACAGCTTACAGTTTTCACAAGCATGCTCACAATTGTTTTAAAAGTTTACTATGGACTTCCAACAACTAGGCATTATGCACTGCATTTGGACCTGGTGTGTACATAACTCAATGTTGCAAACCAAGGCAACAACTTTCTTCTGCTGTTCTGAGCCAGGAAAGCACTCTCACTGCCTCAACAGCTGGCATTGCGAGAGAAGAATGCATTGTGGGGAGCCTTGAGATCTCAAGAGACTTAAATATACACACCAGCTGACTGCTGAGTCATCTCCCCACCCTTCTATTTCACCAATAAACTTCACACAGGAGAACATAACTGCTGCACTTCTAGAGTGGGGCAGCTCTGGTTATGGTGGGTTCATGGCACCCAATCAAAACATTCCTCAGGAGTGGTAATGCAAGCTTATAAATTGTCTCTTAGCTGATAGTCTATGACAGGAACAAAGGGACATTTTAGCAAAGTTATGGCTCTCTACCTTACCCACAACCCCCCATTTTAGGTACAAATTACTAATGTAGACATGAGTGTGGGCAGGTGAGCTAGTTAACCTTTTTGAAGGCTTAGTAGTTTGTGGGCTCATCTGTAAGACAATGCAAATTCAAACTTTATTAAATTTTGAATAGGGGTACCCTATGCGACTGAAAAGCATTTCTGTGGGGTAGTTTCTAACTAACATTCAGAGGAGTAGCCGTTATTTGGCTTTTTAAAAAAGTATTCAGTAGTAGTGGTGTTTTGTCCCACAGTAATTACTACAAGAATAAACAGGCATTTTCTTTTCAAATGTTCACCCTGTGCATTCCCAGTACTGGCCTGTATTTCTTCAAATTAGAATGTGCTATATTTACTTTTCTAATCGGGTCTTCAAGCAACACTTTAAAGTTGTCCACAACTAAAGTCTGCTTCCTTCCCAAAATAAATTTGCTTTTTTACTTCACACCCATACTGCGTCATTTCTTTTTACTAAAGGCTTTCAGTATTCCACTTAGAGAAAACAACTTCATGGCCAAATGAAATAGTTCTATCATTCCGTGAAGCGTCGTCTACTACAAAAGTGTGTGGTGTTGCTGCCAGGATTTTTGCGGCAATTGCCAAGCCATGTCTATTTTGTTATTTGTTATGGTAGCCCCCAAAAATTATTTTAACCAAAAATTAGGTGCATGCAGTTTTTGTAGTCCCCTAGAGAAATACATAACTTTACTTCTCTACTAAGTTGATATGGAGGTTTCCATTCTTCAGTCTTGAAGACATGTACTTGGGAATAGAAACCCAACTGATTTGTCCTTTTTTGTAGCAAGTTTGCTTAGAATCACATTCCACCAGGAAATTTAGTTGACAACTAATTATTTACTCACTCCTAAGTAGATATAAACCATTCACACAAGCCAGTCTCTCCAAAATAGACTTCATCTAAATTGTAGAATGACCAGGACACTCTATGTCAAAGGCAGGTTATGCTATGTAATCATGAATTGTAGAGTGCAGTTTGGATTTTTGGATTTAATTTCTAATTTTAAAAAGCACATTACCTTGACCCTCCCTCCAATACTTCTGGGGTCCCTAGTCAAAGACCACCTTGTAGAACAAGAAATAAGCTTAATAAGGTCATTTAAAAACTAAGCCATTCAAGTGACGGTGCAGAGACTTTAAACTGATTGACTGCTTTCTTGCTCGTGCATTTGGGGCTCCAGCATAGTTTTGTTATTGGCTGCAGAAAAAGCATGTGAAAGAGAAAGGTGAGCTAGACAAACAAACTCTGTAAGAACAGATGACAGGGGGGAAGGCAGACACTGAATGCATAGTCAAGAGGGAGAGGATGCTGTCAGCTCGAAATCTCAAGGGCTTTGTGCAACAGAACCAAAGGTCCCCAAGTAGCTTGCTGGAGTGCATTGGTCCCTAAGAGTTTAAATAACTCGTGTTCCTGCAGATCCCTAAGGACTGTTCATATATTCTTGTTTCCTGCATTTCTGTGTGTTTTCCTCCTACAACTGAGGAGATGTGTACAACTTATTCCATTCAAAACATTTGCTTCTGCACACTCACCATATGAACCAGAGAAGCTTAGCGGGGGGGGGGGGATTAAATGCTCCCCATGGTGGCATATTTCTAATTATTTTTTCTGTATTTGTCCCCCCATCCCCCCAAAAGTCAGAACCAACACTAAAATATTGTACAGCTAATCTCACACACTAGACAGAATTGCTGGATCTTCTTTTTTGTAGTGTGCTGACTTTTCCAGTTTCACTTTTTCCATCTGGAAAAATGCCGCAATGACTTTCCACTAATACTGTTCGTTTTTTCATCGGAAGAAAGAGCGTTTCTAAAGCTCTTACTAGACCAAGATGAGAATTCACCAATTATTGTAACAAATTGGTTCTTAGCACTAGAAGTTCAGGATTTTTCTTTTTCTCTTTTTTTTTTAAAAAAGAACACTCCACATTTCTTCGCCTGGGAAAATTCTAGAGCCTCAGTTACCTTTCTTGTGGTGAGAAAATTGCTAGTCTGCATGGTTGAAAAACAGCAGTAGTAAGCCAAAAGCAATATGTCATCTCTCCAGAAAACATGAGCTTGAGAAATTTTGAACAAATACTATTTACCATTGTGGGTTTCTGAGTGCGTTGAAAGGAAGAGAATCTCAGCCAAACAGCTGAATCCAGAATAATGGATTTGAGGTAGTGACCTATCTGTATACAAAAGTGACTTTCCAACACTGTCACACTCTTCTAATGTTTTGTTACACTTTAGTATGAGGGGGGCACTGTAGACAGGAGAAAGCTTGGTAAAGTCAGGGTAGGGTGCAGGATTCAGTGCTGTTCCCAAATGTTTCCTTTACATGTTCTCATATACCATAGGACGCACCAGACCATAGGAGGGGGAGAACAGGAAAAAAAATTCTCCCCCTCTCTGCTCAGCGCCCCTTCAGCGAAGCGTCAGGAGAAATGGAGCCCCTTCCATTTCTCCTCCTGCTTTACTGAAGGGGCGCTGCGCAGAGAGGGGAAAATGTGCAGCACCTCTCCAGCGAAGCGAAGCCTGGAGAGCAAGAGGGATCGGTATGCACCAACCCCTCTTGCTCTCCAGGCTTCAGACGGCTATACGCAAGCCTTCGGAGTGCAGCGGGAACTCCTGCTACACTCCAAAGGCTTGCAGATAGCTGCCTGAAGCCCCCGGAGCGCAGCGGGAGTTCGCGCTGTGCTCCGGGGGCTTCAGGCTTCAGACGGCTATCTACAAGCCTTCAGAGCGCACAGGGAACTCCTGCTGCACTCTGAAGGCTTGTGGATAGCTGCCTGAAGCCTCCAGAGCGCAGCGTGAACTCCCGCTGCCCTCCGGGGGCTTCAGTGAAAGCAACGTGAAGACTTCGGAGCGCGGGGGGAACTCTCCCTCTGTGCTTCGGAGGCTTCACCTTGCTATCACTGAAGCCAAGGAGCCTGCATTTGCTCCATAAGACGCACACTCATTTCCCCTTAATTTTTGAAAGGGAAAAGGTGCGTCTCATAGAGCGAAAAATACGGTAAGTGAATGCTCACACTCCTCTTTTATATGGAAAAATTATTACACTTGAGTATAGAGAGCAGAGAGGGCTGATGGAGTCTAGCAGGGAGTGGCAACAATACCCTTTGTGTCCTAGCACAAAGAACACTGACATGGCTTGGAATCCCTAAAGGATTCTTGTACTACAAAAATCTCTCCCATACCACCATAACGATAAACTGGAACAGAAGTCTTTGAATGATGGCATCTGCACTTTTACCCTAAACTTGTTACTTCTCTGCATTTACTTCACACCTATATGAACTGCATGGAACAAATTACAGATTGAATACCCAAGGTGTTTGCAGTCTCGGGAAAACAAGGTGTAGTATAACACAACACAGAAAGTTGCAATATGAAACCAAGAAAGAGAGCTGTAGTCAATTTAACTGGAATGTATTAGAAAGGATCCCAAGCAGTTACAGGAAAGAAGAGAAAGCAATATCATAGAATCACAGAATTGTAGGGTTGGAAGGAACCCAAGGGTCATCTAGTCTAACCCCCTGCAATACAGGAATAACGCGTACTGTACCAACGATTTGCATGTATATTTCCAGGTACAAGAAAGCCTGGAATTAATTACACAGTGCTCCTATTATGAAGATAATGTTAGTAAAAAATGAGTTGATAAAAATTAATATACTTAGCTGGGACGCGGGTGGCACTGTGGGTTAAACCACAGAGCCTAGGACTTGCCAATCAGAAGGTCAGCAGTTCGGATCCCTGCGACGGGGTGAGCTCCCGTTGCTCGGTCCCTGCTCCTGCCAACCTAGCTGTTCAAAAGCACGTCAAAGTGCAAGTAGATAAATAGGTACCGCTCCGGTGGGAAGGTAAACGGTATTTTCGTGCGCTGCTCTGGTTCGCCAGAAGCGGCTTAGTCATGCTGGCCACATAACCCAGAAGCTGTACGCCGGCTCCCTCTCCCAATAAAGCGAGATGAGCGCCGCAACCCCAGAGTCGGCCACGACTGGATCTAATGGTCAGGGCTTTCTTTACCTTTTAATATACTGAGCAAAAACTGGAGGCCAAGACTTAACCTCATAACAACAATTAATTTTTAAATTCAATGTTACTGATTACTAAGGGCGGGGGACTATTAAGAGCTGATGCAATCACTTATCTAGTGATGTTACTCCAGTGTATTCTACATTTAAAGGTTGTCATGCCAAGGTTTTAATTAACAAGTGAACAATTTCATTGGAGCAAGAGACAGGCACAACAATGAAGTATCAGATTGCTTGGGAAGAACCTGGGGGGGGGGTGAGACATAGGGAACTGTGGGAAGGCAAGGACCTTCAGTCCCCACATCTCCCCCTATAGGGACAAGATCTACCGGGAAGAGTTGCTGTGCTCACTAGGGCTGGCCTCCTGAGTCAACCTGGTTTTCTTGAATAAAGACTTAACTACACTGTTGCCATGTGATTTATTGCTGACCCGCTCCTGACATTAAGTTAATATTTGAAAGAAAAAAAATCAGTAAACTCAATATACTCTCGGGCTAAGGGCCCTACTTTCCCCATACTCTGATGGTCCTTTCTTAGCATAAGAGAGATTTAATTTCGGAAATTCCTTCAGGTTATGCTTAAAATAGGATAATTGTTTCACAAAGCCACAGAATGAAATTCTTCTACTAGAGGAAAACTGCAAATTGCAGAAGCTAGAAACGGGGGGCATGTGATGTGGCTAGAGATACAGAGGCATCCAGCAATGCCCTTGGGTGGCAATATTCTGAATCAAATGCATTGGCAAGTTTGAGGCATTTGCAGCCACAATATGTGTTTTGCAGCAGATGCCGTGTCTGCTTTAATATATTTTGCAGCTCATGAGGATACCACTAGCAGGTTTCCTCATCTGGACAATATCCAGTTGCTGTCCAAATGGAAATCTCCCCCCACAATCCCATTTTCGAGTTTGAACAAATCTTGGTGAACATGGAGCTAGGAACAGCAATTAAAACATAAAGCAAACACCAGGAAATCAGGTAATATTTTGCACAAAGTAGAAATGGCATCTTAATATAGCACTAGCAGTGTCAATTCTTTTAGAATATTAGTTGCCATTTCTGCTCACAGCTCCTAAATTTTACTCTATGTGTAGCCATAAGGAAAACCACACACTCTATCTCCTTTTTCTACCTATAATGAGAGAGAGAGAGAGAGAGAGAGAGAGAGAGAGAGAGAGAGAGAGAATGCATCAACAACCCCACAATCCTCACTTCCAATGGATATTACTGCTTGTTCATGCCCAATATCTAGGGGGCAGGCAACTGTTATGGGTGTCCTAAGAACAATATCAGCTCATTTGAAGTGCTCAATAGGTTTGGCCCGTGTTCTTTGTGAACACACTGCACATCTTACAGAACATGCTACAGAAATTTTAACTGCACAGAGGAATGCCTTGGCAAATGTCAACATGGAAAGGTTTCCCTGAGGACAGAAAGTGTGGAAACCATTAGGTCTGGAAACAACTGAGTAAGCACCAGCTCAAATGCACCATCCAGTCAGGTCTCCGTAATACATCCAAGCCTTTGTGCTGAATTAAGCATTGAACAATTATTACCAACTTTGTGTTCTACAACGCTACATATGCCCTGAGAAATATGAGCTGTCCAGCAGGGAGGAAACTGTTTCCATACCTATACATTTCCAGCAGAAGACACACCCTAGCTACCAAGAAACCACCAAAGTGCAGGTCCATGAAAACCTTCACCACCCACAGAAAGAAACCCAGCCGGCCCCTGTTATAAAAGCTTTGAAAGAAACAAAACATTACTTATAGGAACCAAAACTATTAACTACGCTGGCAGGGTGAAGTCTATGACAATTTATTTTTGGTTGCTCTGAAGGACAGTCTGCTATCTGTGGCCGCTTAAAGCTCTGTTCATTAGAGTGTACCTATCTGTTTGGTCTCACTATAAACAGGATAATGAATGCTTAGTGGAAAAAGACCACCATGAGAAGAACCACAACCTTCTTGGAAGATCTCCTTATTTAATTTCTTGCTCTGGTTCTTAACTAAAAAACACCGTTAATGGCAAAGAAATAGGGTTTCAAGCTTCTAACTATAGTCTTTGAAGTCCGGCAAATTCACAGGATGTGCTTACTAGATGGCTTTTTAAAAAACTACTTGCAGGAGCAATATCTCCACATCATGCCCCCAATTTGAAAATAGTAGCAATTCCAAATGGAATATATTGAAAGAAGGAAAACAAAAAAAAAAAGGGGGGGGGAACACTTTAGGCGCAAGAAGGCCTTATATCTTCAGATGCCCCACTAAGCAGTGAACCTAGAAGGAATTCATTTGCGTGCCCAGGCAGAGACTCCACAACCCCCAGGAGATCACCCAGAATAACTCACAACAACGTGTTATGGGATTAAATTGGTCACAACTTTATTAAAGCTTTCAAATGTAGGAAGACCTTGGCTTAGGAATTGGGAGTGTATCCCTCCCAGCCCCCCTGCCGGGGGACTGAGGCACAGCAGGGTTAATTGGATCTGGGGAGGGGACACTGCAAGACGTTTGTTTATGCAGCCAGCCATCCCCCTTTTCCTTGCAACTCTGGGGAGTTCACTGACAAACCTTTCAGTGTATGGCCAGTGATTCCCTTTAATGGGGAACCCCGGAATCACCACCGTGCGGGGTGGGGGTGAGTCACCGCTCCCCCCCCTTTTAGGGAAGATAGACTAAAGGATTCCGCCCAAGGTCTAAAACCACCAAAGTTGTGACAATTGCTACAGGGAAGGCAAAACCTGCACGGCAGGGGAAATTCCTTCCTGGTTCTTTAACAGCAGCCATCATAAGATGATAGGAACGCCCACTGACCTGAAAAGAAAAGGTTAATCTGTCATCAAGCATTAAACAAGGGAGGGTTGGGTGGGTGAAGCTCCGGAGCCAACTGCATGCTCCCAGGTTGGCTCCGCCCCTTATTATACCCGTAAAGCGGACTGGAGCAATGTCTGCTCAGTCTTGGCCCGCTCAGCTGGCCCTGCCTCCACCAACACCACGGGTTGGCTCATTTGAACTGGGGTTTGGTGGGAACCCCAATGGCCGGAACACAGGAAGGCAGGCCAGTGTGACCCTCTGGTGAGTCTCCAGCGGATTGGGGGTGCTGTGCGCGGCCCCGCAAAGGGCGCCCACTGATGGATGGGTGAGCAATCATTACAGCAAAGAGAGGCAAATTCCCACAGCCTGTAGGTTTATAAACATGGAACAATCCAAAGTATCTAGAAGTCTCTGCTCAAAATTACTTGCCACTGACGCCAGCTGCAAACGGAAAGGGGAGATCTTTTAAACAGACACACTTTCATTCTATTATACCAAGTTCATATGGGAATAAAATGTTCAGTTATGTTTATCTTTAAACTAGGGAAACGCCTGTCATTATGATGGACAGGGCTGTGGAGGGAGCACTGTGCATTACACACAGCCTTGTACGTACATGTAGCTATGCCAACTTCCTGCCACTGTCTGTTGAAAATGTCAATAATATTTAATACTGTCACAAATTGATAGGCAAAGCGTTTAGCGTTCTTTTATTTTTTGCAGCAGGTCAAGGTAGGTGTTAGTTTTTCAAATAAAAATTTTGATCAAATATTTTGCTTTGTAATACAAAACAGTCTGTTGAACTGTAGTTATTTTCTTCTTTTCTTGTTTTTGTGTGTATGTGTTAATCTTTTATATATGTTTTATACTCTCTAACACTTTTGAATTTCTCTGTGAATCTGTACTTTTTGTTTTATGCCAGATTTTTACCCTTAAAATCAGGCCTTGAGAAAATTAGCTGGTCTATTTCCAGAATGCTTGTGGCTGGTAATGATCAAGAATTGGAGTGTCCAGGTCATGCCATCTAGATGATATTATTGGGCCAGGCTTTTGCAAAAGCTTCTATCAGCCTGCACAGGTGGGAGCTGGGAATATCACAGGCCTATCTGAACTATCTGAACTGAGGAAACTCATCAGGCCAAACAGACACCCACACGCCAGTGAAAAGCAATGAAGCCTGAAAATGTGCACCACAACATTGCAACCATCTAGTAACATAACAAAAAAAAGTTGTTCTGGAATTTCATGTGTGTTACGTACCTGGCAGACTATTCTTCAAATAATTCTTACAAAGTACTGAAACAAGAGACATCTCTCTATACTTAATGTTCACATACCTGAAATAAGTGAACAAGCAAATCTGCAGAGGTGAGTTGGTTTGCTTAAGATTAAGTGGTTTCATGACCTGCAGCACAATCTGATGTGTGTCTACCAGGATGGGTTCAAGACATTTTGCTGCCTGAAGCAAAGTACAAGATGATACCCCTTCCTCACCATTCCATGTACAGAGGCCAACTGGACTGTTGGCTGAATATTACTTGAACAAGGGGGGTGTCCTCCACTGAAGAGAGGGTAGCAGGAGAGTTTAGGGAGCACCTACCGCCCCATCCTCAACACATGCTGCCTCATTATCTAAGGATAGGGCCGGCCTTGCTGTCTATACAGAGGCAAGTCCCAATGAGTTCAGCGGGATTTGCTTGCAGATTAGTGGGCATAGGATTGCAGTTTTAAGCTTTTAATGCTCTGAAAAAAGAAGCTGAACTCAAAAGTAAGTGCATATGTTTTTCATTGGCGTTTGTGCTACTGTATTTTTTTAAAAGCCACATTTATATGCATGAAAATGGGAAAGGAAAAAGGCACAGTGCAAAGATAGCAAATAATGAATACTGGGGTCACCATCAGCAAACTTTTCCTTTATGATGAGAAGCTTTTAATACCAACATTTCTTCATTTAAAACCACTCACATCAAAGAAACAGTCAAGAACAGCAATACCTTCTGATGTTCTTCAAGTATAAATATAGGAATCGTTTTGTTTTCATAAACCAAGCAAAGAGAAACTACTGTGTAGTTCTATCACAGTAGGTCTGTGTTTTTAGCTTACAGCAAAGCTACCATCAGGTGAAATAAAACAATGAATCATTGAGGGAGAGCCTGTTAATTGAATCAATCTGGCCCAATCCAGCTATTTGTTAAATTGTTAAAACAATTTAGTAACCCCAAGGGCAGTTACCAGCTTTCAGTAAGAAATGGCAACAGATAATGTCCTCATGATAATTTTATGAAACAAATGAAAACACTGCTACAAGACAAAGCTGTACTGTTAAAACATATCTAGTAGGTTCATAAAATGGTCAACATCTATGGTTTGAGTAGCTGCTTAGCAATAAATACAAGTTAACAAAGCAATCCTATACATGTATACTCAGAAGTAATTCTCAATGAGTTCAAAGGGCCTTACTCTGTGGTCCTGTGCTCAGCTACTGAGGGCAAGCTCGACTGGGTGTCTTGGGACCACACTTTGCTATAAATAACTTTCAGAGACATGCTTCCAACATATTAAGTCACACATGTGCTGATCGCTCTTGAGTGGGGAGGTGCCTGTAAATACTTTTCAGTATGTTCAAAACTCTGATAATACTTGCATTCCTATTTATTTCAGTTTAGTTTGGTGGCTGGAATAGACAATGTCTCACTTTTTTCCAGCCATTATTATTTCTAAACTCAAAGATTTACAGCGTTGCCCAGTGACTCCTTATGTTGTTACACTGGCGAACAAATAACTATGGTATGGCTGGTAAATTCTGGAATCTGCTTCAGCCTATTTTGTGGTTTGTCATTCCAAGTGGAATGGGGAGAGCAATGCATATATATATATATATACACATTAAGTAGGTGTTCAACATATTTTTCAAGGTCAAAAAATCACAGAAGGCAGAAATTCTGCCCATTGCTCAGTACTATTTAAATACTTTTGAGTTTTTTGGGAGGGAAATTACTACTACATTATTTTCAAATGCCTGTGTTTTGGCTCTGCATATAGAAAGTCCACATTATTTTAATATATTCAGCTTTAAGTCTGTTTCCCAGACACAGAGGAAACTAGGTTCAAAACAGATATGAAAATGACAAACTATGTTAACATAAAAACTGCATTTATGCGGGGGAAACCATTTACAAGCTGCCAGCTAGATGTGCTTACTTTAATTCCAAATTGACTAAAAGCCCCACTCCCGCCGAAGACGACAGATGGGTGTTAGTATTTAACTAAGTACCATCAGCAAGCACCTGAGTCAAAGTTAGATAGCGCCTCCACTGCCTTTTCAGATATATGGGAAAATTCAGTGGCTGAACACTGAGCATCTATTTTAATCTTTAAACAAGACACTATCGCTGGCAGGGCTGAAGGAAGAGAGAAGAGAAAACTCTTCTTATAACCCTCTCGTTTAACTTCAGACGGATGTTAATGGTACAAAGCCAGCAAAGTGATAAATAGGTTCTGGCAGAGAATTCTTCCTACCTTGAGCAGTACTACAGTTTATCGTTCGTTTTAGCCATTCAGAACAGGAAGTGGGGTGGTGTTGCCTCAGTGTGTGTTCACAGATACTTCTTTGGCAAATACTCTGTGTGTACTAAAAAAGCATAAAAATGGCTTTATTTCATGAGCAGATTCATCTCCAAAGATCTGCTGGGGGAAACCCAGCAACTGGGGAAGCCTCGGCCAGAGTTAAAATAGCTAGTGTATTCACATCTTCACAGTGAACAAAGGGGTTGACTGATTCACCAGACAAGCAATTGGCTAATTTTACACTGTGGGAAAGATCACAGACACTCATACACAAATTAACAGCATCTGCCACTCCAATTCAAATGAGGATTAAAATGCTGCTCTTCACTTAACTCATAATTGGAGCATTTTCATTTTTCTATTGCTGTTTATAACATCCTTGATGACTCTAAGGCGCAAGGACTCTTTGCCCGAATCTTCTATAATTAACAAAGGCTTATTCACGTAAGCAATCCTGTTGACTGTAACGGAATAAAATTTAAGATAGGCACCATGCAACTAGGGATGTTAAGCAGACATTCCTTATTCATCCTTGATTCAATTTATCAGCTACCCAATAATAAAGGGTTTTCTGGGCTATGTGCAAAGTAAAAAATACACTTAAAATAACAATTACAATAGGACAGATCAAGAAGCAGCGAAGAGGATAAGTGATTATCAATGATCAGTTAGAAGAGTGAGTCAAAAAATTGTTTTCAGAGAGCTAGTATCAAGTTTGTATCCTAAATACACTTAGGCACAATTAATGTGATCAGGGAGGTATAGGAGATGCTGATATCATCTGTAAGGAGGGACCTCATATGTTGATTAAATGACATGGTTCTTTCTGATGCTAACATATACTGGTCAGGGCCAACATGTTACATATTCCTTATTTGAGCTTATTTCAAATCAATCTGAGTTTTCCATTGACAATTTAGCTTTAATCAGCGCATGATAACCAATCACGTGCTTTTGCGTAGGCATGCCTAGGCTCCAGAACTTCTGTGAGCAGTTGTATTAACTTGCACGTAAGTAGAAATAAGTTATAATATGTGCATGCACAAAAGGCATATGCAGCTGACCAGAATCAGGCGATAACGGGGGTGGGGGGGGAGTCGATCGGATTTGAAACAAGACCAAATAAGGCCGCAAGAACTGACCCTTCTCTGAAGTACAGTAAATCTAGCTCAATGGGATTTACTGCAGGGTTAAAGGTAAAGGTAAAGGGACCCCTGACTGTTAAATCCAGTCACGGACAACTCTGGGGTTGCTGCGCTCCTCTCGCTTTAGGGGCCGAGGGAGCCAGCGTACAGCTTCTGGGTCATATGGCCAGCATGATTAAGCCACTTCTGGTGAACCAGAGCAGCGCACAGAAACGCCGTTTACCTTCCCGCCGGAGCGGTACCTATTTATCTACTTGCACTTTGACGTGCTTTTGAACTGCTAGGTCGGCAGGAGCAGGGACCAAGCAATGGGAGCTCACCCCGTTGCAGGGATTTGAACTGCCGACCTTCTGATCGGCAAGTCCTAGGCTCTGTGGTTTAACCCATAACTGCTTCATACTCTGTAATAATGTTGGTGTCAGAGTTATAAAACATGTGTGTTCAGGTATTGGTAGGCATTACAAACAAACCCTCCAGATACATGAATTGTTTGCAAAATGACCACTGTAAGCAAAGAGACCTTTCAAATGTTGTGTGTGTGATTTATTTATTAGAATGATTGATATCCTACCTTTCAGGATACAGATCTTTCCAAGGTGGCTTGCAAGAACATTAAACTGCATTTTTAAAAACCACAGTAAACAAGTTCATAGGAGCAGAAGAAGTAGCCTTACAATGAGTCATACCTATTGATGCATCTAGCTCAGTATTGACTGGAAGCAGCTAGCCAGGGTTTCAGGGTCTCCCCCACCCCACTTGGATATGTCAGGGATTGAACCATAGGCCTTCTGAGCACAGGGCAGATGATCTATCACTGAGCCACTTTCCTTTTAAGGTCAAAATATGGAAAGTCATTAGGCTCCTTCCTAAGGGGCACTTGGTGGTAGAATGGCCCTATGTGTGTGGTGAGAGAGTACAGTCCAGCTGCAGCAGGCCCCAATGTTTTTTCACTTCCCTCCCTTTCTTTCCTTGCTACAGGCCAGTCGATGGCAAATGACCCTGTATTGGGAGGGAAAATCCGGATGGTATCATGTAGGGAACGCAGGCGTCATAATGAAGAATCAAATACTATTGCACAGTTTTGAAATACAAACAGTTGCTTTGTAGCACAACATTTATGATCCAGATAGTTCCCTACTCCATCACAATATTAAAAGTGTAAACACCGGGGGAGAATCTCAAAATGCTTCTCATATGTAGCAAGTATAGGAAGGAAAGCTGCATCAAAGCTATATAAATTTCTATATTCATATCAGTATTTGCTGTTTTCCAAATATTGCACTGAAATTTTTCCAGTTCCAAAATATTTTGCACCACTTTGGCAGACAAATGTTGAGATGGGCATTTTGGATCAAGCTGCTACCTCAGTTTCTAATGGCAATAGTTTTATTTCACAAAGTCTTTAAAGCAGGCGCTTAATTTTTGTCCTCTTTGAGGAGGCACTCCCTTCATAAGACAGGATTTTGGTTTTGGTTTTTTTAACCTACAGTTTTGTTGTTCAAGTTAAGGAGGTCTGTTTAGCGTTATTTGTCTGCAGTGGAAACGGACTATCAAAGAGTAAAGAAGCAGGCACAGACTGTAAGGTGGGAGGAGGACATGAGACTTAATGATGTATTTCATCCTGGCTTCAAGGAGTGGCAGCACAGCTCGACGCAACCGAGTGAGACCCCTCTGCATGCGTAGCAAACAGAAGCCACTGGCCAGCCGTCAGAACAATAAGTTCAGCCTTTGATTCTTATGTTGCTACTGTCCAGCACATAGGACCCTGTGTTCATAACTGCTCTGTGTGTGCTGTATCTCTAGGATCTTCTCTGTGGCTTAATGGACTGGAGGTTGTGGTTTGGCTCATTTTCCAGATAGATACAGGTGACCAGTTGTGAGAGGGTAATTGCCACGTCAACACAGAAGCCTGATCTGACCATACAACCTCCATACAAACCTGCTCAGCGCTGCTCCTGACATCCAATCAGCAGCAAATAATTTCACAGCATTAAAAATAAAAACAAAACTTGGGAGCAAAATCAAAGCCCGTTATTTCCAACCTTAAATTGCCAGCAATTAAAATATCATATCCTGGTTACGAACTTTCGGCTGAATAACAATACTTTAAAACATTTGGGTCTCGTTAGAGAAATGTGCCATTCTTTCGTTTCTGGCTAAGAAGAAAACTCGAGATATTTCAGCTTATAAAAAGTAGGTGCTCTCTGCAGAATCAGTGTTGATGAGAACCATACCACCGAACAGGAAGTTCAAAAGACAGAATGGCAGATGAGAGCTGCTCCATCTGTTCTGGAAACATATAACTGTACTGCAGAGGCCAAAACAACTGACAGAGCTAAGTCATTATTCATGGAAAGACTCTGAACCCTGGCCATTTGTCAACTGCAGGCCCAAACGGGCTTGCAGGCATCACACACTGATTAGTGCTCTAATAACTGTCACATGCAAGAGGTGTTGCTGAAACTGACTGCTGAAATTTGGGGGCTGGGGCAGGAATAAGGTACGTCTCTCACAGATTGACCTCAATGACCATCACTGACTGACCTTGACTAGGCGATTCTCAAGTGCTAAGATGCCCCTTTTCAAGGAAAAGAAATGAGAAAGATGCTTGCATGGGAATTTGGCTGTGAGGTGTGATGGGTTTTCTGGAATCCTAGTATTCCCTTTGACTTCAGTAGCTTAATTCCATTGTTAAGGCCAAAGAAAATATGTAACCCATCAGATGCATGCATCAGCAAAGGGGACCAATAAAAGTGGGCTGTGACAAGTCTGCTGCTTTCACAAATTAGAATTGCTTGAATTCTTCAGGAGAACCAATTGGAACAGAGATAAATTTGATGGTTGGCTATGGTGGCCTATACATTCACTCCCAAGCAGGGTTTTTGTAGTAGTAATGAAGTCTGGTAATTATTAGCTCAGATCCTCCAAGTGCCCCTATTTTCCAGGGATGTCCCCAATTTAGAGAAGCCATCCTGGTTTCTGATTTGATCCCGGAATGTCCCATTTTTCTTAGGATGTCCCTATTTTCATTGGAGAAATGTCGGAGGGGGTGGAATTATCCATCCTTCAAGCTGTCTGACGGCAATCCTGTATAGGGCAGTTTTTTAAAAATGTTTTCATATATGTTGGAAGCTGTGCAGACTGGATGGGGCAACCCAGTAAGTTGTGTGGGGTATAAACAGTAAAATTATCATTATGGAATGGGACGTCCCTATTTTCATCGGAGAAATGTTGGAGGATATGTTAGCTTCCCTGCTTGAATGTCACAAAGGTGGCAGGCAGTAAGAAGGCCTTTGACAGTTTTGCTCAGACCCTAAAGAGCGTAAGGCAGGCAGAAGCGCCTTGGCAAAGAGAAAATACCAAGCAAGTTGGGAAATCAGGGGGCAAGGAAGGGCCTAACACTCAGAACTCTAAAATATGCAAGGAACCTCTATGAGACTACCAAAGGATAACCCTCCAACTTGTGCTTGGTGACTGTGAACAGCAGTGGAGGGTGGCAGTGCTGATGTGCTCATCCCATACCCTCAGGTGCTTAATTAAACCTTAACGTGAATGCCTGCAGAGGGCTTCTGGTAAAATTATTGTAGTAGGCCACTTCCAGCTTTTGCTTACTTATGCTCCACAGTGGCTGAGATATCTAGTTAGTTGGAGATGGGCTGAGGAGTTTGGTAGGCAAGGCTTCTGCCATCACCTTCATTTCCTAAGAATGCCTCTAGACCCACACGGAAAATGAATACTTTGCCAGAGGCCAGTACTTTGCTACAAAGTGCCCCCTGTTGCCCATAATACCTTTTCACTTAAAAAACGAAAAGGAAGGGGAGGGAGCTGTGGCAAGTGCTAAGGAAGGAGTTCACATTGGCAACCCAAGATTCAGGTACTGAAGAGCAACAGGTCTCCATGGTGAGAGGCAGGAGGCTATTCAAAGCCTGACTTCAGATGCCAGAGTTTGAATCTGAAACTTTTACATGCAAAGCATGGGCCCAACCAACTAGCTACAGCCATTCCCCTCAAAGACTACAGTAACATGTGCTATAATGTTTGCTTGTGAAACATGGACCACTTATAAACACCATCTCCAGCTCCTCGAAAGATTCTATCAAAGGTGTCTCCGAAAAAATTTACAAATCACTTGGGAAGACAGGCAAACTAATGCCAGTGTACTGGAAGAAGCAAAGATCACCAGTGTCAAAGCAATGATTCTTCAACATCAACTTCGTTGAACTGGTCATGTTGTGCAGATGCCTGATTATCATCTGCCAAAGCAACTACTCTATTCCAAACTGAGAAATGGTAAGCGTAATGCTGGTGGTCAACAAAAGAGGTTCAAAGACTCTCTCAAGGCAAATCTAAAAAAAATGTACTATAAACACCAACAACCAGGAAACACTGGCCTGCGAATGCTCCAATTGGACAACAGCCTATACCAAAGGTGTCATAGGTTTTGAAGACACTCAAACTCAGGATGAAAGGGAGAAACAGGCTAAGAGGAAGGTACACTTGGCAAACCCTTAAGGTGATCAGCTCCCACCTGGAAACCTATGTCCCCACTGTGGAAGGACGTGTGGATTCAGAATTGGCCTCCACAGTCACTTACGGACTCACTTTTAAAACCGTGTTTATGGAAGACAATCTTACTCGGCTATGAGTGATCGCTGAAGAATAAGAATGTTTGTCTCAGTTCTACAGCATTATTTGAAAAGCAAAGCAACGAACTTAACAACAGCAGTCAATAATCCACTTTGAGAAACAGGAAGAACCCTAACAGAAATTATGACTATACAGAAGGAAAATGAAAATTAGTTTTGTAAGGTGACCGTTTTTATGTTAAATATTCTAACTTTTTTTTTAAAAAAAGCTTTCAGTATAAATGAACAGCAGAAATTATAACACAGAAGCATCATGGCAGAGTTGTTTCTTTTAAAAAAACAACAAAGCAGCCTAGCTTCATTTTCTACATTTGGAGAAAATCTATTACAGTGGAAAATATAGTCTTTAGTTATTGTCATCTTTTCCTTTGTGTCGTGTGAGGAGGCATTTTTATGGTGATTCCAGAGAAAATGGGAAGGAGCCTAGACATTCTCGGTGTTGCTTATTATCTATTTTTCAGAAAAATGAATCAATGGTCAGAACGTTTATTTTAGATAGGGACACCCACAATATAATAAACTTGCCACTCAGGCAACCATTATGAAAACTGAAGCTGAATTAAACTGCGCTGCAGGATGCTGACCCACACATACACCCCACCTCCCTAGCTTTCTTGGACAGAGAAAATAAACTACCGTTCAATCTTCAAACAAGGGAAGAAATATATTGTGGGAAAGTCTTATTGAACTATTCAAAACGATGAAATTTCTACTAACAGAATGAAGTGTCTAGTTAAATCAGATTTACAGCCCAAACCTATACCTGATTAGCTCAGAAGCAACTCCCAATAAATTCCGCTGGATTTGCTTTCTACCGAATGTGCACAGAATTACAGCTTTAAGATTATTTTTGCTTGCAAATGTCCACCAATAAGTCAAAGCACTCTTGCAGAGGGCAGGGAAGGATTGCTGTAAACTGCATTTCTTCTTGGAGCAAATACTGAGAGCAATCTTTGTGCACACTTAGATTTTACTGCCTGCAAATGTAATGGAAGGAAGCTCGCAGAAGGGGACTTTCACACAACCATTATCCCACTCTAGCAGTTTGTGACCATTAAAAAGCCTCCCTGGAGGGTCGGAGGAATTTCCTGAATGATAGGTGCAGGAGGATGATAGGATGGAGGGTGGGGGAAATTCCACTGCAAACCACTCCGCCCCGTCCCACACAATTCAGGAGGATTCTGGACTTCCCAAGAGGACTGGGGAGCAGTGCAAGGGAAGGAAGGGATGTGAAAGTCCCCTTTCGTAATCTTCCTTCCACTCAGGAAGTCAGCATCCATGCTGCATAGGATGTAAGAGCTACATTACACTAATAAACTCCCATTGACTTTGATAAGGTTTAAAAGCAGCAGAACCACATGGAGGAATTGTAGCTAAACCAAGCTGGCAGGAATGACCGCTCCCCACTTAAAACGGGGGGCGCCTTTTGCGTGGACGCGTGCAGCCCTGGATCTGGAGTGGCCCCATCAGCATAGGCTTTGCCTTCCCTCAGGTGGGATACCTGGAGGTCCCCGCCTACCCCAGTGAGTTGTCCAATCCCACCTGGGGGAAGCGTTGCCAGGGAAACCAGGCCAGGTAAGGGGAGGGATTACCTGCCCACACAATAGAGGGTGGATCTTAATTGGTAATCCTCACTTGGCTCCAGAGCTTCTCCCACCCTACCCACCCTCAGTTAATGTCTTCTTTTGCAGGTTAACTTTTCTTCATAGGTTTTGCAGGTTAACCTGTCTCCACAGGTATGCGGGCGCTGCTACGATAAGGTCGCTGTTAAAGGGCCGGAAAGGAATTTCCCTGCATTGGCAGGTTTCGCCTTTCCCGTAGCAAAACGTCACAACTTTGGCGGTATCAGGCCTTGGGCGGAATCCTTTAGTCCATCTTCCTCTTTGCGGCGGCGATACCAGGGTTCCCCGTTAAAGGGGTTTTTGAAGGGAGGCTTTGGCCGTACGCCGAAAGGTCGTCATTGCTCTCCCCTGCGGCGGCGTAACGGGGGCGGCTATCTCTGCTTGAACATATGTTCTCCAGAGCCGGCCCATCCCCCCCCCCACACTGGATAACCCTGATGCTCCCTAGGTCCCCGGCTGGGGACTGGGGAGGGAGAATGCCCAATGCCTGAGCCAAGGTCTACCCATTTGAAATTTAATAAAGTTGTGGCCAATTTAATCCCATAGCACGTTGTCTAGAGTCGTTATTCCGCATGACGGGGGGGACCACTCGGGATCTGGGGACTCCGCCTGTCCACGCAAAAAACCCCCTAACGTACAAAAATAAGCACAAAGGCTATACAGTGGTACCTCGGGTTACAGACGCTTCAGGTTACAGACTCCGATAACCCAGAAATAGTACCTCGGGTTAAGAACTTTGCTTCAGGATGAGAACAGAAATCGCAAAATGACGGTGCGGCGGCAGTGGGAGGCCCTATTAGCTAAAGTGGTACCTCAGGTTAAGAACAGTTTCAGGTTAAGAACGGACCTCCAGAACGAATTAAGTTCTTAACCCGAGGTACCACTGTAGTACTAATCTACCTGACAAACCATGGCTAAGAGTACATTTGAAATAATACAGCTAACTTACACCTTTGAAATCATTAAGTGCAATTAATACAAGAAGAGCCAGTCCCAGGACAATAAACAGAAAGAAAAACAAAATAAAATATTTTACTATTATTGATAATTTATATTAGACACCACTTTTTGAAACCAACCATTATGGAAAATTGGGCTTTAATTCCTAGGGGTGCTATTCTGACAGTGTTAAAGAGTTCACAATCTGATGCTTGCAGCAGAGTCCTAATCAGCACTGTTTTTCTAGAAAAAGATGAACATCTCACCATGAACATCTCCCTTGTTCTCTTAGAATAGAAGTGGCACCTACCTGAGAGGTGCCAGAACCAGGTTTCAGCAAGTTCTGGCTGCAAAAAGTCCTGGTCACGCTAGCAATCTCCAAGCCATAGAAGTTAGTAAAGCCTATCAAAGTCAATGGAACTTACTTCCTAAGAAAAGTGCTTAGGATCAAAGCCTTAGTATAGCAGTACTGATTTTACCACATGTTAACATCTAAATAATCACACAGTACGGTGAAAATCTGAAACTACTAA
The DNA here is from genome assembly GCF_951804945.1 of Podarcis cretensis. Classification (NCBI taxonomy): domain Eukaryota; kingdom Metazoa; phylum Chordata; class Lepidosauria; order Squamata; family Lacertidae; genus Podarcis; species Podarcis cretensis. The sequence continues at coordinate 55,380,491 of NC_137178.1, forward strand.
TTATGAGACATCAGTAAAAGATGTCCTATTAGTAGTGGTGACGTAACCATGATAAGGAGGTCATATTTCATCATCAGACAGTTCAAAAGGATTCCTCTCAAGCCACAATATCCATCTCTGGTTTATATCACGGGCTGCCTAGGCAGCGCTCACTTATATGTCAGCCAATACATTTTGTTCAACATTTAAAACGCTGACACTTTCACGTGTTTAAAGTCAGAATAAGCTTTGGTTTTAAAGAGTAAGTCAGTAAAAAATCTTATATGGTAATAATTAGATACATTTTTTTAAAAAAAGAGTTGCATTATTACGCTTACAGTTTTACCTCAGGTTACAGACACTTCAGGTTACAGACTCCACTAACCCAGAAATAGTACCTCAGGTTAAGAACTTTGCTTCAGGATGAGAACAGAAATCGTGCTCCAGTGGCGCGGCGGCAGCGGGAGGCCCCATTAGCTAAAGTGGTACCTCAGGTTAAGAACAGTTTCAGGTTAAGAACGGACCTCCAGAACAAATTAAGTTCTTAACCCGAGGTACCACTGCATGTAAATGTACGATTTGGAGAAGAGTTAACATTTCACAAATAAGACTCAGAGGAAGGGTGCTATTGCTCTATTGACATTCCTTTCAAGGCCTGAACACAAAACTGCTGCCCCCAAATCTTTCACGTGTGGTGGGCAGTGGGGCTGGCTATGCAGTTGTCTCCCCTGGGTACACCATGTAACATACAACTCAGGTAATACAACTCAGGTAAATGGCTTGTATAGCCATGGGCCATATATTACATTGACCTCATGTATGGGGGGAAATCACAATGTCCTCTTCTCCCCACCCACCCACTGCTAATATCCAGGTAGCAATTGTATAAATATGATAGAATCCAAAGGTACTTGGACAGTCAAGGTCTTCAGCTGTTTTAGTAAGTATTCTGCAGTTTAATTCCAACTGTTCCCCATTAACTTATTAGGGTACCTTCAGGGCTTTTTTTCAGTGAGAACTTGCTGGAACTCAGTTCTGGCACCTCTCAGGTGTGCGCCATTGCCATTCTAAGAGAAAGAGGGAGGCATTCATGGTGAGTTCCTGCACCTCTTTTTCTAGAGAAATAGCACTGAAGAACTTCCCTTAATTTACGTCACATATTGTGTTGCCTCAACTTCCCCCAAACCAATGAAATTTATAGTGGAATTTTCCTGTTCCAAAGCTCACCACCACCACCATTTAAGTGATGGCATACTCTAATAGAATATTTTAAATTAGGAGCCATCTGTTGACCTGGAAATCTGCCCTTCTTAGGTGCATAGGTTACATTTCTTCAATTCAGCCATCAGGGCAGCCTGGAAATTCAGCTTCTGAAGCTCATCATTTTGGAAGCACTTACCAGAAATGAGACACTGTACGGTATTGGGATTTCCCATTTTTGTTCCAGGATTATAATAAAATAAAAAAACCTGCATGCCCAGCAATACTTTTGACATTCACTCTTTGAATAGCAGCTTCCATTGGCAACCCATGTTTGAATCTTAATGGGAGCTTTAAAGAAGTTTATGATATAGCATCTGTTCAAAGAAAATAAATCAAACTGGGTATGTATAAATTTTGGACTGTGGCCCAGGTATATCTTTTTTAACACAAGGGCCAAATCTTTATTAGAGTAGACAGCAATGGATTATAACAGGAGAAGTGCATCTGGATTGGCTTTAACTGGCTCTAACACTGTCATGCTAAAAAGGCCTGCAACTTAGTCCTCAACAATTTTAAAAAAAACTTGCATCCCAGCCATTTTTGCAAAATGTAAAACACTGAGATATGTTACACCTCCCCATAATTTAAAATATGGGAAATAAAATGTACTTCATATAATGAATCAAGATGAAAAAGTGTCTTGCTTGAAATATTTTATAAACAGAAATGTTAATATACACTTTAAAAACTGCTCCCATTAAAGGAAAAAAACTGCTCACTGATGAAAAACACGATTTGCAATAAAAGGATATGATTTTGAAAAGTTAGATCCATTTCTTACTACAAAACTAAGCAAATTTATACAAATCATTCTGGAAATATATAGACCATAAAAATATTTGTAAAAAATATACTGACAATGGTCATTATCTTAAAATGGAATTTTAAAAGACATATGTCTTAATTTATCATAAGGTTGTATTGTCATAAAGATAACTTTTATGGAATCTACAAGACTCAAAAACAAGATTTTCCAGTCATTAAGCCTGGCAAGGGCTTAATGTTTCCAACCTCCTAACTATGGCTAATGTTTCAAGCGCAAATGTAGCCATGTCTAGAAGATAGGGAACATTACATCTTCATTGAGCCATGGTACTTGGCTTGTATTGCCTCTGTTGAAACAATTCATATGAGCAGGCTATAAAAGGATCTTTGCTCTTCTTAACTGCCCGATACCCATATTCATGCGAATTGGATTTCTGTTGGAGGTGCAAACATTTCAAATAGTGTAACAATTTGCAGATATGTAGTACCTCCACATTTTGAAATGCTTTGCTAACTTAAAAAACAACATGAAAAAGAATATTTGGTTTGGTTTTTGTTTGGGGTTTTTTTAAAAAAAGAGTTTTCCCCATTAAGTAATTATTCAGAGTGAACTTTGCAATATTATGCAGAAATTCAGAGAATAATTGGATCCAGACCTCTAATACTCCCAAGCCAAAAAAAGAGAACCATCTTCTTTGATAAACTGGGCTGATAATCAAGCTGCATATTTGCATTATAAGCATTTGCTTTACTTTGATGAGTAGTCATTCCTTAAAAGGCAGGCAAACGAGAGCAAAACAAAAAACAAAACCCCAGATCCTTCAGCTTAACTTTCTACTTTGATACACTGAAGATTTAAACCTTCTTGAAGTGATACAAGAGCCATCCAAAACCAATCTAAGAAGTAAATACAGTGGTACTGTGGTTTTAAGAACAGCTTAGTTTATTAACAACTTGGATTAAGAATGCTACAAAACTGGAAGCAGGTGTTTTGGTTTGTGAACTTCACCTTGGAAGCAGAACATGTTCCGCTTCCTGTTGAGTGTACATTGAGTCCCCACGGCTATGCGAAAGCACGCCTTGGTTTAAGAACACTTTGGTTTAAGGACAGACTTCCGGAATGGATTAAGTTCGTAAACCAAGGTCCGACTGTAGAAACCTCACTCAGTGTTTTCATCTGGTCTGTACTGAAACTTCTGAGTTATGGTTCTCTATCCTGAAGGTACAATACCACCTTCATCACAACACAACCTTAACAAACTATTTGCTGCATTAGTATATTAAACCTCAATTAAAGGAGATAATTTTACACACACACATAGAAAAAGTATCACCGATTCCTATTTTAAACAATTGTTCAGCTAGCACATTCCTAGATACAACCAGTGGTAATTAAAAACAGCAATCGTGTTTTTTCATAGATCATAGAATTGCAGAGTTGGAAGGAACCAAAAGGATCATCTAATCCAACCCTCTGAAACGCAGGAATCTCTTGCCCAGTGTGGGTCTTGAATCCATGACCTTGAGATTGAATGCTAGATTACTCAAATACAACTTTTTGACAGAGGGAAAGATAATAAACCAACATTACAATCCAGATAATATGTGGTGTCACACAGCCACACTCGTACAAATCTCAGATTGCAGGAGCTCACTAGAACAGCAGAAATGCATGTAGGTTCAGTAGAGTCTAGCAGTAACTGTTAACAGCAGGCTAAGCACAACTGCAATGTGTGCTCTTCACTGTATTACTCAGAAGCAACTAATTTAATGGCAAATAGCCTCCCTGGAGATGATTCTAGCAGCTACTTATGAAGTAAGGACTTGCTTATATAATCATTTATGGTCAAATAACTTCTTAATAACTCTAACCTCAAATTAATCAAGAGACTATGGATATTCATGCTTTCTTTGGACCCAATTTACCTTGGAATAACTGACTCAATAAACTTAACAACTGGAATGACATCAGCAGTTATGATGAATTGACAGTCTCAACACATCACGCAACAGGCTATTAAGTCAAAAGAATGGTCTAACTTACACTCAGAAGTGCTAAGACAGAACAGGTTCAGACTGTTCTTTCTCAATTATTAATACACAAATATATATCATTTCAAAAGGTCCCAAGACGATAATTGAAAAGAATACAGCAGATGCAGCTATGTATGTATGAAAAAAGCAGGATATTTCTGCTTCATTTGACAATAAACCAAATCCTCCATAAAACATGCTTGGTGTTAAAACTATGGGAGTTACAAGAATGAGGAGCCAGATCAATGAAACATGCTTTCATTTCAGGACTGTAAACCTTAAAAAATCATTATGGAAAAATCATGGAAGATTTGCAGCACTAAAGGTTCCAGCAAGCACACAGGATTCTAGGATACAGATACAGAATATTGTGAATCATGTTAGAAAAAGAATCTCATAGGCATCCTTTTTATTTTGCATTCATGATGATTTGTGCTCATGATAGTATCAGGGAAGTTATACGTGATTCTACTTCCAAGACTATTTACGCCTGCAAAAGTTTACAGGGAGAATTACCACCTTATGACATTTTGCAAAATACACCTGCAAAAAATAAAAGTGTTAAACACATCAGACTGAAAGGATCCAGACATTCTTGAGATTTTCCCGCTTCAGGAAAATCTGTAGCTTAATTCATTGGATAACTGGGACATTGACCCATGAGTAAATTCAATACTGGGCAAGAATGTGTTATTGTCAGTTTTAATGAGAGTAGGCCTAACCCAAGCCTATCCCAAGCCTGAACTCCTCCTCCAATGAGGACCCCAATGACAGAAAGTCCAAAGGTCTTATGGGGCCTCCTGACTCTAGTGCTGCCCCACAGACTTCCAGCATGTCCAGATAAGCACTGGCAGGCCCATCTGCAACAGAGGATTCAGAGTGGACAGAGTTCCTAATTGGGCCAGCTCTTTTGACTGAGGCATTGGAGGGGGTTGTTGAACTATCACCTAGTGCCAGGAAACACTGGTGTCATAAGGTGCAGGCAATGGCAGCTACCCATCAGTGGAGTGCACACTTGAAGGGCTGCAAGTCTCCTTGTGAGTAAGAGCACTCCTTGAGACCAGGGAACCTTGCAGGCTGAGTTAACCAGCTGTAGCAGGGTCTGGGGTCTCAGCTAGACTGGCAAAGAAAAAGAGATTTATATGTGTTGTATATGTGATATAACATTGTGCCACCGGATGGCGATGTGGAGTGCCGTTTTTCTCTTCCCATTTTCCCTGTTTAAATTTACAACACTTTAAACTGAAACACTTCCTTGATGTGTCTATATCCAGCCTCTGTGACCAGGCTACATAATTCCTCCATTGTAGAATGTTAGTAGCTCCATCAACACAGGTCCTTAGGTCCATGTAACCCATCTTTTGATCGTGGTTTCCACCCTGGACTGACCTCTAGAGCCCTGCTAATACTTGCTATTGCATTCTGCCAACCTCTGGATTGCTCTGCTGTGTTGACTTCAGGCTCGTCTCACAAAGCTGTTATTAGACTATACCCGTTAATGGACTTACTCATTGTTCTTGACCTCAGCTTCTCCTTAAGATCTGACTGCTACCAGACCAAGGCAGGACAGAGAGAAACTCAGCTTTTATATTTACTTAGCTGCCATGGTCACTGCCTTAGAGAATTAAAAATGGTGTTACTTACAAATCAAAATCTGGTTACTCTTCAGAATGAAGGGCATTGATTCTGGGATTGCATTTCTAAGAGTATAAAAGAGCAGAAAAATGCTCATTGGGAGCAAAACCCTACAAACTCTCGAGTCACAAAGCTAAAATATAAAAAGGGAATTAAAGTATTGTTGCCCAATCCTTCCTACCAAAGCAGGGTCCTCACTGCTATGTGACTATCCTATGCTGCTTGTTAAACTTGAAGCAGATCCTCAACTTGTGACCTGAGAGACATTAGGTAGAGTTTTAGGCTAAGCACTGCTACTCACCTCTGGCCAAAGGAGAGAAATCACACAGATATTTTCAGATTTCTGAAATTTATTTAGTCACGGTTGGTGTCTGGCCTAACCAAATGAGGGGGCACTGTTGCTGTATAGGACACCTCTCTCAACCTCTCTCCTCACTCCCGCTGTATCTTTCTTCCTCTGACCTCTCATTCTCTCTCTCTCTCTCTCTCTCTCTCGCACACACACACACACACACACACACACACACACAATAAATCTTGAGGGCTACAGGTTAGTAAGCCCTGATATAGAAACTTGAAGCAAATTTCACAAACTGGAACAATCCTTCTGGATTTGGAATGTCTAGGTTTTATAATGGTAAACTGCAATTGACTCAGTTAGGTCAAACTAGGGCAGGCACCCCCTATCTATGTAACTGAAGGGACAATATGAAGGTTGGTAGCAAAGTAACTCAAATAGTTTCCTGAAACCATAAATGAGCAAATGATCCTCTGATATGACTGGTCATTAATTCTTCTAAAACAGTGGTCAGCAAACCTTTTCAGCAGGGGGCTGGACTATATTTTGAAAAAAATAAATGAATTCCTATGCCACACAAATAACCCAGAGATGCATTTTGAATAAAAGGACACATTCTACTCATGTAAAAACACACTGATTCCCGGAATCGTCCATGGGCTGGATTTAGAAGGTGATTGGGCCGGATCCAGCCCCTGGGCCTTAGTTTGCCTATCCATGTTCTAGAAGTACCTTAAAGCAAGTAAAAAGGTAAAGGGACCCCTGACCATTAGGTCCAGACTCTGGGGTTATGGCGCTCATCTTGCTTTACTGGCCAAGGGAGCCAGCGTACAGCTTCCGGGTCATGTGGCCACCATGACTAAGCCGCTTCTGGCGAAGCAGAGCAGCACACAGAAACGCCGTTTACCTTCCTGCCAGAGTGGTACCTATTTATCTACTTGCACTTTGACGTGCTTTCGAACTGCTAGGTTGGCAGGTGCAGGGACTGAGCAACAGGAGCTCACCCTGTCGTGGGGATTTGAACCGCCGACCTTCTGATCAGCAACTCCTAGGCTCTGTGGTTTAACCTACAGCGCCACCCGCGGCCCCTAAAGCAAGTAGATGAACATTAATAATGGAAGGATAGGACTTTAATCCTTTACCCAATCAGATCAGGGTCAGAAGCGTCCTATTTAATAAAAACCTATTCATGTGAATAGCAGGGGATCATATTCTGACTTATTTCCTTGGTTTGTTAACCAACGTTAAACCGGATTTCCCCAGTTCAGATGTTAATGGGGAACTCTGCTTTAATTCAAGTCATTATCTTTGCATCAAATCCAGCATGCAAAGGGAGGGGGGAGCACTCTGCCATGATACTTGTTCCCAACTTCCACAATCATGGATTATAATTATGAATGGTTTATGGTTTATGAACCATTAATTTCATACATGCTATTTCACTGTTGAAAAACCAAGTCCCAATGAGCTTCAGCAATAAAAAGTGTTGCTAAATCATAAGACAGTTTGGCTCCACATATTCCATAGCAACAATGGAACACTTGTGGTTTCTTATGTTTTAAGTCCCTACGCATCTGCTTTCAACAGAAAACCTACATTTCAGCCCCTAATTTCTACATAAAAACCTGTATGATATGCAAGCTGGGAGGCGGGAGTGGGTGCTGGAATCTGGATTCCATAAAACCTGAAAGGATCTAAATTATACCCAGGACAACTACTGAAGGCATTTTACTGCTTCCAGGAAAAAACAGAACCATAGTTGTCCAGTTACAATTGGAAAGGGGGGGGGGGATGGTTTTGCCGTTATGAGTATGATGTCATGGTGTCTAGGAGTTGTGGATTCCTAGGCAGAAAAAAACTTGGAGAAATCAGGAATGGAATTGTTCCAGGGGATGATTATTTAGGCACTCAATGTGAATATTTAAATTTTCCAGCTCTGCAAACCTATTGTTATAAACAAGAAGAAAACCAACAGTTCAAGAAGCTTACCGAACAGCATACCATATTGGCATTCTTAGCAGAAAATACTGAAAGGTAATACCTTCTATAAGCACATTTACAAATGCTACAAAATGTGAAACTGCATGCTAGGCAAGAGCAAAAAAAAAGGGTGGTGTTATTGTTGTTGTTGTAAAGGTAAAGGGACCCCTGACCATTAGGTCCAGTCACGGACGACTCTGGGGTTGCGGCGCTCATCTCGCTTTATTGGCCAAGGGAGTCGGCGTACAGCTTCCGGGTCATGTGGCCAGCATGACTAAGCTGCTTCTGGCGAACCAGAGCAGCGCACGGAAACGCTGTTTACCTTCCCGCCAGAGCAGTACCTATTTATCTACTTGCACTTTGACGTGCTTTTGAACTGCTAGGTTGGCAGGAGCAGGGACCGAGCAACGGGAGCTCACCCTGTCGCAGGGATTTGAACCGCTGACCTTCTTATCAGCAAGTCCTAGGCTCTGTGGTTTAACCCACAATGCCACCCACGTCCCATTGTAGTAGTAGCATCTCATTTTTCTGAAGGACACACACACACACACACACACACAGTTTCACAAAGTAAGCAGGCAGAAAAGAATACTCCTGTCTTAAATATGTGTGAACAGCGTTCTCTGGGATCTTTCCAAAGAAGCCACATGTATGGAAAAGAAATGGTGAGGTGGGGGAAGAGAAAAGCAGAGTTCCTTCTAAAAGGCATGCAGATTAATTTTAAACACAGCTTATTGACTAATTAAAAAGTTTACTTAAACTTGTTTTTTAGACGACCTTCTAAATGCCCGTCTGTTTATGTATTTTGAGAAATGTAAATAGCTAATGGATATTTCGGCATATCAGTTTCCTGCTCCAGTTGGCTGACTTGTTAAATTGACAGGAGTTGAGGGGCCAGCAAAGCTAAAAGCATATATCTTGTGTTTTAAATAAGGGGGAAAGACAGACATGTTATGGACACCTCCGTGAAAACTGCCATCCAGTTTAGGGTCTGCTCAGACCAGGTGCTGAAGACAGCAGTAAACAGTGACACCTGAAAGCAAAATAAAAAGTAGAGCTTTTATAAGAATTATGATCTAAATTCCATTTTGAATATCATACTAAAATAGGAGCTGATGTATATTTATCTAGTTTAAAAGCCATGACTCAAGATTACACATTTTTAAAAAAAAAAAAAAATTAACGGCCCTATGTTTTATATTGACTTGATCTTAAAATTGGACAGTGTACATTTTGTTATAATGCCATATGTATTGCTCTACTTCCTTTTGGACCACATCATCAAGGCGCGTCGTCTGGGCAGCCAGGACCTCCATGCACGCTGCCAGGGCCTGCGCCACAGCGAAGTCACTTCCGTGCTGCTAATGCAGCAGTTTGACTTCACTCCTGGAGGCACACTCTATTGTCTCTCGAGACAGGTGGATGCCAAATGTACTTACTAGGATTTATATTGAGCCTATGAGACCCAAATAATATTTGCTATCTATGAAATAGCCTATAGTCTGTAGGTATTCTTGCCATTAAATACAGACCAAATGTGTATCAAGAAAAACCAAGTCTTAGTACACAGCTAAAGAATCAGATGTCAGTTCCCAATTTTAGCATTTTAACTATTTCCTAAAACACAGCACTTGCATGTATAATATTTAGGTTCTCCGCTTTATCCTGAGGGCTCAGGGTGCAACATGGCAAGTTTTCTAATCACACACATTTCTTTTTGTGTACTAGCTTAGGGTGTAAAGGTAAAGGGTAAAGGGACCCCTGACCATTAGGTCCAGTTGTGGCCGACTCTGGGGTTGCGGCACTCATCTCGCTTTACTGGCCGAGGGAGCCGGCGTACAGCTTCTGGGTCATGTGGCCAGCATGACTAAGCTGCTTCTGGCGAACCAGAGCAGCGCACGGAAACGCTGTTTACTTTCCCGCCAGATTTACCTATTTATCTACTTGCACTTTGACGTGCTTTTGAACTGCTAGGTTGGCAGGAGCAGGGACCGAGCAACGGGAGCTCACCCCGTTGCGGACATTCAATCCGCCGACCTTCTGATCAGCAAGTCCTAGGCTCTGTGGTTTAACCCACAGAGCCACCCGCGTCCCAGCTTAGGGTGTAATAGAGGCCAAAGAAATTTATCAGTTTAAACCTATCCATGTTTACTCAGAAGTAAGCCTACTGTGATCAGTGCAGCTTACTGTTAGGCAAGCGGGCATATGATTGGGATCCAAGGTTACAATCCTAAACATAGTTGTGAGTGTAAGCCCTTTTGAACTTACGTCTGTGTAAACATGCATAGGATTTTGCTGAAAAATTATATTTCTTAGAAATAAATTTTTAAAAAGAGATATGCCGGTCAATCCTATGCAAATAGGATGTCATGCGCATAGCTCAAAATTAAGCTCCACTGAGTTCAATAGGACTGCTTGTTGTTTTTTTACTTCTAGATAAGTATGCCTAGGCTTGCACTCAAAGAAACCCAGTTCTGTTCTGATTTACTTGTATTTACTTCTATTAGTTGTACTAATATTTCAAAGTCTCGATGCCCCCCAGCAACATGTCGTTTCCCCTACCAGCTTTCACCTCTTTTACTTAGATTTTAGAAGTAGAATCGCTTTTCCAATAGGAAAAAGAAACTGCTTATGTCAACCTTCCGCTCACCATAATGTGACCCAAATTAGTTTTGAGCACAATGTTTTCCTTAACATTAAAATACGATCTAGATGTATCAGATCCACATCTTTTGTATGGATGGTTTAGCTTTTAATTCAATGTGTATTGACCTTCACAACACATTATAAAGGATCTCTGATCTAAGGGTTTTCTTGAAGGTTTTGTAATGAGTACATTATGGTTGAAAAGTTGAAAAATTCTACACACATATATATATATATGAATACGTTTGGCGCATGCCAATGTAGCCTCTTTAACGCAATTTCCTCCTGGGTGCAGGTTGTCCTCAAAAGAGAACTAGAGGCATAATTATTGTTCCAAGATAGCAGCCATAGGAAGTGATATAGAATTGGAGCTGGAGGAAAACAGGACTTTTACATATGTCAAATAGGCTGCCTTATCAGTGGAGTTTGTCTACGCCCAATTGTTCTTAGTACTCAAGATATTTGTCCACCCCCTTTTTAAGAGAGTTGAAATGAATCTCATCCCTTTAGCGCTGCTATTTTTGTATGGTATCATATTGGAAAGAGGAGCCCTTTGGTTCTAGACTGGTTCAGCTAGTCTGGGATTTCATCTTTCACTTGTGCTTTTCACCCTCTCGTCAGGAGACAGTAGCCAGCTGGAATCCATTAAGTCTAGGACCCGTGGCATTGTCTCACCTCAACTATGGGCCTAGGTTCTAGGGTTACCCCAGAGTCACAGCTGATGGGGATAAAGTGAGCTCAAATTCACATTTTGGCATTGTTTTAAAATTGTGTTCAGCTGTGGACAGGTGTTTCAAAATAAATGTAAATTACACATTTCAAGCTCTACTTTTAAGATCCTATTTTCTTTTATAGCTGCCAAAAGAAATCTTTTAACTGAAGAAGACTGTTTGCCATTACAGTTTACTACAGTGCTTGGCCTAAACCTTTGCTCTTGATTTCTGCTGGAAACAGTGATGAAGAATATAAAGCTGTTACAAATTAGTCACTAGAAAGCCCTGAACGGTTACATTCAAGTATCCATTGCATTTGAATAGCTCGCTATAAACAAACAACTATAAGCAAATGAAACTATGTGGTATGTAATATTTTAGAGTGATGCCAATGAGAAGAGGTATTTATCATCCTGTCACTTTTATTATTTTAGAACATACTGAGAAATTCAGATTAAAGACAACTTACTATGATAGTCACATCTTTTATATATAAAAACAAAAAAAATTCCTTCCAGTAGCACCTTAAAGACCAACTAAGTTAGTTCTTGGTATGAGCTTTCGTGTGCATGCACACTTCTTCAGATACACTGAAACAGAAGTTTCCAGACCCTTCTATAAACTTCTATTTCAGTGTATCTGAAGAAGTGTGCATGCACACGAAAGCTCATACCAAGAACTAACTTAGTTGGTCTTTAAGGTGCTACTGGAAGGAATTTTTTTTGTTTTGACTATGGCAGACCAACACGGCTACCTATCTGTAATCTTTTATATATGTATTTGACATTACAACTGGAGCTGCATGCAAGGAGTCCCTGGCAAATCTTTCCCCAAAATGCCAATCATCTGCTTGGAGAGAGCAGAGAGGGATTGAAATCTGGATAACCTTAACTTTGGCTAATTCTGTGACAAGAACTACATGAGCACAGCCTCAGCTGCTACACAGGCCTTTGCAATATCAGAAAGTGCATGCACAATTCCTCCACTGGTTGGAAATATGTGTGAGGAAGCCTGCTTCCAAAGACATAAATGCCTCTGGGTGGATTAGGGTGAAAATGTAAGCAGCTTTCTCTCCCCCCCCCTTAATTTTATTTTGACAAAGTAGCAATCATAAATAAAGAAGAATAAAAATGTGTACCCCACCACTGAGACCATTCCGTTGTAACTGTCCAACCTCCCAAAATTTCAACACCTCTGGCAATGGTTTGACCCCTTTCTGTTTTAACAATACAAATTCTACAAAACCCCCTCCATATCTACCTCAAAATCATTTCTCCTGCATATTCCTCGTCTTACCTTAATGGCACATGTTAATTTATCATTCTTAGCTATATCCCTAAGCACCTTTCTAGGATTCTTATTTTTAAAAGATTCTTCAAACGCCATCCATTTCCAGATATTCAATCTTTCTCACAACAAAAAATGCAGATATATTATTACTTCTAATGTGTTTGTACAGTGTTAATAAATACACGAAGCAATGTCCAACCCTACTGTCTATTTCACTGCTACTGGTGGAGACTTCTAGTTCTATGTAAACACACATTTGTCATATGCGATAAAAGGTAAAGGTAAAGGTACCCCTGCCCGTACGGGCCAGTCTTGACAGACTCTGGGGTTGTGCGCCCATCTCACTTAAGAGGCCAGGGGCCAGCGCTGTCCGGAGACACTTCCGGGTCACGTGGCCAGCGTGACATCGCTGCTCTGGCGAGCCAGAGCCGCACACGGAAACGCCGTTTACCTTCCCGCTGGTAAGCGGTCCCTATTTATCTACTTGTACCCGGAGGTGCTTTCGAACTGCTAGGTTGGCAGGCGCTGGGACCGAGCAGCGGGAGCGCACCCCGCCCCGGGGATTCGAACCGCCGACCTTTCGATCGGCAAGCCCTAGGCGCTGAGGCTTTAACCCACAGCGCCACCTGCGTCCCTGTCATATGCGATAGTATGCACATAATATAGATTTTGCTTTATCCTATACAGATGTAAGGGAAGAACCAAGTATTTACTGAGAGCACATCTGGTTCATTTACAAGAAAACTCTACAGAATTGTCCTTTTCTCTTCCCTCCCCCTCACTCTCACTCACGTTCTAGCAATTGCCATGGATGTTTGAGACTGATACAGCTATTTATTAACGTTAGCGAATGCGGTTGGCCATCTATGTACATCTGTTGTGTAGAAATGAATGGCAAGGGGGAAAGTGATGGCTCACATTTTCTCTGGAGTCTCCAATGCAGCCACAATAGAAGAAACAATATTTTGTTGAATGTGCCAGAAATCTTATGCAGCGTGGCTGTGCTTTTGTTTGCACGCACACCATATTTTTTTCCATCTGCATTATGTTCTGCAACAGTTGTTTATTTTGTACTTCCACATAAACAGCTGTACTGGATGCTGTACTAGTCTACGCCTGGCATTGTTACAAATGAAAATTGTTACAAATGAGTTATCCACACGATGGAAAAACTGAACAGTAACCTATTTGTGCTATTTGCCACATGTTCTTTAATCATCTCAGTTAAAATCTCCAGTCCTAATACAAGTCCTAATACAAGTACACACACAAATCATGTTTGGATGCAAAAATGTTAATTTGGGTCTTTCCTAGTTTTTTTTCTTGGGTGGTGTGAAAAAATCTCTCAAAGCTTTCTTGTAATAACATTATCCAATAAGAGTTAAAGAAAATATTTTCAGTACATAGACAAAAGTTAGTTTTTGGTTTGTTTTTTTTAAAAAAGAACATGCTGAACATATCTGACTTTAGCTACAAAAGGGCTAGAAGAAGAATGTGCTAGCATTGCTAAGGACCCATAATTACAATGGGCTCTGAATTTCCTTGAAGGTCTTATGTTATTAGCATTCTGCCACAGGGGATTTGACCATGCAAGTTTGCTATGGCCACTCTAGCAACCATAAGCTTACTTTCTAGAAGAAGAAGAAGAAGAAGAAGAAGAAGAAGAAGAAGAAGAAGAAGAAGTAGTCTGGATTTGATATCCCGCTTTATCACTACCGGAAGGAGTCTCAAAGCGGCTAACATTCTCCTTTCCCTTCCTCCCCCACAACAAACACTCTGTGAGGTGAGTGGGGCTGAGAGACTTCAAAGAAGTGTGACTGGCCCAAGGTCACCCAGCAGCTGCATGTGGAGGAGTGAAGACGTGAACCCGGTTCACCAGATTACAAGTAGTCCACCACTCTTAAAAACTACACCACGCTGGCTCTTCTGAGACCTCAGAATTGGAATTTCAAGGTCTGAAAGAAATCAACAAAAATAACCTGAACCCTACTGTCTATGTCAGTTAGGTTGGTTGGCATTCGTCTGTCTTGAAAGACAATGGAGGAGTGACCAATGTGGGAGAGACATGTTTTGTTGCAGCTGGGGCAGATGAAGGTATTCAGTTGTGCTGCTGCAGATTCACCACAACGTTTCTTCTCTCTGCGCTCCCCCCAGGGGTCAATTCCTCCTCTGGTCACTGCTATGGATACACAACTTGACTGCCTGCCTGCAGGCACTGCGGTCGTCTGCAAGGAATTCCCACATGAGCCTTTGGATAGCTTCTAATAGGTGTAGATCTGTTCAAAGTCAGCGCACCTTCAAAAGCACTCCATGCATGTTCATGTGATTCAGACTGTAGGCCAGTTTCTGCAATAACTATCACAACACTTGAAACAGTTGCACAGATGTTTGCTCCAGGGCTCAACCTGCTCTGGCACCCTTATAATCCCTACCAACCCCAGGAGACAAGTCAAGCTGTAGAGTTTAATAGATTAAAACACACACCAACCATTACTCTGTTAGTAATTAAACCAAGTGAAGTGTGTGCTAATGGCATCTATAGGCCTTACACAAGTCCTCCCAAGAACAGCAAAACTCACGGACAAGAGCCTAATGGGTGTTTTCCTTTTGATTAGCCAATGTTCACATTCAATAAAACATTCAATGTTCATTTTAGAAATGTTACTATTTGCAGTGCCAGAGAAGATAGATCAAGTGTACAAAGCAGTGGTTTACTGAAGATGCCTTTTGAATTCCCAAAGCCGGCATTAAGTACATTGCTCAAAAGGAAGGGGAGCTGCTTTAATAGAGAGAAATGCAGCCAAATTTAAGAACATAAAACAGTTGCAATGATTTCTAAAATTCAGTAGTAACTTTCAGCATTTGCTTGGGTGCATCTCCAATATGGCTTAACCCACACAAAATCCTTGGGGTTGAACCTAATGGCTGTGAGCAGACTTCTGATTGAAAATGAGCTTCTTTTTCTTTTTACCTCCGCCTTCCTGCTGCAGCTCTGTGACCTCCAAAAAAGCCACTCCTTTTATCTGTTATCCAAGGATGCCCCTCAACAAGAGAGCCATGAGGAGCTGGTGGACATTTTGAAAAGTTGTGGATAGATGACCCTCCAGAACAGTGTGGGACATGGCATGGGGGGGGGGGGGAGAGACAGCGGAGAAAGTGGGGTTGATCAGGAATGGGGGTATGGGAAAAAATGCAGGGAACCCCATACATGACTACAAAATGTCCTCTGCTTACACAAGAACAGCTGGATGCAAATCACTGAGTTCATCCACCAAATTACAAATGCTTCCTTTAAGCCACAGAATCCACACTAATAGGAAAAAAGCAGGAAGTTACAGGATGTATCCCAAACGACTATATTAACTCCCCATCGAATGAAACTGAATCACAGGTGTTGACCTAAGTGGATAGATGTGGAGGCCTTGGTAACATGGAATTAAAATATTTTATCCACCAAAGAGGTCGACACATTGCAGCGGAGAAGGAAGATCTCTTGATACACTTTTGTAGTTTATTACCTACCTGACGGCGCAAACTTGTTTGAGGAGGTAAGGGTAGTCACATCATTGTGAGCAACATCATTGGGAGTGGTTAAAAATATAATTTTTCTGTGGTTTTTTTTAAAAGCCTAGTTATCTCTACTGCTTCACGACATGTAAACACATGAACGCTTTCTGAACAAAGTAGTTTACTTAGTGCACTAAAATTCTCTCCCAATTCTATTTTCATGCCTGTTCAGATTTTGGACACTGTTAGGGTGACAGTTGCTTCAGTGCCATTACTTTTAAAACCATTTTCTCATAAAAAGAATTATCCCAACTAATTGGGGATCACCTGAAGAATGTTGAAGATATCACAAGGCCGTGTAGCCAATTAGATATGGCTGGTAGGCAACATCATAGAGCCAATTCAGGAGTTCTGGCAATACCTTCTAAACTGGCGCACTGGCCTTTTTGCAGCACTTCTGAAAAGTTGACAGAAAGCAGAGGACACTTTCCCCAGCCCAGAAACATTTGACTACAAAGCAACACCCCTTCCTTCAAGCTTTGCATGAGTTACAGCTAGGCAATTTCAACTCTACAGTCCTACTACTTTAGCCCAGCACAGAAAATCATTTACTATGCCATACATCACTAAAACCCTGGACATACAACATTGTTTAGGCTGCAATTCTACATGCAATTACCTAGCAGTAAGTCCCATGGAACTCAATGAGGCTTACCGGTACTTCTCAACAGATGCATATAGAATTGCACTTAATTTGCTAGGATAGGATTTCATTCTCTTCAATAAATGTGTGTGCAGTGCATTTTATAAATAAATAGTTAAAGCATGCAGCAGGTATTAGCAGCACCCTGAAAGCCTCGGAATAATTAATCAATTTTTAATTGATGGAAGTCTATAGTTTAAACAGTGTCCGAACAGGCCTGCTCCTTGAACGAGGAAGGGAATCTACACTTACCTGTTATTTTCTGCAATAGGAAAGGCAGTTCAGGCTCGTCACAGAGAGATTGGACGAGAGCCTCTTTCACTTCTCTTTCAGCTTCATCCAACTCTTTTCCAGTTTTGAGTTCCCCAACTATGGAGTAAATATACACCAGCAATACAAGGAAGTCTTCGGGGGTATAATCATCATCTGTCCTGTTCTTATGAGACTTGATGATAGGCAACAATTGGTTCAGTACAGTAGGTAATGTTGACTCCCCAATATTCTGCAAATACAAAGGGGGTTGGGGGAACAACCACGTTATAAGAATTTGAAGGAAGGCTGCATTGTGGTTCACATATTGTTTCACAGAGTACAGCTTAGGTAGGTTCGTCTTTAAATGAGAAGTGAATCAAATTTCTCCCTGATATTTACAATGAGTTTTTGCCCTTCCCCTCAAAGTGACTTGATAGTTGCCTGGATCTGTTTCAGTGTGGGATTTTATGAAAGTGGCAGACTTTCTTGGGGCACAGGAACATACCCTCCAAAGTTTCTTTCATGAAAATAGGGACACCCTATTATTATTATTATTATTATTATTATTATTATTATTATTATTATTATTCCGCCCATCTGATTGGGTGGTCCCAGCCACTCTAGGTTCATAATAAAACATTAAACATTAAAAAAACCTTCCCTTTACAGGGCTGCCTTCAGATGTCTTCTAAAGGTTGTATAGTTACTCATCTCCTTGGCTTGGGGGGGGGGGGTTGTATAACGCCATACCCTCCAACAGTTCTCTGATGAAAATAGGGGTGTCCTAAGGAAAAGCGGGACATTCTGGGATAAAATAAGAAACCAGGACAGTTTATGTAAATCCGGGACTGCCCTTGGAAAATAGGGACACTTGGTGGGTCTGCAGGAAATTGCTTCAGTACATAGTGGTTACTGATTCTGGACCCAAAGTTTTTTAAAAAAATAAATAGATAAGCCACACATTCTAAAAAAATATTTTATTTTATTGAATACTTGAGCCTTTTAAAAACTAGTGTGCAAACTGCCATAAGCATAAAAGGTAGAACAGATTACAAATTAAATAATGATAATAAATATCGGCATACAATTTCTGTTTCATTTAGAAAAATAACTGGAAGAAGCAGGCGTCAGGCTGGCAGTGGAAAATAATTTGATGAAGAGTGTAAAAAACATTTTAACCACAGATCACAGTTTTCATGTGCCTTACAGCACAATCCTTTGCACGTCTACTCAAAAGTTAGTCTCACTGAGTTCAACAAGAGGTAAGGGTGTATAGGATTGTGGTATTAATCTCATAGGTCAAAAACCGCCAGAATTTTTTCTTTGGCAGAGTTGACTTTTTATGCATGAGAATAAACACATGAAGACCCTGAGGAAAGACAATGTTCAAAAGCAGTGGGGAACTCTTCATAAAACAAATTACTACTTCCCAGCACCAGTCTGCCGCTTGACTCTCTCTTGTTTTTCATTGTTGTTCCTACTGATATAAGAATTATATAATTATATACCTGACATGTCTAAAGATGGTGTTTTATATTACAACTGGACAGCGATACATATGAAAACAGGCAACAAGCCAGCTTCTTCAGACTACATCCAAACACCACAGAGCTTGGAAATTTGCCTCAAACAAAATCCTATAGCAGCTTGTCATTAACCAGCACCTCTAAATGATTTAGGAGCTCTCTCTGATGTTACAAATCAATCAATTACACTGATTGAACAGCCCTGAAAAAACCAACAAGTTTTAAAAATGTAACTACCCGTGACCCAAATTTCCTGCTGGTTATGTTGGCCTCAGGTTAGCCTTGTTTGTCTATCATCAAGGGGTCTAGTAAAAATAATAAAAGAAGGGTCAATTCTGTGCTTCTGAAAACCCCCATAAAAGCAGTCACACTAGCCAAGGTGCGTCCAACCAGGATGACTCTCTACCACCATTCTATACTTATTGTCACTTGGTTATTTTAGCACGATACAAAGGCAAGCATGAAAGGAGGGGGTTCCTCTTCTTCTCTCTTCTCGCTAGTCTGTTTTGTATTAAACTGGAACTAAGAAATAATCTACTATCCCTGAAGAAAAAGCGGTGACATCAGTTTGCTGACTGCTCCAGTTTGGGTTTTGGCAGGTTGGAAGGAATAAGGGAAAAAAATGTATTTCCCAAAGTAAGAAAACAGTTTTATTTTGCAATATGTTACACATAAATCTAATGTCATGTATTACAGAACTGAGGGAAAATCAATGCCATAATCATTTTTTAAAAGCCCAAACCTTTATACTTGTGTAGAACCTTATATTATTAAACACAGAGTTCATACAGAAGGTATCCTTCCCTTGATCAAATCTGCTATGAACTTGCACATGCACAATAAATTTCTGGCTCTCATTGGGCCTATTAGTTTTCAAAACTGTGGTAAAAACTGTGCCACCATTCTGACTTTTATTGGGGGTGGGGTGGGGTGAACAATTTTGAAATGTCAGACAGAAAGCATTCGCACTTTAACTTCACATGTATCTGGAGGGTTTGTTTGTAATGCCTACCAATACCTGAACACACATGTTTTATAACTCTGACACCAACATTATTATAGAGTATGAAGCAGTTGTGGGTTAAACCACAGAGCCTAGGACTTGCCGATCAGAAGGTCGGCGGTTTGAATCCCCGCAATGGGGTGAGCTCCCGTTGCTCGGTCCCTGCTCCTGCCAACCTAGCAGTTCGAAAGCACTTCAAAAGTGCAAGTAGATAAATAGGTACCGCTCCGGCGAGAAGGTAAACGGCATTTCCATGTGCTGCTCTGGTTCGCCAGAAGCGGCTTAGTCATTCTGGCCACATGATCCGGAAGCTGTACGCCGGCTCCCTCAGCCAATAAAGCGAGATGAGCACCGCAACCCCAGAGTCAGTCACGACTGGACCTAATGGTCAGGGGTCCCTTTACCTTTACCTATGAAGCAGTTGGATTGTGCCGTAACAAACATTCCAGGCCCTGGACAGTTGTATGACAAATAAATTTGCTCTCAATAAGTTGTCCAGCCTATATCTGGAACAAATAAGAACATCCTCCTTGCCTAACTCTTTATTTCAGAATTCTCCCCCTTTTCTGATAATTTTCGTGAAGACAAATTATTTGTATAATCTACTGGCAAATCACTGAGGTATCTACGGGAACTGTTAGTATTATGCCAAAATTTAGGAGATGTTTCAGGACTAGAAATTCTAGGATGGGACTTTTCCACCTGTTGAAGGTGACCGAACATGCTTTGTTACTGGAATTTTCCTTATGACCAAATGACACATTGAGCATAATTGGGGTTGGAAAATGAATCAAGCAATCTCTGAGAAAAATGAGGATGGAAGGCACTAATGGTAGTACCCGTAAAAGTCAACCCACATGTCCCTGAAACCGGAAACTCTATTGCAGTATCATACTAGTAGCATACATGTTGGCAGAAAAGGAAGACACAAGCTAGGCAGCAGCAGATGATCCCCTTCAGTCCTTTACAGGGCAGGTTTTTCATGTATTCAATAGGCAACAGGGGGAAACAATCGGGAAAAGTTAAAAAGTGAAGTTGGTTTTATTTTCTAATCCCTGTTTTGAAAACAGGTTTTAGTGAACAACATTAACCTGTTACTTCTAAACTAAGCTTGATTTATGACACGTATACATATATGTATTTTCTCCCTCTTAAAACAGGTACCCAAATACCCACCAGTTAAGTAGAGACAACAAGACCTCCATCAGATTAGACCGCACTATCCAGTATTGTCCAGCTACTTTGTAGAAATCAGTGCAACAAAAGCTCTTTCCCATTTCTTTTCTTTGCTCAATGCTCCTTCCCATCCTCCTTCTCCTTTCTGAGTGGCAATTTCCTGCCTCCGTTAAACTTTAAGCTTCTTGATTGCTCTGGTTTCTTCTCAGTGGAACCTGTCAAGATTCTGTTGTTGACTTTATTACACCATAAATGGAAGGCTTAAAAACAAGTGACCCTCCCCTAATAACAAATTAAATACCTATAATTGCCAGATGCCAAATCTTCTAAACTCTCACGGACACATGGAATTCACCAAGTTGCTCTCCTGGGCAGCATGTCGTTATATTTGTGACTATAGCATACTTGCAAATTAACCAAACATAAAGTTATGGGTACAGTGGTACCTTGGGTTACATATGCTTCAGGTTACAGACTCCGCTAACCCAGAAATAGTACCTCGGGTTAAGAACTTTGCTTTGGGATGAGAACAGAAATTGGGCTCCGGCGGTGTGGCGGCAGCAGGAGGTCCCATTAGCTAAAGTGGTGCTTCAGGTTAAGAACAGCTTCAGGTTAAGAACGGACCTCTGGAACGAATTAAGTACTTAATCTGAGGTACCACTGTATTTTGTTGCAATTGATTGGCTTAGTGTAGGGTCAGCAGGAATAGAAGCTGGCCATTGTTTTTCTTTAAAGCACTCCTAAGAAGGTTTACAAGAAGCCTGGATTTTGTAGCATGAATATCTGCAAAAGTTGGAGCTTTTAAGTCTACTCATCTGCACTCTCAACCAAGAAGCTGTTAACGATGACCAAGTTCAAACTGCAAACCTCAGCCACCACGAAAGCCTTAGTAATAGAAATGGGTGATCAGTATAAACGAGTAGTATGCACTGAAATATAGCTTCTTTTCTGCTTTTCCTTTTCCCTTCACACAAATAAGTGAGGATTCAGCTTTTAACCCTAACTTCCTAAGAATGTGCAAACCTGTAAATCATGGTTAGTGACTTTTTAATGTGTATTTAATAAATATATATGTTGCTGTTCAAAACATACCATCTTCCCACAGTGCTTTACAACACTGAAAAAAGGTTTAAAGCCACATTAATAATCAGAACTACGCACGAATGATAATAACAGCAGTAAAATATTTCACTTCTTCTGATCCAGTTCCACGATTTAAAGTTGGCTTAACATCCTGACTTGTAAGCCACTAACCACAGTTTCTGGGTTCACAGGTAACAGGAAACAATGGTTAAGAGCTGAATCCCGGCTTGTTCAGCTGCTCCTGAAAAGGGAAGAATGAAGCACTCTCAAAAGAGCTCCAGCCACCAACGGGCAGGTTGTGCATGTCCTGGTTTATTAAATCAGGAACTGATCCTGTGAACCAGACCATAAACTAACCATGAACTAACCATGAGAAAGACTGAGGACATGCAAATGACCTGTGCTTCAGAGAGACCACTTGGAAGGATCAGCTGTGATGTAAGAGGGCCCAAAATAGCAGATCAGAGTGGCACCATCCTCAACTGATCCAACTGTACTTCAGCCAAACAGTGGTCCATGGCCTTGGGCCTTAACAGGACTAACCATCCTGTTGGGGAATTTCAGTTAATGCTAGTAAGTTTTATTAGATTTTAAAGTTTTATGATATTTTGAAAGATAAAAACCTCACTGTGTTGAAAGGGTACGTGTTATATGTACTTTGACCTTGCTGTAAACAACTTTTTCAAATACTGTTCACAGTAGAGGTGCAAAGTAAATAGGTATCATGAATGTGGACTTCTATAGTAGGAAATACTGCCCCTTTCTCCTTATTATATCTCGAAGAAGTGTCCTGAAGTACCCTGTTGTTGTTGTTGTTGCTGCTGCTGCTGCTGCTGCTGCTGTTGGCACCCATCTGTCTCGAGAAACAATGGAGTGTGCCTCTGGGGGCGAAGTCTAACCACATGTTAGCAGCACCAAAGCGACTTCCCCAAGGCACAAGCCTGGACAGTGTTTATGGAGGTCCTAGGCTGCTCAGACAACAAGACCCCGCTCTTGGGATCACTGTATGTTGCAAAGAAAAGCAGAGCAATACATTTGGCACCAGCTTGGCTGCAGTAGTTGTTAGAAGGAGGCACATAAAGTACCATCTAACTGCCTTAGGGACTCCACTCTGGATTTGTGTAGAGTTTACTCCTTAGCCTTTTCTTCTCCTGAAGACATCCCGCAAGGAAGCAGAGATTTAGGACCAGAGCTTTCCTTCTCCTAGATGGGCTATCTTCCCAGCTTGACAAACCCCGTCTACCCCTCACTGCCCCCTACAGAACATGCAGAAACCACCTTCTTAACCGCAGGGCCCCACGATTGGTCTCATCTGCTCAATCTGCCAGAGCCTGTCTTTACATGAAGGAGAAGTCCCTGCTTCAGAGATCCTGGCAAAGCAATAACTGGACATCTCTCTGGTCTACCATTCTGTTCCGATGCTTTGTGCATTGTTATAGAATGGGTGCATAACTGATGCATGGATTTGTTACCTTAAGGAGAAGCCTCCTAGCAGGATCTCTGTTATTGTGATACGCTAAAAATGTTCACAAGAATTCTCCCAGTAATTCTTACAAACATGTGGTAAGTGGTAGGTAGTGTTATCCCCCTTATTACAGATGGGAAGCTGCAGGACAGAGACTTGGCTGTGCCCACAACAGTAAGAGTGGCATTAAAACCGAAGACACATAGGCTCCTAACATTTTACAGCCCAAGTTATTAGGGTTTTTAAAAATGTCACGTCACAGTAAACAAATCTACCACATTTTGCTCACTAGGTAGATAGGTGTGTGTGTGTATGAGTGGGTGAGAGAGACAGACAGATGGATAGACAGACAAAGACTCCACAGTTATTTCCCCCTTAAAACTGAAAATGAAATTTCTGTATAGCAATCAAAGCAAGGAAGATCTGCTGACTGTTCTCTGCTTCTCTGCTCCTGTCAAATTCTAATGATTTCAACAAAAAAAGAAAATTAATGGTAGGTGGTCTGCTATAGCTGTGCAAAAAAAAAAAAAAGAAGACAAGAAAAGTGTTTTAATTAGCCAAGAACACCAAAAACATTATTGTGCAAATACTGGCGAATCTTCAAACAAGAGTACATGCTGTCCATTTTATTCACAATGAAAAAGTTCTTAAGAAAGATTTCGATAAAGATTTGCCTCCCTACTTGCAGCCTGCATTTGTAATGTTTATGTAAGTGAGGGATATAAATCTTTTTCAAATGAACCCCACTGTTCTTGAACCAGACTGCTTGTTATAAACTGCCTGTTTCCGCTTTGCCTGCTTAAGCAAGCAATGCAGAGCCTTGCCCTGGACATACTGGAACTAATTTAATGTGTTCC
Source organism: Podarcis cretensis (assembly GCF_951804945.1). Classification (NCBI taxonomy): domain Eukaryota; kingdom Metazoa; phylum Chordata; class Lepidosauria; order Squamata; family Lacertidae; genus Podarcis; species Podarcis cretensis. Next base: position 55,404,666 of record NC_137178.1, read on the forward strand.
AGGTTTGATCCTCACTCCCTCCTCCCAGCTTTTACGGGTAGATTTTACACACTGGATTACTGCTGACTTTAACAATGATTCATGTGATAAGTGGAGTTTGATTTGTTATGCCATTGCAGAAAGGGTGCCCTACCAACAAGAATGTCACCAACTACTGTTAAAAATGAAACAATCCCAATCCCAAATACAGAAATTTACAAAGCACTAGGAAACAACTCGCACATGCAAAATTACTCTCAAACCCTTAAACAGGGCTGAGCTTTATTGTCTCGGCACAGAAAGCGGAGAGAAGATTTTGCAGGCGGCTTTATTTGACTTGGAAGAAAGCCAACAAACATTCTGTTCAACAGATTTTTGTACTAAGAGACTCGTGCTTACTGTTCAAAACACAAAACCACCACAGGAGACGATAGACCGAATTGCAATTCTTTGTATCGCCTAAGATTCTGCTCCTTATTGTTTCAGCAGTGATTAATTGGAAAAGACAAGCACAAAGCAATTAGTTGCACACTCTTGTGCATTGCACAAATATGTGGAACATAATGAAAGCTATGTTAAGAGTGGCACCATGAAACTGAAATAACTGCTAGTTAATTTTAACCTCCTCAAATCTCCCTCTCTCTCTCTCTCTCTCTCTCTCTCTCTCTGTGTGTGTGAATGCAAGTGTGAGTATGCAGACATAATTTGTCCAAGAGACCATTCTACCTTCCAAACCATAAGATGGCAGTATTGCACTAAGTTGCTAAACTGTAAGATATGTTGGAAGGAGAAAAGAGACAAGATTCCTGTGTACTGAGTTTCATCTTGTCAAAAAAAATTCACGAAAACAACAAAACTGATGCTGAACTTCAGCAGAACACTCTTCAGTCTCATTTCATTTAAACGGAATAGGGTTATTAATTCTTAAGGTGCAAAGCAGAGGTTAGTCATTCTATGCATACACTCACGCATAAGCCAACTATGCTCTGAAAAACAATTCAGTGAATCAACCTGGGATACAAGCTTTGAAAGTTAGAAAACATAAGGGTACAATATACTTCGTCCTTGTGGGGTGGGAGCAGTCTTTAAGGAAATGGAGCAAAACACTGCACAGACACTGTGGCAGTTTTCTTCCAAACAATGGTGTGGTTTTATGCTTCATAACCCTTGGCAGAAGTGTTCAGCAAGGAAACCAACTGGTGCACTGAAAAACACCATCTCAAATGCTTTTCACTCCCTTTGGGGAAGCAACAACAACAACAACACCCTCATTGCCAGGACTTGACACTAGAACCAGTCATCTGATGCATCTCTATAATGGACAAAGGGCATATGTTTTAGCACAAACAAGAATGCTTAGTGTTCGTAATTTCTGCAGCACTAATTGGCTGATGGGATCTCTTCCCAAGTCCCTGATTCTCTGAAGCTTGCAAAGGAGGAAGGAGAGTGAACAACTGTTACATGATTAAACCACAAACCCCAGCCCACCCATTCATGTTTACTGAGTATAAAAATAGGCTAACGGGTCATCAGGGAAACACAAAAGTTGAGTTGTTGTTTTTAAAAATAACCTGTTTTACAGTGTGCATTTATAAATTTAATCTAAGCAACATTCAGTTATCAAAGTATTTGAGAGCTGTGCAGGAGGGTTAAAGTATCAAGGATCTGATCCAACTACAACTGTGGGACCACATCACATGCTAACTCATCACTAGTCTTCTAGATTATTATTATTTTACATTTTTATCCCTTTCCTCCAATTGGACACCTTCATCTGCCCCTGCTGGAACAAATCATGTTTCTCCCACCCAGCTTGGTCATTGATTAGGGTTGACATAAGTTGCTGTCCAACAAAATTGTAGGGCCACACCTTCCCATCCCTGGTCTACACAAGATTTCTCATTGGCTGAGATCATATATGGAAAATACCCTTCCAAGTTAAAAATGTCTAAGCAGCTGCAATCAAGCTGGCAACAGATGAAGAAGTGGAAGGCAGGAAGGTTCAATAAATATTTTTTGTGCCTTCTTCCAATACTTTATTCATAGCAATAATTCGATCTCATGAAAACTCAGAGCAGTGCTATTACATACAAGGATCTTTCTTGCTGCTTTGAGGGGCACCAAGGTCAGGGCTTAATAAGAAGTTCCATTCAGACATCTACTTCAAAAGAGCAAAATAACATCTCCCTACACCAGAAAATTATTACTTATTTTTGTAAACATGGGGAAGATGAGGAGGCAGGCAGCAGGGAAGAGATGTTCTTACATTTGTAAAGGTACAAGCTAAATTGTCCTTGGGGCATTTATCTGTATCGGAAATGTAGAACAAGAAGGTTGGCAATCACACAATTTGTTCTATTTATTTATGGAATTTGCTACGTTCATTTGCATCTAGCTTCATTTCCTGGAAATTTAAATGCAAGCTTGATCAGTGAGCATGAATCCTTCAGAGAGGATGCCCAGAGGCCAACTCAATTAACAGAAGAGGAAATGCAAGTGACAGTGATGGAACGTACTGTGGGCAGGGAACATTCTTCTACATCTATACTGACAAGCTTTTCAGGAATATTACTCCTTCAATATCCCCCCCCCCATCTATACCCAGTTCCAAAGAGCTGGGATGGCTTTAGTCTTCTCTATATTGAGAGAAAGGGAAACTGTGACCCTAGTGATCTTCCTTGATGATCTCATCCATTTTGGGACTGGGAGATGGAGATGTTGTGATACAAGGGTTTTGTTGCTACCTGCAGGGCTGTTTCTAGAGAGTGCAGAATCCTGTGTTTCCCCTTAAAAAGTTGTGTTGTGACTTCCCTCACATCCATTAATTCTCCAATGCTATTTAACATCTACATGAAGACGTTGGGCGTGGTTATCAGGGGTTTAGGGCTTGGTGTCCTCAATATGTAGGCAGCAAGCTCTACTTCTTTATTCCATCTGCACAGTGTGGTTGGAGGTACAGATGGCTATATTAGCAAGTTTCCAATGCCTGGCTAAAAATACCTGCTTCTTCAGGTATTTGGAGATACAGTTGTACCTTGGATCCCAAATGCCCTGGAACTCGGATGTTTTGCCTCCCAAACGCCACAAACCTGGAAGTGATTGTTCCAGTTTGCGAACGTTCTTTTGGAACCCAAACATCCGACGGGGTTTTGGCGGCTTCTGATTGGCTGCAGGAGCTTCCTGCAGCCAATCAGAAGCCACAATTTGGTTTTCAAACGTTTTGGAAGGAATGGATCCCATTCGACTTCCAAGGTAAACTGTACTTCAGTCATTCTGATTTTAACCAGTGCCTTAGCCTGTTTGCTCTGCTGTGCTGTTTATATGTAAATGTTTTATACTGGATTTTAGTTTTGCTAGAAGTGTTTGGTCTGATTTGTTTGTATGCGTGTTTCCAGATATTATGTTGTAGCTGTCATGTGGTTACTTTGTAATGAAGGGTGCCATTTTCATTTTGTTAATAAACCAAATGCCTGTCCAGTGGGCTTACTGACTTATTTGTCGGGGAACAGATGTCGCTTGGTAGTAGATCATCTGCTTTACCCCCAGAATGTTCCAGGTTTAATCCCAGCATCTCCAGGTAGATCTTGGAGAGATCCATGTCTGAAATCCTGGAGAGGTAGTGTCAGTAGGTGTAGACCTACAGTAAAAGTAGACTTAAGTAGACCAATGGCCTGAAATCAGATTCCCAGTTCCCCTTTGAACAGCAGATCTCCAGGCCATATTGGAAGCTACCTTTGAAACACCACACAGTTTCTAAACTGTCTTGCTGGAAATAACGTTGCATTTTGGGAAGCACAACCTGAATCCCATTTTTTATACACAGTTGTGTAGTTCTTCCTACCCATGTAGGGTTTAAAGTTCCAGGTGAAAATACTTGAACCTACATGGCCAGACTTCTTAGCACCGGGCATCAAGGATGCCTGGCTCAAGAAGGATAGTTAACAAGTATGAACACAATATTCTGTACTCCTGTTTTCCTACATGCATAAACCAAAATTAGAAGGAAAAGGTTGCTTGGCAAATGTGCATTCTTGCTGCAGATTTGATAGCTTAAAAATCTTTTAAAATACAATAGTTTTAGGACATGGACATTATTCTACATTTCTTCTGTCTGGCACATATGTTAGCTCTATATGTGATCAACAAAAATAATTAATGTGAAAGGGATAGAGAGAGAAAGAGAGAGGTTAGCATCTTGAGATGTCTTGCAACTCAAAACTGAAATATTCAATGAGATAATGAAAGGTGAAATATGGTTTGGTTTGACTGAAGTTATGTTACTGGGAGCCCCTGACATTAAATGTACAGAGATATATGCTTGAATAGCCCAAAATTCCAAATAAGCTGCAAGAACCAAGCTGAAGTCGTGTGCGTGAACTTTTCAACCTGAAGTTTTTTACCAGAGAAAGCGCCTTTGCAAGGGCTAATTGAAGGCACATTTCTTTCAAGACGTTCACTCCACTCTGGTTTTCATTTTGGACTTCTTGCTATGTCAAAAGTCATGTTGCAAAAGGGAATTCAAGTTTATTATTAAATCAGGAGCAAGATTTTTTCCCTGTCCTTACTTTGTCAGTCTACACCAACCAAACATGCTTTAAGTTTTGGCTTCACATTCTGCGTGCCCAAATAAGATTGTGTTACTTGCACCTGAGGATAAAGTGTAAACAGATATCAGGGCAAACTTTAACTTTGCTCTACATAATAGGAAGAAGAATGAGGGGAAAGTACACTGTTCTCAAATTTTGCTGCCATTCTTCCATGAAAACAGTTAGGAATCAAAACCAAGTAATCAAAACTAGAGTTGAGCCAAATGTTCTCTCTCAATGTCCTCAAAAGTACTGTAACTATTTCAAGAGCAGGGAAACCTATTCAAAAGTGATTAATTTTGCCTTTTACATGGCTCCTCAAAACTACCGGTATTTACAGGCACTGTTTCAGTCCTCTTTTTCCTTCTTAAGTGAACCCTGCCAAGCGGAGTTCAGGTACTGGATGTGATGAAATCATGATCCTATGTAATTAATCTGATTTGGTTATGTTCTGACATCCCTAAAAGAAAATGAAATCTATTCAGAGCAATGGTGATGTTTCTTATCCTGGTTGCTGTGATAATTCTAGCCAAGCAAGAATCATTCCATTCTCTAATATTGAAACACTCTCAATGCTACCTTGTAGTAATCACTGAAAATCATCAACAGGGGAGCTGCCCCATTTCAAAGCTGAGAAAGATGCTCATGAAATGACCCACCACTGTGGGCTCAGCTCCTTTTCAAAGCAGACAGATCATACATGTTAAAACACTTTTATACAGCCCTTCCTCATGTCAGACTTCAGGGTAGTGTGCAACATAAAACAAATACAATGAACAAGAAAACATATATAACTTTAAACAGACTGAAATTCGCAGTGTTAAATCTGTAAAATCTATTGAAGTGCCAGGGTAAATGAATATAGATAGACTGTATATCTGTACAGACTTTAAATGAAAATAGAAAGGACACAGTCTAAGGGCAAAAGTAGACTTTACTGGAAAACACAGAGTTCCCTGTTTGGAGGATCAACTGTAGGGGGAAATTATCAGGACAGAGGAGGTGCTTAAAACATTTTCCAGCCTACCATTCCTCCCCTGCCAATTCCTGCCTATGGTGGGCATATTAAATTATTTTATTTCTACATGGTCTCAGAAACTGGAAGCAAGGAGGGGAAACGGTCCTATCAGTAGGAGAACAGGCATCTATGGGAGTGGTTAAGTGTTTCAACTGCTGATCAAGTCCACCCTGCAAATGCCTCACAAATCCTGCATTCAAAGCTGTGGAACAACCATGAAATTCTGCCCTGAAGGGCAGTTTTGCTGTGTCTTCTTTTTGTTCCATATAGACTGCATACATACAGGAGGGAACAATTTTTCTTTTGGTGAGCAGATAAGATGAAGATTGTGGCCTGGGTAGTTGGCTTTGCTTGTGGGTTGAAAAAGCAGTTGTTTAAAACTATAGTACAATCAGTTTCAAGAATGTTAACATTTCTCAAAAAGAAGATAATCTGTATCTAGAGTTTATAGAAGCAAAAAACAAGTATCTAGATTTTATGGTAAACATCCCGTCCCCCAAATAATATAGCCAGAATCATCATCATCATTGTATAGTTCTTGAGCATAGTTCTGTATACTCAATGGGGACATTAGGGTTGTTTTTCTTCAAAACAGGAGCACCCGCTCCAGCTTTCCATATGGCATAACAAACTGCTTTTGAAACTGCAACCGTAAAAAGTCCAGCATGGAGTCAGCTATTGAAAGAAAAGGACTCAAAAACTCCACTGGGTTTCTGCAAACCCTTGGGCCTGGTCAGAAGTAGCTCTTTTGGATCCTGCCCAATGAATTTTGGATTGGAGTATTAGCTCAACTGATTCCTCTTCGGGTCAAGGGGAAAGCAGCTAAAGTCCCTCCACAAACACAAGAATGGCATCCATGATGTATTTTCAAGGCATGAAATGTCAACCAACGTTGGGATACAAAAACACATGAGGACATCCATCGCAAAGCAATCGCTCCCAATTATGTGAAACATATTCCTGTTATCTTTGGAAGTTTTGCAATTTCAAAACATTCATAGCAGGAGAAGCTAACTCAAGGGCATTAGTGCATACTTCCAAGCGCAAAAATGTGATGATGTTTTTCAGAAAGTCTCTAGATGTTCACCAGATGTGACACACATTTGCCTCTTCCTTATAAGATGATGGTGTGCCTCTAAAGTTGGCTATAGTAATATCAATGTGTGATACTAATCATTCAAAAATGCCTTGCAGATATTCAGCAATTTGCAACTTGTGTAAACCTGTTTCTCTCTCAAGGCGATCCTTGAAATGCATTGCCTTTTAAGAGTGTCTATCTGCACAAAATATGTTTTTTCTCTCTGCAAGACATCAGATTAAATAGGTCACCATATAAGCTATTTAGTACATCTAGTTTCTCTCCCATATGCTGGAATTTGGCTGAGTGGGTGATTCAAGATAATCAGCAAGGAGGTATTAGTTGGCACAAAGAGCTCAATATTCTGTGGTGACGTGTGCATGATGTGCACATGCCATGTGATGTGTGCACACTGCACAATGTGCTCACGTCACTCGCACACACTGAACGGTGTGTGCACAACACGTCAACACATTAGCATATTGCGTGGTGTGTGTCAATTGCATGAGCCACAGGCTGCCCATTCCTGATTGAGAGCTATGAATTTTTTTCCAGAAAGTTTATGTTTTTAGGAAGCACAGATTATTGCAGCAGCCCTAATCTAGAAAACTGCAGAGTCTATAAAATGCATCGGGAGATGGTGTACGAGAGGAGAAGGAGCCCACAGATGGAGGAAAAATCAGTGGGCAAATGCGTTTGTCCCTTACTTAAGTCTCCCCATGAGACATTGTGTTAGGATTCTCAGTCAGATCATCATGTTCCCTGCTAATAGTAGTCCCTGCTGCTAACAACTGATATTCCTAAGAAATAACCCCTGGACCCAGAAGTCTGCAACAGCTATCAACAGGTCATAAATCAAGGTTTGAATGGTGGTGGCTGTTCTTGGATGACACTGATGATCTGGATGCAGTTCAGTCTGGCATCCATCTCTGTTTTGCCAGCAAAACAGCCTTGGTCAACTTGCTGGATAACTTTTAGTGGGAAAAGAACTGGGAGTTGAGTGACGCTACCACCATTGACCATGGTGTGCTTCTGGATTAGCTGTTCAGAATAAGAACTGAGGAAGTTAGGACATAGCATCCCGGTGCCTTCATTCTTGCCTGGTAAACTGTTGGAGATGAAAACAGGGTATGGTTGTACCCCGTGGACTTTGTGCTACAGGGTTTTACTTTGTTTGCAATGTTTGATTTTTACATGAAATGACACAGTGCAGACATCCAGGGGGTCACCAATATGCTGGAGTGACTCTACTAATTTTCATCCATTGCAGACATGCTGAAAAGAGGTCTGCAGGCTGCAATGGACTGGATGAGGCTTAATCTGGAGAAAATGAAGGTCCAATTAGCGGGTGGCTCATCTTAACAGGAGGTGGTACACAGCCATTTAATTGCTTTGAGCTGTTCTTTTGTGATATTTTATGTTGTCTCTGTTCTAAAACGTTTAACGTGGGGGGAGGGGGATGACAGAAGTGCCCCTAGGAGCAACATTTAATTCTAGCATAATTCCCCCACTAAAGAAAGGAATATTCTTTAAACCCATCTCCCTCAAAAACACATATTGTCTCTCCCAAATCTGCAGACTGAGAATGGGGCTGGGAAGTTCAGGAAGCACATACTGGTCAGCCCTATAAAATTATAATCCCATGAGCACTATAGGGACAAAGATTAATCTAGGTGTACCAGTATATAACAGCAGCTAACATTTAGCGCCGTGCAGTTGATTTGAAATTTATTGTATGAAAAAAATATTAAGCAGAGAGAGAAATGTATCAGAGACTTTATTGCACAGTTCTGACTTTAAGCAGACCGTTACACCTTGCAGAAAAGAAGAATCTTGGAAAGCTAGACAGCATCCTAAAAAGCAGAGACATCACCTTGCTGACAAAGGTCCATATAGTTAAAGCTATGGTTTTCCCTGTAGTGATGTATGGAAGTGAGAGATGGACCGTAAGGAAGGCTGATCGCCGAAGAATGGATGCTTTTGAATTATGGTGCTGGAGGAGACTCTTGAGAGTCCCATGGACTGCAAGAAGATCAAACCTATCCATTCTGAAGGAAATCAGCCCTGAGTGGTCACTGGAAGGACAGATCCTGAAGCTGAGGCTCCAATACTTTGGCCACCTCATGAGAAGACTCCCTGGAAAAGACCCTGATGCTGGGAAAGATTGAGGGCACAAAGAGAAGGGGACGACAGAGAACGAGATGGTTGGACAGTGTTCTCGAAGCTACCAGCATGAGTTTGACCAAACTGCGGGAGGCAGTGGAAGACAGGAGTGCCTGGCATGCTCTGGTCCATGGGCCCACAAAGAGTTGGACACGACTAAATGACTAAAGAAAGGAAAGCTGGCATCATGTATTATGATTCAGTACATAGGAAGTTTCCTTATGCTGGAATCATGCCAGTGGACTATCGAGTTCAGTACTGTCTACACTGACTGCCAGAGACTGTCTATGGTTTCAGGAGAGCGGACTTTCTCAGGTCTACCTGGAGAGGCCAGGTTCTGAGCCTCTGCAATGAAGCTATGATTCTTTCCCTAAGGACAGCCATGTGTTGCGAGCATTGAACTTAGAAACTCAGATTTGTTTTCCCTTAGGTCCACAGTTTCCCTCCTCACAACCCGCCGCCTGTAGAAATAGGGCTGTGTGTCCTAGTTCAGAAAATTGCAAGCCTTATGGATAATGCAATTCAAAATAATTGTCATCTGACTGCAGCAAATGAATGTGTACTTAGGAAACAATTATAATGCCAGAGAGGAAAGTTTGCTTTGGCTCCAATTCCAAACCTATTATAAAGGTTAGGAGGCAATGGGTATAAATTATGAGATGGGTATGATTAAGAAAGGACTTTGTAACAACTAACCATCAAAATGTATATTTTAAAATGTTTGCTTGCCTTCTGCCCTTTTTCTTCTTCTGCATTTTTTTTCTTCACTCGGAATTTAGCTCAACACAGTGCTGTTGTTTTCTCAGCAGACTTTGCACACAGTGCTGAGCCTGTATTTCCTTTTTTTTATTCAAATAAAATTACAAGTGGTATAACCATATTTTATATACAATTGGCACAATCTTGCCAAAGCCGGGCAACTTTTTAAAAAGTTTGATCCTATGTATGTTTCCTTGATAGTAAGCTCTTGTCAGTTCAAAGATCTATAGGTCAGTTCTATAGGATTACAGCCTCAGTTGTTCTGATTACATGGGTGAGACTTAAGCACATGCTTAACTGTTCTAATCAGTTCAAGGAAACTTAAGAAAGTTCAGTTTAGAGCATAATCTACAGATTTTAATGGAAGCAAAGGCTGGGGCCTGGTTAGAATCTTGATGGTGGCCTACCTAAAAAGTACCAATGTTAACTTCTTGGAGGAAAGAAGGAGGGACATAAAAATCTCACATTATATCTTACCTGCACAAGTAGCCTTTCAAAGGCTAGGAAACTGTCCCATTTGGCACTCTGAGGGTGTTTCAGTGTCTGCACAACAGCCAACGCAATCTGCAGAAGCCCACAATGGTTCTCAATGGCCTCAAATTTCTTTTTGAAGAGCTGGATATGTGAGCTGAGCTGCTCAGGGGTGACTCTCCCTGTGAAAGTAATTGCAGACACTTCTCAACAGTGTGCAGGTAGATGAAAGCAGCAAATGTTACCAATAGCGAGCAATACTTATGCAGTATGCGCCAGTAAGAGACAAAGTCTTTTCTCAGTTACTCATTCAGCACAAGCCTCCCCACCCCCACCCCATTCACAATCATTTTCTTTACCCAGGAATAGTAACTTTGGTAATTAACATGCACATATAAACATAGCAGTATGAAAGTTGGTGTGTACTCTCCTATGTCCCCTCTTTTTGGAACTCACAGTCAACCAAAACCAGATGTTTATGAACTGCCCCTGCATTTGGTGTGCGAATCTGATGGTTGTAGTGGGTAGGGAACAAAAGAAAACGATGGGTGCCCAATTTTCACTCATATGGAAGGGCAAAATATGCGCCCTGCAAAGGGTCCCTGTGTCCTTGGTGATCCCATCTGTTGCCCTCATGATGTGCTACCACTTAACGTTTCTCAAACAACTGGATCAAAATAAATACATAATTTCAATTACACTCCCCACCCCCAAAAAACACCCTCTTAATTTCATCAGTGTGCAAGAGGAACACCATTCCTTGCTGGGCCAGCATCATACAAGTTTTCCCTTCAGCTTCAAACTGAGTTTTTAGAGGCAGAACTCGGAAATGCCTTCCTTCCAACATAATAGGTGGGATCCAAAGAACTCTTGGCAGGCAGAAAGAAGCTGCTAGCAGAACGTTGCAAAGGTCTGTGCAAAAAACCATTCCAAATCTCAGTAAGTTCCACAGCAGCTCTCGTGCTTACACGAGAAGATGAACATCTTTGGGTTTAGTTTCCCTTTCCCAACACGTCTCCTTCCACGAGAAAAAGCACTCTCTGCAAAACATCAAGGCAAAGCCAGCAAAATATCACATGCTTCAATCTGCCAACCCTTTTGCATGGCTAAAAGCCGACAAAAGGGTCCTTCGCTGAGCCCACAAAGGCTAAAAATGCAGCCGCAGCCATGTCTGTTTTCAGACTAAACATTCAACTCCCAGTCATGCTATAATTTATTTCCTTTAAAGCTGTCATCCAGATTGACATAGTGGTCTGAAAACATTAACCCTGATGCTTTGCAATAAGTGATTTCTCTTTTTTTACCCTTAGCAGTCATGATCTATTGCTACTTATTCAGAATCTGTTTCATGCACAGAAAAAACCACAAGGTGCAAACCTTCCCCCCCCCCACTTCGTCTCAAAAACGTTATATTTAGAGAAGGTGTAAAATAGCTTTCAATTTCATAAACCTTAAGATACCACCCACTGTTAGGAGGAAAAGTCATTTGCAGTATGCTGTTCACTGGAGAAGAACACCATGGTCTGTGGTTTCCTAGAGCATTTGACTTCGGGCCTTTGCTGGTGCAATGCCCAATAAACTGTGTTCATATTGTAACCCATCTCCAAGCTTAGTGAAGTCAAAAAGCCTGATTTTAACTAGAAGCCTTATTAATCCTCCTGAAGTACTGCCAAGAGCAAGGACTTCAAGCCAGATTGAAGAGGATGAAGGACAGCAATAGATGCTTAACACAATTTGAAGTTTCTCACTTCCTTATGCATCTATATTAATGTGCTTGTCACTCCTTCTATTTTGTGGAAATGTATGTCCTCACTTCACACTGCTTCACACGCTCTCTCTCTCTGTCCCCTGTTCCAGGCCGTTTTATTAAACTTATTTAAGGGACGCTCCTTACAAGAGACACTTTACACTTATGGGTTCCCAAGTACAAAATGCGCATAGACTCTACCAGATGCAGAGGGCACACACATTTTTGAAACGAGGTAGGCTGTGGTTTTTCACATTAAAGAACTCAAAGAAAATGGGGGTGGGGTGCCTGGTCCTTTCTGCTTTTTTGACTAAGTATATTGTGAAAGGTGCATTTGAAAACATACATGCAGACTTATAATCCCTAACACAATGCACATTGTACTCAGATTACTTAAACCACAGTTGAAAACATCTCACGAGTAATGGCCTTTTATTAAGGCTGTGGTAGTTTTGTAGGACAAGCATTATTACAAGAAAACTTTGTGCTCCAGGATTGATTGATTGATTGATCAGTGCTAAAAATGTCATGTTCTTAAAACTGAGTATCCCACAGACTTTACTGATGAATGAAGTGACAAAAAAGAGAAACTCCATCAATGCTGAAGGTGTTTAAATAGATGGGGTATTTTATTTTGGAACATGCATCGAGTTAATTATCTCTTTGGGGACCAATTAATAGGGAGTAAACTTCAAGGAACTGAATATGGCCTCTTTCCTAAGGATAAAAGTCCGGCCAAGTATGTTAAATTCAGTTCAGCTTTTGTTGATGCTCAATTGCAGAGGTCCCCAAGCTTTCAGCTGACAATCAACAATAAGTGATTCCTTATGTTCCTCTCCATTTTGCAAGCAAACCAGACTGCAGAAAGCAGAATAACTCTGTGGAATACCATAATAAAAAAATACAATACTTGGGATTCATATAACACTTTCTGGTGTTCAAAGATTTTCTCACACGCTCTCTGGTTATAATTCTAACAACCCTGGATGGTTGGTTAGTGTTATGGTCCCCGTACCCAATTCCCAGATGTGGGGCTAAGGCTGAAAGAGTGTGGCTTGTCTACATCTACGTACTGAGTCCCCAGCTAATATGAGATTTGAAGTAGAGACTTACTGATGATGATTCATAGATCTGCCTCTTATGGAGCTATCCTATGCTGCAATTATGCCAGGGGCAGAGATACTTTGCTTTTGCACCAGTACTGAGTAAGTGTTTTCAGAAGGGGAAAACATGGTAGGAAGAAAAGCATAAAAATGCCACACACAAACGCCTTGGCAACACTAGCCAATCCTTAGCTGGATTGACTAAACTCGGTGGCTGGAATTCTTTTCCTCCTCTTTAAGTAGTAACAACACAATCTATGCATTAGTCAGTACCCCAGGTAAGTAGGGCTAGGATTGCATTCCAAGACATTTAAAGTGTAAACACATTCAAGGATTTTCGCTTTTTGTAATCAGCTGCTACGTGGTGTATCAGTTCATTATTTGTTTCTTTTCTTTTCTTACATTTATATCCTGTCTCTGTTCTGTCACAGAACCTACGGCAGTCTACATGTTGTTCCCAAGTTAGTCACCCATCCAGAAACTCACATCCAGAAAAATCACACCCACTTAAGTTTCAGCAAGATGGTGGGCTCATGTGCCTTCAGACCATATACCCTGGGACTCAATTAGCTGTGTCAACTTTGTCTGGAGTTCCTCACATTCACTTCTACATCTCTGTTTACTTCAGTTGTCAAGGACAATTTCACCTCCTCGTTATTCTCTTACTTTCCAATGGAGCCAGCCTGCTCTTTGACCCTGTCATGATGTTTTGTACATATGATTCCCCCCACCTGCATTGTGAAATCATACGGTCCACAAGAGAGTCACATCCAATGGCACTTTGGATTGCATGCTTCAGCTCTAAATCCTTAGAAAGCTTCGGCACTGACATGCAACCTAAGAGGCAGAATCTTCTGCATACAGAAGATGCCAGTGCAGTAATGCTGGCCCCCTTACTGTAATACCCTGGTATTTTTAGAACGCTGGCAAGGAATGTCACGTGATGAACAAGAGCATTACAAAGTACAGTCATACCTCGGTTTAAGAACTTAATCCATTCCGGAAGTCCATTCTTAAACCAAAACAGTTCTTAAACTGAGGCGCACTTTCCCTAATGAGGCCTCCCGCTGCCGGTGCCCTTCCACCGTTTGGCTTCTGTTCTTAGACCGAGGTAAAGTTCTCAAATCGGGACACTACTTCCGGTTTTGTGGAGTCTGTAAACCAAATTGTTCTTAAACCGGACTGTTCTTAAACCGAGGAACCACTGTAGTTAGGAGAAGTAGTGAGAAGAGTTCATTAAGGTGAAAAATAGAGACTTTTCATTTATTTATAGATATAGTAAATAAATACTATCACACAGTTACATAGAAATGAGTGTCCCAGTTGCATGGAAGCTTGGGCATGAGCCATTCTTCAAGATGACCATGCAAACATGCAGGTATTTGGAGGCAGAGCCTGACCCCAGAGACCAGGATTGTACCCCAACCCAGGAATCACACGATGACTCCATCATACAAGCAACAAAGAAAGGTAGTACATGGATTTGTTGTTGCTATTAACAAGTTACTGCATACGGGTTACTGATTAATAAAATAGTGTCTATTATTTTTTCTATAATTCTTCACAAGTTTTTTGACAACAAATGTCTTTGGCTTTTACACATCTGAAAAACAACTTCTACCTGATCCTTTTTGGTAGGTCTTGAAACCACTCTATGTAATACTGGAGCACGGCACGACCTTAAAAATGGAAACACTTGACAGCCATCAGTATAATAACCAAAAATAATAATATTTGCATTTTGACATGGGGACAAAAAACAACATAAAAATGAGCACGAGACCAAGAAAGTAAATATTACTTACAAATATTGGATTAAAATTACCGTATTTTTTGCCCTATAGGACACACTTTTTCCCCTCCAAAAATGAAGGGGAATTGTGTGTGCGTCCTATGGGGCGAATGCAGATTTTTGCTGATGCCTGTAGAGCGAGAAGGGTCGGTGCGGGCTCCCAAGGCTTGCGGATAGCAGCCTGTTCTGGTTGCTGGGGTCGGGGGAAGCTCGGGCTTCCCCCGACCCAGCCCCGTGCCTGGGGGGGGGGGAATAATATTTTTTCTTTATTTCCCCCCCTCCAAAAAAAAAAACTAGGTGCGCCCTATGGGCCGGTGTGCCCTATAGGGCGAAAAATACGGTAAAGTATTTGTAAAATTACATCACTGAATACAGAATGTATAGGGAACACTTTATCAATACACTTTCCCTTTAATTATTCTTAGATTAGCTTTATTTAAAAATATATATCCACAGCTAGACATGTAAAAATACTCAGATATGAATTTGAGTTTGAGTATTTCGATTTTCTATCTTAAAAACAAACAAACACTGAGATTAGGATCCTGCTGTATCTTCAGTCTCAAAATTTTGTTGGAAGATATGCCAAGAAAAAGACCATTGTCAGCAAACTCCCTTGTTACAGGAAAAAGTAAGGTCGGCCAAGCATTCTGTGTCCATGTGCCAACCATAATTTAATATGCAAAGATAACATACTACCAGCATATTTGGCTTGTAAATGTCTCCACACAGGTTTTATTTAACAGTATTTTGGTTCTAATTTTTCGTGGTTTATAAGGGTAAGTGAAAATTGATTTAGCTAGAGACATAAACCTAATATGTATTACAGATCTGTCAGTACGTACATTTAATCTAATGACAGTATGCCTATTTTTGTTTCAGTTTTTTGTTCACATCAAGATTATACACTTCAGACAAGCAGTGCTTTATTGCAGCTGGAAGCGGCATCAGAGGTATCTGAACTAAGGCCAACGAATCACATCCAGCTGAACGACGTTCCCTCGTCCTCCAAGGACATGCCACTAAAGATGGTAATTTTCTCTTATTCCTACAGAAACCCTACCTCCATCCTGTGTGTAATGCCTAAATAGGTTGTAATCCAAAGACCGCTTAAGGATCTCCTTCGGTTTCATCAGTCAATATCCATGCTTTTCTTCAGCAGTAAACTATGGCTATTTTCCCACCGCTGTAAATTAACTGGCATTGTTAAATCCAGCACAGCATTTATTATTTGTACTTATGAGATGCCAAATAAATGGAACCTCTGGCCCTGAAGCCTAATAAGGCCTTCAAGGCAGTTTCCTCAAAACCACAACCCAGACCCTCCACGTGTCACTATTTTCCAGTGACATTCCTGGATTTACAGAAGCCATCCCAGTTCCTGACTTGATCCTGGAATGTCCTGCTTTTCCTCAGGACATGTCTATTTTCACTGGTGAAATGTTGGAGGGTATGGAGTTATCCAACCCATCTGAAGGCAGCCCTGTATAGGGAAGTTTTTAAAAAAATGTTTAATGTTTTATTATTATTTTTTATATATGTTGGAAACTGTCCAGAATGGCTGAGGCAACCCAGTCAGAAGGGGAGGGTATATAAAAAGTAAAATAAGAATAGGATGTCCCTATTTTCATCAGAGAAATGTTGGAGGGTATGACATCCACCTGCCCCACATCTGACAACATATGTGACATAAGGAGTGGAACAGGTAGATTTGGCCCACACACAGTCAGGGGCCTTAAAGTGCACTCCTGATTCTTCAGAAGCATGGTAGATTTGATGTCACCAGCAATCAGCTGAATGGCAATGTGAACAAGGCCACTGGTGCTGGGATTGACCGCACTGCAGCAAATTAGGGCCTAGAAAGCCCATTGAATCCAGCTGTGCTATTAATTTCCCTTCCTTTCCCAAGTTTCAGGGAACCAGGCAGAGGGCCTTCTTGGTAGTGGCACCCGCCCTGTGGAATGCCATCCCATCAGATGTCAAAGAGAACAACAACTACCAGACTTTTAGAAGACATCCGAAGGGAGCCCTGTTTAGGGAAGCTTTTAATGTTTGATGCATTACTCTATTTTAATATTTTGTTGGAAGCTGCCCAGAGTGGCTGGGGAGGCCCAGCCAGATGGGCGGGGTAATAATAATACCTTATTGTTATTGTTATTGTTAATTATAATTATTATACCTGTAAAGAGTGGCCGACTGGGAGCAGGGAAACCCAGGATTCAGGCCACTGGCCAGATGAAGTCCCCCCCACCCCCACCCCCTTTAAAATTAAAAAATAGGAACACAACAGGGAGAATATACTACATAAAAATCCACAATAAAACCAAATACAAAACCAGCACAATAAAACACCATACTCAGCACAGAACCAGAAATAGCCATCCAATACATATGCTAAAACCACCAACCTGATCAAAGGGACTTAAATCAAAATCTTAAAGGGCCTGGAAGAATGAAGAAGTCTTAGCCTGTATGAGCACCAGTCAAGCTTTGAAAAAAAAATCAATAGGCAGAGGAGGTCACCACTATAAAGGCCCTCACTCTCATGGACACCCTCTGCACTTCAGACTAGGCTTATGGAGAAAGGTGTGTTTATGGCATCAACATTCACAGATTCCCATTCATTTTTTTAAAAAAAGCATTTATAAACCACTTCATATTTTAAAAATAACTACGCAATATACCAGCTTCTGCAGTTCTGCAAAAGTGTAAGACAGAAGCTGCAGCACATAGTACTGGGTGCAGAATTCAGCTTCTTGAGCAATTCGTTTCTGATTTAAAGACAAAGGCAGTTCCTAGCCCTTATGGCTGCAAATAGAGATGTCACAAAAGGAGAAAGAAAGTAACACAGAACAGCTGCCTCATTGGCAACCACATCTTGCTTGCACCGTCTTATTTCACCTTCACAGAAACCTCAGAAATTATGAGATGCTGGAAAAAACGAGCACCACCAAATAAGCTACACTTCTTTATAATGATCATATTTGAAGCTGCATATCTCCCATTAGGACTGGTGTGGTCCAACATTAAAAGTTTTGTGAAAGGTGTGTGTGTGTGTGTGTGTGTGTGTGTGTGTGTGTGTGTAAGTAAAAGATGCTTAGGTTCCAATTAAAGCATTACAAAGATATGGGGGAACAGGAGGCAAAAGGAATTTGTGCTTCCCATTTCTCTCATTTCATAACATCCAGAGGTGATCATATTGCTGTGTTCTTTCATATCTTGGATATCCTTTCATGTGTGCAGACAAAGTTCAGGCATACCTTACACCCCTAACAAATCTGCCATTTCCTTTGATGGTGCCCCCCACTTTTTTTTAAAAAAAAATGCCAGATAGTTACAAACTACTTAAGGGATTTACAGTAGCCTTATCCCAACCTCTTTCACAAAGCATGCTGCGCTGGTATATTGTTTCTGTAGGCTAGGTCTGCCTTGTGCTCTTTAATGAGATGCTTTCGTCTTTCAGGTCGCATTCTGCATAGTTTACTAGGGAAGAACTGAGAGGGCTTTCTTCCATTAATGGAGGGTTAGAGTAATAGAAGAGAGCACTTTGTTTCTGTTATCCTCCTGGTGTTTCAGCTTTCATCATTCAACATGCCAATAAAGGGAGATAATAAAGGGATTCAGGCTCAGGCTAGATTTACTGTCCACTGTTAAAACTGCCAAGCAAGGCAGGCCATTTCTGAAGCCACAGAAGGACATTTGTAGCAAAGTGTCTTTTGCTGCCAAATAATATGCTAATAGCAAAGCTTTAAACAAAAGCATCATGAACCATCACTTTCAGAAGCGTTCTAAGATATGCATCTGATCACCAATGAGGCTGCAAAGGAAGTGAGGATCGGAGAAAGAAGAAGCGGTACTGCTCCTGAAGGAACAACACTCCTTTGTTTCAGGAAGCTAGACGTAGAATAGAACTTTCTTTCGGAACCCAATATCTTCAAGTGTGTTAAAATGCAAAGAAGAAGAAGAAGAAGAAGAAGAAGAAGAAACCCAACGAAAAAATAAGAGGCCTGTTTTTCAAGAAGCCTGACTTCCTTTTGGACACTAGCAAGAATGTTACACTATAAAAACCTTTTTAAAAAATATAGCTACATTTTGCTACTTGACTTGTCTAAACCAGTGCAAAGAATATATACATTTTGAATTGATGAATATTGCATTGAAATAATAAATGTTTAACTACTTGGTGCTTTTTTATTATTCCTTTATTGCTGTTTTTTTTGTTTGTTATTTAATTGATTTATATTTATATGCTGTTTTCCATGACGGCTGTCTTTATTTATTTAGCAGTATTTATACCTTGCCTACCAACTGAGGTGGCTTAACATATATCCAAAACACAAGAAAGCAGACATTAGCAGAATACTTACTAGAATAGGGTAAATGTGTATATAAATCTGCCCTCCAGTTCTCTGATGTTCCAGTAAGTGCTCTTCTGCATAAACACTCTACATACTGTTGGTGTTTTGCATACTGTTTTCTTTTTTTATTATTATAAGCAACTTTGAGTTCTTTAAAAATGGGCAGGGTATTAATATGTTTGCCATCTAAGATGCACTGAGATGCATCTTTCCACTCAATGGAAATCAATGGACTTTCAACCATCAACCCTGGGTGACATAGTTGGGTATAAGCCCTAAGAAATGAACAACAAACATTAATCTAATTTCATATCCAACTAAGCATCCTCTATGTACGTCATAGAGATATCTTGGTATCCGAGGAGCGTTCAATAACAGCAAAATGTCAGTTATTATGGGCAGGGGACCAAGAGAGAGACTCTGCATTTAGCAGGGGACAATGGGTTTCTATGTACTCAAAATGACACACTCTCTCTCAGGGGAGGTCAAGCTGACCAGTGCAATGGAAGCCAAATACAATGGTGGGCTCAAATGCAGTACAATGGTACCTTGGTTCTCAAACAGCTTAGTTGTTGAACAGATCGGCTCCCGAACGCTGTAAACCTGGAAGCTCCTGCAGCCAACTGGCCTTGGTTTTCAAACAGTTTCAGGACTCCCAGAACGGATTAAGTTCAAGAACCAAGGTACCACTGCAGTTTTATTTTTTCCAATAGGAGTATATGGCACACATTCACTCAGACAAGAAAAGGATTCGCTCAGGAAAACTGAGCAAGTGAGTTCTCCAATGTACATCCACAACCACTTGTGTCCCAATTTCTCAGTATAACTGTTTCTGCACTTCCTCCTTAGTGGTGGTGCTGAGGAGAACTTGGCTCACTGCCTTGTTATAAAGGTGCATTAGGTAAAGGTAAAGGTACCCCTGCCCGTACGGGCCAGTCTTGACAGACTCTGGGGTTGTGCGCCCATCTCACTTAAGAGGCCAGGGGCCAGCGCTGTCCGGAGACACTTCCGGGTCACGTGGCCAGCGTGACATCGCTGCTCTGGCGAGCCAGAGCCGCACACGCAAACGCCGTTTACCTTCCCGCTGGTAAGCGGTCCCTATTTATCTACTTGCACCGGGAGGTGCTTTCAAACTGCTAGGTTGGCAGGCGCTGGGACCGAGCAGCGGGAGCGCACCCCGCCGCAGGGATTCGAACCGCCGACCTTTCGATCGGCAAGTCCTAGGCGCTGAGGCTTTAACCCAGAGCGCCACCTGCGTCCCCTAGGTGCATTATATCCTGTCAATTACTTATTTGTTTATTTAAGGTGCTTTACAGCATCTTTCTGCCAAGACAATTTAAAATGTAATACCAACACAAGCAAATTACAAGCTTTTTTTATGTCAACGATGGCCTCTTCAGGAGAAGATGGTTTCCTCTTCTCTTTGGTTTGTTAATATTTCAGGAAGTATTCATAAATAAGGCCTATGATGATTGACAGCCATGGTGCTACTGTGCTATATTCAACCCCAAGTTGTGAAAACGAGAAAGAAGTATGTCTCTTCTTAGATGCCAGCTTAGTATATATTTCTTTGCCTGGAACAGAATGTGAAGAATTCTGGACCTTCTCACTGTATTTTTTATCCACATAACCTAAAACAACCAAAAATGATTATTTAAAAATATTAGAATTAAGTGCATATTTAAACCACATATACCCACCCAAGTAACAAAAACTGCTTTGTTCAGATGTGGTCTGGCCTGAGGGCAATTTTAACAAGAGTGTTCCTAAAACTGGTATAATATTTAGGTCTTTAAAGTGGAAAAAATAGCCTTTTTACTCAGCCTTGGCACTTGCATATGACTCCTGCTATAATGATAAATCAGGACCCTGATTTTCAAGCAGCTTCTGAAGTTAATTTGCATACACTTAATGTCCATCCAGGCCTCTTCTCCCAAGCCTTTGACTAATTAAACAATCTATGGCCTTTTAAACTGTCTGGGTGGTAGTGTTTTGGTTTGTTACTGTATGTATTTTTGTGTTTTCGTATTGTCAACTGCCCTGTAATCCTCAAATGAAAGGCAGTAGAGAAATGTTGTTGTTGTTGTTGTTGTTGTTGTTGTTGTTGATGATGATGATGCTACATTTTGTATTTAGATAATGAAGCAAATTTAAAATATCTACATGCTAAAAAGAAGCTTGAAACCATCATTGGCTTGCAATTGTCCTTTGTCCTTCCTGAATGTGTGAAGAGGTTTTTCCAGCAACCGATAGCTGAGGGGGGAAAGTTAAAGGGCACTTTCAGATCATACAAGACAAGCCAGCATTTGCTATCTTGAAGCAGCACTGAGCTAATATGGGTAACTTACATGCCCTTGCCCTTTGGCAACTCAACTCTTTAGTCACCCTAAATTTCTAGGGGCAAGGAATTACTGAATGGCTCAAGGGACAAATGCTTTCAGATAACAAAGTTAACACAATACTGCTCATAATGAAGTTTTGGCCTAACCATTGTGGACCCTGGTTGTGCAGCCTCAGATAGCAAATTTTGCATATGGAAAGGGGAAAGATCAAATTTATTTTGAAGCAGCTGTAAAAAGGTAAAGGGACCCCTGACCATTAGGTCCAGTTGTGGCCGACTCTGGGGTTGCGGCACTCATCTCGCTTTATTGGCCGAGGGAGCCGGCGTACTGCTTCCGGGTCATGTGGCCAGAATGACTAAGCCAATTCTGGCAAACCGTTTACCTTCCCGCTGGAGCAGTACCTATTTATCTATTTGCGCTTTGATGTGCTTTCAAACTGTTAGGTTGGCAGGAGCGGGGGCCTAGTAACGGGAGCTCACCCCACTGTGGGGATTCGAACCGCCGACCTTCTGATCGACAAATCCTAGGTTCTGAGGTTTAACCCACAGCGCCACCCGCAGCTGTAAAAGGTAAAGATAAAGGTACCGCTGCCCGTATGGGCCAGTTGTGTCCGACTCTAGGGTTGTGCGCCCATCTCACTTAAGAGGCCGGGGGCCAGCGCTGTCCGCAGACACTTCCGGGTCACGTGGCCAGCGTGACGAAGCTGCTCTGGCGAGCCAGACCAGAGCAGCACACGGAAACGCCGTTTACCTTCCCGCTATAAAGCGGTACCTATTTATCTACTTGCACTTAAGGGTGCTTTCGAACTGCTAGGTGGGCAGGAGCTGGGACCGAATGACGGGAGCTCACCCTGCTGCGGGGATTCGAACCGCCAACCATGCGATCGGCAAGCCCTAGGCACTGAGGTTTTACCCACAGCGACACCCGCATCCCTCACCCGCAGCTGTACCTACCCCTAAATTACAGCATGTGATTACTACATTTTATTTGAAATAATTATGCCTTACTGTAGGCTTCCACTTGCTTGTGTCTATTCTTCTGCATTATACCTACAGTATAGTTGTACATTGGTTCTCAAATGGAATCTGTTCTGGAAGTCCATTCGACTTCTGAAAACATTTTAAAACCAAGCATGACTTCCGATTGACTGCAGGAGCTTCCTGCACTCAATCAGAAGCCGCAGAAGCCGCTTCGGACGTTCGGGTTCCAAAGAAAGTATGACTGTATCTTAAAGCAATCACTCAGTACTGTATTTCCTTATTGAACAGATATATGTGCATACACACAAAGGCTCATATTTTTAGACAATGATGAAATAGTCAATGCCAGATGAGCTTATGATTCGGAAAATAGGTAACACACAAACTTGAAATAGTTACACCTGTGTTTCAGTCATTCAGCTTTCCTATTCAGTGGTAAATAAACAAAAATAACACACAACGGTACTTACAGACCGCTTAACTTAACAAAAGAACTTGTCAGGAAATAGTCCCAGGCTGATTTTCTGTATCATGAAGGCATGGGATACAGGGACAGGATGCATACATGATCTGCTTCCTGTTTTTTCACAACACTAGATTTGAAATACAATGGTACCTCGGGTTGCATACGCTTCAAGTTACATACGCTTCAGGTTACAGACTCCACTAACCCAGAAATAGTAACTCGGGTTAAGAACTTTGCTTCAGGATGAGAACAGAAATCATGCGGTGGCGGCGCGGCGGCAGCAGGAGGCCTCATTAGCTAAAGTGGTGTTTCAGGTTAAGAACAGTTTCAGGTTAAGAACGGACCTCCGGAATGAATTAAGTTCTTAACCAGAGGTACCACTGTAGAGCCTTTGCTTTTCTTCCACCTAGGAGCTCTGTTGAGACGATATTATATCCCAAAGAAGGGGGAAAGCAAATCTCGAACACAACATTGTTGGGTGGGGGGGACAGGAAGCATAGGGCACTTGCCTATCCATCTGCCACCACAGAGTATCCATTTCAGCCTTGTGAATAAACTTACAAAAATAATTAGGCTGCAGAGAAAAAAACAATTACTAGCATGCTAAGAGGGAAGTAGCTTGTGTTTCTATGCTGGATGTGGAGGAGGACCAGGGGGCAGGGGGGCAGTAGCCCTGGGCGTACGATTTTTAGGGGGCTCCCATGCAGGGATTGCCTGCCGCTGGGGGTTTCTGGGTCCTGGAGCCCAGCTGGACCTCGCCACTGCATCCCTGGCCCCCTCGCTGAATGGCCCCCTGGCCAGCGTTGGGTAGTTTCACCTGCCAAGGGCTGCGTCAGCCAGCCTCCTCCCAGGGCAGGTGGTGCAATGCAGTCCCGCTTGGCTCTGGTAGTGAGAGCCAGGCTGGCCTGGCACACAGGCTCTGTGAACCCTCCGCACCCCGGGGGTGTCAGCAGCAAGGGCTGGGCTGGTGCGATGGGTTATGTTCCCCCTCCATGCCCCGCCTCTGTGTGTGCACACACCCCGGTTGCCAGCAAATGCTGCAACACCACTGGAGGAGGAGAAGGATGCTACTAGTTTCTTAGAAGGCACGGTAAGATAAAGGAGCTTCCGCCTGGGACAACCCATCCCTGCTTTGTCAGCCTATTCACTTGCCAGCACTGAATTCCTAGTTGCTTAAGGTGTACACAACGTTGCCCATATGATATACAAGGTTGCCCCATGATACTGAAGGCAAAGAAAGCAATACAGTGGTACTTCGGGTTACAGACTCCGCTAACCCAGAAACAGTACCTCGGGTTAAGAACTTTGCTTCAGGATGAGAACAGAAATCGTGCTCCGGCGGCACAGCGGCAGCAGGAGGCCCCATTAGCTATAATAATAATATTATTTATTATTTTTACCCCGCCCATCTGGCTGGGCTTCCCCAGCCACTCTGGGCAGCTTCCCAAAAAAATATAAAAATACTGTACTACATCAAACATTAAAAGCCTCCCTAAACAGGGCCGCCTTCAGATGTCTTCTAAAAGTCTGGTAGTTGTTGTTCTCTTTGACATCTGGTGAGAGGGCATTCCACAGTGAGAGCGCCACTACCGAGAAGGCCCTCTGCCTGGCTCCCTGTAACTTGGCTTCTCGCAGTGAGGAAACCGCCAGAAGGCCCTCGGTGCTGGACCTCAGTGTCCGGGTAGAACAATGGGGGTGGTATACTGGACCGAGGCCGTTTAGGGCTTTAAAGGTCAGCACCAACACTTTGAATTGTGCTCGGAAACGTATTGGGAGCCAGTGTAGGTCTTTCAAGACCGGTGTTATATTTTCTCGGCAGCCGCTCCCAGTCACCAGTCTAGCTGCCGCATTCTGGATTAGTTGTAGTTTCCGGGTCACCTTCAAAGGTAGCCCCACGTAGAACGCATTGCAGTAGTCCAAGCGGGAGATAACCAGAGCATGCACCACTCTGGCGAGACAGTCCGCAGGCAGATAGGGTCTCAGCCTACGTACCAGATGGAGCTGGTAAACAGCTGCCCTGGACACAGATTTGACCTGTGCCTCCATGGACAGCTGTGAGTCCAAAATGACTCCCAGGCTGCGCACCTGGTCCTTCAGGGGCACAGTTACCCCATTCAGGACCAGGGACTCCTCCACACCTGTCCGCCTCCTGTCCCCCAAAAACAGTACTTCTGTCTTGTCAGGATTCAACCTCAATCTGTTAGCCGCCATCTATCCTCCAACCTCCAGCTAAAGTGGTGCTTCAGGTTAAGAACAGTTTCAGCTTAAGAACAGAACTCCGGAATGAATTAAGTACTTAACCTGAGGTACCACTGTACAGGTGGGACGTGGGTGGCACTGTGGGTTAAACCACAGAGCCTAGGACTTGCCGATCAGAAAGCTGGCGGTTCAAATCTCTGTGACGGGGTGAGCTCCTGTTGCTCGGTCCCTGCTCCTGCCAACCTAGCAGTTCGAAAGCACGTCAAAGTGCAAGTAGATAAATAGGTACCGCTCTGGCGGGAAGGTAAACGGCGTTTCTGTGTGCTGCTCTGGTTCACCAGAAGCGGCTTAGTCATGCTGGCCACATGACCCGTAAACTGTACGCCAGCTCCCTCGGCCAATAAAGCGAGATGAGCGCCGTGACCCCAGAGTCGGCCACGACTGGACCTAATGGTCAAGGGTCCCTTTACCTTTACCACTGTACAGAATGAGACGAGAGCTGTGTCACAGCCGTAAGTGGAAACCGAGAAAACTGCAGTTTTTTGGGCACAGGAACAAGGCTCTGAATAACCCCTTCTGTCCCCAGGCTCATACTTCAAAGCATTAAAGGCAAGAGGTGACATTGTATATTTTTATGAGTGTATTATCAGCCTGTAAGTCAGGCTACAACTGCGTAACATTTTGAATCCATTTCAAAACACTGATTGATAACCCACCAAGCTCCAAAGAAACTGATTGCTAAAACACATGGCTCGTCACCAAACCGCAGTTAACAACGTCAGATTTATTTAAAGACAAATGATTTCAGAATGATCAGCATCTGAGAAATAGCTACACTGATTAAATGGCTGGACGCAGATTAAGAGTACGCACAGGCCCGCTCCAAGGCTTACTTACCCATGCTCATCTTGATTGGCAAATTTTCTCTGCTTGCAGCTTCCACTAGGTGTCTCCTGACTTCCATCACAGCTTCTTTCTGCTTGAAATTCATCAAGGACTCCCACAGAGATTTAGCAGCTGGATCACTATATATAAAAAAGAGAAAAAGCACCCAGGTTTACACCAAACATCTGCTAAGAATCAAGCAAACAGACTGGAGCTTAGTGATTTCTACAATGTGGATAGCCAATTTACTTTCAAGTACGGAAACAAAGCTCAACTTTTTCAGAAAGGGTTGCTCTCTCTTCAAACTAAGAATACATGGGCTGATTTGGTAACTTGTTATATTAACCAGAGGTTATCCATTTAATTGATTCTGTTAGCACAAAATTATTATGAGAATAGTTCAGCAGTGGCTTGCGCAAACAACCAAAGCTACTGAGAATATTGATGACGACGAAAACAGCAACAGTTTCAGTACAACAGACTTTCTTCTGAAATGTACTATACTTTTGAAACAAAAAGCTGTTCGCCAGGTTCAGAAGTAACGGTGGGCGTTGTGAAGCCATTGATACAGGCAGAATATTAAGCAAACGTTCATATGGCCATTGATGGAAAGTGGATCTGGCTGAGCTGGGAGGTGTTGCATTAAATCTCACCTCATTAATAAAGCTCACTGAAGTACAACAACTGAGGGAGGGACAAGCAGTGGTTTCAGACAAGGTTTCAGCACAGCAATAAAGGAGTTGGGAAGGGGTCCTATGCCACGGCCACTGCTGCTGTGCAACATGTCTTCTAATTTGCTCCCCTGCCTGCCCCTGACTTCATGCAAATCCAGGACTGTGTTGAGGCACTACAAATCCTCCAATGGGGGCTGCATGAGGATATAGATTTTTTGTTATATATGAAGGCATAACTTTATGCAGGGTCAATCTTGAATGGCGTACAAAAGTGCTCTATATCTCAAATATGCCAATATTAATTGTGATCACATGGAACTGTAACTTTTAAAAGAAAAAGAAAGAAAACTCAATACCCACGAGAAAGCTCCTTGGCAGAGACAAACGTTTATTGTCAAGTCATGCTAATATAGATTTTAAAAGTCCTGGAGGGCAATGATTTCCTTCCCTGGCTTTTGTTTCTTTACAAGCCAATTTCTTCCCAAAGTTGTAGGTTTGCTTTGCAAGGCTACTGGGAATTGTTTAAAAATATGTTGAGAATAGCAGACTCTGTTTAAAAGCAAAGTAGAAAATATGACAAACTGGCACATTTGAAGACTTGCAATATCAAAAGTGGATGTTTTGTAGACTTATTACTGCTTGCAAAAGATGGGGGAAAGGAGATACACACTGTTTCTACACACTTATTTCTATACACAGATTCAGCTGTCTAGCCAAGTGATACGATAGCACCAGGAATAGTATCTAAACAAATGGCTTTGGACAAAAATAAAATTTGTAGCTAAAGAGAGTATTTAATTGAGACTCCTGCCCTCCCACCACAATGCTTTCTAGTGATGGACTTAGCTTTCAGATTTGGACCTGGCAATTCTAACACATCTTCGTACCATGAGGGTTGTCTACTAATATGCCCTGTAAAGTAGGCAACCTCTGCAGCCAACAGCAGCCACACATTCCATGCAGGATACTGCTGCTAGTCTGCTAATACAACTGAGCTAGAGTCCACACTACCATTCATCAGATTTCTCAACATGATCAAAGTGATGAGGTTCTGCACAAATACTGCTTGCTTCCCCATGTTCTTCAAATCTCAGCTCTAGGGTCTGTTCTGAAGGCCCTAACGCAGACATGGAAAATGTGAATAAATAAATAAATATGTGCCTGAGCTTATTCAGAGTGCCTTGACCAAGAAAAACTGGCATTCACACGACTGGGACCAGGGCTTTTATGAGTTTTGGAGACAACTCAAAGAGAAAGCGTGCATGACCTTATATTCGTTCATTTGATGTTTAAATGTAAACTGTTTTGAAATCCCCCCCTTTAAAATATAAAGCAGCATAGAAATGAAATAAATAATAATAACAATAAGCTTCATGCGGGGATGGTGCCTTGACATTCCATTGTAGCGACTGTAACCCAGGGTTGAGGTGCCATTTGGCGATTAGCTTATATATGCCAGTTTCTAACAATGGTGAGAGTATGCAGAGCCGCCAAAACAGATGGACAGTACATGCAGTTTTGATAACGTGGATTCAGCCTCCAGTGCCCTGAAACAGGATACTGACACTATCAGAGTTACTCATAATGACTATTTGTCAAGCAAGCACCTTTGAAAACCGTGTGTGTATTACTAGACTCATGACTTTTGCTACAGGGCACCAGCACTCTTTGCTCGATAAGATTGCCTGTAATTCTGACACCCGAGAAAGCTTGGCTTCTTAATAGGCTTTCCTCCATCTCTTCGGTTCCAAGTAAATATGATAGGACAACTCACAAAGCATTCAAAGATCATGTTTCAGAGTGATCTCCAAAATCCCCAGGCAGGCTCCTGAGAAAGGGACTCCTCCTAAAGTCACATCCTGAGTAAACAATGCTGAATAGTTCAAGATTTTAAGGATTTTGTTTTATTTTATTGCAGACAGAGATGCTGTATCAGTTTACAGCTTGGTCTGAGTTTGAAATCATTTCCACTGCCAACATGACTTCTGTCTGAAATGAAACATTAAGCATGCATATATCCTGCTTTCGAACAAATGCCAGTTGGAGTTTGCCGGGAGCTAACAGGAAATGCTAATCTCAAGATAAAATGCAGCTCTGTTTTAATGCAGAAGCGTAAGTAGTGAACTGTGGTCCAATGAAATGTAAAGTAGGCAGTGGTTCTGGAGAAAGAGAGATACAGGGGCCTGTTTAGAAACTGTATCAATGTTGTCACAGAATCATAGGATTGTGGATCTGGAAGGTGCCATGAGGGTCATCTAGTCCAGCCCCCTGCAACGCAGGAATCTTTCACCCAACGTGGAGCTTGAACCCATGACTTTGGGATTAAGGGTCTCATGCTCTACTGACTATCTTTAATACCAATTTAGATTGTTAACTGTGTGTAGTGGGACAAAACTGGTGTTTCATGCCTAACTGAAGCCAGAGAGATACATTGTGTTAGGGTCAGTTTACAATGTGTCAAAAAAAGTGTTACCATCTAATTTGTGATATTACAGTTATAATAGTTAAGTGGAGGACATAGATTTTATACGCTTCAGTTTATTCAAAAAGTGATGGGTCCTTTACTGAGCATTCCATTCAAACATAGTGGTTCATAACTACAGGCCAATCAAAATTCAGAATTTCACTGAGAGCCTGGTACAGTGGTACCTCGGGTTAAGTACTTAATTTGTTCCAGAGGTCCCTTCTTAACCTGAAACTGTTCTTAACCTGAAGTCCCACTTTAGCTAATGGGGCCTCCTGCTGCCGCCGCACCGCTGGAGCATGATTTCTGTTCTCATCCTGAAGCAAATTCTTAACCTGAAGCACTATTTCTGGGTTAGCAGAGTCTGTAACCTGAAGCATATGTAACCTGAAGCGTATGTAACCCGAGGTACTACTGTAATTGGTTGGAGAGTTCCAACAGGAGAGAACGGAAAGGTAAGCTCAGCGCTGTTTAAGAGCCTGAGAAGAGAACCTTTGAGAAATGAAAGACGAGACTCTGAAGAAGCAAGGCAAAGAATGTGGTGTGGAAAGCAGCAGCAGTAGTAGCAGCCAGGACTAAAGTGGCTGAAGTCCAGAGAGAGGCTAGGACCTGAGAAATCCCTTTGGCAGAAGGCAGCTGACGATGAAGGAGCCAACACCTTAAAGATGAAGTCACTAAAAGCAGAAACTAAGGAGGTCTTCAATGGGAGAGGAAGACCACAGCAGCAGCCCTTGGGGAAAGTTGAAAGCAGTATGTCAGCTGCAGCGTTCAAAAGTTGCCAGGTATCAGGCAAATTTTATACCTGTCTATTGGCCACTTGCGATCAAGTAAAGAAGGCGTCTGGTGTCTCCACCATCTGGAGGTGAATACCTGGAGATCCTTGGATCTTGACTGTTTTTACACACTAGCAATACATCCTGTAGAACTCTATCCTACAGAACAGAATTCTATTCTATTCTATTCTATTCTATTCTATTCTATTCTATTCTATTCTATATTTTATTTGGACAATTAGAATGAATTTCAAGAACCAAAAAATCAGATTGGAAAGTATGATTTTTCAAGCCACCTGGCCCAAAAATGGCAACTAGGCATTATGTTTTGGCAACTGTAACTCAAGGAGCCATTTGGCACCTAGCCAAATCTGAGTTTCTAATACTGGTCAGCTGGTACTTTTCAGATGTGCTCAGTTATTTGCAACACTCAAAGTGTGGCAGGAGGCATGCACCGAAGTCCCCCCAATGCCCGCTCACACATTGCTTCCCCCCTGAACTTCCCAGTGTTGTGTGGGGTTGGTTTGTGGCGGCTTCTATTCATGCCTGCTCAAGTGGTTGGAGACCTTGTTTGATAAGTGTCTCCAATCTCAGGGACAGTTCCACAACATTCAAGAGAGCATGAGTCGGTGCCCCTGCAGAACCACTGCATTCAGTATGGGGATGGGGATGGTTTGGCACTGATCATGCACACCCCTGCCCTTGGCCATGGATACAGAGATCATGCATTCAGGGAAATGCCTTAGCATGCCTATAATTTATCGTGCATATTTGACAGGAATACCTGCAGTCAATAAAGGTAGGATAAATAAATGATAACAGGCCTTCCCTTTCAGGTTCTTGAATGTGTGGGAAAACAGGGTAGTGACATTTGCTGAGGGCTACTAACTTGTATAGACTTTTATGTTTATGGCCTATGCTGGTATCCAGTTTGAGAAATATACTCATGTAGAAAATTCTCACATACAAAGCAACTCCTTCACAAGGAACAACAGATTGAAAATATCCAACAATACTACTCCCACTTAGACTAATAAGTACAATCTGATACAGCAAACAATTCCCAGCTTCCTAGTCACAGACCATTATCCTCATTTGGATTAATGGCATTTAAAATTCCCATAATTTTTCAAAGCAAAACATGCAGTTGCATATTTTAAAAGCCAGACAGTCAACATTAAAGAACGTAAGCATTTTCTTGAGCAATTTAAGCTTATTCCTCAATTTCATTCCAACTCCTCAAGCCACTTTGATGGCGTAATCTGCTCTAGACTCAATTTAACTGTGTGTCTTGGCAAATACTCAAAAGTTAGAGATTATTATTTGATTCAGATGCCAAAAGGCTTAGAAATATATAGCCCTAGAAGCAGAGAAATAGTATCAGTGCCCCCCATAACCTACTTTTTGCATCTATGAAAGGAAACTGCCACATCCAAAGATCAAGTACTCAAATTAGTCCACTGCTGGCATAATCTGAGACATAAAACTATCATGGCATCAACAACTACAGAGTATTCAGTGCCCCAGTCAGATGTTACACACACTTTTCTGTGCATGAATAACTCATTCATCCCAGGGCTGGTCTGAAGGCAAATAATAAACCTTCCTTGACCGAAGAGGAGGCAAACTTCACAGTGTCTCAAGACAGATGGATGCCAACAACAAAATGTAAGGAAAATATTGTTCTATTCACTGCGTGCTTTTTCAAAATTCCCAGCCATAGATAGCAATTAATCACCTCAGCTATTCAGTTAAGTTCACCTGCCTACACATACCACAGCTAGTTATCTGAAGCCTAAATGAACAAAAAGGAAACATTGTTCCTTGCCTAATCATCTGAAGGCAATTTTTACTCATCACTTGTGACCAGGACAACTGTTTATAAGCCTGCATGACTGACCAGATGTAACTATTTTGCTGTTTAACCAGTACATCTAAATTTATGTGCAAAAAAGGCAGACTATATGCATCCTGTATGCGTACAGATATTTCCAGGGTGAGAGGAATCCCAGACATTGGGCTGTCCAGAGCCTATAAATATGACACTGATAATACTGAATATGAGAGACATGCTCAGTCCTAGTCCTAGTAATTTGAAATATTTTTCTAGTTCGGGAGATGGCATTATGGGAACTGGCTGTGCACCAAGATAATTTCTGGCACAGATATATTGTTACAAAAGCCCAGACCTGCCCCCTCTCTCTGCCAAGCAGTGGCCAGAGCGCATGGGGTCACAGGAGCAAAAACAGGGTCTGTGTCCCTTTGGAGAATGGAAGACATGACGGAGACTGTCATGCTTTAAGAGATATGGTTTATTCACATATTTATACCTTCAGTCTGCATGGAAGGGAGTCCAGATCCTACAGCATGGCCCAGAAGCCCCTTGCCCTCCCCCAGAGCAGCTACCCTGGCAACCTTCCAAATCTCTAGTCTCTGGTCACAGCTGGGGCAAGGAGTTGCTAACCCTCAAAGGCTCTCCATTGTAATGCTAACAGGCCTGCCCTTCCCTCAGCCAGCCAAACTGGTTTGCAATAGGTAGGCCAGAAATT
This sequence comes from Podarcis cretensis, assembly GCF_951804945.1. Classification (NCBI taxonomy): domain Eukaryota; kingdom Metazoa; phylum Chordata; class Lepidosauria; order Squamata; family Lacertidae; genus Podarcis; species Podarcis cretensis. Next base: position 55,437,052 of record NC_137178.1, read on the forward strand.
CCCTGTTTGCCACAGCCCTGCAGTTTATGTTTTAGTCCAGGCGTCAGCAAACTTTTTCAGCAGGGGGCCAGTCCACTGTCCCTCAGACCTTGTGCGGGGGCGGACTATATTTGGGGGGGGGGGAGGAGAAGAAGAATGAATTCCTATGCCCCACAAATAACCCAGAGATGCATTTTAAATAAAAGCAAACATTCTACTCATGTAAAAACACACTGATGCCCGGACTGTCCGCAGGCCAGATTTAAAAGGCAATTGGGCCGGCTCCGGCTCCCGGGCCTTAGTTTGCCTACCCATGTTTTAGTCCATCCCCAATCAAAATCCTAGTATTTATTTGTTCCTAGTGTTTAGAGGGATCCCTTCCCCCCATTTCTATAACAATATTTAAGATTAAAAAGTGCCTATATTTAATTTTTTCTTGTTAATTCTTTGAGAGAAAATAAGATTTTCAAGATAAAAACATCACATATATCAGGTCAGGACTGCAGGACTGCTTTTAAAATATTGTTTCAGATGACATTATTTACCACTAATGTGTTTTGCATTCCAAGTAATGTATGATTTCTTAAGGGTGGTACAATTTGGGGACCTTCATACAAAGAAAAGACCCTTACACAGAAGATCAATTCATTGCAAATCAGCGTTTGTATGTAGGAAGCCATTTTCTGACCCTTTTCCTTAAAGTTAATATTATGTTTGTCTATTTTTTTTTGGGGGGGGGGAAACAAGATGGATAAATTATGGTACAAATGGGAATATAGATACTAGTCAACAGCAATTCCTTTTCCTTCATAGCTACAAAGGAATAGGTACAGGGTAAAAATCCATGATGCTTTTATTGCTTCTTTATATATGCAAAAGCAATTAGAAAGTGATTAATTTTAGACTGACAGTTTTAAGGAAAGCCTTCACTAGTTACTAGATTGCTCATCAATAAACAGAAACTGGATACATCACTTGGCCTTAAGAAATTCAGTGGCCTCAATTTCTCCTGTAAGAGAACACTTCTTTTGGTGCAAATGGATAAAGTGGTTTAGACATATGTTTTCAGAGGCATGGTGTGTGGAGACAGTGGGTTTCCAATTAAAAACATCTGGGAATATCCCAAGGCTATAACATTCCTGGAGTTCTTCCAGATTCAAGTGGCAACGATGATTTGCACGTTTGAGGGGGGAGGAAGCATTGTTTTATTCAACTGATGGCAAAAGTCAGTTTCCTAAACAAAAGTCTGTTTTGGAGAAGTGCGAAAGATATTGGAAAACATCTTTTTAAATGAACACCAGAGTAGCAATCAAACATTGACATAGCACACAATTTCTCCTGTTATGTTTCTGCTGCTAGTGGAATGTAGACTCATCTGCGTGCAATTCTCAAGGGTCTAAACATTATGAGCGGTCTTGGTAGCCACGTTAACATTTGTGATCACCCATAGCCTACCCGAATTCATCATGCAAAAGGCTGGGCTGGATAAATCCCAAGCCGGAATTAAGATTGCTGGAAGAAATATCAACAACCTCAGATATGCAGATGACACAACCTTGATGGCAGAAAGTGAGGAGGAATTAAAAAACCTTTTAATGACGGTGAAAGAGTAGAGCACAAAATATGGCTTGAAGCTCAACATAAAAAAAAACGAAAATCATGGCCACTGTCCCATCACCTCCTGGCAAATAGAAGGGGAAGAAATGGAGGAAGTGAGAGATTTTACTTTCTTGGGTTCCATGATCACTGCAGATAGTGACAGCAGTCACAAAATTAAAAGATGCCTGCTTCTTGGGAGAAAAGCAATGACAAACCTAGACAGCATCTTAAAAAGCAGAGACATCACCTTGCTGACAAAGGTCCGTATAGTTAAAGCTATGGTTTTCCCAGTAGTGATGCATGGAAGTGAGAACTGGACCATAAAGAAGGCTGATCGCCAAACAATTGATGCTTTTGAATTATGGTGCTGGAGGAGACTCTCGAGAGTCCCATGGACTGCAAGAAGATCAAACCTCTCCATTCTTAAGGAAATCAGCCTTGAGTGCTCACTGGAAGGGCAGATCCTGAAGCTGAGGCTCCAATACTTTGGCCACCTCATGAGAAGAGAAGACTCCCTGGAAAAGACCCTGATGTTGGGAAAGATGGAGGGCACAAGGAGAAGGGGATGACAGAGGACGAGATGGTTGGACAGTGTTCTCGAAGCTACAAACATGAGCCTGACCAAGCTGCAGGAGTCAGAGGAAGACAGAAGTGCCTGGCGTGCTCTGGCCCATGGGGTCACGAAGAGTCGGCCACGACTAAACGGCTAAACAACAACAATATCCTACCCACTCACCCCTGAATCTGTATTGAATCTCTGGCATGAGGTCTGAACCGATCACATTCTCCCAGTCCAAGACAGAGTTTGATAGAGACACAGTTGCACAGTTCAGAAACCCAGCACAATAACCACAGGGATGATCCTTGCATCCTCTCCAGAGGGATTTGTTATGTTGAGAAGCAAGCAAGCCCGGTCTTTCCAGCTTGCAAAGCTTGGAGCCAGGGTTTGTGGAGCTTCCTTGTAGGTGATCTACACACCCAAATCTCAGCCCAACAGTGAGGTTGGTATCAGTCTCTCTTCACCTCTAAACTGGAGAGGAATGTTAAGGTTCTTTTGCTACCCTCACCAGAAGAAAATGGAATGCTTCCCAGAGTGATAACGGGGGGTGGGATTTTGGTCTGCTTTCTATTCTAGTTCGTTTTTGTGAAAATAGTGAGCCAGAAGACGGCAAAATGTATTTCAGTTATTTAAAATATGAGCTATGGTATTTACGCACAAGAGATAAGCAAACATGTCAAGAGTTGTGCATCCTGGAAAAACTGTAAATGTGACTAGGTGCACAACATACCCCTGGGGATGTTTAATGGGATAAAATGAGCACAAGCTTGCCTGCTGCGGTCAACTAATTTTTTCAAAGCAGTATTTTTACTTGCCAAACCCACAAAAGTAAACCCATATCTTAAGCATGTAGCAAACATTTCCTGCATCCCAACATCTTGTAAACTTGTAGAAGAGGGCAAACATCTTAATCCTCAGTTTTTTTCTATTTAATGTTATCTAAATGGAACAGATAAACGCACACACACAAAATGTTCCGACAAAAAAATAAATCACAATATGTTCTTTGGATTTAGAATACCAGATAATGTTTTAAGGCATATTTGAGTGTCTGTGATAACAAATAACTTGATACACTTAGTCCCTGGATGTGCGCAATGCAATCCAGCTGTCTAGAAAATAAAATGTTTACAAAGGAAAAACATTCCATCTTTGTTTATTACATCCTGCAACACCAAGCTTCATAGGGCTAGCGTAGGATTTTTATTGTTGCTAATCCAGGAAATATAACTGATAGCACAATTCATTTCATTCTGTAGCCTTCAGCTTTTTCAGACCCAAAACCTAGCTTGCACACCAAACCAGAAACATGAGATTAATATCCAATTTATCTATGGCATGTTCATTCTCTCTTTCTCTTCTCTCTTTACAAGACTAAAGGCACCATTAGGGCCAACAAAATGTATTTTGCTATCTCAAGATGGTGCCTCCCTCATTCCATGACCAGAAGCTGATTGTTAATTTCACTTCAACACCAAAAATATGGTAGCATCTGATGCCAGCAGGGCAATTTCAAGGGGAATGACAGGCTGTGTAGCACATAAAGCTCTGATATCCCACTAAGGGAAATGGCTGGGAGGAGCTCAGGAAGAACAGTGAGGACCATTGTCATCACCTCAGCATCTGCCACCTAAGGCCTGCAGTACATCCCTGTCAGATCTCTCTGAAACATTTGATGCTGCTGTTCAGTTTACTAAGCAGCAAGTCTGTTCACTATGCCCATATTGGCCTCAAAGTCCTTTAAATTGCAGAAAATAAGGTAGGATTACAGATGAAGCTAGGAAGGTTTTAAAATATAAAGCTCCACTTGCCTACCACTAGGTGGCAAATTCCTAAAATGATGTATAATTCTATTTTTTTTAGGGGGGGGTAGGGAAACCCCTTTGTGCTAGCAGGAATCCTTGCACTGTCTTCCCCAAGCGTGGTGGGTTAATGGAATCTGAGCAGTGATCCTTCAGATTCACAAACTCACTTGTTCCTGAACTGTTAGTTCTTAGGTGTACTATAAAAAAATATATTAATACATTGTCTGTCACATTACGCTTTTAAAAAGTTCTGATCTTTATAGCATGTCTGTTCCTTGACAATTCATTAGATACGTAACAGTTTTAAAACATGCTTCTTTTGTGCTTTAAAAGTGCAAACAGTTACTTAATAGGAAAAGAAAAGAAAAGGCTGATGGAAGAGGAGTCAATAACAAGGTGCTGACAGCTGAATCTACATTCAGGGATTGTAACCACGGCCAAGTCCATTTTTGCAGATGTGGCAGCTAGTTACGCAGAGGACGCTTCCTGGTGCATGCAGAACACTTCGTTCATATCTATATGGAGTAGATTTAAATAAGGCAGCTCAAAATATATTTAGGTTATTTTCATTTACTCACCCATTTACTCTATATAAGACAAAAAAAAATCTGATGCTACAGAATGAATAGAATTTGCTTCCATCTGAATGTTTTTCTATTTGGAAAGAGCTATCATTTGCTACAAGACACTCTGACTGCTTCCTTATCCTCTTGTTTCCTCTGGGTTTAAACTACATCCATCAAAACAATTCATACAGTTTGTATCAATCATCTATTCTAATATATATTGTAAAGCTTCTATGGATATTAGTATGACACAGGATACCCATGCCTCCCCCTCCCCAATTTTAATTTCTGTCATAAAAATGTAAACTTCTAAATAGTTTTTATGCGGATGTCAAACAATTATAGTATATAAGCTTGAAAATTTTATATCGTCAACAATTTTAGGTTATATTTTAGTGATTAAGATTTAAATTATATATTTTTAACTGTTGCTAAATCTGTATTGTCCCTGTTATACCCAATGTAAAGTCAAATGTATTTCTATCGTGTTTTATGACTTTCCTGATATTGTATGTGAGCTGGAACTGGTCTGTGACCGAAATAATAAAATTTTTATTATCATTATTATTATTATATCTTCAAGGCTAAGGATTTGCAGCTGAGCAATCTGAGTGGATTATGAACTGATTTCTCAGACAAATGTTACTGCATCACTGACAGCACAGCCATGGGGAGACTGGAATTTTGCATGTTTCACAAAGTTCTATAGTGCCCAATAAATTTTGCACATTTTCCGTGGGTGCCCAAATATAGAAAGTAGTATCACCTTTATTTTCTTTCTTTAAATATTTATAAACTGCACTTTCATTAAAAAACCCACAATGAGGGAGTTCATGTTACCATTGTGTACACACACACACGCGCACACACACACACACATTGTGTATATACACACACACACAACTTTATAGTTATGATCCATAAGTTTTATTTCATAATATATAAACTATATACTTAAAGAAAAAAAGATTATCACTCTCCAAAAATATATATTCTCTGCAATCCATTTCTACTAAATGACCAATGTGTCAGCAATTATAGCAAGAAGGTTTTCTCGATGGAAAATTCTGCACATGACTAATATGATTTAAATAATTTTAAGGACATTGCTGCATTTTTCAGTTTTTCAAGTGGTTGTGTTCAAAGTCCAATAACTTTAAGAGAACAGAGAATTTAAAATTTTCATCTTTAAAGAAGTTAATTGTTTCCCTAGATTTAAGTAAAGACTCTGCTTTATAGCCCTACATCAACCATAAATATTCATTAAATCTGCTTGCTAACTCCATAAACTAAGCCCAGATGTTTTGGCTGGAAACACATTTATTTATTTATTTATTTATTTATAAATAAATAAATAAATAAATAAATAAATAAAATAGATATAGCATGCTGTAGAGAAAGGAGATCTTCTTTCTCCGTTATCCCAATACATTTGAAATACTTAGAGGAAACATCTATTAAAATGTGAACTACCTGACGGTGGATTCCAAACTCTAGGTGTGTGTATATCTCACACACACCAGTATTCAGAAATAACAAATTCTACAAAATTCCCATCACTGCCAACAAACATTTTATGAAGAATGACATCTGATCCGAAGTTCACTGCCAAAACAGTAATTCAATTCAAATTTAAATGGACTTCTTTCAGAGTTGAATATTGCAAACATTAGTTCAGACTACAGTTTAGGATGCATTTCACAAGTCTAGCTAACTGCAGCCAAATGTTTAGCAGATTATTTCAAATCAGTATCTGAACTCCTCTACAGCTAAGTCTTATGGACCTGCCTTCATTTTGCATTTCCTCTCCTTCCCAGATTCCCTTCCCCAAGTATTCTGTTATTCTCTTCTTCCCTACAGCCCAGTCTTCCAATACTCCTTTCCCGGGCCCTTGCTTTCCTAAATGTCCACTTCTTTTTCGCTCCTTCACTTTCCCTGCCAGTCCCTTATTTAGGATCTGAGCAACTGAGCCAATGGCAACCAGAGACACTTGGAGCAGGAGTGGTTGGGGCTGATGGGAATTGGAGTCCTACAGTATCTGGTGAACCACAGATTCCCAACCCCAGCATTATGGCAAATCTGGTAGTAGCTCTTCAAAAATTCCACACAGACTTCTTTCCTGGCCCTACCTGGAGATGCCAGAGGTTAAACGTGCGAATCTCTGCATACTAAGCATCTGATCCACTTTTAAGCTTACAGCTCTCACAGCAAAATTCCTAAGCATTTTATAGTACAGTGATGGAAAGCAACCATCCAAGTCACTCTTGTGTCTGACACAATGCTTGAGGGAACAATGTACACAACTGCCTCAAAAAACAAAGGTTTTACATAAAAATGGGCCTTCTCTGGGGTAGCTCCCACTTGTGGAATGCTTTCCTCAGGGAGGAATGCCTGGTGCCACCACTATCTGATTTTTAGGCACCAGGCAAAAACTTTAATCATCCGTTCTGTAACGTTAGACTGTTTTGCCTCTTTTTATTTGACAAATGTTCTGTGACATTGGGGCGGTGGTATTTCTGTATTGGTGCTGGAGGAGACTCTTGAGAGTCCCGTGGACTGCAAGAAGATCAAACGCCTCCATTCTTAAGGAAATCAGCCCTGAGTGCTCACTGGAAGGACAGATCCTGAAGCTGAGGCTCCAATACTTTGGCCACCTCACGAGAAGAGAAGACTCCCTGGAAAAGACCCTGATGTTGGGAAAGATGGAGGGCACAAGGAGAAGGGGACGACAGAGGACGAGATGGTTGGACACTGTTCCCGAAGCTACCAGCATGAGTTTGACCAAACTGCAGGAGGCAGTGGAAGACAGGAGTGCCTGGTGTGCTCTGGTCCATGGGGTCACGAAGAGTCGGACACAACTAAACAACAACAAAAATTCTGTATTGATTTACTATGAATGTTTGTATGTGATGCCAATAAAAGGTTTGATGATGATGATGATGACTCTTCCACTCATTTTGGGGGGTGGGGGGGTGAGTTGGATCTGCTATTTTACACATCTTATCAGTGAATATTTTAGGTTGCATTTGTTCTTGTGTCACTCTGTTCTGTCTTAGTTAGACCACACTTGGAATACTGTGTGCAATTCTGGCCACCGCAATTTAAGAAGCATGTTGACAAGCTGGAAGGTGTGAAGAAGAGGACAACCAAGATGATCAAGGGTCTGGAAACTAAGCCTTACAAGGAGCGCTTGAAGGAGCTGGGTAAGTTTAGAGGAGACTGAGAGGAGATATGATAGCCATCCTCAAATACCTTAAGGGCTGTCACATGGAGGAGCATGCTTGTTTTCTCATGTTCTGGAGGGTAGGACTCAAACCAATGACTTCAAGTTGCAAGGAAGGAGATTCCAAATAAACATTCGGGGGGAAACGTTCTGACAGTAGGAGCTGTTCTGCAGTGGAACAGACTCCCACAAGAGGTGGCGGATTCTCCTTTCTTAGAGGTTGTTAAACAGAGCTTGGATGGCCATCTGTCATGGATGCTTTAGCTGAGATTCCTGCATTGCAGGGGGTTAGACTAGATGACCCTTGGGATCCCTTCCATCTCTCTGATTCTGTGAAATAAATATATAATAAAAATAATACAGATTTCAAGAGCAGCTCAAATGCAGTATCTGTGACTGTCCCAAGAGCTATGTGTACTTCCTTCCCATACATAGGGGAAAGTGGTTTTAAACTTGGGCTAAAGATGTCAGTGCTTGGAATGAACTAGTTCACTGAACTAGGTGAAAAGTCTCTGAACTACACGTGAAAGTAGTTCCCATAATTCCTGGGTGAATTAGTGGTCACTTAAGTAATTTTCCGGATAGAACTTCAATTCATCTCCATTCCATTCCCCACCTGCCCTGCAGAAGGCCTAGACTCTTACTTTTCTTTCAAAAAGAAGTCAATTGGAGTTGGAAAGCAAAGCGTGGAGGCAGCTTTTTATGACTTATTAGGCAAATACAGAGTCACTGTTGTTGCTAAGGTCATTTAGTCACTTAATCATGGCTGCCAAGTAATTAGAAAGAAGGGGTGTGAGGCATTTCTTGTATCATCCCTGTTGAAGAGTATAGTCATACCTCGGAAGTTGAACGAAATCTGTTCCAGAAGTCTGTTCGACTTCCAAAACATTCAGAAACCAAAGTGTGGCTTCTAATTGGCTGCAGGAAGCTCCAGCAGCCTGGCAGAAGCCCCGTCAGACATTCGGGTTCCAAAGAACATTTGCAAACCGGAACACTCACTTTTGGGGTTGCAGCATTCAGGAGCCAAAATGTCTGAGTACCAAGGTGCTTGGGATCCAAGGTACGACTGCATCTCTGTTTTCCAATAGCAGTACCTGTTGGGTACTTGTGTGGCTGCCATAAACAGGGCAAGTCTACTTTGGGACCCTTCAGCACAATAGCTTGTAAACATTCTGAATGTTGAATTGGGGGGGGGGGGACGACGACGAACGATGATGCTGATAAACTTTTTATAAGCTAAAACATTCATTTGCATGTAGAGCTATAGCTCACTTGGTAAAGCATGAGACTCTTAATTTCTGAGGCATGGGTTTGAGCCCCACGTTGGGCAAAACGATTCCGGCATTGCAAGGGGTTGGACTAGATGATCCTCATGGTCCATTCCATCTCTACCATTCTCTGATCCTATTAACTTGAACTGAACTAGTTCCTTCTTGTATAGCGGGAACCTGAACTAGATCCCTTTTTAAATTATCTTTCTGAACACTTGAAAGGATACATGGGCAAAAGAAAATCACTCTACTAGGCAGACACCATTTTAGATGATATCAACGATGATGCAATAGCAACATTTTTGTATGTGAAATTGCCATCATATTGTGGTGTTTGAGTTAATGATCAATATCTGAATAGACAATAGTAAACGTCAACTTTCTGGCAGCTTATGGTTGGCATCACAATACAGATGCACGTATACATCCAGCCTACATTTTCAATTTCCAGCCCAGAAAAGGAATATGCATCCAAAACCTGCTTGTGACTACATCTCTATTTTGCTGGGTTAGGTAACAGTGCAGAACTCAAATGCAACATAGCTTTTAAAGAATACCACACACATGGAAGCTTCTTACTTTGGTTGTGCCAAGCAGCCTGGTGCTACAATAGTGCAACTTGCATCATCACTCTGCAGGTTTGTAAGTTCTACCATGTTGATCATCACATCATTTGTATGACCTGGAAGTTTGGGAAGAGAAGAGAGTATCTTCTCCGCTAGGTTGTCACCATGATGACCAACTGCTCCTGAAAAAGAATAATCCATTGACTTAGCAAAAGGTTTATTACATGAAATGAGCATTCAGAACAAAACAAAATCATATGACTGTGTACACAAGAAGAACAGCTGAACGATGAATTTTAGAAGTTGACCATTTGGAAGACAGGTATTCAAACAAAGATCACCATAACTGTATAAAATGAATTCACACTCTATTCACATAGAGGAAAAACAGTAAACTAGATCCCGGTGTCTAGATCTCTTATATACAACCATGATTTGACAGTAATTGGAAAGCTGGTTAAATCCTGACAGATGGGCACATATCACAGAAGTATGTTTACACTTTAACTGGCATCTCAAAGGTTTATTAACTTGGGATGGATTTGAAATAATCTACGGTCTCCAAAACTGCCTTGGCAAGCCACTTGGATTCTTCCATAATGTTATCACTACTGCCTCTTTCAAGGAAGATGGGAATTATGTCCTCTCTTAAAGTGACACTAACCACCTCCAGGGATCCTACTGAAAGCTCATCCCTGGAAGATTTCACCAGCCAGGAAGAGCAGGAACCCAAAGAACAAGATGTTTCAACCCTTGGAATCACTTGCCAACCTGCTCAAGTTACGCAAGCTGAAAAGTATCCCTAACAGCATAACCAGACAGTGTTAAGGGGCGCCTGTCTCCAACTCTTTAAAGAACCACAATATCCAAGTCAGAGTAAATACAAACAATTATATCAACAAACTGTAATGCCTTGGTCAAGCTTGACTCAATGGGCCTATAATCATGCATGGCCAAACTTGTCCCTCCATCTGTTTTGGGACTACAACTTCCATCATCCCTAGCTAACAGAACCAGTAGTCAAGGATGATGGGAATTGTAGTCCCAAAACAGATGGAGGGACAAGTTTGGCCATGCCTGGCTTATATAGTAGCCCAAACTTGATCAGATAAGGAGCTATCCCTGACAATGAAGTCATTGCCAGTTCACTCACCTACATATAACCTTCCCTTACTCCAGTACAGAAAACCAGATTTAAAGTGTTTCTTAACATATGTGTTTGGCGATTTCATTTGAGGCAGGTGCTGCTCCAGCCAAAGTGGCCCTGGTGTTTATGCTGAAATCTAGGAGCCTTAGAACACTCATTTAAGACTGCCTCCACCAACTCAGGGATGTTAGTGGTTCCGTTCAGAAGTTCCTACAGTAACATACAAAGGTTAGTATTCTTGTAACGAAGAAATAGCTTCAAGAAGAAACAAACTGTTAATCCCTCAAACATCTTACCTATCAAATCTAATGTCCTGTCCACGAAGATGACAGAAGCTCTGTGTTGTGCAGTTTTCCTTCTGGTCTTAGCCTGGGCATAATTTGCCAGATCCCCTGCAATTATCTTACTTATCGTCCCAACAGCAAAACATTCCTCCCGCACACTGAGGTACTCAAACAAGCTGTTGAAATCAGAAACCAAGGACCTGATCTGAAGCTGCAACTCTGAAGACAGAGATGAAAAATCAACATCACTCAAGTGGGAAATTTTCTTCTTCTCCGGTCTAGCTTTATTGATCCGAGTCAAATCCTCAGCCATCAAGGGGAAAAACAAGGAGAAGGCAGGTGCTACAAAGAGATGAGGCGAGATGGGTGCCAAGAACAAAGGGGCGTGTTGAACCTCTGCAGTGTAGTTCATGTTTCCCATCCACTGGCAGAGCTTCTCTTCAAACTGTTCAAAGACCACCCGGCCGACACCTTCAACCTCAGTAGTGCCAGGGGCATTGTGGGCCTGCAAGTGCACTGCATGGCTGACAGCTGTGAAAACCACGCAGTACTGGAAGTTGCTGAGAGTGACAATGTCACGGATTATGTCCACCGTTCTGCCTTTCAGCAAGCTGCCCACCACAAAGACAGCTTTGGGCTGGTCCGCGCCTCCAGATTCAAAGCTGGAAAACTCCTTGACATTGATCGCCCCAGCCTGCAGCAACTTCCCGGCTCCTCCGCACGTCCAATGAAGGCTTTCGGCGCAAGCAGGGTCCATGAACACAACAGCCTGCTTTGCCTTGGCAAACACCTGCCCCCAAGCTTGCTGGCAGAACTGCGACATCCCAGCAGGGGCTGTGGGAGAGGAAGAAGTGGTGGAGGAGGAAGACATCGTGGGAGAGGATTGCTGGAGTCCCCCTGGCACTTCTCAATGGGTACCACTCCAGACGTGGGGCTGCAAGAGGTGTCAGTGAGGCAAAAGTGAAAAGAACCCTTTACTATGTGTTGAAGCGGGAAGCGCACCTCCGAGGCCTGTCAGGCGGCGCGGGATACTTAAATCAGGCTCATCCTAAGCCACTTCGGCACTTCACAAGCGGGTAGCGGAGTTGACAGCACCGTCGGCCTCTGCAATCCGCACACACCTATCTTTGCAGCTGTCGCGCGATGCGACGTCATCTTCCAGCTCCCGGCTCCAATTGGCGGGCCGGGGAGACCAGGGGGCGGGGCGCTCTTTCGGGCGTTTGTAACAACGAAGCTCTTTGGCCGGCAAAGCGCCCCTCTCATCTGAGGGCGGAAGTTCGCCTACCAACCCGGAAGAGTCGCGGAGGCTGAATGGAGCCTGGGCAACGTGTAGCGGGGCGGGACTTTTGAGGGTTTTTGCCGGGCGTTTCTCTTACTGTTTTCGGTTCTGAACTGTTCTTGTCACGCTCGCCTTATTATTATTTTTTTAAATGACGGTTTTGAATGACAAAATAGTATTCGATGGTGTTTTCATGTCCTAGTGATAGCAACAGCACACCCAAGACTAGCTACAGGTCTCGTCGGCTCGCACAATCGTCTCATCAAATTTAATATCTGTTAAACAATATATTGTTGAATGTCATAAATGCCTGAATTCCGTAGAGACTTGTTATAGTTGCACTGATTAAATGTGCGTGGGGGGGTGAAGGTTTAACAGGAAAATAATCTGAGAGTTTGAGTTTTAGAGGGGAAAGGGTTGAAACTAGTTATTTTTAATTAATGGGTAAGGTTGCAGTCCTAGCTGTACCTAACTTCACGTGAGCACCATTGAGTTTGGTGGGGCTTTGTTCTGAGTGAACAGGTTTAGGTTTGTAGCCCCATTAATGTAAAACATTTATTACCCATTCTTCAATGCAAATACAGTTCTAGAACAGGTTGCAATTAAAACTAATCCACCTGCTTGGGAACATTGACTTAATAAGCAAGTCAGCTAAATTGCAGCCAGCCAGCAATAAGATAAGCATAGATCACGATCCTTTTTGTAATCCATGGAATAAGAGGAGAGTGCTGTTGTACTCAGGTCCTGTTCACAAGCATTTTATACATGAGATGGGATGGTGGATCAACCTTTGTTCTAATCCAGCAGTACCATCAGGTAGAAGTCCTTGAACATATTTAAATAAGCATGTATATCTACACAACACTGGGAGTGTTATGAACAACTAACTTCAGCAAAAAAAAAAAAAGGTGTGCAATTCTTAAACCAGCCCTCTACAAAAGTCCACACAATCCAGACTACAAACTACAAAGCACTTCAGGAAGACAGCAGGAACAACAAAATACTGAGATGTATTTCTGGATCTGTTATTCAAGATTACTTGAGTAAATGGACAAAGTTACAAAGAAGCTATCAATAGCTAATCTGTTCTGGGGGAAAACCTGTTTTCAAAAGTCATTAATGCAAGTCCCTTTCGTAAATATGATTTAATTTGAATCAATATTCATTCACCAGGCCAAACCATTTTAATGCCATTGTTGAGCCATGGAACATGTGAAGTGGTAGCAAATAGAGTATAAGTATATGCAAATTGTTTCCCCCCTCCCCACTGAGTGACTTAAATAAATTTATCAACCTGGATGCCTCCCAAAACAAATGGTCTGATATAAAGGCAGGCCTTAAAGCTAGCACCTCTTATTTTAGAAATAAATTGCTAATGCTGATTAAAGGAGCTGACTTCTCTTCACTAGGCCAACTCTACCACAAGCTGAAGACACTGAGGAAAAAAAGCAAAGGGACTTACAGAATGGAAGGTTGGTAAAGGTTATGTTTAAAGGCACAGGGACTATAGAATCAAATTAAGGTGTTTAGATGGGTGGAAAAGAGAAGATCCCAGTGGCTTCAGTTGTACAGTCTCAGCGAGCACTTAGCAGGCATAAAAACAGCATTCTAATATCCTAGAAATAGGAAATGCCACTCTAACCAGGTAGTGAGTGGGAAACCTGGCTGGTACATCAAAACAAAACTACCTCGCTTAAGAAGGAAAAGTGCTTTGCAGTAACAGTCCAATCATATGCCTCAAATCACACCCCCTTTTTGCAATAAGAGAACTAATTAAAACTGGATAAAAAATATAATCTTTAAGCATCTGGTTTAAGTCCCTTCCACGGGGGCACCTTGCAAGTAGATACACACACCTTTGAGAAACAGGTGAGCCGTTTGAGTGGGTTGAGAATGCATCTCACGTGCGTTTGTGTGAGACGAGTGCATTAAATCCTCTGGGCTGCACGCATCTGACTACAGCACTGACTTTGTAACTACTTTGCAATTGTGGTTTCAACACTACTGCGTGTCCCAGCTACCCTCAGTGGGGCGGATAAAGTAGTGCTGGCGTGCAGGTGTTGCTGCTCAGGGACAACCCCACACCCGTTTTTTGGGGGGGAGGATCTCCTCAGTTTCCCTGTGCACTCTTGTCCTGGGCAAGTAAGCCCCGCTGAGATCAGCAGGGCTTACTTCAGAGTAAGCACGCTTAGGGTTGGCAGAGAAAGGCTTTCGGCAGGAAAGCGGCGCCCACCGACGGGGCCCAGGCCTGCCCCTTCCCGAGCGTGTCAGTCGCGCAGCGGCGGCGGAGGGGAAGTGCAGGCCGAGGCGCCGTCGCGCTTGCCGCCGCCGCTCGGCTTCTCCGGAGGCGGGAGAGAGAGAGAGAGAGAGAGAGAGGCAGCGGCAGCCATTGTTGTTGTCCTTCCTCCTGCCGCCGTCAAGAATCAAAAGCGGTCGAGGTTGGGGGGGGGGGCGCACTGCGGGACTCGCCTCAGCGAAGCGCAAGCGGGCCTTCCTCGTGCAGAATCAGCAGCAGCAGCAGCAGCAGCCATGTCGGCCGGCGGCGAAGTGGAGAGGCTGGCGGCGGACCTGAGCGGGGCCGGCGCCGGGGATGAGGAGGAGGAGTGGCTCTATGGCGGTACGAAGCGTTTCTCAAACCCCACCACCACCACCACCCCCCTCTCTCCTTTCTTCAAGCTGCTCTCCACCTCCCCACGCCGCCATTATGCTGCTTCCCGGGCCGGGCCGCCCCTCCTCGGGTTTCGGCCGGCGGGAAACGCTAGGCCCTGCCCGGCAGCGTGTCCGTTGCCAGGCCGCGGCCGGGCCTGCTTTTTCCGCGGCCGGCTTTTCGGGCTCCCAAAGGACGGGGAGGCCTCTGGGAAGGAGGCGGGTTGCCCTTTGCAGCGCGGCACCTTCCCCCGCCCGCCTTTATGCCGTTTGCCCGTCTCCTTAAGGGAGGCTCGGGAGGCCCCGCTGTGGGTTGGAAAGCGAATAGGCACACCGGGCCCCATCGTACATTCACCGGTGAAGAGCCCCGCTGAACTTGCGCATGCATATGGGGTTTTTTTAAGCAGCCGAGAGGGGCCCCCTGGATGTAGTTGGGGTGCCTTGTGAATCGATTTGGGTCTTCGTGAAAAAGGAAAAGGAAATAAGTCACGGTCTGATTCCAGGCCTCGTGCTTTGGTGGGAGACTCCTCCCTGACTCTCCATAGCCCTGGGTTTTGTTTTTTTTTTAATACTCCGCCCACCAGCTTTTTAATACGTTTTAACTCGACCACCACAATATCGAGGCACTTCCTTTCTCTCTGGAGTTGGCCAAGGCCTTTGGACCCGTAGCGATTTTTGAACATTTTGTTGTTATGAGTGGTAAGGTAAATCAGGAATACTGGGGGAGTTGGAAGGCTGCCAGCAGCAATGCACCAACCTGTTTTGGTCCTTTGCCTGCCTTCCTGCCTGAGAGACATGGGGAAGCCCAAGGTGTTCAGAAACACATTTATTGAGCTTGTTTCTAAACAGTACAAAGATAGTAAGGAGAAAGTAGACAGGTAAGGCACAAACATTATGTCATTATGCTGAGGCTGATAAGTTAAATTTGTATACCACCCTTATTCCATCGATCTAGGGGCAGTTCACAACAGAAATATACAAGATAAAAACACAAGATACATAATAAAACAAGAACACCCCTCCCTCTAGGTTGCTGCTTTACTGGAGGTGTGTGTCCCTGTGTGTTTAAGGGACAAGGTTACAGCTTGTAAAAGAAAAGGCAGGAAGCAGGTTACAACTCACTAAAGAAAAAGTACAAAGAAAACACAGCTCACATGTGTTGGTGCAGAATCAATACCATACCAAAAGCAAATAAATAGGTTATTGGTGGGGTGGGGTGAGTTGTCCACTGGAACTTCTTGTCCAGGTGCTATACAAATTGCCCATGCTACTGCAAGAAACCCCAAGTTATGCCACCTCTTACATGGAAATGCTGTACGCACTTCAGCAGAGATGGGAAAATAGACATATATGTGGATATCACAGCGACTCTTAAGGCTTTAGGGTTGATAACCTTCTAACAGCTATGTTTAGAACTGCCATGGCGAGATTTGAATCAAAAGTTGGATTCTTTGAAATTTTGTTGAACATCTTGACATGAATGCTCTGTTTTGTATTCTGCCCATAGAAGTGGTTTTGCATTATAATTGCAACACAAGTGATAGGTGTGCTGTAACTTTCACAGCTTCATAACATGGAGATTTAACCAATAACATTTTCCCTGGAAATCAAACAATGGGAGAAGATTTGCCTGTTGACATTGTGCCTGTCATGCATTTTTTAAAAGTACAGAAGATGCTAGGTAAGAAAGAAGACAGTAAAGCTAAGTTGCACTAAGAAGTGAGATAGGTTTACTGTACTTGATTTCAGAAAAGTAAGTTTTTCCTGATAGCAAAACATTTGAAGTAAGGGGAAGTAAGTTATAATGGGATAACATTCTGTCTCCATTATAATAATAAAAGACTTTCTCCAGTTAAGCAAAAATTTCACTAATCTCTGTACACAAAAAGTTTATCTTTGAATATATGTGAGTAATCCCAGTTTGGAATCTTGGGGAACATCTTTAGTGTTTTATGTAATTATTATAGGATTTGAAATCTAAACACCAATACACTCAGTTAAAACTTATAACCATGGAAACTATTTGGTACAATTTAGAATTGGAGCCTTATAAAACTTAAAAACTTTGAGCCCATTATGAATTCACGTGTACAATGACTAGTAAAAAGGGAGACAATCCTGACTGCAGATGACACATGGTTTGAGAAATGCAGCTGGAATATTTAGAAATGGAATCTGTGCATTTTGTATAAAATGAAAACTGGAAATTTGTGAGGGATTCTTGTTTGTACTATTGCAGTCAGAGATAATTTTGAGGTAATATTTTTTCTTCTTGTTGCTTTTTGTAGATGAAAATGAAGATGAGAAACCTGAGGAAACACCTGGCAAGTAGGTATTCTTTTATTTGTGTGTATCGTTATAGCATTGAGTGTGAAAAGTGTTGAAAATATATGAATTTATTATTATTTGTTGAAGAGCTACTATACGATACAATATGCCACACTGGTGGCGCTGTGGTCTAAACCACTGAGCCTCTTGGGCTTGCCAGTTGGAAGGTCGGTGGTTCAAATCCCTGCAACGGGGTGAGCTCCCGTTGCTCTGTCCCAGCTCCTGCCAACCTAGCAGATCAAAAGCACCCCAATGCAAGTAGATAAATAGGTACCGTACCACTGTGGTGGGAAGGTAAATGGCGCTTCCGTGTGCTCTGGATTATGGTGTTCCGTTGCACCAGAAGCAGTTTAGTCATTCTGGCCACATGACCCGGAAAGCTGTCTGTGAGATGAGTGCTGCAACCCCATAGTCGCCTTTGACTGGTCGAGGGGTCCTTTACCTTTTTTCTCAACCTATCCGATCTCGCAGGGCTGTGAGAATATTATGCAGAAGCAGAAGGACCATGTACACTATCCTTGAGGAAGGATGGGATATTAATGCAGTATTAAATAAACATACAGATTTTTATGGAACGCCATTTCATCCATCCATGATATAACAACAAGTACATAACCCATTTTAAGTGGAACTCATTTTCTTATACATCTTAACACCTCATAACTTGGTTAATGTTTTTTATTATGATTATTTTTAAGTGCTCAACCCCCGACTGGAAATGAAGAAGAAGCTGCTGCTGAAAATGGTGTCGTGAAAACGGTGATTGAAACCAATTATTTGATGTACTTGGATTCTGAACAAACTGCTTGTGGTGACTAATGAACTCAAGTCAATGTGTTTTTTCGCAGGATGTTATTATCACAACATTCAGTTTAGTCAACCCAGGTGCTAAATGATTTGAAAAATCCAAAGCTTGATAGTGCGGCTTCTGGAATTAGGCTCATCTTTGAAAGTCCATCCAATAAGTCAGCTTCACTGTCCTCTTCCCTATTTTTTTTCCTTTTCCACAATGGTGTTGAACATCAGTCAAAAACTGGTACAGCGTTATGAATAGATTTAACATGATTGCAAAAACAATTTAGTTCAGTAGGAGTTTGTTTCACTGAGTCATGTAATTGCATTTAACTAATGCTGAAATACTTGCCTTGTTACGGAAAAACAACAAAACAAACTACCTGATACAGACAGTCTTCTTACTACATGCACATAACACAGCCCCAATGGCTGTTTGTTGTGAAGAATGGTAGTTTTAGGAGAGACCAGCTGGGTAGATAAGTAGTATTTTAGCCCTTGTCCCAATACCTGTTTTTTTTCTGTTGCATAGGAGCAAAAATAAATCTGGTGGAGTAAGGGCTGAGCAACCCCTCCTCACCTGCCATATCTCTGCTCATAGTGGATCTTGCCTGAAGCTGGTTTTCTCTGGGAAAACATGCTGATAGGACTGTGCTACATTGCATTTGTGTCTGATATATAAATTGGTGCCATTTCATTTTTGAGACTGTACTGTGAATGATTCATGGATTATTATTAGTACTATTATTTAAGGGGGGAGATTAAAATAATATTTCCAAATCTAGCAGTATCAGTGAATAATTTGTCCAACTTTGTGGAGGAGTGGCTGGTTAGCTTTCTAATGCATTTGATAGCATTTTTGGTTGATGCCAGCCAGTATTTTCAATGGATACTATGGACATACGCACAAGTATTTCAGACTTATTTTTATTATCGTGTTATTTCTCATGCAGCTCTAGTTAGAAAACCTTAATAGTGAGGATGCTTGTGTCCACATCCATTGTAAGTCAGTGGCAGAGCCCATATTGACTTTAGTGGTGCACCATAGTAGTACATATAAAAATGTCCTGCGGTTGTGAAATGAGCCAGATTTCCTCCTCTTTCTCTCTTGAGATGTCAGTGTTTATCCTCAACACTCAGTTTTCTGCTTAGCTTTTTATTTTTTGGAAGTCTTAAATGATATAAATATTACCCAGATATGAAAAAAGCAGTAACATTATTTTTTATTTTGAAATAATTGTAGTGAAAGCACTCTATTAAATGTTAGTCTGCCATTGTTGGTCACTTACTTACATTGAATGTAATTTGTAAGTGTGATCTTTTTTCTTGTAGAAAGCAACAGAGGCCGAGGATGACAGTGATAGCGATAGTGATGACGATGAAGACGATGTTCAGGTCACAATAGGAGATATTAAAACAGGAGCCCCACAATATGGGTAAGCTGTCTGCAGTGATGTGGGGCAGATTATCCTATGCAGATTACTCTAGTTTGCATTGGAAACCCATATCACTGGTTGGTTGGTTGGTTGGTTGGTTGGTTGCTGGCAGGCTCAGCATCTGACTTCCATGACACAATGAATCTGATCTAAGGCAGGCAAGTGAATATTCACTTCCCTTGTCAAACTGTAGCAAGGAAACGTGTAAGTTTGTAACACTTTTTGTTTTTTTGTTTTTCAACCATCTGGTCATGTGTTTGATCAAGCCAGTTTCATTTTTGATGAACTAATCACATGTGGGCATTTTATAAGTAACATACAAAGCTCAAAACAAAAAGTTTTTTTCCTTTCGGTACTTTGCCAGGTTGACTAATTAAAAAGTAACACAATCCAACTGATTCTAGATAATACAGCTTTATAATGCAACATCTTGGTTTTTCATAATATTGAAAGTCAGCGCTTATGCTGCAGATGCTTTGAAACACATGATTCAAAATGGGAATATGGTGCCAGCATGTTCCTCAAATTCTGAGGGGTTTTTTGTGGCTTGGATAATGTGCTTACAAAATATTAGGCTTTGTTTCATGTGCAAATAATGGGTGCTAAAGTTGGCAGCTGTCAACCTTCCTTTTTCCACTTAATAATACAAACATTAATTTTTAGGTATGGAGCAGCCCCAGTGAATCTCAATATCAAGACAGGAGGACGATCTTACGGATCTTCTGGTAAGCGTCTTCTGTGCTATCAAAAATAAAAAATAGAAGAAAAAAAATCAGCATTCTGTACTGACTATCCCAATCATTATTGTACAGCAAGAAATTAGAAAAACATTGAAAATGAATGCATTTATGTACAACTGCAAAGTTATTAATTATATCTTTGAAAGAATTTTTTTCTCAACAATATTAGGTAAGTTCTCCTGAGAGATGTTCCCAGGGTACCTATTGAATGTCTTTCTTCCCCCTGTATCTGTAGTTATTTCATTGTTTTCAATTATTTGTCAGGCTTATAAACACAGATATGCTTTAATTCTGGATGTAGAATTGTTAATAGTGTGATGGTTCTTATGATAATATTTTGACACTTCTTTGTAGGGGCAAAAGTGAAAGGAGTTGATCTGGATGCACCAGGAAGTATTAATGGTGTTCCACTATTAGAAGTTGATTTGGATTCCTTTGAGGATAAACCTTGGAGAAAGCCAGGTAACAAATTTTGCTGTTTGAATTTTTATCACTGTAGAAGCTTGTCAGTGAGATTGTATAAAAATGTGGGTTTTCGATGTAGCAAATTAGAACTTAAGCCATTAGTCGACTAGAAAGTAGGGTGATCACTATTGCTCAGAACCCAATGAACACAATTTATGAATAAGAAGTTGTGTTGTTAATTTCTTATATCAATGTGGAATAAGGTAAAGGTAAAGGTACCCCTGCCCGTACGGGCCAGTCTTGACAGACTCTGGGGTTGTGCGCCCATCTCACTTAAGAGGCCAGGGGCCAGCGCTGTCCGGAGACACTTCCGGGTCACGTGGCCAGCGTGACAAAGCTGCATCTGGCGAGCCAGAGCCGCACACGGAAACGCCGTTTACCTTCCCGCTGGTAAGCGGTCCCTATTTATCTACTTGCACTTAAGGGTGCTTTCGAACTGCTAGGTTGGCAGGCGCTGGGACCGAGCAGCGGGAGCGCACCCCGCCGCAGGGATTCGAACCGCCGACCTTTCAATCGGCAAGTCCTAGGCGCTGAGGCTTTAACCCACAGCGCCACCTGTGTCCCTAATGTGGAATAAACCCTTACTTAAATAAATGAATTTTCATGTACAAGAATATGCCTGTGCATCTTTTAAATCATCGTATCAACAGAGCAGTCCTCTTAACTGCATAGGTATCTCTTGAGCATCTGCTTGGAGTTTTCTGCTTTGCTGCAGTTGTTCTTTGCTAGATTATGTACCATTTGGTCAAGTGCCCTCTCCCTTGTACTGCAGTTAATTAATTGTCACTGCTGGTAGCTAATATGTGCTGCAGTAGGGAGTAGAAAACACCCCCTTTTAGAATGGTTTTCAGCTATGTTTCACTTAAAAACCAACAGCTTAGTGGAGGACTGGGTTATTTCCCTTCCTCTCTGCCAGTTGAGTTGTAACTTTTAGACTGTTTGTGTTTTATCCCTCTTCAGGTGCTGATCTCTCAGATTATTTCAATTATGGGTTTAATGAAGACACCTGGAAAGCATACTGTGAAAAACAAAAGAGAATACGAATGGGACTTGAAATTTTACCTGTTACCTCAACGACAAATAAAATTACGGTAATGAATAGACTCTCTGATTACCAAATTATGGAAATGCTTTTCCTTCTGAAGTTGGAATAGCACTGTATCCGCAGTGAGTGTTAGAAGTCTTTGTGTGGTTCAAAGTACATACCTACCTTCTTTCCTCTTCCTGTCACCCAGAAGTTTTGCTCCATTTCTTTGTTGGCCTTTGTGTTGATAGTGTGGAACCACCAAGCTACAACTAGCTTGTAACCTGTTGTTAGTTGTATTGTAGCCCATCAGTCCATAATGTGGTGTTTTAATGGGCAATGTGTTATTTAACTTAGGCCGAAGACATTGCTATGGAAGTAACGCCAGGGGCAGAGATTCCAGATGGCACATACAATCTTTTTAAGGTGAATGTTGGTAAACTTTCCTTAGTCACTCTAATCACTGTTTGCCATACCATTTCCAAGGTCTGAATCTAAGCACAAGTGGGCGTAGCTGTTTTCCCCAAGTGTTTTGATGTATACTCCAGATGTGCTGCATGTAGAACCCTGTAATTTACCTTTGCTGCTGCAAGCCTGTGACTTGATGGCCTAATGTACTAATGATTGCTATGGCAGTTCTTTAATTCCTTGTATGCTGCATCCCTTTAGTCAGATGAGTTTCTAGCTTATGGAAGTGTCGATGTTTAATGTGTTTTTATTTTCTGTGCAGTATTCCAGTGAGAAAACATGCTGGAGAATGATCAGAACCAATTGAATGGATGGCTTCTCTTGTGCCCCCCCCCCTTTCTCTCTCTCACTGATATCAGGAATGATCCACTTCTGTATTATTGGGGGGAGAGCAATTTACTCCCTCATAGATAAAGCTGGCAGTAAGGATAGAGGAACATATATTTTGGCTGGTGTTGGCAGACAGCTGTCACTTACCCTTTCACTCTGATGTGCATGGATAGCTCCAGGGAGAGTTTTATTAGCCTTAAAAGATACTGGGAAGCAGCAAGAACATTGATTGATTCTGAAGTTAGAACCTAGACATGGGGTTTTGCCTTTCCCCTGCCATACATTCATGTAGAAGGACTCACAGGCAATGCGGTGTTTATCTCTTTCCTACGTGAAGTGTGTGAGTTTTCTGTCCTCTTGAGATCTCTGTGCTGTGTGGAGAACTTGGGGGCGGAGAGGAGCCTTGCTTCGTGCTGGATAAATGGTAGGAGGTCTCCATTGGCAACTGCATTTGTGGACACCTGAGTGCAAAAACTTTATATTAAGGAACGACATGGTGTGAGATGATGAGTAGGTTCCTGGTGCCAAGGAACCAATATGTTTTTGGAAAAATGGCTTCAAGATTGATGGGGGTGCTTTGTTTTTCCAGAATGCATATGTGAGTACAGTTGAATAGAATGTGTAAGCTCATGCAAGCTCTTTGTTTCTTAAAGTGAAAGTTGGAACTATACAATTCCCTTTCTTTAAAACACTTTCATTTAGGTTAGGCCAGTAGGGGCCAGGTGGAGGAGGTTTTAGCCCAAGGGCAACCAGTTACCAATCGCTTTTTATGCACAGTTGTCTAATATTAGTTTTACTATATAAATAAGAATGCCTGATCAATGTGCATACTATATGCCTGCAGGTAAATTTGAGTAGATATTCTGGATTGGATTCACCAGCCAAGTTTTCCATTCTTTATTAGCGTTCGGTATTCCAATTCTGGGTACAGCAGACCTAATTGATGTCTAATCTAGACAAGGCTGATGTAATACTAATCATTTGAAGTTTGCTCTTTCCTAGTTCGTTTGTCTCTTATTTTTTATTGTATCCTTTAAAGGACCTCAGGGTGGCATTAAGCCTAGCAACAATTCTAAGAGGTAGTGACTTTCAAGGCCACTTTGCAAACTTAATATTTAAATCTGGATTTGAACTTTGGTTTTCCACATTCAAACTCAGAGCTCCGACTACTGCACTGCAATAGCAGACTTTGAATGCTCCTGGTTTAAAATTCTGTGCTCTAGTGGTGCTTTTCACTAACATCTGGTGAGAATTTGAAGGCTAGTTGTGCTTTGCTGCCTTCAAATAGGGGGAGATCTTTGGGAATACATTAGCCTTTTGGTGATAGTATGGATGCCCAGATTGGAGAGTTTTAACAGTCCAGTTGGCTCTGCTCTGAGACTACCTGATGGCATTGGAGTGGTATGTTGGTGACTTTTCTGAGCATGGAGCTGTGAAAATGGATGTGGTTTACCCCACCTGGCCTGCTCTTTGGCAATTTATACAGTCATAATTAGCTGTACAACACCACAATGTTCTCTTTGCCTAAATAAAGGGATACATTATTGCCACATATATAGCAGTAATCATTTGTTACCTCAAGCAAGTAGCTAAGAACACCCTGCTCTATTGTAAAAAGAAAGGGTTTTGATTCCTGTCTCTGCTTAATTTGTATGTTAAGTTTTGTTTACTTGAAGAAGAATTTTCTTAGCAAGTGGGAGGCATTTTTTTAATGACACAGTTCATGTGCAGGACAGTCTGCATGAAGACTAGTCTAGATTATTACAGTCCTTGTTCAATGGCTTGGAATTCTTAAATTTATAGAGACACAATCGTTCTGTAGCCTTGTTCCTTTCTGATGTTGAAGATTGGCATGATTATCTGAAAGGAGATGGTCACATTTAATGAGACTACAATTACTGTGGCATCTGTGTTTTGCTTTTTGCTCCAGATGCCATGAAGAACTGCTTTTCCACGGTGGACACCATATGAGTTTGTTTTGCTTTTGTTCTGGTAGAAACCTAGATGTTCAAACTTTTCAAAAGTTCACCATACTATAATTTTCAGTTTCTGTCCCTCTCCCACATTGAAGAAGTATGCTTTACAGAAAATCTTATGTAGGCTGCAGCAAAATAATACAAACATTTTTGGCATTCAGAGAGTTACTTTATGCTCATTCATCAAACATGTCCAGTGGAATTTTTTTATTTCTCACTTGTTCTCTTGTGATTTATCTGATCTTCATGCTGTAGCACAAACTATTTTTTAAACTCCCCCAGATTGAAAGAAGGTTTATCACAGGCTTGTGTGGGCGACACAGGCTCTTTTGGGTACATGGAACTAGTTGCAACAGTTTTTGAATCCAGGCCATAATTTTCCTGCGCAAGATCTGCTAAGATGAGCAGCCATAATTCCTTAAGAGTTTTGTTCTTCAGCCCTGTACTTAAGCATCTTGACTTAAATACTTGACTTAAAGATGCTTCCTCTCCCCACCCCACCCCCACCCCAATACATTAGACAGTGCTAATGAAGATACTTTATTCTGAAGGTGCAGCAGGGAAGAACTGGAAACATGGAGAAAGAAATGCCACTTCCACCAACCAAAACTGAGTTTACTTCTCCCCCTCCCTTATTCAAGACAGGCATCCCATCAAACAGGTCAGTTGGATATTTTCAAACTGCCATAGAGAGAAAATACCTTCTAGTTGTTACCATTCTCTTAAACTAAATAAAAGAAAAGTTTGCTATCCTTGTCTCAAATCTTAACCTTTTTTCATATTTTAGTTTGCAATCCTAGATGTATTTGAAGTGTGTGGAATTTTACCAGGAAAAGTTAAAGGGATTTAATTATATTTTAGCATGATCAATAGTAAGAATGTGGATTTTTAAGTCCCTGTTTAAAGCATCTGTGCTAGGTAAGTACAGATAATGAGCTGGACTGCATGATGAAATCACTGACAGGAGCAAGCTGCTTTCCTTGTCCTTCCTCCACAAGGACTAGACTGGAAGCTTTTGTTTCATTTCCCCATTAATTGTATCTTATCAGCAACATGCTCACCTACACAATGCATTAAGTATAGCTTGTTTGAAATGAGCCAAATTCAGACCATAGTTTGTGAAACGGTTTTGTTTCAATAAACAGTAGTTAAGATTAACCAGTTTAGGGTTTGAACAAGGCTTACTATATATTTTCTTGAAAGCACTGTAGTAACCCACAGGTGGTATTTTTATTTTAATGTTTTGCTTAATGTTTTACTCTATTCTACTCTGTTTTTTGATACTATGTACTGACTTTTTGCTTGTGATTTATGATTGTAAATCTGTGTGTAATGCTTAGGGATTTTGTTAAGCGATGTATCAAAGGATGAATGAACATCATTCAGTCATGATTAATAAAATATAGAAATTTCTTCCTTGACTGCACTAGCTGTGTGCATCAAAGGCTAGCTTTGGCTCATGCCGATTGGTGATAAACTCTGGCTTATCATGATATCCAAACTGGGCCAAGGGTTGGTTCAAATATTAAAACCTAACCATGGTTTGGCGTTCCATGAATGAACCCTGTACTTGCCTGTTTCCTTTGCTTAATAGCTTCCTCGTTTGGGCACGAGCCAGGAACATACGCCTGACCCACCATTAGCCCTATTATCACTGGAAAGTGACACAAACTCAGGGGTTAAACACAATGACCTAGTGTTCTTTTTCTTGATAACAGTGTTACCGGCTGTGCCTCATCAATGGAAAGCCAGATCAGAGTCCCCAGTAGAGACCTGGATAATTAAGTCTGGGACACCTTACACAGAGAAGGAAAGGGGTCAAAAAGGGATAGATTTGAGGAGGTTTTGTTTCTGCTCTTCTCTTCCATAAATAAGGGACAACATACTCTATGTCTCCTATGTGGAAAGGCCAATTGGGGGTTCATTGAAAGTGGGGTAATGCCTGAGGAAAAGAAAGACCTAGAAAATTTATCTCACCAGAAACAGCGCCTCTTCTCAGTCACAGCCGAGCACTGCAGCCAGAAAAACAAGTTCAGGTGTTGGGAAGTGGCAGGACCGATATGGGAGGGCTGAATCGCCGGAACTAAGGTAAGAAGTTAAAAGGGACATGGTCCTTTTTGAATTACAATGTTCATTTTACTCATTGGTTGCATGTGTTTAGGCAAGGCTGCTGTAGAATAGTATTCTGGACTTTAGTGTATGCCCAGATTTTGCAGCACAAACCCCTACCCTTAATTCCAAAGTATAAATGTAGTGGGTAATAATAGCCACACTTCTTACATAGAGCAAAAGTGCTAAATCTTAGAGTGCAGTGATATCTGGGGATTAATACTATCAAAACCAAGTATGTTTTGTCCTTCTCACTCAATATAATAATCATTTGGTAACAGGAAAGCATAGAAACAGGGCAAGCTTCACATCAGAATAGCAGGCTTCATATGCTGCTAACAAACAGAATACGAACTAGTTTGTAAACTGTGTGTGCCTGTGTATCCCCATCTTTCCATTGTGGAACGCAAGGAGGACACCTATCCAGTACTTGCCAGACTCATACCTTTAGATAGCTGGTGTGGCCTCGCATCCCTTCATTGCACACCGTAGCACCATACTTTTAGAGAATCAGTTTGTGAAATTACAAAGTAATTCTTTGCAGACAGGATGAACCTCCCAACCCTTAACTTCCATCACTTTTAACAACAACAGCTTTTGTGACAGTTGCCACAATAGTAGGTATATAGTCCTACTTCTCTCCAAAAAGGTTGTTGATTACTAGCTCATTGCCTCCAGCTAGATGAAGTGTATGTGTCATTTCTGTCAGTCTTCAGGCACTGATATTTTGTGTTTTGATTTGTTTGGCTATTTAATCTACATGTTGCAGACCCTGTATTAACTTTGTTTTCCCACCTAGTTCCTAAGTATAAGATTTTAAACCTGTATTTTTAGTGGTTTCTGATTTGTACTCATTCAAGGGTCCACAAACTTTGCTTGGCTTGATCACTTCTTCAAGGAGCAGGATCTTGGCACTGACCTTCCACTATAACTCTGAAACTTTAAATGATTTCCAGGACAATCTCTTTGCCCCAGACCCCTTGAAGCTGGGGTGGGGTAGTGAGGCAGGGATCATCATCACAGTTAAACAGTACTTCTGAGATACCTAGGGCTCTGTTGGATTCACTACAGTCACAGCACAAAATAGGCTTGTAGAAATATTGTTGTCTGCTGATTTTGGACACAATTTGTTGTCTTTTACCTTATTGCCCTACCTTTTCCCCAACTCCAAGGTTGAAAGGAAGGTTGGACGTCATTGTGCTTGCCAAAGGATGGTAGAATACTGATCATGCTGAGTAAAGTTGAGTGAAATTGTGGACCCGTGTCAGTGTAGTTCATATTATGTTTGAATGTTGAAGCCTTTTAAGTACAGATTAGGGCTTCTAATTTTCTGGTGTATAGTCTGCCTCTGTATGCTTGCTGCTACCCTCTTCCTATTGCTAATGATCAATGCAGCTTCATCTTTCTCCTAACCATTATTTTCTGTTTTTTCAGAGCAGGTTACGCTATTAAAGATTTAACACCCTAAAATTCTTAACTGCTGGCAAAAAGGTTGTGTTTGTCTTCTGCTTTTAGTTTGCCTGCTTGCGTGTTCCCTTGAATTACTGTTGAAGATTTCGAGGCTTTTCTTAGGTTATGTTCTCATCAGCTGTTTGTAAATTTTGGCTCCTTTGTAACTAGTGTAGAATTCATTCATCCATATATTTATCATCTGGTAGTTAATGTTTGACTTAGCTGTGTTTTGTTGTAACAATATTAAAGTTGTTGACTGTTGTTGCCAGACTATTTCACTTCTGTAGCTACAGGCATTGTGCAGGGATAGAAAAATGTCAATTCTTAAAGGGGAAAACTGGGGTGTTCCCTTCCCTTAAAAGTTAATCTGGAAATGATGATGATGATGATGATGATGATGATGATGATGATAGAATATTTATTGCTTGCCCTTCACCACAAGGTCCCAGGGCAGGTCTCAACAATGTAAAATACAATATTAAAAACAGTTTAAAAGAGATTATGCAAATGGCGTGTTACAATAAGCTATCCACATTTTCAACCCCCTTCTGAGCTTGGCCACAAATTTTGACTGTCCTCTCAGCCACATGAATATTGGGAGGTAAGAGTAACTCTTGAGAGCTAGCTTTTGTATGCTGGCTTTGTGTCATACTTGGAGAGGGAATACTCTGGTTTTACGTTAACTCGCTTTGTTTGGATGAGATGCAACCTTCTTAAAATCTATGGGAGTCTTGCCATTTACTTCAGTAGGATATGAATGGTAATACTTTGTCTAGAAACCACCAACAGAAAAAAGTTGAGGTCTTTGGGGTGCATGTTACAGCAGATTTGGAAACGTGCCTGTCAGAAGGATTTATAGTTGAGGCATCACTGCCTGTTCAAGAATTGATCTTCTCTTCTTAGGGCAAAGAACTATAATTCCTAGCCAATATTATTGCCTATCTAAGGATTGAGAGTAGAGGTCAACAACATATTACTCCAAAGCTGAATCTGCCTTGTTGGGGAGATCCAGCTTTCAGCCTGAATGCAGGAGGCGCAGAGAGCAGTAACAACATGTATTCCACTTGTTGATGGAGAACCTGGCTCTCACAAGTTGTACACTACTAGTTGTCTACCAGAGTTTCAGTTGTTGGATAGGTGCCTTGCTTTAATATATGTGATGCACAGCGTGAATAGTTCATCAGTACCTTCTTAGTCATGAAATCTTTTATTTTAAGTAATCTTCTGAAACTTGAGCTTCTATTACCTCCACCTTTAATTTCAAGGTTTTTTTTCTTCAATAGAAAAGCAAGTATATGCTAGGTTTGAATAGTCTAAACCACAGCTCCAGTTGCTCAGTCCCAGCTCCTGCCCACCTAGCAGTTTGAAAGCACATCAAAGTACAAGTAGATAAATAGGTACCGCTCCAGCGGGAAGGTAAACAGCATTTCCATGTGCTTCTCTGGTTCGCCAGAAGTGGCTTAGTCATGCTGGCCACATGACCTGGAAGCTGTACGCCAGCTCCCTAGGCCAGTAAAGTGAGATGAGCGCCGCAACCCCAGAGTCGTCCGCAACTGGACCTAATGGTCAGGGGTACCTTTACCTTTTTATTTCCTCTTCATATTTCCTCTCAGTCATACCGCTGTTATAGAATTTTATATTTAAACAGAAGTACAGTATGTTTCTTCTTGGGGGATGACACATCATCTATTGAGATGATCTTGCTGCCTTTAATAAACAAAGAAGCAGAAAAAACCACCAGCTGATTATCCTTGTTGAGTAATAGCCTTTTGAAACATATGCACAAGGCATTTGAAAGGCTTGAGATGCGTTCCCCCAGGTCTTGCTCTGGTCCTTTGTATCAGTGTAACAGTTCCCTTTTATATTTCTTTTCAGAAGGCTTTCTGGTACAATAGATGTGATTGGACAGACGATCACAATAAGCCGAGTAGAAGGAAGGCGGCGTGCGAATGAAAACAGCAACATACAGGTTTCCTTTTCCCCTCTTACATATGCGTATTGGGTACAACAAGACTGATTTTGCTTTCACCTTAGCTTCAGTTTAAAGAACTGAAAATGTGATGCATATAATATTTGATATGCAAAAGGAGTGAACAAATAAAAAGCATATATATGATTAAGCCGCTTGTCAAGAAATTGGAGAGAATTGCAGCTTGAAAGAACCCAGTGGCTTGTATCCAATGTAACCATCCCATCAGTGTAAGGATTTACACTTGTGCAATGGGACATCTCCTCCCCCCTCCCCCGCACATCCACTAAATCTGTTCTTGGAGTTCCCCCACCACTACGGAACAGATTTTGGGAGGGTGTGGGGTATGCACTGGAAAGAAGGGGGAGAAGTCCTATTGTTCTAGTGGAAAACTTTGCACTGACAAGACAATGCTTAGTACTGCATTGGTTACAAGTCTTTGGCCCTTGAAAAAGGAGACATTTAATTAAAGTATGGTATGCAATGAGTAGGGACGCAGGTGGCGCTGTGGGTTAAAGCCTCAGCGCCTAGGACTTGCCGATCGAAAGGTCGGCGGTTCGAATCCCTGCGGCGGGGTGCGCTCCCGCTGCTCAGTCCCAGCGCCTGCCAACCTAGCAGTTCGAAAGCACCTCCGGGTGCAAGTAGATAAATAGGGACCGCTTACCAGCGGGAAGGTAAACGGCGTTTCCGTGTGCAGCTCTGGCTCGCCAGATGCTGCTTTGTCACGCTGGCCACGTGACCCGGAAGTGTCTCCGGACAGCGCTGGCCCCCAGCCTCTTAAATGAGATGGGCGCACAACCCCAGAGTCTGTCAAGACTGGCCCGTACGGGCAGGGGTACCTTTACCTTTACCTTATGCAATGAGTAAGGGATGCGGGTGGTGCTGTGGGTTAAACCACAGAGCCTAGGACTTGCTGATCAGAAGGTCGGCGGTTCGAATCCCCGCGACGGGGTGAGCTCCCGTTGCTCAGTCCCTGCTGCCAACCTAGCAGTTCAAAAGCACCTCAAAGTACAAGTAGATAAATAGGTACCACTCCGGCGGGAAGGTAAACGGCGTTTCCGTGCGCTGCTCCGGTTTGCCAGAAGCGGCTTAGTCATGCTGGCCACATGACCTGGAAGCTGTGCACCGGCTCCCTCGGCCAGTAAAGTGAGATGAGCACCGCAACCCCAGAGTCAGCCACGACTGGTCAGGGGTCCCTTTACCTTTTTATGCAATGAGTGCTCTTAGGGTATTATAGTCATCAGCATGCTTTACTGCTAATGCAACATAGAATTGAGGGTAATGTTGGGCCCCGGCATGCTCACACTCATGTGTTGTCAAAGTTTCACCTTGCATCTTCTCATTTCAAGTCAGCATACTTTTAGAAGTGTTTGTTAGAGAGTGAGAGATCAAAATGCATAGGATATTCCAGCAACGACCTGTATTATCCTTTTAATCTTCAGAGTTTTCACTGAGAAATTTCTCCTGTTTCTGTTGGAAGGCAAACGCACGTTTCTTCATTTCAGAAAAAACTTTACTTAATCTGTAAATTAGGGGGAAATATGCATCTCCCCCCCCCCTTCTCAGAAGAAAATTGTAATGTTGGTTTTGTTTTGTAGGTTCTTTCTGAACGCTCCAGTGCCGACGTGGACAACAGTTTTACCAAGCCCCCTCCGTTTTTTCCTCCAGGAGCTCCTCCCACCCATCTTCCACCGCCTCCTTTTCTTCCGCCACCTCCATCTGTCAGTACTGCTCCCCCTCTGATTCCTCCTCCAGGTAAAAAAAAAAAAGATGCAGAAAGGAAAAACAACAACCCATAATTAGCAGTGTTTCTATTTAGATAGCTAAAGTTGTGTTCAGGGTGTGTTTTATACATTTATCTATAATTGGGATTTGATGTTTTTCTGGCCAGTAAAAGATTTGCAATTTGCTTGACAACTTCCAAGAGTTACCTTGGCTTCACATGGTCCTTTCTTATGAAGGGTTTTTCACATCTTTTCCTCATCTTTCCTTTGAAGGCATTTTTCTTTATTATTTGCATTTTCTTCTCCACGGGTGAAGATCCCCTTACTTCACTGACGTTGCATTCAACTACAATTTGCTTCATGTAAGGGCTGGTGACTTGTGGCCTCCAGGCAGAATTGGATCAAAGGAAGGATGCCAGCTGGTGAAGGAGCAGGGCGGTAGAAATGCTGGCCATGCTCCCATCACTGCTTTAAATTAAAGCGAAGCAATTGAGATGTAAAATTTTTAAACCTTTGCATAGGCAAACTGCAAACCTAAATGCTATTCAGTCACCTGTGAAAATGAAATGCATTATGAATCATTTCGCTTACATTAAATCTTAAGCTGCTTTATGACATATACTGTTTTTATTCAAACCATAATTATAAATATTTTGTAACCCAATATACTTGTAAATAGTGGGGAAACGAGTTGAAAATTGCATCAGCATTATGGTAAACAATTGTTATTTGGAGTTACAGTGGAACCTCGGTTGTTGAACGTGTCCACGCGGCTTCCGTTTTGAGTTTCCCTATTTTATTGAGGCTTCCGCTTTCAGTTTTTGGTTTTCGAACGTTTCGGAAGTCAAATGGTCTTCTGGAACGGATTAGGTTCAAAAACCAAGATTCTACTGTAGTACATAATGCTTGATTTCTATCCATCAAGAAACAAAAGGAACTCCTATGTTGAACATCTATGGCTCAGTACAGACACCTTGGGTGGAATTCAGCATAGCGCTAAAGACATAATTCCATTGATGCAAATGTTTCTGTTGGAAATGCACTTACTCAAAATCAAGTTAATTCCTACCCTCCTATGATTCGTATAGGGCTTTCCTTCATTTTCTGTTTGTGTTTTTCTGGGATTTCACATCTCTGCACAGCGGCTGCATGACTTTCCAACCAATTTCATTCCAGCAAGGGAAGGAGGGGAGTCATGAATGTAGTTCTGGACAAACACAGTTTGCTTCTGGATTACCTGGAAGCATTGGGCAACTGCATATGAGCCTCTACTTCCTTTTCTAATGCAGCAGTTGGCATGAAGCTGGCTGGAAAGTTGCACAGAGGCTTCTGGCAGTAATGCCAAACCACTGTCTGTGACTCTTATTTCAATAACCTTAACTGCTGCCTGGCATGGTAGGAAGTGGATGCCTGAGGTGGGCTAGTCTTCAAAAGTAGTCCATACCAAACTGCTTTCCCTTTTTGCCTATGTTCTTTTCCATGTTTCTCTCCAACCCTATAAACATTAAAGGGATTTTCGGCCCTACTTTCCATTCTCCGGATGATGTCCCTTTTCTAAGACTTTTGCTCTCTCTTCCTGGCCCCTTTCAGATTTGGCATGTTTGTGGCAAATTGCATTCTTTACTGTGTGCTTAAATTCATATGGGCTAAACAAAGTGGGAAAGAGGAAAAGCTAAAATCGTTTTTATACACAGCCCAGGTAATGCATTGCTAATGTGTAGTACAAAAAGGCCATGAAAATTTACAGTGCAGTCACGAGCATGGGACTTATATTGTAGTATGTATGTTTAGGATTGCAGCCTTGGTGCTCTTGAACAGGGGTCGGCAAGGTTTACCTCGCCTGGGCCGGTTCACTTCAGTAGAGATCCCTCCGTGTGCCAGATCACGCACCTCCGCGTTTTCCAGTGTCTGTGTCTGCGCAGACACGATTTCTGGCGTCTGTACATGCACAGATGCAATTTCTGGTGCCATGGAAGTTAGTCACCACACTTTGCCGGTTTAGCGCAGCGCGTGAGGTCTCACCGTGTGGGCAGTTCAGTTTGGGGGTGGCTCGTGGGCCAGTTAAACAACCTCCATGGGCCTCTTGTGGCCCATGGGCCTCAGGTTGCTGATCCCTGCTCTTGAACAACGTAATTGTGCAGTTGGTATACAGCTTGCCATGTGATTATTCTGGAAACTTTTGAACAAAAAAGGAGCAACATTTAAAGTACAGTAATTCTATAGCATAGCACTTGCATACGTGGTTGGTTGGAGAAATAGGAGATGTGTTGCCTTCAAATAGGAATGTAAAGAATAATATTAGCCTAAGCCTTGGGGGTGAACTTCTAGTCCCACCTACAAGTAAGAGGCAATATTAAAGAAGAAGCTTTCATCTGTTGAAGTTCAAAGTTAAAATAAATCTGCATGTGTTGTGACTTTAGTTGAGCCCTTTGGTGAAAGCAGCAGAGGACTGGTAACATTCAGACAGGTTGATGAGATGAGCCCAGCCAGAAGATTTTGTTTGCTATCTCCTGTATTTTCAGCCCATTTGAAAATAACTTATAAGTAGTGGCTTTGGCTTCTCCAGGCTTATTTCAATTTTGCTTCTGCCAGCATTCTGTCTTCAAAGCTCCTACCAAAATAGAACCTGCCCATTCCTCATTGGTCTAAAGAGGGGAAAGTTTCTTGTTAGTTTCTTGTTACCTAATATTAGCTTGGAACTACTGGCCAGAACGTTTAAGCATTCAAATATAAAACATCCTTCAGAAGATCCTTTGAAAAAGGATCTCACTTTGAAGTTTGGTCTCTTGTACTGTGTTCACTTAGCCACTCGTGATGCAAATACCTTTGAGACAAAAAGAACCATCACTGTTTGAAAATATAACACTAGAAAGTTGAATAGCTGCTACTGGAAAAGACTCTCAACTAACAATTGCAGTAATAATGTCTGGGCTAAGATTTTCAGGAATTAGGAATTTTTAAAATTGCCCATTCTGTAGACTTTCCTACAATGCTTTAGAAAAGCAGCTAAATATGCTTGTTGGTAAAATATGTCATGTGTCTGTGTTAGAAACGTGGAAGTTATTCTATTAATGCCTTAAAGTCAGTGCATTTTTTTATGACAGTATGGCCCAGTTAACATTAACCTGTCACTTTACATTTTGAATCTGCTGTCTTGTCTGTTAACATTGAGGATATAAAGGCACAGGTGGGTTTTTGCGTTGACTTGTGCATGCATATCCATACGTATGTACAGCGAAAGGAGTACTTCCTTACAGGTGTTCTTTAAACTGATTATTGTTGCATACGTAACTGTATTAATTTGTAGGGTTAGATTTATAGAACGTGCTTAGTGTTGATAATAACACTTTTATATTCCAGATGCTATGAACCTGGAATTCAGTGGAAAATCTTTATAAGATTGTTAATGAAGTTTCCTTGTGTTTACTCAGTGTTGCCTGGACGATGAAGTCGTGATAAATACAGAATCTTCAGAGCAATCTGTTAATTTAGGGAAGCAGCAGCTTTAAGTTAATTAATATGGGTGTGTTACTTTCAGAGAGTTTTAAGCAGTGACCCCACACCACAGAACCTTGTTTGGCACATGTGTCAAGGTGTATGCTGTGAAGCCTCCCCGCTCCCCATATTTATGAACTTAAAGCCACTAATGTCACCTTGCATTTGGCCCAAATCCTGCCGCTGGTGCAGCTGCCCACTAATTCAACCTTGGATCAAAGCCCAATATGGAGTGGCAGTAGCTGAAATTGCTATCAACTCTTACTGGCTTTTTAATACGTTGTTGGCATGAGTGCCATGATACCTGTTCTGGTAATGTGGGAATCAGAATAAACTCATTACTGAAATGACTGGGTGCATTTTTTTTTGTTTTTAGGTATACCAATAACTGTGCCACCGCCAGGTATATTTATCTGTTTTAGTAGTATGAAACATAATGTGAATGCAATTTTGGTATAGGGGGACAATCTGCCACTTCCCTTTTTTAAAAAAATAAAAAAATGTACTTTGATTTCTTTGGAGAAAATAGCTAAAATTCAGAAATAGTTTTTAATTGCCAGGTAAATATATATAATTGAAGAATTGGATGAAATAAATGGAATAGAATAACTATGCTAAGTATAAGATTGCAAGGATATGATGTAAGAAAATAATGGTTTAACTTTGGGCATGTCATTCCTTTTCACTGTTATACAGAGTTATCTTAATATATATACACAGCTTGCATGTACTGGGTTTTTCAGGCGTTAATTAGCAGTGATAAGCTAAGGCAACTTCTTTGTTTCTCAAATATTTCAGGCTTCCCTCCCCCACCTGGAGGACCACCACCTTCCCTAATACCGACCATAGAAAGGTAAATTTCAGTTTGTAGAATGATCTCAACTAAGCATGTTTTCCCTGCATGCCAAGCAAGGTGTGGTTATTGCTTCACGTTTAGAGAACAGCTGGGCATGGCTCTTGATGTGCTCATGCCAACAGCCTCTGATGGCAGTGGGTGAGGAGGAGAAGATCTATTGAGTCTGTTACAGGTGCAGAAACATTGCAGGTCCAGTGCTACTTCTCCTTACTTGACCTTGGGCTAAACTTGTGAGGAGGCAAAAGCAGAGAGGGTAAGCATTAGCAAGGAGAGCTGTGGTATATATTATCAGCCAGCTAAATTTTTTTGCTGCTTTGTTTTGTTTAATTTTTAGTGAAATGGTTGCTTGTTGGATTGGTGGAAGCGCTAGTGACTAGCTATCTCTGTAACTGCTCTTGCATTTAGTATTTTTTCTGGAAGGTCTCTAGACCCTCTTCCAATAGACAGAAAAAAAATAATCCTCCCATCTGAGTTATTTTGAAGGATCCAGGAGATTTTCAGGTTGTCCTTTCAGTTAGATTAAGCACTCATCATTTTGCTTAAGATGGTTTTTCTTGCTCCTTTGGGCACTCTTCCCTACAGAGTCTGAACTTTCATTGCCTTATGTACAATCGCCTGTAGAGTTTAGTCCCTCTGTCGAGTCCTTTTCTCCTGCCCTGCTTCCTGATTGCCACATTTCCAACATACTTTTTTCTTACACAGAATGATTTTGTTCTTCCTTACACTTCTAGTTGAATGAAGTTCTCCATAAACCTAAGAGGCTGATAAACATTGCTTAAGGTTTTCATTATCTCGTTTCTAAAACCACAGTCCAAAAGTGTTTTATAAAATATTAAACTGTTTTCAAGAAGAAAAATAGCACTCATCTAAGTATGGTAGATGAGGTAAATATAATTAATTCAAGATATATGGGGAGTAATAAAACATATAATAGAAAGTAAATTAAACCATACATATCTTTTTTAGCCTTAGTATTTTACTTATTTCAGCTGATATTTTCCCCATTCAGCTGAAACTTGGAGAATGTGAAGTTAAATAGGATGCAAGTATATTTTTACTTCCCAGCAGGAGTGCTGCTGTTCAGCATCCATGTCTTCCAGCCATGCTGTTCTCCAGGATGCTGTAAACCAGAGCTAGATCCACCCTTGGCCCAACTTCCAGTGCATGCATGCTGGGGGTGGAGGTGACTGCTATTCCCCAAACATACAGCACACAGAAAACACACTTGACAGGCATACATACACACCTCTCCTCAGGTGATTCATGCAGATCATCTGAGAAGGGGTTTTATCTTGCCCTCTTTCCAGGACAGTCATCTGATGAGTGGGGCAGTTTGCATCCTCAGCCCAGCACTGTGATGAGGACACAAACAACTCCATCCCCACGTAACTCTGCGCCCCCAGTGCTATTGCCACCTGGAAATTGAGCTGGTGGGGAACGTATGGTGAGCTTGGGGGTTCACCACCTGTAATGTAAGCTATAAGGAGCTCAAATAAGGCATTCCACTTCTTCTTTCTTCCACTGGTGTCCCTGCTCCCCCAACAGATTAAGCACTCATTATTCCATGGCTACTGAGCATGGTCACACATCATTGGGCCATGGGAGGGGGCTGCCTCCTATTTTTTTTTAAAAAACAACAACCCAAATTTGTACTTTTTGCTCCAAGCATACTGATATAGCTCTCTTGTTTCTCATTGGCCCAATTTTGGCTCCATTTCTGTCAACATTTATCATCTGAGTTGGCTGTTAGTGTGTATGATGAATAGCAGTCTCATAAATAATGGTTTTATATGGCAGACTGTCCAACTGGGACCTTGATTCACCCTGTCCCTTGTTGTAGTGAATAAAATAAATGTGTGGATGAATTTGCCACATTTGATTGCTTGTGGGGCAGGATAGATTCCTGGCCACTGCTGAGCTGCACAAGAAACACTCCTTCCAGTGTTGGCATAGAATCATAGAATTGTAGAGTTGGAAGGGACCACGAGGGTCATGTAGTCCAACCACCTGCAATGCAGAAATCTTATGTCTAATATGGGGCATGCAGGGTTGGTCCAGTTGGCCAGATTGTCTTCTGTCATCGCACCAGAGCTGAAAGCACAGCATGTGCAAGCGAGAGGCAAAAGCTACAGTCACTCCAAATTACTTTGGCAGATATGACATGATGGTGATGATTTTATTACCCAACCTTGACCCTGAAGTCTCAGGGTGGGTTATAGTACTTTAAAATACAACATAAAAAATAATTTCCACTCACAAAAATACGGCGGGCCGAAAAATATATATCAAGTGTCAAAGACCAGCATATTGTTGGCACCTGTCTCTCTCAAGAGACAGTAGATACCAGTCATACCACTGCGTTAGCACCAGTCATACCACTGCGTTAGCAGCACTGAAATGACGTCCCTGTGGTGGAAGCCTGGGCAGTGTGAATGGAGGTCCTGGGCTGCCCAGACGGCAGGACCCCTCTCTTGGCCTCACTCATGCAGTCCAAAGGAAAGCAGAGCAGTACATTTGGCACCAGCTTGGCTGCAGGTGTTGGTGGAAGGAGGCGTACAAGGTGCCATCCAGACATCGCCACTCCGGATTTGTGTAGGGTTTACCCCTCAGCCTTTTCTTCTGCCAAAGACATCCGGCAAGATAGTGGAGGTTTAGGATCAAAGGTAACAAATCAGATACAGTGGTACCTCGGGTTACAAATGCTTCTGGTTACAACACTTTGGGTTATAGACTCCACTAACCCGGAAGTAGTACCTCGGGTTGAGAACTTTGCCCCAGGATGAGAAGTCACGCGCCGGTGGTGCGGCAGCAGCGGGAGGCCCCATTAGTGAAAGCACGCTTCAGATTAAGAATGGTTTCAGGTTAAGAACGGACCTCCGGAATGAATTAAGTACGTAACCAGAGGTACCACTGTAATGTTAAAAATGACTTCACTGACAACAGAGAGGCTATTGCACACTGACTTTTAAAGTATCACATGAATGATTACATCCCTGGTATGACAAGTATCATACCCTATCAGCTTCAGCAACCAGAACTGGCTATTTTAAATGGTAAGATGAATTTATTGTGTGCTTCTCTTTCAACAGTGGACATTCCTCGGGCTATGATAGCCGCTCAGCTCGGGCATTTCCATATGGTGGTGGTAAGTGTCTTCAAAACTGCTTGAAAATGGGCTGACCAGGTGGCTAGACTTTTAAGTTCAACCTATGTTGAGTTAGCAGGTTAGCAGCTTGGTGCGCAGCTACTCTTTGAGGCGCTTCTAACCTTTATTTTTATATGTAACCTCTTCCTCTCATTCAGGATGCATTGATGCAAACAAGCTTCTCATATAATAGTTTTTAATTCTTTGGGGAAAATAGTGCTCAGTTTCTGGTAAGCGTGTGAAGCTGGTAAGCATGGTGTATGACATATATTCTCCTTTGCACACATAAACAAATGCCATCTGCTGTGTTTGGTTCCTCTCCCTTGTTTTTTAGTCAGGTATTTTACTCTTTGTAGTTATTACAAAGAAGAAGAAAAATATTTCACCAAACATTTTTCAACCTTCTGTTTATTTTCCTTTTAGAAATTGACAGGCAATAATGTTCAATGTGCAGACATTTGGCTTAAGTGCGGGTTTTGATAGCAGTATTAATTAGAGATTTGTGTACTGTTAAGTTATAGAAGTAGTGCCCGGTCTCTCTCCCTCTCCCCCTCTTTCTCCCGCATCTTCATGGGTCAGATTAAAAGTACAGTGAATTTGTAGTGACCAAGCAGCAAGAATGAAGCTCCAGTAAAATGGGAGGAGTGTGTGGGTATGAATGAACAAACCAGAATTTTGCTTCAGGTAACAAAAAACATATGATGCTCAGAATGACTTCTTTAATGGAAAGCAGATGCCTTTATTAATCTGTGCTCATGTGAAAGTATTGAAACTGCCTTCTCTGTCTTCTATATTTCGGAGGAGGTCTCACACTTGGTGCCTCTATCCTCAAACAATATATATTATGAATTCTTTAGTGTAATGTGAAGCACACATAAGGGCTGGATTTCTTTTCTGTGCAAGTGCTTTTGGAGGAAGCTGACTGGGAGAATGTGTCGCTTCAGAATAGGACATCTACAGAAATTATCCCCAAGCATTCATGAAGAAAACATAACAGATCTTAAAACTGGCATCAAACATCACATTCTGAGCACTGATTCAGATGTGTTGACCACAAGTTTTGCATGGGTAGGATGGTGTTTGAAACAGCATGGATGTGAAACTGTCTTCCACATTATGCTCTTTGGGGAACTAGGTACAAAGAGGGGCACTTCAAAATTATCAGAATTATACATTGTAAACAACACTATCACTTTTTTTGGCATGGAATATGTAAGAATCCCCAAAGTACAACTAATACTGGAAGCACTTTATTCCATATTTCATTCTGCGTATTTTAGTTAGATGGGAATAGCATCTTTAATTCTCACAGAGATGCTGCAGATTTAGATGAGAAAGGGAAGGAAGTTTAGTTCTTGGGCCTGATCTGTGAGAATACTGCTCTTCCTGCAGCACAGTCCTATTCATGTCTACACAGAAGTAAGCCCCACTGAGTTCAGTTGGGCATCCTCACAGGTAAGAGTATAGAATTTCATCCTGCCTTTGCTCATCTACCTTTTTTCATATACACTTCTGGCAGCCCTTTGATGTTTTTGATGATTATTTCTGTAAGCTATAAAGGACCAACTAGGATTCATCAAACATGTTTTCTCTTGACAAATAACCACAGGCAAGAACTCAGTGATAATGTGTTTGTAGCCTTCTTACATGTGAGTCTTAAACTGAATAGATTTGTTGGAGCTGAAAGTTGCCTACACGGTTCTCCTTCTGCTTGTTTAATCCCCATAACGACCCTGTGAAATAGATTAGGCCAAGAGGCAGTGACTAGGTCACCAACTCCATGGCCAAGTGAGGATTTGCATCTGGTCTCCCAGGTCCTAGTCTGACATCATATATATATATATATTTTAAATAATATTTATTAAAGATTTTCAAATATAACAAATTTCAAATTCGATGCCAACAATACTTGTAGTGTCCCACAGCTCCTCTAGAGGGATTATAGTAACTCAGTTTCCTTCCCGATCACACCCAACAGTCAAAGTAACTTATTATTCCTTGATTTAAACAATTTATATCCAATTTGTAACAAATGTGACCAGCAAAGTCCTCGTAACAAAGTTCTCTTTTTGTTCTTCCGCTTTGACAGCTCCTTTGACAGCTGTCAAAACCTCTATTTCTCCTCTCCCGGCGCTCTTATGGATCGCTCCCGGGGTTTCCGAGGGGGGTTGCCTTTTAATTCACATTCCACTTTTCTCCTCCAGCCCAGTCTTATAATTTTCCATCGCGAAGTTAATAATTTTATCAAAAAAAGGTTGCACTCGATCTTAGTTGTCAAATCCTTTGCTTTAGCTCCTCTACAACAGGGGGGAGGCTGACTTCCTTTTTGCACCTCCCCCGCTCGCTCCGAATTTAAAAAGAATTTTTCCCCTTTTTTAATCCTAGTTCCAATTACTCACGGGTTATTCTTTTAAAGTCCAAATTTTCAATGGAAGAAGTCAGCACTCTCCGTCGAATGGCATGCGGCTTCGCTCGGCAGGGGAAGCGGAGGACTCACAGCACCACCCCCCCCCCCCCCGTCACCCGCTCCGCAGCCTTTAAAAAGGCTCCTTCGCGGGTCGGGGGGGACACAAACGGTGCCCGCCGAGTCACCATGCCCATGGGTCCTAGTCTGACATCATAGGTGCCAACTCCATAGGGCTGAGATGTCTTCAACCCCCCCCCCCAAAGTCTGTTGGGATAGGGTTGAGCCCGCTTCCAATCTTGAGAGGTTGGGCCTTGTGGCAGCGGTTCTTGCAGCTATGGCGGAAGTCCTCACTGTGCCAGGCCTCGTGGCAGAAGTGGGCTTCGCAGGAACTCGCAGCGGCAGCGGGTCTTGCAGGGGCTCACTGCAGTGTGCGGCGTGCGTGATGTCACACGTGCGTGTCGCATGCTCAAGCAGCGGGGACCCCCCCCCCAATGTTTGGCAGAAGTCAGCACCTCTGTCTCATATCCTAACCATTATTCCTCATGTTGACCTGTCTGTGACGTAGATAGTAGAATCAGTATTGCATTTCTGTTTGTCCCTCTGTTGCTGCCTGGTTTCCTCACCACCCCCTTCTCATACTGTGGCTTGGCACACTAGCCCCAAAATCTTGCATTTATCTCATCTAGTATCTCTTCTTGCAAGAAACAGAAAGGAACTTCAGTTAAAAATAGAAGCAGTCATAAAGCCTAAGAAGTTACACAAGTTTCAGGTACTTCAGAGCACTGAAAGCCTCTACTCTATTTTTTTTTTTAAGTTTCTTTAAAAAATAGTTTATATTCTTTCTTCCTTGACTATATTTTTGTATGTCTCGCAGAACTGAACCAAGTGCAATTATTTTTTTCCCCAATATATTTTTTTATTGAATTTCCAATTTTTTTGTAAATTTACTTCAGAATAAATAGCTACATTATTTCATGTATTGACTCCCCACCCACACCTCCACGGTGTTTTTATTCCAACTCTCTATATATCAAATTATTGTCTGTTACCAGTATCCCTCTAATACAATAACTTTGTCATTTTCTTTTCTTCTGCTACTCCTGTCTTGAATCTTGCCCGTGATTTCATTTGTTTTCCAAATAGTCCAAAAAGGTCTCCATTCTTCTACAAAAAGTTCATCGTTTTGATCTCTCTATATTGCTGTTGGCTTTGCCAAGTGTAATTCGTTTTTAAATGGTTGATGAGTCAGATTTAATGAGATTTAGGACTAAGATCTGCACCACACTTCTATTGATTGATGCCAGTTTTTTAATAAGATTTTATTAAGGCTTTATCATCGTACAATACAATAAAAAAACTAACCTAAATAAAAGCAGAAAAAGAGAAAAGAAACTGCAGATTCCTCTCTCAAAGGTACCGTATTTTTTGCACCATAACACTCACTTTTTTCCTCCTAGAAAGTAAGGGGAAATGTCTGTGCGTGTTATGGAGGAAATGCCTACGGGTGGCATGCCTACGGATTTTCCTCCTCTAAAAACTACATGCGTGTTATGGTTGGGTGCGTGTTATAGAGTGAAAAATACGGTAGATCTTAACCCTTGTCTCATACAGAAAAGGTGTGGTTGATGAATGCTACATCCATGACAGTATTGGAAGTTGGGGGAATTCGCTGTAAAGTCCAGCTATTTCTTGAAATTCTTGTTGTCTTCTTTCTTCTCTTCCACCACCCCCCAAATTAAAAACAAAAGCAAATCATAA
Organism: Podarcis cretensis; assembly: GCF_951804945.1. Taxonomy (NCBI): domain Eukaryota; kingdom Metazoa; phylum Chordata; class Lepidosauria; order Squamata; family Lacertidae; genus Podarcis; species Podarcis cretensis. The sequence continues at coordinate 55,480,450 of NC_137178.1, forward strand.
AATGTTTTTCCTTCCTGTGATCAAAAATAACATTTCTGTGGTGCAAGAAAATTACAAAAATACAAATTGTTCTGCTGTAGATTATAGGCGATGATGCTGGAAATTGTATTTCAGTAATTCTTTCTCTTCCACCATTTTCTTCTGTTCCATTTTCTTCGAGAATTTTTATATCCACCTTCCCCTGCACCTTTGTATGCTACAAATGGAGCCCTTGAATACAATTCACTTCAGAATCCTACTCTTGTTTCCCACCCCTAAGTTCAGCAGTTGTTAACCTCTGCAGCGCTCCTCCTGAGAGTCATTAGATGGAGCACTTGAAAGATTTATGCATCGGCATCACCACTATTCAGCAACAGCAAAGACTAATAATGTATTAATGAGTGAGGCTGCACTCCCAATTAACTGGTGTGAGGAAAGGAGTCTGGGAGTTATGAATTCCTGATGTTCAGGCATTCCTGTTCCCGAGAGGAGAGGCAAGCAGGCACTTTGCTCTATTTCCTAACCAAGCAGGGGCTTAGTTATTGTCTCCCTAACCCTCTTAACGTTAGTGGGGAGGAATGGGAGGGATGTTGCTGGGGCTATGCTAGAATTAGTAGCTTGAAGATGGCAGCCTAATATTTGCACCCTAAGCACCCTGAGCTTGAGGAGGGTGAGGTTGCTGGAGCAGGGAACTGGCCAAGGGGAGAGAAGCCACCATTGCGTGTGGCCTGGATGCCTCGGGACCATGCTACTTTTTGGAAGTAAGATCATCGGCTGACTCCCATGCTAAAGCATGGAACCATGGTTAAAGTGTAAAAACATGACAGAAGTGTGTTGAAGATGTTAGCACTGTAAGTAGCTTCTGAGCCACACAGTACTTCTGCTAAATAGCCAGCGATGAATGGAAATGCAGAGCACTGGCCGAGATCTAGTAAGGCCTGTGTGAATGCAAAAAGAATGTCAGGAGTGCAAGCTGAAAAGCCCCCTTGTGCATAGTCTGGAGCTTCACCATCACTAGAAATGTTTCTGTAATTGGAAGGCACGCTGAGGTGCTAGATCCCTTTTCTTTTTCGATAAATCCCCCTCGTTTGAGTAACACACACCTTACCAGAAGCTTTCAACTGATAGCGGTTTCATTTTCTGACAACAAAAGCCCTTTTTTCTTTTTTAGTGTCCACCTCAAATTAGCTTTTTATCTAAGTAGGTTATGCATTTCCACACAGTTCCCCAGTGACTAAAACACTCCTCACTGGTGTTTTTGCATGTTTCTTTGGCTTAAAATCCTCAGTGCCTAGTAATCTTTGAGCCTTTCCTTTTTCTGCACCACTTAGAATTTCAGTTTCAGAACCACAGTATTTAAAGAAGCAACACTTTAAAGTAATAAGCACTTTTAAAGAAAGATCAGCTGTGATAACAAAATAATACGAAAACTTGTGTTTTAAATAAAATACCATTAAAACACTACCAGGGAGCAATCCTTAACTGTATATGACTTTGTGTTTACTGCTGTGAATAGTGTTTGCTACTAAGAAAAGTAAGCAAGTATTGATGCACAGCAGTTATCCAACAAACAGACTGGTATGAAATTAACCTGACAGTTAATTGTTACATGTGGTAAAGTAGCATGCAAATAACAGGCCTAGAGTCACTGAACTTGCCTTCTAGGCTTCAGCTAAGCATATAAGATTGGATGCCATTGATTTCATATCACACTTTTCCACTGTTGTCAACTCTTTTTCTAATGCTGGCATTTTTTTTTCTTCTTTAGTCACCTTTCCGCACCTTACAGGTTCTGCTCCATCGTGGACTAGTCTCATGGACACAACCAAACAGTGGGATTATTATTCAAGAAGAGATAAAGAGAGGGAGAGGGAGCGAGACAGAGATCGAGAGAGGGATCGTGACCGTGACAGGGAGCGAGAGCGGACCCGAGAAAGAGAACGAGAGCGGGAGCATAGCCCGACTCCTAGTGTGTTCAATAGGTGAGTTTGAGGGTTACGTCTAATGCTGCTCGATGGTGGGAGTTTTGTGTCTGTACTAGAGACATACTTAAAGTCAGCATGCAGCTGTGTATTTCTCAGGGAACAAGGGGTGGGGCTCACATTTTGTTTGTCGTTGGAACCGTAGCCAGCAATTTCAGATGCAAACCAGAAGTATGACAATAAGTGGTACATAACAAATGCTTTGCAGGTAAATTGTGCTGAGCTGATGATTTTTGTTGTTAATTCCTGGGAAGGAATCGGCTCTAAGCATTCAGAACATTAATAATAGAAGGGCCTAATGGGTTTGAGTCCCTAACCATCATTTTACAGCTGAAGTTCCGGCAGTAACTGATTCCAGTCTAAAACTTTCAATTTGTACTGCTTTGTGAGTTCAGTTGTTCTGGGATGAGAGCTGTGAATGCCTGAGGAGGAATAAAGTACTGTTTGCTAGCAGTTTCAACTATGCCATTCATCCTGTTAAGCAATACCAGGGCTACAATACAGTGGCTGCAATATTACATAAACTTCAGCCCCTTTTGTTTATGCAGCAGTTAAGCCTCACATTTCCTCTGTCCAGTGATTGTTGAATACCATTTTCACATGGCAGTATCTTGATACTATTTCTAATCATTTTTTGTTCTGCCTTCCACTTCAAAATGTTTTATGCATTGGGTATTAAATTGGGTTTTAAAAACCATTGTTATAGTTTTCCCTTGTAGGTCAGCAAAACAAGTTTGCATGATCTTCGTTAACACAGGGGATTAAAAAAATTGCTATGAGTGTTAAAGAATTGACTTGGAAGTATAAGATGAAGATGATGATGTTTTGTTCATATAAGACGTGTGTGGGGGGTGGTGGTATTTTGTGTGTGTTTTGTGTTACAAATTACTGGGTCAGTGTGTTAGACGTTAAGATCAATTTAACATCTGTTTCTTAGGCAGCTTGATTGAAGGCCAGAAAAAGCCTGGTCATTCAAGGGTGCTTGAAATGAGCCTTAATGTTTTCCAGGCCCAGAGAAGTCTCTGTGTTGCTGCCAGACTTATCAGTCAGAGAAGGGGTGGGGGAGAGGAGTGGGGTTTTTTATGTGACTAAATTATCCAACATCTGCAGTAAAGCTGCTGCCACATGGCGATGTGAGAAAGCAGGGGGGCCTTGGTCTAGTAAAAACTTGATTAGGGGAGTAACAGGGAAAGTGGGAGGCTTGAGAATGACAGATCATGTAGATATGACACCCTTGAACAAATTTTGCTTCATTGTTTAATAGTCCTGTTTTTAATAATTATTCAGCGGCTTACGAAAACATTGTGACAAATGAATAAAGAAAGGGGGTGGTGGAATGCACACAGACTTTTCACCATTTATAAGTGGATACCCTGACATTGGTGTACCTGTATAGCTTTTGGTCTTGTAGAGAAACTTAAAAATTAGCATCCACAAGCCATGAAATGTAGCATCTGTTCTTCACATCTCTACTCTCACACTAGAAATGGTGGCATGTCTGAAAGGAGTCTGGGGAATTTGCCTTTACTGTGCCTTTTGTAACCCCACCTCCCAAACACATTGCAATTAAATTATGGAATCGATAGCTCAGTTGGTTAGAGCATGGTACTGATAATGCCAACATTGCAAGTTCAGTCCCCAGGTGGGACAGCTGCCTACTCCTGCATTGGGTTGGACTAGATGATCCTCAGAGTCCCTTCCAACTCTTACAATTCTATGAAATTAGTTTTCAATTCAAACTAAACAAGATGTCCATTTCACACTGAGCAGTATGTGGTGCACAATTTCTTTTTTTAGGCACTAACCTTACAGGGTCTTTGGAAATGGCTTCCTTCGGAAAATAAATGTTGGACCCCTGTTGTTATAATTAATTGGAGTTCATCCCACCCAAAAAGAGTCTATTTACCGTGACCCTTGACAACTGAGAGATATTTTTAGTACCTCAATATTCTTTTGCCTGTCATTTGTTTTAAACTGATATTAGACTGTATTTTTAAATTGCTGTAACCCGCCCTAGGACCTTATTTATTTATAAAAAATACTTGTATATCACAATTTCATTTTAAAACCCGCAAAGTGGTTTATAATAATGCATCCATGTGTGAGCCATTTGTGCAATGGAAAACGCAGAGGATTTATATATATATATTTCTTGGGAACTTTAATGGCATCCAGTGCGACCCTTCAGTCTTTATGTCCAACTCTTTAATGTTATGCATACATAATGTATCACAGTAGCCTAGAGCCTCCTTGGCATGGAAGGGAAAGGCCAGGATTGAAAGAACAGTGGAACAAGTCAAAGTAGTCTTTGTCCCTCTTGAAGAGCAGCTGCTCAGACTGAGATGATACACAAGACAGCTCTCCCCTTAAAGTTTAGGGGATTAAAAAAGAATGAGTCAGTTTCAAGGTGCTATTTAAATCCTGACCGTAGATCAGATGAGATAAATGGCAGATCAGAGAAATGTGCCGTTATAGCCAAGGTGCAGGTCCTTAATTTAACACTGTGTGAGTACATAATTATTTGTGAGTAACTTCAAACTCTGTAGACACTTCAGATATTGTTGGAAGATGTGAAGGATATCAGCTTGATAGATTGCTGCTTGTTTTAACAAATACAAGTTTCTCAATGTAGTGTACTACAGGTGATATTGATCATCCCATGGCCGTGCTGGCTGGGGCTGATGGGACTTGGAAGTCTTAACAACATGTTGAATTCACCACAGTGGCTACTTTTAGGTCAGCATCATGGTTGGAAAGGGTCTTGTGGGTCTAGTCAACATTCCATCCTGCTTGATGCAGGAAATGCACAGTAAAGCATCCCTAACAAAACACACCTAACGTATAGAGATGTCCAGTCTCAGTTTGAAGACCTCCAGTGAGCAAGAGCCCACTAGTACCTTTCTAGCTAATTGGGTCTGTTGTCAAATTGCTCTTGCCATCAGGAAGTTTTCCCTCCATGCTCAACCAAAATGTCTTGTGCGCACAGCTTGAACAGCCACTATGTGTACCCAGGCATCCCGGGGGGGCATAACTTTATTCTTTTTCATTTGTAGTTGATCCCAAAGATTAGATGTATACTGACCAACAAATGTATTTGGATAACACTCAATGTTAAACACAATATTTTGAATTATAATTGCAAGTTTAACTGAGTAAAGTGGTGAGCCACTTATTTTTTTGTTTGGGGAACTTTCATTCTTTTAATTTAGCAGATGGAAACCTTTACTGCAATATGAAGAAACAGATCACATTCCTTATTTCTTTGATGGCATATTAACGGCTTAGCAATATATTTGGTACTCTGTGTCCTGAGATTTTCAAAGGGGCCACGAATATTTCTCCTTTATTAAGAGTTAACTGTCAGACCGACAGTCTCTTCTACTGTTCAGCAGTAGTACAGTCATCCAAGACAACAATTTATTTGTATGTAATGAAATCTGATTTTACTAATGTTGGTATTTTTGATTCCTTAAAATACATTTTCCATTGTCAGGACTGTACAATGGTAGTTTCACACTGTGTTAGGTTACAAATTCCCATTTTGGTAATACCTTCAGTAGGAAATTGTGTTCTGCTGAATGTAGAAATCACATGAACCACCTGTATTTTCTCTGTGCATGGGAGGAGACAAAGATTATTGATGCTCCTTTAGCATTTGTTTGTCTGTCTGCTGAATGTTTTTATTTTCTTGCTAGTGATGAGGAGCGATACAGGTACAGAGAATATGCAGATAGAGGCTATGAACGGCATAGAACAAGCAGAGAGAAAGAAGAACGACACCGAGAAAGGAGACATCGAGAAAAGGAAGAGACAAGACACAAGTCATCACGAAGGTTAGCTCTTTAATAATCTTTGAAGTAATGCTGTGTGGGATGATTGAAGTGTCACGGGAAGACCTTGGCTATTGATGTGCTGCTTTTTAGTTGCTGACATTTAAAAATAGCCAGAAGTTGAGAATATACCAGTAGGATATTAGCCCTTGTGTCATATGACCAGGATATAGGTTTCAGCCATGGGTGATGGATTATTAGGATTTCTCAGCCAATTGCATATTTTAGTTGATGCTCTAGAATAGATGTTAAAGGAAAGCCTCCGCAGCCGCAATCTCCGTGTTCTCTTTGGGCAGCGTGAACATTGGGAGTCACTTGGGCAGAGCGGGGAAGAGGTGGCATTGCTGCCTCCACCAATGGCAGTGGGCTCAAACCTTCCAAGGCGAGCTACTACTAGCAGCAGTGTCAGCTGCTGATGCTCCTGGGGGGGGGGGCAGTTAGTTGGGGATTTGCAAGCCTGAGGTTCTGGAAGCTGCCAGACAGTGCCCATCTCAGGCATTGATCCTAGATGTACCAATGACACCAATTGAAGCCTGCAGTTATATTTATTCTATTGTGTGAGAAAGGAAACTAAAAGGCAGGCTTAGATTACTAGAAGTTGATCTTGGTCACTGAGCAACTCTTCAGATCATTGTTGCAAACCTATTTTAAGGCTGCCTCTTAAATGTAGTACTTTCTATGTAGAATCCCATTAAAAATCTCTGTTCTCCTTGACCAACCAACTCTAGCCCTATAACGTTACTTTGATTATGTGATGGCAAAGATTTTCATTGCTGCTATAGGTGCCAGACAACCCGCCCAGAGTAAATGTTGGCAGATGGCGGAATCTAATACTGACAGGTTTTTTTCTTCACTCCCTTTCTGGTTTTAATTTGCCCATGCTTAGGGGTCACGTGGTGATGCCATCACATGGACTTAATCCTGTGACATCATCAAGCTAATTATTTAAGAAGTAGCTTCCGTTCAGGGTGGCGCACTGAGCTTGAGACTCCCATTTAATAGCTCTGTGTCTCATTTCTTTTTCTTGTCCCCGCTTAGTAACAGCAGGCGTCGCCATGACAGTGAAGAGGGAGACAGCCACAGGAGGCACAAACACAAAAAATCAAAAAAGAGCAAAGAAGGAAAAGAGTCGGCTGGTGGCGAGCCTGCCCCGGAACAGGAAAACATGGATGCTACTCCTGCGGAATAGGCATGTGTGGTTTTTGTCTACTTGCTTAAATTAGTGCCAGAAATAGATGGCTCTCAATCCTAATTATTTTTTCTGGGTCTAAAAAAATTGCTCTTCATCTTGTTCTGTTAGCATAAAGCGTAAGTTTAATTTGGAATTTTGAAAATAAAAAAAGCATTTTTCATGTTTAAACACATTGTTTTGTCTTGCCTATGCAACTAGAAAAAAGGATGGTAACATAAGGTACACATGGAGAATTGTGCTTGGATAGTGAGGTTGTGCACTGTTACACAAGCTCCATCAAAGTGCAGTGTGCAGATGTAATGCAGAGGGTTTTCCCCCAAAGAGTAAAGAAAGTGACTGTACCACAAATGTGTCCCATCTGATCAACATACACAGATCCTAGTAGAATGAATTGGAACCAACATTTGTTTTGGCTCTTCAAATAAGTCTGAGTCTTGGCTACTACTGTACAGTAGCCTTTGTATGTGATGCTTCCCTGCTCTCTTTGATCTCCACTAGTTTCCCCCTCAGCTACCTGATCCAGGTAAACAAGGCAATTTCTCCTCCTTTTCTCTGTCTATGCTGGTAGCTTGCTACACCTTCCCTCCTTTCATTATTATGTTGATTCAGAACTGACCATCACAGAAGATTGTGAGCAAAACTGAGTAAAATAGGGCAGAACACTCGGTTCATGCCACAAATTAGATCCACCGGGGAGAAATGAATTTTTGGTGCTTTTTTAAAATGAAAATAACCTGGCTTTACAAATTACAGTTATTTTAATGGTAAAAATGAAATATCATTCACAGTTATTACATACCGGGAAACAAAATATTTAAAAATATCTGATCCATACTGATCACAAAGTGGGATTTCATGTATTCAATCAGACTGCTTTCTGTGTCTTGGAATAGATGCTGTCAACATAATAGAAAAGTATTGCAACAGTTATTCAGGAGTTCAGAATATTTTCAAATTACGGGTCTAAAGTGGTTTTCCTTGTTTATAAACTGTTGGTGGAACATGTTTCTACTGCTGCTTGGAATAGATATAAAAATACAAACATGAGACATAGCGCAGTAAAGATGTGTACCCTAACTTATGATCTCAGTAGACTTCCATACTTTAAAATTGCATGTTTCTCTAACACATACCACACATTTTTTTTTTCTTCAGACCATTCTGTTTGTGTTATGCACATTTATACTTCACAACGTTTTCTTTTACAAGTATACAGTTGACCAGAAAGTGGAGTAAACAAACGTCCATATTAAGTGGGTGATTTTGTGTCAGATAATTTTTCGCTCTCCATTTGCGATGCATCTTTATAAAAAAGTGCCAGGCCAGGACACAATGGTGAGAGAAATTTTCCCCTTCAGTTCTTTGAGCATCCTTGCCAAACAGGCATGCACCATACCTGAGATACTCCTACCATTAACTGCAAGGAGGATGTCACCACACCTGGAAGGAGGCAATATAAAATTGGTTAGTGGCACTTCAGCAGCTCCAAGGCAGGAATAGCTTGCACACCCCTACTCATTTTTATCAGAAAGGTAGCAGATATGAGGAGTAATGAGAATAGTCAGGTTTTGCTAATTAAGGTATTGCTAATTAATGCCAGCTGAATAGACTTGTTTTATATAAATGCTTCAGATTTCAGTCTGACACTTCCAGAGGCAATGACTTTTATAACATCATGTGTCTGCAAGACTTTTGGACTGTGTTTCTAGTGTTTTTAATACTCTGTAAAAAATATACCCCTGCATTTTTTTCTAATTTCTTGTTAATATTTTGATTTGCAAACACCTGCATTTATAAAGTTCTCCATTTCACCAATGGAATTGAATCAGAATTTGCAAACCACACGACTCTTTGAATTTGAACTCAGAAGTGAACATTCCGTTCTTCCCAGTTCTTCCTATTTAGGAATTACTTTGCCTTTGAAAACAGTTATGGTTCTATGTGTCCTGCCCTATAGCTCTATCTTCTGTTATGGATTTTACTGCACTGGCATAAAATTAAACCTACTTTGATCTTTAATAATCCCTTGACTCCTTCCAGGCTTCAGCTTTCTCTGCAGACAAGAAGGTATTTTAAGATTAGTACCATGCCCTTCTCCCTGCCTCAACTGTTCCAGTATAAGCAGAAGTACTGCCACACATGGTGCCTTGTGGCTTGCAACTAAATGAAAGCAGTTTGATTACTGTGCATGGTCAGTCTTTCAAACTAAGGGGTTGAGTTTTGCACTGGTAAACTTGTGCCCCAAGTGCTGGTTTGATATGTTGCTCAGCAGCATAGAATTTGGGGTCAATTCTCACAAGCTAGGTGAGTAAAACGTACTTGTGGAGGTTGTGACTGCATTTCTGAGCTTTCACATACCTTTCCCCACATACAAAATGTGCTGTGTGGTCAGGCATGCATGCATGTGAACGCCAATATACATAAACACTGCCGGCCTGCGTGATCCATCCATCACAAAACAGGAGTGAAGTGATTTGATGGACAGAGTGTATACGCCTAATCCCGCCTCACATTCCCACATGGAGAGCATGCAAGTTTAAGAACCCTGTTGTATGTTAATACTGCACATCAAACTGATACATGAACCAGCAGCCCCAGTTAACTGAGAACTGTTGTGATAATCTGGATGGGAAAGATTGGCTTATAAATAACTGCTAAACAATGTGGTTTCATTACCTGATTCTTCCATCGTTATACGCTGGTGTCCCTCCAACAATGGATTTGATAAAGAATGGCTTGTTCCCACTGTGTTCTTCATAACCCCCCACGATACTGAAGCCAAGACTTCCCGCTGTATTTCTTCGTAATACAATTTCTTTGCAGCTGTATAAATACCTAAGGAAAAAATCATTCTACTTAATGGTCTGTTGTACAATTAAATCAAAATTATTGATGATATTCTGCTCATTCACCCTTTTTTGGCATATTGGACTTGAAAAGAAATGTATATGCCAGATCGGTATAGTTTGCACAAACTTGTAGTTTCAGTTTGGATGTTTTACACACACATTTAGCAGTGTTGTACAGACTACGTTTCACCCATAAATATTCCGTTCTTGGGGTTTTCCAGGGAAACTGTTCTTATCTGCCTGTTTGGATTGAAAACCTAGTTCGGATTATAAAATTGATAAGGGTAGTGACCTTCATGTAATATAGAGCACCTTATTTTTCTGACTGAAGAAGGGTTTTGTACGAATTGGACCTGTCCTGTTCTTGCTGTTGGGTCCAATAAAGCCTTTCACAGACACCAAAGTAGCAACCACCCTTTTAGTATCTTTGTCTTACAAGCACTAAGAAAAATATGCTTTAATTTTGAGGAGGTATTTAAAAACAATCCTTTAAAATGATGTTTCCATTTTGGGGGGTATTTGTTTGTTTGCTTGTTCTTCAGGGTTTTTATGGTACTGCTAGATGAGGCCCTTGGGAACTACAAATATTCACCTGCTGGCAAGATACAGGGTACTTGTTTGTGCAACAGTTAGCTGGCTGCTAATGTGAAAAGCAGGAGCCTCTTGGCCCTTGTGCACAAGGCTCGCTCTATTGCTTTGCCATCTGTGTGGGGCTTTTAGCATCCTGAATCCCATTTCTCATAAAGACATAAAACTCACTAGATTTAACAGGGCTTTCCAAGGTCATGACCAAATGTTACCAGAATTTAGCCGTTATTGATAGCTACTCACTAAGTCACATATCAACATTCTGTTAAGCAGGTTGGTTTCCTCCATGCTCTTACTTAAAGAGTTTACACAGTCAAGCATTTTGAACATATGGAACATACTAAGAGGAGAGCTTGAAGGAACTACTTTTTGGTTTACAGGTTATGCTCTTGGCCACTCTGCTACGCCAGCGTGTGGGTTTAGAGAGCAATAAAATCCACTATAACCATGAGACTAAGAACAATTCCAGATCTCGAGCTACCATATTCCAAAAACTTAACAAATACTAGATTGCAAACTAGCTTGCAATTTGCTGGGTGCTCAAACTTTGGATAATATCTTGAGCTTCCACAATACCAAACATACCAAAAATAGGAATCTTCTCTGATGTATACTGTATGATTTGACCTTTTTGTCAACTGTTGGTTGTTGCATGGAAAGGCAGGGGAGAAATGTAACAAATGTTTGAACAAGGCTTTCAAGAATACAGCTATGGTAGCTTTACAGTTTTGAAAAGAACTGAAGTAGTTAAGGCAGCAGCTCTGGCCAAAGGAATTACAGTCGTACCTTGGAAGTCGAACAGAATCCATTCTGGAAGTCTGTTCAACTTCCAAAACGTTCAGAAACCAAAGCGCAGCTTCTGATTGGCTGCAGAAAGTTCCTGCAGCCAATCAGAAGCCACGGAAGCCCCGTCAGACGTTCGGCTTCCAAAAATAGTTTGAAAACCGGAACACTCACTTCCGGGTTTGGATCGTCAGGAGCCAAGGCGTTTGAGATCCAAGGTACGACTACCAGAAAAACATGTGATGCAGGTGGGTGGCTCAACCAAAAATTTATTACTGTACAATAAAATTGGGTGGGGTATTTGCTGGTCAGCACTGCTTTTATTGGTTAGTAAAGTCTGGGGATGGCTTGGATTATCCAGTGAAACAAGCTGTATTAAAAGATGGGGAGGGCTGGGGGGGGGGGGTAGATGTGTTTTGTTACAGATCAGACTTACAAACGCAAAACCTATCAGACTTCCTGTGTGTATGTAACGTATGTGTAAGTGCATTAGGCAACTGCCCTGAAATGAGTGCTTTTTAAAGAAGAGTATCTTCTCTAAAGCTATTTATGTCATTTGACCCTCTTTTATTTACCTGATCATTTCATTACTTAGCTTGTGAAGCTCCCAAGGCCAGAACCATTTGGAAAACTACTGTAAACTGTTGGGATGCAATGCTGGAGAAAATAGGACTTGTTAGACAAGCCTAAGTAAATAAAACTCAACAGCAAGCAGCACACGAGAGGTATCAAGCTGAAAAACATCTCCCCTGGTGAACAATGGATTAGAAACATGTAGGATCTATGTGCAAAATGTTTCTATTTCCCCAGGTAGAATTATGGAGCTTGACAAGACTTATGACCCTAAAAGTTGCTCCTGGATTTTAAACTGACCTGGAGAAGAAGCAAAATCCTTACACCCGAATCCATTCCTTGTTGCAAAATGCAGAAGGGATGTTTGAGGGTTGCACTGCTATTGCCATCACTGGGAATTATGACATGACAGTTGGGCTCAGAATCAGTTGTTTTCAAAGTAATTTTTTGAAGCTGGCCACATGAGCTTGCTGCATCTCTAGCTGCAAACATTTGGGGCTTTCAATTCCACACGTTCCAAAGCATCTGACTGATTCTGAATATTTGAGGTTACCACTAGTTGGAAGTTAGGGGCAGTGAACCCTATGGACTTGTCCATTAGCAACAGCTATATGAAAAGCCCTAAGAAAACTGTCGATTGTGATTCATTATGTGTTTCTGTTTGTGCCAAACTGAACAGTGCACAAAAAAAGGTGCTAGTGCTGTCTTTCCAAAACAAATCGAGGAACAAAGTTTATCAATGCACAGACAAGCAGAGCCCACACCCATCTGATCTGCTTGTTACAGTGAAGGCAGCCAGAAGTAGTAAACAAACCCCAAAAAAGCAAAAAAAATCCCTTTGCTTTTCAGCCTTGTAAATGCCATTGCAGTGGTTACGTGCTTTGCTTGGCTTCATGACGGAAGGACAGCCGTTTCATTGAGGTGGAATTTCTAAATTGGTCTTTGGTGAGTCATCATTTAGATGCTCTAGCAGTGCATGAGCAACAACTGCCTGCCCTCCCTGCATTATGAGTAAAATAAATGCTGTTATGAAACAGACATGCTTGCTAAAACTCATCAGTCAGAACTACAGACTGAAGTTTATTTTTCTGGAAACTTGAGAGGAAGGAGCAAAGGACTACTGAATGCAGAGTGGACAGGAAAAGAACAAAGGAACCCAGGGTCTGAAAATATGTGAATAACCTTAAATACTAATTTTAGGTGGCTATCTACCTATAAATACCAGAGAGAATGATCCAGGAAATGCATACGATAGTAACCCCACAATTACTGCTACTCTTATTACTGATAAGATTTAAAGTAGACCCTTAGCGGTTTCTTTGTAATGCTCGAACGGTAAGCACAGCACATGCAGTGAAGTAGTTCGCCCTGCTCAATTCAGTTGCTGCAACTCCCATTTGCACCAAGTTGTGTACCTTTTACTGGCTTAAAATGCAGCAAGGTTGTTCCCCCAACATAGACATTCATGCACTGCATTTCAAATTGCATTTGCATTGTACACATCAGCATAGTTTGATGCATTTCGAAAGTCGCATCCGCACCGGTAGATGGATGGGGTGTGGGTATCCTCGTACAGCTTATGTTTTCACACCCGGTGGTAGATGGTTTGAGGGAAAACACATCAAAACGCAGCATTTCTCAACAAACTACAGGATGGATTGTGGCTAACCCTGTGTGCCCGGGGCTTCACAAACAGCAGAGCAATAGTGCTGGATTTAAGGGAAATGGAAGTGTATATACAGCCTAAAGAGCGAGGCCTCCCCTTTCTGCTACACTTGCCTTGGCGTCTGCTGAAGGATAAGGCTGCTCTCATTGGCCATAGGATATCAGCCAATGGTAACTTTGCTCTCCACTCCAAAATATATTCTTTCAACTTTGTCTTCACTGCCCCCTGCTCTCCCCTTCTTGCCTCCTGTCCTCCTCCTTCCTGTTCACCCCTTCCCTCGCTCTCCCTCCTCCAACTCTCCTACTATTTCTGCAGTGATTTATTATGGTTTTCAAGAAGCTGCGCATGCTGCTTTAAGTACGGTTTCCAAAATGCAATTAATACCTTAAAACAACAACAACAACAACAACAAATGATTTCTCGGTCATCTGCACTCCCAGCAACGAGCCTAAAACATACTGCATCCAGGATCATTATTTCCCACCCACACAGTCCCTCAAGACAGCTTGATAACTGCAGGAAGGTTTTGGGAAAATATCCTTGAGGCCCATCTGACCTGCCTTAAAAGAACTGCTGGGCAGTTGCCCTCACCAGTACCAAATGGGAACTCTGGTACTGAGAGGTTACATTCTCAGACGAGGGGGAAATGAGTTAATGTGTATTAATGTGATGCATGCTCTGGTAACAGGACCTGAAAAAGGGCTTCCAGATGTGAGGCACTGAGCTCAGAGTCTCCAATATGGAGAAATAAGACGGTGAGCATAAACTCACTTAGGTAAGATTAAAGTATCTGATAAGCTGCTCTGTTAAGCGTTTTGACTCCTGGGTGCCTGGCCAAACAAGTACTAGCAAGAAACGCACCTCTGTTCCTATTGATTATAATCAGTGTCCAGACGCCTCTTCCTACTGACTGCCCCCTCCCCTTTAATAATCTGAATTTAAGAAGACCAATGTACCAGTTTGGCATACTAATCCCTTCTGGTGTTCGTATACACTGTGGCCCTTTTCTGCAAGTGGTGCTGCAGCTGGAGATAGGATTACAATGAATTTCCTGTTTGCAAACCTGCTGACATTGTGGGCGATTTTCCTTCAGTAAAAGAGGCCGTGGGGGGGAGGGGAAGGATGGGGAAGCGGTAGTGCCTGCATACAGACTTTGAATACGGCAAAGGAATCCCGGTGAAAACTGCTGCTTACTTTCATAGAGAAAATCCTTTCCACCAAGATCTTTTTAAAAACAACAACACTTTGTTTTCTGTGTTGTGAGCAAAAGCATGGCATTTCTTTTAGCACTGACGTACAGAGGGAATCTGCTAGGGGGTTAAAGGTAAAGGGACCCCTGACCATAAGGTTCAGTCGCAGTCGACTCTGGGGTTGCGGCGCTCATCTCACTTTACTGGCCGAGGGAGCCGATGTACAGCTTCCGGGTCATGTGGCCAGCATGACTAAACCGCTTCTGGCGAACCAGAGCAGCGCACAGAAACGCCGTTTACCTTCCCGCCGGAGCGGTACCTATTTATCTACTTGCACTTTGATGTGCTTTCGAATTGCTAGGTTGGCAGGAGCAGGGACCGAGCAACGGGAGCTCACCCCGTCGCAGGGATTACCATGCCTCATTTACAGGGCTGACACCTTTTAACTGCCATCTTCCTGTACCTTCAAAAGCTGAACAGCGGCGTGCAGAAATTCAGCAGGTGAAGCTTTCCCTATCTCAGAAGGGCAGTGGCAATGAGTCATTGTTTGTCATGCAACTGTTTAAAACCGTAAGAACCCTGCCTTCCCACCAATAATAATAAACAATGATAATAATAATTATTGTTTATTAAATTTGCAATGACCCATCTTTTAAGATTTCACCGAAAGCTGCTCATGGGAGCTGCTTCCTTATACAGTAAAGGGGACACTAGCCCATTTCATCATTGGCTAGTGAATGCCTCTCCTGTTCTCTTAGAATGGCAATGGCACCTGCCTGAGAGGTACTGGAACTGAGTTCCGGTGATTTCTGGCTGGAAAGAAGCCCCGCATGCCAGGCATATTGCATCAGCATCTCTAAGAACAGGGGCTCAAAGAAACTCCCAAGGACCACTTTTCTCCTTTTACTGACCTAAGAGGACTCGTTGCTATGCTAGCCGGAGAAAAACATGTTTGTTACAGTTTCAGCTCAGGGCTTTTTAAAAACCCACCCTGTTAAGTTGTTGTTTGTTTGTTTTTCCTCTCATGTGCCCCACGTGTACCACGACAGGCCTCTCTAAATCTCTCCCTGGTCATCTTCCATCCTTTTCTCTCTGCTCCAGGGTTGGGAATTTTCTTTAGCCCAAGGTCCATATTCTCTAGCAGGTAACTTTCTGGGGGCCAGTTGCCAACGCTGAGCGTGGAAACAGATGTGGCCTTTGTACAGTAGGCTGCAGTCTAGCCATTCAAACAAACAGAGGGTTCAGCACAAAATGCAAGAGGACTTGGTACAGTTCAAGGGCACCTTCCAGGCAGGCAAAAGACCTTGAAGATGTGGAGGTGGGCCTTGAGGAGAACCCTGAGGGTCAAAGAAGCCACCTTAGGCTACTGTGCTCATGATACCCCACCCCTTCTCTACTCCATAGCAATTGTCTCTCTGCACCAGGGCATAATCTATTCTCCTTGTTGGTTCTGCACCATCATCTTTTAGTTACCTCCTTTATCTGTTGCTGTATCAAGAAGTCTTCCAATTCTTATTCCCCCTCCCCCATTCTCTCCACTCTCATCTCCTTGCAAACTGTCCTCCATTCACTGCAGTTTTAATGCTTGTTCCATTTCTGTTTCTCCTCCCCACCCAGTCCATTTCTCTCCTCTTGGTTGCCAAGTGATCTGGAAGCAGCCCACCAGACTTTCAGAGTAGAAGTCTCAGGCGCCACCTACAACTAGGGACGCTCAAGGATTTCATTTGCTCCGTACTTTCAAGTCCTGCAACCCAATTCACGCTCTCTGTACTGTTGTGTCAGCTAGGATGCAGCTATCCTTCTGTTTTTGCGCTCACTTGGTTTTTGTGATGCAGGTAAAAAAAAAAAAGTTCCAAAATGATTTGTTTTCTTGAAAAAAACACACATTAAAAATAGTTTGGGGTGAGGCGTTGTTGTTTTTTTAAGTCACAGATTGAAGTGGAAACAGGGCTTATGAATAAACATATGTAAACTGAGATGGACTGGCAAGAGACTGATCTGCCTATCCCTAGGCTCAAAAGTCCGGTGCCAACTCCACCCTACAAATAGGATTCCGGGAAGCAATTTAGATGGAACGATGCAGGCATTATTCTATCCCTCCTCCCCATTTTTTTATAGGCTAGGGTGGTTCCTTGTTCTCACAAAGAAATGGGGAAGTCCCTAAAGCAATGAGTGTTTGGAAATTCTGCAGGGAGTTCTTGAATAGACACATTTTTTAAAAAAAAATTTTTACATTAAGGAAGCCTACTTTAGAAGCATCTTCAACAAAGCCCAATCATCACCTAACACAGTGGTTTTCAAATCTTCTCTCTTTAGTGAATATTGACTTGCCTGCTGCAGAATTCTTCAGCATCCATCACAGCACCCCCAGTGTGCTGTATTAAAGTGGCTCTGAGAGTACTACATTCAGTTCATGCAGACTCTGGTCAGGCCTGCTGCACCTTACCATTGTGCAAGGGGAAATCTAGAACACATCCCACGACACTTCCAGCTGCACACTACAGAAGATGGGCAAATCTCTCTCAATGATTTGTGTCTGCCATTACCGAGCTGCTCATTTGAGTAGTGTTATGCATCTAATAGGGATGCGGGTGGCGCTGTGGGTTAAATCACAGAGCCTAGGACTTGCCGATCAGAAGGTCGGCGGTTCAAATCCCCATGACGGGGTGAGCTCCTGTTGCTCAGTCCCTGCTCCTGCCAACCTAGCAGTTCAAAAGCATGTCAAAGTGCAAGTAGATAAATAGGTACCGCTCCGGCGGGAAGGTAAATGGCATTTCCGTGCGCTGCTCTGGTTCGCCAGAAGCGGCTTAGTCATGCTGGCCACATGACCCGGAAGCTGTACGCTGGCTTCCTTGGCCAATAAAGCGAGATGAGCGCCGCAACCCCAGAGTCGGTCATGACTGGACCTAATGGTCAGGGGTCCCTTTACCTTTTTATGCATCTAATAACATATTACTGCTGTATGTGAGATATACATTCCCATTAGGCAGAGGATAAACTAATACAACATAACCTAAATAGTTCATATATTTTGATAAGTGGAAGATGAGATTAAAACAAAAAGTGAGTGTGCAAAGCTGCAAAAGGAGTCTCTTATATAACTAACATTTTCTTACTGATGGGCTGCTGGAGGGAAGATTTAGCTCGAGGGCAGATTTAATTCAGTGTCAGCCTGATAGGATCTCGTTTTTAAAATTCCAGTTCAGACGAATGCTGCAATGATTTATGCCCCACGGAGTCATTAAAATGTGCTGTGTGAGTGGGTGACAAAGTACGCACTCTGTGGTTTTACTAAAAATTGCAACACAGCTGCTTCCGGCCCATTAGAGAGGTGAATGTTTTCGTTTCTTCCTTTTTTGAGGGGGAAGGGGTTTGGATAATTTCAGCCCATGAGCGCGTACACAGTTTTTGAACATCTGGGCAAAGTCAAACAATTTAAAATGGCATATAACTGAAACGGTGCCTGTGCAGTCTGCAAGCTGCAGGGACTGTCTGGGAGGACGCAGGGTGGTCTGGCATTCAAGATCCTGTATTCTCAGAGCATAGATGCGATCTCTGCAGGGTTTCCCTTGCTACTTTGACAGCCAGACATATTTTCAGAAATGGGCCTGCTCAGGATCTTTTCTGCTCCCTTAAATACAGTCCTTTCTGTCCTTTCCAAGTCTGGAATTAATTCAGGTGTCAATGCAATACATCAGCTCAGGGGAAAGAGCCAGGTAAGCACCCCAAAGCCATCAATAGTGAATCTGTGACCCTCCAAGTGATGCTACTGGACTTTGGGATGCGGGTGGTGCTGTGGTCTAAACACCTGAGCCTCTTGGGCTTGCTGGTCAGAAGGTTGGCGGTTCAAATCCCCGCAACAGGATGAGCTCCTGTTGCTCTGTCACAGCTCCTGCCAACCTAGCAGTTTGAAAGCACACCAGTGCAAGTAGATAAATAGGTAGCACTGTGGTAGGAAGGTAAACAGCGTTTCGGTGCACTCTGGTTTCCATCACGGTGTTCCGTTGCACCAGAAGCGGTTTAGTCATGCTAGCCACATGACCTGGAAAGCTGGCTGTGGACAAACGCCTAAAAGTAAGATGAGCGCTGCAACCCCATAGTCGCCTTTGACTGGACTTAACCGTCCAGGGGTCTTTTACCTTTTACCTTTACTGGACTACACATCCAATCAGTGCTGGCCACTAGACATGCCAGATGGAGCTGATGGGAATTAAGAATCCATGAACATCGGAAGGGCCACAGATCCCCTATCCCTGCCATAGACCCTTTCCTCCATAATCACATGGAAACACTCCTAGGACTTACCGTGGGACCTCAAGCCACATCACCCAGGAAGGAGACCATTCGCTTGGGCTAGATGAGTTCAAACTGGCATCGAGCAATGAGAGGTCATCGCCATCCTCCAAGGTCTCGCAGTCTTTCATTTCTAATGCTTTGAGGACAACAGATGAAGAGATGTTTTTCAAAAGGGCTACAGCCTCTCCACGGCTCACACCTGTCAGATCAATTCCATTAACATTGAGCAGAATATCACCTGGAAGGCAGGAAATGAAGGGGGGAAACACCTGTTAGCAGTTAATAAAATACACTTTTGTCATTCAAAGCTGTACCTCTAAACTTAGGAGTGGCCAACTAACAGCTGGGAGGTCACAGCAGTTTTTCCTGCCTTTTATAAAATATGTTTTTAAGGTCAGTTGTAGGGGGGGGGAAGGTTTTTCCTTGTTTTGAGTTTGCTCTACCCCAAACTCCATTCTAAGAACAGATGCCAATGGGGAACTTAATGTGTTTTGGTACAGTACCCATAGATGGGTTGTTGTTGCCTACAGGTTTGGAAGATCTGGATTCAAATTCCAGTTCAACAAGAGGTAGCGTTTGGTATGTTACTAACTTTACTTCAGTTTCTTCCCACCCCCCAAAAAGAAAATAATAATTTTGGGGATGGTGGTGATATTTGTTGTCCTGAATGAGCTACCAAATCAGTTTGCCTGTGAACATTGCAAGCAAAATAAAACTGCAATGTCCTTCTAGATCTCTGGTTGTAGAAGAGCTGCAATTTAGACTTGTGCTCTGCCAATGAATCACTGAAAGAAAATGCAATGTTGTGCTTGTTTAAAAGTAAACTCCTGTGCTTGCCTACTCAGAAGTATGCCACACTGAATTCCATGGGGTTTACTTAAAGTTAGGTGTGTACAGCATTGCAGCTTTCACATTTATCTATTTCCCCTGAAATCTGTTGGGAATTGTTGTTGTTTTTAACCATCAGTCACTGGCTTGGCCTGCTGCTGTTTTGCTTTAAACATTGCACCAGTTCACTGTTATTAATATCAGCAGGGCTGATTAACTCTAGCTTAGGGTGGTATGAATATGCACTGTCCCAAATGTCTATGGGTGGAGGGATTATTTTAAGAAATAAAGCACCTTCAGAAACAAAACAAAACTCAAAGGTACAAAGCTTAAACTGTCTACTATCTTCCTCATATTGCTGCATGAGAATCACTGTAGGGTTTGAAGAGACCCTCGTCCAATCCACTGCAATGCAGGAATCACAGGAATCCCTGACAGATGACCATCCCACCTCTGTTAAAAAAACCCCAGTGAAGGAAAGTCTGTTCCATCTGACTGCTTCTAGCTACTTTCATGTAATCAGGATGATAGAAAAACCAACACTTTCTGGACTTTCTTCCCAGAGGATACAGCATTCAAATGTTACAATTCCATGTATGTAAGTCAGATAATTACATAGGAAAGATGATGATGAATACACAATTGTAAGAAAGCTTCCATTGTCTCCCAAGACAGACAGATGCCAACCAACCAACCAACCAACCAACCAACCAACCACCTTGTGCACAGAGAGAAAGCCATTTCTTGCACTTTAAGCAACCCAATTTTGTGAACAAAAGGCTGCTTAAAGCATGTTACAAGCTACCTAATTCATGATTAAGCCATTTTGAGAATGATGTGGAATGCTAAAACTTTTGAAAACTGAAACCAAATTTGGAAGTGGGTAGTACTCTGAAATACAAGACACCAGTCTTATGAACACCTCCTTGTGGCATCTGGAATAAATTACAAGTGAATTTCTTCTCTGGTTCCAATTTATATTCAACTGTTTTAAACAGTGGCTCCCTTTTGGACCTACATATATAGTTGCTGATCACAGAGCTTGAGTTTTAACAAATACGTTAGATCAAATTCAGGGCTGGAATTATTATTTTTTTATTGGTATTCACTAATAAAGTGACTGGGAGACCAGCTCATTATCATTTTCGTTCCTATATCCTACCTTTCTTGCAATAAGCTAGGAGTATACATAGTGGTTCTCTCACTTTATCCTTAACAACCTTGTGAGTTGGGTTAGGTTGAGAGAGAGATATATATTTACATACAAAACATTTGTGATACTTGGCAGCTTTCATAATACTTATTCCAGTAATTCTGAAAATATTTCTATTTCCTATGAAACACATCTGGCCATTATCTGGTTCTCTCTGAGTCAAATAAGACTGTGCACCCATCTCAATAACTGTGGGTGGTGAGTCAGAGTCCTGTTTCTTTTTACAACAATCAACATATTTTCTTATTAAGTCCTTATCTGAACAATACTAAATTATTATACGGTTGAATTTCAGCAAGAAATTAATTTATGAACAGATTTCCTCGGTCAAGATGGTGACCAGAATTCCTTTAAACTGCCTATCTGGTAATATGTGTGCCGAAAGTCAGCACTATTTGGTGTTATGTCTGAAATAGTATTTAGTCTTCGGGGGGGCGGTGTCAAAAATCACAGTAAAAGTGACAATATCCCCAGATTTAACATTACCAGGGCATCATGGACAGTGGGAACTGTAGTACAAGGTAACTGAGAACCAGGCCTAACTAAATGCAAGCGCAGAGTTGCGGTTACAGTTCACAAAGACATACTCCTCTCAAAAGTGTGCTCTGAATTCCTTTAGTCTCACCTGTTTTGATCCTGCCATCTCTGCTGATGACTCCGCCTGGTTCAACACTTATAACGTAGATAGGCAAATCCCATTCCCTGTGGGAGAAGGCACCACCTGACACAGTCATCCCCAGCGACTCTGCGTTGTCTTTCCGGACGACCACCACCTTTTCGTGACAGGTGACCGCATGGAGGCCAGTCTGTGGGGCACAAAGGGCAAACATGAGCAGAGGACATGGACAAAGCTTTTGGATGGTATGATCGTGATCAGCTACTTCATAACATGGTTCACCATAATCTGATGGCCTTTATGATCAGGGTCAATGGTCCATCTAGTCCAGCATCGTGTTCTCAAGGTCACCAACGAGATGCCTATGGGGAAACTCTCAGCACAACGGTACTCTCTCCACAGTTTCCAACAACTGATATTCAAAAGCAGCGCTGCCTCCATCAGTAGAGGTATACATAAGTCGACTGATGCATTGTTTGATCCAAAGCATTTTCTTTTTTAAAAAATGAAACACTCTAACTTGCAAGGAAGTAATGGTTAAGCCATAACACTGGACATCTGACCCACTTTTGCCTTAATGTTTGAGATTAAATTTCTCCACATGAACAAGATCGTGAGAAGAACATTCCCTGTGAATGCGCAGAGGCGCACATTCAGCGGTTGTTTACCTGACAGTATCTTTTCATACCACTATGAGATACAAAAAATGGTTGCAAATTATATTTGTATACAGCCATTCTGCAGAGTGTTTTTTTCTATAGAAACTCTGGGAAGCACATGTCTTAAGGATGAACATGTAAAGAATGCCTGGTGGCAGGTTTCCAGGTGTGTTATTGGTTCCTCTGATCACCTGTACATGTGAGTTCCTGCATTATTGGACAGATTGGCTCCACTTGAAATTGGCAGAATAGTGAAGTTTTGGTGATTTCTGCCCATACACTGCTTTATTCCGGCTATATCCAGCAAATTCCGGATGTATGGCAACTCTAGAAAAGCCTCCTCCAACCTGGTGCCCTCTAGATGTTGACTACAACTCCCATGATCCTTGACCACTGGCCATGTTGGCTGGGACTGATGAGGCTTATAACACAAAATCTGGTTGGGAAAAGCTAATATATAAGATCTGTTTTTGGCAATCTAGGACCTCCTTAAATTCTGAAAAGTACTCCAAGATCCTTTGCAGATTCAAGATAGCTAGGTTCCAGGAATAATTCTAGGAGTTCCTTCAGGAACTTCACTGTGACAGTGCCAAACTCTGATACATCTAGCAAAGCCTCTAGAATTGTCTTGTGTTCTGATGGATGCTGGTGTGTCCCCTAGATCAATCCCAGGCAGAACTGCAAAATCGCAGTCTGGACTGCAATTTTCCTGGACTGCAATTCAGTGGCATCTCACGGCTTAAAGCATATATGAAAATGCAAACAGTGGGATGTGCCTCTATTTGACAAAGGAGCAGCTTACTTGTAAATGAATTTTGCATATACCTCAAAGGGCATCCAACTGGATCATATCTTGAGTACATCTCTTGTTTTAAAAAATTAAATAAAGTGT
This sequence comes from Podarcis cretensis, assembly GCF_951804945.1. Classification (NCBI taxonomy): domain Eukaryota; kingdom Metazoa; phylum Chordata; class Lepidosauria; order Squamata; family Lacertidae; genus Podarcis; species Podarcis cretensis. Next base: position 55,503,586 of record NC_137178.1, read on the forward strand.
TCTGTTTTCATAAATCAGTTCATCTGAAAAGAATCTCATTTCCAGTCTTGTGATCAGAAATTCTCCTCACTGGCAAGTATTCATTTTTGAGAGGAAATACCTTTTTCATAAGTCAGGGCTGCTTCTCACTTTGTACCCAAAGTATGGAAATTATATGCTTCCTCTGACTCACACATCACTAATGTTGCAGCTATTGCAGGCTGTTTACACACTGTTCTATGAAATAAAATTATGTAAACCCAATTAAGGTTAAAGGTGATGTCCAGAATAGGAATGGGAGCTAAATTTTCTTTTGTTCACATTTTAATGGAAACCTACCTAATTCATACTTTCTGAAACAATATGTGAACCAAAACACAGCTAGCCTTCAAGACGTACACTTCTCCAAATTTTTCAATGCAGTTCTCCCACCAAATAATGTGCGCAAAAAAATCATAATTAGTTAAAATGCCATACAAGTGCGTTTAGGGGTAAATGTTTGCAAAATATGTAAATCAGGCAAAATTGTGTACAAAAATGAGTACATTAGGACTTTAAGAAAGATCACCAACTGATATGGAAATGTGATAGACTGAACCTAAACCTGGAAATGTGAGAAGCTCAGGTAAACTGAAATGGATAGATTTGTCTACCCCAGATTAGAGATCAAGTTGTCACCTACTACATTTTGTTGTGATGAAAATTCTGCCACGAGTTTTTCCAAAGCTTTTTTTAACTTGACTTATTGTAAACATAAAGCAACTTGTGGAGTCTCAGCTGAGGAAAAGTAGGACAGCAGGGGAGATAAGGATGAAAGGAAAGGAAAGGTTTTATTTTAATAAACACCACACCAAACTTTGGCTTTCTTACCAATAACCAACTCAGCCAGTTGAAAGGCAATGTTTAGCAATGGCAGTGTTCAGCGTGTTCTTTACTAAACAAGTGCTTTCTCTTCGTGATTTTGACATTACCTTGGGCGTCCCTCTGACAAGGGGAACACAACAGCTTGCCTGGTTTTTAATATTTACTGTAAGATAAATATTTACAGCAGATTATCTCTCACTCAGTGTCCTGGCGGTTGTCTCACAGGCAATGGCCACAGCTGGATGTACCATTTTAATTACCTGAAGGCTGAAGCTGATCCTTCAGCTACAGGGTTTTATGTCCCTCAGTGTAAAGGGCAAAGTCTTTGAAGGCTGGAAGATAATGTATTTATAAGCAAAACACAGCCATTTCAGCCTACTAAGAATAGTAGGTGGTATTTTAAAACCTGGTTTGACTTTATGTACAAGCTCCAACTGATCTCAAAGAAAACACAATTCAACTTGCACTTCGCCAGGGACATAACTGTAGGCCAGCCTGGGGTGAGGGAGTGAGAGGGTGTTCAGGCTATTAACTGACAAATTCCAGTAAGGCCAAGCCTGCCAAGCATAAAGAGGCGAAGCAACCTTCCTCAACAGTATCATAAGGCAGAAACTGATAACGGAATAGTACAGAAAGACTTTTTAAACTGTTAGCAGTAGTGCAGCCAGGAGGTAGGTGGGCTATCATTTGGACTCCACTTCAGGCAACAAAAATTCTTGGCCTGGAAGTGAATCCAAAGCTAAGGGCTTGTCCACACTTCAGCTTCTTCAACAGGTTTTTCGTTTCCCGCTTTCCCCCAGAAAACCTGCTGTTTACAAACATAAATCTGCAGAAAACCTAATTGACATTTGTTATGAATCAGCAGTAAACAGTGGGTTTTCCCAGAGAAAGCAGAAGGGCAAACGAAAAGCCTCTCGGACCCAAATCTAGAAAACACGGGGCCTGCAGAAGTGTGGCTGAGCCCTAAACCACCCCACAATTCTTGCTGTATTGGGTCTTGTTGGGATCTCACCAAGCCCCCATGCCAGATCCAATTTCGTTAAAGTAAATGTTGAGGAAGCTTTATTTTCCCATTGAGCTGTGCTACTCACTCAAATGGGATAAGGGGTTGAGGGGGAAGCACCTAACCAATTCAGACAGACTTCTCCCTCACAACTGTGCCTGGGACCCTGGACTGCTAGAATGTCCTGAATCCTTAAGACTGGAGAATTCCAGAATTCCCAATGCAGAGAAAGCTGGTCATTGCCAAAACCCAGTAAAATCAATGTGACAAATACAGAGGCACACATAGGGTCCCTTGTACCCTTGGCAAGGAGCTATATCAGCGCGCGCACACACACATCCAAAACATCACTTTACTGCAATAGCCACATTGATGTGTCCCAAGAACTCGAAGCCTTTGGAGGCAAGAAGGAAGGGTGAAAAAACTGCATGCCTTTGTGCTGTGGTGCAAGAAGGATGTGATGTTTCTCCCATGTTTGATCTCGCCTTGACAGTGGCAGTGTGTTGACACACACACACATACAACATATACTCCATACAGTCCCCCTTTCTCCTACGACTCAGCTCCAGGCTCTTGTCTAAATTCATGACCTTACGCAGATAACTGGAGACAGATTTCTGGGGTGATTTTTGCTCGTCTCCCAGGGTCTGTTTTTACCTTTGGAGATGTGTGCAACTTTCTTTGGATTGGGGATATAATCTTTGAGTTTTATATTTTATTTTGGGTGTACAAAAGGCGATTCCACCTTTAGAGATTAATACATGGGGAGTCCATATTTTTCTCCTCCTTTCAAATTCATTGCTTCTTTGTATCCCACCTAATTTATCTATTAAGCTCCTTGGGACTGGCCAAACATGAACAGCTATTCTGTAAAGTGCCACGTATAATGTGGCTCTGGCTGTAATATCTATCAAAAGGATTGGCAAAGGGTTAACTAGAGAAAGGTTAAAAGGCCAATGCATATTTTTAGTCTTTGGAAAAGATTATTGGTACATGTTAACAATCTCAAAAAAGAAGAAGAAGAAAGGAAAAGAATGCCACAAAGAAAATCTGGAACAGAATAGCTTTAGATAAAAGGAGATGTGGCAATTGGTTTAAATTGCAGAAGGGAAACGTATAGCTGATATTAGGAAACAGCTTTAAGAAAACGCTGATGGAATTAGTTTGGAAAGCATAAAAACATAGTTCTAGATAATTCTTAGGATTGCTCTTCTTACTATATGAGGACAAGGAGGTATCACATCTTCTTGCCTGCTCCCCCTCCGTAACATAAAAGTGTATGATCATTCGCAACAGGCAAAATACACTCCAAATTGCTGCTAATGATGTCCAATGCTTCATTTCTTAATAGTGCCTCACAACTTCCCCTAAGCTTGGTGCTGGACAACTCAGTGTTTACAATTGGCACCGGCTTCAGAGCCAGCCTATTTCCACATGGAGGCAGGCAGGATGTCATGGTTTTCTTTGCCAAAAGGGATGGCTGAGCCCTTTTATAATAACAAATGATGTTGAAGGTTGGAGTTTATTCTTGGCACTGGATATTAGAAACTTGAAAGCAATATCAAGCCCACATTTACATCTGTGTCCTTGGAAATGTCGAAGCGGAGAGTCAGCTCTCGAAGAAAAAAGAAATGAGGGGGGGTGGGGTGTTTAAAATCAAATTATCCTAGAGAGAGTAGAATGTTTTAAGTGTGTCGACAGAATATACAATAAAATCCAATTTGGAGGTGGTGAAATTTGACTGTGCAATCTCCCCCCTCTCCCAAATCAAAATATCGAAATAAAATAACTAGATTGAAGCGTGAGTGTGGTGGCATTTTGAGCTAGAAGCCTGAAGGCTCTCCAAAACTCAACAAAATCAGTTTATAATTACATTTTGGGTGAGGATGAGGATAGTTAATGTACATAGACACTAAATTTAGCTCCTCAGGCAGAAAACAACTTGCAATATAGCAACTTTAAGCTCTGACTGTGTAAAGAAAACCACTCTCCCCCCCCCCACACACACAGTGATTCCCTTGAGCAATTTCAGCTGCAAACAGGACACATCAGAGGAGATCAGATTTTATTTGTTTAATTTTTTTAAATATATATTTTAAGGTTGCCTTTAAGGGCAAAGGCTTACGCTTTCTTAGAGCAACAGAAAGTAAATGATGTTAAGAAGCACAGTTTAATTTATTTCAGGATCAGCTAATTTGGAACTGCAGCCAATGACGAACTGGGAAGAATGTGCTACAGACATGAGACTGTCTCCCTTGCAGGTTCCAAAAGCCAGATACCAACACCCTGATGGGCCCACTTTAGGATAGCAGTGTTTTGGGCAGAAACACCCACAACCACATGCCCACCGAAACTTGAAAGACTGACTAGTAAAATCTAATGGCTCCCTTCTGCGATTGGATTGAAGACTTATACAACTTGCAACATATGAATAACTTGCATATAAATGCAGACTTGCCATGGACAAATTCAATGATATATAGGGAATCCATTCTTACAAATACTGTAATAGGTTAAGATCTGGTAAATTACAATAACAACTTTGTGAAGTATAGAGTTTGGAGTTCTCCCCTCCTCCCCCTTTTACTTTCCCTTCTACACAAGTGCTGTTTCTCTTTTTCTCTATCTCTCTTTTATTTACGTCTCACCATGTTTAATGCACATATAATTATGTACTTTTAAACTTTCAATAATTAAAAAAAATTAAATAACCGGATCCAGTGTTGACACTGGACAACCTGCAGGAATCTTGGAGAATCTGAAATGAATTGTTGAAATGTATAAACCTGAAAATCATAAATAATTTATTTTTAAAAAAGAATCTGAAATGATACACTTACAAGGATCCAGGAGGACAAATGTGGAAATGGGAGAGATCAGATATTATCTTCCAGATTCCAAAAGAAACTTAAAAAATCAATTTAATATTGTGTTTTAGATTGTTGTAGCCCAGCCTCGGATAGCAAGGTAAACAATGGTATGACATTAAATTAATAATTCTGAAATCTCAGAAACGGTTGTTGGTTTTTTCAATTTGACAAACCTGGCTCTCTCACACCCTTCTCTCACTCCCCCTCTCTCCTGAAATTCAACATCCTTCTCACACTGGGCATGCAGGATTCTTCCTCTTGCTGGGTCAGACCATTGGTTCATCTACTAGAGCAGAGCTTTCCAAACTTTCCATGTTGGTGACACACTTTTTAGACGTGCATCATTTCTCCAACACAGTAATTCAATTTTACTAGCAAACCAGAGGTTGAACTAACCCAGTGATGGCCAAACCTGGCCCTCCAGCTGTTTTGGGACTACAATTCCCATCATCCCTGACAACTGGTCCTGTTAGCTAGGGATGATGGGAGTTGTAGTCCCCAAACAGCTGGAGGGCCAAGTTTGGCCATCACCAAACTAACCCCTTTCCAACCTCAGGAGGAGCGCAGGGAGCATTCACGCGACACACCTACACACTGCAGCTGACACACTAATGTGTCACGACACACAGTTTGGAAAGCTAGAGTGTTGTCCCAACAGCAGGGACGGGGAACCATTGCCTTCCAGATCTTGTGAAACAAGCTGACTCCAACATAATGTGTTCAAATAAGTTATCTTTCATGTCAGCCCACTCCTTTGCTCAAGAAGCTGCTTGGCTTTGTTTTGGCTCAGCTTCACCTTGGATGATATTTTATATATATATATAGGCTGTTTTAGACCAATAAAAATGTCAGCTTCCACAGAAAGGTGAAAAACCAAGGAAGTCACAGGGTAATAGCACAAAAGAGCTGACGCACAGAGGACAAGGGGTGTTCTCACAAATTACAGTGGTACCTAGGGTTACAGACGCTTCTGGTTACCAGAAATAGTTCCTCGATTTAAGAGCTTTGCTTCAGGATGAGAACAAAAATTGTGCTGCAGTGGCACGGCGGCAGCGGGAGGTCCCATTAGCTAAAGTGGTACCTCAGGTTACGAACAGTTTCAGGTTAAGAACGGACCTCCGGAACGAATTAAGTTCTTAACCCGAGGTACCACTATATAGGGAAAGGGAGCAGAAATGAAGTGCACAGCATGTGGCTTTCCTTTCTAGCGAACTCAAAAACAAGGCAAACAAGAGTAACGTTCCCCAAAGCAGCCTTCTGAAATGGTGACCTCTATTGAAGAGGTCAAAAAGGAGGCAAGCACAGCCTATCAGCTTGTCATTGAGTGGTCACTAAGTTGACATTGCTGACACATGGAGCAAAGAGAGCAACAAAACTTGCTGAAAGGGTATTTTATTTGAATGATCTCAGTCATCCCCCGGTTCCTAGGGTCCAAAGAACACTGTCTTCACCTGAAGAGGCAGTGTGCAATGACAAATGCGACAGAGCTGGTATTCTACTTAATTAGAAAACTTCTCCCTCTGCTCTTTCACCAGTGAGGCTCTCAGAGCAGCTTAAAAGGTAAAGGTACCCCTGCCCGTACGGGCCAGTCTTGACAGACTCTGGGGTTGTGCGCCCATCTCACTTAAGAGGCCAGGGGGCAGCACTGTCCGGAGACACTTCCGGGTCACGTGGCCAGCGTGACATCGCTGCTCTGGCGAGCCAGAGCCGCACACGGAAACGCCGTTTACCTTCCCGCTGGTAAGCGGTCCCTATTTATCTACTTGCACCCGGAGGTGCTTTCGAACTGCTAGGTTGGCAGGCGCTGGGACCGAGCAGCGGGAGCGCACCCTGCCGCAGGGATTCGAACCGCCGACCTTTCGATCGGCAAGTCCTAGGCGCTGAGGCTTTAACCCACAGCGCCACCTGCGTCCCTTCAGAGCAGCTTACAGGAGATTATAATCAAATAAAACAAAGAAGCAGCAAAGCAGATGAAATTCTAGCAGAAAGCTGCCTTAAAACAGATGCCTAAAAGGTGTAGGGAAATAAAAAGGTGTTCACTTTGGAGGAACCGAAAAGGAAAAGGATGGGGACAAGGAAGGTCTACAGATGGCATACCACAACTGAGAAGTCCCTTTTTTCAAATAGTCACTGGTGGTAAAAAGGTAAAGGTACCCCTGCCCGTACGGGCCAGTCTTGACAGACTCTGGGGTTGTGCGCCCATCTCACTTAAGAGGCCAGGGGCCAGCGCTGTCCGGAGACACTTCCGGGTCACGTGGCCAGCGTGACATCGCTGCTCTGGCGAGCCAGAGCCGCACACGGAAACGCCGTTTACCTTCCCGCTGGTAAGCGGTCCCTATTTATCTACTTGCACCCGGAGGTGCTTTCGAACTGCTAGGTTGGCAGGCGCTGGGACCGAGCAGCGGGAGCGCACCCCGCCGCAGGGATTCGAACCGCCGACCTTTCGATCGGCAAGCCCTAGGCGCTGAGGCTTTAACCCACAGCGCCACCTGCGTCCCTACAGTCACTGGTGGTAGAAGGACCAAATAGAGACAAACCTGACCTGCTCCAACAGAGGAGCAGCAGCTGCAGGGGGCTTTCCTCCCCAGGCAGAAAACAACAACACTCAGCTCAATACTCCAGTTACTCTGGAACTGCAGAAGCAAGGAAAAGGCCACACTGGCCTCATTGCTCTGCCAGTCTGCTAACACCAGGAACAGAAGATCAGCCTGGCTCAAACTACATATAAATGCTCTTAGTTCATGTCATGTTCATGTCATGACTTGAAGAACCAAAAACTCTCTTTCCCTGCACCTCCCTTGTGTGTCTTAAGTTTGTACGTGTGATACCAGGCTTCTATATTATCACCATCATCATCATCTCCGAAAACTGCCTGAAAAGTAGGACTAAAATATAGCAAAGAAATACCTTCCTATGTGTACAAGTTCGCAATCTTATGGTATCTGGCTATCAAGCAGTTTAGACCTTTAAACTTTAGAGCAACCTCTTTGAATTGTGCTCAGAAATGGACTGGGAGCCAGTGGATTTGTTTCATGTTTTCACATGAAACTGCCCAGCTACTAATATCTTCCTCGGATGCCTTTCTTCTGGTTTCCCTGCTTTCATTGGTGAGCAGTGGTGGCTGGCATCCATTGGAGCTTGTAGGGTGGAAGGCAGGGAGCCCAACAGTAGGTGGCGACATAGCCGAAGACAGGCAGAGCCAACTATGGTAATTCTAGTTTTGTCCCCATCTGCCTCTCTGCTGAGTTCTGCAAGGGCGGCACTGATACTGAGGAAGAGGAGACTGATAGGTTATGTGGCCCCCAAAATTGGTTGTAAGTAAGAAGGTGGAGGTTGGCAAAGGGCAGACTGGGATTGGTGGGGCAGGCAGCAACACTTCCTTGGTCCTCTGGTGTCCTGAGTTTGGAACCTGCTCCATAATGAGGGTCAGCTGACAACATGTGATGTCATTTCAGTGCCAGGTTATGACATTTCATTTGCCCAAGCCTTTCATGTGCTGAATTTTTAAGTTGACATTTTAATCTAGCCTATTGCTCTTTTCCCCAGCTACAGTTTCTGTGATCTTTTATATAGTTGTAAATTTTATACTTTTACCATTAACTGTTCGGGCAGATTTCTAAAAAGAGATGAAAAATAAATAAATAAGAGGCTAGGCTATTTAAATTCTAAGTGTAATTGTCACAACTTTCTTACCTGCCCTTAACTGTAAGGTACTAGGAAGGGTTATAACAATAAACAAATACACAATTCCACCAGTATGCCAGTTCCACCCCTTGCTTGTGTCACTGTGGCAGCAGCTTGAATAAAGGAAGATATAGTATAAAAGGACTCGTAGGACTTCAGTGAAACTGCTGGCGTTCATGGACAGAAAACGAGAAAGAGAGGAAACCAAATTCTCCCTCAGGATGCTAAGTATCCTTACCTCTGTTTGTCAAACCTGAGGTATGAGTAATGGGAGCCCTGCTCCCTTATGAGGACTGACTTTATTGCCCTGCATCCAAAATCATAAGTTACACACTGAAAAAAGGAGTTTGTTTAAAAATAGCCCCTCATGCTTCCTATTTTAGGATTTAGTAAATCACAGCAGTGGCCTCCTATGGATGCTGCGAGGCAGGCAAGAAACTGGCAGCATGTTGAAACTCCACCCTCACATCCCTCTCTTGATAGCAGTTAACCCCAAAATTGACTGACAGGATGACAGTCCTCCTATTAATCTTTTACCAGATGGTAGGAATCTCTGAAGCAACGGCTTTGGCCTTCATGCTCTCCTCCAGATGGAGAAAGTGGAGATAAGCTTCTCTTTGTTGTTGTTTATTAATGTACATTATGTTTTTGCTGGAAAGCACAGTTGCAAATAGAATACGCGAGGGACGCATGCATATAAAACTTTTTGTGCCCTAGTTTTCTTTCAACTTCCTCCGTCTCACCCCCTGCACTCTCTCTCTCTGCCATCCATTCACAAGACAGCAGCACTTCCCAGGGTATAAACAAAGAGGATCAAGGTTTCTGTGTTTACACAGCAAAGCTAAAATGTGCTCATTTCAGTGATACTGTCCAGAGAGGATACTTAGAGACATTAACACATTAGTCAGGGTTCCAGACACCCTCTTTCCCCCGCCCCCTCCACAGAAGAAACCACAATGTGGGGAATGAGTACTAGGCCTCACCTTGTTAGGATTGTTCCTCAGAGAGGGGAAGAGCTGGTGGCTACCATTGTAATCCCATCCAGCCTCCTGCAAGATATCAGGAGTCTGTTGCCTGGTTTGCCGAGACACAGTGAAATGAACTCGCTTCTGACTAGCCTGCGTACGGATAGAAGAGAAACAAATCCAGCTTGTTAATCAGTTGCAAAAGCAAATCTTTCAGGAGTGGGAGAATGCAAATGTCTTTAAATGATTTTATGAATATGACTCCTTATAGTCCATCATACCACTTCTATGTATTTCTCACTGTAGACAGATCTATCAAACAATTCATAATATCAAGTAATCAGTGGCCTATTTAATTATTTAAAGTCTTTTTTGCATTGTGGGTTGTTGTTTTTTTACTAATTGGACAGAGGGTGGTTTTTATTTTATTTTTGATTCCCTCCCCCTCTTTCTTTTTCCTATCTCCTCCTGTGATGAGGCTGCATTTTTTAATGTTTTAATGTTGTATTTTAATCTTGTTTTTAAGTTGTATTCATTCAACTTGTTTTTATTATTGTTTGTTAGCTGCCCTGAGCCCGGCCTTGGCTGGGGAGGGCAGGGTATAAATAAAATTTATTATTATTATTATTATTATTATTATTAACTTACATCTCCTTTTTGTCAGACTTTTGCTGCCAAAAAAGGTGGGACAAGCAAGCAAAAATAAAAATTAATGGGGGGGGTGAAGAAGAAGAAAAGACTGGTGCCCCCTTGTTGGAAATATAGAAAAGCAAAATGCAACTCCTGGTCAATACAACACAAAAGGCAGAAGTTATATGTAACATTCTGCCCCACGTTTGGATCTGCATCCATTCATTTGTATTATTAATACAAACCCACCCACAATTCTATCCTGGGCTTTTATGGCATGCCATCGTACAGGAATATCGGCATCTGAACTTTAACCACATAGTCACAGTATTGTCTTGTAACTAAAAACAGATGTCTGAAAAAGATTTAGATTAAAGCCATAGGCATGATATGAAACTAAACCAGCTGGTAGTGTAGTAACTAATTAATACACAGATCTATTCTATATGAAATAATATGAAATGTATTATAAAGTCAGATGGAGATAAATCTATGGTTTACCCCATGAACTGCTTATTTACAAGTAGTTGCAAATGTGATGAACTGCTTGTGCGTGGTGGTTGAAGTGCGGTTGGAGTGACAGAAGTTCAAATAAAGCATTTCTCTGAAATCTCATGGTTCTTTCTATATCATGGGTCTGAGTGAGAATTATTGGGGCTGAACTTGAAAAACTGAGAGGTGACATGATATCTCTTCATATATTTGAAGATGGCTATCACATGGATGATGGAGAAAGCTTGTTTTTTTGCTATTCCAGAGGGTGGGACCCAAACCTATGGATTCAAATTACAGGAAAGGCGATTCTGATAAATATTAGGAAGAACTTTCTGACAATAAGATCTGTTCAACAGTGGAATGGACTACCTCAGAAGGGGAGGTAGGGGGCTATTATGCCCCCTTTGCAGATAAAGATAATGGCCCAAATCAAGAGGAAGTTAGTCATGTGTAAGCCTCATTGAAATTGGATGGCCACTTACTTATGTCCCGTTAATTTCAATCAGTGGTGGAATCACTAACAGCCTTAGGATTTGGATCAATGCTGTGACTAAGTCAACTCCCAATCTTGCTCAAGATGACCATAACTAAATCTCTTTGAAACCAACAGAGCAAGTTAATCATGATTAACTCAAGTCCCATTGCTTTCATTAGAATTAGGCTGAATCTGTCAGTTTTGGTCTCTCATTCGTTCAATATTAAGTACAGTTTTTCCGCATTTCTCCATCAGTTTGCTTCTTTCCCCCCCTTTAAGTAAGAAAATGTAAGGGCTTCAACTGCATTATTAAACATTTCTGTGGATTCTTTCAAGTTCAGTGGGTGCACATGCACACACATGGGCTCTTTCTGCTTACAAAGCACTCTTGATCTTTTCATAAATCTAAGGATAATTTGAAATACTAGCCTCTAGTAGGGTATTCCCTTTGATGCACATGCACACGCACATCAACACACGCACACACACACACACACACACTGGTATCTTGGTTCTCGAACTCAATCCATTCTGGAAGTCCATTCAGCTTCCCAAAGGTTCAAAAACCAAGGCGCGGCTTCTGATTGGCTGATTGGCCCCAGAAACAATGCCGACAGCCGAAACGGATGTTTGGCTTCCGAAAAACGTTCACAAACCAGAACACTTACTTCTGGGTTTGTGGCATTCGGAAGCCGATTTGTTCATCATTAAGCCGTTCGGGAACCAAGGTACCATGGAGACTGGGTCAGTTTTACCACCATAAAGCCAAACTGCTATGTTTGGCTTCAGAACATAACAAGAGTATCCTGATTCTAACAGTGGCTAACTAAATGCCCATGAGAAGCCCTTAGGACATGAGGGCAACTGCCCTCTCCCCCAATATAATTTCCCAGCAACTGGCAATCTTACTGGCTCAGTTCTTGGAGGAGACTACACAGCCCTTATGATTAGTAGCTACTGATAGCCATGTCTCCCATGACTTTCTTTAGCCCTTTTTAAAAGCCATCTAAGCTGGTGGTCCATCTCCACATTTTGCGACTTGCTTCCACGAACGGGTGGACCTAGCTAAAACTTCAAACCTGCTATCATCATACATCTATGTCCTTCAGTATGGGAAACAGGCCAGAATCTCAGATGACGTCACCCACCTACACAGTAAAGAGCAGGCTGGAAGCACTTTTGTAAAAATAAAATTCCACATTGCTAATTCAGGAATGATTTGTAAAGCTTTAGGAATACGTCTCAGTGAATGAGATTAGTAATGTATTCGTTCTAATGAAATATTGTCACAATACTCCGCAGGAATTAGAGGTACCTTTGATGACATTTAGTAAATCATCTCCACTTTCCCACCAATATTAGCAAATGGATTGCACTTAGGGAGCATAGTTAACTTGGCAAGAGTGGAAGTGGAACAGCTTTCTCTTGCTAAGTGTACAGTTCATGTCTTGAAGTATCATCGCTTATCAGATATGCTCAGAAATGGTGAGGAAGTTGTTGAGTCAAACCTGTATCAGCTGGGCTGCACTTTCTGGACTTCCGTATCGAAGATCGTGCCCGTTAATTGCCAAAACCCTGTCATTCTCCTGAAGCTGCCCGTCGCGGGCAGCAACGCCTCCTTCCAGCAAGTTGAAAACAAACACCCCAGTTTCATCAGCCTTGCGGACCAGCTTGATGCCCAGCTGCTCATCCGGGCTGCTTTTGTTCAGAACCACATGAAAACTGTCGTCCCTGTTGCAGGGAATGTCCAGAGAAAGTCCACTGTTTCGGCATCGGTACCTCTGCTCTCTGAGTACGGTGAGCCGGAGGACTTGGCAAGGTTGCCTCAGGACCGACAAGGCGTAGCTGTGTGGCACATTTCTGATGTCTATGCCATTTACCTGGAAGACAGAACCACAAACCAGTAAGGTTTTTTTTTTATAAAAAGGCCATCTAATTGGAACTGGCACTGCCAGACAGAAAGACCTACTTGTACAGATGTCTTCCTGTTATAGCGACATGTGGCATTTGCCTCCCTCAAAAGAAGCCAAGTTTTCATTATATAATATCCTTTCCCCACAAGGACAGCACACACTGTACTGTTTTCTTCCTCTCCTGCTGATTATCTCCAGACATAATGGTTATTTTTCAATTTTATTACTGCTCCTCCTCAGGCTCCAATATCCTCTCGCCTATCTCAATTTCGAGTCCAGCAGCTTCTCCTTTTCCAGTGCTGCCATTCCCCACTAACCCTGCCTTCTCTCCCACTCTAGTATTTATCTGTTGCCTCAATGATACGTGGACTATAATTGAAACACGCCGCCCTCGATTTCTGAACGATAAAAGAATATGGATACTGATCACGGTCCACATCTTCACTAAACAGTATAAATAGTGGGACTGAAGGAGAGCGCAGGCAGAAAACCCAAGTTTTAAATACTTAGGAAATCGCATATGTTTGAAATGGCCGTCAGCCATTTTATACCAACGTTTCATTGGGGTTCTCATTGTTTGTTTTCACGGGAGATTTAATCCTATCTCTGCTAATACTTCTAGCACTTAAATTTGCTATAAGGGAAATAAATCAAGCAACAGTTTAGAGATGCAGTTTTATGCAGTTGACCTGCTGACTTGAGTCCCTGTGGAAAATGCATTCTTTCTCCAGCAACTTGACTTAGCCTTCTCTCAGAGAAAGAGAACTGAGTACAGAACAGCAATTTTCTGCTATAAAGTCGGAAGTAGGGCTGGATGCATCCTTCGGCAAAATAAGCCACAGAGAAGGGAACCTACCAAATTGGGAGCTTTCTCCATGGTGAAAAGCACTGCTGATCTTCTATTTAGCTCAGTATACTGCAAGTGCTCCTAAGAGTAGTTAAGCATTGCCTCATCTGGAGAAAAAGTATTTGCAGCAGCACCAGAGAGTTGTTTCCTCAGCACTGCTTCAGTTAAGGTGACCACATGTAAAGGGGGGTGGCGTTTCTGTTAATACAGTGGTGGTCAACCATTTTGACAAGCATACCACAAGTCAAGTCCAAAATACGAGAGACTGATGAAGAGCTGGATTTAGGCCTACTGAGTCCACAACGATCCAACAAAAAGCATACTAAATACAAATAACTCTGGCTTAACAGGGTGGAGGATTGTTGTTGAAACTCCTAGGTTTGACTTCAAAATGAATCCACACCAGTAAACAGAAAGATGCTGCTCTTCTTTATGTCTTCTTCCTGTCACCCCTTCCTTTTCTGTGCAGGCAAAGAATGTTGTTTGCCATGCCCTCAAGCTGAATTAGGAACCTTTACACATAGCTGTCAGCTTACAGATTTGAAAATAAGGGACGAGCAGCCTCTTAAATAAGGGATCAGCAGCCAAAATAAGGGATTTTCCGGGCACAGGTATGTTCAACTTCTGAGCCCCTCTGAGCCAAAAGCAGAAAGCCCAGCCAGCGGCCAAATGAAGCCTCATCAATAAGGGACAGCAGCGGGACATGGTGCTGGGATAAGGGATAAGGGACCACCAAATAAGGGACACTTGACAGCTATGCCTTTACATAAAAGCAGTGTCTCTACGTACGCTATTAAAAGTCTCCTCACATTAGCATCCACCTCCATTAAGAGTGTACCTTTAGTATCATGTCCCCTGGCAGCAACCTTCCATCCCTGGCAATGATTCCATCTCGGTAGATGTGCTGTATGATGATGTGAACCAATGGGGTTTCGCTGCCTCCCACAATCCTAATGGCAAGGCTTTCGTTGGGATCACTGCGGCTGATCTTAATGCAGGTAATTTCACCATCTGGGATGAGGTGGTAGAGCCTTGGGAAGACTGAAAACACAGAGAGAAAAGGCCTTTATTCAGAATACGGATCCCTGGTTTTTGCTTTTTTTGTTTTAAACAAATCTAGCCATAGAACATGCAGCTTTGCACAGTTGACCCAACTAGGCATTAACAGATCTGCTGTATGTTAAAAGGGGTAAGAGATTACATCCATTCGGTTCATGGTGCAAGAAGTATATTTTCCCTCCTAAGTCAAAATAATGCATGCTAATCTTCATCTTTTTAAAATCAGTTGTTGTCTCAGATCTCTCCTTACATAAAGCAACTTCCTCTGTCAGCCTAATGATTCCATAGTACACAGCACAACGATGCTATGCAGAGGACGCAAACATATAAGAATACTTCAGCAGTATGCTTTAGAGAACCCAGTTCTGTGATCATATTCTGGTAAAATCTCTTCCCTGGCTGCATGCATACAATACCCTTAAAGCACATTCAAAACACATTCTCTGTCTCTCAAGAAATTATGGGCACTGTTACTTTACCCTTCACAGAGTTAAAAATTTCCTGCAATCCCTAACACAGCGAGGCACAGCTAATGAGAAGAGGTAGAGAGTACAAGGAATACTGAAAGTTAGGAGAAACAGCTGGACAACAGGTGTTTATGAGTCTGAAGTATTAGCAGGACCAATCCGAAGGGATTTTTGCCACTCTAGGAGAAGCATCCTTCATGCAAGCTGCCTATATCCCCATTATCACCTGAGATACTGCAGTGAATACTGAGATGCATTCTGAGTATTTGTGGAAACTAGTCACATCATAGGGAGTGCAATATCTCAGACTTGCAAACTACATCTAGTATGGTGGGACACTTCTTCAATTGGGTCATCCCAGGTGCTTCAGGTCTTGCTGTATGATAAAACTGGCCTTGTGCATCTATCCAAAGCCAGTTCAAAGCAAATATCTCACTTTTAATGTGGCCATATTAAATCCTTTATTGTTGCAAGGCTAGAGAAGGCATCAATGACAGAATCCAGTACAACTACCAAAATGCAATATAAAACCTTGAATTTCACAGAAAACTGTCTAGCAGCTAGCTCAAACAAAATCACTTACTGAAGATTCACCCTCACCCAATCCTTTCCCCTATCAAAGTGCTGAAAATCAGGCGACGGTTCTTACGCCATCAGTATTCTACCCAAGTTTCAATTGCAAAATTCAGTGACAAAACCTAGATCATTGAAGCACATTCAATCCTCATTTTCCCTCTGAAAGAATTCTGGTCTTTGTAGTTTACGCCTCAGAGATTTATAATTTTCAATAATCCTTCACAAACTAGAATGCCCAGAATTCTTTGAGGTGAGGGAAAGAATGCACTTCAAATGTATAGGTTGTTTCACATTGCCAACAGCAGTGTCATGTGTATTAACAAGAGCAAG
The DNA here is from genome assembly GCF_951804945.1 of Podarcis cretensis. Classification (NCBI taxonomy): domain Eukaryota; kingdom Metazoa; phylum Chordata; class Lepidosauria; order Squamata; family Lacertidae; genus Podarcis; species Podarcis cretensis. Next base: position 55,519,743 of record NC_137178.1, read on the forward strand.
GACAGCTCTAGCTATTATTATGTCATAATAAACACTCAGATTGCGTATTTCCCTTATCTGCCACCGCTAGTTGTTTCATCTGGGGTTTTCCAGAGTGGATGCTCAACAGAGAGTTGCATGCAATCCCAGCTTCCCAGTGTTGGTGCTGACCTTTAAAGCCCTAAACGGCCTCGGTCCTGTATACCTGAAGGAGCGTTTCCACCCGCATCATTCAGCCTGGACACTGAGGTCCAGCTCTGAGGGCCTTCTGGCAGTTCCCTCACTGTGAGTTGAGGTTACAGGGAACCAGGCAGAGGGCCTTCTCGGTAATGGTGCCTGCCCTGTGGAACGCTCTCCCATCAGATATCAAAGAAATAAACAACTATCCTACTTTTAAAAGACATCTGAAGGCAGCCCTGTTTGGGGAAGTTTTTAATGTTTAATGCTGTATTGTGTTTTTAATATTCAATTGGGAGACGCCCAGCGTGGCTGGGGAAACCCAGCCAGATGGGCAGGGTAATAATAATAATAATAATAATAATAATAATAATAATAATAATAATAATTCCCAATGTGTGTACCTCTACTGTACATGTTTATCAACACAAGTCTGACACACTCACACCTTAACTTTGTAAGTACTGTCATGTAAGGGAGGATGGTTCTTCTAAGTTTGAGGTAGCCTGAGGAGATGCGGTCCCTCGTATGTCAGCAAAGCCTGCCCATGGCCTTATTTGGCAGTCAGAAGCAGCTCTCCAATCAGCACCAGGTGTCAAGCCAGTATTTTAATTTCCCAAAGTGCCCTGAAGCACTACTACACTGGGGAAATTAAAATGGAGGGAAATTAACAGGGTGTCTCACCCCACCCACTGCTGATCAGAGGTCTCAGGGAAGGCATTGGCAATGGGCCCTGCTGGAACACAGAGGCCTGCCAGCTGCCCAAGGATACCACCACATTCTGATGACCTACAAGTGCAAATCAGCTCTAACATTCAAAGGAAGGCGTTTCCATAACTAGTTAAACTCAAAACTACCAGCAATAATTAACTCCATTATAGTAATAGTGGCATTTGGATGCAAACGTACGCTGATATTGCCAACTAGATCAAGTGTCTCCATTTCTTACCTACTGACAGAAATGGGATTCATTCTAAATGCCATTCCCAAGAGCCTTGTTTTCCTTTTTCTGGTGTTCTAATTCTTCTTGTTAGCTACTTTTCATCCCATTTTGAAAAGCCTTCCAGTTAAAGGAAAATCCTAACCATCGCATACCTTGCTTTGTCCCCTCAAACTTCCATCTCTTACATAGCGATGAACTGCCAAACCTAGAGAGAAGTATACTTTCTGTCTTGCTTTTGCCGATTCTGCTTCGTGATTTTGCTGCATGCGTTTTTGGGGCGGGGTGCACTGGATCTGTCAATAATAATAAACATCATCTCCATGCAGAAATATCTGGTGTACTGCTTTCCTGAAGAATAAGATGTCAAGTCCTTACTTCAGGGAACACCTCTACAGAAAGAAAACTTGTGTGCTGCAATTAATTTATGGTTTAAAAGCATGGCTAAGACACCCTTCTTGGTTTCTGTTAACAATATTCCAAATTCAGGAGATTGTGAAACAGCGGGCAGGAAGGAATGGAACTACCAACCCAAAAGCCAGGTCTAAAAGTTATATCTAAAGTCGAACCTGCATTGACATAATTGTTACTGACACATTTGTCTCAACAAGATGTATTGATGTTGTATTTCCTACGATTTATTTTACGGAGGCAGCAAAAACACTTTGCACATATTCTTTACTAAAGTGTATTCTTTGAACAATTTTGCCTTTTTAATATCTACTACTTAAAAAAACCAATTACTGGTCACATGATACATTTATCTTTTCAAAAATAGTTTGGGTAGAATTCCTTAGATGTGATTGCTTCCAAGTTAAAAATACCTCCTTGAATTTAAGATCCTACTTAGTCGGATAACTAATCACATTTCCCTTTTCTCTGCTCCTCTTTCTGCTTTGTACAGGCAAGCTAAATCAATGACTTATCTTAAACAGTCGAAATCCCACCAGATTTCTTCTGTTATCTAGCTATTTATGCTCTGCTTATCACCAACTCATCTGTCAGTTCCACTGAGATTGCTAACTAACAGGGTTTTGCCATATTTGGGTTGCAAACTCTATCCCAGGATCAAAACTGCATCCACAAGCCTGTCTGGTCCAGATTTTGACCAGTCTCCAGCATAAACTATCTGGTCTGTTACAGTTTTCTGTTCTCATGTCTCATATGCCTTCTTCTGTTTGTATCAGTCATCTCCATATATCCCATACACATGGATCTGAATTTCCAGGCAAATAGTTGTTTGTTTTTAGAAGTTATCTTTGTGATGAAATATATGTGGTGTGTATGCTCTCTGAATCCAGTGAAGATTGTTAGGCTATGTGCTCATTGTCTTCTGGAACAAATTTCAAGACAGTCCTTTACAAATAAATGTTCAGAATTAATGTTGCTCAGTCAGTCCAAACAGCAATTTTGTTTTTGTCCAGACTGATGTTTTTCCTATTTAGAGCTAAAGAGTAGGTTTTCCCTGTGAAAGGAGTGGAGCAAGCGCAAAACTGCTTTGACTCATGGGAAGTGGAAAACCACCCAGACTCATGTTTTCTACGCATGGGACAAGCAGAAGTGTGGATGAGCTCTTAGTTCAGCCTATTCCATCTACAGGGACATTATAAAATTGATACCAGACTTCTGAATCAGTATCTTGATTGTACTAGCAAATGTTCATTTGAATAGCACTGGTTAAAAATAAAGGAGTGAAGTCTAATTTCTGCCACAAAAGGAAACATGTATAAAGACAAGAGTGGCAATAGTTTGACACCTGTCACATAAAGTTTTAGAGGGACCAGTGGACATCAGGAATGATGATTAGGAGTGATTTACAGCAGTTTCCCAAACTTGAGTCTCCAATTGGACTACAATTCCCATCACCCCTGACCACTGGTCCTGCTAGCTTAGGGATGGTGCGAGTTGTAGTCCAAAAGTCTGGGAAACCTTGATTTACATGAATGGGGATCTGGTCTGACCTAGCCCACCAACCCCACATAAATAATACCACATTTCCCCGTAGCTGGTTTGACCATGGCTTCGCTGACTTCTGAAGCAGCATACAGCTACTGCCATTGATAAGTGGTCAGTGTGCTCCACAAACGGGGGAAATGTTCTGTATGCTCTAAAGTGCTGGCAAAACATCTGAGCAGATTGGGGTGCTCTTTCTTGTTCTGGAAAACTCTGACCACCTCTCAATGGCGGGGGCTTGCTCAGCACCACCGCAGAAGGCGCCAACGAAACTGTTTCGGTCACAGTGGTAGCAGCTTATGCAGTGCTGCCACAGAAACTGCTGCTGAAACTGACACGGTCACCCACTGCGGCCACCACCAAACTGCAGGTGTGACTGGGAAGAGAGAGAGAGTGTGTGTGTGTGTGTGTGTGTGTGTGTGTGTTACATTGTTGGCATGGGTGGGCATTGATGTGTTTGTGGCATTCACAGGATAGGACTACAAGCTTGTTTTCTCCTGTTCTGGAGGGCAGGTCTTGAACCAACGGCTTCAAGTTACAAGAAAGGAGCTTCTGACTAAACATCAGGAAGAACTTTCTGACAGTAAGAGCTGTTCGACAGTGGAACAAACTCCCACAAGAGGTGGTAGACCCTCCTTCCTTGGAGGATTTTAAGCAGAGGTTGGTTGGCCATCTGTCATGGATGCTTTAGCTGAGATTCCTGTATTACAAGGGGTTGCCCTTGGGGTCCCTTCAACTCTATGATTCTATGACTAATTCCTGTCAGCAGAAACACCTCAGAAATTCATTTTCCATTAATTTCCCATCCCACCTTACTTTAGCAGAGAAACAGTCTCTGAATTGCAGCGTAATGGAGAAAAGGAAATGGAAAACAGGCAGAAGATCAAGAAGGCACAGGACAGGGCTCAGGGCCTCACAAACATATGCAACGGAGGTGACTAAAATGAAGAGCCTGCTACTTCTCACAACTTATTGGTGTCTCAAGGCTGCTCTTGCATGGGCAGCTGTTAATGTTGTGGGATGTAAACACAGGAGCAGTCAATGACAACATTCCTAGAGTGTACATGTTAGAACATGGGGAGGGATGTCTGTCTAGCAAGCAGGTAAACTTCCTGGGGACGGACTTCCTCCGCATGTGACCAGAGGTGGGTGTGTCCTCACCTGTGCAGGTAAATGATAAAAGCACAGGGCAGGCAGCCATATCTCTCTCTCTCATCTTCATCTTCTTAAGGAGCAACATGCCCTCTTGGCTCTCAGCCAAGAGAGGACAGTACTATCTTCCTATAAGATAGATTCTAAGTGTATGCAACCTTTTTTAAGCTGTCTGCCTTCTGGGATCATATTGTGAACAGAACGTGAGTAAACTCTTTTATACTTTTATAAAGACTGTGTCGTGTCTTGTATTTTAAGAGGGAACAAAAGGGGAAATTACCAGAGTAATTATTATAGTGGTTCTAGCAAACCTGTGCAGACGTTACCGTTGCGAATTAAAAGGGGAATGTCATAAACTCTGCTGATATTTTGGGAACTTGTTAGCACAAGTTGGATTAGGATATAATCTCACAATATATCCTCTCCTGCACCCCTGAACATTCCCACAAATGTTGCTTAAGGAAGATGGCTTAAGGAAGATGGCTTCTTGTTCCCTGTGGGGTTCTACCTTCCCTATCTTTCTGTGTAGGCCTTGATAAAAGAGACAAACCTAGATCTTTTAAAATCACACTTCGACTAAATGTTGATTGTCAGGGGACATACGTCTAGACATAAACTGAAGCTAAGCTGACAGCTACCGAAAGGAAAGTTAAAATAATACTGGCAGTTAAACCATCTGAACTGCAGCTGACCTCAGCGAGAGCATGAAATAGGAAATATAATTTTAGAAACAACCAGCTCTTGAAACTTGACAGGATTAAATGAACACGAATTTTGATGGATCAGGAGGATTCTAGAAGCTAGATGGTGACAGCTGACAGCCAACAGGCAATTGGGGCCTTGCTTAAATGTTGTTTCCTTCAAACCCACAATCCTCCCAGAATTCTCCTTGCAAAACCACAGTCTCCACAGTCCCACATCGAAGATGAAATGAGGCCCAATTCTGATTAGTCATTTATTCTTCCTACCAGATGTGCTAAGTCTATAAATCCTTTGAGCTCTGCTGTATATGAAACATACCATTCCTCTGTATATATACTGTATATCCCTCAATACCTTCCTATGTTTTTGGCATTAAAGGTACAGTAATAGCTTTAGGATCAGGGAGTAAGAGGAGGATATAGATGAACTGAATTGACTATATGTGTACAGGGGCATATGCATGCAGGGGTGGCCCATCACATTTTGCTGCCTGAGGTAAAATGGTAAGGTGCCCTCACCCCAGCCAAAGTCACGCTTACTGGGATTGTGTGGTAGCAGTTTCCAGGTTCTGCTAGTGGCACCCCCACCACGGGAGCTGCAGAGGTGGCTTCCAAGTTCCAGTATGATCTCTCTGGATCTCTGAAGCCATCACTGCAACCTTTTCTCCAATGATGTGGGGGGCAACTGCTTCAGTCTGCCTCATAGGCATGCTGGCCCTTGTATGTAGTACACTATCCATGGAAGATAACCTATTCTCACCTCTAATGGTGAATAATATTTTTTTTTTAGTTCATTTTACTCAAGGAAAAAGAAACAAACACTAAGCAGAAATCTAAGTTCACCCACACCAATGACACCATCAATGACAAACTGTCTTGTGAAAGCTGTAAGGAAAGGTATGTTACAGCAACCCAGCCAGATGGGTGGGGTTTTTTTAATTTTTATTTTTATTATAAGTTTCTATGGAGCTTGTTGCACAGAATAACATCTTTAACTTCTGGCTCAAGAATTTGGCATTCACAAGATTCCTATACAATTTCCCACAAAGTATTTTCTGTTTTCACATGTTAAAATTAAACAATCAACTATTTAAAAAGATAACATTTTAAGAATAAAAATTATTACCTTCCTCCAAGGCAACCAAATGGTCAGCAGTCTCCCTCTCCCTCTCAGCGTGGTTAGCAACAGCACTCCCACTTTTTGTCCTCCGAAGAACACTAAAAGCTCTGTTTATTTTTTTAAAAGACCTGCTCCTTATAGAAGAACGTTCAAAATGTCGAGCTGCAGCAAAGGGAGAGAGAGATTTATTTTTAAAAGGAATAAAATTATGTAGGTTTGGGATAAAGACCTAAATACTTGTTCTGAGAACTATTAAAGGAATGTTCTAAGAACTATTAAAGGAATACACACACACACACAGAGACACTTTTGCCCTTGCTTCACAGTTACATATATCGTCCCAGCCTCTTTTTTCATACCTGTCGTCCCCCAAAACGAACTTGCAGGGCTTAATATTGATTAGCAATTCCACAATAGTCCCCAAAAGCAATAATTTTTCACTGGCACTGCAGAATTTCAATCTGACCAGTGCAGTTCATATAAGTAAAGCATTTGTAATAATATTAATGCCATGCCATGATTGCAAAAAGAAAAGAAAGGGGGGGAGCACCGAGAGTCTTCATTGCAAGAAGCTGTTACTCCTTCCCTGAATTTGCTGGAATAGTCTATTATCCTCTTTATTTTCAAAAAGCAGTACTAAGTTGTAACAATGTGTCTTCAAAGGCCAAATTGTTATTCTTCAAACAATACCCACTATTATAAGTGTGGCCTAATGAATCTGTAACACATTCCTCCTTTTCTTTAGGGTTGATAATAAACAAACATATTCCAAGTTTAAAGATAAAAATTAACAATATATATAAGCCAGTACTACTGCTAGGAAAAAGCTGAATTAATTTTTCAATGTTTTTTGTAGGTTGCTGAAGGGGTAGACTATTTTCCTGAATCGGTGCATTTTCTGGTTCAAAAACGTTTGGCACTTTTTTTGACAGCAATTCTCTATGTTTCCAATTTTGTTCACAGATTTCATATGGTATCAGTAATAACTCATAAAAAGGAGAGATTCTGTGGGCCCATGATCAGATAAGCATGCCGAAAACTGGATATTGTTATGTAGTGAAATGTGATGCTCAGATAACACTGAGCTAGAATCAATAACAAAACCTGGGACTGCATTGCCAGATGTCACACAGAAGTGTATGTGGAGGTGAAAGACATACAAAGTGACTCACATCTTTACAGTATTTGACAGTTCAGGTAAGGCACATGACTTGAGAAGTTCCTGAACTTCTTGTGCAGCTTGTGCACCGCATTATTCTCATTCTACCACCCCAACGCAGTATTACAAAGCCTTTGGCTGCTTTTGTGACATCTCTATATATGCAAAATGAATGGAGAAATGTAATGTTGGTTATGTTTGTGCTGCTAAACTGCCCCATGCCATAGTGAAATCTCAAGTATTTTGTCATCAGTGAGATCATATCAGAATTTGATTTTGAATATTTCATAACGCCTTCCTGCTTTTGCTGTCTAGAACATTGGTAGTACTCTTCCCACCGAAAAATTTGTGTTATTTTGTACATTGTGTGACCATTAGCTGATTTATAGAGCAACTTTAACCCCTGATCTGTGCTGCTGGAGGGTGTTAGGATGCACTTGCACACACCAGCCTGGGGGTTGCGTCAATCACTATAGAGGTTCCCATGGCTTTCATGGTATGTGTGGTACATGGAATGCTGCCACCAGCAATAGCCAGCACAGAACACCAAAATGGGATATTCATGGAGGCAGGGCACAGATGAAACAGAGCTTGCATGAATTCACTGGATCCTAAGGCACTCTGTCCCCCCAATTTGGTGCCAGCACAGACCCAACCCCCCAAAACCCAGCCCTGGAATCTGGATTGCTCTGCTGGGATCTCAAGACCCCCCACAGTTTAATATCAGGTTTTTCTGCTCCCCAAAAATTATGAAATGTCTTCTGACAAGTATATATGACAGAAGAGGGGTCATTCAGGGAGGAGGGGGCAAAATCTGAGGAGCTTCTCTCTGGTTCTTACTTCTAGTTTGGTTGCTTCTGTGGAGATCTGCAGAGGTGGCTCCTGACTGGCTGTCTTCTGAGGTGGTGCTAAAGGCTGGATTGATTAGGCCTGGTTCATCTGTCATTAAGGCGATGGTGGCAGAAGCAGAGAGCTCAGGGCCAAGGGCAGCTACAGTTAAAGGGGCATTAGAATCAGGAGATCCATCCTGCGAACGCCGTTTTCGTTCCTTGGTAAGGCCGTAATGAGATGCTCCTTTACACCTAAACAAAGACGAGAAAGAGAAACATCATGTTGTGAAAACTGTCCAGATCTACTTGAAGCAAATGGAGACAAACAATAGTGTTCGGGGGTTCTTTTTTTTTTTTTTAATGAGGCGAAATTCACAAAAACTGTTTGACCAGAAACAACATAGGACAGAAAAGAGAAAAGATGACTCTATCATACCATGTTCAGTTTTCTGAGCAGACTGTTAGCTTTCATCATATTAAGTTAACAGTAACAAGGCCCAGCAATTAACATGAATTCATTTTATTAAACAATAAATTAGACTGGACAGTGAGCAACACTATGAAAAGATTTTTGGCATGTCATGTTTTCCCAGAACTAAATAGGAGAGGGAAGGGGAAGGGGACATCTAATCATAATGGATTAAGTTATTAATTCACGTGAAAAGTCTACTTTTTGATGAAGAGCCCCATTCTAGCAACACAGGCCTGTTTGTGGCTGCAGTTCCACTGCATAGGAAACAGAGAGGCAGGTGACTGATCACAACAAAGAACGGAGCCTATAATCAGCTCTTTGTCTTTGGCTAATGAAAGAGGGCAGTGTGAGGCACGAAAGCTTGTCTATGTCAGCTTACGTTTGGGGAAAGAAAAAGCCACACACATAGGAGGCTGCTGGGCTTGACACCATGACAAACAGTGTCTGTCATAGCAGCCGTCACATTGCGAGCGCCGTTGCATCTGCCTTCCAGATTCAGTGTTCCCACCGCCTTTGCAAAAGGCTTTCCCATAAGCTCACTGAAACAGGCCTTCCTTGTTGATCCACCTGCCTCTTAGTGAGGGCTGGGATGCTTCGGACGGTCATAGGTTTAGGCCTGGTAACAAAAGTCTCTCCCACATAGGCTCCCCACCTGCCCTCTGGTCATATGCTCATTTTCAAGCTCCCTAGCTCAGTCGGGATGAGACTCTTAATCCCAGGGTTGTAGGTTTCAGCCCTGCGTTGGGTGAAAGATTCTTGCATTGCAGGGGCTTGGACTAGATGGCCCTCCAACTCTATGATTCTATGGCAAGAAAAGCAACTCTATGATTCCAAGAAAAGCAAGAAGGCAGACAATGCAGGGGCATCATTTAAGGAGGGACAAAGGGACAGTCCCTCTTCCCCCAGTCACATGCATTATTCCCAAGCACACCTATGTTAGGATATAGTTGGATTCCACCTTAAAAGGGTCAGGCCTGACTGTTCTGTATCACATGCCTGTTTACGTCCAGCACAGTCTGCTGGGAACTTCCGTTGTATGTTGCTTTTGCTTACTGTTGTTTTGCCGGAGACAAAGGGATGCAGACATGTTTTCCTTTGTTCCTGAACTATGCTGAACAAAGTGCTGTACAAATATTCTTGCACATCTCTCTGTCCGCCTCTTCTGCTGTGAGGTGATTTACACACACTGCTGACAGAGCGTGCACGGGTCTCTAAATGTATCTGAGACTCGTGTCGCTGTTTGATGCTGTTCCAAGGGAGACCGGCTGCCGGCCGGTGGCTGGAGCCAGCTGGGGGCCTGCCTGATGCCCCCGTCTTCCCGGCAGTATTCCAACAACCTACACTTCTGGTTACTATGAAAAATACACATGAATACGTAGGCGTACGCACACACAACATATTCTCTTTTAAAAATTTAGTGCAAGGACATAAGAAGAGCCTGCTGGATCAGGCCCACTTAGTCCAGCATCCTGTTCACACTGCAGCCAACCAGCTGCCCATGGGAAGCTCCCAAGCAGAAGCCAAGTGCAAGAGCGCCTGTCGTTTCTAGTAATTGGCAACATGCTGCCTCCAACTGTGAGGTGAAGCATAGTCATCTTCATGGATAGCCTTATTCTCTTCAGTGAATTTGTATATCCTCTTTCAAAGCCATTGAAGTTGATAGGCATCCCTTCCTCCCATGGGAGTGATCTCCATAGTTTAACTATTTATTTTATTTCATAAAATTCATACACTGCTTGATTGTGACAAACAAACACCCTCAGAGTTCCCTGGGAAAAGGGACCACTCTGGATATTGCAGCTGGAAGAGACGACTGGAACAACTCCACAAGATTCTGAGACAGGAAAGTGAATGGTCATAGCTACACAACTTAAAGGTAAAGGGACCCCTGACCATTAGGTCTAGTCTTGGCCGACTCTGGGATTGCGGCGCTCATCTCGCTTTATTGGCCGAGGGAGCCGGCATACAGCTTCTGGGTCATCTGGCCAGCATGACTAAGCCACTTCTGGCGAACCAGAGCAGCACACGGAAATGCTGTTTACCTTCCCGCCCAAGCGGTACCTATTTATCTACTTGCACTTTGACATGCTTTTGAACTGCTAGGTTGGCAGGAGCAGGGACCGAGCAACGGGAGCTCACCCCGTCATGGGGATTTGAACCGCTGACCTTCTGATCGGCAAGTACTAGGCTCTGTGGTTTAATAGAGCGTGAATGGTCATAGCTACACAACTTGCAACTCACCAATTCAGAGGCTGAGTCTGCAAAGAGATAGTGACATGGCTCAGAAGACCCAGAATTTAAACAAATATTATTCAAATGCGTACACACACAGTCATTTTCACAGCTTACTGTTACAAGGAAGCAATCCTCTATGGCAAAAAAAAAATCTCTCTTGCTCATGCATGCGCACACGGTTTTCACACACTGAGAAATGCCTGACTGCCTCACCACGAGGAGCATTCAAGATGAATTGAATCCTTAATGAGAGTCACACAATAACCATAAAAACCAGGCCACTCTGAGGAAATTGCCTGTCACTTATCTCCAGAACCAACCTCATTCTGCCACTGCAAAGGTTCAAAACATGCTCCTTCTTGCAATGAATTCCACTTTTTAATCAGTCTCTAATGGGCTTGCCCCACTTTCTGTTATTGTTCTCTTTTCTGTTATTGTTCTCTTGGCTAAGGTTAGCCAATGACTTTCATACAAATGCCCTCTGTGAAGGAACTCCTGAAACAGCGGTAGCCCTTAATAAGACAATGCTGCCTTAATGTATGGAATGCATGCCAGCGAACTGCCTAATGAAGAGTGCTTTCTGCCGTGCTGCTCCCTAGCTGAACTTGTTCCTCCCTGTTCTGTTTCTGCCCAGCCACTTCTTTCTTTGCCTTTCAGCGCTGGCTCACACCTAAGCTGCATGGCAGCTACTTCCAAATGTCCACTCCGCCACTGAAATTAGTGGCGCCACTTTTCGGTGCCTGTGAAGGATGCTCCTACAAGCATCTGCCACCGACACATGAAAAGGTGTTTTCACTAGGAGTTGCTAGGCAAGACACTCTATACCTTAGCTGAAGCCCCTCCATCTAAAGCACTGACTTATATTTACTTTGTAACATTTACAGGATTGTTGTGTGGATTGCAACTAAAGAATGCATGCACAACACTTTGAGTGCTATACAAATGTTAAGTAGAATGATCATGATGTTTTTCCTAGTCAAGAACCACTGCACTTATTTTGAAAGTAACTTTAGACTAAATGTTGGTGACAACTCTCATGTACACCATATGTAAGGTAAAGGGACCCCTGACCATTAGGTCCAGTCGTGACCGACTCTGGGCTTATGGCGCTCATCTCGCTTTGTTGGCCGAGGGAGCTGGTGTACAGCTTCTGTGTCATGTGGCTAGCATGATCAAGCCACTTCTGGCGAACCAGAGCAGCGCACGGAAACGCTGTTTACCTTCCTGCCATAGCGGTACCTATTTATCTACTTGCGCTTTGACGTACTTTCAAACTGCTAGGTTGGTAGGAGCAGGGACCGAGCAACGGGAGCTCACCCCGTCACAGGGATTTGAACCGCCGACCTTCTGATTGGCAAGTCCTAGGCTCTGTGGTTTAACCCACAGCACCACCCACGTCCCTACACCATATGTAAGCCACTGCAAATAACAACTATTTTGTTGTGTATTTATATGGTGGGAAGCCCCAGGAACATGCATTACTCCTTTCAGACAAACATCTGTACCTCAAATGTATCACACTATCTGCCACAGCAGCTACTGCTGCCTTTCAGAGACTACTTATGCTGACACTGCTTAGATAAAAGAAAACAGGATTAAGCCAATGAATTCCTCTCTTAAAAAGAACAGTGGTGCATGGCTAAGTTTGATCACACTGGAACAGTTCCTGCTTAATTTCCATATGGCTTAATTGTCTGCCTTCCAAAACAGGCCATTAAAAAACAACTTAATGACACTGCTAATAATATTTCTGCCACTGAACAGCATCACACCTCTCACAGTGCCCATCAACAGCTTTTATTTGTCCTTGGTTCAAAAGGAAGCTCATTCAGATGCTGCAAACCAGCACTGGCTGGAGTGGTGGTCCACAGACTGGTGGTGATTTGCAAACCATCAGCTGCTGGTCATCAACAACTCCACCAAAGTTTAGGTTGGGTGGGATGTTTCAGGGACCAAATATGGTATTGGTCTCTGGCACATGGGGAGGAAGGAATGGCTGGTGTATCACATCAGATAGTTTGAGAAGCACCTCCTTTGGCAGCATTCCCACATGAGTGCAGCCATATGGTAGACATAATGTCTGACCAGACAGGATCCCACTGATGTTGTGTCCCCAACAGTTATTTGCCTGGCCATGGGCCCATTTATTACGCGCCACATTCGTGTGAATGAGTAGCAGCGTGGGTCTTCAGTTGCTGCTGCTTGGTGCACAGGTAAGAAAGCACTCATGTCCTTGGTTCGAGCTGTTTGGTCCCTAGCAGGTTCCTCATTTTGCATCCCCAAAAGTGAATTGTAAATAAATAGGGAGGAATGCTGTCATTCTGATGTTGGTGTGTTGGTGTGTGCGTGTGTGTGTCGGGGTCTATCTCAGCTGAACAGCCCCATCAATGGATCTTGTGGTTTCCAATTCAAGCTCCGCAACATGAAAAAAGTTTTATATGCATCACCTCAGCAATCCTCACAATCCTATAAGGTAGGCCAGTGATATTATCCCTATAGTGTGAGGGAAAAGGCATGTGTAAACTGGAAGGACAGATCCTGAAGCTGAGGCTCCAATACTTTGGCCACCTCATGAGAAGAGAAGACTCCCTGGAAAAGACCCTGATGTTGGGAAAGATGGAGGGCACAAGGAGAAGGGGACGACAGAGGACGAGATGGTTGGACAGTGTTCTTGAAGCTACCAGCATGAGTTTGACCAAACTGCGGGAGGCAGTGGAAGACAGGAGTGCCTGGCGTGCTCTGGTCCATGGGGTCACAAAGAGCCGGACACAACTAAACGACTAAACAACAAAGAGCTAGAACTTCCCTGCTTATTTTCTACTACACAGCACCAACCTTTGCCCCAGCAAGATGTTGTTTGTGACCGATAGCAGAGGGATTGTGCCCTACTCCTGCAACAGCGAAGGATATGTGATTATGCCTGCACGGCCTCCTGTATTCTCAGTCAATGCACCATAGGCTACAGGCCAAAGGGATGGATGCCAAAAGGCTCAATCATCTTTACTTAAAAAAACAAAGCAAGAGAGGGTGTGCCTGTTTGTCCCATGAAGATAATATTGCTATAGTTATTATGAAGTATTAAAAAAATAAGAAACTGGAACAAATGCTCTTAAAATGCATGGCTGTTGCACAGTACATTGCCAATATAATCTGAAAGCTTCTAATGTCTTGCTTGATTGGGCATGAGTCTGTGTTATTCTACAATCCCTTGGGTAGGGTGGGAAACGGAACCATTTCTTAGGGGGGGGGGGGAGCCAAACTTTAAATCCAAACGATTTAGATCAAAATTCAGAGAAATTGTGCAACTAGCTTCTCAAATCCAGCAAAGCTTTATATCCAGTCAACAACATGTAGATTTTGGAAGGATTTTGGAAAGTTCTTAATTTTGGTGGGAGGGTACCCCTTTTTCCAACAACATATTCCAAGCTGTCAAGAAATTCCAAGCTATTCCAAGAAAGGACTGTCAAAAGGGGTTTGCAGGGCCAAATGTAGAAAAGATAAACGGTGAAAAAAGAGTATCACTATGTTTGCAGAAGGTATTCAGTACAGCAAAAAGAACTCTCTGTGTTGGGACTGAACATGCATGGCTTTAATGTCACCACTGATGCTGCCACAACCATAACCCCAGATTTAGCAGCATCTCCACCAACCAATCACTATTGATCTAGTTTTGACTCAGTACTGAATTCCGTGCACAGACCTCAGGCTTGCCTGTTCCCTCGTCCCTCCTTCTCCAGCACAGTTAATTACATTTTATCATTAGTCCAAAAACACACACCCCCAATAAAGTGTGGTCAGTCTTAACTACAGTTTACTGAAACACATTAGTCTCAAACTGTGGTTTGTAAAGTCCACTTGTTCCTCTAAACTCTAGTTAAGATTAAGTGCAGTTTAGGGTTCCAATACAACACTAAACTGTGACTAGCTGAAAGTGGAAGCAAAAGCTTCCAATCCCTTCCTTGCATCCACGGTGCAAGCCCCAGATTCATGAACAAAACACTACACCACTGTTTAGCATTATGCTTGGCTAGATGGATCTGGTATAAGAAACCCCTTTGGATCTTGAAGTATGGGTTCCCCCAACAAAATTTAAAAATTTGGCTTTGTAATTCGGAATTTATATGATGTGATTTAATTTGATGTGATTGGCCAGTTAATAAAAAATATTTTTTTTAAAAAAAAGAAACCTGTGTTCTTGCAAACTGAAATTAGCAAAGATATGTGCCTGTGTTACAGGAGTTACAGAATAAGCTTTAATGATTCTGTGGAAGCCCTTCTTGTACTTAGAAACTATAGCCTATTTTAGGGACAAGCCACTGGTCCATTTAGCTCAATACTGACTACACTGACTGGTAGCGACTCTCCAGAGTACAGACTGGAGTCTGTTCCAACCCCAACCTAGAGATGCCAGAATTAAATCTAGGACATTTTATGTGCAACGGAGCTACATTTCCCTTCACATTCCTAGCATTTTGTGAGCATCCTGCTAGTATTATACATTCATGCTGAACATTCAAAAACATTGGCATGCCACTCTGAACACTGAACTGTGATGACGTACTCCTTTCTATACTTCCTTTGACATTTCGTGTTAACCTTGCAGTGCTTCTACAAGTTTCAGATTATATCAGGTACCAATGGGTTTCTTACCATCTCAATGCCATCTAAAACCTCCTCTTAGTTCAGGGATGCCGGTTTGGGAAGCTTGTGCCAATACACAATTGGGGCAGCAGTGCCCACATTTGAAGCATTGAATAGTTTTTAAGTGTCCTGGGCTTGGTTCGAAGCATCTTTTAAAGATTAGGCTCCAGACTTCACTGGCCTCCTGGCTCTAGTTGCTCCGAGATGCTGAGAGAAGCCCCAGGCAGATCACTGCAAACAATTGAACACTGTCTTTACACTTCTGCATTTGACAGAACATGGTGTTAATAGCCTCCCAGAAGTCTGGATTTAGTGACATTTACCTCTGACCTCTGTGACCTTAATACCTCCGACCTTCATCCCCCACTGGCTCTTTTAGGTATCGACATTTCAACGGACAGCACGTCCCAATAGTAATGAGAAGTAAATAACCCACGCCGTCCAAAGAAAGCACATCGAATCCCGTCGTTAACGCGCCTGCAAAGGGTTGGTTAAAAGTTTAAAGATGTAAATCAGTTGCCAAGTTGCTGGTGAGAAGGACGTGAGATGGATGGAGAGGAAATATTGCAAATAAAGGTTTTTAATTAAAAACCAAAAAAAAAAAAGAGGAAGAAAAGACAGACAGTGATTCTCCTGACCTGATCAATTCGCAATCTGACCTCTAGCAACTTGCAAAGAACCTTTTAAAGAACAAAAGTGAATGACAGCATGTGACTATAACCCTGGCACAGCAGGGGCTCCTTGGTTTAGAAGGAAGAAAATTATGTCTCTCTCTTTCTCTGTCTGTCAAGAAACAGTAGATTTCTACTCCAGTCTTAGCCACATGACTTGAATACGGAAGTCTCACATTAATACCGCACACCACATTTGAACAAATTGTTTCTTGCCTTCATGATGCTGTCTGAAACATTTCCTTGTTTTTTTTATTTTTTATTTTAAATCATGATTCATGGTTTCCCAAATATTGCCCAACGTGGCTTATTTTCAAACTAAGAACACATGCAAATATCGTCACAGTCCTTCTTGAACTGTAGGCTCACATTGCCAAAGCTGACAGGTCCACGAGTGCCATCTATGAGGGGAGTACCCCTGCCTTGAGTGTAGAAGGTCTCTGGCTCAATCCCTGGTGTCCCCAGAGAAGGCCGGGTAAAGCTGATGCCCGAAACCTTGGAGAGCCACTGACAGGTGTAGACAATATTGAGATAGAGTGTGACTACGATGAAGGGACTTCCTAGGTTTCCATGATGGTGGGGCAGGAAGAAGGTAGAGAGGGGATGCTGCAAAGGATGAAGCCGCCATTTTGAGGAGACAGCAAAACGTTTGATTCTCCCATCACCCCACTTCCCTTGAGCTGGAGAGTCTCTGTAGCTTTCCTGCTCAGAAAATGGGAGCGATATCGTCTGTGTCAGTTATTCTGAGGCATCATACCAATTTAAATATTTTATATTTTATTTTCTTTATTGGTTTAAGTGAAGTCTCACTGACACAAATATTTGGGGATTTTTCCTTCATTGCCTGGATAGAAAGTAACCATGTATTTCACGGCATTCAACTCAGCCTTACTCAGAGGAGACCTGTTGAAATCAATGGTCCTGACTCTGGCTTGTTGATAAATTCCAAGGTGGTCTACCCTGAGTCAAAAGCAGCTGCTTACCACCCATTGTTTCTCTCCACAAATTTTCGCCACTGAGCAGGCAATCCAGAAAATGGACAGCTCTTTACAAATATCTAGGGGGCATTTCTAATGGAGCAACTCAGGGGCCCCGATCCTTGGTTCTTCTGCACCTGGACCCAGACTTCCTGCCTCTTCACTTGGCTTTTTAAAAACTTTAAAATAATATGTTGCTTACAGGGTTGCTTTCCCTCTGAAATTTGCTTCTGTTTATCTGGAAACAAATTAGCATGTGCAAATGTTACGCAAATATTGGTCACGGGCCTCTGACCTGAATTTTTTAAGGACATAGCAATACCCCTGCATATCTTACTTTTCTTTGAGGAAGCTCAGAGCAGCATACATGGATAACCCAGGCAGTCTCTTATCCAGGCATTAACTAGACTAGGACACACTTCTGTTTCTCAATGTACCCAAATCAGTTACCCTAAGGCCATTATATACAGTGGTACCTCAGGTTACATACGCTTCAGGTTACATATGCTTCCGGTTACAGACTCCGCTAACCCAGAAATAGTGCTTCAGGTTAAGAACTTTGCTTCAGGATGAGAACAGAAATCGTGCTCCAGCGTCACTGCAGCAGCAGGAGGCCGCATTAGCTAAAATGGTGCTTCAGGTTAAGAAACTGTTTCAGGTTAAGTACGGACCTCCGGAATGAATTAAGTACTTAATCCAAGGTACCACTGTATCTGTTATCCTACTCATGGGTATCCCCCATGGACTAGGAATGCACACATATTCCAAAGCCATCACCTTTGGATGAGAGTGACTTTCACTCTCATGTCCTGTATACCACATCGCATCAAGCATCTGAAGTGCTGACAGAATGAATGCAGACATATTTAAAACAAATCCTGCTTGCTTTCTGTAAGTATAGCTGTAACAGCCTGTCAACACAGATGGCTAATCCTCCCAAAATGACCAGCTTTTAGATATATAATGCTCTTAGATCTATCATAGAAAGCACTATTCCTTATAATGTCCCAGATGGGGAAACTGGGGGTTTTTTTACCCTGAGAATCTTAGCTTTCTCTTTTGAAAAACAAAAAACAAAAAGCATAAGCCACTAGCCCTCATGGTGTCCATTTGCAAACAGCTCCAAAATTCTGACTAAAGACAAGATTGAGCACAGGCTGAAGTCTTTATACCCATGGATATATCTAGTTTCCTTAGACTACTTATTTTTCTTCTCTTCCCTCTAGCATAGATTTGAATAGTTATATTAGCAAGTGTGTGTCTCCCCAATTCCCCAAAGGCTTCACTTTAAAATATGCTTTAACATTTACTTTCCTGCTTCCGCAAATTAAGTCGCAAACTCTCCCACTTCCAGACACAAAAGCAATATAGACACTACAGTACTTCTCTGCAAATTCGCTTTCAAACTTGCTATTTCATGCAATGACATACTGCTGTTGGATTTTTCTATTTGCCATGGGCCTAGTGCAGTGCTATTTTTCTAGAAAAAGAGCCGGAACTCACAATGAACACCTCCCTCATTTTTTTTGAATGGCAATGGCACCCACCAGAGAGGTGCCTGAACTGAGTTCCTGTGAGTTTCCCCTGAAAAAATAAAAGCCCTGGCCTAACTTATCATCTTTTATCCACCAACTTTTTCTTCAGTATCTGTTTTCTTCAGGTGTCTTCTGGACTCACAGACAGGAGGCATCTCAGAAGATCACCAAACGTCTGACAACTTTTGCCCCACCAAACAAGGCCAGGATTAGTCCATACAAAAGGTATGTACTTTCTGGGCACTGCGGTGCTATTAACATGATGGACCTATAAGCACCACCTTATATTAGAAGCCTACAGACCTCTACACATATCTACATGCTTCCAGCTACTATCCAGAACACACCACAAAATCCATGGCCTACATCCAAGCTCTAAGGTACAACCCCAACTGTTTTTCTGGTCCATTCAATAGAGATGTACATCTTATGGGTTTCTCAAACCATAACACCCATCCAGTAAAGTACTTCCTTCTCACTGGCATTGAGTGGCAGGACAGCCCTCACTTAAACACCCCTAAAACTAAAACTGCTACTCACCAGCAACAACAGGTCACATAACGGAGACACAAAAACAAGGACAAGGTGCTGCAAGAGACAGAAATGCCAGATCTATCCCCATATATCAGAGATAGGCAGGGCTTTTTTTCCAGCTCTCAGGAACTCAGTTCCAGCACCTCTCAGGTGGGCGCCATTGCCATTCTCAGAGGATGAGGGAGGTGTTCATAGTGAGTTCTGGTACCTCTTTTTCTAGAAAAATAACACTGGGGATAAGGGAATATTTTTCACCCTAATGGCAGAATTTTTTGATGTGTCTTCATGGCCAGTGTGGTGTGGCAGCTGGAGTGCTGGACTAGAACTTGGGAGACCAGGGTTCAAGACCTCACTTGGCCATAAAATTCACTGGAGCAGTCACCCCCCCCACAGGGTTGCTGCGAGGATAACATGGAGAGAAGGGGAATCATGTATGCCACCATAAGTGCCTTGGAGGGAAGGTGGGATATAAATGTAATCATCAGCATCCCCATCTTCCAAGGGGCTGTGGGAAGAGGCTGGTTGGTATTTTCTTGTGAGCGAAAGGGAAAAGAGAGAGACTCTCTGCCAATGGGTACTATTTCCTTCCCTAGTAACCGGTGCAGATGATGGAGTGACCTTAGGGCCTATGGGTCTGGTAGATATGCTGTCTACACTAATAATAATAATAATAATAATAATAATAATAATAATAATAATAATTATACCCCGCCCATCTGCCTGGGCTTCCCCAGTCACTCTGGGCAGCTTCTAACAAAATATTAAAATACAGTAATGCATCAAACATTAAAAGCTTCCCTAAAGAGGGCTGCCTTCAGATGTCTTCTAAAAGTCTGGTAGTTGTTGTTCTCTTTGACATCTGGTGGGAGGGCGTTTCACAGGGTGGGCGCCACTACCGAAAAGACCCTCTGTCTGGTTCCCTGTAACTTGGCTTCTCGCTGTGAGGGAACCGCCAGAAGGCCCTCAGAGCTGGACCTCTTTAAAGGGCCTATCCACACTTCCATTTGCCCACAGCTTTCCCCCGGGAAACCTGCAGTTTAGCACTGAATCAGAGCAAATGGTGACCAGGTATTCCAGGGACTACTGCTTGCTCCAATTTATTGCTAAAGAGAAGGCTTTGCAGGAAAAAGTGACAGGACAAAGGCAAAACTGCTCAGACCCATGCTTAGAAAGCACAAGAGAAGCAGAAGTGTGGGTGAGCCCTCACTCTAATGCTGTGGTTCCCAACATGGGGCACACACCCCATAGGGGGGCAATTCGATTTTTAAGGGGGGCAATTTGGAAGCTTGTTTACACCAAGTAATGGCCTTTTAGGCCACATGAATAGGAGTTCACTTTTTTTAAATAATAAGAATTATATGTCACAGGGGTGGGAGGGGTGGGGCATCAGGATTTTAGAGGTGCTTAGGTGGGGAACGGCCAAAAAAAAAAAAAAAAGGTTGGGAACCACTGCTCTAATGGTATATCCCTAAGATTCCTGAGAATCCTAGTTTGATAAGCTGCTAGCCGCTTCTTCATACTGCTACAGTTCCCAGAATTATCTGGGGTGAGAGAATGAGAGTCAAACCATTTTAAGCCACGGGATATGTTGAGCAAAACAGGAGGAAAAACAGCATTTCTCCCCCCCCCCCAATCATGCATTATTTCTCATTTAAACAAAACAAAAGCCATCCACATAGTCACATGTGGAAAACAGGAGCTATGAAGCATAACTGAAGTGTACAAACCACTCTGAAGTGGTAGAAGTGTGCATGCCTGCCAAATGCTATTTTTGTTCCCCTGGCCTTCCATGGCACAGGACATGCAAAGCAGACTCCTTCCATTAAGCAGGAATTCTCACCATTGTCTGCAAAGCTCCCCTGATGCTCAGTGGCACTGCATGGCATCCCAGGGTATAGATTTTTAATTGCTTGTCAGCATGTATTTACTGAGTGGCGGAAACATCTCAACAACCAATAGCTGGAGAAACCTGGATGAAAATAAGTTTGCATTAATTGCAAACGAAAAGACCCCCAAGAGACTTTTCGTATATTTCAAGGAGTTATTTGATGCAGCAGCCATCAAATAACTGACCTGGATATTGAAGATAGATTGCAAAGGATGAAATTTGATGACAGAGAAGCAGGGAGTGAAACATATTCTCAGAATGTGTATCTGGTCTGAATTACGGTTCATTATTATTTTTTACCAGTAAGTAATTTAGGGTAGCTTGCCTTCTATAAGCTTTTTTCCCATGTTTAGGTCATGTATCTCCATGTTATGACTTCTTACAGATATCATAGTGTATAGTGAGTGACCAGCATGTTGATTCAATCACTGACAAACCACATTGTCCAGCTGGAAGAAGGGAGTAAATCCTTGTTTCGCTTCCTCCTAGCAGGGTGGATAAGTGGAATCCCCACGGGAATTAGGGGGAGCTTTGTGCTTGTAAAGTAATGGTAGGTCAAAACCCTTGCAAGGGTTAATGAGGACATCCTGCTTCAAGAACTGTCTGTCTAACAGTAGCAACAAATTTTTGGAAGTCCCCTTGTTGGTGTTATAGCTGAAGAATGGTTAAGTATATAGAGCTGTATCACCATTCCCCAAGCTGGTGCCCTCCAGCCATTGCTGGAGGGCACCAGCTTGCAGTAAACTGCAATATGCATTAATCTGGTTTATGGGTGTACGTAGCTGCCTTTGCTACATTTTTGCACCAAGTCTGTGATTTTAAAAAAGTTCTAGTGAAAATTTATCAGCGTTTTGTGCACACTTCTTCTAGATGCATTTTTGTATCCAGTCTTGCCAAATATTTTGCAAACAATTTTTACATTTTGAACTGCATTTTGTCCCTAACCTATGCATTCCTATACACGTCTTTTGGTTGAAGAACCTCATTGCAAAATTTGGAAAGGTGTGAACCTCGAAGGTTAGCTGTGTTTCAGTTTGCATACTGGAAGTTGAATGCACTAGATTTGTATTAAATTGAAAGCCCAGCCAAATTTCTCCCCCTTCTGTAATCTGGTCTGCTACTGCCATGCAGCTAATGAGACTTTACATCTACTCTCCATCTGAAAGTTCTCTGTTCTACTACAGTTGCCAAATTCAAAAGCTGTGCACATGCAATGTGAAATGTAGCAACCATTACTGTCCACTCTTATCATCTTCATGTCTTGGATGGATACAACAAGAATGTCCTGGAATTTAATCTCTTCTGGGAGAAGGAAATTTGGAAGGGAAAAAGTCTCATTGGTGATGGTGGCAAAACAACACTTATGACCCAAGCAATGTTCCAAATCATGAGATTAAGCAACTGTCCAAAAAGTACACACTGCATATTTAGCAAGGAAGAACAGCATACAAAAACAAAGGACAAACATTCATGTAATAAAGAATGTTAGAGCAGATTCTGGCTTTCAAAACACACACACACACACACACTCTTCTAGGAGAGCCTCCCAGGTGTTAAAAAGTAGAATTAAGACACTAGTTTTACGTGAACATTACATGGCCAGAACATATAGTCACGTCCCTTCAATCCCCAGCTGCTGGGAACAGCTGCACTTCCAAAGGGAATGAGGGCTGTACAAAAATATCAACAAATTTCATACATGTACAAATAGTCAAAATTCAGATGCAAAACCCTTTCTAATCCAAGGTTGGCCCAACCAAACAACTCAAGAGGTCACCTGGAGTCGCTGCACTTTAAAGCAGGGTGAGCCTGCGACCCTCCAGATATTGTTGGACTACAACTCCCATCATTCCTCACTATTGGCAATGCTGACTGTGGCTGATGGGGTTTGGAATCCAATATCATGCAGGGCTGCATGTTTCCCACACCTGATTTAAGGGCATCACCAGTGTGGTGTAGTGGTTAAGAGCGGTAGACTCATAATCTGGTGAACCAGGTTTGATTCCCCGCTCCTCCACATGCAGCTGCTGGGTGACCTTGGGCTAGTCACACTTCTCTGAAGTCTCTCAGCCCCACTCACCTCACAGAGTGTTTGTTGTGGGGGAGGAAGGGAAAGGAGAATGTTAGCTGCTTTGAGACTCCTTAGGGTAGTGATAAAGTGGGATATCACATCCAAACTCCTCTTCTTCTTCTCAATATAGAGGAAATGGTAATGATTAAAGAGGTCTTCAGTGTTTGAGGTCTAAGGTTTACAGGTTCAAATAAAAAAAACTATATAATACATTTTTCATTTATGGCATTGTAATGTTGCTCCATTTGTAAAGTTTCCTGTTTAACCTCAAACCACACCAACAAGATGTCAACAAACTTGTCTTCTCCTGTGTTTTGGATCAATTGTCAAAATAATTTGCACATTAGCCAGCTTATTCTAAGCACAGTCCAAGAAAAATCAGAGGCCAGCTTAATGTTTTCCTTGTGTAGCGATATCAAGGGTAATACAAGAATAAATTTGGATCCCGGAAGAAGATAAATGAATATTGCATTCCTTGACCATTACACAAGGTCTCTCAAGTCCAATGCAATGGGAGGGCCCAAAATGTATGCAAGTACATGAAAAATACACACACAAAGGCATGTGCATCCCATATTTTCCTTCTGGCGGCTCCTTCCATTGGAGTTCAGCTTTGCCAAAGGAAGGGGATCTTGCAGAATGAAGAGAAGAGATAGTAGACCTGTAAATACTACCCTTTCCATTTCTCAAAATAAGAATTTAATATTCAAGGCTGAATCTTGAGCAAGGATGATATATGGTTCTCTCCCCCCCACAAATTATATACTGGTATATATTATCCTGATTTGAGAGCAGATGTGTAGTGTAGTGTTTGCAGATACAGTGGTACCTCGGGTTACATACGCTTCAGGTTACATATGCTTCAGGTTACAGACTCTGCTAATCCAGAAACAGTACCTTGGGTTAAGAACTTTGCTTCAGGATGAGAACAGAAATCGTGCTCTGGCGGCGCAGCAGCAGCGGGAGGCCCCATTAGCTAAAGTGGTGCTTCAGGTTAAGAACAGTTTCAGGTTAAGAATGGACCTCCAGAATGAATTAAGTACTTAACCCGAGGTACCACTGTAATGAACAAACTAATTCACTTCCTAACTCACTTCCTAAATAGTTGGAATGGCAGAATTCATTCCACTGCAATATGCATTAATCTGGTTGTCCTTGGAAATATGGACATATAGTTAAACTTCAATGACTTAATGGGGAGTCAACATTCTTAGGGTACTTCCCAATGAGCTAGAATCAGGAACTTTGGGAATGGGTACTCCAAAGTAAGCTGGTTATTTGAAAAAACAACAACTGAAAAGTGGATATTTACTACTCTGTCTAAACAGGGGCCCTTTTTTTTTTGTCCTGCCTGCAACAACAACAACAACAACAACAACAACAACAACAACAACAACAACATAACACTCCCCTTGGGGAAGAGTGAATAAGGGCAATAGTTGTCAGAAAAGTCTCAATATGTCAACTGGAAATGATCCATAACATTTTCTGCTAGGAAATCACAACGTTTTAGTATAGTCTGTTTCTGGGTAGAAAACAACGGCTTGAACTTCATTTGCTATAACTGGGGCAGCCTGCTAGGACTACCTGCATCTAGTCTCACTGAAGATCACTGGCATCTGTTACCAGATCCCTTTTCTCTAATATAAGAGCTTTTTTCTTTATAGGAGAGGGATGGGTTTCAGCTGGTAGGGTGCAAAAAGAATCAAAGAGGCCTGCTTGCAGCAATTAGAGAAGGGGTGGTCCCGTGGCTGAGCACGCCAATATCATGTTTGGTACATCTTATGCCAGCAAAGCGTGTTAGACCACACTTGGGATGTAAGAACTCTACTGCCTCTTCAGACAGACTGTGCTGTGGGCCTGAAGGATGGTGAAGTGAGCAGCTTGTTGAATGCAAGATTCACTGGGCAACAATGAATGATGGGAAAATGTAGATCAGAAGCTATTAACTAAGATTTGATTTTCCCTCGTCAGTTTTGTTCTTTTTGATCTATCTTATCCTGCAAACTAATGGCCTCATTTTTCATCATCCCCATCTATAAAATTGCATTCAAAACTAATTTATTTGCTGCATTTCAGTTCAGCTGTCAAAATGCCTTTACGTATACTTTGTTATCTAATTGATGTGCCCTCCACTGTACTTAAATCTATGAATACATAAAGCTACTACGTTCTAATCTCCTTTGTGCATCTGATGAATCAGTCTGTTGAGTATGAAAGTTTACGAAATAACAAATAAATTACGTCCAAACTTCCAGTTATAGAGAAATACTTAGCGGCTGGCATTCACCATCTCCCCACTGAATCTTCTAAGTGGCGCATGGCTGAAAAGACATGTAGCGAGACATCACCAGTTTGCATTTCCCCACCCACTTCAAGCGGGAAGCAGTGAAATGGTGTCTGGAAGTAGAAATTTCAACTACATGTTGCCAGAGAGTTGAAAAATGATGCATGGCTCAGCAGCACCCATGCATCTCCCTGTAATGAATTGAATGGAAGTAAGTTGTGTTGGGACTTACATCTAAGTAAACATGTTAACAAGCTATAAACCACTTAACTGAGACTTGATGGTACAAATTAACAGAGCAGTTTGACTGAACACTATCAGTGGAAACAATCTGTCACTGTATAAAGTGCCAGAGGTCTTGAACCAGATGTTCAGACTCTGCTCACTATGCCAGAAAGGGGAAATCACTGGTGCCTTAAGCTCGCTATCCACTGCTGCCAATATGGGCCAGGAGGAGGTACTGCAGCTCATTCAGAAGTTTGTCATGGGGCTCAAGGGGCCTTATAAAAAAAGATAAAGGACCCCTGACAGTTAAGTCCAGTCTCAGACGACTCTGGGGTTGCGGCGCTCATCTCACTTTAGTGGCCAAGGGAGCTGGTGTTTGTCCGCAGACCGTTTTTCCAGGTCATGTGGCCAGCATGACTAATCCGCTTCTGGCGAACCAGAGCAGTGCACGGAAATGCCATTTACTTTCCCACCAGAGAAAGTAAGTAGACCTATTATCCTCTTACACTTGAAATGCTTTCGAACTGCTAGGTGGGCAGGAGCTGGGACTGAACAATGGGAGCTCATCCCGTCGCAGGATTCGAACCACCGACCTTTTGATCAGCAAGCCCTAGGCTCAGTGGTTTAGACCACAGCGCCACCTGCATCCCCAAGGGGCCTTATAGCTGGTCCATATAGCCCAGGCATAGACAAACTCGGCCCTCCAGGTGTTTTTGAGACTACAACTCCCATCATCCTGGACCACTGGTCCTGTTGGCTAGGAATGATGGGAGTTGTGGTCCCAAAACATCTGGAGGGCCGAGTTTGCCTATGCCTGATATAGCCAAATCCAAAGCAAGTCCTGCTGAGTTCATGTTACTCCCTAAAGTATGTGAACGCAGGACCACAGACTTAGGTGCAGAATGGGGAACATCCAGAAATGTTAAACTTGTGAGCAGTTTCTTTATGCATACAGTGTCCAGTCATTGCTGTAGAGGTGCAACCACTGCCAAGGAGTCAAGCTGACTGGCTATGTTACTGGTGAGCAGTGTGGGCCTATGCTTGCATACCTGGCTGCTGGGTAGACAGCCCTGCTCACTCCCGGACAAATGTCCCATCTATCCAATGGAAGGCCATCCTTGGGGGTGAGAAGCAAAGAGGAATAAGCGCAGCAGGCACCCTAACAGTATGGAATGAAAGTGAGCTGCTTCCGTACATTGGAGGCCTAGCTCACCCTGCCCTAATCTGTTACAATTAACCTAGTTTGGCCTAGCTTTGGCGCCCTGACAAAGACAATCATGGATCTCACAGCCTTTATCTGATAGCTCTGACAACACTGTTCCGTTCTGGCAATATGAAAAGCAATTCCCTCCACCCATTTATTCATGATGGACAAGGAGAAGATTCTCAGCTCAGCCCCTGCAGTTGCCTGTAGGTCTGTCCTTGTAACACTAAAGCACACCCGGCAGATTTTAATTTTTTATTATATTTTTATTAAGCACCCTTGACCTTTGTGATGAATCTGCCTCCAAGCTTCAAGGAGTAGAGCAGCTGGTGAGTGTTTAGTGACCTTCTCCGTCAGCCATTCTATCTTTTGGGGCTTCAAATTGATTTTCTGTGTCTTGGCATGCAGCTGAGTATTCAAAGTGTCCCCTGCGGGCTGAGAGCACACACAGAGAAGAGGCATAAACCGCATGGAACCGTAGCAACACCACGGCCAGCAGTTTCTAAGAGAGAGCTGAACGAGTGGATCTTAGAGAGCCCTGCACCACCATCCTCAGCACAAGAGAAAAGATGCCTTTTTAGGTGCGGTTTCTGTCATCACCAGTCAGCCATACATCATCCTTTTCATCAGCATCACCCCACAGTATTATCTACACTAGTGGCCAAAACTGTGGAAACCTTTTGGGAAAAGTGTATTTCCAAGGTTTGATGGTTCATACCACCATTTATTTCTGTAGTACAGTGGTACCTCGGGTTAAGTACTTAATTCGTTCTGGAGGTCTGTACTTAACCTGAAACTGTTCTTAACCTGAAGCACCACTTTAGCTAATGGGGCCTCCTGCTGCCACTGCACTGCTGGAGCACGACTTCTGTTCTCATCCTGAAGCAAGTTCTTAACCCGAGGTACTATTTCTGGGTTAGCGGAGTCTGTAACCTGAAGTGTATGTAACCTGAAGTGTATGTAACTCGAGGTACCACTGTAGTGCCATAAAATTATATATCAATGGAAAGATAATTTAATGAAGAATGGAGTGCAACAAAGTTAGTTCAGTTCTCTGTATTCTATCAAAAGTTATAGCCAAATAACCAGAAAAGAGTTGAGATGCAATAGCTTCCCTTCATTTGAATGTAGCCAATGAGCATGAGTGTTCAGAGTGTTCCTTCAGACAGTGACCTCCAGATGGTTTAAACAAGATTTATCCTCCTGGAAGCTTCACAGCCACCTAGGATACCTCCTTTAGGCTGTGAGAAGGTGAGTTTACATAGGCGAGTGGAGATCTGAATCTAGATCTCCCGGCTCTGAATCAGCTCTCTATCCAATGCAGCACACACTGCAACCAGATTGGTTGTCCCCCTTTCCATTTCGGCCTGCCATACAAGAGGAAACATGCAAGGCAGCTCCCTTTGTGCAACATACGCATAAAACTCAACCCCAATGGACAAATTCCTTATTTATTCGGCGGGACTGTAATGACAGTATTACCTTTTGCCTTGCTCTGCTTTAACTTCAGCAGCTAGCTTGATTCTGATGGTTTGCTACAGAAACCCTGTCCCTAACTGACTTTGCCTGATGTTACTGTTTCTGAAAACTGTCACAAAGCAGCCAGGAGCAAATACTACATGCAACATGACATCAACTGAAGCCAAATGCTGCCCCTGAAATATAGAAGCGCTTTCCATGAGCACCAGAGGGTAAAATATGTTAGTGCTTTCATTTAAATTGCATTAGTTGCACTATCCATCCTTTTATATGGCAGAAGACAGCAGCAGAGATTTGTCAGAGCATGTTGTGGGGGGCGGGAAAGCAATAGAAGATAAACCCCCATATATCTCTGTGATGGGATGATGAGCTGCTTGTGCGTAAAAGCTTAGTCCCTCAAGGTTTGCTCAGCTTAGCAAAACTCTGTCTTTAGCGGAGCCCTTAAGCATGGCTCCCTCAGTCGCTGGCAGAATCCGACAGTGGGCGTTTGCGGAATCTCTTCCAACATAAAAGCTCCTTAACGGAAACGCGTCTTCTGGACTCTCGGCGTGACAGTTTCCGGCGAGGTGTGGGTGTCCCTATAGGAGGTCCTGAAACCTCCTCACTGTTTTCGCTGGAAGTGTCCCAGAGCCCTTTTTCCGACTCCCTTTCCCTCGGAGCTCCTTCTCTCCCCCTGCTGGTTCCTTCCTCTGCTGTTAAGTCTCTCCTAACCTCCTTGAGCCCTTCCACCACCTGCTCTGATGGCAGTTCCCTGACAATCTCAAATGTTCCTAGCAGAGGCTGTATCAGGGATTGCAGAGTTGCTGGCCTTTATGATACCTAAGGGTTTTTGTCTACCCTGAGGCCTCACAGTACACTGCTATGAGAATGAGAACAAGGACTTGGTAGGATGTCCAACTTGAAGATCTCTTTACCCATAAAGCTCACTGGGTTACCTTGAGTCAATTACTGTCTCACAGCCTAAGACAGCCCTAGCTCAGACATAGAGCACGTGCCTTGCATGCAAAATATCCCAGATTCAATCCCTGGTAAGGCTGGGAAATCTCTTTCCTGAAACCTACACAAGCTTCTACAAGTCAGTGTAGTAGGCAACACCAACCTAGATGGTCTGGCTCAATATGAAGCAGCTTCCTGTCACAGATAGGATGAAGAAGGCTCAGATCATTCCCTTTAAATGTGCAGTGCAACAAAATGATGACAGAAGTCATCTTCGGGTTGAAAGAGGGTTCCCTGAGTTTGAGTCTTGACATGCATTTCTAAGACTCAAATGTGGATTACCTACCCAAAGCACCAATGAAGGCGGTAACTAAATATGTGCTGTCTCTCGTGTGAACGCCAAGGCACATCTGGACAGACAAGACTTGAGACCAACACGTTTTAAAAATAATGCCCGTTAACCATCATCTGCAGCAACTTCCAACACTACCACCGTTCAAGCTGCATAGAATCAGCTGTGCTGTAATGTCCTCATTTGCCTGTCTCATGAGGTCAAGGCTGCAGAAGCAAGCAAGCAAAAGCAAGAAACCTGGAGCAAAAGCACGCAATGCAGTTCTTGCACGGAGTACAAGGGTGGAGAGGGGGACAAAGCCGCACACATGCCCTCAGCCCATTTACCTTGCAAACCACAGGGATTCACTGATCTGTGTGGCAGCTGAAAGACAATCCCTGTGTACATCAGGAAACCTAATGCCCGGCTTGGCATGCTTCTCAACACAGAGGGAGGAGCTTGTTTGATCATCTGAATTATGGGGTTGAAATGGAAGAGGAAGAGGAGCTACACAGCAGGGCTGTAGTATTATTTCTTTTGGGTGACTGCAGTTTTCAGAAGGAGCCAGCCAAGCACTTCCTTCTTTTGTGGCAACTCGACTGGCTAAAAGTTTTCAGGACTGTTTCTATTTGTATACTTTTGAGGCTATAACTGGATGCACACCTACTTGTGAACAAGCCCCAGGGTGACTTCTGTGTAAACGTGTATAGGTCATAGTCATCAATTGGCCATTATACCCTTACTGGTTAAAATGTCTTATTTTTATTCCCAGCACAAGGCCATCTATTTGCAGACATTTAAAAAAACAATGTACTCCCAGCACCACTGAGGAACACTCTTGACTGCAGTCCAGGCATGCACTGGTTTGGAGCAGTAGTGCAACCAGGGCATTTTTTTCAGGCAGAACTCAGTTCTGGCACCTCTCAGGTGGGCACCATTGCCATTATAAGAGAACAGAGGTGGTGTTCATGGTGAGTTCCAGCACCTCTTTATCTAGAAAAATAGCATTGAGTCTAACTGATAACTGGAGTGACCCAGCCTCTTACTGTTTCCCCTGCAAAACCTTCTGATAATGACCTTGAACCAGAATCATCTGCCAAAGGGACTTTATCACCTCAGAGCCCTTTGGTTATAGAGACTGTGAGGGAAATGACCAAAAACATCTCTAAGAAGTTACCAGACTCCCAACATGGAAGAAGTTGCTCAGTCTTTTCAGGTGAGTAGTCTGAGGGCTCATTCACACTTCTGCTTGTACTGTGCCTTGCTCCTTTCCCAGGGAAAATTTGTTCTGCTTTAGTACTAAAGAGCAGGTGTCAAATTGGAAAAAACCCGAATTGCTGTTTGCTCTGACTGAGCGCTAAAGAGCATTTTTCCCTGGGGGAAAGCAATGAAACAAGAGGAAGTGTGGATATGCCTGAATCTGCTCAGTACACCATCCAAGGCAGAATGCACAGTGTAAGTCAACCAGACGCAGCTTCTTCAAATTCCCTGCCCTTCACTCTGGCAGTCATCAAGTCCAGAAGGATACTTTTGATCTGGGCATCTGGGCAGATCATAGTCTCTGGGAACTGTCCAAGGTCCTGCACAGCTTTGATCCACTTGCTTGGCCCTGTTTTCTGCCGATGAACAACTTTGCTCAAGTTCAATTCTTTGCTGGAGTGCAGCCAGGCCAGAACAGAACAGAACAGGATAACAACAAAATACAACAACAACAGGCAATCTATTGGTTACTTGCGAAGCTTATGTGTGATCTAAGAGTGGCAACCCAGCACCCTCTGCAACATATTAAGGGACCCTGAAAGGCACCAATGCACCACACAAGACAGATGTATTGGGGGCAGCAACAGGTGTTGGGCTGACAATATATTTCTGAAAATCTGTAATATTAGTGTTGACTAATATTTGGAATTCTTGTTGAGTAGCGCTGCAGGCAGGATTTAATTTTAGCTGCTGCTCACCAGGCTGAGCAGAAAAGCTTGCCTTGTTGCCAAGGCTCAGGTCTAGTATATGTGGAATCATAATAAAGAAAAGATAGGAGGCCTATTAAGAGCAGAGTTCATGTTTCACATACTGAATGTCCTAAGTTCAATCCCTGGCATGTCCTGTTTCAAGAATTATCCCTTGGAGATACACTACCAGTTTCAAGGCAGAGAGCCTCTAACTCGCTTCAGTCTTTTCCACATACCTAGGGTTGTGAATCATAGCTCGTATGCTCCATCCATAGTACAACAAAGATAAAAAAGACACACTTTGAGATGCCTTGCTCATTCACCAAACAGAGAAATCAAACCCAGCCACACAGCATTCTAGATTAGCATAGTGCATCCTTGCTGCATTGAAACCTAGGCACACACACACAAAATGTAAGTGTCCTATTATAGCCTTGTTGCACTGACTTCTTTACAACAGGAGCAATATTTGCTGGTTTCATACCCTAATTTTGCTGCTGTGACCCAGTTCACATGCAGTTTTGTGCTGTGGCTGATTTGTTCCCTCCCCTCCCCCCAGCAGAGTGAACCACTAAACAGATTTGGTTGTTGCTGATAACTGGCGAGGCGCATCCAACAGCAAACCAATTGGGTAAAGAGCATGTCAACAAGAATAGCAATCAAAGTGCAGTTAAGGGTTTTGTAGGTTAGAGGGCAAAATAAACTCAAGTCGAGTAGCTACTGTACATAGTAGCCCTCTGTGAGTGACAGGAATGGAACAGAATTCCCTAGGAAACAACTAGGGGGAGGAGTTTTCTCTGTGTATGCTCTGATTAATCTCATCTGTTTGTTTTCCTGGAAACTGGATGTCCCAGATGCCATTGTCTCTATTATGAAAGTTTATCTGGTCTGGTTTGATCCTGATCCTCTACAATTTGCTTCCACTAACCATTGTTTTCCTAATGATCTTTTTAAACCGTTAAGCCACATGTATCATACCAATTTTTTTTGGGGGGGGGGGCTGTGTGACCTGTAGTGAAATTCAGAATGCTCCTTGTAAAGGTCCCTGAAATATTAATAGTTGCCTTTTACACTGTTTTCTCAAAACGCTAGCAGCAGCAACCCTGGCAAATTACTATTTCTAGACATACATGTGCTCACGCTCGCACTCAGCCACTGCATGTTACAGCAATTATTGAAATGCCCCCTTGAAACCATATCATCATCATTTAATGCATTTTAAAGGCAAATTATGCATGCACTATATGAATTTTCCTAACGTGTGACACTGTACTTCACTAAATCCATTTCACTTTGGAACATATTTTACAGATTAGGCATTGCTACCCAAAAACCTCAATAAGGATAATCAGCATTCAGAAGGCAATTCATCATGACATTTACAAGCTAACTCAACAAGCATCGTTTATGAGCTACACTGCCATATCTATCTATCTATCTATCTATCTATCTATCTATCTATATGGAAAATAGCATTTATATTCTCTCTCCCTCACACACACATTCACACACACACACACACACACACACACACACACACACACACACTGATGATCCTTTAAGTATATTCCAAATAAAGCAAAGTTAAAGAGAATTAACATCCTGACTGTGGACAGAAATGGGGCACATTTTCACATCCCTACAGAAATTATGCACTGTGAAAAGGTTCTCAGCAAGTGAGAGAGTGTGTAGGCTAGCTACCGGTTTATCTACAGAGTGTTCTGCACATCTGCCTGAATCTAGTCCAGGGAAAAAGACTCTCAATCCCAAAAAGCAACTCAGCAAATGGAAGTAGGGAAGGAAAACAATGCTCGTATCAGCTTTTCCCAGCACTTTAAAAAGAGAAAGTGCCAAAAAAAGGGCATTCTTCTTCCAAGCCTCTCAGATTAGGTATGTGACTGTTAAGCAGGCTTATTCATTTATTACACATACATATGTACACACACAGGTACGAAGGAGAAGTAACAAAGGGATGTCTTTTTCCATTCCTTTTAAAAAGACAACACAGAGACACAACACAGAGACACCACCACAACATCACAACTGTGAGTACTCACAGCTCTGAGTACAGGAAGTGAAGATTCCCCACATTGTCTATGTAGTTTGCAGGACTTAGCCATGGCAGAACCAACAACAGCAGAGCCTTCATTTTCCAAGCGCAAGATTTAAAAGTGCTGCCCCTTTCTCTCTCTCTCTCTGTCTCTGCCTCTTGATTTCTCTGTGATGGGACACAGAACTTCAAGCTTTTTTTATGCCAGCCAATTCCAGCCTCCCCCCCCCCTTCGTTTTTTAAACAAGCCTTTCAATTTCAACACAATCGAGAGCACATTATGAACTAATGCAAATCCCTTAAATGAAGCTATGCTGGAAAAAAAATCATTGACCTGTAAGAGGATTACTTGATCTCATTCTCAGATGGAGGTTAGATGTGAGGGTTTAAGGGAGAGCAGAGCATGGTTGGTGCGAGGCGAGGCAGTGACTTATTGCTGCAAAAAAAGCAGGCTGATGCACAGGGAAAAGACCTGCCTCCTGCACTCTTCAGAGTGGTTCCTCAGAAGCAGCTGGTACATTTACATCACTGGTCGGAGAGGCAGATGGGTTATGAGCTCGGCTGCATAACAAAAAGAGGGCAGGAAGGAACCTGAACGTGGCAAAATGGGAAGCCACACAGGCAGGTCAGAAGCAGGAGACGTATACTGCAAACATGGACTGTCCTTTCAACGCTCCATCATGACGCTGTCTGATCTGATTCAGCCAGATGGAGGGAGCGGGGAGCTATAAAACAGGAAGGCTTCTGATTATCCAATCCAGATCTGATTTTGGCAAACTGTGCAGGCAGGGGAGCAAGTATTGCAAGTGGATTTAAAATGAAAACAAATGCAATTAGGTTTACACCCTTTCCAACACTCGGACTTGGTATCCCATTAAATAAGCAGGCTGCTTCGTTAATGACAATGTCTTGATGGGCAGCGCTCAAGTGCACAGCATGTAATCAAGTGATGCATTCTGCTCATCACTCTGGGGTAGGTAAAAGGAAACATACTGGCAGCTATGGATTTCCCTTCCACATCCTTCTTTCTGAGATACAGTGGTACCTTGGTTGTCAAACTTAATCCATTCCGGGGGTCTGTTTGACTCCTGGAAGCGTTCGAAAACCAAGGCGCAGCTTCCGATTGGCTGCAGGAGCTTCCTGAACTCAATCGGAAGCTGTGTTGGAGGTTTGGCTTTCAAAAAATGTTTGCAAACCGGAACACTTACTTCCGGAGCCGATTTGTTTGGGAGCCAACCAAGGTACCACTGTATGTGGCTTATTCATAAAATGTTGCCTCCCAAACAGCTCCATGTGGATCTCCAGCCCCAAACAGTCTATTATTCATCCTACTTGTAAAATTCAGCTTCTATTACTACATAGCCTAGTTCCCGGGAGATCTTGCCAATAATAGCTTCTTATAGTCCCTACTGACCAGTTTACTGAGGTATCTCAAGAGAAGGCTAAATGCGGGTTTTCCTGGAATGCTCCTAGACTCTGCCCAGGAAGCCAGCTATACAGATTATCCAACTAGCTGACATCATTATATAAGTCAACCATGTAGAATAGTTGGGGTGAGAACAGTGCAGGTAATTAAAACATCCCAGGAAATGGTTTAATAGAATTTGCTAAGGCTAAACTGGTCCCAGTATGGGCCAGCACTTAGACTGGAAACCTATGTAAATGGTGGGGCAAGACATAATTAATTTCTGGGTGGTGATTACTGCAATGTTTATTTTTTAGCTGCTCTTCAACCCAGGCTCTTGGAGCAGGTTACATATTAAAACCATAAAGACAGTGGAATAATATGCTATAAAAACCCCATTACCAACCACAGCAGAGTACACCAACCCAAATGAAACCTGAATTGCAGGTGAGTGCCACCCCCACAAAAGCCCCTACAATCTTACTGTCAAAGTTGAATTCAAGAAAAACCCAACAGAGCATAGCTAGTACCACATTGCAATAAAACAACAGGTTTTGGCTTGCAAGGGGTTGGGTCAAATGCCTCAGGAAAGGAAAGAGAAGAGGACTACCTAGACCAGGCCCCCTGCTTTCTTGGGTCTACTTTCTGAGATAGGGCAGAGAAAATTGCATTAGCTACTGAACCAGTTTCACTATGTTACCTGAGGTCAAGTGGTGTCCCTGAAGGTATTTGAGGAAGCCAAAAAGTGGATTCCAGCCGAAGGCAGACAACAAAGCACTAATGCAAAAATAGAACTTGGCCCATTTCAAATTCCTTCAAAGTGCAAAATAAATCTTAAATTTAGCCTGACAGCAATTCAGTCAACTAGGTGGGTAAGGGATCATGTTAATAAGGGATAAATTTAATGAAGCAAGCTCAGACAGGTAGAAACTAAGTACAAATAAAGAAACTTGCCCAAGACTACATATTTTCTGAGAATGAAAACAAAGACAGATTTTTCCTCCCTTTGATTCTGGTCCAATCTAGCCAACTAGAGACCACTGCCTCCATGTGAAAACCTCCAAAATCTGCAGCTGGGCAATATCTTTATCTGGGCCAACCAAAATGTCACAAAATAATGGGCTTCAGAGTACTGGTTAGGAATACTAGTTTGTAATATCATATGTTACAACAAAAGAGAGGGCCTTGGGTTTTCACAGCTGGCTGTATCTTTCCTATAGTTGTTAAAGGCAATTCACATTGGAAAATACACAGTAAATACAGCCCTCATAACAGGTGGATCAGAATGATCCCATGTTGTAAATCACTGTGCCTCAGCTCCACAGCAGAAATGTTCATCACAACCAGATAGTCCTGATCCACCCAGTGAGTAAAATATTACAGCGGAGAAGGGATTCATACACCCTCAATCCGCATGGTGAGTCCTGCCAAAAATGTTATTGTGAAGTGTGGGGAATCTGCCACACTGGGGAGGCCATGTTTTATATTTACAAAAGAAAACAATTCAGAAGAAAGGGAACAAGAAAGAGAAATAATATTGAGCTGGCTTTATACTTTGACTACTCCAATTTTCCCAGTACCCAATCCAATAGGTATAAGGTGAACATATTTATGACATTATGAGGATCCAAAACATAATTGGTTAATGGTTATAGAAACTCTTCATCTTTTGAAGGCATGATGTTCTTCTGATATCCTAAAAAAAACCCCAACATATTTCAGGGTCTGATGGGAAACGTGTAGCCTGTTGTTCTATATAGACCATCCATATTCCATTTTAATATGCCCAAACCCGTATACCTCAAACATATGAAAATCAGCATCCACACACACACTTGTGGCACTTTCACACACTGCTTCAATATCTTAATCAGGCTCCGAGGTGTAAAGTATCACCAATATAAAGCTGCAGATTTCAGCTCTTTAAGATTTAACTAAAGTGAAAAAAAATGGGGAGCTTTAAAGATTCATTTTAGGAGAGGTTTTCCTCGTGTTTTGTTTGTGTGCATAACTTTCATTCTTCTCATACTGTGACTCAACAAAGTGGAATAAGGCTTTACCAATAGCCCTTGAAGATATGATATATCTCCCTCTGGTGTATCCAACTAGGGCACAGTCTTCCATTAGTAACTGCTACAGCCTCACTAGGGAGACTCACCTCCTACTTTTTACAGTGAACTAACTTGCAACAGAACCTGTTTGTTTTCTTGTTGGAAAAAAAGCCATTAGCTGTCACACAAAGGACACTGATGTGATTCCTGTGGGGGGGGGGGAGTGGAAATATACAGAAGGACTTACCCATTCTGAAAATGCTGCTGAAGGTTACAGCGTTGCACGACCTCCGAGCAGTGCTCTGTGAAAGGGCAGCTAACCATTAGTTTATCCAAGAGTTTATTGACTAATATGCTTGACTTTCTGCAAGACTGTAGGGTCAGAGTTTTGCGATCTACCGGGCAAAAGTCTTTTTCCACTAGGAAATCCGTAAGGCAAATTGTGCAGTAGGTGTGGCCGCATGGCGTGTCCAGAGGTTGAAGCAGCGGTTGCAAGCAAATGTGGCAGATGAGATCGTCATCCACATCTTCTGTGTAGCTATAGACATGGTTCTCTTCTGGGAAGTGGGGCTGGCCACAGATCAAACATAAGGGTTCTTCTGAGCTTCCTTCCACTCCTTCTGATGGGTCTTTTTGACTCATCTTGGGGTAAACGGCGCGAGGGGTAAAGAAAAGGTAACTTCTATCCAGATGTTAATCTTAATCCACAAAACTGCCTGCTGTTCCTGTGGGTCTTCAAACCTGTAGGGGAACAGAGCAAAGATCAAATGAAATTGTGTTGCAGCTTCTGTTGTTGATAATTTTAGGGAACAGGACGCAACAGACAAACCTTATTGTGCAAGCCAGTGATCCAAAGCTTAATAGGAGTTTGTGTTAAAGAACAGATAATAGCAGAAATGGTTACAGGTAGGTAGCTGTGTTGGTCTGCCGTAGTCAAAACAAAATAAAAAAATTCCTTCCAGTAGCACCTTAGAGACCAACTAAGTTTGTTATTGGTATGAGCTTTCATGTGCTGTCAGTCAACTCTGTAAGTGGTTTTTGTCAGCCACTCATCTTTCGGCTTCTGCACCCTCACCTCTCCGCCAATATGCAATATGTGGAACTATAACATTATTATTCAATATTTATTGCATTTACATTTTGCCTTTCTACCAATATGCTCAAGCTGGTGTCACTATTCTCCCTTTTTTTAATCATCACATGTGTGGCAGGTTAGATGGAGAGTGTATGACTGGCCCAGGGTCACCCAGTAAGCTTTAAGGCCAAGAGGGGATTTGAATCTGGGCCTCTTCCATCCCAGTCCTTCATTTTATCCTACACAACACACTGATTCCCATAATACTGACCTACCTTACAGGGTTGTGAGGATTATTGACATAAAGATTACAGAAGAGTTTGTGCACTCAAAAAATAGATGCTCTGTATGATTGTTGTTGGGATGTGGGTGGTGCTGTGGTCTAAACCACAGAGCCTAGGGCTTGCCAATCAGAAGGTCGGCAGTTCAAATCCCCGCGACGGGGTGAGCTCCTGTTGTTCAGTCCCAGCTCCTGCCCACCTAGCAGTTTGAAAGCACGTCAAAGTGCAAGTAGATAAATAGGTACTGCTCCAGCGGGAAGGTAAACGGCGTTTCCGTGCACTGCTCTGGTTCGCCAGAAGCAGCTTAGTCATGCTGGCCACATGACCTGGAAGCTGTCTGCGGACGAACACCGGCTCCCTCAGCCTATAGAGCAAGATGAGCGCCGCAACCCCAGAGTCATCCGTGACTGGACCTAATGATCCATTAGGTGCACTTTGCACCTTTACCTTTATGATTGTTGTTACCCAACAAGTAGGGAACACAATAGGGCAAGATAAACCTACGTGTTCCATGTTGTTTAACTTGCGGTGTTGTTGTTTTCACTCACATTATTCCTTAGAGTTGCAACCAGTACCTGTGCTTTTTCTTCACTTTTTCTGCAAGCACCACATCTCCATGAAAATGGGTGATAAACACTCTATATCATACATATATAGGGTGACAACTTCCTCTGGTCTGCTCTTGATCGGCTCTCATGTCTTCACAAAATTCTAGTGGTGTATATCCAAGCTGTGAAACAGCTGTTAAAAACACATGGTTCATGCTTGGGGCGGGGGAAGGCAGGGAAGGACAGATGGATTACTGATCTGCATGGATGACCCCAAGACACTGACATCAGGGTCAACGTCTAAGACTCTGGGTGATATAATGATGACACTTTAAAATCATCCTTTTGTCACTTTGCAGCAACTTATTATTTACCTCATCACTTGGCAGCTTAACCTAAAGAATAATCACTCACAGAATATATTTTTAGAGTTGGTGTGAAGTTAGTGCCCAGGGAGTCTCTGGAAAAATCTCGCCATTGTGGCAAAGAGCTGCAAGTCTGAATTTTACTTAATGTACAAGAGCCATGTCAGAAGATCCTGGAAATCACTGCGGCACTGAGTTCAAATTTCACTTTTAAGCTTGTAACTTCAGAGTAGGAGTTCCTGGATATCTCTGCAACCACCATCATGATTTTCAGTGAATTAAACAGGAGGAACTTTGATGCATGATGTTGTATGCATCCCAATCTCCTTGTTAATACAGATTTTCCTTTCTGGGGGTGGGGGAAACCCTGATTAATATTGTTAAGACTGGTATAGTTGTGTGGACAGGCAGAGTCCCCCCAGATCCTGAGCGCCCAGCTGGGGACCTAGGGATCATCAGGGTTATCCAGTGTGTGGGGGGGGGATGGGCCGGCTCTGGAGAACATATGTTCAAGCAGAGATAGCTGCCCCCGTTATGCCGCCACCGCAGGGGAGAGCAATAACGACCTTTCGGCGTACGGTCAAAGCCTCCCTTCAGAAACCCCTTTAACGGGGAACCCTGGTATCGCCGCCGCAAAGAGGAAGATGTACTAAAGGATTCCTCCCAAGGCCTGATACCGCCAAAGTTGTGACGTTTTGCTACAGGAAAGGCGAAACCTGCCAATGCAGGGAAATTCCTTTCAGGCCCTTTAACAGCGACCTTGATGTAGCAGCGCCCGCATACCTGTGAAGAAAAGTTAACCTGCAAACCTGTGAAGAAAAGTTAACCTGCAAAACAAGACATTAACTGAAGGTGGGTAGGGTGGGAGAAGCTCTGGACGATTCCCAGGTAAGATCCTCCCTCTATTGTGTGGGCAGGTAATCCTCCCCTACCTGGCCTGGTCTCCTTGGCAACGCTTCCCCCAGGTGGGATTGGACAGCTGACTGAGGTAGGCGGAGACCTCCAGGTATCCCACCTGAGGGAAGGCAAAGCCAAGCCTATGCAGATGGGGCCGCTCCAGATCCAGGGGCTGCGCACATCCACGCAAAGAGCGCCCCCCCCCCATTTTTATGCGGGGAGCGGTCATTGTGAAAACTCCCAAGGTGTCACTGTTTCAAAACAAAACGATTTAAGTTTTTGGATATAGTTTGTTTCTGACATGCTGTGTGACATGTCTTAGAGGTATTGTTAGCATCCATTTGTCTTGAGAGGTGGAATGCAGAGGGTGAATAATGATAAAATCAGGAAAGGTATGGACAGTGCTGTGCTACCCCGAATTCTGGTTAAGGGGGAATGAGAAGGAAAATAGCTTGGCAAAAGGCTTCCATGTGGAAGTGCCCTGTACCTTCCAAACTGCAAAAATACATTTCCTTTCTTCCTGCCTCATTCCACACCTAGTCATGATTCAAGGCTGGCTTCCCAGTGGACCCCACAAAATTCTGCAGCATCTCTCTTATTGAAGGCATAACTCTGCCTGCTGCTTCAGTATGAAATCCATTCCCTAGGGAGACATTATGTTTCTCTAGCATTCAGGATTACATATGAAAAAGAAAAGTACTATAACCGCTATAGCCCTGAAAGATTATACAACAATTTCATTAATGCCAGTGGGAGCGGGGGGGGGGGGGGGAGAGAGAATCCCTTCTCGATTTACTACTTGTGGCAGGCATCAGATAAAAGCAAAGATGGATTAGGGTCACTATACAATATTTATGTTAGCCACAGCCTATATCCATAATGCAAGTAATGTGCTGTGCCTTATTCTGTCGTCATTCCCTGGAAGTGTCAGGTTTGATTCTGTTTATATAATCTTGAGGATACCAAAACAAAATAGAAAGGTTGTATAAGTGCATGATTAACAACCTGGCATTCAGGTCATTAGCAGGACAACTCTTAAGCATGTTTACTCAGAAGCAAGACCCACTGAGTTCAATGGCTTGTATCCAATGCTTTTCCTACTTACTGAAGTCCCATTGAAGTTAATGGGCATGACTTAGATCCGAGGGAAGGTGCATCCCGTTTCCTCACTTAAGGCACTCCCCACTGGACCAGCCTGCTGATGGGCCCTTACGCACCTTCACTTGCCTCCTCCATCACTACCACAAGGGCCACAGTGATTCAGCTTTCCAACCAATGTACCAGCACTGCACTTCCAGAAGGAGGAAGAAGGGTGGATGATGCATGGTTACAAGGCAAAAGTGTGTCTTTTGGTCCCACAGGTGACTCAGGCCACAGCATGGGACCCAAAAAGATGTACGTCTTTCGGGTCCACACTCTGGCACAGCCAGAGCACAGGAGCCCAAATGGGACATCCAGGATTGGGATCAGAAGTCAGGGTGGCTTCTGTAAATCTGGGGCGTCCCACATAAAATGGGAGCGTCACAGAGTGTGATATAGAGGCCAGCCCAGTTAAAGTAGGCCTGAGGCCTAATGTGTGCGATGTGGCTGGAGATGAAGACCTCATGAGGGAAAGCCAAGAGATCATGGTGGGGTAGAAAGAGTTGAGAGCAAGAAAGGGTTGTGGCCAGCGGAAAGGTGTAGCTACATTTGCTATTTACTTATAAAAGTATTTATAATACCGCCCTCTCAGATATCAGGGAGGTGTACAGAATTTTTTTTTTAAAATTAAAAACACACACATTAAAAGCAGTACAGTTCAACACAGTTTTCCCCTGTGCACTGTTCTATGCCAGCATTTTAATTGTGAGGAACTCAGGCAGAGCAAAACGAACGTAACTCCGCCTAGAGCATGTAGGGTGGTGATATATGTAGTGAAATTTCAGCCCCTACCACTCCAGCTAACCTCTCCCTTCTCGTGGTTCTCTGTGGGAAACAAAAATTAGTGAAGAAGATGCCTGAGGCTGTGTTACTGATCGGGGTGCAACTAGGTGCTTAAAGGACCGGGGCACAAGTCTACGCTTCTCCTGCTCACC
This sequence comes from Podarcis cretensis, assembly GCF_951804945.1. Taxonomy (NCBI): domain Eukaryota; kingdom Metazoa; phylum Chordata; class Lepidosauria; order Squamata; family Lacertidae; genus Podarcis; species Podarcis cretensis. The sequence goes on from NC_137178.1 coordinate 55,561,936, forward strand.
AGACTACCTCCCTAACAATACACCTCCTGGTTATGTTTCTGCATAAGTTATTAACTGACCAGTCCCTCCCATCTGCTTAAAAATTCCAGTCAGTTGACAGAACTTGTAATGATGCCAACCATACCTTGGCGCTTCAAGGGATTCCAACGTGCTGTCGAAAAATTAATCAGCTTTCATTACAGGCAGTTAGAGGTTGCTACTGTTTTGTAAACGAGTGCGGCCTGACACACAAAGAATTTATAGAAAAGTCACCTCAGTGAGTCAGCATCTGGGGTTGTGAACAAGAGCTTTAGATTGTGAAGCTATTGCTCTGTCACCTCTCTCTCTGCCTCGCTCTCTTTTGTGCAAGACTCCAGAGCAGTTTATCCGGTTGAAAGCAGGTTTAGCTGGAATATGGTGCTTTCTTTTACAGGTCATGAATACAATTATATCCACAATGTTAATAATAATAAAAAAAACAGGCCGAGAGAGAAGCATTGCTCCCTTCAGGCCATATTCTGCTGTTGTAATAAAGAAGATCAAAAAGACCTAGTACAGACACATATAGTCAAGTCAACAGAGACACGGGTACGTGTCAGTATGTTAAATCCACAAATTCCAGACTGTAGGCTTTTTACTTCATACTAAGAGTCTGACCTAATGACATCCTACACAGTGCTGGCACAACCCACATCCTAGTATACAGAGCAAGTCCCAGCTAACTTTCTGCACCCTTGGAGACAGATACTGCAGCTCTGAATTACTGCCAGTTCAAGTGAGAAACTGGCAACTCACTCAAGAAGAAATGATACTCAAGAAGTGAGGAACTGCTAGCGGGAACGGTATTTGGTTCCTGGGCACTGCTTGGTTTCCTGCTGTGGCTCATAGTGATGTGGGGAGGGAGGGAGACATAGCAAGGTAAGGCAAGACTTTGTTGGATCCGGCCCTTGTGCTGTAATCAAAAGATGACATAGAAAATTCAGTGCCAAAATTTGCTACCTGCTGTTCTCTTGCTCACAGGAAGTAGCTCATTCCTGAAGCACAAGCCCATAGGAGGGCTGATTCACATGAAACATCTTGTGGCTTATATCGTGCCTTGCAGAATGTGATTTGTAGCTCGCTGTCTGGCATTCCAGAGTGTAGCACAGGTGATCAACCCAACAGAAGAGCCACTTTAAATATGCTGCTGACATGCCTGGACTGAGTCTTTGGTGACATCCACACCGTATGTTTAAAGCTTACGGATTCTCCCAAGGAATAATGGCAGCTGTGGTGCGTTAAGGGTGCTGCATGTCATGCAAGTGTCGGGATTCAGGGTCGGTCAGAGGTATGTGCCTATCTCTCCAGGCACCGGCTGAATTCTTTTGACCTCCCTCCGGCGACTCCCGGTAGGAAAAACACACGAGGTCCGTTCCGGCGATTTTCCTCAGGCTGTGAGAAAAACACACCAATTGCTTCTCCTCCTTCTCCTCCCTGCATATCCCCAGGGAGGGGAATCAGACTCAGACAGAAATGTATCTACATTGCGTTTATTCCTGTCTTTCACTTCAGTACAGAGAAAACATGTCCGCTCTCTTCAACAAACAGAGAGAAACTCCAAACTCCACCCATGTACATCCTGTACAGGTCATATGACACACACACACACTGAGCTAACATCCGGTGCTCAGTACAGAATGGACTGCCCCTTTGTTTCCATGGCAACAGTCACATACTTCCTGTTTGGCTTTCCAGCCACAAGCAGCTGACTTAGCTGCTAGAGCCTTTGCTTGCTGCTGCATTGCTGCTTTAGAATAACATACTCCCCCTAAAGTATCAATGCGTGCAGCGAGCAAAGCGTCATCCAGAGAAGAAAACAAACAGTTGTTATATGTATAACACTCCCCTGTTGTTTCAGTTCCACCCTTGGAACTACCCGCCACTGGTTTTACCAATACACCTCTCTGGTTGTGTGACTTCCAAGGAATGAGTGCTTCTGCATTACCTTGGTTAGCAACTCTCTGTTGTGCCTTTGTCTCTGACTCAGACACAGCTTCAATCTGACCTTGGTCATTTACAACAGCAACACATGCAATAGCTTGGTTGGCAAACTCCTTTGAATACCTCTTGGGTGGTACACCCTTCGTTGCTCTCTCAGACCTACGTAAGAGGTGCTGCTCTCCCTTGCTTTCTGGTTCAGCCTCTGAACTCTCTGGAGAACCAGTACTAAGCTTAATCAGTGGTTCATCCTCCTCTTCTGAGGGTCTAGTCATTGTGTGAGATTTCTTCTCAATGACTGTGACAACTGAGCTGTCTGAGCTATCGCTGTCATCATCAGTACTACTGAACTCAATAAGATCAAACTCATCATCATCAGAATCATCATCACCTGTGGGAAATGTGTGAACAATCACTCTCTCCTGTTCAGGAGCACTCTCTAGAAATTTTGTGAGAATCACCTTACCAGATTCAGACAAAATTACTCTGTAGAGACCCTTTTCATAACCCACAAAAATGCCTCTGGCATTCTTTACTCCACCCGGAGCTTCTGTCCTCACATGAGACCCAAAAACCTTGAAATGGGCAACAGAAGGTTTTCTGTGGAACAGTTTCTCAAAAGGAGAACATCCCAAGTCTTTTGAAACCTTTCTCAACCACGTGTAACAAAATGACATTAGTGACTCAGCCCAGTACTCATGTGGCAGATGTGAACTAAGCAATTGCGCATGCATTCCCTTTTGCAATTCTTTGTTCACCCTAACACAGACACATCTGTTCCAAGCTTCTTCGGAACTGGCAATTTTGTGTCTTATCCCTTTCTTCTTCAGGAACCTCTGGAAATCCTGTAAGAGAAAAATTGGCTTCTCATCTGTGCAAAGACAATCTATGTCAGCATCATGCATATTTTTAACCTTATCACAAAACTCTTTAAACCTTTCTAAGGCTTCTTTCGGTCTCTCCAAAAGATAAATCCAGACAAAACCTGTAAAAGAATCAACACATATTAGGTAATACTTTGCATTGCCTCTAGATGGTGCTAGAGGACCAATCACATCAGCATACACCCGCTGAAATGCCTTGTCGACCCTTGAGGTGACCTGCTTGGCGTTCTTCTTGGCTACACCTGCAAAAGAAATCATGTTAGAATCACAAGAATTACATTCCATGTAATCACTTTGATCAAAAGTCAACAAATACAGTCCATCTTTCTCTTTGGCAGAAAGATACAACTCTCCATCTTTGTAGATCTCGCAGTGTTGATCATCATAGGACAGTTTTAGTCCCTTCTTGGCAATCTGCGAAACGCTGAGCAGATTGTACTTCAACTCTGGAACCAAATAAACATCGTTTATAGTCAAGTTCAGACTTTTAAGATACACAGTCCCAATTCCGGTGGCTTCCAGCTCTTGACCATTGGCTTGTTGTACAACGAAGCTTTGCTTCTTAAACGACGAAAACAAATCCCTACGATGGGTCATGTGAACCGTCGCTCCCGTGTCTAAAACGAAGGAATTCCCCACTTGTGGTGTGGCTTTTAGGGACATCAAAGCCTTTGCGGGCTTCGCCTGTGACTTGGCATGGCTTCTGCCTGACGCCTCAGACTTCGTGGAGCTTCCCTTGGCTCCTTTGTTCTGACGTGGCTTCCTGCAGTTCCGCTGAAGATGCCCAGTCTGTCCACAATTGTGGCATCGGACAACGTTTAAAGCTACGGCGTCTCCTCCAGTAGCTACAGCAGTGGGGGTGTCTGAACTCCGTTCTTCCCTCCCCCTGTCCTTGACTTCCAGGGCGGCAAGTCTGTCATGTTCGTTCAGAACCACGGCAAAGACCCTGTCCGAAGTCAAATCTTGCGCTGGGAGAGACCCCAGCTGACTGGCAACCGTTTTGTAAGTCCGATTCAGGCTGTTGATCACCATGAAGCAAAACACTTCCTCCTGCAGACGGAAATTGCGTTCCACCATCTGCTGACGCAGAAATTTCATTTCCGTCAGGTGCGCTTGAACATCTCCATCAGGCGCAAGCCTCAGGTTAGTCAGCTTTTCAAAATACAGCAACGCTGAAGAACCTGCATCTCTCTGATGTGTCCTTCTCAGCGTGTCCCAAACATCTTTCGCGTGCGGTAAATCTTGTATATGAATAAGCTGAGAGTCTGACACGCACAGAATTATAGCGGTTCTGGCCTTCATATCCTGTGACTCCCAAACAGGCGTTGGTGCTGCAGGGATGGGGTTCTCAATCACCCCAAACAGTCTCTGATTCTGCAGCAAGGCCTTCATCTTAATAGACCAAGATGCATAATTGTCACTGGTCAAAAGGGGTGGAGAAGGCAGGCCTTCCCCCTTCTTGGCATCCATTTTGAGTCCTTGCATTGACTCTCAAACACAAGCCTCTAAAATCCAATAGCTGGCTTGTTTACACTCTGTGCACCTGGCAGCAATAACACTGGCCGCTTGGAAAGTCCCTTTCCCAGTTCCTTTGTAAGGGCCTAGTCAAAACACGAGCTGTTTGTGCCTCTCTGGGCATAGCCTGACTTCCAGCCCTTATCTTGAAACTGGCCTGCGTTGCTAAGCAACCACATTCCTTTCCTTGGACAGGAAAAACCACAGGAATGTTAGGAATGCAGACTCTTCTCTCTCGGAGCTGTTTTTCCCAAACGTTGCTCCCATGAAGCAGAGAAATAACCCATCTGCATTCACACTCTTAAGCCCGAAAATCTCATACCTGGGCTCCGTAGCTTGGCTTTCAGCTTCTTCTGGTCAGCTTCTAGCTGCAGAGAAGCAGCCTCCATCTCAGGCTTCCATGGAGAGGGATGAATACAGTCTCCTTGATGCAGACTCCCATGGATCGTAGCAACCGTCCTCTGCTACCAATGTCGGGATTCAGGGTCGGTCAGAGGTATGTGCCTATCTCTCCAGGCACCGGCTGAATTCTTTTGACCTCCCTCCGGCGACTCCCGGTAGGAAAAACACACGAGGTCCGTTCCGGCGATTTTCCTCAGGCTGTGAGAAAAACACACCAATTGCTTCTCCTCCTTCTCCTCCCTGCATATCCCCAGGGAGGGGAATCAGACTCAGACAGAAATGTATCTACATTGCGTTTATTCCTGTCTTTCACTTCAGTACAGAGAAAACATGTCCGCTCTCTTCAACAAACAGAGAGAAACTCCAAACTCCACCCATGTACATCCTGTACAGGTCATATGACACACACACACACTGAGCTAACATCCGGTGCTCAGTACAGAATGGACTGCCCCTTTGTTTCCATGGCAACAGTCACATACTTCCTGTTTGGCTTTCCAGCCACAAGCAGCTGACTTAGCTGCTAGAGCCTTTGCTTGCTGCTGCATTGCTGCTTTAGAATAACAGCAAGATCATCTTATATAAGTTGTTGTGGGGATGTTTAATAAGCTTCTTGTTTTATTTGACCCTAAAATGATTATGTGGTTTTTGCAACTGTAGCATTAGTAACAATTGTTTGCAGCGGGTCTTCTATTTATATATGCAGCCGGCATTTTTTTCTGAACTCTAAATACAACCTTGTTTTGTCATGGCACATGGTTAAAAACAAATACATTTTGACGGTCTGATTGTCTTTGCATCACGAGACTATTAACCTCAAGGCTAGGGATTCGAGTCCCATACTGGGGGGGGGGGGGGAGATTCCTACATTGCAGGGGGTTGAACTAGATGACCCCAGTGGTCCATTCCAACTCTATGATTCTGTTCATCATATTTGTATGTATGATAGTAACCTTAAAGCACTGATATCTCAACTAAAGTACAGCCAAGATGTTCAATGAATGTAAGTATTCCACTTGCAGAGCACATCTGGAATGAGTAAGTAGAACCTATGATGTCCTAACTTTAAATACTAGAAGTGGCTTTTGAAAGTCTTGAAATACAACAGAAAATTCAACTGCTGCTCATACCACCAAAACTATTACAGCAATTGTCTTGTTTTTATGACACCTACCATTGGCTGACATCTGATGAGCTGCAGCACAAGATTTATTTGGATGGTCCATCTGAAACATGCTTATTATGTGTGCCAATAAAAGAGTCAGACACATAAATAGATTTAAGAAGGCCACAACTTTATTTTAAATGGGCAACTTTTCACAACTAACAGCCCCAGACCAGTCATTAAGGAGATCCCTGTGCTCCTGAGGCCCAGCATGGCTGTCCCACCAATTGACCTATCCCCAACTGGGCAAGCCTGCCCAATCTCAGGGTCAGTTGAATGCCAGCTGCAAATGGCAGCCACTTGTACTTTGCCACCCCAGCTTGCCCCTAAGGAGATGGCAATCTATGCTAAGCTCTCCACCTTTCCTTGACAATGATGTTACCTCCCAGGCTCTTTCTTACCTCTAAAGGGCTCCTCCTCAGTTGCTGGCCACCTGCCAAGCCATGACAAAAATTAACAAGTCCAATTAGACCAATTAAAGCTAGAACACATCCCATCCCAACTACAGTGCCCTGGGGAAGACAACAAGCCTGCTCTGCAAAGGCCAATTCTGCAGAACATGCAAAAATTCCCTCCTAACCCTATAAGGTGGATCCAAGACTCTCAGGGCAACTGCTAAAAACTGGGAGAGGAGAGCACTGCCTGCCTCACAAAATTAACCTTGGGCAAAGGGCGGGACTGCCTTAAATATGCTGGTTTCCCCCTTCTTGTACCAAAGGAACAATTGCCCTCACACAGTGGTGGACTTGGGTACTATGGGGCCCTGTGCAAGGCCAAAATTTGGCGCCTCCTTCAGCCCTCATGCTGTGCTCCAAAGCTGGGAAAGCACTAACAATGCTTTAGGAAGGAGATGGAAGGACTCTAGGACCCTGTCAGAGCCTCCTGCCTTCTTCCCAAAGCCCAGCGCCTCACTTACTGGGCTTTAAGATGGTGCCCCTTGGCTCACACAGGCCTAAATTTGTCCCTACCTCACAACTCTGGCAATGTGGCCCTCCCTGTGGCTGCTCCTCAAGGCCACCTCAAACTTCTTCCATCCTACAAGCTGTGCCCTCAGAAGCTAAGGCACACCAGGTCCCATAGGATATGCTTCCACAAAAGGACATAAAAGATTTCAGCCTAATATTATTTATTAAATTTGTATACCGCCCTTCATCCGCAGATCTCAGCGCAGTTCACAACATAAAAATACAATATAAAAACACAAAATACATGATTTTAAAACCCCAATAACTCCCCCATCCCACAAACACACTTTAAAGAGTCAGGTAGGTAGCCGTGTTAGTCTGACACAGTCGAAATATATATAAAAATGCTACTACACACACACTTTAAAGAGGTATAAGATGTTCATCAGCCAAAGGCCTGGTTAAAGAGGAACATTTCTGCCTGGCACCTAGGCAAACTTCCCAGGGAAGAGCTTCAACAAACAAGAAGCCACTACAGACAAAGCCACTTTTCTATAGGAAATGCTTTTAAAACAAATACCAACCACAAGTGTGGCATTTTTTTAAAAAAAAAAATCTAAAATAGTACAATTAATTTTGCAATTTTAGTTATCCAGTGCTACATTAGAGTCACAAGAAAATCTCTCCAAGGCCAAATTCCCATGAAAGACTATTATCATTACTTATTTTTCAAAACTACTTGTACTAATTGAAATTATTTTAGATGCTTTGTTTTATTGCTTGTGTTTACCATCCTCCTTTGGGAGGAAGGGCGAGACATGCATTGAACAAATAAGCAGGGATTTTGTCAGCCAGAACTCACCAGAACTCAGTTATGGCACCTCTCAGGTGGGCGCCATTGCCATTATAAGAGAACAAGGGAGGCATTCATGAATTTGGGCACCTCTTTCTCTAGAAAAATAGCACTGCTTATATTCAGCTCTAGCCTTTGATACCAGGGCAATCAGTGGCCTTACTCAATGTTTTCCCTGGTACCTGAATTAATATCAATGAGAACACCCAGGACTAAACAAGTCCTTTCCAAGAAGGGTGGCGCCTACCTTGTGGAATGCCTGACTCAGCAGACCTAGGAGGCAACTTTTTGGCTTCCTTCACCAGCTGAATAACAACTTCCAAATAACCAAAGGCCCATGCATCTATGAGCTGATTCCCTCGCATTTCCAACATGACAAGAATCAAACAGTCATTGATTGTGTGATTCTTAGGAGAGGATTTTCTAATAGCTGAAGCTATAGATAAACATCACACTTTACTAACACATTTCTATTATCATGACACCTCTAAAGCAAGCTTTCTCAACCTCGGCCCTCCAGATGTTTCGAGACTATAATTCCCATCATCCCTGACCACTGGTCCTGCTAGCTAGGGATCATGGGAGTTGTAGGCCAAAAACATCTGGTGAACCAGAGCAGCGCACGGAAATGCCGTTTACCTTCCCACCGGAGCGGTACCTGTTTATCTACTTGCACTTTGACGAGCTTTCGAACTGCTAGGTTGGCAGGAGCAGGGACCGAGCAACGGGAGCTCACCCCGTCACGGGGATTCGAACCGCCAACCTTCTGATTGACAAGTCCTAGGCTCTGTGGTTTAACCCACAGCGCCAAAGGTTTCAGTAAAACAACACCATGTGTTTTCGACATTTGTGTATGAGAGAGAAAGGGGGGGAGAGGGAGTATATGCTCCCTAGTTTTTGTTTGCAATCATATGCACACTTCCCTGGGAGTCAACCCCATTGAACACAGCAAGACTTCCTTCCAAAGGATTACAATGTGCCTACATATGAATCCAATACAAAGCAATGCAAGTTTCCACAGACACCTTGTAAACCTTACAACAAACCAGTCTCAGCTGCACTAACTTAACTCTCCATTCTTTTTATATTAAAAAACAACAACACCTTGACACATCTAAGCCCATCAAGTCCATTTTGTGCATTCTAAACACTCAGTCATAGTCACAGACAACAGAGGTACAGCATGACAAAAAAAATAGACATGCTAAAATGGTAAAAAAAAATACAAAAAAATGGTAAAATGGTAAAAAATATGGTCATGGTAAAAAATATAGCAATGGTAAAATATTTGTATTTCATGCAAATCCTCTGCCACAGTTCCCACATGTATATACAATCCGGTCATTAGCACACAATTAGAAACAGCCCCACCCCAATCATTATTAGTAGCAGGGAATTTATTACTTACCCTTCTCCAGAAGCTCCCAGGGCAGGTTATACAACAATTTAAAATTCAGTATTCAAAGCAGTAAAAACAAATTGCATTCACAGGAATAGCAACCAGATGCTGTTTTCTCATGGAAGCAGGCTCCAACATGTGTATTCTTAGATGGAGGGCCAAGTCCATGTGCCAACATGTGCTACATGCTCAGTCCCCCAGCCAGTGTTGTACAAGCTACACTGAGCCCATGCTCTGCATCTTACAGAGGAGAAGGCTTACCTGGTCTCTAGCTGTATTCCACATAGTGATGTCCTACGGCAGTTCACACATATTTCAAAAGACCAGTGACTTCAGAGTATTTCACCTTCCAAAAAGAACGCTCTCCGACCTTTCCTACTTCTTGAGTAACCTAATCAACATAAGCTTTGACAGATACTTTCTTGGCTGATTCTGAAGGCAGGAAAAGTCCTGTCCCAAGAAGCTGATCAACAGCAAGGCAGACGTGAACTTACTGCTTCACCAGCATGCTTCTCACCTATACATCAGGAGCCAGTCATGTGGTGTAAACCAAGTCAGGTGCCTGATCTCTCCTGAACTACTCCTCAAAGTATGTACTCCTCCTAATTGCCCTCATAAATGCAACGGCACTGCCTGCAATAAATCTTATTATGCAAATGTGTAGGGCTAGAGAGTGCAAATTGCTTGACTGCCACTTAAGTTGTTCCTCTGAATGTTCAGGCAGAGGTTTTTCCCCCAGGCAGTCCGGTCACATCATAAAGATCCAAGGACACAGTTGTATTGATCTGGAAATATGACTTTTGGGCAGTTAATAAAGATCACTCAGGGTGCACTAGTTGGGATCTGAGAAACTAGGTTCAGATCCTCATTCAGCTGTGAGGCTCACTGGGTGGCCTTGAGCAATTCAATCCCCCCCCCCCAAAAAAATTGACCCTGCAGGATTGCTCTTAAACTAGGGTTACCAGACGTCCCTGTTTCCCGGGGACAGTCCCCGGATTTGCGAATAAGTCCCCGGACAAATTCCATCCCCGGAATGTCCCTGGATTTCATCTAATGTCCCCAGGAAACACAGCAGTCTCAGCAGCCCGGAGAAGTTAGCTCTGGCAGGCTTCAGGAGCTGCTCAGAAGTCCCCATATGATGGTGATGCAGGGGCTTCTAAGATGCAGCTTCCGGGCTGCCTCCACCTTCCCTGACCCCAGAAACTAAGCTGTGAAGGGAGGCTTCACGCTGCCTATCGGAGCATGCCTGCAAGCAGGAGGGGGCAGGAATCTCTCGGTTAGGCAACAGGAAGCCAGTGTGGTGTAGTGGTTAAGAGCGGTAGTCTCGTAATCTGGGGAACCGGGTTCGCGTCTCCGCTCCTCCACATGCAGCTGCTGGGTGACCTTGGGCCAGTCACACTTCTCTGAAGTCTCTCAGCCCCACTCACCTCACAGAGTGTTTGTTGTGGGGGAGGAAGGGAAAGGAGACTGTTAGCCGCTTTGAGACTCCTTAAAGGGAGTGAAAGGCGGGATATCAAATCCAAACTCTTCTTCTTCTTCTTCTTCCCTTCCCAGCTGAGGGATCCCCGCCCCCCCCCCCTGCTTGCATGCAAGTAGGAATGGGATTGGGGCTGCTCCAATGGGAGAGGAGGCATTGCGCTGCCTGAGCCTTGCTGCTGCTCTCAGCCATCCTTCTCCACCTTCCATGCCTGACCCACCACGCACCGCTTCCCCACCACCACCACCACCAAATAGCCAACAACTCATGGGCTGCCCAGGCTCATGGAGATAGGAGATAGAAGCTTCAGAGGAAGGGGAAATGTGGCGGTTGAGGTCAAGGTGGCGGCCGCCCCTCTGCCACCACCATAGCTGCAGCATCAATGTCCCGAACATGTAGTATTTACTTATTTAAAGTGTCCCCGGATTCATTGAACAAAATCTAGTAACCTTATCTTAAACATACAGCCTGATCTTATGCTTAAATACTGTAGCTGTCTTTGTACCTCCATATAAATAAAGTGTCACTGAATGCATTGGGGCACCTTCAATTAAACACAAATAAGCTCAGGCTTCACAGCTCTGATCTCATCTACACTTTCCATCAGAGGCAGATTTAGGTAAGTGTGACCGGTTCCATGCACCGGGTGCCGAGCCTAGTGGGTGCTGCAGGGCAAAAAAGTGATAATGTAGTGAATTGGGCAGAATGGAAGGTGAGAGTTGGGTGCCAAATTTTGGGCTTGCCTGGGGCACCATTGAAATGTGAAAGGCCCTGTTTCCATTGAATTAAGTGGAATTTCTGAATAAGAATGGATAGGATCAGATTACAAGCTTAAAATGAGGTGTGAATGAGCCCCAAGTATGGAAGAGCCCTAAGGCAAGTTATTGGGGACTCCTATTTTGAAGATGGGGAATAAAGTTGGGGAAGGAAGACTCCATTGTCATGGACATATGCGTAGAGCTAAGCCGGACCTGTCAAAAACCTGATAGATACATTTTTAGACTTATGACTACCAAGGTCAGCAGTGGGAAGATGCCTGTTAACTGAACTCAAAAGATTGGAAAGCCAATTAAGACTAAGACATAATTAGAGAGATATCTTAATATATAATTGTGGGAACAAAGAAGCCATCGTGTAATTGGAAAAATGAAATCTACAAAGCTTTAAATTAACATTATAGAGTACATTTTATTTAAAGTACTGCAAGTTATCTGGTCCGTTTGCCCGCCTGTTATGTTTTCTCAGTTCATTGGTTTAACTGCTCTAGACATGTTCTCCTCCAGCCATTTTTACAAAGGGGTATTACTGGTCTCTCTGTATCAGATGCGTTTCCTTAATCTACTTTATGGCAGCTAGTTTAATGGGAGATGCCTGATTTTAAAACTAAGCTATCAGTACTCTCCTGATATATCTACCGGTAATTACTAAGAAAAATAATATTTTACCATACTCCAAAATTCCTTAAAGGTTTAACTAATGGCACATCCCAAACTTTTATTCAGTAGGGGTTCTTTTTTTGAACACAGCTGGCCAGCTAATCAGTAGCATTCAGCGTAGTCATGTTGCTTCCCAGGAGGGAATAATCAAATGGAATTGCCATTCATTTCAACATATCCAATAGGCCAAAAAGCAGGAAGAAGTACAAGCAAGGGTGCATCTGACAGATACATTTCAGTCAAATTAGGGGACGTGTGTCTAGCTGAGCAATGGAAGCTTTCTCATGATTTTAAAAGCAAAACTTGTTAGGAATATATCTGACGAGCACACGGCAAAGACTGATGCAAGAGTGCAAGGAGGAGGAAGGAAATCAGGAATTTGTAGCCATGCAACACAGTAGGGATATTTAAGGACTCAAAAATCCTTTCTCTGACCACTAGAGGTCCTGCCCAATGGCCCCCTGGGAATCCAAGAACTGAGACTGACACTATAAGTCGGAGAATCCCCTGCTTGGGGCGGGGGGAGGTATAAAGTGAAAGCCAAGCTCTGTAGGCAACCAAATACTACGCTAAATTTCCATGCCTCTACAGCAAAGCTTGTTGACAGGCATGAAAAATGGGAACATCCCTTCCTTAAACCAAATTCATTCTGTTCTACAAGCTATTTTTGTTCCTTCTAATTGAATCAAGTCCATAAAACAAAGAAAGAAAAGAAAACCCAGCGTTTAAAAAAATCCAGCAGTTTGGCTAAGCCAAAAGGCACACGCATGTAAATAAAAATGGAGCCAGCACAGGATTTTCGTCCCATGGGGTGAACTTGGCATTCCTCTACCTCCTCTCTTCGGATGACATAAATACTTGCCTCCTAAGGGGGCCATATGTAAAAGATTGTTATGCAAGCTACATCTGCTGAAACCCCTTCTGCCTATGGACCATCCTCAAATTGTCCCATTTTCTTGATCGTATTGCCTTTTCTTGTGTGCTTCTCATGGCTGTCCAACTTTAAATTGTTTGCATAAATGTGCCATTACGCATTTATGGTGCCTTTCTTGTTTGGTTTTAAAATTTGGTTGTTTGCTTCAAACTGGAACACTGCACAGCCCCTCCTGCTTCGAGCAAGCCAAACTTGCTCTTCCTGAACTTGATTCTCAAGAGAAGATTGAACATGTGACAACCAATATAGTCAGTAGCCTTTCAGTTAACAGTAGCAGGGAGCTCCTCAGTCTACATGTGTCTGCAGTACAAGAATCAACCTAACACTGCTTAACTGCCTGAGCAACCAACAGGGCACCAAAGAACCAGGGGGAGACGACTCTGAATGGGCAAACAAACAACAAAAGCCCTGAAAAGTAGCTTTTCTCAGAAATGTTGCATAATAACTGTGTGGGTTTGTGTGGCACAATGTTTTGCTTGGGGCACTATTTAAGCAAGGCCTGCGTAATTCACTCACAGCTGTCGGACTTGACAGCAAAGCCACCAACACAAAGCCTTCCCAGTAATAACTTGGTGCCAGTCCATCATTGCATGGTTTTAGGTGAAGCATAACTTTAATGCAATACATGAGTGAGCTTATGGTGGAATCACTGTTCATAGATTGTGGGGGGGGGGGGGGGGAGAAAGAAACACGGGTGGGGTGAGGAGGAGATGTGTGAAACCTTTTGCATATTTTCTTTTAGTTTGGCAAAATGTAGCCAGAAGCAGTTTTATTTTCATCTTCAGCTGGCTCAGTTTATATAGAGAAGCCAGCTGGCTTCCCATACAGTGTGCCTGAGATTCCTGGAACTCAAGTACAATAAAAACGGAGTTATTCCCCAGACGTTAAATTGATAATTGAGGCCTTTCAGTTAATTTGATTTGGATAGCCAGGCTAAACAAACCGCAAATCTTGAGGGGGTGAGGGTGGAAATGCTCACGTCCCTGCTTGTACGGTAGCATCTGTGTTGGATCCTAATAGTTGCAGTTGAGTTAATGATTGATTGACCTGTCCAGGTTCCCTCTGGAATTAATTTGGAGCAGAGTGAGCAATTCCTGGGTGTCCCCTGGATATCTGAAAAATAATACATTTGCACTCCATAGTGGGTCCAGGGTAAATTTGGTGCCTTAATTTAGTATCTGCACAACCAGACACGTAATTTTATTATGTGCATTTGATTTTTAAACTGTCGACTTCATCTGTATTTTTATCCTATCTACTGTTGTTAAAGTTTATTGTAACAAATATTTCATACCATGTTCTACAAACGGCTCAGAGATATTTTGTGATTGAGCTGCTTATAAATCTTGCTGAACAATTGAATACATGTCATCACTGCCATATGCCAGAGCCTAGGCAGGGGTCAGCAAACTTTTTCAGCAGGGGGCCGGTCCACTGTCCCTCAGACCTTGTGGGGGGCCAGACTATATTTTGAAGAGAAAAAAAAGAACAAATTCCTGTGCCCCACAAATAACCCAGAGATGCATTTTAAATAAAAAGACACATTCTACTTATGTAAAAACACAATGATTCCCGGACCGTTCGTGGGCCGGATTTAGAAGGTGATTGGGTTGGATCCGGCCCCTGGGCCTTAGTTTGCCTGCCCATGGCCTAGGGAACCTCGGCAAACCTGAGAGTTTTCTTTGCCTCAATCATGCAACTTCCCAAACAAAAAGGGAGGGAAGCAGACAGCTTGAGTTTATTACTATGTCTTCCGATCAGAAATGTCCCCAAGGCGGCCAAGTGATAAAATGCAGCTTACAGATATTTTAGACAACCTCCTTTAAAAAAAAAAAAAGTCTCATGCCTCCCAAATGCACCCATCCCTGATGTCAAAGAAAGCAGGAGTAAATCCTCAGGCAGCTGCTCCACTCTGCCAGCAACTCTGCCAAGGTTGTGAGGGGTAGAGCAAGTGGAGCAGCTTTCCCTTGAAGGGCCAAATACAGCCTTATTCCTGCAACAATGCCTCCCAGACAGCAGCTGAGCTTGTAAGAGTCCCAAGCTGGCCTGATGTGATGATGTCACTATGGCACAGCAGATCATGGAATTGTAGAGCTGGAAGGGACCCCAAGGACCATGTGGTCCAACCTCCTGCAATGCAGGGATCTCAGATAGGTCACAAAAGGTAAAGGACCCCTGGATGGTTAAGTCCAGTCAAAGGCAACTATGGGGTTGCAGCACTCATCTCACTTTCAGGCCAAGGGAGCCGGCGTTTGTCCACAGACAGCTTTCCAGGTC
The DNA here is from genome assembly GCF_951804945.1 of Podarcis cretensis. NCBI lineage: Eukaryota > Metazoa > Chordata > Lepidosauria > Squamata > Lacertidae > Podarcis > Podarcis cretensis. The sequence goes on from NC_137178.1 coordinate 55,577,139, forward strand.
ATGTGGCCAGCATGACAAAACCGCTACTGGCACAACAGAGGACCGTGTTGAGTGCTGGAAATGCCATTTACCTTCCCACTACAGTGGTACCTATTTATCTACTTGCACTGGTGTGCTTTCGAACTGCTAGGTTGGCAGAAGCTGGGACACAGCAATGGGAGCTCACCACCATAGCGTGAATTTGAACCGCTGACTTTCTGATTGGCAAGCCCAAGAAGTTCAGTGGTTTATACTACAGCGCCACCTGAGTCCCATGCACACATATAACCCTAAAACCCTCCTTTAAAACACTGCATTTTATCTTACACAGTTTGGAACCTGCAGCCTGATGCATGTTTATTCAACAGCAAGTTTAACAGGACCTGTTCCCATGTAAATGCACATCAGGTTTCAGCCCCTCCCACTTGCTCATGTGCGTGTGTTTTTCAGATGCATGCACATTTCTTCATTTTATTTCTAAAGTACATGCACACCTTTCCTTATAAGATGTTCCAGGGCCACTCACAGGTCCCAGGGGTTGTATCCAACATTGTCTGTACCCTAGCAGAACAGACTTCTGCTCCTCCACATTCCTCTGTCTCACAATCCTCTTTGCACCTCAAAATCTGCTCTAGGGACTGGGGGACCTTCCAGAGCAGATTTTTTTTGAAGGGTGCAAGTAGCTGCAAGGGGTGGTGCGAAAGCTGAATCACCGTGTGAGCCAAAGTCCAATCGCAGAGTGTTGGATTCCATGCAAGGACTGCAACTGCGGTTCACTTTCTAAAGATTTTCTTGCACTTGCCACTTAGATTTAAGGCCAACTCTTGTCCAACAAGTCCAGTGGGTTATCAACTAAGAAGCTGCAGGCAATTTTGAGACATACCGCAGAACACTTGTAAGATAGTATTCAAATAGCTCAGTTACATAATTTCAGCACACGTGATAGTTAACTAGGTGCATTAACTCTACGGCACTTAGCATATTATGTTTTAATTATGCTGCGTGCTCATGCGGTTCCTTTAATCTACGGGGCTTCCAAGTATTCGGACGTTATTAAAAGAAGCCTCATGCTTCCACGCATGAACTCATCTCACTGGTTAGATGACATGGAGTGTGTTTGGATGACTTGCCCATAATCACATACTCCTGAATGAGTCTTGTGCTAGAACTGAAGCCTGTTTAGGAACACAGGAACATAGGAAACTGCCTGCTACTGAGTCAGACCACTGACCCATCTAGTTCCCTATTCTCTTTCTTGTGCACTGACACTTTAGGTTTTCCTAGCCCTGCGTAGAGAAAGAATCCAAGGCCTTCTGCATGGAAAGCTCACCTCCTGCCATCCCTTAGCTACTCTAGAAATAGATTGAATCACACAATCTTTATTCCACCAAACTATCCTCAGTATCGCTGCTTTCCTATTGGCTTTTGTCAAGCCAGCCATTTCACCACAGCTACATTCATATGTACAAGCACAGGGCATATCAAGTGTTCCTGTGCCAATCAAAGATGGTATCTGGTCTCACCACTTCAGATATCCTCATACTTAGGTCACACGGCAGAGCATCCAAGATGGCGGTGGTGGCATCGGATATGGATAGCACCGTCTCGCACAGGCTTACACGTGCACACACTGCACAGAGAATTTCAATATTTCAGCCAACTGATTATAATAAACAGAAAGACTGGCGGGGAGAAGGAGAGGAAAAGGCTTGAATGGATAAAGATATATTTACATGATATCACAACCAGTGTCAAAAAACAATGCACGCTGGTTGGCCTGCACGATGAATGGGTACATGTGGAATGTTGTGGGGAGGAGTTATGTGAAGAAAGTATGCAAATGGGTTTGCAGGATGAGGGGCTGCCATGACAGGATTGTCCTCACATAGCCACTGACTAATGTCTGAGCTACCTGAGAGTACTTGAAAACTAGAGGTCTAAGTGGGTGACACATTACAAACTGACACATGAATATGCCTTGTACACATGGAGAGCAAGTAGCTAAGTAGACCAATTCCATTTATGTAAACAGCTTTGTGTCAACCCACAACCAGTCACTGCCATTTAACATCTTGAAGTGGGATGAAAGACTCTTGACACAGTGGGAACAACCCACATGCCAATGCCCACTGTGTGTGTGTTTTGTCTGTCATGTGGAACAGTCACGAGTCATGGAGGCTGTTCTGAGCAATTTTCTTTACCTTTTTTTCTGAGCAATTTCCACCCAATTACTCCTATATATAGCCCAACTCTTAAAATCTGGCTGCATTTTACGCTCACCATGTCAGAGGTTGTCAAACTCTGCCTGTTTGGAATTCTGAGGGTGCCCTCCAATCATCTGTCACTCGAGGAAAGCTTGGCTCAGTTAATTTCACTCTCTTCTCAATTGCCAGGAGAAATTAACCTAGTGTGAAAATAAAAGTCTACAGGGCAACAGCAGCTCCTCCTCTCTAAGCACTGAGATTGAAGCAAACACCTATCCTTGAGGGTTGACTTCAGGGTGACTTGAGAATTCTCATCAGTCAGACCCTGGCTGTGGATATATGAATTGTTTTCTCCCATGGTTTTGAATAAATGGCCGGACATGTGTCTAATTTCATTTTACCTGTCTAATGAGTTCAAAATGTGGACACTGCTTGTTGCATGGATGATTGGTTTATATAATTAATTAATTAATTAATTAATTAATTAATTAATTAATTATATAAACCAATCATCCATGCAACAAGCAGGATTAATACTTTGCTTTTTGTACCCAGCCCATCTGACTGGGTTGCCCCAGCAGCTCTGGGTAGCTTCCAACAGGATGTATAAAAACACAACAACAGAACATCACACATTAACAACAACAACAACACCACCACAACAACAGAGCACCACGCATTAAAAGAGTCCTGATACAGGGCTGCCTTCAGATATCTATGGAAGGTCGTATAATTATTTATTTCCTTGACATCTGATGGGAGGGCATTCCACAGGGTGGCTGCCACTACTGAGAAGGCCCTCTGCCTGGTTTCCTGTAACTTCACTTTTCACAGTGAGGGAACCGCTAGAAGGTCCTCAGAGCTGGACCTCAGTGTCTGGGCAGAATGATGGGGGTGGAGATGCTCTTTCAGGTATACAGTGCCTTTTTTCTTTAAAAAAATGTTTAGGGGTACTCTCATTTTCCTACTTGTATTGAACTACTGCCCCTCAATGAGGCCAAACTTAGATTCACAAAATGTTTAGGGGTATGCGTACCCCTGCATCCCCCCCCCCAGGAAAAAGCACTGTATACAGATATCCCAAGAAGCAGGCACTGGCTATTCATAAGGCTACATCTATAAAACACATCAAGGCTAGATGGACCAGTAAAGAGCTATTCTCCTTTAAAATACTGAAAACAAAGTTATATGTGCTCTTCCATACAAAAGTTGCACTTTAGAAATTAATGTTCTCGATGTGGGGGGAGTGTCAAAGTTTTCTTTTAAAAATATGTATTTGGGGAGTATCGTTTCAAACTGGACATTTGATGTGTCAAACTGGACATGCACAAGCAGCGTGAATGCTAGTCAGTTTGGAAAGTTTTTTTTATTTTCTTTCTAACATGGGGAAAAAAGATCCTTGATTTATTAGGTGATGTTACATTCTGCACAACAATACATTTTCCAAACCAATAGAGTGAATCAAATCTCTTATCCTGCCTGTGCATTTTATTTGCATTTCTCACCAAAAATGCTATTCTATCGGGAGCCACTGGAACCTTTTGCAGAGTTCTCACATAACATATCCCTTTTCTTCTCCAATAGACATGCAGTATTCAGAGCCAGGAACATTCCTTTTCTCAGCTCAGGGCTATATATCTAATAAAGGCCTGCAGCCGTTAACGCCCAGACCCAGAAGTCCAGAAAAACCCTCCAGAGACACTGGAAGAACAAATCTAAGAGCAAAATGAACTGGCACCAGAAACTACAAGTAGGGCTTGTTTCACAGGATAAGAGAATGCTATCTGACAGACATGCTTTTGGATTTATGTTGGTGGAAGGTGTGTTTTTTTTAAAAAAAAACAAACCAACAACTTAGGTGCATCACTAAAAAATACTGAATTATTTTAAAACACTTCCTTAACCCTCCTATACATTTCAGTCAGAACTAACCCCAAAGGGATATAGAGATATGTAACACACACCCTTTGCTATATCATACTCAATGTTTTTATGTTCTGTTTTACCTGGGACGGTCCTCCGTTTCAAGAACTGTCAAGTCCAAGATCAAAAAACGAGGAAGAGTACACACCTTGATGGCGTCTATCTATAGTTAGCACGGTCAACAGCAGCCTGAGCTGGTACGCAGTTCATCTTGTTGCAGTCTTCCCCACCATTGTGAGAAGTATTGCACTTTTGTTTAAATTAATTATTTAGCATGTGCAAATTTTGTGTGCACCTCTGTCGTCTTTCATTCTCCTTCTTGCCAATGCATCTTCTCTTTTTGCAGGTTAGGCCACCCTAATGCATTCACCTATAGTAAAGGGGTCCATTGCTCAGTGGTGCTAAAGCACTGCGCCCACCCACGCCCATTGTATTTTATAGATTTATGTTATTTGTTAAAAGGGCTTCCAAGTTAATTAGGTCACACTTAAAATGAAGGTGGGGAGGAGTGTGAAATTATGTCTGCCTAATACCATAACATACAGTAGTTCAACATGATGAAAACTCATTGGACAACTCAATAGTTACTTGGATGCTGATGCAACTGGTAAGAGCAGGCATAGGCAAACTCGGCCCTCCAGATGTTTTGGGACTACAGTTCCCTTCATCCCTGACCACTGGTCCTGTTAGCTAGGGATGATGGGAGTGGTAGTCCCAAAACATCTGGAGGGCCGAGTTTGTCTATGCCTGGGTAAGAGGTTAGCCAGTTGCCATTAATTTACAATGGTACCTCAGGTTACAGACCCTTCAGGTTACAGACGCTTCAGGTTACAGACTCCGCTAACCCAGAAATAGTGCCTCGGGTTAAGAACTTTGCTTCAGGATGAGAACAGAAATCACACATCGGCGGCGCGGCAGCAGCGGGAGGCCCCCATTAGCTAAAGTGGTTCTTCAGGTTAAGAACGGACCTCCGGAACGAATTAAATTCTTAACCCGAGATACTATTATCATTATTATGCCTACTTCCATTTAAGTTGAGATTGATTGACTGACTGATTGATTGATTGACTGATAGCATTTAAATCTCACCTTTTTCTCCAAAGGATGTCAAGGTGGTGTACATCGTTCTCCCCCTCATCATGTAATCCACACAACAACCCTGAGAGGTTGGTTAGGCTGAGAGGCAGTGTCTGGCCCGAGGTCCCCCAGTGAGCATCCTGGTCGAGTGGGGATTGGAACTCTAGTCTCCCAGGTCCTACACTGACACACCAACCATAATACCACACTGTGTCTCAAGTTGAAAGGAGGAGTGCAGGAGTAAGGGGGTCTATGAAGCCCCACAAGAATTAACAGGAAAACCCCATAAAGTTGTGCTTCCTACCACAGTCGTAACCTCGGAAGTCGAACACCTTGTGAGTCAAACGTTTTGGCTCCTGAACGCCGCAAACCCAGAAGTGAGTGTTCCAGTTTGCGTACGTTCTTTGGAAGCCGAATGTCTAGCGCAGCTTCCGATTACATGTCTGAAGCTCCTGCAACCATTTGGAATCTGTGCCTTGATTGCCGAACTAACTTCCGTTCGGCTTCCAAGATACGACTGTATAAACATTAATCCTTAATTCTGATTCTTCCCCACCCCCCATTAAATTGGAGCCTTTAGAAAACAAATGCATGCACTGTATTTGCATGTACTATATTTGACAAAACAAATTCTTAAAGTGCTTCTTACGAGTATAGGAACATGAAAAGATTTACCCATTTCAAACTTTGGGAAAGGACAGAGTTATGTACACCTCATGTACATAAAGTATCTGCAAACGCCTTACACAGTCCCATAACAAATCCTAACTTTTCAGATCTGTTTTGCTGCACAACTCGTGCTCTACCGGACTGCACAGAATCCACCACCTGGCATGTTTTGGTGCCTCCAGGTGCCTCTCCAAGTTCTTCTCTGCCCAGTCCTTTTGTCCCTGCAGTCCCAGGCAACCAACAAAAACAGGAGATAAATTGTGACCTTGTCAGGCCACCATATATGGCTGCATTCAGGTTCCTGGGTCACAGGGTGTGCAGTGTTAAAAGCTCCTTTGATCACACTAGAACATCAGCTTGTTGTATCCAGCACACCACATAAACCTGTGTTTGAAACCAAACAGCAAATAGCTTCTATCAGTTGCTAACCTAAACATGTAGACCTCATTGATCGCAGCAGGACTGACTTCTGAAAACACACAGAGAGCGTTACAGATTTTTATGCAGGCTACTCCTTTGCAATCTGGCACAAATTCTGTGCAGGGACAGGTCCATCCTTGTCCTTTTTTTACAAAGCCAAACATGTTAGCAGTAACAAGAAACTAAATAAGGGGAGACTTTTACAACAGGAGATTTTGTGAAAGAGGTTTCAGTGTGGTTCTGGTGAGATTTCACCATATAAACCCAGGGTTTTGCCAGGCAAGGGATATAAAATAAAGCAATTAAAACTGATGTTAAGAAGGATGTTGTTTAATTAGCATTTAGGGGGGAAAATGAGGGATTTAAAATAATCCATACAGAAACTATAATCCAGCTGCATTTAAAGTGCAATCCTTAAAACGCTTCTCAAGTATGTTGTTCTACAGAGTAATCAATGTGAATATTGCCGTCTCCTTATAGTATGACTCTGCATTTTTACCTGAGAGTAAATCAATGGGACTTACTCTCCAGTCAGCCTGCACAGGTTTGCAGCTTCGGTGAATTAAACCTTCCAACACAATGTTACACACACCCTCACAGAGGCCTTTCTCACAATAAAAGCCATAGTGGAAGACTGAAGCATAAAGTTATGAACAGAAATTTCACTTCAAAACTATAAATGCAAGCACATTATCCGGCTCTTTTAAAAGCATGCAAGTATTTGTTCCCTACAATTAGTTCCTCTGACAGGTTAGGATTTGCTTCTTTAATAATAGCCTGGAGCCCGTAAGCGAGAATGAAAGTTTAGAGCAAAACAGCGTAACTCAACTCACCTTTCGTTACCAGTGTATGCAACCAGATTTTCAATTCATTTGCAGGGTCATAAGGTACATCCTGACCAGAAGAAAAGAAAAGAAAGCAGCCTTCTTCAACAGATGTCTAGCCCGACGACAAGGCATTCGACAACAAGGCATTCGAGCTCCCAATCTGATACCTGCAGGAAGAAAACTTTTTTAATTGGCTGGCCCACACAAGGAAATGCATGACATCACAGACGGCTGGAAAGACAAACTTTGCTGTGTGCACCTGAGAGATTTAAAGCAACAGTGAGCCGCACCCAACCTGTCATCTACCCAGAAACAAGTAAACTACATGTGCCTGCCTACATACAAAGTTCAGATAACAGTCATGTCATGTGCAGTAAGATTTCCTTCCTTTTAGGATGCTCACGTCTCTTCTGCTCTCACCTTTTATCCTTCGGTAGCAAATTATTATGAAAATAGGCTACAGATTTAGTAAATCATAATTAAGACTAACCATGGATTTGGACATAATACTGAACTCAGTTAAAAACAGAAGCGAAAGCTACAAAATTGCTCCCAGTTTTGACACAGGAGGAGAAGGAATTGGGGAGGGGGGAGTGTGAGCCTGAGGCTCATCCAGGGTCATTCATTCACAATCAACCACACTACTTATCATTTTGTTTAAATATTGCCTCCGGCCTTGTTTGAGCATCATAATAAACCATAGTTAAATGTTGCACCAATCTTTGCTACTTTGCTCCTCCCTGGGATTGTGCAGGGGAAACAAACCACCATTTCTGGCGTGCTCTTATGTCCAAACTTGGGTTTGTGTTTTGTTTTACTTCCAACAAGCCGCAATCTTTTGTTCTCATTTGTTCTTGGCTTAATTATTGTGGTTTGTTAGAGAAAAAATGAACCATGTTTTGATTCCCCTGCATACAAGAAGAGTTAAGTAAAAACAAACAAACAACCCCAAATGGGGGTTGATGGGAGTTGTCATCTAATAACATCTGAACCATATTGGCTACCCCACAGTAAGTCAATAACAATGGTTTACCATGACATACAAAAGGGGCCTCTGTGTCCAAATTCAAACTGCCTTCACTTCTACTACACCTACTCACTAACAGAAAACTGATTTCAGATCCCAGCCGGCACGTAGAACGGCTATTAAATAAAACATCCTCAGACATTGGCTGCCACTAAGGGAATGTCAGTCAACCACCCCTGACTATTAGCAAGCCACCAGCTTAACCAAAGATGGTCGCTGTAATAAGAATTTTAAGGTCTTAGATATATATTAAATGTTCATAAATGTACCAAGCAAACACGTACATAAATATATAAACCACATGTCTGAAGCAGCACAGGAAGACAGTCCTGAAACCATTTGACTCCCAAGCTGACCAAATGTTTCTCTGCAAGGAGGGAGGAGGTGAAAAAAATCTTCCTCGTTACAGGAATTTAGTAATCACCATTTCAAAGGGTGATAGACTACCAGGAAAGACTACCAGGAAAGGCAATTAGATAAGGCATTATCAGATAACCTGGCAGATAAGAAAAACAACAACATTCAAATTTCTGTTGTAGACCACCTTTTCTGAATGTAGGTATGATGTTTGTGAGGGGTGGTCTTGGGTTACACCCCTTCTGTGATGTATGTATGATGTATGGAGGTGTGGTCTTGAGCTCCAGGGCAGGGAATTTAAAATGTCTATATAAGGGCAGCCACACCTTGGTTCTGGGTCCTCCTCCTTTCCTGCGTGTGAAGGGAGCACCCTGTTGCAACAGATCAATAAAGATCAGGCTTACTAGCTGCTTTGCTTCTCAGTATTCTCCGGTTGGCCTCTGTTATTTTCTCCTACTAATAGGGAACCCACGTAAGGAGACTATATGGGCTCTTGGATACCCCATTAGGGAAAAGGGGCAGATTTTGTTTACAACACCGCCTAGCAGCCGTAACATTTCTGCTGTATGGAAAAGATAGATATGAACATGCAATCTGAGTTAACACAAAGAAAAACAAATCTGCTGTAGAGAGGTGCCAGCAGAGAACGTGCCAGAATTTTGAGTGTGTAAGAAGCAGAGCAGCTTTTGAGCAGGTTTCACACAATTGGCACTTTACTGAAACAAAAATCCTTCTTTTGTTCTGAAAGGCAACTTGCTGCGGGAGGAAATACTGGTCCACCAACTATGTGAATCACAAACAAGAAAACCCTTCCAACTGCCTTACTGATCGTTGGGAAGCACAGTTTCTTTCCAAAGCAAAAGAAGCCACTTTTGAAGATTTCCAGAAGGGACGGCTGACCTGGCCTGTTGGACTAAAAACAATCAAGTGTCTGGTGGCACATTAGAGAGGAAATTCTCGTGGCCTAAGCTTTCAAGGGCCACTCTACCAGATGCACGAAATACTCACCTCAGTGGGCAGGTGTATACCCTGAACGTAAGAAGAAAGAAGAAAGGTTTTCTTCAAAGTGAGGCTAAAAGGTCAAACAATGCAGAACACAGAAGTAGGTGAGTCATTGTACCATGTGCAACGCAAACTAGTTCCATACAATGTGGAACTTGGGACTCATCAAATCCTGGGAGTGGCTGGCTCACTGCAGAAAGTAATTGTACCTCTGTATGCGCAGAGGATATTGCTCTTTTCATTATCAGCTTTGCTAGTCCAGAGTTGGACACACCCATATTGATTGGATTTTGTATTAATTTGAAAAGCTTCTGCATACTGCTGTAACGAAAGCTGCTGTCTCTTTCATGCTTGTGCTTTTAGTCTCTTTAAATAAAAACACAAATCCTTATTTCAATACCAGACCCTCCAAGTGTCCTTATTTTCCAGCGACAGTCCCAGATTTACAGAAGTTTTGATCCCATAATGGCCCACTTTTACTTAAAGGTAAAGGGACCCCTGACCATTAGGTCCAGTCACGGACGACTCTGGGGTTGCGGCGCTCATCTCACTTTATTAGCCGAGGGAGTCGGCATACAGCTTCCAGGTCATGTGGCCTGCATGACTAAGCCGCTTCTGGCAAACCAGAGCAGTGCAAGGAAACGCTGTTTACATTCCCGCTGGAGTGGTACCTATTTATCTACTTGCACTTTGACATGCTTTCGAACTGCTAGGTGGGCAGGAGCAGGGACCGAGCAATGGGAGCTCACTCCGTTGCGGGGATTTGAACCGCCGACCTTCTGATCGACAAGCCCTGGCTCTGTGGTTTAGACCACAGCACCACCCGCGTCCCATCCACTTTTACTTAGGACATCCCTATATTCATCTACCAGGGTTAACTAAAAACATGTTTGAGTGTTGAACTGCAGTCAGAGAGCCTGTGGTATTTCCTCCTTTCCACTGTCTCCCAAGCAGTCTGCCTCTACAGCCACCCAGTTTGATTACTGAGAACTAAGTGTCTGGTGCTATGTTATTAAACAGACAAACTGCATTGCTACATTGGATTCATTAAAGGCTGCTTGATGCTTATGATTGAAAAAATGCTAAATCTGGGTGTTGCGCTTTTTAATCTCCAAACTGAGAGGCAGCCTGTTTGACTGAAAGGAGAGCAACATTGTATGCTGGTCTCAAAATGGACAAGGGCCCTGTTGCTGAAATTATGCCCCACGATTTAGGAGTTTACTGCCTGCATTTCTGCAGGTCTTTAACACATCCTTGTGTGGCTTACCACAGAATGGTTTGCTCTCATAACAAATAATGGCATGTTCCATCTGAATTTGATGAGATGTACTGCTGATAAAGATCCGTATACTTTAAAACTGCAGTGTGGTACAAATTTACCCTGCCACACTGGGTTTGTGCCATCATTTATTCTTCCAGTACATTCAGTAAAACACAGACAGCAAAATGAAGGCTAGTAGATGCAGCACAAAAAAGGTTGAAAATAGAAGTAATCCAAAAGTGTTGAAATAGAAATTATTTCATGAATTGAAGTATTTTTGTCATTGTGATGAATTGGCTCAGACTGACCGATTGTTAGAGAGGGGTGGGGCATGACAGGAAGAAGGTCCTTGGACAGGAAGATTAAAAGTAGCAAAGAGGAAAGGAGAGCCTTTAGAAAGCAGCAGATGGGTGGAATGGAGAGAGGGGGAAAACTGGAAGAAAAGAGGAAATGAAAACAGGAGTATGTATGGCCAGGAGCTGACAAAAGAGAGGAGAACTGATGTTCACATGCTGTTTTCAAGCAAAATCTAGGATTTCATGGCTCTAGCATTCCTGTTAGAAATGCAACCTGCACCGAGTTCCAATCCTTTTTCTACCAAAAAAGGTACAGCAAGAAGGGGGAATCCCCTGGGAAATGGGGAAAGAGGGACCAGGAAGCAAAGGGACAGGAAAAGAAGAAATATCCAAAATATTTCAGACCTGCCAGTAGAAGAAAAGAGGAAACAGTATTAACAAAATATTGAACTTGTAATAGAAGCTCCCCAATGAAGGACTGGGAGGTCCAAAATTGGACATTTACTTATTTCCCCAACTCATTTGCTTCCTGCTCCCCACCTGCCATCTACAAAAAAGGATCCTCCTTCTACCCTGAGTTGACCAGATTTCAAATCTGCAGTGGCCACCACAATATAGACTTCTTATCTGCCTAAACAAAATAAAAAAATTCCTTCCAGTAGCACCTTAAAGACCAACTAAGTTAGTTCTTGGTATGAGCTTTCGTGTGCATGCACACTTCTTCAGATACACTTCTTATCTGCCTGTTCGGCTCTCCATATTAAAATGCATCACCTAAACCAGAGCTTCTTTGGGTGGCAGGTTTTAACAGTGGGGTTGAGGTTGATGTGGGGAGCAAGGAAGCAACCTTCTACATGCAATGTGTAATAACGTCCTTGCAAAAGAAGACTGCTCCACACTCAATCTCCACATGGTATGAATTGGCCTTAGGACCTGGAGGATCACCTCCTCTTAGAGAAAGACTGCAGTCCTTGAAAGAATTACAGCTCGAGCCTGCAATTTTTCTGAGCTATAAATCCTGCTAAATGAGAGGGAGAATATGTGCTTTGCATACAGGAGATCCCTGACTCAATCCCTAGCAACTCCAGGTAGGGCTGGCAAAGACCTCTGTTTGAAACTCTGGAGAACTAGGTGGACCAATGGGCTAGCCTCTGGCAGTGTCCTATATTCTTTACTAGGGCTGTCCAACTTATCATACCAAGTGGACTACAAGAGTACTTCAACACAGAACCTGCGGGCTGCACACTGCCTTGTTGTGTGGTGGTGGTGGGGTGCCACCCCAGCCCTCGCTCTGCCTTCCCAAAGCTGGCCAGACAGGGGCTGTGAGAAGGAGGCACAAGGCTTTGGCAGGGTGTTGTGAACTGGCAGGACAATGGGGATGAGGCAGAGAAAACTGGCGAGGGGTGTAGCCTGGACTGAGACATGCTGGGGCAAGCTAGGGATGAGGAAGGAGAGGTTGGTACTCACAGGGTGATGGAGGATGATGAAGGGATGGGGGTCAGTACACAGGCACCAGAGCAGCAGGATCCATCCCCAGAGCCAGAGAGGCCCCACATGGTGAGCTCTGAGGCATAGGGAGCAGCAGGAGAGGTGCTCCAGGAAGCTGAGGCAGGCAAGGGCCCACAGTCCAGCTCCTTAGCTGGCCAGGTGGGACTCGCTAGCTCTGAGGGAAGGTGTGTGAGTCCTCAGCTGAAGTTGGCTTGGAACAGGTGAGGGCCAAATGCCTCATCAAGCCCAGGTGCTGCAATTAGCATGCAAGGAACAAAAGGGAAGCAGAGCTGAGGTGCTGTGTCTGCTCAACTGCCCATGTTGATGGGCCTCATCTTGGATACTCCAGGATCTCTGCAGGACAGTGTTTCTGTTTGGACTTTTGACAAGTGGATTGTTCCTGAACGGGGAGGGGGGGCGTAACATACTGACTTGCTGCCTGGTAGGCCAAGGGTTCAGGACACAGGGTCCTAGAGCCCTCCTACTTCCTTCCCAAAGCTGGGAAAGCACTATCTTGGCTTTGGGAAGGAAGCAAGAGGAATCTAGGAGCCTGCCAGAGCCCTCATGCCTCCTTCCCAAAGCCCAGTACCTTGCTTACCCAGTTTGGGGAATGCAGTACAATGTCAAATGTTGCCAATGGCTACTAAAAAAGGCCTCGAGGGCCACATGCAGCCCGCAGGCCTCTCATTGAATCACCCAGTTCATTACTATGGACAGTGAGCCTTACACCCAACTAATTGAACATATTATACAGTTCATTAACAATGTGGCCAAGGTGTGATTTTATGCTGTGAAACAGAGTTGGAATAACCAACTATGCTGCCCAGCAGAGGCGCCAAACAATCAATGACCCTGTTTTCAGATCATTGCCAGCGATTTCCTGAAGTAAAAAGAGCCTGTTTCAAAATTTCTGCAACTCGGAATGCAGTGAATTATCAGCTAACAATGGTACTTTCCCCCTCAAGATATAGGCAAATTTAAACTTGGCCTTGCAGTGAGGTAGCCTGGAGGCTTCCTGTAAGAATTATGGCAGCCAGCCAGACTTGAGTCCAAGGCTGTTCAGCCAATTAGTGTGCAGAAGGGAGAGCAGAAATAGGTCATAACTATGAATATGATTTTAAGAGACAGTGGTATCAGTCTTGGAACTGTGTTTCCCCTCGGATAAGAAAAACACAACCTATTAAATCTTAAAAGCGAGAGTGTTTCTGGAGATTAGCTATAGTAACCCATGAATCCCACTATAGGTTCTTGGTATGATAAAATACACATTCACAGCTGGAGAACGTAAGATTTTGAAACCCCACGAAGCAGCTGAAGAAAAAGAAGAAAGCAGCAACCCACAGAGATCAAAGGCGCATTTCACCAAATAAAGCTATTTCTTTTGGGCTGATTTTTCTTCTGCTTTGTTTTCAGCCCAAATAATAAGTTTGGGGGGTGGGGAGGAAATTGCAAACACTTGCTAAAGTTTCTTCTTCAACACTGTAGACTCCCTAAGCTTGCTTTATTAAGAATTGAATTTATACACAATACCACAACTGCCAATAGAAGACAGAGAATTCTCGACCCTGGTCGTCCATGACAATTATTCTGTATTGGGCAAAATCAGAAGGGTTCTTAGGCTCTGACATGTACTCAAGTCAGCACCATAGACCAGTCCTGATTCCCAATATGCTTTTTCTACAGCACAGATAGAAATAACATAGTATGGACAAGAAACGGACTGCAGCAGTAATGCTCCACACCCCATTTTCCTAGTGAAAAGAAAGGGAAATTTACTGCACCCATATTTCATTGAATCTTATACGTCAGAAGTAAATATTCCTATTAGAAATGTCATGCAATGTCAGTAAATTTTGGGTGTGTGTGTTTTATACAACCAAGGATTAATAAATATGATAGTCCATTCTCAAACATGTGGGGGAAACTACTTTGAGGTTTCTTACAAACAAGTTGTGTATACATTTTATTAAATAAATGTGTTACATTTTGCCATCGGACCCTCATTGTTTCTTGGTTACATGAAAACAACAGTATTAGTAGAAGATCAGGGAAAGGTTATTTACCTCCTCACAGCCACAATAATCTCTTATCACCTATAAATTTTTTTGGCATTGGTTTGTAGAGAAACAATGGAGTGTGCCTCCGGGGGTGAAGTCAAATCGCTGGAGAATTAGAGCACCAGCTGCGGCTGCAGAGATCAGTAACTGTTGCATCTCACATTGTTTTTTGTTGCAGTAACAGCACTGAAGTGACCTTTCCAGAGCATAAGCCTGGGCAGTGTGTATGGAGGTCCTGGGCTGTTTGGCCTCACTGATATGGTCCAAAGGAAAGCAGAACAATATATTTGGCACCAGCTGGGCAACAGGAGTGGCCAGAAGGAGATGTACAAGACACCATCCAACTGTCTTAGGGACTCCACTCTGGATTTGTTTAGGGTTTACTCCTTTGGCCTTTTATTCTCCTGAAGATGTTCTGCAAGGCAGTAGGTACAAATCTCTCCTTGGGTTTACTCTCAAAAGCTTTCTCACGAATGAGTATAGCCACAAGGCAGTGGAAGTTTAGGACCAGAGTTTTCCCTCTCCTAGATGGGCTACCTTCCCAGGTTAACAAACCCCATCTGCCTCTCATTTCCCTCTAAAGCACTTGCAGTAGCAGCCTTCTTGATCATCAGACCCACCAGAGATACTACAACTCCCCTAACATCCCATATGCCAATCAATAGAAAAATGCCCCATTAAAATCTGACAGTCTATGACGAGTCTGCGATATTGTATCTATGATAAAATGAACAAAGTTGGTAACAGAGAAGGTGGGCAAATAGCTAGTAATTTTTTGAGAAACAGAATGTTACAATGCACTGGAATATTTCAAGCATTAAATGAAATTTTCACCAATTTTCCCCATCGCAAGATGTTAGTGAGGTATAACATTACAATTTCCTTTTAGCCATTGGATGATAATATGTAAAGCTTTGAAGAGCATGCCATGTGTGTGTGTGTGTGTGTGTGTGTGTGTGTATGTGTGTGTGTGTGTGTGTGTAAAAGTTCAAGGATTAATCTCTGCTCCTAGCACATTCATTAGGTGAATTGAAAAGCAAGCATGTTACATAACCAGTCTAGAGACAATTACGTTTTCTCTCTCCAAAGTTCACAGTATTAATAGCCATCTAACTATAGGGAGGTGAATACAACCATGCATGCAACTGTGCTTCGATTCACTGGCTGCCATCCAAAGAGCAGCGCAATTAGTTATGCATGCCTAAGAGCACTATGGGATTATATTTTTCAAACCACAACGCACACCCCATATCACATGGCAGAGCACATTTGAAACCCACAGGACTTTCAAAAGCAGTTTCTAATATGGCCTGGGAGTTTGCTGTTGAAAAAATGATTGAAAGTTTTTTTTAAAAATCCCACAGGCCACACCCAAGGATCCTAGCCAATGGAATACAATGTGTTGGGGTGGGATGGTGGGGAATAAAGATTATTTGCTAGGAATAGATCATAGCAAATTGCAATCGTTCCTGAGCAAATGGAAACTAATGTAGCGCCAGAATGTAGCCTTTGACAAACCAGTTATTTTTCCTGTTATGTGTACAGATTAGTAACTAGTTCAAAAGTACACACAGCATCATTCTCTTTTCTGCTACATCTGTTTGCCACCAGCACTGCCTGTGCTCCTGGGAGGTGCACACCAATCTTGGCCTAAATCAACCCGACCTGGCCACAGTGATCCATGCAATGGTCACCTCCAGGCTTGACTACTGTAATTCACTCTACGTGGGGCTGCCCTTGAAGCTGTCCCAGAAACTCCACCGGGTGCAGAATGCAGCAGCGAGGCTCCTCACGGGGTCTCCGCCATGGGAGCATATTCATCCAGTGCTTTTCCAGCTGCATTGGCTCCCGGTGGAGTACAGGGTCAGATTTAAGGTGCTGCTTTTGACCTTTAAAGCCCTTCATGGCCTAGGACCCTCGTACCTACGGGACCACCTCTCTTGGTATACCCCACGGAGAGCCTCAAGGTCCGTAAATAGCAACACCTTCGTGGTCCCGGGCCCTAAGGAAGTTCGATTAGCTTCACCCAGAGCCAGGGCCTTTTCAACACTGGCTCTGGCCTGGTGGAACGCTCTGTCTCATGAGACCAGGATCTGCAGGATCTGACTTCTTTCTGCAGGGCCTGTAAGACAGAGTTGTTCCGCCTGGCCTTTGGCTTGGAGCCAATTTGATTCCCTCCCCCTCTTTCTTTTTTCTTTCTCCTTTCTCCTCCTGTGATGAGGCTACATTTTAATATTTTAATGTTTCAATATTTTAATGTTGTATTTTAATCTTGTTTTTAAGTTGTATTCATTCAACTTGTTTTTATTATTGCTTGTTAGCCGCCCTGAGCCCGGCCTTGGCTGGGGAGGGCGGGGTATAAATAAAAATTATTATTATTATTATTATTATTATTATTATTATTATTAAATATCAGTGCAGTAGGCTAATATCGCTGTTATGTTGTATGAAGTTGGTAGGAGACTAGGGCTGTGAACACCCTGTGCCATCAAAGCACATTTGAAGCATGTTCTTTTCCTCAAAGAATTCTGGGCAATGTAGTTTGTTAAGGCTTGCTGGAAATTGTAACTCTGTGAAGGCTAAACTTCATCAGGCCAACCAAGGCTGACTCAGTCCCATGGGCCAAGCCTGAACCCAGATTGGAATGGATCTAAATAATCGGTGTCATCCAAGAATGCTTGTGGCTGCATAATGATATGTTGTTGTTGTTGCTGCTGCTGCTCCTTATTCTTCTGACAAGAGACTATTATTGACAGCACCAACAATAATGGGAGGGGAGGAGCAATAGTGCGGTAAATGAATGCTGCTGATTGACAGTACCAGCCACACACTTTCTTCAAAGCAAGTAATGCTTATAACCAGTGTTTTGGTTGTTGTTTTTAAGAAAACAGGTGCCAGTACTCACCATGAAGTTAATACAGTGAGTGCTACACTTTTAACATTTGAAAAATTTCCTCCAGAAAAAAACACTGCTTTAAAGCCCTAAACGGCCTCGGTCCAGTATACCTGAAGGAGCGTCTCCACCCCCATCGTTCTGCCTGGACACTGAGGTCCAGCGCCGAGGGCCTTCTGGCGGTTCCCTCACTGCGAGAAGCCAAGTTACAGGGAACCAGGCAGAGGGCCTTCTTGGTAGTGGCACCCGCCCTGTGGAATGCCCTCCCACCAGATGTCAAAGAGAAAAATAACTACCAAACTTTTAGAAGACATCTGAAGGCAGCCCTGTTTAGGGAAGCTTTTAATGTTTAATAGGTTATTGTATTTTAGTGTTTTGTTGGAAGCCGCCCAGAGTGGCTGGGGAAACCCAGCCAGATGGGTGGGGTATAAATAATAAATTATCATCATCATCATCATCATCATATTATAAAAATGATTCATCTAGTACATATTTAAAGGAACTCACCTCTTGTTTCAACAGCAGCTATTTAAATTATTTGGAGTTTGATTCTTAGTTCTTACAGAACACACTATTTTATACCATAAGCTTTTAGATTAAAAGGAAGGAGACTCTTGAACTGTCATTTAAATACTGTCTCCATCATTTCCCCAAAGCTCCATGGAAGATTGGGAAAATGGATTAGAAAATGCTGACATATTCTTAAAAGCTTGCCTTGAATGTTGATGTCTCTTCCTTGCTAACAGCTAACAGTAAGGCACTGTTTCTAACACACGACGTTTTATGCACATACAAATTAAGCAAGCTGTGTGGAGAAGAGACTATAAAGTCCTCTCCTTCCCCTCATCTCCTGAGAAGTTTAGCAAAGGACCATTATCTCTAATTTAGACATCTGAAGAGAGGATGCAAAAGCCAGGAAGGAAGCTTTCAAAATCTGTATAAAAATACTCTTAGAAAAGGCCTTCCAAAGGGAATATTACAACAGGATACAGTTAAGAAAAACAAGAGATGAGAATGAGGAGGAGAATTTCAAACTGTAAACAAAACAAAACAAAAAAAATACATCGGGAAAGTAACCCAAGGAAAACATCTCAAAGCACTGCAAGAATGGTTTGGGGGTAATGTATAATAAACACATGGTTAAAATGTTTCCTGCTTAAAACATACAGTACTTCTAAGCATGTATGTAAACATTTGGGGGAATTAACATGTACTTTTCCAAATGTACAATTATATGATGCCCAGAAAACAGAACTTTGTGGACTCCCACTGTTTGTGTTCATCTTATAGCTCCTTTGAAGCCATGTGATGGGATATAAATCTCAAAAGTACATAAATGCATGCATGCATCCATCTGTAAATCTAGGCCATACATACTCGCCTTAGGCCACCAAAGTATCAAGACAGAATTCTTTTGACATTATAAGAAGATACTCTGCTCTCTCCTCACATTATTTCCTGAAGTACTAAAAGGCCTGATAGGCAAACTCCACCCGGGATCCTTTCTTGGAGAGACTTGAAAGCATGAAATACTCAACGTTTATATGGTGCGTTTCATATGTTCAAAGCTCTCTGTGTACATTATCTCAGTATTAATCATCACAAAACCTTGTAAAGTAGGCTAGTATTATCTCCATATTTCTCAAACTCCATTGAAATGAATGGCAGCTGTGCAAGAGACAGTAAATGGAGCTCTTTGGGTTTTTTGTCTTAGGCTTCAAACTCTCTTGATCCAGCCCTTGGATTTGCCAAGACGCGGGTGGCGCTGTGGGTTAAACCACAGAGCCTAGGACTTGCTGATCAGAAGGTTGGAGGTTCAAATCCTCGCGACAGGGTGAGCTCCCGTTGGTCAGTCCCTGCTCCTGCCAACCTAGCAGTTCAAAAGCACGTCAAAGTGCAAGTAGATAAATAGGTACCACTCCAGCGGGAAGGTAAACGGCATTTCCATGTGCTTCTCTGGTTCGCCAGAAGCGGCTTAGTCATGCTGGCCACATGACCTGGAAGCTGTACGCCTGCTCCCTTAGCCAGTAAAGCAAGATGAGCACCGCAACCCCAGAGTCGGTCATGACTGGACCTAATGGTCAGGGGTCCCTTTACCTTTACTTTAAGCGTTACTGGCAGGGGGCACCTATAAATATATGCACTGAGAATGAAAGGAAGTAAAAACATGCAATTTTTATTGCTTCAGGTTCACCATAATGTATGTGGAAGTGTGTGCCAATTTCCATTCTTAAGTTTCTTTCACATATGTGTGCAAAGCCTTCTCCCTGGTTCCAATGTAACTGAGAAAGATGGCAAGGAATACGATCTGGGGACTGGGGCATTTTTCGTTTGGAGGAGGGGGGAAGTGAGTAAGAAGGGACAAGATATAGAGGTTTATCCAATTATGCACGTTTTTTCGGGGGAAAGGTAGTTTGAGAGAACTTTTTCCTCCTTTCTCATAACGCTAGAATCAGGGATCATCACCCTATGAGGCTGAACAGTGGGAGAGCCCAGACAGACAAAAGAAAGGACTTTTTCACACAGCACATAGGCATCTAGTTGGTCACTGAGAAAAAAAGGACGCTGGAATGCATAGGTTTTGGTCTAATCCAAAGGGGCTTTTCCTTATACAGTGGAACCTCGGTTGTCGAACGTAAACTGTTCCAGAAGAACGTTCGACTTCTGGAACTTTCGACAACCGAGGCGCAAAGGGTTGTCGGGAATTTTACTGGTGAAAATTGAGAAATGCGCCTCGGAAGTCGTTCGACTTCCGAGGCACGTTCGAAAACGGAAGCAATTTCTTCCAGGTTTTCAGCGTTTGGGTTCCAAAACATTTGGCTTCCGAGATGCACGAAAACTGAGCTTCCACTGTATTCGCAAATGAGAGAAAACATGATAGTCATCAGTGTGTGGTCGGTATTTTTAGAAATCAAAAAATAAATAAGTAAAAAACCCAAACACTACGCCCTTGAGGAAACTAACCATAGCTAGCAAGAGCTGCCTCAAGGAGATACACTCACCACACTATAGGCATGGTCACCACCACAACTGTGTGAACAGCTGCCATGATGTGGATGTGGACTATGGGAGGTAGGATCATGATCAAAGTTATATATAAACAATTTTAGATCAACTACCAGAAGAAAACCAGGGTGGAGGTGGAGGGGAGGGAGTTTACAGAATAATATCCTTTATTTATAGTATTCCTACCACTGAAAACTTAGGAAAGAGATTGGAAGTGGCTTTTCTGATCTTGGCAACAGAATTCAATTATTGGATAGTATAACAGGATGCCCTAATTGGGAATGGGTTTTCTGGACTGGGATATGTAGGAATAAAGAGGATAGCCTACATTTCAAGAACCACAGGCCGCAATTGTCCTGGAGGACAGCATCATTCCAGTGCTCTGCCTGATCACATGTCACATGTGAGACTGAAACATCATATGTCCCTTCTATGGCTTAAATTTCGGAGTGCACCCTTGTGGCTGGCACTCACAAGGATCCTCAGATGTACATTTGGATGCAGTTATCATGGGAAAATCCCATGTATGGCTTTACTTGAGAATGGGTCTCAATTTCTCAGAGCTCAGACAAAATACATCAGCGGTAAAGCAGTGAGACTAATGAGATATTCTCTGTTTGCCATATGAGTCCTAAACCAAAATGAAATAATACTTCAGACAAGCAATAACAGCAAAAAACAGCTTATTTTTTCCTTCTTGCTAGTGCATGATATAGTGCCAATGAAATGCAACCTAGAACTTGCAAGTAAAAATGTGAGGCACGAAACAGATGGACGACAATACTGTATCAACAAGAAGCTGTGTCCTGTTCGAATCTGCTATTACTTCTTACATTATCTGCTAGAATAAAGCATGAAAAAAGAGTCTGTTCAGGTCTTGACACGCTTGGCAAAAGTTTTTGTTTTCCTACCACAAAATATAGGCCTCAAAGGATTAATTGATTAGAATTGAATTAATCATTTTCGTATTAATCAGCTAAAAAGATGCCCTAACTGGTGGGTCAAAAATTATTGTTATTAGTGCAGTTATAAACACTACCGATGGCAACCATCACTTCCACTAATAGTAAACTTAGCTGGTGATTAATGACAGAATTATAGCCAAAATGGGGGCACTGAGGAATGAGAGGGCGGTGTCAGCATGTGTGGTAGAACCCCAAAGTTTGCAGTAGCAGAAAATAAAAAGCTTAACGGAGGGAACCTACAGCCCAGTGAGGACTGAGCATGCTCAACAGAATATTAAGTGTGGGTGTTTGGGTTTTTTTTTTTTTTTTTTTTTTTAGAAATATAAAACTTTGGGGGGGCAGGGAGTTTGATATTGACTATATGCTGTATTCAAAATTATTGTAACCTCTTATTTTAAGCAGTATATTTACCAACACTCCCACTGCCTCCTGTCATTGCCTCCTTATAGGAAGTACATACCACATTTTTTGCTCTATAACACGCACCCGACCATAACACGCACATCGTTTTTAGAGGAGGAAAACAAGGAAAAAAATATTCTAAACGAAACAGCGGACGTATGATTTTTGTGGTTCATGCTGTGGCCACAGACATGTGATCTGACGGTGAGTTTGGGGTAGCCCAATGCAAAAATCCCGAGGATCCATGTGGATCGATGCTTTGTAACCACGTTTTTGCACCACTGCGGCCCCACACAACAGTGGGTGCGTGATTTTTTTTTGTGCAAGCTGTAGCCATGGACATGCTATGTCATCTGATGGTGAATTTGGGGTGACCCAGTGCAAAAATCCTGAGGATCCATGTGGATCCATGCTTTGTAACCATGTTTTAAGTGGGGAGGGAAGGAAAAGCACTCAAGGGACAAGGAACACGTGTGGGGTGGGTGGAGAAGGATGCTGTTAATAATGCAGAAGAGGGGTATAAGAGGAGAAGGCTCCTCTCCTCTCCCGCTTTGCTCCTTTAAAGCAAGCAGGCTCTCTGTCCTTCTCTCCTCCCCATTCAGCAGCTCTTCTCCTGCTTTGCTGTTTCAAAGCAAGCCATGGAGGAGGGAAGGAAGGGGACCCATGGATCCTCTGCTCACGACTGCAGCAGATCCCTCCGCCATCCGTAGGCATTCACTCCTTAACACGCACAGACATTTCCCCTTACTTTCTAGGAGGAAAAAAGTGAGTGTTATAGTGCAAAAAATACGGTATTTTTAATCAGCATTTAAATTAAGGTAGAAACTCAGGCACAGCACCTGCTTATAATTCCAGGGCTAAACATTTATTTCAGGTGGTAAACCAAACCTTTTTCCCTTTTCCTTTTCTGATATCTGCGACCTTGCAGGAGAAGAGAGTACAGTGGTACCTCGGGTTACAGACGCTTCAGGTTACAGACACTTCAGGTTGCAGACACTTCAGGTTACAGACTCTGGTAACCCAGAAATAGTACCTCAGGTTAAGAACTTTGCTTCAGGATGAGAACAGAAATCGCGCGGCGGCGGCGCAGCAGCGGGAGGCCCCATTAGCTGGTACCTCAGGTTAAGAACAGTTTCAGGTTAAGAACAGACCTCCAGAACGAATTACGTTCTTAACCCGAGGTACCACTGTATTTGTTAAGCATGTCCAGAGAAATCACAGTCACTTGCAACACAGCTCTGGCACTTCTTATCTTACAATTTAATCCGT
This sequence comes from Podarcis cretensis, assembly GCF_951804945.1. Taxonomy (NCBI): domain Eukaryota; kingdom Metazoa; phylum Chordata; class Lepidosauria; order Squamata; family Lacertidae; genus Podarcis; species Podarcis cretensis. The sequence continues at coordinate 55,600,261 of NC_137178.1, forward strand.
CAAAGCTGGCTGTTTCATTAGGTAATGAACTCACTCTGACTTATACCAATGAAGTATGTTTGGGAAAAAATAGGGCTTTTTTCCAGCTGGAATTCACCAGAACTCAGTTCCAGAACCTCTCAGGTGGGCTCCATTGCCATTCTAAGAGAATGAAGTGAGTTCCGGCACCTCTTTTTCTAGAAAAATAGCACTGGGTAAAACCATTGTGAAGCTTGTTTGAAGAACATTTGTTCAGGCTTGTAAATGGTCACTGACCTGGTGAGTAAGAACTGTCTCCAGGCAAAGAAGTTTTTGTAAGGTAGTTACTTTTTCCTTTAAACAGTAAAGAACTAACACAGGTATTTGAGGGCAGGTAGGCTATCTCATATGCGTGAACTAATAGCTTTTGTGGCTTTACTTGCATGGTTGATATAACCATTTAAGGAAATCCTATTTCCTCCGCTTGCATTTTGGTCCCCACTTCCTTCAAATACATCCAAGGTTGTCACTGACGTTGCATTTTAAATCTGAGTTGCAAAGACCCTAAACTGAAAGTTTCCTCAAAGAATAGTCATTGCCTCCAGGAACATTTCTGCAAAGACCATTCTGGCAGCAGATTTATCTATTGGGACAAGACTGGTTACTCATAGCAAAGCATCATTTGTCATGTTTATGAAGACAGGCAATGGAAAAGACAACTGCAATTGCAAAGGTTGCAAGAGGTTGCCTTGGTCTTTAAGAGATAAAAATGAATGAAAGAGGCCATTGATTCTTCATATTTGTTCAATCCTAGGGGTGACCAATGAAGGGCCAAAACCATCTATCTTCTGCAGCAGAAACAAAATGGACATCCCTAAGGGGGCATGTAAAAAGACAAACAGGAGACTTCCTTTTAAAAATAGTGACTCATGGAGAGATTATTATCTTGCAGACCAGTAGAACACATACACTCATGTTGTCTTAAGACAATACCATTTTCTCCAGCTTGTTACGGTTTCGTAAATCAGTTCTGTACAATCAGTTTTTCAGCCCAGGCAAGGGAAGCCATTAGCCTAACTTTAGCACCAGGTGACCAGTTCGAATAGAGCTAGATGCGAATTTTGACTTATAATAACCTTCTTTCATGAGTTACTCATGCAGGGGGGGCAAAGCATGTTGAAAGGGGATGCAGAATTATACCTCTAGCCCCCACCCCAGCATCACACAACTCCTTCCTGAGATTATTCGTGTGCTGGGGGCTCAAGTCCATGAAGATTTTTACCACAGTGCATGCTAGTCTTTAAAGCGCTGACAGACTCTTTGTTGCTTCGGTTCAACGTGATGGCGGCAAATCATATGTAGATCTGGCATTTTGCAGAGCTTCACAGGTAAAAGAGATGGGACCCTTCCCTCAAAGAACTTGTTCCTAAATTGGTCAGTGAGGAAAACAACAGAGGGATGGGAATTAAGATGTGGTAGTTGAGGACCAGTTTGAAAGAAAACCACAGGATCTTCAAGCACACTGGGGGTTGATGACGTTCCTGAGCACATGGGCACAGTTGCACACTGGAGAAACTGTTGTGGTTACCACACACACACACACAACTCAATCCATTCTATTGGCCAGAGTAGAGGGCTTCTTTCAAGCCTAATTTCAGTGGGGAAGAGTAGGGAAGGGGGGGGGGTCCAGTAGGTGCCAGGGAAGATTCATGAGAACACCATGTTGCTGACTCCTTGCAGCTGATAATTTAGTACATTATCAGCGTAAGGATTTGATAACCACAAAGATAAGTGGCCCAATCATATGCATTTACAGCACAATCCAAGTATGTTTGCTTGGAAATAAGCCAAGACATGTTCCCAAATTAGTACGCATAGGATTGCAACCTCAGTCAGTGGCTTTGTCTCAATGCAATTTTTTCTAGCTCTCACAGGGATATAAATCACAACATTTTAAGGAAAGTGAGGCCCCCAAGTTGGAACCACTCAATGTATCTATGACGTCACTGATGGGTTCCTTTCTAGTAAGAGACTCAGAACTTTAGAAGAAGATAATCCGTGGATCTTGAAGAAGAGCTATTAGTCATGACTGCTTAAATGGGACCAGCATGTTTAGAGCTAACAGACTTTTCATGCCAGAGGCTGGGGAAGCACAACAGTGGGTGACTCTCAGCAGCGTTCTCTGCTTGTGAGCTTCTAGGGTCATCTGGCTGGTGATTGTTGGAAACAGAGTGTCATACTAGATCATTCACAGTCTGATCCAGGGAAACAATATATATATTTTAACCCCCTCCCCAAAGGTATGCCCATGACTGCCATTAAACTATTGGAATGTAGTGAAAGCCCTGTATGACAATGATATTTTTTTTAAAAGTATTGGTGACTGAATCCCCTCCCCCAAACACTTTTAGCAGTTCTAAGTTTTTTCTTGTTTCATTATGTGGGAACATCCCAACAATAATATTTCAAGCTCACCGTCTCACCCTGCTGAGTCTGCAGGCCCTTCTGTTAAACCATCTTGCTCCCACGTATAATGCTGATGTGGAAATGTATTACATTACTTGGTAATTCTTTAGTTGTTTGTATGGGAGAGGGAATTTTTTTCTTTCATGGGGAAGACTGAAGGTTTAAGGCCTCTTTACCAAATTCAAGCAAGTCTGACTATTCAAAGATCTTCCTGAGATTAAAAAGTACCTAACATGTGCGCGCTCTCTCTCTGGGTCAGTATGGCTGCAAGAATGTGAGGCAAAGAAAAAAACTCAAACACACAGACTCTCTTGTTCATGGGTAGGCAAACTAAGGCCCGGGGGCCAGATCCGGCCCAATCGCCTTCTCAGTCCGGCCACCGGACATTCCAGGAATCAGCGTGTTTTTACATGAGTAGAATGTATCATTTTATTTAAAATGCATATCTGGGTTATTTGTGGGGCATAGGAATTCATTCATCCCCCCCAAAACAATAATCTGGGCCCCCACAAAGTCTGAGGGACAGTGGACCGGCCCCCTGCTGAAAAAGTTTGCTGCCCCCTGCTCTTGTTTAACACTTAACATGCACTAGTCTACATCTAGAGAATGCTAGTAATGCTTGTAACTCCACTTAAATGAGTGGGAAATAAGTTGTGGTTAGTTCATCCTAATGATTTCATTTGGGACTTGAGAGCAACTAAATTTCTCTCGCTTCTGGGCTCTGAGTTTGTTTTTAAAAAGGTGTTTAGGAGTACATCAAGGAGGAGTTTGTTCAGAGAAAACAGACAAAAATATTTTAAACCCACCTATTGAATATAGCAATATTAACAGAGCCAGATTTTCAATTTATAAACTATGCTATTTTTTCAGTTTCATATACAACTTTTTTCTTGAATGAGCCACCGTGGATTCAATGTTTTAGAAACTAAAGTCTCATCTCAGGTTTGTCTGATCATTGTTTGCGAAAAAGATGACGTCACAAGCACAAGCTTCAAACAAACAACTTAATATATTCAAGTAAGAAATGGTGCTGACCAGTATAAGTCAATATAAGTGACAACTAAACATCAGGAAGAACTTTCTGACAGGAAGAGCTGTTTGTTAGTGGAATGGACTTCCTCAGAAGGCGGTGGACTCTCATTTATTGGAGGTTTTTAAGCAGAGGTGGGAAGGTCATCTGTCATGGATGTTTTAGCTGGCATTTCTGCATTGCAAGGGGTTCGACTAGGTGGCCCCAGCTCTACAATTCTGATTCTATGACTAACTGGAGCATCCTAAACCAGGAATCAATACTGTCACATGTTTTATTACACAACCAAGACATTGTTTGAGTACCAATGTACCGGTACATGCCACTGTCACTCCCAGGAGCATCTACAGTGTTTTGCCCACAAAATTGTGCTTCCTTGTGCTTATGTAACAGTCAAGTGCTGGACCTCCCAAGGCATCAGAGGTCACTTATGAACTATGTAAACATGCAGAAAAGGCCAACCATTTGGCTGGGTATTTTTTATATATTCTTGGCAGCAAGTACAGAAGCATAGCAGCTACATCGCAAAATAATAAAACCTGTGCATTATAATGGATGTGGGGAGAAGCTACTGTTCAAATCTCCACTCAGCCATGAACCTGAATAGATAATGTTAAGCAACTCACTTCTGTTAGTTAATCTACTACAGTGGTACCTTATGTTAAGTACTTAATTCGTTCCGGAGGTCCGTACTTAACCTGAAACTGTTCTTAACCTGAAGCACCACTTTAGCTAATGGGGCCTCCGGCTGCTGCCGCGCTGCCGGAGCACGATTTCTGTTCTCATCCTGAAGCAAAGTTCTTAACCTGAAGCACTATTTCTGGGTTAGTGGTGTCTGTAACCTGAAGCGTATGTAACCTGAGGTACCACTGTAATATTGTGAGGCTACAGAGACGGAGATAAAAATAAACAACTAAAAGTCACAAAGTATGACAGAGACTGAGAACATGCACATCTGAGGATGAGTTAATGTACTCTGTAGTTGGCAAGAAGGTTTTGTTGCTCACACTATCAAGCCAGCCTTAGTTGGAATCTTTTACAGGGTTCAGGGAATAACACATGACCTTCTCAGACTTATTGGTGCAAGGAGACTTCATGGGTAATGTGGTTGCCCTCACCTGAGTTTCTTCATTTGACCACCATAGGGTGGTCTGAATCCCTACCTGGCATCTCTGTTTTGGGCTCAAGTCAAGGAATTTGGAGCATTGGCAGAGGAAACAAAAAGTTATTTGCAATATATATCAGTGTTTATTGATATCTACTAAGATAGGGATAGCCAATATGGCATCTTTCAGATGTTGTGGACTGCATCTTGGGAAGAGGGGCTGGGAAAGACATCTTGGAAAGTTTCCATAAGTCAAATAGGCAGACCTACATGGACCTATTGTTCAACCTTCATATGCTTTCATGTGATGGAAGATGCCCTGAACCATCTTTGATTTGATTTGCCTTTGGGAAGAGGTACTGGCAAGCTGAAGGAGCTCCACACTGCATGAATGACCTAGCTTGCAGATTGGGAAAGTTTCAACTGCTGTGCATTGTATTATGGAATGGCTGTTGTAGCTCAGTGGTAGAGCTCATGTGTTGCATACAGGATGCCCCAGATTCAATCCCTGGCATCTCCAGGTACAACTGGGAAAAACTCCAGTCCGAAACAAAGAAAGCTATTGCTGGTCAATATAGACCATACTGAACTAGGTGGCCAGACTAGGCAGCTTCCCATCTTCCTGCACTTGGGGCAGGGTGGTGTGAGACAACAGAATCAAACCCTTGGTGAAAGAATGGGATTTTCATGTCTCATCTGCTTCATAGAGCACTTGCTCCCAATACCTTTCTGAGCACAATTCAAAGTTTTGGTGCTGAGCTGACAGCCCTAAATGGCCTCAGCCCAGTATACCTGAAGGAGCGTCTCTACCCCCATCGTTCAGCCCAGACGCTGAGGTCCAGCTCCACGGGCCTTCTGGCGGTTCCCTCACTGCGAGAACTGAGGTTACAGGGAACCAGGCACAGGGTCTTCTTGGTAGTGGCACCCACCCTGTGGAACGCCCTCCCATCTGACTTTCAGAAGACATCTGAAGGCAACCCTGTTTAGGGAAGTTTTTAATGTTTGATTGTTTTGTTGCATTATTATTATTATTATTATTATTATTATTATTATTATTATTCCGTTGGGAGCCACCCAGAGTGGCTGGGGAAATCCAACCAGATGGGTGGGGTATAAATAAATTGTTGTTGCTGTTGTTGTTGCTGCTGCTGCTGCTGTTGCTGTTTTTCCTTTGCCAAGAACCCACCACTTTGATCCTAAAAGACATTTACTAATGGGAGAAGCCATACAGTTTTCTTAGCGGCTACTTGTGATCAACTTGCAATCTTGTAATTAGGATGGAGCCTATCCGGTCACAAAGTTGCTTAAAATATGTTTTTGTTTTTTAGAATCAAAACAGCAGATGGACTTTCCTTCACACTCTGCTGATCAGCCAAAATGGAACCACAGGCCTTGGTAAACTTGTAAGAGAATTTGGAGTCGAGAGCGGCTGGCAGTAAGCAGTTTTGATTCTTCCCATTCATGTTTTATGGGGAGAAAAGGAAAAACAGCTGGCAGTAACTGTTTCTTCTTTTCAAAAGAAGCAGCAAATCGAAAATTTGCAGAATCTTAGTGCGATTTCACAACTGCCCTTCTGAAGCCAGCGTTACTCATTCCCTGATAGTAAAGCGGTACTATCCAGAGTCCAGCTTCTTTTGCCCTGGAGTATAATTCTCACCCTGGGTGGGAAGTTCTAGTAAAAGCCACAGACTCTAAACAAAAAACAAAAAAAAGGCATTATAGTGTCACTGTGGAATATAGCTGCTTTAGTTGCTGAAAACGAGCTGAGTATGGAAGATCATATTTCACTAGAAAAATAGCAGATCACATGGCTGTTTCTACAAGACTGCTTTCTCATGAGCAACTTCTACCAGCTGTGTGTGGATCTGGCACAGTTCAGCCATGTGCCCTATTCATAACTCAAACCAAATACAGTCGTACCTTGGTTCTCGGATGCCTTGGTACTCGTACGTTTTGGGTCCCAAACACCACAAACCCAGAAGTAAGTGTTCCGGTTTGCGAATGTTTTTCGGAAACCAAACATCTGGCACGGCTTCTGCTTGACTGCAGGAAGCTCTTGCAGCCAATCAGAACCCGAGCCTTGGTTTTCGAATGGTTTCGGGACTCGAATGGACTCCCGGAATGTATTAAGTTCGAGAAAGAAGGTACGACTGTATACCCTAACATTGCAAGCTGCTGAAATGGCAGTCTTGCACACATGTACTGAATGTACCTGTAGCACCTTCTCTCTTTTTCTCCTTTAGATTCCAGGTGCACATTTTCTGTGAAACCTCTGGCTTGACCCCAGTCTCAATGATCAGCTATAACCCAAACAACAGACAAGCATAAGTAAGTACATGGGCCTGCTTTAGCTGCTTACATTTATCCACAGGTCGTGTGTCTCTCCCTGCCCTTTTCTCTATTGTCTTTTCTACTTCCAAAATTTAGATCTAAGCTCTGGGGGTGGGTGGGAGGCAGCAGAAGGGTCCGGGTATTTATTTATTTTTACTTATAACAATGCTGTAGAGTTCTGTGCATATTGTTGGCTCTGCAGTCACTGAATACAAAGTATAAATGAATGAATCATTCATTCAGAGATCACTAAGGCATAAAGGTAAAGGTAAAGGTACCCCTGCCCGTACGGGCCAGTCTTGACAGACTCTGGGGTTGTGCGCCCATCTCACTTAAGAGGCCAGGGGCCAGCGCTGTCCGGAGACACTTCCGGGTCACGTGGCCAGCGTGACATCACTGCTCTGGCGAGCCAGAGCCGCACACGGAAACGCCGTTTACCTTCCCGCTGGTAAGCGGTCCCTATTTATCTACTTGCACCCGGAGGTGCTTTCGAACTGCTAGGTTGGCAGGCGCTGGGACCGAGCAGCGGGAGCGCACCCCGCCGCAGGGATTCGAACTGCCGACCTTTCGATCGGCAAGCCCTAGGCGCTGAGGCTTTAACCCACAGCGCCACCTGCGTCCCATACTAATATACCCATAATAATATACTAAGGCATATTACCATCTAATTATTCAATACTTTCAGCTGGGCAATTATGTTGGTTAGAAGTGAAGGAAAGAGACTATGGATTTATCCACACTTACTTTCCTCCACGCCACTCTTTGTGTAGGCAGGCAGAGACCACACACCCCCCCAACTCCAGACACCCAGGTGGAATGGGATTAAAATTGGCCACAACTTTATTAAAAGTTTCAGATGTAGGGAGACCTTGGCTCAGGCATTGGGTGTTTATCTTTCCCAGTCCCCACTTGGGGATCTGGGAGACTTCAGGGATATCCAGAATGTGTGGGGATTGGGCTGGCTCTGGAAAATGTATGTTTAAGCAGAGAGGCGCCCCCTCCCCATTTCGCTGCGTCACAGGCGAGAGCAATGACAACCTCTCAGCGTATGGCCAATGCCTCCCCTCAAAACAACCCCTTTAATGGGAAACCCTGGGATTGCTGCCGCCGCAGGGGGAGCGTGGGTCACCGCTTCGCTCCCCCCCCCTTTAGGGAAGATAGACTAAAGAATTCCGCCCAAGGCCTGAAACCACCAAAGGTGTGGCGTTTTGCTACGGGGAAGCCAATGCAGGGAAATTCCTTCCTGGTCCTTCGACAGCAACCATCAATGACCGTAGCAGCACCCGCATAGCTATAATGAAAAAAGGTTAAACTGCAAAAGGAATGCATGGAATAAGGGAGGGCAGGGTGGGAGAAGCTCTGGAGCCAACTGAAGATTCCCATGTAAGTTACACCCTCTATTGTGTGTGTGTGGGGGGGCAGACCTAGCCCTACCTGGCCAAGTCCCCTGGCAGCGCCTCCTCCAGCTGGGACCGGCCAATTGTTGGAATCTTGGCAGGAACCTCCAGGTATCTGGCCCGGGGGGGAGATGAAGCCAGGCTGCCTAGCTGGGAGTCGCATAGGATTGGGCGGGGCTGCGGCACCCACGCAAAGGGCACCCCCCCCCCATTTAATGTGGGAAGCGGTCATTCCAGGCACAGATCAGCACTTAAAACTCCATGTTTGAGCTCCCTTTTTTGTCTCTAGCTTCCACACACGAAAACCTCCTCTTTAGCATTCAATAGGAGCAAATGTTTTCTGCAAATTGGTTTGCACATGGGGAAACTAGAGCCTAAAAAGGGGGGCACTCAGACATGGAGTTTTAAAGTGTGGACCATGCCTGGAAAGAGTGGGGGGGGGGTACCTAACATTTTGTGCATGTGGTAGAGTTGTTCTAAACGGGGGGAAATCTGGGATAAGATTGCTTATACAATCGGCTTAATGATTGGATATTCCATTTATTTTGACCCATGTGATATCACTTGGGTATCCCAAATAGGCGGGTTAAACAGAGCCATCCTGAGCTCATTTGGAATTATTTCTTGTGGCAGGGAGTTCTGTGATACATTTTTCGCACTGGATATTTTCATACCAGGTTTTTACTTCAAATCAAATATTCTCTGTCATTAGCTTGCCTAGCAAAACGTACATCTGTGAAACACAAACATTTCCTTCTCCACATCCTTACTGGGGGTGGGGGAAATGAAGTTGTCATTACAAGTTGCCAACTGGAAAATAAGTTAGGATCTGCAAGCGCCTTGACAAGCAGCTTCTAATTCAACATAATAATGTCACAAGAGGCATCAGGTAATTGCAGTGTCGATCAGAAGATTGGCAACCATATATGACTGACTCTGCTGAAAGCTGAAGAGAAACTGAAAAAGGCAAGCAATTAGGGGGAGTTTTGGGAGTTAGGCATATTGCCTTAACGCAGCTTTTAGAGTAACTGGGTGGGGAGAATTACACCCGTGACAAACAAAAAACCAAAAAACTTTCAGTCTGACAGGACATGTATTATGGAAATGATGTCTACATTTTTTAAAGAGAGTCACTTAATTTTACGTTAACACCCAATGAGGAAGTTGAAAGGGGAAAAGGAAGACTCAGGACTTTATTTCTCTGTTAACACCCAAACAGGGAGTTACGGTTCTGCGGCTAAACTGGATCTGCCCCATTCCGATCTGTGTGGGATATTGTAGAATTCAATGACCCAACCTTTGCTGGCTTAAGAAAGACAGAAACTGTGTACATTAAAAAAAATGAGCATCCATGGTGCATCCCGGATAGGTGCCATAGGCTGCGTAAACCAATTCAATCTTAATACAGTGGTACCTCAGGTTACATACGCTTCAGGTTACATACGCTTCAGGTTACAGACTCCGCCAACCCAGAAATAGTGCTTCAGGTTAAGAACTTTGCTTCAGGATAAGAACAGAAATCGTGCTCCAACAGCGCGGTGGCAGGAGGAGGCCCCATTAGCTAAAGTGGTGCTTCAGGTTAAGAACAGTTTCAGGTTAAGAACAGACCTCTGGAATGAATTAAATACTTAACCCGAGGTACCACTGTAAATAAATAGATTCAAGAGATGGAGTGAGGGGGGATTCCTAGCTGCTGCTCCAGCACAAGATCATAAATACGAGGTCACATGAATGTTATACATATGTGATTGTGGTGTAAAATGTTGGTAAACATTGCCTTCCTATAGCTGGAAGCACTTATATGATTGACTTCTGGAACCAAGTATTTAGGGGTTCCAAGCAGGCAAATAACAACCCAGCTGGAATCATATGAAAGCACTTTTCCAAGCCACTACATTCACGCAACTAGAGGTGCGGTGGTTCCAGTCCTGCCGTTCCCAGAGGGTGTCACTTGAGGAGTGCTTTTCAGCCCGTGGTGCAGCTGGTGCAGAATTCAGCGGCCATGTTGCTCATGGTTTGAGCATGTTGCACTGATCCTGGTCTGACTGCACTGGCTACTGATTAGTTTCCGGGCCCAATTCAAAGTGCTGGTTCTGACCTATAAAGCCTTAAACGGCCCAGGACTGCAATTCCTCAAGGACCGCCTCTTTCCATACCCGGATCCTGAGATCACCTTCTGAGGCCTTCCTTCGTGTGCCTGCTCTGTGAGAGATCTGGAGGATAGCGGCACAAGAACGGGTGGCTCTGCATCTGTGGAAGCTCTCCCCAGGGAAGTTCGCCTGGCACCATTATTGTACACCTTTAAAGGTAAAGGTAAAGGTACCCCTGCCCGTACGGGCCAGTCTTGACAGACTCTGGGGTTGTGCGCCCATCTCACTTAAGAGGCCAGGGGCCAGCGCTGTCCGGAGACACTTCCGGGTCACGTGGCCAGCGTGACATCGCTGCTCTGGCGAGCCAGAGCCGCACACGGAAACGCCGTTTACCTTCCCGCTGGTAAGCGGTCCCTATTTATCTACTTGCACCCGGAGGTGCTTTCGAACTGCTAGGTTGGCAGGCGCTGGGACCGAGCAGCGGGAGCGCACCCCACCGCAGGGATTCGAACCGCCGACCTTTCGATCGGCAAGCCCTAGGCGCTGAGGCTTTAACCAACAGCGCCACCTGCGTTGTACACCTTTAGGCACCAGGCAAAAACATTCCTTTTTAACCAGGCCTTTGGCTGATCTAATCAACATCCTAAAATGAGCACTCACTGGAAGGACAGATCCTGAAGCTGAGGCTCCAATATTTTGGCCACCTCATGCGAAGAGAAGATTCCCTGGAAAAGACCCTGATGTTGGGAAAGATGGAGGGCACAAGGAGAAGGGGACAACAGAGGATGAGATGGTTGGACAGTGTTCTCAGAGCTACCAGCATGAGTTTGACCAAACTGCGGGAGGCAGTGGAAGACAGGAGTGCCTGGCGTGCTCTGGTCCATGGGGTCATGAAGAGTCGGACACGGCTAAACGACAAAAAAATGTGGCTCTTTGTGTGTGTGTGAGATTGGATTATTATTTGATTTTATATATTGTGATATTTTTTTTGTTAACCGCCCTGAGACCTCCAGGTATAGGGAGGTATATAAATTCAATAAATAAAAATGAAATGAAATGCAAACTGCAAAGGCTGCATACAGAGCTGTGATGTTGCGATGCTAGTTCACACCCTCAGTCTTCCATATAATCCCCAGTGTGGGCTGTGAACTTCTGGAGGTGATATTGCCAGGCACATTAAGAGCTCACCCACACTTCCCTTTGTCCCATACAGTGGTACCTCAGGTTAAGAACTTAATTCGTTCTGGAGGTCTGTTCTTAACCTGAAACTATTCTTAACCTGAGTTACCACTTTAGCCAATGGGGCCTCCAGCTGCCACTGTGCTGCCGCCGCCCAATTTCTGTTCTCATCCTGAGGTAAAGTTCTTAACCTGAGGTACTACTTCTGGGTTAGCAGAGTCTGTAACCTGAAGCATTTGTAACCCGAAGCATTTGCAACCCAAGGTACCACTGTATTTCATTTCATTTTTCCTGTGATTCCTGGACATGGGTCTAAGAGTTTTTTCTTGTGTCCCCCTGGGAAAGCCCACTGTTTGCCACTGCATCAGAACAACAGTAAAACCAATTTGCTCCAGTTCAGCAATAAACAATGGGTTTTCCAGGGTAAAGCTGTGGGACAAAAGAAAAAGCAGACCGATAACTAGAAATCGTTGGACAAATGTGCTTTTAACCATCTTCCCCTAACAATAGTGGCTGGGGAAACTCAGCCAGATGGGCGGGGTATAAATAATAAATTATTGTTATTATTATTAATATAGTTTGCCTGCATGCAAAGTTAACACACTCATTGCAATATGCAAAACTTGGAGCAACATACAAGACGGGCACTGACTCTTCAACAGGCCTTTAGATTGGGAGACAACCTGGATGTTACATGCAAGTGTAACTTTCCCATCAATGACCTTCTAAAAAGAAAAGAAAAGCATCAGTGAGGAGGGAAAGAAGTTTTTGAGGGGTGGGGGGTCCTTAACCCTTTCCCTGCTGACTCCTTTTCTGTTAAAAATTGAGTGAACTCAGCAGCTTTTCCCCACACAAGGAGAAAAAATGTGGGTCCCAAATTGCTTTCTGCCATTGTGATGATAGTGGAAAGAGTTGGGAAGATGGATTATGAGCAGAAAAACAGCAGGTAGGGAAAGAGTCAAGAATCCTCCAACAACTCCAGGTCAGTCTCTCAAGGGCTGTTTTCAGTTTTGTTTTAAATCCCATCAGGATTTAAATATTGGATATTATCTGGTTGCAGAATCCAAGTTAGCCCTGGGTCTCTGAGATAATGAAGATCAAGGAAAGGTGGAAAGTGTAGCTTTGTAAGGGCAGAAACAGTGCTCTCTTGGGGGGGGGGGACTCCCAGTGAAATGAATGGGAGTCCTACCACAAAAGCAAATTACCTGTGTAGAATTCCCAATCCTCTAGCAAAGAGCAAGGGTTAAAGCTCCCTCCACAAACTAATGCCTCAATTGAGATCAGGGTGCCCATGCTGGCAATTTACATAAAAAACAAAAACCAAGCCTGCACTGAAGGGCGCAGATAGATATTGTCTAGTTTGGCCCCAACTCACTGCAATGGAATGCCACAGAAATGATCAAAGCAAGTTGACTGCATAAAGCGTACCTTGTGAAGCTGGTCACATGGACTTGGGTCCTCTACATCTAACAGAGCTGCGTGGGGATGGAAGAGCCACTGGCCGCGGGGAGAAGGGTTGTGGCTTCTCAGAGTACAATTCTCCTGCAAAGAAGAGGGAAGAAACAAGGAAACGAGGAGGATGTGAACTCAGAGGTAGGAAATGGAACTTTGCAAGAGCAACAACTCTAAACAAGGCAAAAGGGGAGACCCGGCAGCGGCAAGTCAAAGGAAATGTTACGTCCCGTGTGCACTCATCCTGTTGTTTTCTCTGGTCAGCACGATTGTGCACTTTTTTGTAGTGGCTCCAAAACCAGTTTGAACAGAGATTAGCTAAAGAACGAGCATGTGCATTACAGCTGACAATGATGCCATCATATGATGTTCAAGTCTCTATGAGAAATTACTGCCCGTGCCAGCCCAGAAACAGTGCTATGCATCAGCAGGCAGACGGAAGTCCTCCAATTCAAACTGGAGCTTAAGCAGAAGCATGCTGTGGGGCTGTGAGCAAACCATTATTTCAGTCATCGTTAAAGGTAAAGGTAAAGGGACCCCTGACCATTAGGTCCAGTCATGGCCGACTCTAGGGTTGCGGCGCTCATCTCACTTTACTGGCCGAGGGAGCCAGCGTACAGCTTCCGGGTCATGTGGCCAGCATGACTAAGCCGCTTCTGGCGAACCAGAGTAGCACACGGAAACGCCATTTACCTTCCCGCCGGAGCAGTACCTATTTCTCTACTTGCATTTTGACGTGCTTTCAAACTGCTAGGTTGGCAGGAGCAGGGACCGAGCAACGGGAGCTCACCCTGTCGCGGGGATTCGAACCGCTGACTTTCTGATCGGCAAGTCCTAGGCTCTGTGGTTTAACCCACAGCACCACTGCAGTCATTGTTAGGGAGGATTTAAAGGTGAACCTACCCAACCTGCACTTTCCAGAACCATATGTGAGCCAAAATAATGCCATGGCAATTCTCTGAATTTTGCAATGCGGTTCTTCAGCCAAGAGAGACACCCAGAGTCTAAGTTTTCCTCTTATTCTGCAGGAATGCATTCTACTTAACTGGAAAGGGGGCTGGTGATTTACAGGGCAATCCTATGTGTTCGTACTCTGAAGTCTCATTGAGTTAATAAGAACCTAAGAAGAGACTGCTGGATCAGGCCAATGGACCATCTAATCCAGCATCTTGTTCTCATGTAGTGACCAACCAGATGCCTAGGGGAACCCCAAAAGCACCCTCTTTGCCTGTGGCTCTCAGCAATTGGTATTCAAAGGCATATTGCTTCCAACTGAGGAGGCAGGACATAGTCATTGTGGCTAGTGGCCGCTGATAGCCTTTACCTCCATTAATCTTCTCTTAATGACATCCAAGTTGATGACCATCACTGCCTCTGGTGGGAGCGAGTTATGTGAAGAAGTATACCTCCTTCTGTCTGTCTTGAATCTCTTTATTTATTTCATTCATTTATTAAATTTGTATACTGCCCTTCACAACAACAACAATAAGTGATACCCTGCCCATCTGGTTAGGTTGCCCCAGCCACTCTGGGTGGCTCCCAACAGAATATTAAAAAAAATGATAAAACACCAATCATTAAAAAACTTCCCTAAACAGGGCTGCCTTCAGATGTCTTCTAAAAGTCAGATAATTGTTTATTTCCTTGACATCTGATGGGAGAGCATTCCATAGGACGGGCACCACCACCAAGAAGGCCCTCTGCCTGATTCCCTGTAGCTTCACTTATCGCAGTGAAGGAACTGCCAGAAGGCCCACGGAGCTGCACCTCAGTGACCTGGCTGAACGATGGGGGTGGAGACGCTCCTTCAGGTATACTGGACCGAGGCCATTTAGGGCTTTAAAAGTAGCACCAACACTTTGAATTGTGCTCAGAAATGTACTGGGAGCCAATGAAGGCCTTTCAGGACCGGTGTTATGTGGTCTCGGCAGCCACTCCCAGATAAAAACACAGAATACATAATAAAAAGAGGGGGGAGGGGAAACCCCACGAACCAATAAACCCTCCCCCCACCCCTCCCAACATTCAGCTTCCTATGAATTCCAGCGTCATGAGAGAGGGAGGAAAACTTTTCTCTGAGCTGAATGAGACTTAACATCCTTGCAAAAAGTATAGCTTTGAACCCTTGCACCAAAAGCTACACGGAACCTGTGGACAATTGGTGAAAGGAGCAGTGGCTTTTGCAAGCAAGTGTCTATCTTTTGTACGAGACATCGAAACAAATGCAAAGCACATAGTACAACACTGTATATTATTCAGCATTTGTTGTTATTTTTCAGCGCAGAACTGAGTTTGAAATTCCAGCCCTGTACACTCATTGTATGATGTGGCTGCAGATTAAAGCATTGTGAAAAAGAGTTTGTGTTCTTTTTCCTACTCCACATCTTGCGTGCTGGATAATAAGTTTCAAGTAATTCACCACAGGCAAGCCTCATTGCACCGATGGGAATAAAATCAATTAGCTCAAATGGTTTAAGATGCTGTCATACACGCCAGCATCAAATTCTGTCCCAGACTCCAAGACGACACCATCCAGACCTTCTGAGATACTTGGAATAGGTCAGAATGTGCCTTTGTCTGTTTTCACCATGTCAGGGCATAGGTTCATCTTGTGTTGCCTTTCAACTAGTACAGCCCCTTAAATTTCATCTTCCTTGCACTTGGTTGAAATTAGGGCATATCTATGATTACCACCAACACCATCAAAGCTGTTCATATGAATCTGATAGCATTAAACTAGATGCCAGGCAAGCCTCTCTGAAGGATGCATTCTGTTATGTACTGAAGTTCTCACCCTGGGCCAGCAGGGGGATACTGTAGTTTTCACTCAGCTCCACATATGCAAATAAGGAATTGAAAGTGACTTTCAGTGATTGGATAGTTACAGAAAGTTGTTACTGTTGCTTTGTAGTTGAGCTCTATATAAGCAGGTTGGCTGAACCCTTCAGCCCAGTTCTGTTCTGGGCCTGTGAATAAACAAGAGCTGTTTGAAGAATCGCTGTGTCGTCTGATATGTTCACCCACAAATTAACACTGTACCAGGTCTCAGTTGAGATTTCTGGTCTGGATCTGGTAGGTTTGCATTGCCACCTGTGTTTTTCTCTGCCCTCTCTGTCCATTGATTTTGGAGCAGAGGAAACTAGTGTCTAAAACTAGCACCGGTTTATCATTTTGCTTGAATTGTATCCGATGACTTAGGGAACCAGATGCCAACAGTGTTTGATTCACAGTGTATAGCTGGATATGACTACACAAGTTAATGGCCTGGAGAAGGAGGACACAAAAATGTCCAGTGCCTCACAGTGAATGACTTAGAAAACCAGGTCTGTTACTCATGCATTCCTGCTGCAAAGGCCTGAGGTTCAGCCTATTGTATGATGCTGTCTGGTTGTGCCTAGAAAGATCAAAAGCTCATATAAATAATTGTTTCCTGTTTCCCCCCTCTTTTCTGTGAGATCCCATGCCATTTGAGTGCCTCACGTTTTGCATTCGTGTTCAGCATGTTATAACTGAGTGACTCACACTAACGAATGACTCAGTAAACTACGCTAATTAAAAAATATGAGTAAAGGCAGGAGTTTACTTGTGTCAGCCCTTAAACAGGAGTTTCTGTCACAGGGTGAAGCTCCTCTGAAGCAGGGGACCATTTTTTCTGTGGAATGCCCTGAGGGTCAAACTCCAAAGCCAAAAACAGAAGGCTGTGGTTACTGCTATGCTCTCTGCCCTTCCCCAAGCTGGAAGAAGATCTAGGCAAGGGTTCACCAACCTTCCAGGGACTGTGGGCACATCTGCAAACTGAAGACACTGTTGTAGACACCACAAATACATCGCAACCTTTGCTTGGGCCACAATATAATGCTTCTTTGAAGCCTAATTTTAGACAGAGGAGGAGAACCAAGGATGCTGCTGTGAATATATGTGCATTTCATTAAGATGAGAGCATTAATATTGTCTTGGTAAAAAAAAAATGGTTTGTTTACAGCAGAATGGGGAATCTTTGGTCCTCCACATATTGCTGAACTAGAACTCCCAGCAGCTACAGCAAGCAGGGATAATTGGAGTTGCAGTTTATCAACATCTGGAGGGCCAAAGATTCCCCAGCCCTGATTTACAAGCAGAGCATAAGGAAGGCAATGAAGGCAAACAGTGGTGTAGTG
This sequence comes from Podarcis cretensis, assembly GCF_951804945.1. Classification (NCBI taxonomy): domain Eukaryota; kingdom Metazoa; phylum Chordata; class Lepidosauria; order Squamata; family Lacertidae; genus Podarcis; species Podarcis cretensis. Next base: position 55,617,426 of record NC_137178.1, read on the forward strand.
TAGGTTGCCAGTGCCCGGGGCCGCGTGGAGGGAGGAAATGGATGGAGTGCGTATGCACATTCAACTGCCTAACGGCATCCGTGTCACCCAGAAGATCACAGCCACAGAGATAAGAAAAGAAGAGTTGTTCCATTGTCTGGAGAGGTCACTTCCTGGTTTGCATGGAGAAGCTGTTTTCAACGGAGCCCAGCAACAGAAGCACACGACTATATTGAGGCAACACTGGGTCTTGAAATTTTGCACCTCTAATAAACTCAGAGGCTATGGGGATGTAATATGTCTCTGAAAATGTGTTTATTGGATTTGCATCTCAACATTTCCCCAGCCAAGTTGGGCGCTGTTAGTGATGAACACTGGGAGCGGGTTCACCAAGGTATTTGTGGCATGGAAAGGAGGTACCAAGACAAGGGGAGTCTCAGCATGCTTTCAGATTTTTGCTGGATGCTCCAGAAGCAAAATATAGACATTAGACAACATCAGTGTGTTCATAAATTAAGAGTCTGAAAGATCACATGATAAAGAGGGAGAAGTAGTGGAATAACACAGGTTGGGACGTACCATATTTTTCGCTCTATAAGACGCACTATACTTCGATATTTCTGTTATGTTTAATTTTGTAAGTTGGCCAAAAGTATGGAGTAGCAAACACCAATGCTATTATCACTTTGATTCCAATTGAAAGGGAATTGATGAAAAATGATAACTAATGTGGTTAACCAATGTGCCTTCTCCATGTTGCCGGCTACTATTCCCATCAGCCCCATCCAGCATGGCCAATGGTCAAGGATGATGGGAACTGTAGTCCAGAAACATCTAGAGGACACCTCATTGACTATTGCTGGGTTAGCAGTATGCAGACCTAAACCATGCATATAGTAATCTTATTCATAACATTCCAGAAAAGCTGCAGCAGTTACAGCTTGGGGGAAAAAAATTCAAGGTTACTTGGAATTGACTGCAAAAGTCATTAGGATGATGCAGAATAATGGCACTTTCCTTAGTATGTTGTCAAAACCTGTCAACAACATGAGCCCCTCTGGAGTTTTTTAGGTTTTGCTCTTTATTCCTTCAAGTCCCTAGAATTCCTAGGTCATGTCACTATGATGGTTTCTCCAGTGGAACACTCCTCTGTGGTTCAGCAGCACCCCTCCTGAGGAGACCAGAAGCACTTCAACTAGCTATGCAATGGGTGTGCATTCCCCTGTTGAACCTAAGTCTGTGAACTTTGGAAGTCACATTTCTGTGCATGTAATAAATTGCTCCTGTTATTCGCTCTGTTGTTATTTTTTCTTGTCCTGCTACCCTTTCCTACTTCCACTCACTAACAATGGCTCATTCATTTATTCCTCTTCAGTACATGAATGGATTGGCTGGGAAAGTCCATTCCACAGCAGAATTACTGGAAGAACTAGTGGTCTCCTCCCACGATTGGTCCCCTCACTTAACATTTCTGTATTTAGTTCCTGTTATAGCTCTGCTCTTCTAACTCTGCCATCCTCAGCTGTACATCAGTAGCTCCCAAATGATTATCTACACCATCCAATTGAAACAAGCTGCAGAACTTGGTGGACCACTTATTAGTAATTACAAGGTGCTGTGCCTGTATGATTTTCATTGTATTCGTATTGCTTCTTTTTTATTATATTTTGTTGTATTCCACAGAATTCAAATTGCAATACAATAAAATACAATGTATAAAATAAAAAGCAATAAAAACACAATTTAAAAATCAATATGAATATTCAATGTGATGGATGCTCTGTCTCCCATCTTCAACCACAAATCCACAGATGTAATGTGGACCACTGAATGAAGCTCTTAGATGACTGGTGGTCCATAGGCCAGTTCTGGACATCCTGTTCTACTTTGTTCAGCAGCTCTGACCATTCTCTTCCACTACTCTCAGTGCTTGTCCTGCCTAACATACAACATGCATTAACTCACAAAATGTCATGTATACCAAAACAATAAAGCAGATTATTGTTTTAAAAGAGGGTGAAAGGGGTTGGTGGTGATGTGAGCTAATGAAGGAAGTTCGTATTATAAGTTCTTAGTAGAAGTTGTCGATCACAAAGTTCTGGAATCAAAGAATTATAGAGTTTGAAGGAAACCCAAGATTCATCTAGTCCAAACCTCTGCAATACAGGAATCTCAACAAGATCATAAATGATAGCCATCCATCACTGGAGACCTCATATCTGTATATGTCCCCTGAGCATCTTTATGAACAAAAGCAGTTTTTTAAAATATGTAATTGCTAGATCTGTTCAACTCCTCAGTCTATTTGAATATGGCTTTACCTGCTGCAGTTTCAGGAAACTGCAAAATAAAAGGAAACACAATCAAATTAACACGATCAAGAGCTCTAAGCCGCAACAGTGAAGTGGAGAGGACTCTTTCCCCCCCAACAATTTTCCAAATTAGGAAATTCAAATGGTTTTTGCTTGTTCACAACTGACTGAAAATAAAGGCTGTTTTATTAATTTAGCATGAGAATTAAAGCTCATAGTATAGCTTTCTTAAGTATGGTTTGCACCTGGTGTTTAGCTACTAACTCAGCAAATGTTTGTGTTCTTGTTGGAATTTAGATGCAGCTTGACAGAACGTCACTCTAGTCTGGAGGCAATGACTGTGATTTTTTAAATACCTTCTTCAACCATATCCTTTTAAGGTAGAAAACCTTACATCAACACACATCTCAGACAACTTCCTGTAACAACTACTTTCCTAAGAAGCATGAACATATCAGCAGTTTGCCACTAACTTCTGGTGCATGCCACAGATTTCAAGATGTTTGACATTTGATGTCGGGATGATTGGCCCACAAAATAAGAGAAAAAAGATAAAACTACTGTTCTACCCTTGAAGACCACAGTGCCTTTCTCAGCCATTTTCCAGTTGAAACTTAATTTCCTGTAAGATGGCCTCAAGGATGAAAAATGAGTGGAAGAAAATTAAAGAGAGATGATGCTGAACAACATTCTGAATGCCCACATGTTTAAACAAAATACAGATTCCAGACTATCTTTGCTACCATGGCAGAAATTGCCCCATAGAATTTGATTGGTTCAGTAAAAAATCAGTAATGCTTATTTGCAAGGAAATCTTGAATGGGATGTTTTTATTGGTAGCAGTGGTGGTGAGATTCCAGCGCTCTAAATAGATTAGACAACAGTCAGCATGTTTACTTGTTTAATATTTAGTAGTTACAAAACTAAACTAGTATACACGTCATGGTTTTTTGTGTGTGTTATACAAACAACCCAGGAAGTTCTTCCAATTGCCAAAAGTAGAAGAATGGGAATGTTTTATTGGGTGGGGAGCAAATCAGTAAAGCATACTCCATTTGGTTTAAATATCATATTCAAAAAATATTTTTATTGAAATAGTTGTAAATATTTTAAGACTGGCAGCAGCTCAGCAGCATATGCTTCCCTTATGTAATTTAAATTTTAAGAAAAATATGAACACACCGTAAATGGTTCATAAACCAATTTTAGCACATTCAGATTGCTGTTCTGCTTTAGTGGATATGTGGGGTTGCGTGTGTCTGTGTCCATGTGCACAAATGCACACATGTGCATGTACTTCCTATGGGTATTTTATTTGACTGGTATGGTATACCTATATTATGTGGATTGTTGATTTCATAAAAGAATGCAGTTTTAGAAATGAAAACATTTCTGCAGAAAAATGCAAGAGGGAAAAAATTCCACCAATTTTTTTTCACCCCACAACAGTGCTTTCTTCAGCCCTGAATAAGCAAGAACGCTAAACATAATGATGAACAATCTTCTGCTATAATCCTGTTTTCCTAGACTAGCCAGATATGATAAATGGCTGTAGTACAGGGGTCAGCAAACTTTTTCAGCAGGGGGCCGGTCCACTGTCCCTCAGACCTGGGGAGGGCGGACGGCGGAGTATATTTTTTTGGTGGGGGGGAATGAGCGAATTCCTATGCCCCACAAATAACCCAAAGATGCATTTTAAATAACAGGACACATTCTACTCATGTAAAAACACACGGATTTCCGGACCATCAGCAGGCCAGATTTAGAACGCAATTGGGCCAGATTCAGCCCCTGGGCCTTAGTTTGCCTATCCATGCTGTAGTATATTTTATCTAATAACAGCTGCCAACCCAACAGCTACAAGCACCCATGTGCCCACTGCTTTTTGTCTGGGGGGACGCAGGGGGACACATACCCCTAGACATTTTGTGAATCTAAGTTTGGCCTCATTGAGGGGCAGTATTTCAATATGAGTAGGAAAATGAGAGTACCCCTAAACATTTTTTTTAGAAAGAACGCACTGCATGTGCCTAACAGTTGACTCCTACAGTGCGTCCCCACAAAAGAACTCACTAAATAGCTTCAGAAGTTTACAACGGGGCTTTTAAGTTTGGAGAAAAGCAGACCCTCCAAGAGTCCCTATTTTCCAGGGACACCCCTGATTTAAAGAAGCCATCCCAGTTCCTGATTTGATCCCAGAATGTTCTGTTTTCCTTCGGATGTCCCTATTTTCATTGGAGGGTACAGTCTCAGAGACTGTGCAATCCTATGCAGGTCTCGTCAGAAGTAAGCCCCACTGATTTCAAAGAGGCTTACTCCCAGGTAAGCGGGCATAGGGCCATAGGCTATGGGAGATCAACATGGCGGGGGGGGACCTACAGAATAAAGCAGGAGACATCTTCCATAGCGGAAAAGCAAAAATGGAAAGGGTTTTTCTTTTACAGTAGTTAATATGGTAGTATTTAAAAGAGCATGGGGAAAAGTCATGGAAGAGATGCTCAACACACACTGTTTTCGCATGCTTTCTACTTCAGGGCCTACTTACTATAATTAGCCTGCCACAAATATTTCAAAATAAGATGCTTTATAAGGACAGATTGACAGAAGAAAGTGCTCCAAGGGTGAAGACTATTGTTAGACAGATTTTTCTCTTTGGAAGTCAAGAGAAAAGGCAAACATTTAAAGTGTGGGCTTTAATTGAGTACATAAACACTCCATAAGTGAACAACTGTCTTAAGAAACAGGAATGAGGAACATTTGTCTTGTGTGGACCTTCAGAGGTAACTTAATAGCTCAACAGTGGCCTAGGCTCTTGGGTTTTATCACCCAATTTATCTGGCAATTGGTGACTTTGGCACAAGTGCAAAGTGACACATAAGTGCTGCTGCTAACTCTTTAAGAAGGGGGAGATTGGGGAACGAAAAAGGAGCCAGCAGTGCCAAATTTACGTATAATCTAAACAAGCTATAGCTTAGGGCCCCACTCTTGGGGGCCTACAAACAATTTAAAGGGAAAAAACCTGGATGTACATTTCCAAAATATAACATAAAAAACAAATAAAATAAAACCTACATACAGCAACAGTGTTCTGTGTTGTGTAGGCTCCTAATGTTAAGTTGTGGGCAAACATATCAGATGACACAGCGATTCTTCCAAAGCAGCTCTTTATTTGTAAGCTGGAACAGAACTGAACTGAGGAGCTCAGTCATCCTGCTTATATAGAGCTCCACTAGAATGCAACAGTAACCATTTTCTGTAACTAGCCAATCACTGAACATCACTTTCGATCCTTCATTTGCATACAAACTATCCAATCACTCAACGTCACTTTCGATCCTTCATTTGCATAACTATCTACAGTATCCCCCTGCTGACCCAGGGTGAGAACTTCAGTACATAACACCTATGATGTAAGTAATGGGCCCCGCCTGCTAGCCTGCTCCCTAAAATATCACTGGTTTGCTCATTTTTATATATAGGGTGCCTAAATTCTGCTATTTATAATTATTGGTAGTTTGCATCATATATTTACATATATTTATTATTTCATGTTATAGCAAGTTTCTAGAGACTAGATTATGAGTCTTTGTAAATTGTGTTTCTGAATGAACTTTTGTTATTGCCAAATGCCAGTGTGTTTGCATTATTAAGTTTGTTATGAATAAAAAATCTTTTTAAGTTGGAGCTTAATAATTTATTCACTATTAATATACTTCTTAATTGTATTTCAGTTCAACAATTACTTTGATAAAATACATATTTTGTCATGTGCAAATGGCTTTAGATACCTCTTAGGTCCATAAATTACCATATAGCATATATTCAACACAAAAAAATAGCGGCAATTTGTTGTTGACAAAGGACAGCTGGATAGACAACTAGCACATCAGAGAGAGGACCAGAAGCTCAAATCTTTTTCCTTGATATGCAAGATGCAGGGAAGTTTTGTTTTGAAACTGAATTCAGAATTCAGAATTCAAAAATGCCAGAAATGACTGGCAGAATCCGCGGCCAAGAGAAAGAGACGGTGGAGGAAGATTGGAAGAGATTTAAAGCTTATCTTAAGAACTGTTATAATATTGATGAGTGTTAAAATGTCAAGGGGAAGGAAGATGCAGAATTACAGCTGAAAATGTTTGATGATTTAAGGTGAAATTGAGAAAGATAACAAATTTAAATTTAATTGGCTAAAATGGTTGCTGAAAAATGGTAAAATAAGGATGTAAAAAGGGTGAGGTATGGGGAAGTCCGAGAAAGGAGGCTTATGAAAATGAGGTTAAGAACTTATATTTGTGTGTTTGTTTGTATTTGTTGATGTTTTTATGTTGTTGTGGTTATAAAAAAAAAAAACAGAATTCAAAAATGCATTGATATAAACTTAATACATGCAAACTGAAACAGGACAGTCCTGGAAATCTAATCCTGCACGCAAGACTCCCTGAACACTTGAATTAGCTTCAGCTACCTGCTCATTTCCAGTAAGAATAAAGGGATCGGGAAACAGAAAACAGAGGAAGCAACACTGAGAAAGCAAGATAAATATACAAAGCCGCTGAGTCACAGCCTCAAGAGGGGAGGAAAAGGCAATGCCATAATGGCAAAATACAGTAAACGCACTCAACTAAGTTATTCTTATCCATGCACAAAGAAGCTAAATTTCTCTACCTGCAGGCTGTTTGTCAATGAATGCAGCACAGGCTCTTTCATATTAGATCTGCCTTTTAAATCACCTTTGCTTTGAAATAATCTCCACGTGTTTCGAGCAGGTTAGGAGCAGGTCACTGTACTGAGCTCTGACTGACAAAAACTCAAATCTCCCTTTGTGAGCACGCAGCTCGTTGGGTCATTAGAAAGTGTTTACATTTAAGTGACATGATTTTCATATGACCCATTCCTCTAGGACTGAATGAGCATTTCCACAGGAGAACTAACTTGCATTTCCATAGTAGGGAGAGCAACTGCACTACAGTGGTACCTCGGGTTACAGACGCTTCAGGTTACAGACTCCGCTAACCCAGAAATAGTACCTTGGGTTAAGAACTTTGCTTCAGGATGAGAACAGAAATTGTGCTCTGGCGGCGTGGAGACAGCAGGAGGCCCCATTAGCTAAAGTGGTGCTTCAGGTTAAGAACGGTTTCAGGTTAAGAACAGACCTCCAGAACGAATTAAGTTCTTAACCAGAGGTACCACTGTACTTTAACCACTACACTTGGTGCTGGGAATGTTTTCTTTGAACTCCTTACTAGATCAAGCCCCTTGGAAGGTACCCCACTGTCTCTAGCACATCCTACAACCCAAGGACCCCAGCCATTTGCTCAGCATTTGGCTGAGCTAGCTTTACAAAGGCATTGTGGGTATTTTGTGGGTATTTTAATGAAATAAGTAGAGTGAATGATTGTGCGTCTTAGGGACATGGAGTGTGTGCATGTAAACTTAAATATGCTTACAGTGGTGCCTCGCAAGACGAAATTAATCCGTTCCGCGAGTCTCTTCGTCTAGCGGTTTTTTCGTCTTGCGAAGCAAGCCCATTGACGGCTTAGCGGATTAGCGCTATTAGCGGCTTTTAGCGGCTTTTAGCGGTTTATCGGCTTAGCGGATAAGCAGATAAGCGGCTTAGCGGCTTAGAAAAAGGGGGGAGGGGGAAAAAGTCGGAAAAACTCGCAAGACATTTTCGTCTTGCGAAGCAAGCCCATAGGAAATTCGTTTTGCGAAGCACCTCCAAAACGGAAAACCCTTTCGTCTAGCGGGTTTTCCGTCTTGCGAGGCATTCGTCTTGCGGGGCACCACTGTATTTATTTAAGTTGCATTTTGTTAATGTTATTATGTTTTACAGTAATACCTTGGTTCTCAAACTTGATCTGTTCTGTAAGTCTGTTCCAAAACCAAAGCGTTCCAAAACCAATGTGCGTTTTCCCATAGGAAGTAATAATAATAATAATAATAATAATAATAATTTATTTGTACCCCACCCATCTGGTTGGGTTTCCCCAGCCACTCTGGGCGGCTTCCAAAAACGATTAAAAATACATTAAAATGTCACGCATTAAAAACTTCCCTGAACAGGGCTGCTTTCAGGTGTCTTCTAAATGCCAGGTAGTTGCTTATCTCTTTGACATCTGATGGGAGGGCGTTCCAAAACGGATTAATCCGTTCCAGACTTTTAAAAACAACCCCTAAAACAGCAATTTAACATGAATTTTACAATCTAACGAGACCATTGATCCATAAAATGAAAGCAATAATTAATCTACTGAACTATAACATAAATAAGACAGTATTGTAGATGATAAAAATTAAAATGAATATTTTTTCCTTACCTGCACTGATGATAGTCATTGTTTGGATGGGGGGCTTTTATCCATTTCCGCAGTCACACAGTCAATCAATCAGTAGCTGAACTGGGTTCCACACAGTCACAAAAACAAATTAACTGAAAAAACCTCAAAAACAAAAACGCAAAATAAATAGCAAATACAAAAGCGCCAAACTTAATCTGTTCCAGACGTCCGTTTGACTTCCGAAATGTTCGAAAACCAAGGCACAGCTTCTAATTGGCGCAGGCGCCCCAGAAACAATAGCTGACAGCTACATCGGACGTTTGGCTTCTGAAAAACATTCGAAAACCAGAACACTTACTTCTGGGTTTTCGGCGTTTGGGAACCAAGGCGTTTGAGAACCAAGGTACCACTGCATTATGTTATTATTTGTTGTATGTAAGCCGCTTTGAGATTCATTTGACTGAAGAGTGGCATAAAAATACAATCAATCAATCAAATTGGAGTAGTGAATAAAAAGGTGACCAATAGTCCAATTCATAGCATTGGCACAATTATGGATCTATAGTTCTTTCTTGGGTGGCCCTGCTCACTTTCTCCCCGGCAACAAAGCTACAGCAGCTGCTGAGTTTCTGCCTACTGCTGCCTCGCTAAACTAGGCCCAAACCTTCCTCAATCTTCCTTCGTTTTCTTTTATTCCCAAATCATAAACACTCACGGAATGATTCTGATAATTTTTACTATCTGTTTATAGACAGTTGCCAAGCAAATAAAAAAGGGAAATTTATACAGAATGAGTTTTGCTTGCCTTGTTCTCATAATAAAATGGATGAGAAACACGGATGTGTTTAGAAATCTACAGAAACCTAGGTCCCATCAAGGCAATCGCCATGTTAGAAATCTCACATTTGATGATAAACAGATTATCTCAGTCGTGCAATAAACATGATTTCCACCCCCATCACACTGAAATAATGTCAAGCGCAATACGTAATATTTATTTGATTATAAGCAGTTTAGGGAACCCTTAGCCCCCACTAATGGTGCAATGGTATCTCCTTCTAGGGACGGGATCCAACTATCAACACACATCCTGGTGGTATCTCTGAAAATCTTCCTCCTACAGACAAGCAGATTTCTGAAGAATACAGAAGGAGCCCTTTACTTGCACAGCTGTGTGCTCAGATGAATAAGGGGCAGGGTCTGCCACCCATGAGCTATATGCACTTAGTAACTACAGATACTGAACGCCTGAATAATATGGAGAGTAAGGAGGAGAGAGAGAGAGAGCAAAAACCTGAGTGAGGCTAGCAATGGAGATGGCTTTCTAACCTCAGACACGTCTGCTGTTATGGGGTTGGTCATGGGCATCTGCTGGAATATTCCCAGGGTGGGGTGAAGCAGAGCACTGAAAGGAGGGAGACAGCAGACTCGTACCTGTACATTATACAGTGGACACTTGGGTTGCGAACGTGATCCGTGCAGGAGGCACGTTCGCAACCCACATCGCCGCATCTGCGCACACGGGGGTCATGATTTAGTGCTTCTGTGCATGTGTGAGCGCCAAAACCCAGAAGTAACCTGTTCTGATACTTCCGGGTTCGACACGGTGCGCAACCTGAAAATGCACAACATGAAGTGTCTGTAAGCCGAGGTACGACTGTACCTCATATCTCAGGATCTACAAATGCTAGAAACTTACTCTTTTTTAAAAAAGAAAGAAAGCTTGGAACCTGATGATTATGGTTTATCTGGGTCAGGGCTTTTTTTCAGCTGGAACTCAGTTCCAGCACCTCTCAGGTGGATGCTATTGCCATTATAAGGAAGCAAGGAAGGTGTTCATGGTGAGTTCTGGCACCTCTTTTTCTAGAAAAATAGCATGGTTGGGAGGGCAACAGCCTCCTTGTCTCTTCCCCAATGACTCCTATGGGACTGGTACAATTTTTGGCTCCTGACATCCTTATTCGTATGTATCAGGCTTGATGACTCAGTGTAGGTTTACATGATCATCAATGTTCTCTAGATGTGCCTTTGCCAACCAGGTGTCCTCCAGATGATGTGGATTACAATTCCCAGCAGGTCCAGTACAATACATCTGGAAGGCACCAGGTTGGCAAAGGCTACACCAGATCACTTTAGGCAAGGTCCTGGCCTGGTTCAAATGGGAAATCATGCTTTCCTGTTATGAGAACATAGTGCAGAAATGTCTTGGGCTCCTCTTCCCTTTCCTTCCTTTGCATGTGAGAGAATGAAATTTAAAGCTTCTGCCTGCAGTTTGATGGCAAACGACCATTTGTTCCACCGTTTCCAGTCAAAATGAGTTCACAAACCAGAATTTGAACCAGTTTGCTATTAGTTGCTAACTATTTCTTGAACACTTTTAAATTGCAATGGGAACCTCAGACGGAAGCTTCAGGAACATCCCCACCTGGTGCCTCAAGGAGAAAAGGAAGGGGAAGATATGAGTTTGATCCTTGCTACAACATGTTTTTATAACGGGATTTTTTTTAAGTCTGAGAGATACAGTCATACCTTGGAAGTCAAACAGAATCCGTTCTGGAAGTCTGTTCGACTTCCAAAACGTTCAGAAACCCAGGCGCAGCTCCTGCAGCCAATCAGAAGCCGTGGAAGCCCTGTCAGACGTTCGGCTTCCCCAAAAAAGTTTGAAAAGCGGAACACTCACTTCTGGGTTTCAATTGTTCGGGAGCCAAAATGTTCAGCAACTAAGCCATTCGCGATCCAAGGTACGACTGTAATTAAAAAATTAAAAATCAAGTGTCCCATAATAGCTTCTGTCTCCATGGACACTTCCAGCCTGTCACTATTTCATGTGGGATTCAGTCACATACCAGCACATTTTGATTATGCAGTTGACCCACCCTAGTTTTGCTGACTGGTTTGTTTTTGTTTTTAATTGTAGGTTTATTTTAATGTTGTATTTTAAATTGTTGCGAGCTGCCCTGGGACCTTAGGGTGAAGGACAGGTAGCATATTAAAACAAACTGTTGCTGCTACTAATGATGATGTGCTGATTTGTGTTATAGTACCACAAAGCTCTCTCCTCCGTGCAACTGTTTGCAGTAAGGAAAGTGACAGTGAAATGCATTCACAGGGGAGGATAACCCTTGCTGCTTTGCACAACCTCCCAGCAAACAAATGAGAATGAATATTCAATAAATAGTCGATGCTGTGTGATCTTCCCACAAACTTATTCAAACGAATCAAGATGAATGCTTAAGAAGCAGATCACCTGGAAGTCACCCTTGTGAATTTGCAAACGGCTTCTTCTTCTTTTTAAAGAAAAACTGGAAAACCAGTCAGTGCAGTTCTACTTAACAGTTGAAGAACCATCCCACCCAACTCCGTCTTCCAAGAACATAGCCCTGGAAAGGAGTAGGTATGTATGGATCACTTCCAGAGCTGTCACAGTTCTCTAAAATTGCTATGTCTCTCTTCGTCCAAAATAGCTGGAAAGTTGGGTTTCCCCCTTTCACTTAATATGCCAAAGACATCTACAGCTAGTTTTCCATTTCTTGGCACTGCTATAGCATTATTTGTAAAGCTGAACTTCCTATCATAGCAACTAGAGGCAAAAAGCAAAGGATGTCATTTCCTTGTATCAACTGAAAATGGATTATTTTCATTCCTTCTCTGGAGGTAGAAAGAAGAAGCTGGTATCAAATAAAAAGGCTTGCCTCTCTTCCAGCTCCTTATCAGTCTAAATATATTTGAATAGCAGATTGTGTCAGGAAGTGGTTCTAAATATGCTGCTAGTTGAATATTCACTTTTAAAAGGACTTCCAAAGTCATGGAGTGCTGCTTACAGGGTGAAGTGTCACCTGTTTGCAGCTTGCTGGTTTAAATTTAGAAGAAGCTGGACTAGGCACACACAGCTTTTATCAAAGAAACGTGGAAACTATAGTTCACCACTTGCAGAGCTACAATTCCCAGCACCCTTAATAAACTACAGGATTCTTTGGGGGGAGGTTGCATGTTTTCAAAGTGCTTGAAATGTATGGTGTGTATTGAAGCCTAGGACTGCAATCCTATACACAACAGAGTAAGCCTCATCGGACTCAATGAGACTTACTTTTGAGTAGGTGTGCATAGGCTTGCACTGTAAGCTCTTTTACAATAAAAAACCCCCACTGTAATAATGTTAGTCCTAAGCCAAAAATAACAGGAAAACCAATGATGTGATTTGAGGTCATGTCTTGTCCAGAACCTCCTACAGATGTTTCATCAACAAAACAACCACTGGAGTTCATGTTCTGGTGCAAAACAGCTTTAGACCGTTACTGTCCTATATGCAGTTTCCTCTCAGTTAATTTTGTTGATCCGAGTGTAACAGAAGCTAGAAGTGCAACCTGGATATTATATTGTGCATGCCTGCATTAGTCTATGGGCTTATACCTGCGGATTTCTTATGATGTCTGGATTGCAATAACATACCAGTTGCTCAATTGTAGCATGCTGACTTAAAAGTACAGAAAACATGGGCAAATGTGAGTTGCTACTTAACTGCATTAACTGCATCATACCACATTTCCCCATAACTCACTTTTGCAGGAGCCAGACACACATTTGGACCCCCCAAAAGTCATGCCATGCTTTGGGCTATTGCCCATTTGCACCCTAGAAAACCTCAGTTTGGCAGTTACGAGAGCATTTCTGCAGGGAATACACTGTCCTAAAGCCAAAAAGCATCCGAAGTTAGAAGTGAACTTGATCAATAGGGTAACCAGATGCAACACAGAAGAGAGTTTAGGTGAACAGGAAAAGGCAGAGGGTCTTGGGAGAAGCAGAATATCAGGCAGAGGTGAGAAAAGCTGAAACTGTTGACGTTCCCTATTTTGCCCTTTGTGTCTGCTAATTTTCTCCAGAAGGGATGATCAGGAAGCTGTATAGCAGCTGTACAGTGGTGCCTCGCAAGACAAAATTAATTCGTTCCGTGAGTTTTTTCATCTTGCGATTTTTTCGTCTTGCGAAGCACGGACTTTGGAAAAGCTTCAAAAATCACCAAAGTCTTCAAAAACCTCAAAAAAGGCTACCACACTGCGTGCTATGAGTTGCTCCTCGAAGTGAATGCACGGTTTTAAGAAAAAGGAAACAAACTTGCAAGACAAAGGAAATAAACTTGCAAGACGTTTTCATCTTGCGAAGCAAACCCATAGGGAAATCCGTCTTGCGAAGCAACTCAAAAAACGAAAAACTCTTTCGTTTTGCGAGTTTTTCGTCTTACGAGGCATTCGTCTTGCGAGGTACAACTGTAATTTGTTAAGGGTGCTGGGAGATGTTAGGAGGCCCTTATTTCCCTGCACAGAGCTAAGACTTCCAGAAGAATTGATTGTTAAACCACTCTGAGAATATTAGCTCTGTGCGGGATATACAGTGGTACCTTGGGATGCAAACAGGATCTGTTCCGGAGCCCCGTTCGCATCCTGAACGCAACGTAAGCTGCGACGGTGCGACTGTTCGTGCACGGGTAGCGTTTTGCCGCTTCCGCGCATGCGCATGATGTTATTTTGAGCATCTGTGCATGCGTGGGTGGCGAAACCCGGAAGTAACGCACTCCGTTACTTCTGGGTTGCCGTGGAATGCAACTCGAACGTGCTCAACCCAAAGCACATTCAACCTGAGGTATGACTGTAGAGGGTCTCCTAACAACTCCCAGCACCCTAAACAAACTACATCTCCCAGGATCCTTTAGGGAAGCCATGCCTGTTTAAAGTGGTATCACAGTGCTTTAAAGATCAGTTGCGGACATGGCCTCTGTTTCAGTTGCTGCTCTAAATTATGCAACACACACTTAGAGTCAAAGTGAAGCAAATTCTTCATGTGCCGCCTCCACGTGAGGTCTGGAGGAAACATGAGAACAGGCCTTTTCTGTTGTGGATCCCTGTTTGTGGAATTCTTTCCCCAGGGAGGTTTGCCTAATGCCTTCATTATATATTTTTAGGTGCCAGGTGAAAACATTCTTCTTCAGCCAGGCTTTTGGCTGGTTAATATCCTATAGCCTTTTAAATGTATCTGTGGGAAAGGGACGGGGGTTATTATTTGGTTGTTTTTGTTTAATTATTTACTTGTGTTTCATCTTGTATTTTATTTTGTGAACCACCCTGGGATCTTTTGATGAATATATATACATTTAATAACTAATAATAATATAATAATCATTATGCAAAACTGCAGGCTCTTGGAACAAGATCAGCTCTACCATCCATGATGGATATGGAAGCACACCTTAAGTTTTGGTTTTTGTTGTTTTCAGAATAAGGTCCAGCTATGAATGACATGATAAAAATAACGCTAAAGATAAAAGAGCTTTCCAAACCTGGCCAATGACATGGAACACCCAAGAAATTCTGGAAATAAAATGCATTGAGGGCCTAATTTCATGGTAAGAGCTTTGTTTTAGAACATGGCTTGCCAAAACCCTTCTCCATAGCTGCTTTTCTCCTTGTTTGGGTTCCAAGACCAGAAATAAGCAGGCCTGGAGAACAGTGTCTGTCAAAGTCGGGGGGGGGGGGGAGAGGTGAATTCAGGGAGAAAGCTGGTGGTGACTGGAACTTTTTTGGAACTGGAAGAGAAGAAAGCAGGGAAGCCAAGTGTAAGTGGAACCAGAGCCAATGACAAGTCAAATTAGCTATTTCTTGCTCACTTCCCATGCTGCTGCCAGCTGAGTTCAGGGCCACTGCCTGGGCTGGTTGTAAGAAGGCAGGCAGGTGAGGGTAGACTGAGTGCCGCTCTCAGCCTAAGAGACCAGCCTCCACTGCAGAGAGCATGGGGGAGGGAAGGATTAAACACCTCCCTACGTCTTCTCCACAGGGAACTCTTCCTCCATCCACAAACACTTTCTTCTTCTTTTTTGTGGCCACCTGCCTTCTAACGGCTGAGCCACGCTGCTTCCACATCTTGTCAGATTCCAGGAAACTGGAATGAGTGTGGGATGTCAAGGCTGGCCTGGAGGAGGCAAAGGAAGTCTGGGCTTGATGGATACCAATGCAGTGACTCAGCCTGAGGCTAATTGCGTCTTTCTGCTCCCTTGTGGGTGACAAGATGGGAAAGGAGAGAGGGGTGGGGAGACTGGGCTGCTGGATTTTGAAAGCTGTGACAAAGGCATTTCAGCAGGCACAGCTTTTCCTCACCTGCTCATGAAGAGAAGCTCTTTTCAAAAGGTCCTCGTCTTCAACAGCTCCTAAAGGAATAGAGAAGCAGTGTCCTCCTTCACTGCTCCACCATCCCAGTTCACTCTCTGCTTGTAAATAAAAAGAAAAAGAACACATTTGGCTCTAATGCAGAAAGTTCCAGGTTCAGTCCCTGGTATCTCCAAGCAGGGCAGGGAAGAAATCATGCTCATCAAAGTGGACAATACTCGGCAAGACGGACCAATGGTCTGACTCATTATAAGGCAATTTCCTATGGTCCTCAAAGAAACCTGTATTGGAAAAGATGAGTTCAGCTTCCTGTCCTATCTCAGAGACAGACAAACCAAGAAACAGTCCCCTTTTTACACAAAAGATGGTAACTAAAACAACTTCAATGAGAACCAAATCTATCACACCAGAAACCCGTCCTTGCAATTGCTCCCAGATCTACTCTCTAAAGTTCTCAAATTTCACGTAAAAACCTGGATTGGAATTCCTCCAGACTCTAGTGAACACATAAAACACAGACCAGATGCCCTAACATTACACATCCCATTGGCATAATTTGGAATTGCTGGTATCTACAGAATTCTGCCTGCTACAATGCCCCAGATAACCGTTATGGCAAAAGAGTTATAGCAACAATGGGCCCCCTGCATGACAAAGTCATATTGCCTTTCATTTATATCAACCTAATGGCCATAGCTTCCTTCAAAGGATCATGGGAATTGCATTTGGGTAGGGATACTGAGAATTTATTTATGTATTAAATTTATATCCTGCCTTTCCACCCAAAGTAAAACAAGTGATAAATTATCTTTAAACAGTTCCAATGCTGATGTAGACTGGGAAAGATCTCAGCCTAAAAGACTTCTTACTTTTCTCTTTCAACAAGCCTTGAAATAATTCTTACCTTCACAGGAATAGTTTTTTTGGAAAGAAAGACGCATCTTAAACCATATACAATACCTATCATGTAGACTCAATTCAGTGAGCAAGCTGCAAAATAGTTAGGATCCAGAGTTTCTGTCTCTGCATTGCTGCTTCGGGGCGGGGTGGGGGGCATTAATTACAGTGGATTTGATACCTTCAAATCCCCTGATAATTTTCTGTTTTGATATTTTGATATTTTTGTTTTCTCAAAAATAGCCTCCTCCATACTCTGGGACAGATACCACAATCCCATTCCAGGTACACTGCTCCCATACACACCCATGGGAAGATCTCCAGAATTGGATCAAGCGAATACGTCCCATGAAATAAATGGGGGGTTCTGAGTAAATAAACATGTTTAGGATTAGACTCCCCAAATTATTAGGTATGTATATTCTTAGTATATTATGGCATACTTAGCAACATATCCATTGCATTTAGTGGGTTTAATTCTAAGTAAGCATAATAATAATAATTTTATTGTTTATACCCTGCCCATGTGGCTGGGTTTTCCCAGCCACTCGGGACAGCTTACAGCAAAATTTCAACAATAGTAAAATGTCAGACATTAAAAACTTCCCTTCAGATGTTTCCTAAACGCTGTGTAATTCTCCCTGACATCTGATGGGAGAGCGTTTCACAGCAAGGGCACCACTGCTGAGAAGGCCCTCTACTATCACACATAAGGTTGAGACCACATGCACTGTTATTTTATTTTATTTTATTTATTTTAGTTTACAGATTAATAAGCTGCTTCATAATCAGAAACTATTGAAGCACTGTACAATAAGATAAAAGGGAATTGAAATAAAGATATGAGAGCTAAAAACAAGATAAAAGTTAAAGGCTCTAAAAGCAATGAAACCATTTCCAAAATTAATAAATATTCCGTGAACGACTGAGTCACACTTCAGGGAAAGCCTTCTTAAAGGAAAACATATTGAGTGGCCACCTGTTCGGATATGACAGCAGGTTTCCTTATTCGGTGGTACTTGAACAAAACGACTTCCTGGTGCCTCATCTGGTTTATTAAATGGTCTCTTAATACTTTAATTAATGCATCAGATATTTTATAATGTTCCCCAGGATCACTGCTTCAGGTTTGCTAAAATGCATTATCTGTGGGCTTTGAGACATCAACAAACTAGCTCTGTACATTTTTTGTGTTGCTGCAATCCTCAGGAATCAATGGCCAAATTCATTAGCTACAGCTCTTCCACTTCCAGAAGTATCAGGAGCCAATAAGACATTTTGGGACTCTCAGTCCCAGTTCATTCACAGGATGTGCAACCACACCCACTAGTTATGCATTAGAAGCTTCAGTGGCTGTTGGCTTTTGCTATTGATACGTTGTGAATGCTTTTCGACCCACAAACCCATCACAACACCACGCTCTCCCTGCTGAGTCCTACCTCACAAAGACTCGCAGCAAAACCCTGTGATTTCAGGGGCTTCAAAACAGGCAGTACTGCAGGCCAGTGATCCTGAAAGCCAACAAATGGGACTTGGCAGAGCTCCTGTTTTTCTTGCCTGTCTAGAAATACAAAGTGGGACAAGGTTTGGCCTCCATCAGAGGCTTGACTGATGGAGGAAATCACTGTAGGGCTGTCACTTTTTAACGCCCCTCCCTGCCATGGTGACATAAAGCAGTAAGCAACAACTTGTCCAAGTGAAGTTTTTTTTTTAATCCCCTCCAACTTCCTGAGGACCAAAATCGGGACGCTCCTCTTTTGGCCCTGAGCTCTTGCGCGTGTGTGAAAGTGTACAAACCAAAGTTGCTGTTTTCCGGCTTTCATTCTGGTGTTATGGCTTGACCCAGCTGATTCATAGCACAGTGCCAAACCAAAAAATGGGACGTTCCAGGATCCAGTCAGAAGCCAGGATTGGCTAATGTAATTCCGGGGTGTCCTTCTTAAAACATGGCAGTTTAGCGGTATGTTTTTCTATCATGGACATACATAAGTGTTAGAAATCTTAATTTCTGTATACGGTCGTACCTCGGAAGTCGAACGGAATCTATTTGACTTACAAAACATTTGAAAACCAAAGCGCAGCTTCTTATTAGCTGCAGGAAGCTCCTGCAGCCAATCAGAAGCCACAGAAACCCCATCGGACGTTCAGCTTCCAAATATAGTTCGCAAACCAAAATACTCACTTCCAAGTTTGCGGCGTTCGGGAGCCAAAACATTTGAGAACTAAGCTGTTCGAAAACCAAGGTATGACTGTATTGAACTATTTTTTTAAAAAAGCAAAAAACTAACACAGGCACCTACCCAGCAGAAAAGGTGACAATCCTAAATCTGTGTCATCTGAAAGTACCCTTGGCTTATCCTAAGAAGTACTGTAAGACACCAACCAAGGGGACTGAAGTTATTGTCTACCACATAGATAAATATGACATTGCCCCTGTTAAGGCAGCTTTTGGGAATATTTTTAACTCAATCAGTCAATGTGATTTAAAAATGCTTACAGCTGAAAAGAATACTGGAGTTAGTTTCCTTGTTTAGTGGGTTTTATCCAGGCCTCTGTATCTTGCAATAATCAGCAGAGTTTGGTTTTTATTTAAACATCCTTACCAGAATATGGACTCCCACAGCTCAGCAAGAGAAGCAGAAGTCTACTGGGAGAGAGCAAAAAATTCAGCTGACCTAGCAAAGCTGTACCAATGCAAGTCATTAAAAAGTCTTTGGTGCTCCAATTACATATAGACAAACACATCTGTAGCCAATGGGAGTTCTTGCAGACACAGAATCCAGCAGCTAAGCAAAATATGGTCTTGGGAGAACAGGAATAGGTAGAGAAAAAGGAAAGCGCATGATGGCTGCACACAAAATAAAGCACAGAAAAAACAAACCACTACCTTTTAACTTTTTATTTTTTTAATTATGCTTGAGTTGAGATTAAGGGTGCAAACTGAGATACTATAACGCAAATATGTCTCTGTGTTTATGTGTCCCTAAATGAGCCCGAAAGTGCTTGCAGAAAACTCTCAGAATTGGGCTTTGACAAATATTTAAGGGAGGTCTACAGTTTCTGGACAGTTCTGAATTTGACACACAGGAAACATCCATAAGGTTGGACTGCCAATCTTTGATTATTTTTTAACTGTTATGGCTTCACCCAAGAATTCTCAAAACTGCAGTTTTACGTGAGTGGCAAGACATGGTCCCTTCCAACTCTACAATTCTTTAAAAAATTGTTTTGAGATCATCCCCTCACTGAACTATAGTCCCCAGAATTCATTGTTGGGAGCTCTGACCAGCAAATGGATCTGAAACTGGTTTAAATGTGTTGTGTGGACAGTGTTGGGAGTAGGTAAATACTGAAATATTGACTTATGTAGATGCTATCCCGATGTATCTTTAGCAGCAAAGGTTCAGAAACCCAACAACTTTGGAATGGTTAAAAAACAAACAAAACTGAAATGCTGCTGTGCAATTAAAGTTGGTCTAGTATTCAAGAAGTTATTTCAGAAAACAAGAAAAATTCTTTTAGCAAAAATATGGATTTTTGCCTGAAAACCTAATCCCATTTCCCTTTGGAATGAACCTAAGTCTATATATATATATATATATATATATATATATACTGAACATGAGGAATTTTTATTTTAAAAATCAAGTTAATTAACTCAGTGGTTCTGCTCCAAGTAAAAGCTAGTAGAATACAACCCACTATGTTTGAACCTGAAACTTAAATCATCTTCCTGCATGACTACTGTTTTTATTTTCTGTGAAGACATACCGAAGTTGGAAGAGGTAGCATGTTTTAGAGACTATTAGAGAGCTAAAACCATAGTCTCTTCTATGGCTATATTCTGTAGGCTTTTTAATGCAATTTCCTCTCCTCGTTGGCAAAATATGGGATCAGTTTAAGTATTCAGGAAGGGTTGTTTGAGGATTTGGAAACTTTCAGAATTCCCTTGTTTAAATCAATCCACATTAAAAGCACGGGTTTTCTTTATTATCAAGTGAAGAATAAACAGAATATATTGTGTGATGAAATATGAAACAGATTTCTTTTTCCTCTCTGTCAGCCAAACCAAAAATTGAAATAGTGTTGTGCAGAGGAACCAGCCTCTCATTCCCACAGCAATTGTGGTCTGGTGGCAAAACATTACACCAGGGGTAGACAACCTGGTGCCCTTCAGATATTATGGACTACAATTCCCAGCAGCCCCAATAGTCAAGGATGATGGGAATTGTAGTCCACAAGAAGATGAACTTTCCTTATGGTCATATTCTTTCTCAGAGGCGTCTTAGTACTACTTCATATCAAATGCAGATAACAAAGTATATCAGTGTGGTGTGGTTGAGTGTCCAGCTATGACCTGGGAGACTGAGGTTCAAGTGACCACTCAGCCATGAAATGGGTGACTTTGGACCAGACTGGGTGACCTTGGGCCAGTCACAGTCTCTTAGGCTAACCTTTCACATGGGGTTTTTGTGAAAATAAAATGAACAGGGGAAGAACCATGTGACTACCCTGATATCCTTGAAGAAAATGTGGCATATAAATGTAAGAATAAGCAAAACAAAACAGAAAGTATGGATAATCTTGTGTTGTGTTGTCCGTCCCAGAGATAGCGAATAACAAATGGGGCACTAATTGACTACCGAGTTGGGTTACCTGAAGTCCTGCTCTTTACAACAACAGGTGGAAGGGAAACAGGACCAGAAGAACAACAGATGGGAAAAGCCAAGGCTACCTTGTTTTTGGTAGGTTACATCCTGGCAAGGAGTTTCAATTCAGTAAATGTAATTCTTCATGCTGTGGGTTAACAGGAAGAGGCTTGCCTGTGTTTGTGCCTATTGTGTGCATGAATCGTTACAACTGTTTAAAACAGTAGAACTAGAAAGCTGGTCATGAGTTGGAGCCCCTGACAAATAATCCATGATCCAAGTGAGTTGTGATGGCATTTTCAGTTACACCTTAGAGGCATCCCACTTCTTTTGGGGCAGACATACTTTGTCTAGCATTGCCTTTATACTTTCTTTTTCTTATCCCCCTCCCACTGGAAGAAATAAGCACTGGGAATAACCACATACGATACAAAACAAGAGAGGCACTGCCCCCTTTCACCCATACTGATGCATATAGGTTATTCTATATTGAATATGAAACAGCATAGACTTTTTGTTTCTATATTGCTCATACTTTACTTCACTCCTACATTTCTCCAAATATAGCGGTGGTGTTGGGGTGGGAGCGTGTGTTTTTTAAAAGATATATATTTTTTGTTCATAAAAAAACTTCTATGTGTGTATAAGTATTGGCTGCAGAAGGTATTTTGTACATTAATCGGATGATCAGTCATCATGGAGCTATTTCCTGTTTCCATCAGTTTTCTACAGTGTAGTCGATGAGATAAAGAATTCTAGAACATGCAAAAAAGGGATAGTTATTGCTAGGGCATTGCTTCTCCCTCTAGTGTAAAATAATTCTAGAAGAGGCAGTTCCCTGTGTCAATAATGACCGCTCCCCACTTAAAACGGGGGGCGCCCTTTGCGTGGACGCGTGCAGCCCTGGATCTGGAGTGGCCCCATCAGCATAGGCTTTGCCTTCCCTCAGGTGGGATACCTGGAGGTCCCCGCCTACCCCAGTGAGTTGTCCAATCCCACCTGGGGGGAAGCGTTGCCAGGGAAACCAGGCCAGGTAGGGGGAGGGATTACCTGCCCACACAATAGAGGGTGGATCTCCCTCTAGTGTAAAATAATTCTAGAAGAGGCAGCTCCCTGTGTCAATAATTCCATGCTCCTCTTCTGTGAACAGATGACAATGAATACCACAGTCCAGAATGACAGAACAAAGGCTTATCTGCACATCAGTTTGAATGATTCCTCAACTATCTCCACACACACACACACACACACACCACTCACTACTACACAGCTTGCAAAAGTTTAGAGTCCGTTTCTGCTTTTGTTGTCCACAAACTCGTAGGGCTGATGCTATCATTTGGCCAAATGGGTAGCTGACTAGGGTGCAGACCTCAGAGGGGTGCAGTATGGACCTCTGAGGGGCACAGTTTTCTACAGATTAGTTTATGTGATATCTTATAAATTTCTGATTATATTTCAATTTCCTATTTTGAAGGGTTTTATCCTTTTTACAAGACATATGTTTTGGAAAATAGATGTTAGACTTTCTTTTTTTTTTTTAGGAGGGATGCCTAGGGAGTGAAACATACCAACATTGCAAACACGGTAGCCTTTTTCTTCCTTCCTTACAGACGGTTCTACAAAGGGAAGAAAGAGCGTTTCAAGAAAAGCATTCCCAATTGTTGTGGCAGGTTAGCCAGGGATGGTGGGCAGAGGGAGTGAGAGCTGACAACCGCGAGTTAAGGATGGTTGGGGCATGAGACAAAATCTGAACTTCAAAAATTCATAAGAGTAAACTATGCACCACAATCAATGCCATGTGTGTCGAAACCCCAATGAATCCTTTTGTCCCTTGCAAAGCATACTTTGGAGGCGTTAGTTGTATTGGGGAAATGACAGGAGGGAAGGAAATGTTTAATCATTCCTCTTCCAGTCACTTTCCCCCTGAACCTCCCCTCCATACAACCACTGGTTTTGTTTACCCCCATCACTGTTGCAGTGCAGCGATGGATCTGGAACCCTGTAGTGTAAAGGCAGCTGGATGGAGGATAGTTTTGCTGGAAAAACTGATGTCAGCAGAAGGGCTAATAATTCCTTCTTTGCTGCACATCCATCACCTGCTCCCCAAGGCATTTTGCAACAAAGTTAAGGATCTATTGGGGCTTTATTACATGGGGCTGCAGTGTGCTGTGTCATTCAGTTGCCCCCTATGAATCCTCCAGCTTCAGATTTCCTCTCATGTTTTCCTCTTAGACCTGTCCCAATGTCCCTCAGCAAGCTGGATTGACAGCTCTTGTGCATATCGGTCCCTCCAGGCCATGGTGTTGGGTTGCATTTAAGTCCAACCCTCATCCTCTCCTATATCCTACTGAGTTCAGAAATAATAGCAAGGAGGAGTAAACAGTACAGGTTGGTTGTGCAAGAATGGCAGAGCTATGAACGAAGCCAAATTGAGCCATCTGGTGAGAAAGTAATAGGACCTGATTCAAAATTACTAGTCTTGCTTTTTAAAAAGGTATAGCTAAACATATCACAGACCATGTGCACTGTGGAATTTTCCACTAAAAGGGAGAAGGGAGAAGCTTGCTTTAAAGAAAACATTAAAATGCTTAGAGTCATGACTTAGCCTGCTGAGATTTCTTCCCTGAATGTAACCATCGGGGGAAGAAACACTTCATAATAGTTGTATAGTTAATCTTGATCAAAAATCTTTGAACAATTACAAAACATCTCCAAGAAGCTGGATAACCCAGATGAAAGGAGGCAACTCACTCCCTTTTTGCCATCCTTAACAACCCCTGGAAATAAACAGAACAAATACAAATTTATACCTCTAAATCAGTCAAAAATCAGAGGAAGTCCCCCTCACTCAATCAACCTGATACTGAGGCCATGTGAGATT
Organism: Podarcis cretensis; assembly: GCF_951804945.1. NCBI lineage: Eukaryota > Metazoa > Chordata > Lepidosauria > Squamata > Lacertidae > Podarcis > Podarcis cretensis. The sequence goes on from NC_137178.1 coordinate 55,641,576, forward strand.
GTTCTCCACATTTTTCCATATAGAGGACCCCTACCTTACTGGGAGTCATCTTTCTGGGCCAGACACCATCTAAATCTGCTCCTTGGTTCTGAGGGCGGAAGCATTGACTTAAAAGCAGTCAAGAGGCTCACTAACGACGGATATTCCAAAAAAGTACTACTAAGATTTGGTAGTCATAGAATCCCAACTAAAATCTTAAGGGTAAAGGCTCATTTAGCCCAGAAAGGAATTTTTCCGCGCCGACATTTTGAAGATATATCACCCAGACCATTGTTTGCATCTAAAAGACAGAATGAGATGAACAAGGCCATTCCACCAGAAGCCGACATCTCCCCTACCCCCGTGGAAGAACCCAGTAGATGGGAGAAACCGCAGTCAGCTACCCGGAAAATTACGCAAGAAAAATCCAAGCTCCCAAACCATGCGACTGTAGCATCAAATAACAACCTCGCCCTTGACACAATAGACTGGACAGTCCCAGAAGAAGAAGATCTGCTGAGTAATTTTGCCAAGCTACCAGATAAAGAACAAATAAACATACTCAGTAAATTGACGAAACTACAGGCCAGATTGACCGAAATTCACCGACAAGGTCAACAAAATGCAGTAGATACAATACACAATCAAACTTTACACTTGCCAACCTTTTCCCCAAAATGCATAGTCAAAAAGAGAGCTGCAAATGGAACTTTCAAATGTATAGATGCAGAGCTACAAATCCAGCCGCCTTTAGAATATGAAACGGCAAGGAAAAACTCCAGTAATGAGACTACAAACTCCTGGCTGAGATATCAAATACTAGCTCCAAACGAAATAGGTACCCCTTATTTAAGTACCACAAAGGACTCTAACTTTGCCGAACAAAAGATGACCTCCAACAGACCTGACACACCGAGCTCAACACCTAATGAGGCCAAAGAAATGGAAGTAGAGACTAAAAACAGTCCTACTGTCCATAATAGCCCACCAACCACAGAAATCTCTCAGGAACAAGGAACAGTTAAGGAAGAAAATCAAGAAAGGGAGGAAATTCTAATTTCCCGCACTTTAAAAAAGAATCTAAAAGATCCACCATTACGTCCCCCACCGAAAGCAGCGACAAATGGCTGTATCTGCACAAGAAAAAATTCCTCGCTGGACTTAATGACAGAACTAGAATGACTAAATGCTGTCAACCAGCCACCAACCCAAAAACGGATCCTACGCCTGTTGTCCTGGAATATCGCAGGGTGGGGAAACAAAGACGGAGACCCAGACCTAATGAACTTCTTTAAGGATTTTGAACTAATACTCCTACAAGAAACATGGTCAACTAGAGATATTAAAATTAACGGATTCATCTCCTATACGAAACCCGCATTGAAAACAAACACGAAGGGCCGGCCGAAAGCAGGGCTCTGTTGTATGATCAAAGACAACTTAGGGTTTGAAATCAAGCAACTAGAAATATGTTTACCACTTGCACAAGCTCTACTTTTAACCCAAAAAAAAGACTCTTTGCTACTTGTAAATGTCTATATCCCCCCAACCAAAAACAACATCAGTAGTGAAAATTGGTCACAACTAACCTTTTATATAGAAAATCTGTCCGATAAATACCCAAATGCCTCACTGATAATAGCAGGTGATTTTAATGCCAGAGTGGGAACCAACAATGAACAACTATGTAGCAAACTAAATTGGAATACTGATAATGATATCGCACATGCCCTGAAAATAGGACGATTCTCCAGAGACAGGGTTGTTAACAACGAAGGCTTACGCCTACTTGAATTATGTAACAACTTTAATTTGCAGATTGTGAACGGTTCAACAAATGGCGATAGAAGCGGGGAGTTTACATACTTCTCCCCCCGAGGATGCAGTGTCATCGACTATATTCTTGTCCCTTATAATATTATAAATTCGATCATGGACCTCAAAATTGGAACGCGCACTGAAAGCGATCATCAGCCATTATTGCTGTCTATTAGCTTAAAGGACGAAACCAAAATAACTAAGCACAATATCATAGAACCTTCTCAATACAAACAAATGACCCAATTAAAATGGTCCCAGGAAATGAGTGCAGAAGTGGGGCATAAACTTACAGCTAACCTGAGAAAACAAGTATTATTCAACTTAAAGACCACTAATTCCTACTGTGATATTCCTAAAATTTATAATGAAATCTTCCAAATGCTTGTAGAGCTTAGTACTCCACCTAAAGTTTGGGAACTTAAATATAGCGCTAGCCCTTGGTTTGATGATGAATGTTTCCAGCTAAAAAGAAAACTGCGCCAAACATTTAAAAATAATCGCACTAAACTAGAGCCCTCTTATCTTGATGAAAAAAGAAAATACCATTATATTCTGGCCGAAAAGAAACAGAAATACGCAACCCAAAAATGGCTACAATTATTCGACTCAATTCAGAGTAAAAACAACAAAGCGTTCTGGAGCCTAGTGTACGGAGGACTGAAAGCCGAAAATCAACTAACTCTGCCACCAATTGCAGAATCCAAATGGTCCCAATACTTTACATCTGTATTTAACAATCTACACGGTGAACTTAAAGGAAATGAAACCATTAAAAATAAAATTAATAAACTCCAGGAGTGGCCAAGGGTAGAGGAAGAGGAAATTAGAGAGATAGTTAAAAACTTCAAATCGGGGAAATCTCCTGGGCCAGACGGTCTACCAATAGAACTATTTAAGACCTATATAGATTGGTGGGCTGAACCCTTAGCTCAATTGTTTACTCTTATAGATAAATATGGGACCATACCTGAGATATGGTTAAGATCAATAATTATTCCAATCTTTAAAAATGGCGACCCAAAAGAACCAAGGAATTATAGACCGATAAGCCTACTATCAGTCATAGGGAAAATCTACGCTAAGCACCTCTTATCTAAACTTCTTACCTGGATGAAAAATCTAAATTTACCAGGGAAAGAACAAATAGGTTTCTCCAAAGGTTGCTCTACTCTAGACCACTGTCTTACACTTATGCATCTGGTTGAAAAATACAGATCCCAAAGGCAATCTAAGATATACGCTGCTTTTGTAGATTTTCGTGGTGCATTCGACTCAATTGACCGCCCAAAGTTGTGGAGGAAACTCACAGAATTAAAAATTGATCAGCGCTTATTGATTCTAATGCAAAATCTACATTCTTCCAATACCTGTCAAGTCAAACTTAACACCAAAGGTCACCTCTCCTCAGACATCCCAAACTCGAAAGGGGTAAAACAAGGGTGTATTCTTGCCCCCTTTCTATTTAATTTATTTTTATCAGACTTGCCAGATTACCTTCAAAAAATAGAATCACATGCCCCTAAACTCAATCAGAAACCAGTTCCTCTCTTATTATACGCAGACGATGCTGTCTTACTATCACTAACGAGCTTGGGTCTGAAACGTCTTATATCTTCACTGATCCTTTACTGCGAATGTAACAAACTCTCTATAAATTATGAGAAGACAAAAATTTTGGTCTTCTCGAATGGTTGGAAATTAGAGAAATGGAAAATAAGAGGGCAAGAAATCCAACAAGTGAAAATCCATAGATATCTGGGAATCTTATTCCAGAGCAACTTAGGGTGGGCAACCCATCGCACAAATGCCATAAAACAGGCAAAGTGCATCTCATCAGCAGTTGCCCGTTTTTATTATCAGAAAGGTAATCAATTTATTCCTGCGGCCAATCAGATATTTCAAGCAAAAGTGCAATCCCAGATATTCTATGGTATCCCGCTATGGGTCCAAGCATATAACAGTGATATAAAAAAGATTCACTCCAGCTTTTTGAGACGTATTCTTGGACTCCCTCTTATGATCAAATATGAAACAATGTGTGCAGAAATAGGCATACACACAATGGAATACTGGGCATGGTCCACCTCAATAAAGTATTGGTTACGCTGCCATTTTCGCTGCCCTCCATCAAGTCTGCTCGCTGATTTGCTCAAAGACCCTTATAAATCAAGATGGTATCAGCACCTTGAAAAAAAAATTGAATCTTTAGGCATCGAGCTGGAGCTCCTGTACAATTCTAATGAGCAATATATTCTCCATAATATCCTAATTAGACTAAAGGATGTCGAGAGACAAAATATTATGGCAGCTGTAAACAAAATTTGCTCCCCCAGATTCTACGATTTAAATATCTTAGATTGCAGAGCCAATTACGTCTCTAAATTAATAATCCCAGCCCAACGTAGGGCTTTTATGCTGGCCCGTTTGAATGTTTTTCCCTCAGCATTTGTCTGGGGAAGATATCAAAACATTCCCAGAAGCAAGAGATTCTGCAGATGTTCTATGAATGTCCCGGACACTGTAGAGCATATCCTCTTTCATTGCCCATTGTACAGTACGCTCCGTCAACGCGTGCTGTCCCCCCTTTCGGGTGGTCTGGAACCCCAGCAAGCTGAATGTGTGGGACTCTACCTATCCGACGCTGACCAAAGGGTAACGGCGGGGGTAGCCGAGTTTTTGGCAGCAGTCCTCCAAGGAGCAGGTTAACAAGGAAAACCACTGATTCTATACGTATATATTTATATTTGTATGTAGCCAACTCCTGCCTTTTTATATATATCTCAAGGCTTTTATATGTTATTTTCCTTTTATGGTTTTACCTGCATAATGCCTAATAAAGGTTTGATAAGTAAGTAAGTTAATCTTGATTACGTTCCATGTGGGTGGATGACGATATGTCTGTCAGGGAACTTGAGGTGTGGGGAAAACCCCAGAGGGCTATATGGAGTTGTCTATTAGTTTAGGCCTGGAAGGTTTAATGTAACGAGTGTTTCCAGAAAGTTTTGAGCTGAATGTTCAAGAGCATTAAGATTACCCTGTTTGTAAAAGCCAGCCAAGACAACTTTGCTGACTGACGGAGGCAGAGGACCAGGCCGTCTCAGAGGTCCAAAGAGACCTGGGCCGCTTCCAGCTTTTGAGGGCCCTAGCCATAATAAAAAATAAAAAATGTCGACACACAAAAACAAGACACCCCCCAAAAAAGAGTGAACGGTTTGTTTATATAATCAGCTGATCTGAGAGGACGCATTAATCACGGTCTCATCTTGCGCCATCAGTAACAATATATTTTTATTGGCATTTATGAACAAATTTAACTCTTGTAGGACAAGAATTTGTTGAGCTAATTATGTCTTTTACATCTCTTAGTTGCTGAAAATTGTAACCTGAAGCATAGAGTATGTGCCGCATTGTGAGTCTGGCTCCAAACCTGCATCGAAGTTGCTGTTTCAAAAATTAAAACAATCTACTTCACTGTGTTATACTGTGATTTGCACAGTGCAGTTTTTCCTTTAATCATGACAGATGTGTTGTGAGCTGCCTTGAGCATCATGCACATCAAATAACATGTTAGGGCCCTTCCAAGCTGTCCTAGCCATCCACTGGAATCTAAGAGAATGAGGGAGGCAGGGACACATTTATTTGACCAGAACCAGAACCAGAACCAGGGGTGTCTCCCAAACCAGCTAGGAAGACAGCGTGCCAAAGCTTTTAGCACCTCCGCAGGCAGTGAATGTGTCTTTGTTCAGGGCTGCCCTGAATCGCCTGGCGACTTACTGTAAGAACTTCATGGTGTGTTCTGGCACCTATTTTTCTGGGGGGGGGGGGGGAAGCACTAAGCAAGAGCTATGGCCTTTTCTCCTTCCCCTGTATTCCTGTTGAGCAACAGCTAGTATGTGACCCACCTAATATCAGTAGGACCTTTTAAAATCTGTTACCATTCCACATGAATAAGTGTGATGGAATCCTGTTCTTTGCAAAAGGAGCTGTAGCAGTGAGGCTTGATAGGAAAAAATAACATAAAAATTTGAGCGAGAAGCTCTTGGCAGTATTAACAGTTTAGGTTCTCTGTCTAAACCTGAGGGACTTAGGCAAACTTTTTTTACATTTCTAAAGGGTTACTGTGAGTGTAAATATTATTTCACCCACCCACTTGTATTTGAGCCTTTTGGATAACTACCAGAGGGCCCCACCCAGGCTTGAACTCTGTCTCGATGCCATGGTTTGCAGCTGTGATAGATCATTATCTGGGTCACACAAAACTTATTTGCAAAATAGCGGATGCACGAAGGACAACTTCCCTTGTCCAGCCCCACCTAATGAAGCAGCTGTGCTCCAAGACTTGGTCAGATGTAAGGACTTCCTGTAAGGATCAAGGCATCTTTGCAGATCAACCTTAGGTTTATGGTATGCAAGGAGCAAGGCCAGCACAGCAGAAAGCAGTTGATAGGAAAGGAGTCACAAAACAACCCTCCTGAAAACATCATAGGCAGGAAAAAGAATTCTCCAAACTTTTGGGATTAGATTGATTCTTACCCTACTTAAACTTGGCGCGTTGGCCAAAGTTTTCATTTTTTCCATGTGTTTCCAAACTTTTTTTTTTAATAAAAAAACAAAACAGTCCTACACCACTCAGAGGTGGGCCAGGGTCTCTCCTAAGTGTGGCCTGCAGGAAGGAGCCATTGGAGGCAAGCAAGAGGAAGTTCTATCCATAGCTTTCCATACCCTCCAACATTTCTCTGATGAAAATAGGGACATCCTGTTTCTCATTGCCACACTTCCTGTCAAGACCCAGAAATCAGCAAACCCCTTCCTGAAAAGAGGGTGGAGGAGAAAGGAAACAGAACATCAGCCTCACGATACTCTTCCAATCTCCAAACCAGGATTGGCGATTGGGAATAATTCTGAACCAGGCCTGCCACCTTATGAATCACTGCGATTTGAAAAGGCACTAATTCTAGGCATAGGTCTATCATTGCCACTCAGCTTCTGAATATTTTAGATATCTTTTTAGCACTCTGCTATCACACTTCCATGCTCTCCTTGCAACAATGTGGACTAGAGACTTGCTAAAAAAAAGAAGAAGGAAGCAGCAGCAGCAGCAGCACCAAAGCTGTGATTCTCGGCTTTCTAACAAGAATGTAAGAGGGACTCAAAGTATCCTCAGGGATTTCATGCCTCTCTCACAATATAACAGCCCAGAAGACAACCATGTAACACTACCAGATAATTGGCTCTGTTGTTTCTTCAGGATACTGGATATGCCTGAGAATGATCTGGTTTGATTTATTATTATTCACATCCAACTATACTTGCATATGTAATTCAAACAAACAACAAAAAAGCTTTGTATTAAGCCTAATATTATTGAATGCCCATCAAGGTCTTCCTAAATATACACTGAGATTACCTATATCTGTAAGATAAACTCAAGCCACCAAATGAGTTTCTGTTTAACATCACATATTGTAAAAAACCTCTCCGGAAAATATCTGTGCCAGATTCTGATTTTATGGGGCAGTAAAAATCCCACCCCCCTCAGTACTATTTCTGAACATTATTTCTGGCACTGTCAAGGCACTTTTAACAGCCTAGTCCTGTGCACGTTTACTCAGAAGTAAGTTCTGCTATGCTCAATGGGGAATGCCGGGGGTGAGGATACTTTGACTAATGGCCTGCTGCAAGTGTTATTTGACCTGCAAGGACATTTTACCTAAACCACACCTGCCTGTCCACCAAAGTGCTGGATTTACGTATAAGCTAAACAAGCTATAGCTTAGAGCCCCACTCTCTTGGGGACCCCAAAAATTTCAAAGGGGAGAAAAAACTTAAGTTAGAGCTTAATAATTATTTCACTATTAATATACTTCTTCTTAACTGTATTTCAGTTCAACAATTACTTTGATAAAATACCGTACATATTTTGTTATGTGCAAATGGCTTTAGATACCTATTAGGTCCATATAGCATATGTTCAACGCAAAAAATAGCGGCAATTTGTGGTTGACAAAGGACAGCTGGACATATAAAGGGCCCCATTACCTTCAGTAGCTGAGGGCCTCATCAAACCTAAATCTGGCCCTGCATCAGCAGGAAACATGGCGGCAAAGCAGACTCCTGCAGAGAGCAGGATTTAACCCTCTGCTTATCAGCTGGCGAGCAGAGTTCAATCCTGCTTTGGGCTGCTTCTCCAGTGTGTTCTTTGTGGGGAACATGGTGGCAAAGCAGACCCCTGCAGGGGGTGAAGTTTTCACTCATCAGTTGAGCGTTCAATTCCTCTTTCAATGAAATCAATAGGGTTTGAGGATATGCGTGCCAATTCCATAGGGTTGCAGCCTACTGATTTCACTGAAGCAGTAAGCACATGCCTAACAAGTTATACCTATATATGTCTACTCAGGGGCTAGTCCCACTGAGTTCAAATTGACTCAATCTTAGGTAAGTAGCTAGACTCTGAACTGCAGCCTAAAATTCTCTCATTTGAATCAAATGCGGCTCAAAATATTTAATTTTGGTGGGATCATGCCCTTTGCTTTAAAGAAAGAAAATCTGTCCAATAAAATCTACTTTACATCCTCTAACTTTAATCGCTTTAGCAATCTCTCATCACACACCTGCTTTCCTAATCACCAACTCCAAACTTGGTAGCAAGCCAGATCTAAATGTGGACGGGTGTTTGTTTTCTTTTGAATGTATAGATGAGAGAGGTTTCTGTTTGCATACAATTGTGGATACAGAGATAAAAACCCACCTTAAAGAGATCCAGATATGACTTCGGTTAAATCCTTTATTAAATGTAAGCTGATAAATTAGTTGTACACTCAGAAGTTTAAACATGCTGGCTCGCTAATGATGGCACAATGTTCTTGTTTTACAGCCATCTGTTGTAAGGCAGATTAGTTTCAAAGCAGTATTATATATCCAGTAATATTTTATTGTCTTACTTTAAATCAAGAAAGAAATGTTTTCAATGTATTAATATTTGCTCTCCCACCCCCCCAGAAGCAGTTTCTCTTTCTCTATTTCAGCTCTGACTATAAAAACAAGTGATGTCTGAATAACAGGTTAGCCTATAATGGATTTAATCAAATGAGCCAGGAAAAAAATATTGACTCCCAGGCTACATTCACACCAGACATTTAGAGAACTTTGATGCCACTTTAAACAGTTATAGCTTCCCACAAAGAATGCTGGGAGCTGTAGTTTGTGGGTCCGGACACAGCAGAGCCACTGGTGGTGGGCCAAGGCATGAAAAAAAACCCCAAAAAGAAACTGATGCAGAAATGTGGATAACTGAATTTAAGATGAGAAAAATGAGAAACAGAGAAATGGAAATGGATGGATTTGCCCATCCCTATCTGGAGGGACCCATGGTCTACATGGTGAAATGGGGCCTTTTATTTCTGGTGGTGGAACTGTCTCTCTAAGGAAGGTTGTTGGGCAACAATGCTACTTCAATGCTTTAAGCAAGGAAGGCTTTTTAAAAGTGTTAATTTGCCAGACATTCTGGTGGTTAACTATGTGCTGGTTTTATGGGTTTGGATTTTGCTGGGACTGTAAATGCTGTAGTAGTAGTAGTAATAATAATAATAATAATAATAATAATAATAATAATAATAATAATTTACCCCACCCATCTGACTGGGTTTCCCCAGCCACTCTGGGCAGCTCTCAGCAGAATAGTAAAAACATGATAAAACATCAAACATTAAAAACTTCCCTAAACAGGGCTGCCTTCAGATGTCTTCTAAAAGTCAGATAGCTTGAACCAGGGATCAGCAATCTTTTTCAGCAGGGGGCCGGTCCACTGTCCCTCAGACCTTGTGGTGGCCAAACTACCGGTATATTTTGGAAAAAATAAATAAACGAATTCTTATGCCTCACAAATAACCCAGAAATGCATTTCAAATAAAAGGACACATTCTACTCATGTAAAAACATGCTTATTCCCGGACCGTTTGCGGGCCAGATTTAGAAGGCAATTGGGCCGAATACGGCCCCTGGGCCTTAGTTTGCCTACCCATGGCTTGAACCCTTCAAGCTCCAATCACAAGGGCTATAAGGAACAATGCCAGAGGTTTCTGGCCAATCCAGGTTCCCTTGCCATCCAGCAACCCTTTTACAAGTTCTTTTGCAGGGCTTGTTGGGAAATGAAGTTCAAACGTGGAAAAGAAAGAAAGGCAGCAATGCCCATCAACTTTGGGGGGTACCCGGCCCCCTCAATTTTTATTGGGGGGGCCAATGGGAGTTTGGGGGCCCTAGGAGCAGATACATGACCACACAGAGGAAGGTTAATGTGGACTGAAGCCCCATTTGAGGAAAGGAAATGAAACTGCTCTGAAAATTGTATTTCTGTAAGGGAACAAGGGTCTCCTAACAACTATTTGCACCCTTAACAAACTACACGTCCCAGGATTCTTTGGGGGGGAAGCCATGACACTGTAAAATGGTATGATACTGCTTTAAACTGATAGTACAGATGGGACCTTAGTAGTAAACAAAGAGAGCTGGCAGCCATGGTCATGGCTGTATTCTTATTCTTATTTGGACTACTGCAATGTGCTCTACATGGGGCTACCTTTGAAGGTGACCCAGAAACTACAACTAATCCAGAATGCGGCAGCTAGACTGGTGACTGGGAGCGGCTACCGAGAGCACACAACACCGGTCCTGAAAGACCTACATTGGCTCCCAGTACATTTCCGGGGCACAATTCAAAATGTTGGTGCTGACTTTTAAAGCCCTAAACTGCCTGAGCCCAGTATACCTGAAGGAGCATCTCCACCCCCATCATCCAGCATCGAGGGCCTTCTCCCTCCCTGCGAGAAGCAAAGCTACAGGGAACCAGGCAGGGGGCCTTCTCGGTAGTGGCGCCCACCCTGTGGAACACCCTACCATCAGATGTCAAGGAAATGAACAACTATCTGACGTGTAGAAGACATCTGAAAGCAGCCCTGTTTAGTGAAGTTTTTAATGACTGATGTTTTATTGTATTTTCAATATTTTGTTGGAAGCTGCCCTGAGTGGCTGGGGAAACCCAGCCAGATGGATGGGGTATAAATAATAATTTATTTTAATAAAGAAAGAGGAGGAGGAGGAGGAGGAGGAGGAGATTTTGCCTTGGTCTAGATGATTACTTGCTTTCTATTGTGTGCCTCCCAGTTCACACTAGCCTTTTCTGTGACACAATTTGACAGACTGATCCAGCCCCTAAACTTTCAGCGCTGTAAGAACAGTATGCATATGGGATGTTAACTTTTCCACCATGTTTCAAGCTGGCACATCAGAGCAACCTGAACCGTGATCCCAACATTAATAAGGCGAAAACATTCCAACTTGTTGCTAGTAAATATATGGTAAGTGATTTGTCTTTTTGAAAAATATACTGAAGCACAGAGCACCTCCTGGATCTATAATCCCCCCCCCCCGCCCAGCCATCTACTTCTCTGTTTATCTGTTACCTCTGCTTCTTTGCCAGTTGGACCATTTATTTCTGAATGAAAGAGAAGACAGATGTTTCTGATTATAAAAGGATGAGACTGTGGAGATGTAAGGGGAGAAAAACTTGGCACAGCCCGCTACCTGAAGCAGTGATACCAGATGTCCCAGTCACAAAACAACTACCACATACAGTCTGTTCTCACTAGCAGATCTTGGTTGCAATTGAACAGATAAAGCGCGTTTTCCAATCTAGCCCAGGATACAAAGCACTTTGGCAGCTTCAGAGCTGGGGAAGCAGGGGCGGGATTTGGACTTGACAGAAAACACATTTTTAGATGAATGGTGACCCAGAGGGTTTCACTGTACTTTGCTTGAGGGAGGTCATGCCATTTCTGTGAGTTTTCAATTTGGACTCTGTGTCACTTACAACATTTGGATTTTCTGATGCATAGCGAGTCCAAAGATGCAAAGGGTGGTTCGGGTTCCCCCTCCTGCCCTTCAAAGTGTAGGAACCATCTTGGAAGAAGAGAAAGATGGAAAGCCAAGAGTGCTCATGACAGAAGAGACGCTGTTCTTCCAGGTGTGCTATTTGACCAAAACTGGCTGCTGGTTGCAGTTAGGAAGTAAGGAAGTAAGTAAGAAAGAAAGAAGGGGAAGCCTCTCCACCCAAGCAGGCAGTATCTGATTTCTGTTTGGGGAACTGTTTGTATCAGCTTATATGTCTTGTATTTTTTTTCTTAACTGACACCGCTGTGGTATGTTGTAATGCTTAGCACTTTATAAATATTCCAAATCAATAAGCAAGCCTGGTTAGGAGGAGGAGGAACTTGATTTCTGCCCTCCTCAATAACTCGGACACCAGGACCAATAATTTAGGGCAGGCACATTCAACAAGCAGATCATGATCTACCAGTAGATCACTTGATGTCTGTGGTACATCACTGGTAGATCACTGGCTCCCCTCCAAACAAGCTCAACAACTTTGGCTCCCCTAGAAAAAGTTTAACAGTGTTGGCCTGCACCCTCCAAAAACAGGGCTTTCCTTCCTAAAAAAAAAGAACAACTTTGACCTGAACCCCAAAAAAGGGGGTAGATCACTGCCAGTTTTTAACTCTATGAGGTAGATTGCAGTCTCTTGGGAGTTGGCCACCCCTGATTTTGGGTAAGTGAGGACCTTGATTCTTTCCCATATGTGACTCCATTGAGAACCCCTGATCTTTTCCTCCTCTTGTTGACCTGGAGATACTTCTTGGTTTTCTTCTTTTTTAATAAGATTTTATTAAAGCTTTTTCATAATACAGTAAAAAATAGTATTAGTAAAAAATGAAATAAACTAATCTAGACAGAAAGATGAAGAGAAAATAGAATTCAGAGTCCTGTGTCAAAGGTAGCTCCTAACTTTTGTCTTACACAGAAAGAGGTGGACCCTCCCAGCTCTCACCTGGGAGATCTTCCCTTCCCTGCCTCTTACTCAGGGTCCTTCACCAACCAACCATCACCTGTGTGTGTGTGTGTGTGTGTGTGTGTGTGTGTGTGATCCTTGGTCGCCAAACCTGATGGCTGCCTAGCAACTACATTAAGTCCTAGCAACGGCATGGCAAAATGGTCAGCCATTCCATTTGCTGAGGAATGAAGCTGCATGTGTACCACCTATACACAAGCAGGCACTGTCCTGAAGAAAGCACTGAGATGTGGGGGCAACCCATTTATCTGACAGGCAAATGCTGTGTGAAGTGTCCTCCACAGATTTTGGACTCCAGTTCCCATCATCCCTGAACATTGGTCATGAGGGCTGGGGTTGATGGGACTTTGAATCCCATAACATCCAGAGGGCACCTCATTGGCTACTTCTGGAATATAGCCTTAGCCTATTCTTTCCAGCAGAAGGCTCTGCAACAGCAAGGAATTGTGCTCCCAACGTTCTTCAGTTAGGGGAAAAAATCACTTAGACTTCAGGACATAGAATCAAAGGTAGAGCACATGTATTAAGTCGTCTGGATTTATTTTTGTCATTCATATACTGCAGCACAGAGCACTCCTTGGCTCTGGAACGCCAGCTGATCTCTCTGTACATCCATTATCTCTGTACCTTTGCCAGCTGGACCATTTATTTCTGAATGAAAGAAAGGACAGGTGCTTGCAATTAGGACTCTGTAAAAGGATGAGAGAGGTAAGAAGAAATCTGGCACAGCCTGCTACTTGGGTATCTATACCTGAGTACAAAACCCTTCATGGAAACCATCCCTCTTTCCTCCTGCTATTACAAACAGATGCTCAGAGTTGCTATGAATAGGATGGCCATGTGTCTTCCTTTATAGATGACAGTCTTCTAATTTGAAGAGCTATCTGAAGGGTTGTCCAAACAGGAGACCCCAAACCATAAGGAGGGAGAACAGGGGCCTTGGAGTTGTCAGTACCTGGGCTGAGCAGTCAATGGATCACACTTTCCCCAGAGGTGCGGTATTTCTATATAAATTACAAAAATAAAAAATAAAAATCTAAATTAGCATATGCAAATTTAATGGAAATCTGTATCCTCTTCTGTTTTTGTGTGTGACCCCTTTTCTCTTTTATTGGTGAGGTTTAAGTAGCCACCTTACGTGATGATTCCTTCCTGCTACATAGCTTCACAGTCCCTCCTGAAAAGAGTATTTTATTGCATTACATTTTGAATTCTATGGAATTCAAATTATAATACACTAAAGCACAATATATAAGAAAATAAAATCAGCATTAGAAATACAATTAAAAGCTATACTGCAGGCTGCACAGCACATTGCATTTGCTACAACAGATGGGAAAATCATTAAGTGGCCGGCCAAGGCCCTCAGCAATTTTCAAGTCGTCTGTAGGAAGACTGCACTGCTCAAGAGCCATAGCACTGGAGTCAAAGTCTCCAATAAAACATCTTCAGATTCTTTTAAACGTACTTGACAACTACCATCCCTTTGTATTAGTTAAGACGTCAACAGAGAAATCTTATGTTGAGAAAGGGTAGATTCTATGGCAGAGCTGCCGCCATTTCTTAAACCCTACCAGCTTACTGCAACCAGGGCAGTGGGACAGTGGAAGCTTCTGGAAATTAACTGTGCCAGATCCATGCTAGAGTAGATTAAGAGGCATCCCATTGATCCTCTGCTGCCAAAACACCTGGGAGTAAGTGTCACTGAATCCAATAGGACTTCCTTCTGAGTAGCCAGGCATAGGATTTCTCTCTAAGTCTTACTGAAAGACACAATACGCAGTTCAACTCTTTTAACACTCATTTTGTTCAGTGGTTACCTGAGGCATAAATATTCTATCAATGGCAAAATGCATGATGACTATATTTTCAATGATCAAGGGCTAGTTTCTTGAGATTAGGAATGTCTCAACAGAGGCTGATCTACCTTTGCAGAAGAAAAGAAAACATAGTCCGAAACTGTTCCACCAAAGAGCAAATCATATTAACTAGCATAAATCAGTGAAGATCGACTGAAGTTAATTAATAGCTGTCAATTGGCACCGTCTGAGAACTTGGCAGGAGATCACATATATATCTACAAATATTGGCGGCCTTCCCTCCGACAGATGTTTCTCACATTCAATGTCTTCTCTACATGTGCTCCATGTCAAGAATATGCCCTTCTATTTAGGGTATAAAGCTGGCCAGATTTGGTCAACCAAATGAAGTTCTCCTTCAATAACCCATATAGAGTTCTCCTTCTTTAACAGGGATTTGTGTTTGGTGTTTTAAAGGTGTAGTGTGTACACAGCTAAAGGGTAAATGAAAAACTAATCTACAAATGTTCCAATTTACCATCATGCCTGGATTTTCTCTTCCCTAATGCTGCAAATTGTTACAACATGTGTGCAATTTCTGAGAAAATGGCAAGGGAAGAAATTCAGAGAACTTGAGGATAATTTTCAAATTTCTGCTTAACTGATTGGCTTAAATACACAGACATTGACTGTGAAGGTTAAGATGGCAGCTGCGCAGCAAACTGACTAGAGACCAGCTGGTTTCCCCTTATGACGTCTAATTTCACCCCTCTCCTCCTCTCTGTCAATCTTGCAGGTGCTTCTGAGCTGGGCCTTCAAGAAAAGGATTGACAGCTTCAAGCCCGAGGGAGAATACCCTCCGGCATTTTCGCAAAGCTCATGCCTCTTTTCATTGACATATCTGTTGTGAAATGTCCAGTGTCAGGGCTCATAATTGGAGACACATTGAGGAAACCCCACGTTCTGCCTCAGTAAGCTGAATTTTGATCTGCCCTTTTCAAAATATTAGAGGCTTGCTTTCAGCTTGTAAATGAACAGAACAGGCAAAATAGGTTTTTGATGGAATAAAGGGGGGGGCTGTATCACAATGTCAGCCACAAGATTCAGGTGTGCTCTCCTCTACTGGAACAGAGGTTGGGGCTCTGTGGGTGCACCAGCAAAACCAATCCAGAACTTCTAGCAGTGTGCCAGAGAATCATGGGAACTGTAGTTCTTCCCCTTACAGAGAGTGCTTTTTCTGGGAGAATTTATTCATAACTTAACATTTCTGTAATGGTTCTTGTTGAACTTTCTGCTCTCAGGGAACGATTTCCATATTAATTTGTCTGCCAATGATCCTTTGTGGCTTGCAGAGGATTAGGAGTGGGCAAATCTTTCAATTTCTCTTTGTTTCTTGTTTTTCTAAACTTCAGTTCTCTGCATTTCTACATCAGTTTGTGATTTTTTTAAAAAAAACAAAAGATCATGAAAATTGAGCAGCATTTTGATGTGGATTTTGCTGAATAAACACATTTTTGTATGCCCTTCTTCACCTTGTTGCACACTTTAAACCAGTATATGCATTTTGGTACACGTTACTTTGCTGAAGATCTGCATGGCAAAATTTGGGTAAGTGCAAATTTCAAAGGATGGCTGTGTTTCAGCTCACGTCTTGTGAATTAGGTAAGTTTGCCTTTAAATGCCAATGAAGTAAACTTCCTGCAGAGAAGTTGCATGAGAAACATCCAGGGAGAATACTCAGTTCACCCAGGGGAGCTGGCAGAGACTTTTTGACCTCTGGATTATACTTTGCTCACTGCGGTCTAAACAAGACATGTTTGGGCTGCATAACTGATTTTTGTTTAGCAAATATTTAGCGTTTGGTGGGGGTGTGCAAACTTGGACCATGACATTACAGAGGGCATATAAGCCCCCTGCCCCCTCACCAGACTCACACACTCCTCCATGCTTGCAATTTGCAATGGGAGGAAGGTTTGCATGGGAGCCAATGGGAGCTTTCCTTCCCATGCAAACCACAGCAGAGTGGGGTTTGATTCTGATCAGGACTGGAGTTGGTCGAAAGCTTCTCTTCCCATCCACACCACCACACCAGCTAAAGAGCAATTCAGTGCCAATCTACCTAATAAAAATCGCTTTAGCCCACATGAACCATACTTTCATTTTACTGAATGTGTATGATCAGTTATAGAGACGCGGGTGGCGCTGTGGGTTAAACCACAGAGCCTAGGACTTGCTGATCAGAAGGTCGGCGGTTTGAATCCCCGCGACGGGGTGAGCTCCCGTTGCTCAGTCCCTGCTCCTGCCAACCTAGCAGTTCGAAAGCACGTCAAAGTGCAAGTAGATAAATAGGTACCTCTCTGGCGGGAAGGTAAACAGCATTTCCATGTGCTGCTCTGGTTCACCAGAAGCGGCTTAGTCATGTTGGCCAAAAGACCCGGAAGCTGTATGCCGGCTCCCTCGGCCAATAAAGCGAGATGAGTGCCGCAACCCCAGAGTCGGCCACGACTGGACTTAATGGTCAGGGGTCCCTTTACCTTTACCTTATGATCAGTTATGGTAAACATCAGGATATCTTTGCCAGCTTATTGGTCATTACTGATCTGATCTGAAGCTTCCAAACCCTAAATAAATTTCTAGGAGTAAGGTTTGAAAGTCACTCCCCACTCCATGTTTGTTTTGGGGGTTTTGTTTTTTTTTAAAAAAAAAAACTTTATTTAAACAAATAATGTCAACTCCGCTTACATCAAAGATCTTGGTAACTAAGGGCTGATCACCTCATACTCAATTTTTAATGTCTTCCTACTGCTGCTTGCAAATGACGCTTTTTGGAATATCAAAATAGGTCACTGCATGACTGTTCATCTGTGAAGAGAGATGAAATCTATCAAGATTCTGCCTCTTCTGTTACCTTAAACAGACTTTCCTCCCAAGTGATATGAAATAACTGCAGCTTGTGAAGAATGCAGCTGCTAGGCTGGTAAATGGGCCATGTGAAAATACTCAGTGCAGGATTAAACCCCGTGGAGGCCCCTAGACAGTCAAAATCTTGGGGTGATGCCCTCACAAATTATCTCCTAATACTTCCATTCTAGACTTTAAGGAGAAATTTTGAATCATTACTGTTTGCCTAGGCAGTTGATTGCTGGGAGAGATTGCTCCTAGCGACCTTTGAGATTACTGGTTGGGAATGTTTTTTAAAAAACCATTTTAAAAAACTAGTTGCATGTGTTTTTTTAATGTTTTATTATTGCTGTGTCTGCCGCCCTGGGCTCCTTTGGGAGGAAGGGTGGAATATAAATCAAATAAATAAATAAATAGAATTAATCTTAATTCCCTTCTCTATCGAAGGATGATGTGAACTCGAGATAACCTTCCATCTCATAAACTTTGAGAAGGACTGGGTAAAGGTTAGTTTGTAAAATCTGGGAGAAGGGTCTTCAACCCTGCCTCTCCATTCTATCTTTTCCTCGCTGTGTCCCCTTGCTGTGTCTCCATTCTATGAGTTCCTCCCTGTTTAACACAAGCAGTTCCTTCTTATAATTCCTGAAACACTGGGTGGATGTTGGTGAAGTGCTTTTCTCCTTGCCTGCAGCCCCTTCTTTTCTTGCCCTCTTGTGAAAACACCAGTTTTTTTGAAGGATCGTGTACAATAAAGTTCGGTTTATAGTGTGCCCTTTAAGTAATTACCACTTTTGACAAATGCTCATCATTTTATAAGCAGCCTGTCAGACTGAACGCATATGCTGTCGTTGCAGTACGTAATGTGTCATTAACTAACACTTTAATTCTGTAAAGATTATTAAGCAATTACTGACTGCCGCATATTTATGTAATACATCTGGTAAATGCATGGCAAATACTTTTCAGTTATGTCACCAGAGTGGTTTTTAGCTGATCACCACCTGCCTTTTAAACATATTAAATTTAAATTTGTCAGAAAGCAAAAATTAAAGCACAGTGTCCATAAACTAGATAAATTAGTCCCTTCCTTCAAAAATCTGCCTTTAGTGGGTCATCTTGAGAAAACCGAAAAGGAGCAATCAAGACAGATGGATATTATTTTTAATTAGC
Source organism: Podarcis cretensis (assembly GCF_951804945.1). Taxonomy (NCBI): domain Eukaryota; kingdom Metazoa; phylum Chordata; class Lepidosauria; order Squamata; family Lacertidae; genus Podarcis; species Podarcis cretensis. The sequence continues at coordinate 55,660,146 of NC_137178.1, forward strand.
GCTGCCTCTTTAATAATTAAAGAAATAATGTCAATATGAGTGTGAATTAATTGAGAAAGGGCTAATAATGTCAATATGAGTGCGAATTAATTGAGAAAGGGCTAAAATATTAAATATCAAGTAGCAGTCCTATTCCTAAATCCCCATTTCAAGTTTCTACTATTTTTCAATGTCATGATATAGAGAGTTCTTTTACCTACTCACTGCAATGTGCCTCACAAACAGGAAAACCGATTATAAAGTGAAAGAGGCCCATTATGAATTTTGGCCAAATACACAATATAAACCAGCTGCACACCAATTTAATAAAATATTTTGCCTTACTGATCTTCAAATTACTCCAATTTGGATTATTATTTGTAGCAATCAAAACTAATACATCCCTTCTCGCCTCCCAGTTCTCTAATCACTCACAGATTTTTTTTATTCTATTTAAACAAATAATGTCAGCTCTGCTGACACCAAAGATCTTGTTAATCAAAGCATGATGATCTAAAGTTGTGCCATGCTCAGTTTTTAATATCCTTCTCCCACCTTTTCTGGTATATCAAAATAGTTTGCCGCAAGACAATTTATCTTTGGAGAGAAGTAAAATCTATCAAGATTTTGCCTCCTCTGTTTTTGCTCATCTTAAACAGACTTCCCTCCCAAATGATATGAAATGGGGGTGGGAGTGGTAGAGGCAGAGGCATGTTCCAGGGATAACAAAATTAATCTTAATTCCATTCTCTATCCAAGGATGATGTGACCTCGAGATAACCTTGCATCTCATAAACCCCAAGAAGGGCTGTATAAAGGTCAATTTGTGTAATGGGGGCGGGGGTTTAGGAAATTGCCTAAAAAGCCATGTGATTCCAGAAGGCCCATTCCATAACCCAGAAAGCTTTTAGGTTATTTAATGCGAAAACTGTGTGTGTAATGTTATTGTGAACTTTGAATGGTTGCTTATAAACATTGAATCTGATAAATAATTACTGGCAGTAAAGCGAGTGTGTTGCATCTGCCCTACAATTATAAGCCAGCGCTATGTTTGCAAATACAAAATCAGTGAAATGCAAAGGCAGTAGAAGGCTTGGTGGGGGGTTCTGCTGATTTGCAGTTTTTCAGATAGGAAAATAAATTAAGGGCAAAATGCAAGCTTCAGATTTAAGTGCTCCGCTCTCCAGCTATATTTAGACCCAACTTCCTGTAGCTCCATCCCAACCGCTATACTAGCTTAGCGACAATTCCAAAATATTTCCCCAGTTATGGACCTAACTGTGCAGCTCCGTTTTTATTTTTTATTTTTTGGGGAAATGTCTGTATCCCCGAGCAGCTAAAGAAGTCTGCAGTTCCTTTGGCTTCGGTGCAATGTTTATTTTTTTAAGGTTTATTTTTTTAAGGTATATTTCAGCAGTCCTCTTTCTGAACCAATCTAGTCTCTCTGAAAAGAGTGGCCTCCTTGTGCAACAGTAGCGCTACCTTTGTTACAGCAAATGCAAGAATCATTGTCTAGTTTACAGAGACCTTGGGTTAGTCTTTAAGCATTGCCCGGAGAATAAGTGTGTCCTAGGAGAGAGGAAGAAGCTATTTTTATTTCCAGATTCAATATGGATAAAGAGCCTCATTTTCCCAAATCTATAAGTGAATCTATTTTTAGCTTTGCAGCCTTGGGCAAGTTAGATTAGGAACTGATCCTCGTTCAGTTTTTATTTCCTCTCTGAGGTTTCTGCTAATATTTATTTATTTTAGAAAGCAGGACAGCTGTGTTGATCCGAAGCTTGCAGTTGGGATCACTGCTTCATGGCTAAAATGTGCTGATAGGAAGGACCACCATCCTCTATCCCTCAATTGTGTATTTATTACCCCTGTTAAGAAGTTCCAGTGATATTTAGCACATGTTTGAAATTTGTAGACGGGAGTTTCAGTGGCAATGTGTCTTCTGCATCTGTAGGTGGGACCCATTTAAAGTCCATTCCAAGTGTGCTGGGAAATGTAGTTCACTCCTCACATAGCTGCAATTCCTAGCACTCTTAACTTACCACAGTTCCCAGGATTCTTTGGGGGAAGCCATGTGCTTTGAATGTATGGTGTGTATTGCAGGCTTCATCCTTGTGGTTATGTTTCTGACATGGTGTGTAACAGAGAAGACAACAGCTCCCATAGGGATGATAGCCCATCCATTAGGCTAGCGGTTACTCTGAGAGCTGCCAAATGAGAGGAGAAAAGCTGGGGGGGGGAGTGTGCATTTTACAACCCGTTCCCATAGAAGAGAGGTGGAAAACTGTGGTCCTGCAGATGTTCTTGGACTCCAGCTCCCATCATTCTTGACCATCAGCCATGTTGGCTGCAGCGGATAAAAGCTGGAGTCTTACACAATCTGGAGGGCTGCAGAATCCCCATTGCTGCCAGGAAGTCCTCAGTTTTAATCTCAACCTGCTCTCTGAATTCACAAGGTAGTCTTAGACAAGCCACACTCTCAGACTCAGACCCCAGATCTGCAATATGGGGTATAATAATGTTGTCAGGATTATAGCTCCAGGATTTCCTGCTGTGTAGACATAAAGGATTGTGCTTTAAGTCCTTAACCTCAATGAGGGGAGTTGTTTCACACTCATTTAAGAGGGCAATCCTATACAAGTCCACTCAGTAGTGAGTCCCGTTGTTTTCAAGTAAGTGAGGATAAGATTGCTGTCTTGCACCACCTCTCTGTTAAGCATAAACCCTCCTCTTAAGGAAGTTAGTGCTGCCAGAGTGTCAGTATTTTGTGGGAGGGATTCTAGTGCATATTGGGAAATTTAGGTGTGGGCTATCAAAGGAAAAATACACATTTTAATAATTGTGCGATCAAAATTGCTGATCAAAATACTTTTGAGTTAAAATGTTCGTTGAAGCCACCTTCAAGCACTCTGTCGTCCTGGTGTAGCAAATCCACCTTGAGAAAGAAACAGACTTTTCATGGTTAGAAAGGTGATGGGGAAACACATTGAGAAGTGTGGGATGAAAAAATGATTATTGGGAAGATCTAAAATCATCCCACCAACAGATCAGAATGGATGCTCACTAAAGACTTGAAATAATCTAACCCCAGCAAAAGCTTTGTGCAAGCAAATCATGAAAAAAAATCCAACAAATAGGACATCTGAAGGAGTCCTAAGTGAATTTCTTAGTTTGAAGAAGGAAACAATTGTCATTTAAATATATATTTGTTCTGATAGAACTGCAACCCAGTGACTCATTTCCAAGTGTCAGGTCACACAGAAGAGTGTTGTTATCTCTACAGTTTGTCCTAGATGAAAGTCTGATAGAATTAGTTCATCCAGATCACTATCGTACATGTGGGCTTGAAGTTGTATCATAGCCATAAAGAGCAGAGAAGAACAGATGCAACCATGGAAATAAGCCAAATGAATAATGGAAATGAATGCTTGTTTAGCCAACGTCTCTTCTCTGTGGTGCCTTCTCCATAGGGGAGAGGCTGCACTATATACAAAAGACTCAGTCTTTACCAGCAACCTCCCGGTTGGGGAAACAGTTCTAAAAAGACCATTTGTCCAGAGGGACAATAACAACAACAACAAAAGAAACCTCAGCACCTGGCTAACTTGCAATACACAGATTGTGGAAAAATGATCTAAGAGAAGTGGACATGAAACATTAACCCACTGGGCAGCAGACAGCAGTTTCAGAGAAGGATTCTTACGTAATCCCATTTAAGAATAATGAAAAAAATTGGCTGCCTCTCCAGAGGAAGCTGTGCTCCCCAGATTGCTTTGCAACACGAGATTCAGGAAACCATCAATCAGGTGGACGAGATGCGGTCTGCATGCGATTCCATCCAGATGAGATGCTATATTAAAAAAAGCATGTTCCCACTGGAAGACCCAATCAACACAATGGTAGACGATCTCAAAAAGAGTTCGTCTCCCCTTCTCTCTTCCACTTTCATTATGAGAGATTTAAGGAATAGAGGTTCTCTTCTCAGTGCAGACAGAATTAAGATAAGAGGCTCTCTCATGAGAATCGCAATTTTGCTTGACTCCAGCTGTGTAACATTAGACAACCATAGAGGATAAGGTGTGGCTTAACAATGGCTCAGTTCTGAAATCTCAGCTAAGTGATGGAGTCCTGTGCAGTAGAAAATAAAATAAAAGAATTACAGTGTTCCTGGGCATGTGCAAAGTTCCTTTTCTCCCTGCTTATTAAGGGTTTCTGGAGCAAAAAACGTGGCTTTCTCGTCAGGTCAGGGCTACTGTATATCTGTGCTTGGTTTGGTTTGCTAATGAAAAACAATGTGTTAAAAAAACAACAACCTCAATAGCACAACTTCGATACACTGAGAAAACTTGTCCTGTATTAAAATTATTTTATTCAACCCTTTCTCCCAGGACCTAAAGGTGGTTTACACAATAACACTTACCCCTGCCCATATATGCTCACAACAACCCCATGAAGTCAGGAGAGACAGAGAGAGGCAGACTGGCCAGGGGTTGCCCAGCGAGCTTCATGGCTGGGTCAAGACATTAACCTAGATCTCTTCAATCCTAGTCCAGTATTCTAACACAGTTTTCCCCAAACTTCATATGCTGTTGGGCTGGACTCCACCTCCCATCAGCCCCAGTCAGGATAGCAAATAGCCAGGGTTGAATGGCTGGCAACTTCCGGTGTGCATCTATTTGGTGGAAAGCTGCTCTACTCTGCTATATCACACTGGCTCAACAGGTAAGGTAAAGGTAAAGGGACCCCTGACCATTAGGTCTAATCGTGGCCGGCTCTGGGGTTGCGCGCTCATCTTGCTCTATAGGCCTAGGGAACCGGCGTTTGTCTGCAGACAGCTTCCGGGTCATGTGGCCAGCATGACTAAGCCGCTTCTGGTGAACCAGAGCAGCACATGGAAACGCCGTTTACCTTCCCGCTGGAGTGGTACCTATTCATCTACTTGCACTTTGACGTGTTTTTGAACTGCTAGGTTGGCAGGAGCAGGGACCGAACAACAGGAACTCACCCCATCGCGGGGATTCGAACTGCCAACCTTCTGATCGGCAAGTCCTAGGCTCTGTGGTTTAACCCACAGCGCCACCCGCGTCCCTCCAACAGGTAAGATAGCCATCAACAAATCCCAATCTCAGCATGAAGCTGAAACATTCCTCATTTCCCCAACTCACTCCCTTGAAGCAGGAACAATATTAGGTTAAGATAAACAGAGGGGATAAATTCTTTAAGGGGAAGGAATAGGGGAGCAGAACAGGCAGTATTCTCAAGCCAGATTACCAAAGGCACAAAAAGAACCAGTTCTTTCTAATCTCCCAAAATCTAGAAAGTACTGCCAAATTTCTTGAAAAGCACTCCTCGTTAGTCAACATATGTAAACCACCCTCTCTCCCTTGCCGCTTCTTCTAGTGAATCACTAACCCATTTCCCAGTCCCAGGGCAGTAGTCTGTTTTGAGCATCTTCAATATTAGGTACCACTGCAGCCCGAATATAAACCCAGTGAGCTTGTACAGGGAGACAGAATATGTGTTCTGCATGTGTGCCCCTCCAACAGAATCCGAAGCAGATTTGACAGAAGCACATTCCTCAAAGAGAGTTAAAACTGTTCTGTTGGATGTAACTGTGCTAGATCTAGTTAAGGGAATGTAAGGAGAGACTTGTGGGGTAAGACAAAAAGCATCCCATTTCCAGGAGCAACAAAGGCAGCAGCTCCCTCCTAAATTTGTCCGCAACATCTAGCACTCAAAGATATGCAATGTATCTTATGCACTTTCTCCTTCCCTTCTATGCACTCACTACCCTCCCCCCCCCCCAGCTGTATGAGACTCAAACGCTGAACAAACAATAGATTTCTCTGTTTGTGGATGCTGAACAAATAGCTGCGGCACCTAGTGGCTCAAGTTTACAAGTGCTACAAAATATGTAGGAAGGCAAAGTATTCAAGCAGGAGGAAGACAATTAAATTTCACTTTACTTGCCAAGATTAATAACCAGGAAAGGTAAAACGCTTCAGGTCTCTGTATTTACTTTTCATAAGAAGGAACATGGAGGGGAATATTGATTGTTTTCTGGATTTTTAAAGGCATGGCTCGCAGGAACTTTGCCCACGCTTAATGAGAAGGAGAGAGGGTTGAGATGGGCTTCAAGGAAAGATAAGATTATGATGTGTACTGTGACTGTAGGTTTTAAGGTGCACAGCAACGGAGAGATGCAGTGTTCACAAGATGAATGCTGCTGGATCAGGCCATTGGCCCATCTATTTCAGCATCCTGTTCTCACAGTGACCAACTGAAGACCTGTGGGGAGCCTGACTGCAACAGCCCTCTCTCCACTTATGATTTCCAGCAACTGGCATTCAGAAACATACTGTCTCTGGCAGTGGAGGTAGAACATAGACCATCAACAGCCTTATCCTCCAGCCATCCAAGCTAGTGGCCACCACTGTCTCTTGTGGGAGTGAGTTCCATAGTTTAACAATGCACTATATGAATGACTTGCTTTTGTTCGTCCCAATTCTTCCAACAGGCAGCTTCATTGGATGTTGCGCCAGCCCTAGTGTTAGGAAAACCGTTTTTTCCTACCCAATTTTATCCGGTCTGCAATCGTGCTCTCTTATTCGTATGGAGAAACCTAGCCGTGGCCTCTGAAAATTCATCAGCACTTTAGTGCAAATTTCTCCCGATGGTCACTTTTTGGGTATGCAATTTTACCTAATTTACACACTTTTCGCAAACGAATCTCCCTAATATAATTCACTATGTGGGTTTATGGATACTTTACCCTAGTATATGCATTTTTGTACACCTTACTGGGCCAGAGAACTGCATTGCCGAATTCTAAGAAGTGCAAAATTCAGAAATATAGCTGTGTCTCGGGGTTTGCTTGTAGTTTCAGACAGTATTTATTTGGTCTGTTTGTCTTTACAGTGGTACCTCGGGTTACAGACGCTTCAGGTTACAGATGCCGCTAACCCAGAAATAGTACCTCGGGTTAAGAACTTTGTTTCAAGATGAGAACAGAAATTGTGTGGTGGCAGCGGGAGACCCCATTAGCTAAAGTGGTACCTCAGGTTAAGAACAGTTTCAGGTTAAGAATGGACCTCCAGAATGAATTAAGTTCTTAACCACTGTATATGCAACCTAAATGGAATATCTCTCTCCCAGCCTAGCCCAGAAGAGCAATGTGTGATAATGTACAGCATTTTTGTGGAAAAATTAGCAGCACAGGAAGCTTCCTTATGCCATACAACTGGTCCATGCGGCTCAGTAATGTATGCAGGAAAAGGAAAAAGCTCTTTGTGGTCTGAGATGGGCCTTTTCTCAACTCCATCCGCAGATGGCAAGTATTGAAGATGGGACTTTCTGTAGGAAAAGCACGAGTTCTTCCACTGATCAGTGTTTCCCTCCAACCCTACCTATGGGGTTTCCTTCCATTTCAGAAGATTAGCTTCAAATGAAGTAAAGTGTTCATTGGTGTCTCTCCTTTGTAGAAATCCATGGGAACTACTGGTAGATGGTGCCACGTGTATTCTGTTGTGTCAATGATTTACTAATCCTGAGTTAAACTTTGAGATACCTACAGTGGATATAATAATAATAATAATTTATTTGTACCCCGCCCATCTGGCTGGGTTTCCCCAGCTACTCTGGGCAGCTTCCAGCAAAGATTAAAAATACATTAAAATGTGTTGGAATATATTTTTATAGTCATCCATCAACACAAAGTGACTTCTCAGTTTAAGTTTCTCATATTATGGTCTGGCTTAAAGACACATGAGGCCACCTAAACAAATCTGGATCCAGTCAATGCCAGGATAGATGACTGCCTGGGAACCACATATAAACTACAGTAAGTTCCACAATGGAAGAAAAGCAGGATATAAATGTGAGGAAATAAGAAATAAGCAAACGAGGAGTGGAAATCGATTCACAGTAGTGAGCACAGAGGTATCAAAATGCATGTAGCTAGCAGTGAGAGTAAGCATTCATATGTTCCTGCAGTTCTGGGGGAAGAATGGGGAGAACATTTGGAAGGTGGAAATTTAAGGAAGTGGTAAATATCTTTTAAACGCAGACAAGGTTATCTTAAATGTACAAAGGTACTGCAAATATTTATGTAAGGTGCTAAAAAGCAGGATCCCTTTTACTTAGAATTATTTGGACAAGGAAAGCCCATAGCTCTCATACGTATAAACAGTACAGCAGTATTCTAAACAGATTTATTAGTGGTATCAGTATAAGTCAAATATTTATGGGAGCTACTCTAGGTACTCCAAGAGAACATTTTAACCACTGGTTTTTAAAAGGCTGAGATGCTGGAGAATGCTGTCTATATCCCTCCGACCTTCACTGTATCCTTTTATATATATAATAAATGAGACAGTGATAGCAAAGCTATTATTTCCCTTTACCCAAGAAAAATGACTTTCTGACTTTTTGAAGGTCTCTCTATATCTCATGCAGCCTGGCTTTAACATACATGTGCAACTGGAAAGTGGGTAAGATATCTCTTATAGAGATACCTCATAGCAGCACAGAATAATTTTTCACAGAGCACTTTTAAGTGGCAGAGGTAGTAAGGAGAGAATTTCCTCTGTGTGAGCAGGCTACGCTCAACATCAAAAAAACGAAGATCATGGCCACTGGGCCCATCACCTCCTGGCAAATAGAAGGGGAAGAAATGGAGGCAGTGAGAGATTTTATTTTCTTGGGCTCCATAATCACTGCAGATGCTACCAACATGAGTTTGACCAAACTGCGGGAGGCAGTGGAAGACAGGAGTGCCTGGCGTGCTCTGGTTCATGGGGTCAACAAGTGTCGGACATGACTAAATGACTAAACAACAACAGAGCGGGCTAGTGTTTTGCTTCATTCTTACAGGTGTCTCACGCATGCATGCAGGTACATGAATCATTAACACTTCCCAAAGACAAAAGGAGTTCTGTCAAGGCATGGGTCCATGGCAGGTCAAACTAGGGTCCCTATGGTTCACAAGCCAGGGTTGTTTTGATGGAACATCCATGGAGACTGCCTAAGGGAAGCAGAGAGCTACAACCATTCCCCATATAAATAGTGGAACAGGGCCAGATTTCTTGCATTAATTTACAAGGCCCTTAACAACCAGAGTCCTGGATACCTTAAGATCCCTTGTATCACTGCCCAATCACTGAGGTCCTTGATGGAGTCTCTGCTGGTGGTGGCGGCCCCATGGCTCAGATGCAGGTCTCATAACTACCAGAAGTCATGCTTTCAGTGTTGTGGGCCAAAGCCTGTGGAACACCCTTCCAACTAAGATTAGACGGGCTGCCTCCTTGCTGAACTTCAAGCACATGACAAAGACCTTCTTATTCCAACGGGTGCAATAAGGTAGTGTTCAGGTTGTTTTATGAAGATCTTATTGTTTTATTCCATGTGATTTATTTTATGTACACCACTTAGAAGTGCTAATGATTAAGTGGAACATGGATGCCTTAGAGAAATAAATACCACATTCACCACTCAGCTAGCACCCTTGATATTTTGGATCTGGGAGGGTGAACTTTAAAAGACTAAATGAGCAGGCTAACTGCAGTTGTGTTATAAAGTACCTAACAAGGTTGCTTCTTGCAGATTCTCTTGCTTAATCAATCACGGCATTTGACAGTCGAAGAAGCAGATGTGAGTGACCTCAGCTCTTGCGGTTATCTTGTTATCTCACACGGCAATGAAGACGCCACATGCAAGACTCTGCAAAGTGATCCAGACACTGACCAGCGATTCCAACTGACTGCAGCTGTGTGTGTTGAAGTAAGTGTGCAATTTGGAATGCAGCCATGTTCATAAGGCTAGTACTCCTAATAAGTTTTCCTCTTGGTTATAGGTGGAAGTCGAAGCACTGTTAGCAACCGCCAACCCCCATTTTAAAATAAGTCTTCAGAGATAGTGCTCCATGATGCCAGACCTCCTGTTATTTTCAGCTCTTCTTCTAGCTAGGTGGTGGCACCACTGAGCTTTTGCAGCTATGCAATTAAATAGCTAAACTTCACATTCAGCAACATCACACAGCACAGTTCTTTGGGGATTCCTCCTGTTCCAGATTTCAGCTGGGGGATGAAGGATTTTATTTTTAATGCTCTCTTCATTTGTGTTTTTTGTTGTTGTTTTAAATAGATTCAGTAAATGGTTGGCAATATTCTGTTTTTATTCTTTTTAATTTCACAAATTAATCATTGCACAACAATATAGGGATCAGATTAAAAGTGGCAGCAGCATCACACCATAAATGGTGTTCCAGAAGAACATTCTGCCATTTTCAAAATAAAGCAGAGTTGAAGAACAAAACAAAAATACCGACAGGGATAAGAAGCCAGTATCCTTGAACCAAAATTGGAACAGAGGTTACGAGAGCGCCAATAAAATGTATGACGGAGATATTCCCCCCCCCCCATTAACAAATATGGTCAGTGCCGTTATTTATTCTAGACCGGAAGAACATTTGGTGTCTAATTATTTGTGGCTGGAGAGTTGTACTGGGCTTAATTGTGGGACATGCCATAAAAGGATATCCAAATATATATCTGTTCATCTGGGCATAAACATGTGGGAAACCCAATCATTCTAACAGAGGGGCTATGAATGTCCTCAGTCTCAGTCAATACAAGTTGCCTTGGCAGTTGTCTAAATGGCAACTGAAATTGTTATACTGGGATGGGAGTCACCCAATAGTTAAGATGCAAGGATGTTTTATGGAAGTGAAGGAATTTAAAAGAGCTGTAAATTAGGTTGATTTGTGGTGGAGGTTAGACTGTTTGGAGGGTCAGGGTTTTCTCACTGATCAGACTTGGTGATAGTTCTAATTAGGGATGTTGCAAGGATCCAAATATGGGAGCCGACAAAAGGAAGCATCTTTGTTTGATTCCTTGTGGGGCTTCCTCGTTTGAATCAAGCGGGGCTCTGAGAACAGAGCCTGCTCAAACGGAACCTCCAAGACCTACCTCTGCTCCTCCTCAGCTACCCCTTTCTCCTGCCCAGCAATACATTTGCAGTGGTGGTGAAAGCAGCATAAAGAACAGTGTGTGAGCACTCTAGATCCCCAGTGGAATCTGTGGAGAGGGCTGGAAGCACAAATCCCAGAATTCCGGGAGGAAAATGATACTATCCACCTCAACTACCATAGAGAAGAAGGTCTGCCACCTATTCTTCACCAGCAAATGGATGCAGAACAGCAAGGGTCACCATGTTGGTGTCCAGGGTCATCAATAAGTCTCCCAGTACCTCCCATGGCAACTGCAAAAGGTCTCAGTAAACATCCCCTCAAAAATTCTCAATGCACAAGAAACGTATAGAGGATTGTAATTTAAGGGTATAAAAACACATCTGCTCATTCAATAAAGCTGAAATTACTCAAACTCTTTTTCTTTTTTGACATTCACGATTCTTAGGACACATAGCTTGCAAATATGATGATCAGTTAAGGAACAAACACAGTCATGCAAGCATTTGATTATTTACCTGATATAGCAAACCAAATTTCAGAGAACGTTAACAGCAAATAAAACAACATGCCAAATGAATCAGAAAGGAGAGGTTTCAGCTGTAATGATAACCTTGAGGAGCTAGAAAAATAATGTCCTTCCAATGCTCTAACACCAAGGGTGGGGGGACTACATTTCTTCAGGGTAATCTGTTGGAGGGGGCACATATTGCTTCAGACAGTGCCAAGATTAATGGTGGGTGGGCTAGAGCCAAAGGCTAGGCTATCATCATCTTTCTTTCCTCATTCCTTTTCTCATCTTATTCTTTCTGCCACTTCTCTCCCTTTCTCAGGTGGTCCTTGACTCCCAGGATTCTTCCTTAGATTATTAGACAAGACAGAGTCCAACAGAACCTTTGCAGGGCAAATACAACTGTGCTTTGAGAGCTATACCGACAGCTCGATCCTATGGCTGCTTAGTCATTTGCCAAGTCGTTAAGTTATCACGGTGTGCATGTAACGACTTGGCAAGCCTCTCATCTGTGATCTTCTGCAAATCGTGGCAAGGATTCAACATTGCGAAGACTTTACCACACTCCCATGTAATCTGCCTCAGACTTGTGTAATAAGGTAAAGGTAAAGGTACCCCTGCCCGTACGGGCCAGTCTTGACAGACTCTGGGGTTGTGCGCCCATCTCACTTAAGAGGCCAGGGGCCAGCGCTGTCCGGAGACACTTCCGGGTCACGTGGCCAGCGTGACATCGCTGCTCTGGCGAGCCAGAGCCGCACACGGAAACGCCGTTTACCTTCCCGCTGGTAAGCGGTCCCTATTTATCTACTTGCACCCGGAGGTGCTTTCGAACTGCTAGGTTGGCAGGCGCTGGGACCGAGCAGCGGGAGCGCACCCCGCCGCAGGGATTCGAACCGCCGACCTTTCGATCGGCAAGTCCTAGGCGCTGAGGCTTTAACCCACAGCGCCACCTGCGTCCCATGACTTGTGTAATACATGCTATCAATTTGGTGATGTAAAGCCATGTTTGTGGTGCAAGGAAAACCTCAGAAAACAAAAAAAAGAGCCAAACCCAGAGCAAACATATTTAGTTTCAGGTCTCGTGAACTTGAAACCAACCTCATTGTTCGGCTGAGTTGTGTCTCCTGCTTGTTAGACATCTGGGACTGGGAAGGCTACAGTTGTTTAGAGGCAGGCTTCTATGCAACTCCAAATGGTCAAGTACATACAGATGGAGTTTGCCTGACTGGGCCTGGCGGGAGGAGTGAAGTATCTCTGCTTAGTTAGGCTGAGGGATCAGAGGCGCACCTAGGATCTCTTTCATCCTGGGCAAGAGGCAACCCTCCCCCCCCCCAAAAAAAAAATCACTTTACCACAATAACCACATTAAAAATTACTACATTTTACACAACCCGAGTGCTCAAAATGTCCAGAGTGAGGATAAGAAGAGGAGGAAGGGTGAAAAAATTCACACACCTTTGTGCCACAGTGCGAGGATGGGAAACTTCTCCCTCAGGTCATCTCACAGCAGTAGCAGTGTTGCATCGCCACAAATATTTACTGAAGTGTAGGTGGGCTAAGTTTAAGGGACGCAGGTGGCGCTGTGGGTTAAAGCCTCAGCGCCTAGGGCTTGCCGATCGAAAGGTCGGCGGTTCGAATCCCTGCGGCGGGGTGCGCTCCCACTGCTCGGTCCCAGCGCCTGCCAACCTAGCAGTTCGAAAGCACCTCCGGGTGCAAGTAGATAAATAGGGACCGCTTACCAGCGGGAAGGTAAACGGCGTTTCCGTGTGCAGCTCTGGCTCGCCAGAGCAGCGATGTCACGCTGGCCACGTGACCCGGAAGTGTCTCCGGACAGCGCTGGCCCCTGGCCTCTTAAGTGAGATGGGCGCACAACCCCAGAGTCTGTCAAGACTGGCCCGTATGGGCAGGGGTACCTTTACCTTTACCTTTAGGTGGGCTAAGAAATGACCCATGACTGAGACTCAGCTCAAAATGGACTTATTGGAACATCAGGAATAAGAATGACAAACAGGAGCACTTGGCCCAGTATATATACCTTAAACTGGCCAAGGCAAAACACACACACCACCTGTGATAGATCGCCTTAATGCTGCAATTAGCGAATCACAACACTGGCCCTATCTCAGCAGGAATTGGGAGCCTGCCCGCTGCTAACAATGTCATTGATGGGTTTTAGAATCCTCTCTGTCTTTTGTTATGCAGGTGACACTCCTGAGCTCCAGGAAATCTGAAGGCCTAGGCTTGCATTGCAGGCATACAGCATGGCTTTAGCCTGCATACATAAATATATTCAGTGCTTTTTTCTGGGGGTACTCAAGGGTATGCAGTACCAAACCCCCTTCCCCCAAAAATGTTAAAAATGTGGAATTTACTGTAACAATTTCAGGTGAGCACTGGCAGCTTTTTTTTTTTCCTTTTTAAAAAAACCACTGCATACACTCCAGCGGTCTAGCTTCATACTTCATTGCCATTTCTCCTGCTGCTCAGCTCCCAGTTCTTGTCTAAACTCACAACCTTACACAGATAACGGGAGACAGGTTTCTGGGCTGATTTTTGCACTCCCTGGGCCTGCGTCCCAGGCGAGGGCCAGTTTTGCCAACCCCAAGGTACACCTCAGGGTGAGGGTTGAATCACAGAACCCTCTCAGTCCATAGTCATTGTGAAGACAGGAAGTTGTCTATTGCTGAGTCAGACCATTGATCCAATTAGCACAATCCTGTCTTTACTGACTGGTAGTGGGTCTCCAGAGCTTCAGACATGGGTCTCTCCCAGCCCCAGCTGCATAGGCCAGGGATTAAACCTGGGAGGTTCTGAACACAAGGCAAATGCTCTACCACAGAGTTGGGGCCCTTCCCCAACTTGGACAGTGACAATCTAACATGGCTTTCAGGAAGTCCTCTGCTGATTCTTAGTTGCAATTCTGTGCATGTTGTTGTTATGGGCGGAACTCAAACAGTGCTGGCTTTTAGCTTGCTACCTCAACAGAGCAATCCTATGCACGCTTACTCAGAAACAACTCCCAATCTGTTCAGTGAGGCTTACACCACTAGCAAGTGTGAAGTCTAGATTTAGCTTTTCAAGCATCTGTGGCCCTCCACTGGCTCAGAATGGGTGGAGGCATCCCTGAAATGCTTGGAAACTATGGGTGGTTTTCACATGCTGAGAGAGTTAAATAAATTGGTCCTTGGATCAGGAGTTCGGGTGGTGGTCTTGGACAAGCTGAAGCTTCTTAGCCTGAGTTTCACATGTATAAAACTGGGATTTATATGGACCTACCTCATTGGGCCATTTTGAAGAAAAAGAAAGGCTTTAAAAGGATGAGGTAAGGAATAGAAATATGTATGGAAAGGTTGGAAATATTTAGAGCCTATGCTTCAGATAAGAGCAGTTTGCAACAGTTAGTATACATTCATAGAACAGAAACTCTAAAACATCACGATTTACCAAATTAAGGCCAAATTGTGTTAGCTGCTGCAGAAAGCTAATGAGTCATTTGTTGTTCCATTGTCCCTAAAGACAAATGAATCTGTTCCTTTCACATCTGAAACAGACCACACTGGAAGGTTGTAGACCTTCCAAGACCAACGGACTGAGACACAGCTGAAGGTGTGTGTGTGCGTGTTGGTTGCATGCTGGATTGCTTTACTGCCTGCCTCTTTTCGTTCTTAAATGGGATTTGCCGGAATCCCTTCCCAAACGACTAGCAGGAGGATACTTAATGGAGGGACCCAGCAGAGGTTCTTGCCAGCTCTCAGGTCCAGCCAGATACTGAATACTTTGCAAACTCCCTGAGTGTTCAGTGATGTATCCAGTGCTACAGCAGGCCTTCAAAACAACTCCACAATAAAATAAATCTTAACAGTAATGCAATACTGTGAGTGGAACTACAGCAGACAAAATGCAGAAATTCTACGTACTCTACAAAACCTATCAGGCTCGGCCAATGAATCTGCTATTCAACAAATTGCCTGACGTGGCCACCGATTGAGACCCTCCTGGTGGTTCAGCAGCCAATGGAGGCACAACTGATGTCCACCAGGGGGCTTGGCTTTTCTCTAATTGCACCCTTCCTGTAGAACCTGGGCAGACACCATAGAATTATAGAACTGTAGAGCTGGGAGGGACCCAAGGGTCATCTAGTCCAACCCCCTGCAATCCAGGAATCTCAGTTAAAGCATCCATGACAGATGGTCATCCAACCTCTGTTTTAAAACCCCCAAGGAAGGAGAGTCCACCACCTCCCGAGAGAGACCATTCCACTGTCAAACAGCTCTTAGTGTCAGAAAGTTTTTTTTGTACGTTTAGTCAGAATCTCCTTTCTTGTAACTTGAAGCCATTGGTTTAAGTCCTACCCTCCGGAACAGGAGAAAACAAGCTTGTCAAACCATCAAATCATCTTTGACTTTATATCACCTCCTCCTCAAAACATGCTTATTTACCCAGGCTTTTTCGGGTATATAATTCCAGTTTTCAGTTTGTATTACTCATGCCTGTTCTGGTTTTCTTTTTCTGTTTTAATATGGACATTGCTTTGAGACTTTGGTGAGAGGTGGTATAGAAATGCTTTAAATAAATAAAACCTCCCACCAGGCTGGGGTCGTGGTTGTGGCTGGTGGCAGTTGTCGTCATGAACATCTGGGGGCTACTAGATTGCCAGAGGCTGGTATAGACCATTTGCAAACTTGAATGAAACATACAACCCAAAAATCATTTTAATAATCCATCTTCGCCAAGAATAGAGTTGTTGCATTTTGTACTCTTACTTAATGTTAATATAAACACTGAAATAAGAACTTCCTTTAAAAAAAGGAATAGGGTTACAATAAATACAGTCAAAACTATTAATGAATCTGGCTTAATATTGTGTACCTCCCCCTCCTCCCCCAATCTAAATTTTCTTACTGTGCACATTTTCTTCCTTCAGGGACAGGTCAAGAAGTGTAGTCAGTGTGATCAGTGCTTTTTTAATAGAAAAATAGGTGCCGGTACTCACTGTGAAGTTATTACAGTAAGTACTACACTTTTTAGCAAAAGGGGGGAGGGTGCCAGTACTGCGTACCCTTGAGTATCCCCTCAAAATGACACTAAGTGTGATGGTGCCAAATCATCATTTTACACAATCTTCCATCTTCAAGTCTGGTACCAGAAGGCCAGCCAAGCTAATGCAGATCAGACTGGATGTTGTTTGTCATATTATTATTTTTAAATAATAATTATCCGGATATTTGCTGGATGTCAAACTCAGCCAAGAGCATAAGGTCAAACAGATTCCTCACTGGCCTTGCAGACAACTTTGTTGTCCAGAAAGTGGGAGAAGCAACAAGAGGAACAGCCATTTTAGATCTGGTCCTAACCAGTGTTGATGACCTGGTTAGTGGGGTAGAAGTGGAAGGATCATTAGGCGCCAGTGATCATGCTCTTCTGAAGTTTACTATACAGCGGAAAGGAGCAGCCAAGCATACTAGGACTCAATTTCTTAACTTTAAGAAAGCCGACTTCATAAAACTTAGGGAAGTGCTGGGTGAGATCCCATGGACAGTAATACTAAAAGGAAAGGGAGTTCATGATGGCTGGGAGTTTGTTAAGAGGGAGATAGTAAAAGCACAACTTCAGGCAATACCAATGAGACGGAAACATGGAAGGTGCCTAAAGAAGCCAAGGTGGCTATCTAAATAACTTTTAATTGAGTTAAGATTTAAAAAGGATGTGTACAAAAAATGGAAAAGGGGGGAAACCACCAAAGAGGAATTCAAACAAATAGCCAGCACATGTAGACACAAAGTCAGAAAAGCTAAAGCACAGAATGAACTCAGGCTTGCTAGAGAGGTTAAAAGCAACAAAAAAGGCTTGTATGGGTATGTTCGTAGCAAAAGGAAGAACAAAGAAACAGTGGGGTCACTCAGAGGAGAAGATGGTGAAATGCAAACAGGGGACACAGAAAGGGCTGAACTCCTCAATGCCTTCTTTGCCTCAGTCTTCTCCGATAAAGAAACAATGCCCGACCTGAAGAATTTGGAGCAAATGATTCAGCAGAGGAAACACAGCCCAGAATAACTAAGGAGATAGTACAAGAATGCTTGGCTAGTTTAGATGTATTCAAGTCTCCAGGGCCAGATGAACTGCATCCAAGAGTATTAAAAGAGCTGGCAGATGTGATCTCAGAACCACTGGCAGTCATCTTTGAGAATTCCTGGAGAACAGGCGAAGTCCCGGCAGACTGGAGGAGGGCAAATGTTGTCCCTATTTTCAAAAAGGGGAAAAGAGAGGACCCAAATAATTACCGCCCAGTCAGTCTGACATCAATACCAGGGAGGATTCTGGAGCAGATCATTAAACAAACAGTCTGAGCACCTAGAAAGGAATACTGTGATCACCAATAGCATGGATTTCTGAAAAATAAGTCATGTCAGACTAACCTGATCTCGTTTTTTGACAGAATTACAAGCCTGGTAGATGAAGGGAATGCAGTGGATGTAGCCTACCTTGATTTCAGCAAGGCATTTGACAAGGTGCCCCATGATATTCTTGCAAATAAGCTGGTAAAATGCGGACTTGACTATGCTACCACTCAGTGGATTTGTAACTGGCTGACTGACCGAACCCAAAGGGTGCTCATCAATGGTTCCTCTTCATCCTGGAGAAGAGTGACTAGTGGGGTGCCACAGGGTTCTGTCTTGGGCCCGGTCTTATTCAACATCTGTGAATGCACCCAGAAAATACATACAGAAGCACACAACATAGCATGGATTTAGACCTCATAGCTATAGACAGAATTCTCTCTCTGCTCTCTATAGAAGATCTGGCATCTGATCATTAATTGAAAGGTACAATTTTAAAAAAGATATATGGCGTTTCTTTCTTCTCTGCTGTTTATTTATTTATTTATTTTTGCAGTCCATCTTTCGGACTGTCAAGGGTTATAGCCTCTCTTGAGTGGAGCCAGAAATGTGGCTTGGGTTTGTATACTTAGCACTGGTTTCTATGTAAAATACACATTGCGCCGATCTTCAAGGAACTATTTCTCCCAGCAGAAGGTCAGAGGCTTGGTGCCTTTTTCCAAATGTTCTCTCCCGAGCAGAGTTGCTGGCTGCTCTGTGTGCATTGAAAAGGACCTTTGGGAAAGATGCGTTCAGGCATATTGCACATCTGGAAATGGTGACGGTCAGTTTAGATTTTAAAGCACGCCGGTCAGTGTCTTCTATATGGTAATAAAATAAGTCAAACGCTAACAGAAGCAAAGAATTGGTGAGGGGGAGTTTCTGAAATATGGGTAGTTTGTGTTTTAATGATGCTTGATTCCTCAACCCTTAATGACTGATAGCAGCAGGGGGGGTTTTCAGCCAAAACTTGCCAGAACTCAGTTCTGGCACCTCTCAGGTGAGTGTCATTGCCATTATAAGAGAACAAGAGAGGCATTCATGGTTAGTTCCGGCACCTCTTTTTCTAGAAAAATAGCAGAGGATATGTATTGACTCTTGAAAAAGAAGAGGTGCTGGAAATCACCATGAATGCCTCCCTTGTACTCTTACAATAGCGATGATGATGATGATGATGATGATGATGATAATAACAATAATATTTATACATACATACATACGTACGTACGTACGTACCCTGCCCATCTAGCTGGGTTTCCCCAGCCACTCTGGGTGACTCCCAACAGAATATTAAAAACATGATCGAACATCAAACATTAAAAACTTCCCTAAACATGGCTGCCTTCAGATGTCTTCTAAAAGTCAGGTAGTTGTTTATTTCCTTGACATATGAAGGGAGGGCATTCTATAGGGTGGGAGCCACCACCAAGAAGGCCCTCTGCCTCGTTCCCTATAACGTCACTTCTCACAGTGAGGGAACCGCCAGAACGCCCTCAGCGCTGGATCTCAGTGTCAGGACTGAATGATGGGGGTGGAGACGCTCCTTCAGGTATACTGGGCCAAGGCCATTTAGGGCTTTAAAGGTCAGCACAAACACTTTGACTTGTGCTCGGAAACCCTGTTGAGAGGTGCCAGAACTGAGTTCTGGTGAGTTCTGGCTGAAAAAAAGCCCTGGTCGTGTATGATCTAGTTCAGATTCCTGCATAGAAGGGCTTTGGACTAGGTGGCCCTCGGGGATCCCTTCCAGCTCTACAATTCTATGAACCTTTCAACTTTTAATGTTGGATTTGTAACTTGGTGAGCTAATTTTTGATGGGGTAGGTTTACCCATCCCTATATATACATGATGGAAGTGAGAGCTGGACCATAAAGAAGGCTGATCGCTGAAGAATTGATGCTTTTGAATTATGGTGCTGGAGGAGACTCTTGAGAGTCCCATGGACTGCAAGAAGATCAAACCTATCCATTCTTAAGGAAATCAGCCCTGAGTGGTCACTGGAAGGACAGATCCTGAAGCTGAGGCTCCAGTACTTTGGCCACCTCATGAGAAGAGAAGACTCACTGGAAAAGACCCTGATGTTGGGAAAGATGGGGGCACAAGGAGAAGGGGACGACAGAGAACGAGATGGTTGGACAGTGTTCTCGAAGCTACGAACATGAGTTTGACCAAGCTGCGGGAGACAGTGGAAGACAGAGCTTGGCGTGCTCTGGCCCATGGGGTCACGAAGAGTCGGACAGGACTAAACGACTAAACAACAGGTATATACATGGTGTGTCCTTCAGAATTCTCTGGGCAATACATCCCAACCTTTAGATGCTTACCACTGTGAAAAACAGATACACTGCAGCAATTTGAGAGCTATTTACAAGTGGCCAATCTAATCTACACCCACAGGATTAAACAGTTACGGGGAGATCAGTTAAAAGCAGTGACTGGACTGGAGCTACTTGATGCTGTAGTAAGATAGAGTTCAATTAGTGTCTTGCTGGGAGACTATACAAACGCCTCAAAGCTTGTTAGAAGGAGAGAAGGGCATAAACACAATTTATACTATAGAACTGTAGGTACAACTATAAATTTTAAGAGGAACGCCTAAATACATATGTTCTGTTGACTGGATCGGAACATTTATTGCTCTTTAAGGCTGAGAGATTATCAGTGGAGGGGAAAGACCTTTTGATCCTGGGAACTCCCATGTCAGTTGCTCCTGCAAAGTCTTCTGTTTAAAGAAGGCACTGTATGTTTATCATTTGCCTGAAATACAGAGGGTATGTGGCAGGCACTCTTCAGACATCCATCAGCTCTCCCATTCACTAATAAACACAGTCAAATTTCAACACTTTCTTGAAGATCAAAGCCCTTTCTTATAAAAAAGAAAGAAAATAGATTCACTCAGGTTCGAAAGCAATAAAATATTAGAAGCTACATCCATACTACATGCTAAGTAGCTCTGATTTGCACCCAATCTGGTCTATCTATAAATTCACATTTTAAGGTGAATCTATCTTTCCAAAACAAAATGAGAACCAACACACACTTATCCTTTGAAATTTGCACTCAACTGAATTTTGTGGTGCAGTTCTGCAACCAAACTACGTTTACAAAAATGTATGTATATCAAAATGAACATGCTGGCCACAGTAATATACACAAATGCACTAGGCAAGGATAAATTTCTTGCCAAAAAAAATTGTGTACAAGCTGTGTTTATTAGGGGAAATTCGCACTAAAATGCTGCTAAATTTTCATGAGGGTTTTTTTTTAATCCAGAAATTGCTGCAGAAACGTGGGAAAAGGGATTTAAGATCAGAAAAATGAGAAACTAAGAAAAGTGAAATGGGCATGTCTGTCCATACCTTTCTCTGTCTTTATCTAATCCTTTCGGTGCCAGCAGGACAGAGGCGCCATCTTCTAAAATGATTGACACGACGTCCTGATGTCACGCGCACAGCGATGTGTGGCATCCTAGTGTCACAAGGACCCAGGGGACAGAGATGAATGCCCTCTGAACATTGAGGGGCTTGAACATTTGGGGGAGCAAAAATGCCTCAGCACCTATGCAGCTGGAGGGATTTAGGGGGCCTCAGGCATGCAAACCAAGAACTTGTGCTGTGTGCGAAGTAATTTCTGCATTGTAGGCGCAGTGAGGCCTCTGCTGGTGTTTGGGCCCAAGTAAATGCCTGAAAAGGGACGCAGGTGACGCTGTGGGTTAAACCACAGAGCCTAGGACTTGCTGATCAGAAGGTAGGCGGTTCGAATCCTTGCGACGGGGTGAGCTCCCGTTGCTCGGTCCCTGCTCCTGCCAATCTAGCAGTTTGAAAGCACGTCAAAGTGCAAGTAGATAAATAGGTACCACTCCGGCGGGAAGGTAAACAGCGTTTCCATGCACTGCTCTGGTTCTCCAGAAGCGGCTTAGTCATGCTGGCCACATGACCCGGAAGCTGTACGCCGCCTCCCTTGGGCAATAAAGCGAGATGAGCGCTGCAACCCCAGAGTTGGTCACGACTGGACCAAATGGTCAGGGTTCCCTTTACCTTTACCTAAATGCCTGAAAACTTCACCACTTTCTGGAACCAGCCCTGAAATTCTTCAATGAAATGAAACAAAAATGTCTGTCTAAGCTAGTGGTCATTATCTTATCTCGTGGCAGATAATTCCATAAGTTAATTGTGCTTTTTTGGGGGAAAATACTTCCTTTTTGTCCATTCTGAATCTACTGAAAAAAACATTTTTTTCAAGCTATGGGGGTACCTGGAAGGTTTGTTGTCTGCATCCAATAGAGTTGTTTTGGAATTAGGCTGAGAATTTCTTAGATTATGAAATCCCTTCAGGGAAAATAGGGATGAATCAGTGTTCTTTGGCAACAGCTACTATTACCCAAAACCCCCATTTTCAATGGAAAAAAAGAGAGAGATAATGTCAAACTAATAAATTAGTCTGGAAAAGGGGTTGTAATGAAAAACATACAGCTTTGTAAATGAGTTGCATGAAGCCTGATGAGCCAGTTTTGGGACTAGTCACAACAAAAATTCCTCCTCCAGCCAATGAAGTGAGGATTAGTCAGCCCAAGGATTTGGAGGAGAGGAAACCCGTTTCAGAAAATGGCCAAACAAGAATGCAAGACCAGATGCTGCAAATTAAAGTATTTATGCACAATTTACCGGAATGTTCCCTGCATGAGCCCCATGGGAATGAATGGGTGCTCTTACACAGCTATCATTCAATCCAATGGGGATTATGCGGAAACATGTTTCCACAGAATTGACAGCCATTTGACTGTGAAGTTTTAGATGTGACCCAGTGATGGTTGGCTATCAATAAATACACTGTGTTGTTGAAAACCAGAGTTTCAAATGATGCGGGGAGCCTTCATGGATATAAAAGACTTCCGACAGTCACCTTTCACAAGTTGGAAGCCAAGAAAAAGAGGGATGAAAGGGGCAGAACTAATGTAGTTACTCACATGGTAACTTCAATACAGTGGTACCTCGGGTTACATATGCTTCAGGTTACATACGCTTCAGGTTACAGACTCCGCTAACCCAGAAATAGTACCCCGGGTTAAGAACTTTGCTTCAGGATGAGAACAGAAATCACCCTGCGGTGGCATAGAAGCAGTGGGAGGCCCCATTAGCTAAAGTGGTGCTTCAGGTTAAGAACGGACCTCCAGAACGAATTAAGTACGTAACCAGAGGTAGCACTGTATGTACAACACCTGAAGAGGGTTTTAGATAGAACACGGAGTCCCTAGGTGAATGCTAGAACTCCCCTGCAGGTTTGAGGTCTGGAACCTCTCTTTTTACAAATTAAGTATTTCTCCCTGTCCCCAGCCCAGTACCCTAACTATCTTCTGAAAACATAGTAACTAGCTTATTTTTTATACTGTGTGGTAAGGTTAAGGAGTGCAGTGATAATACCACCACACCACTGTGAAACCTCACGACAGTATTCCCTGCTCACAGGACCAGCACCAGGGGCCAGCCACACTGAGCACTGGATGAAGCCCCAGTGACTCAGAGCAGCCCCTCAATGGACTTGACCTGGCCATGCCACTTCCTGGCCTCTCCACAGGAGACTTGGACAGCCATCTTAGCTGTGGCCCAGCGGCAGTTCCACATTTGAATGGGAGTAAATCTTAATTCCATCTCATTTTTCTCAAAACACAGTGCAAATCTCTAAATTGTGGTGGGGGTGGGTGGGAACAGGGGTTTCCTTGCAACTCTCAGTTCCCTTAAACTACAGTTCCCAAAGTCCTTTGGAGGAACCTATAACTGTTTAAAGGTGGTGCTGTGGGTTAAACCACAGAGCTTAGGACTTGCCGACCAGAAGCTCAGCGGTTCGAATCCCTGCGACGGGGTGAGCTCCCGTTGCTCGGTCCCTGCTGCCAACCTAGCAGTTCGAAAGCACCTCAAAGTGCAAGTAGATAAAAAGGTACCGCTCTGGCGGGAAGGTAAATGCCATTTCCGTGTGCTGCTCTGGTTTGCCAGAAGCGGCTTACTCATGCTGGCCACATGACCCGGAAGCTGTACGCCAGCTGCCTCCGCCAATAAAGCAAGATGAGCACCGCAACCCCAGTCGGTCATGACTGGACCTAATGGTCAGGGTCCCTTTACCTTTACGTTTTATGACTGTTTAAAGTGGCTTAATACTACTTTAATGCAGATACGGTCTTAGGGGGCAAAGTCAGTTTTCCCTCTAAATGCATTCGTTGGGGTATTATTTTGTGTGCTTTTAAAATTTTGTGTACATCATACCACTATTCAGTCTAACTTTTGACATGGGATTAATGCAGCCCCTGTTATTACTGTTTGCTTCTGTGCCACCTCCTCGGCTGCATCTGGCTGAAGATTGCAAGCTATGTGGGCTATTCATCTGACTCACAAAAGATGTTCTGCTGTTCCCAAAAATAACCACTGAAGTTCAGTTTGGAACATTAACCATCTGTCAACATAAGACATGCAATGGGGGAAGAGGCTGGATTTCATTTATGAATTATCTCTTGTACAAGCCATAACACAATATAGGCACAAATATAAACCAAGACTTGGAAACCTGTGGCCCATCAAGTGTTACTGGACTACAACTCCCATCATCCCTGACCATTAACCATGCCATCTTGGGCTGCTGGGAATTGGAGTCCAATAACATCTGATGGAACACAGGTTCCCAACCCCAGATATACACAATGGAGACTGCAAACATTTACTTTAGCGTTGCCATATTTCAAAAAGTAAAAACCAGAACACCCCGAAAGTTGAGCTATTTTTTAGGAAAACCTGAAAGTTGTCGAACTTTGTTTAGACAAAGTTTTTTCAAAAACACAAAAAACCTCATGATATTTCAACTGACTTGCCTAAGATCCAGGACAAAGTTCAGTTCCTCTTTCAAGATGACATTCACCTCTCATGTTTTCCTGCATTGGTATACACTTGGTTTAAAAGCCCAAGATGCATTGCCGTACCAGTCAGTAATGGATAAGTGACATGTAGTTTTCTCAATTGTATTCCATGGAGAGGAGACTGTCAGTACCAGAATGCTAACCATACCTGCCCATCCTTCCCTTGCCATCCTTCTCTTGCGAGCCGATAAGGATGACTGAGGGCCTTTTAGCGTGTTTTACATCAAAGGCTGATGACGGGCTCTGACAGCCTGGATGTCAGTGCTGTAAATAAACCATTAATCACACTGCTATTCCATGGGACAAACCTTTCCCAGAGGGCATGAACCTTCTTCAGGTCACTAATATAAACCACATCTTCTCTTGTCCAGAAGTGAATTAGTGGGGTAGCTCTGATGTCAAAGCTCTCAAGGTGGCCTGGCTCCATGTCAGGGTGACATGCCATTACTTCAGTTTTAACGCACAGGTCAGTGTCATGATTCACATGATTATACACGGTCTGTTAACACAGGGAGAGGTTCATGGATGTTTGCACAGAACTATTTTGGTTTAAATATTATACGATCTGTACACACACACACACACACACAAAGAGAGAGAGAGAGAGAGAGAGAGAGAGAGAGAGACCTCTTGCCATGTAGAATAAAGATTAAGGGCATATCAAAAAATATTTCAAGCAAAGAAATAGTAAGTCCTTTGCTATGGCACACCTCAAGTCAAGAAATGTTTAAGCTATCAGGAATGAAACTTACATGAGCAAGCTGTGTATATATATACATTTAGTCTGTTCTTTTATTTAAATTAAAAGGAGACAACATAGAATCACCACAAATATCTATCTATCATCTATCTGTCTATCTATCATCTATATCACCTATCTGTCTATCTATCTATCTATCTATCTATCTATCTATCTATCTATCTATCTATCTGCATCATGACACCTTAATGGTCAGCATATTTATTATAGAATATTTTTTTGTGAACTAGAATTTACTTCGCCAACATCTGATGAAGTGTGTTCTTGTTCATGGGAATTTGACCGCAATCAATCTGTTAAGTCATTAAGGTGCCACAGGTCTCTCTTTTTGTATTTGTTGTAAGAAACTATTGCATCTATCCCCCTCCACCCTCAGATTAATTACAAAAATATCGTTCTATGGACTTGCATAGCGATGGGGGATGTTTTACAGTCCTGGAACCAAATAGTGAGGGTGGCCACACTAGCCCTCTTAATCCCTGTCCTGGTGACCTGGTCCTCTTTTAGGTCCACTGTAGGTTCACTATGTAGCTTCTCTACTCTGTTGCTGCTTCAGTGCAGTTGGGGGTGGAAACTTCTAGGAAACAGTCTCCTTAAATCTGAGCTCATATATTAAATTGGCATAATTTAAGTCCAGGTCTGTCCGAAGTGATTTTGAAATAATTGGAAAAAGAATAAGAAGTGAGACAGAACAGCTGATTTTTTTTTGTTTTTGTTTTTAGTAAGCTTGCTAAATAAAAATAGCAAAGGGCTTGGTCTAACACAATTGATGTCTCCTCTGGGACCCGCAAGGGATGTGTTAAGAGAATTGCCACCACCATCGCAGACCTTAATCAATTTAACTGGTTGGATCTGTTTTTAGTCTTACAAATGAAACGTAATACTGCAGGGTATGAGGTTTTTACATCAGCCCATTCTGTTAAGCTGAAATTTATCTCACTAAAACAACACTATTTAAATTAGGGTAGTCAACTGGTTAAAGGATGGGGTGTAGCTCTGTGGCAGATCATCTGCTTTGCAGTCACAAGGTCCCAGGATCAATCCCAAACATCTCTAGGTAGGACTGGGAATGCCTCTGAAGAACCGCTGCCTGTCAGAGTTGACCGGTTGGACACAGGACGAGAAGGCAACTCCCCAAGGTAGTTCAGTCAATTAGTTAATTAATTTTTATTTATTACGTTCATATACCACCTTTTTCTCCATGGAGCTCAAGGTGGTGTACATGGTTTTCCCTCCCCCATTTTATCCTCACAACAACCGTGTGAAGTAGGTGAGGCTGAGAGACAGTGACTGGTCCAAAGTCACCCACTGAATACTGAACTTCATGGCTGAGTGAGGATTTCAACCCTGTTCTCCCAGGTCATAGTCCAATCCTCTAACCATTGCACCATAATGACTCTCATAAAAATACAATTGGGTAAAGCAAAACCAGATACAGTGGTACCTTGGGTTAAGTACTTAATTCATTCCGGAGGTCCGTACTTAACCTGAAACTGTACTTAACCTGAAGCACCACTTAAGCTAATGGGGCCTCCTGCTGCTGCCGCGCCGCCGGAGCACGATTTCTGTTCTCATCCTGAAGCAAAATTCTTAACCTGAAGCACTATTTCTGGTTTGGTGGAGTCTGTAACCTGAAGCGTATGTAACCCGAGGTACCACTGTAATTTCAGATTATTTTACATAGTACCAATATCTCACCAGAGGTGCCTTTTTGGAGGCATCAGAGGAAAGACAAACTTTCTCTATACCCTGGTGGATCCTACCCCCCTCAAATCATCTTTCAGCAATACCTAAACTTATATGTGCAGGTATTTTTGATACACTCCATTCTAGATGGATGTATACAGGGGTTATCCAATTCTCTGAAGCAAATTTTGAGGATGGGAAGGCATGGGGAGGCAAGGAGGGGGAAATCCTGTTGAACAACTGAAAGACTGTTACGCAAGTAGAATAGCAGTATTGGGTACAACCTCTGGCTATTTTTTTAAAAAGTTTTTATTTTGAATAACTTCTTTATATATTGCCCTTTGCATGCACGGTATTAATATAAATGAAAGAAAATTACCACAGAAGAGAAATGAGCAGGTTTGAAATGATAGAATTTTGGAATGTTGTCGCCTACAAATAAGCTTTTGAATTTTCAACATGTTTTGAAAACCGTCCAAGCAGAGGGCGCTGCTGATTTGTAAAAGTTTTCAAAACAAGGAGGGTCAAGATTTAAATTTTTAAAGGGTAAAAGGTTGTGGAAGGAGGTATACTAACAGAAAGGTGGGTTGGTGGCTGTGTGTTTACATTTCTAATAAATACAGTTTGTAGTCAGCAATAAATCAGAAGAGCTGTTACGCCCTTTCAAACCCAGGCTTCTTCTAAAAAAGATCTGTGAGGTAGGCATAGCAAACGATTCCCAGTAGATTTGATTGGGTCAAAACCAGAGAGGACAGAACCGTAACCCTTTCTCTCTGAACCAAACTGACCCTGAACAGCCCTTCAAGTGAGCTGGGTTGTCTAGGGTCACCAAGTAAATACGAAGCTCTGAGGTGGGTCTTCAGGGAGGTCACTCTGTGGCAAAGGCTACATGTAGTCATTTTCAGCTCGTTTTTGAAACTGCCTTTCTGTTCTGAACCGGGGCTTCCTGCCAACAAGCACCAGTATTCTCTTACTGAAGCTCACAGCTGGTGCTTTCCATTTATATCCCAATCCTCGGCGTTAAGATTTGTAGGAAAGCTTTCCCATGATACAATACGATATGGAAAACTAATGTCAATAAATAAATAAATAAAAACAGCCACAAAAAATAAAAAATAGAAGATGAGATCCTCTCTTGAAGGTAGTACTTAACCTTTATACCACCCACAGAAAGTAGTAGCCTCTTATAGCTCTCAGCTAGGATCAGGCATGCCAATTCTATGGGAATGAGGCCTCTACAGTGTCCCCCCCCCCATGTCCACTGGGAGGGGGCTCAGTCCTTCCAATCTTGAGGGAGCAGACTCCTGGGTGATGCAGATGCCTTAGGCGGTTGAATGTGCATGTGTACTCCATCCGTTTACCTCTCTCCCTCCCACCCCTCTGCGCAGCCCCAGGCGCTGCTAACTCACAGTACACCACTGGTGGCTTCATGCTTTAACTGTATGCTGTGAATGTGGCTGGCCCACCTGTGAGGAAACTAGACGAAAAACTTTATTGCCTCTCTTAAGCAAGGGTAGAGCAGCAAAATGCACCTCTCGACTCCATCCAGATGCAGTTAAGTCCAGTGCCACCTAGTGACGAAGTGGTAAGACGTTATCCACACGCTTCTCCCCGCTTTAGTTTCATGGATGGCTTTCTTGAATATAACGCTGACTTCATAATTTGACTTCTAGCTTCACTTACATAAATGAGTCACATTCTAAAAATAAATATAATGGAATATGGGCCATACACCACATGGTACGGCTGCTCACCTTTCTTTTAATAGCTAGAGGCACCAGCTAACAGTTATATTACTTTGTCTATTTTCTGCCTTATCTTCTTTCTATTCACAGATATGCCGTTTCTTTGCACTTTACACTCTTCTCTGATCATTGAACTTTCTTTACCCAGATCCTATTTTCCAGTGCCAGATTTAGAGAAGCCATCCTGGTTTCTGATTTGATCCCAGAATGTTCCACTTTTCCATGTTGTTGTTTAGTCATGTCCGACTCTTCGTGACCCCATGGACCAGAGCATGCCAGGCACTTCTGTCTTCCACTGCCTCCCACAGTTTGGTCAAACTCATGTTTGTAGCTTCGAGAACACTGTCCAGCCATCTCGTCCTCTGTCATCCCCTTCTCCTTGTGCCCTCCATCTTTCCCAACATCAGGGTCTTTTCCAGGGAGTCTTCTCTTTTCATGAGGTGGCCAAAGTATTGGAGCCTCAGCTTCGCGATCTGTCCTTCCAGTGAGCACTCAGGGCTGATTTCCTTAAGAATGGATACGTTTGATCTTCTTGCAGTCCATGGGACTCTCAAGAGTCTCCTCTAGCACCATAATTCAAAAGCATCAATTCTTTGGCGATCAGCCTTCTTTATGGTCCAGCTCTCACTTCCATACATCACTACTGGGAAAACCATAGCTTTAACTATACGGACCTTTGTTGGCAAGGTGATGTCTCTGCTCCCACTTTTCCATAGGAGGTCCCTATTTTCATGGGAGAAATGTTGGAGGGTGTGAAGTTAGGCAACCCCTGAGTCAAGGAGACAACCTTCAGGAGACATCTGAAGCCAGCCCTGTATATGGAAGTTTTTTGAAATGTTTAATGTTTTTATATATGTTGGAAGCCACCCAGTGTGGCTGGGGCAAGCCAGTCAGATGAGTGGGGTGTAAATAATAAAATTGTTGTTGTTGAATAGCATGTCCCTATTGTCATAATAATATATTATGTATACCCCACCCATCTGGCTGGGTTTCCCCAGCTACCCTGGGCGGCTCCCAACAGAATATTAAAAACACAATAAAGCATTAAACACTAAAAATTTCCCTAAACAGGGCTGCCTTCAGGTGTCTTCTAAAAGTCAGGTAGTTGTTTATTTCCTTGACCTCTGATGGGAGGGCGTTCCACAGGGTGGGCACCACTACCAAGAAGGCCCTCTGCCTGCTTCCCTGTAACCTTACTTCTTGCAGGGAGGGAACCGCCTGAAGGCCCTCTGAGCTGGACCTCAGTGTCTGGGCTGAAAGATGGGGTTGGAGACGCTCCTTCAAGTATACTGGGCCAAGGCCATTTAGGACTTTAAAGGGCAGCACCATCTACCCTGGAGGTTATCAAAAGTTACTTACTGGCCATGATGCTGAAGTTCTCCCTCCCCTGTCAGAGACATCATGCCTCTGAATATGTTAGAATCATAGAATCATAGAGTTGGAAGAGACCACAAGGGCCATCGAGTCCAACCCCCTGCCAAGCAGGAAACACCATCAGAGCACTCCTGACATATGGTTGTCAAGCCTCTGCTTAAAGACCTCCAAAGGAGGAGACTCCACCACACTCCTTGGCAGCAAATTCCACTGTCGAACAGCTCTTACTGTCAGGAAGTTCTTCCTAATGTTTAGGTGGAATCTTCTTTCCTGTAGTTTGGAACCATTGCTCCGTGTCCGCTTCTCTGGAGCAGCAGAAAACAACCTTTCTCCCTCCTCTATGTATATTTTATATATTTGAACATGGCTATCATATCACCCCTTAACCTCCTCTTCTCCAGGCTAAACATGTTGTTGGGAATCACAAGTAGGGAAGTGCTATTGTGCTAACACCCGGCTTGTGGACTTCCCATAGGCATCTGGTGGATCACTGAGTGAACAGCATGTTTGTTTTAGGCCTTTAGCCTGATTCATCAGTGCTTTTCTTACCTTCTTAAGATAGCTGATGACAGCTGTAGCTTCTTGGCCCGGAACCGAGCCTTAAAATACTGCAACCAAGTGGGGAGGCTGAAATTGACCCAGGAGGATCCTCCAGGCGCACTAGCCAAGCTTAGTGGCCCATGTGGAGCTGAATAAATCCATTTGGGCTGCCTTTAGCAGGCTGGTGGGCTGCGGTTGACTTGGTGATTCACAAGCCGTCCTGGTCTGACTTAGAAGATGGAATTTGGAAAAACTGTCACTAACGACAGCTTTCCTGCTGTGGTTTAGCATTAATTAGTTAATGGTGTTTAAAGAGGAAGACACAGTGTGTGGTTGTTGCTTTTGACTGCCACAAATTTTTAAGCAAATATTTAATGTTTCACCAAGCACTCTCTTTTTTTAAAGGCGCAAACCTTTAGAATCTAGTTTATGGTTGCACACACAAAGAATATTTTCCAGTGCAATAGGTTTTAGAGTTCAAACTACAGTAATGTGGTGTAGTTCAGTGTGTACATATGTGAAATAGTTATACAATAAGCATACAAAAATGAGCCAAAATCAAGCGCCATGTATGCTCAAAGCCTGCTGCTACCCGTGTGTGCTCATAAACTTTGTTTAATTAGACAAACTTGTAGCAGTAGTAGTAATAGAATAATAAAGAACAGACATCCAAAATATCAGCTAATATTCATGATGGAAGAGTGAAAAATTACCAGAGACACCAACAAACTCAAATCCAGCTTGATTTCAGATTAAGCCTCCAGATCACCACAACAAGTTATAGCAATTTTATCTAACTTCTTTTTCCTGATTTTGTTATTGTAGCCATTGCATAGAGGGGCACGGTCTGCATTACAAAGCTATTATTGTCACTCAAAAGAAATGGAACCATTTCTTGCCTGTGTAGACAAAGGTTTCAGAAAATGATCTCTTTTGAGTCACTGTATAAGGGGCAGGCTAACAGATAATGAGTGATGCATACCCTCCAACATTTCTCCAATGAAAATGGGGTTATCCTGATGTCCTCCACCTGAGGTTGACCGCAAATACAGAGTCTGTCTGCATATGGGGCCTTGCTGTAGCAGCCATCCTAGACTGCAATGGGCATCACTTGGAAACCCAGCTCAATAAAGGCATTACTTAAGGAAACTCATTAGAGTTTGGCCATGTAACTAGCCCTGTTTAGAGAAGTTTTTAATGTTTGATGTTTTATTGTGTTTTTAATATCCTGTTGGGAGCCCCCCAGAGTGGCTGGGGAGCCCCGACCAGATTGGCGAGGTATTATTATTATCATTATTCATTATTATTACTGTTTTAATAGAAATTTTACCTTTGTTTTTTCTTAATGTTTTTTAAATTGATTGTTGTGTTTTGTGTAATTAAGTCACTTTGAAACTTTTTTTGTATAAAGAAATGAAAAAATGAAAAAAATACAAGGGGGGAGTTCAGTGGGGGCTTTGTTCAATGAGACATGCTACTAAGTTCAGAAAGTTTGGCTAAACCTGGAAATTTGGTGATCAGGTTGCTCACTAGGGCAAGACAGTTTGAGCATGCTGCACTGATCCTGACCCTACTGCACTGGCTGCCAATTAGCTTCCAGGCCCAATTCAAAATGCTGGTTTTGACCTATAAAGCTTTGAGCAACTCAGGGCTGCAATACTTCAAGGACCACCTCTCTCCATATGAACCTACCCAGACCCTGAGATCATCCACTGTCTGTTCTTGTCTTTATTACAAGAGGATTTACTTGCAAGAAATCATGGATAGGATTCTGTTTTTTAAAAAAATTCAATGTAGTTCTACCAAAATTAATGGAGACTTTGCCATCAACTTGTATGCAAGGTGGATTAAAGGTAAATTAAAATGAAGTGCTACCATTGTGCAGCCTAGCAAAACCAAAATCTGTCCTAAAAGGGCAAAATCTGATCCACTGACTGACTATAAAAGAATCACCATTGATTTACTACAGTATTATTTAAGCAGCAAGAGAATTTATTTCATTGCCCAACTGTAGCTTCAAATCCATACTATGTGGAGGGAGAAAGTCAGTGAAATGCCACATCTTATCAGGATGCGGTCAAGACGGTCATAAAAAGTCATGCTATTTAATGTACATACCAAGGAGGCTTTAAACAAATCTGAAGGATTCAGATGTTGAACCCCACGCAGCTCTTTTGAGAAATCCCAGCTATACAGATACATAAAATCAACACCACATATTTCAGTATAGAAAAATGCAGGTCATCCATTTTTTATTTTTTATTTTTTGTATATTCACCAGAGAATTGCAGAATGTAATCCATTTAAATCTACAAATTCCTAGGCATTCGGGCAATTCCACCACATATGTAATAAAT
This sequence comes from Podarcis cretensis, assembly GCF_951804945.1. NCBI lineage: Eukaryota > Metazoa > Chordata > Lepidosauria > Squamata > Lacertidae > Podarcis > Podarcis cretensis. Next base: position 55,693,337 of record NC_137178.1, read on the forward strand.
GTGCATATGCAGTCAAGCACTTCCAAAATCTGAAACATGGTTCCATACATATTCTATATTAAATACCAGCAAAGCAAAAGTTTATATTGAGCTTTCCTGGTCAATAAGCTTAGTGAAGACTCTTTCACCAAATCACAGAAATCTTCAACCTATAATTTGTAGATTTGAATCTACAATATGTATGGGACCATGTTTCAGATTTTGGAAGTGTTTGGCTGCATATGCACATTTATTACATATGTGGTGGAATTGCCCGAATGCCTAGGAATTTTGGAGGCAAATTGTGCTTCATTAACAACAGGATAAACGTTGAGACTTCCCCAGTGTTGATCCTGTTCAGCTGGATTGAGAATAATATTTATCGTGAACAAAAGTCCTTAGTTAAGATACTGTTAATAACAGTCAATATAGTTTGGGCTTGCGAATGGAAAAACCCTCAAGTCCCATCTACATGAGAATGTTTACTGAAGTGTTTAGAATGGGCAGACATGGACAAACTGACAGATGGGGTTCATAAGAAAAATGGAAGTTTCCATGATGTAAAGGTTGCTAAGATGTGGTTGTGTTTTGTTAAATACTTGAATTATAGATTGGACTTGAAGGAACCTTATTTTTGTCAACTATGAATTATGAATAAATTTCTGAATCTGAGGAGGAAAATGAATCATAGGAACTAGTTTTAATCAATGAGGGCAAAAATTAATCTGGGGACTGAAAATTAAGGACACACTTGTTTATTTCCCAATACTATTTTGGTTCTAGCATCTTAGCGGTAGTAGAAAATGGTCAAGTTTGCCTTTTCCTTCTTTCAATGAGCCATGGACTTTATTCATCAAACTAAGCGCTCATATTTCCTTCTAATAGCTCAGTGTGAACCTAGCAGCGCAATCCTACCTATGGCTATGAAGGAATAAGCTCAGATGGATTCAGTGGCACTTACTCCCAGGTAAATGTGTATAGGCTTGAAATCTACATGAAGATTGTGGTAATATTCAGATCTATCTACTCAGTTCATCAAATAATTGGCTAAATTGGAAGTACTTGCCTACAATAGTTTTTATCTCATGGGTAGCCCTAGATCCTCTTGGCTGCTGTCTCTATTCTGGAAAATATGAATGTGACTTGAGCCAATGTCAAAGGAATAGCTGTTAAATTCAGTACAAGACCACGTCACATTTCAGGGTAATTTGCTAAATGTCACTCGCTGCCCCATGTTTACAATTTGCAGAGTGAAAAATGGATGCACAGATCCACAAGCCTGACCTAGAGGGACCCTGCATCTGATTGCCTACATCCTGACTCATGGATGAAAGATGGTGTTGACTTCCATGATCCTACGACAACTTTGTAACTGATTTTTATTTGACCTCCAGCGTTTAAATGTGTTCTCTGAAGAACTGTAAGGTCATCTGGGCTGTTAGCAAGCTGGATCACTGCACTCTGTATACCACACACAACCACAGGAGGCTGAGAAGAAAAGAGAAAGAGGGGGAAGACAGAACCTGTAGCTTTGGAATGGAACCAGTAGCTCACACAGCCACTTCTGGTATGAGCAAAAAGTCTAATTCATATTGAAACACAGAAAGTCAATCAGCACAATGAGTTGTGTGTGTCATTAACAGTCACATGACCACCCAATCATGCTCACATGACACCTACTTGAAGCTTTTTTTCTTGGCTGAATTTCAGAAGTTATGTGGGACCGAACATTTTCTGGAAAATATTTTCACTTCTATATTTTTCCTGGGAAACATCCCCCCCCCCCAGTTTATTATTTTGTAAAAATTAGTTACAACATCAGTTACAGTAAGCCCTCAACTTATGTGAGCGTTACATTCCAGGAATCTCTCCTAAAGTCAAAATCACACATATGGGTGCAATGGCAAGTGGGATTGCCAAAGTCTTTTTTTCCTGGACACCCACCCCCTTTGGACCCCCTTCTTAATTTTTTAATTTTTGTCAAGTGGGTAAAACTGAATGTGCACAAGTTAAATGTGGGCTTGCTATACTACAACACCAGTCAAATTGATGTCTCTCTGTGTAGCGTTGAAATCTGCAAAGGAAACCTCAGCAGCTGGATATTTAGATGCATGGGGGATGCAGAGGGCCAGTTGAGTGCATGTCACAATGGTTGGATGCAGCAGTGCTCCACCATGTCCATACTTGTGGGTAACGCATTCATGGAGCTTGAAATACAAGAGGATCTTGGATGTTGCTTATTGTGGCGTTTGCTCTCCTAGGTGTGTGACATCATACTGGGTTCATAAGGAAAGGGTTAACTAATTGTAAAATGACTAACCAATGGGAACCCAAGGGGAGAAGTGAGTTAGAGTTAGGGTGGTTGAGAAGACAGTCTGGAGTTAGAAGAGACAGAGAGGGTAAGTCTGTGGGTTGGGCTAGTCTGGTGTGAGAGAGGGAGAGAATTTGTTAAGAGGAGTCAGTCAAACGGTATTAGGAAGGTATAGGCCGGTAAAGAAACTAAAGATAAGATACTGGCAGGAATATTATCTGAGAAGCCATAAGCTTGTTAATGTTTGTAAAATAAACTTATTTGTTTGGTTCACTTTTAACAACTGTCTGGACTCAGTGTTTTACCCGAGAGTAATGGGTTGGTGGCAGCGGGGAAGCGAGCACAGTGGTGGCACAGGGATCAATGGACCGTTAAACGTCCGGGGACTCTGTCTGATTGCCACAGCTATTTATTTAGAATACTTAAAACCTGTAGTCTTGTGAAGTCACCTCGTCCCCCTCGAGCTGCCCAGGAAGGTCACTTTGGTACTGCTAATGCAGCAGTTTGACATCACCCCGAGGTGCACTCCACTGTCGCTCAAGACAGAAGATGTTCTCGACAGCGACATGACGATTTGCACTCATGATGATAATGAGGTGGTCCCACGCGAACCTACTTCCATACTGTTTGCACCCACAAAGGTTTTAGGGAAGCCATACTGCTCTATTTGCAATCAGTGCCGTGTCCTGCAGCTTCCTGCTGTAAAAATCCCATAACTTTTTACAACAGAAATGCTCTGGTTTATATATGTCCAATTTTTGGTGTGCTGCAGCTGCTTCAGACAGAAAGAATGTGGCAACACAGAACAAACCATGGCAGAAGAACCACCAATGAACTATCAGTGTGTAAATAACATGTTGCAGAATATGTCAGCAACAAAACACTGCCCCAGAGGGACCCCAAATTCCTGCTACACACAACCATCCATTTGGTAAATGTACCATGGGACCAGTGGCGTAGCGTGGGGGGTGCAGGGGGGCCCGGCCGCACCGGGCGCAACACCTGGGGGTTAGGGTTAGGGATAGGGTTAGGGGGCGCAAATCCAATTACTTGCCTTGCCCCGGGTGCTGACAACCCACGCTACGCCACTGCATGGGACTATATGCCATGTGGGAAGATCAGGCATCCCTAGGGAACTCTTGTTTAGGGGACTTAGAACTATTTTGGAGAACAAAGTTTTGAGGGAGGGGGTTTCCCCCCCTATGTCAAACAACGAAGCATTCTTTCAAATAAACATTTGGGTGAAAAGTGCCAAGTTTATTTAGACTGGATAAAACAAGATTCTCCAGTCAGGCACCAGTTGAGCCATAATTTGCATGAAATAAGCAACAATTTTCAGATGGGGGGAAAAACAAACACTGAGAGTAAAATAAATAAATAAAGCCTAATTATAGTCTAAGCAAGCACATGGTACAGCTCCATTTTACAGGGAAATCATATCCATGTGGCACAAACTAGATTCTTCAATGGCTAGTTGTATGACCAGTGCTTTTTTCCTGGGGGTATTCAAGGGTATGCAGTACCAGCACTGCACATGACTGAAGCAATGCTCTCGTATGCCTTGCCCACAGGATGGAGTACTGCCATGCATGATTTTACTTTTATTATTAATTAAAATTGTATACTGCTTCTCATCTGAGGAACTCGGGGCAGTTCACAGCATAAAAATACAAAACACAAACTCAAAATCCATAATAAAACCAAGAACAAAGAAAGCCAACAAAATCTAGAGGGCCGTGAGTTCTCAATCCCAGATTTAAATCAGTTTGCAGGGGGTGATTTTGAACAAGAGCATGGACTTGAAGGTTGAAGATGATGAGATGATGCTCAGTTGCCTAGCTATATTGCATCTCTTTTCTCTAAGAGGTTTGGAGGAAAGCCGCAATGGGGTGGGGGGTCTGCAGGAGGCCTTAAGGATGATGATCCTGTTCCAGGGGCCAAGCCAGGTTAGCAACAGAAGGCATGGGGAGCAGGGCCAATTGCAGAACAGCTGCTGCACGACTTTTCATCGGAACACAGGAAGGTGCCTTATACTGAGTCAGATGATTCATGGAATCACAGAATTGTAGAGCTGGAAGGTTCAAACAGCTCTTACTGTCAGAAAGTTCTTCCTGATTGGTCCATTCAACTTAGTATTGTCTACACTGATGGGCAGCACATCTCAGAGTTTCAGACAGCCCTATGTCGTGAGAGAGGACCAAGGACCTTCTTGATGCAAGGCAAAGGTTTTACCACTGAGCTATGCCCCTTCCCCCTTCAGGCCTGTCTCCTACCAGAAACAATGAGAAGATGCATGACGCACAGGGCCTGATGTTTATTGGGAGGCTGTAAAAGCATCTCATTTCGATAACCAAGAAGGAAGTCTTCATCTGGGCCCAGCTTAGCATGAGAGCTGGAGAGGGTAGCGAGCTAATGAAGTGCCCCATCCTCTCGAAGCATTCGCCCCTTATCCTTACTGGCAAATGAGCTCCAACAATTTGGCCCAAACTACTGTGCGATTATCAGCTCTTCAGGGGCATGTGTGCAAACAGGAATTCATTCAGCAGCTGATAAATTGCCCACAATATACCAGTTTCAAAATGCCACATCTAAAGAAGACAGTAGAGTAATGTTACAGGCCACCCCAATCCCAGTGGGATTCTGGGGTATTTGCTCCTTTGGAAAATTGAAGATGGAGTGGAGACTTCTTTCGAAGCTTTAAGAAATATGATTTATTCAAATATTTATACCTGAATTTAGACGGAATGAGTCCAAATGTCATGGTCTGGTTCACGAGCGATTGAAGTCCCGGCTGGGGATGTCAGGACCGGGGGCAAGATGGCGGAGTGGGAGCAGGAACGGGGGTCCAGAAGCCAGGAGCCAGGAAGCCAAGAGTCTGAGGGTCAGGAAACAAGGAGTCACGAAGTCAAGGATCCGAGGATCAAGAAGCAGGCAGTCAAGAAGCCGAGGTTCAAGGATCAGGAAGCAAGAAGCCAAACGCAGTAAAGCAGGAAACGTGTTGCTGTGGCAAAGAGCTGAAGGGAAATGCTGACCTTATATCCCTTCCCAGATCTTGCCACCAGGTGCTGTGAGTTACCAATCGGCCTCACCTGTGAGGCCTCGCCTTTTCAGAACAAACTTAGGAAGGCCCCAGTCCTGCAAAGTTCATTGGTCACAGGGCCTGGCTCCTGCACGCACTCCTGACACCAGATCTTACAGCATGGTCATCTCAAGAGGGGCTTGTTCCCCATAGCAGTGCAGCCCTGGAGCCCAAGACATCTGTCCCAGCCTGCCTTCAGCCATCCAGCCTGTATCATTCTGCCTTTTTCAGTTATCCCAAACCTCATGCCAAAGGGCCCAAACTCTGACATGATGCCCAGTTACCCTGGCAACCTTCCAAATCTCCTGTCTCTGTTCAAAGCTCAGGGCAGGGGAGAAGGATAGTTGTCTCATGTGGTCAGTGCTCCTCTATAGCCCTGTATTGTTCCTTATTGGCCAGGTCATTTTACGTAGTGTGGCCCAACAATAACTCTGCAGCTTCTATTTCTCCCTTCACATCCCAAACAGTCAAAATCTTACCATTTATTCATTTCTTAGGTTTAAGGGAGTCTCTCCACCCCCGGCCACATTCATAGCAATAATTTCAAAAGAGAAAAAATAGACAAGTGTCAAGGATGAGAAAATGCAATATGATTAATAAGAAATACAACCAGTATAGCTGCAACTGATTTTATAGACAAACAAGAAAAGAAGAGGGAATTTCCAGAGACTCTTACCACTACATCCATCCATTATTCAAGACAAATAGTCATCTGAAGATGACTGAAGATTCATGCAACACTTAAAAGCTTGGCTGAATCAGCTAAATGAATGCACCAGGCTCATTTGGTTAACAAGCATACATGCACTATATTTTGCTTTCCTGAGTTCTCCGGAAGAGGGCTATGTATTCTGTCCTGTGATGTCCGCTTACTGTTTTTATAGCGAAATTATAATATACCCAAATACTTCTCCCCTGGGCAAACTAATTGTTAATAATGAAAGAAGCTGTCAATTCAGTTCTAGCAAAAATCATCACGAACCACTCAAGTCTGCCAGATCTCTCCAAACATGTCAAATTTCATTACCCTGCTTAAGTGTCAGGAGAGTTATTTCCTCTAGAACAGGGAGAAGAAGTGACTCATCACTATGAACTACTTGGGCAGCTTTGAATAAGTTGGAGATCATTTGCATATGCAGTCAACACCAGAAAAGCATCAGTTGGCATGTTGGGAAATGGTGACAAAGATTCCTCTTGCCACCTCAGGAGGACCAAATGGGGTGAAACTCATTCAGAATGTACAAAGCAGTTGCCCACACTTAGTACAAAATTGTACTGCAGTGGGGCTGGGTGAAAGCCAACTGCGCACAAATGCTTGAAAGTGGGTTTTCTGTTTGAGTCAGTGATCTCAGCACACTCACACATTAGAAGGGAAAATCAGGTTGGCGCCAACTTATCTAAGTATCCTCTCTTGACATTGTTGATGTAGGGATGTGCATAGGTGCTAGGAGAGGTTATATTTACAGTGGAACCTCTACTCACAACCACAATCCATACCAGAGACCCGTCCTTATGGCGAAACGGGTCACTGGGAGAGGTGCTGTTGTGCGCAGGCACAGGTGGCGATTCCCCGCTTCTGCGCATGCATAAATGGTGGCAAACCCGCTGGTTACTTCCGAGTTTGCTGTGGTCGCAACTTGGATCGTCCACGAGTGGAGGCGGTTGTAAGTACAGTGGTACCTTGGGTTACAGACGCTTCAGGTTACAGACGCTTCAGGTTACAGACTCCGCTAACCCAGAAATAGTACCTCGGGTTAAGAACTTTGCTTCAGGATGAGAACAGAAATCGCATGGTGGCAGTGGAAGGCCCCATTAGCTAAAGTGGTACCTCAGGTTAAGAACAGTTTCAGGTTAAGAACAGACCTCCGGAACAAATTAAGTTCTTAACCCGAGATACCACTGTAGAGGTTCTACTGTATTACGGTAGATATTATCCTTCCTTCCTCACATTCGTGAGTTCATCTGAGTACAATCCCTTTGCAGCTTAAACAGAAGCTTAAATTGGCTCATTTTAGCCTTTTAGTTTAAGTAACCCAGGATGTTTTAAGGCAGACTGGGTCCTCCTGGTATTTTCCCCCTTTCTCCCCCTTAAAACAATAATCACACAAACAAACTTGCAAAAGATAAAAATAACATTTACTCACTTAGAGTACTTGTTGAAGAGTAACAGATAAAACAGCTTTGTTCAGGCAGGCTTAAAATAGTAATTCGGTTACAAAGACATGCTTAAGTCTAGCTTAGTTTAAGATGGTACAGGGGTGCCAACTTGAATAAAATATTGTGGGGGCCCAGGTAAGCCCTGCCGCACATAATTGATCACATGATGTGGTGCACACACACCATTTGAATGGCAATGCCCATCAACTTTGGGGGGGGGGACCCCTCCAATATTTTTTTGCAGGGACCAAAGTCTATGAAGCCCCCAGAAGTTGGCTCCTATGAGATGGTGTCTGAGCAATGGAGCTCAGACATGCAGATTGTTCTCAGATTTCAGCTTATATTTCCATGCTTTACTTTGCTGAATGTTTTGTGATCTCTGCTGGGGCTTTCTCTCCCAAAGCACTTGCCCCAAACCTGAATCTTAGGAATCCAGGGAATTCTCCCTCCCCCCCCCTTTTAACCAAATTACTAAATATCAACAGCTGGCTGCCTTGGAGCCATCCTAGGCTCGAATGCCCCTTCCTTATCAGTACGTATAGAATAAACTAAGCCAGCACAATCAGAGAAGCAGAAAGAAACTTTGAGGAGGGTTTTCTGGCAAAGGATAAAAGAAGGAGCAGCCAGCGGCTAGACGGAAGATACCGTAAACGTTTTAGAAGCTGTTTCGTTTTATGAGGAAAGAATGGGCTGAAGGTGATGATACAAAGTGATAAGACAGCACTGTCCACATTCTTCGGTCAATAATGATCTGGTAAATCAGTGTTTTAAGGGGCCTCCTGGTTGCTTCGCACACCCTTTATTCTGTCAACCATTCCGGCTGGTGTGGAGCCTTCTCTTTAGAGAGCATTGATGTTGTCTGATGTGGACAATGTTTGTGCCAGAAGTGGGTTCTACAAAGGACACAAACATGGGGGTGTTTCCCCCCTCCTTCTACCCAGATTTGCATTGGCTCGCCCGCCCCCCCCCACCTATCCACAAGCATCCACCCCAGCCCCTGTTATTTCTTTAGTTCGTATTTCAGTTTAAGTCGTTGCTGTCGGTGAAAAGACAGCTAAACACAAAATGTAAAGAAAAAGAAGGTACCTTTTATCATATGTGGTGGACCTGCTCCAAGGTGAAAGACTTCTGGGAGAAGATTTATAATGAATTGGAAAAAATGTTGAAATATACATTCATTAAGAAACCAGAGGCCTTTCTTCTTGGAATAACAGGTTTGGAATTGCCCAAAAAGATGTTAGACTGTTTTTGTATGCCACGACTGCAGCTAGAATTTTGTTAGCCAGGAACTGGAAAACACAAGAAGTGCCAACAGTGGAGGAATGGCAGATGAAGATGATGGACTTTTTGGAGCTAGCCAACCTCACCAGAAGAGTCCGCAACCAGAAGGAGGAGGAGCGCCAAGAGGAATGGAGGAAATTCAAAGACTATTTAGTTAAATATGCTAAGATAATTTAAATAGAAATACTTGCAAACACCAGATAGGCTTAGGATTTAAATATGTGATGTTATAGAATAACATGTTTAAATTTAATATGAAAAGAAAGAAAGAAAGAAAGACGTTAATTGATTAAGTAAATTTTATGAGCAATTTGTTTTTTGAAAACTGTTACAATGATATATATTGAAATTCAGCCAGGGGGATTCGAGGAAGTCACGTAACAATGTTATTAAGACTAGAATAATTACAGCTAGGATTTATGTTTGTTTGTTTATAAATTTTGGAAAATCAATAAAAAAAATTGGGGGGAAAAGACAGCTAAACATGGAGGATAAATCGGAACTGAGCAGGGGAACGTTGTGAAACATGTGCAGCTTGTCTGGAGTTTTCCACGTGATTCATGAGTGCTGAGCGAAAACATGCTCATCAGGTCCTCCTGACAGCAGTTGCATGCCTCACCTTTGGAGACCGAATTCCCACACTTTCCCATCTGCTCGCTGCCATTAAGTTCAAAGTCAGAGTACAGAATCTGTTTAATCAGATGGGACTGCTTGCTGTTAGGCGTTCAGAGGGGTGTTCTGTATCCAATGACTAATCCTTACACTTGGCAAAATACAACATTTGTTTTCCAGAGACTCTACAGGGTTTTTTCTCTCTCTCTCTTTACATGTAATATTCCTTAGCAGGGGTTAGACTGGGGGGGGGGGGGAGAAAGCATATCTGAATATTTCAAAAGGAGTTCATTGAAACCTGGCACAAACTGCATTTCTGCAGGGAATTTGGCTAAGCAAACCATTTCTGTGGTACTTACGTATTCTTGGTTTTTTATGACACAGTTGCTTATTATTAAGCACAGAAAATTCACAGACACAAGGTATCAGTTTCAAATAAATATGGTAATTGGATGTAGTAAAAAACCGGGGGGTTCCTTTCTGAACAATACCCCCTTCAATTTTACTTTATTTTATTTTTAGGTCCAATTCACATGGAGGTTTGTGTGTGATTTCTGCTGAGTTTTAAGTCAGGGGTGTGATCCCCTCCAGCTCATCAGCTGTTCAGTAGGGAGCAGGAAAGAGGTAAAAGGATGTGGAAGCTGTGGAAAGTTTTCAATTGAAGCTCCTTCCTCGGCAAGGAGATGTGCTGGGAAAAGATCAAAGCACAGTGGGAAAACGTCTCAGCAGAGTGGCGGACTTGCAGAGAGGCAGAAACTGTCAATGCATTTTGCAGGCAGTTTTTGTGATGCAATTACATTTTGCCAGTTGAGGCTTTGAACGGCGGTAAGGAGGGGCTTGCAGTTCAGCCCCACGTTGGCTTTTATCTGCATTGTTGCAAGCCACCCCAATCTCTGAGCAGTGCTTACTAGGTTCCAGGTGCTTACCCAGGGTTCAGTTTCCTTGGAATGAGGGACAGTGGAGACTGTGGTGTCCTTATGATAAATAAAAAGGTAAAGGTAGACCCCTGACCATTAGATCCAGTCGTGACTGACTCAGGGGTTGTGGTGCTCATCTCGCTTTATTGGCCAAGGGAGCCGGTGTACAGCTTCCGGTCATGTGGCCAGCATGACTAAGCCGCTTCTGGCGAACCAAAGCAGTGCACGGAAATGCCGTTTACCTTCCCGCCGGAGCGGTACCTATTTATCTACTTGCACTTTGACGTGCTTTTGAACTGCTAGGTTGGCAGGAGCAGGGACCGAGCAACGGGAGCTCACCCCGTCGTGGGGATTCGAACCACCAACCGTCTGATCAGCAAGTCCTAGGCTCTGTAGTTTAACCCACAGCGCCACCTGCATCCCTTTATGATATATATTTACACATATATTCTGTGAACTGCACTGAGACCCTGGGGTATAGGGCAATATATAAATTGAAATAATAATAATAATAATAATAATAATAATAATAATAATAATAATATACAACCTGAGGGATTCACAGCACCCCAACACCCCAAGAAAGTCTTGCTACACCCACAGCTACAGACTTGGATCCCAGCAGAACTCAGGCATGGCTGTGTCTCTGATCTGCCCAGCCTGCTTTCTGCTTCTACCTCACACACCTCAAATTGACTTTTGTCTTTCTAACTAACGGACTTCTGTTTCAGTGTATCTGAAGAAGTGTGCATGCACACGAAAGCTTATGCCAAGAACAAACTTAGATGTCTCTAAGGTGCTACTGGACAATTTTTTTTATTTTTTAAAATATATTTTAACTAACAGACAGTTGAGGGAGGGAGGCCTGCCCATTTGTTTTCTGGCACAGAGCCACTTGCTTTGTATTCTGAATGGCCCATACTTTAGGGGCCATTACCAGGAAACTTGCCTGAATCCTTGTTAGTTCCAAAAATTAGAAGGGACTCAGGCATACAACCTAACCGCCTCAACCCTGCCCAAATTCACAACAATACTCTTCTGCTCAGATTACTAAGTTCCTTTTTAGGCATCAGCATAGGCAGGAGAGATAACAAGCGCAAGATGAACTTCTTCTAAAAACCAGAAATAAAAGTTAATGGAGAAATGGAAAGTGAAACTTGAGTGGAATTGCAAGAATTAAATATATGCCTCTGTTTCCATGGAAAATAGATCTCTGTGTGTTTGTGAGTCTGGTAAAGGTAAAGGTAAAGGTACCCCTGCCCGTACGGGCCAGTCTTGACAGACTCTGGGGTTGTGCGCCCATCTCACTTAAGAGGCCAGGGGCCAGCACTGTCCGGAGACACTTCCGGGTCACGTGGCCAGCGTGACAAAGCTGCATCTGGCGAGCCAGAGCCGCACACGGAAACGCCGTTTACCTTCCCGCTGGTAAGCGGTCCCTATTTATCTACTTGCACCCGGAGGTGCTTTCGAACTGCTAGGTTGGCAGGCGCTGGGACCGAGCAGCGGGAGCGCACCCCGCCGCAGGGATTCGAACCGCCGACCTTTCAATCGGCAAGTCCTAGGCGCTGAGGCTTTAACCCACAGCGCCACCTGCGTCCCCTTGTGAGTCTGGTACCTCCCACTATTGGAATGTGACCCTAGGACCAGAAAATCTTCCCTTCCTCATGGACTGTGGTCCAGATGAAATTCAGTTCCCATCCCCCCCACTCTGCAACTGACCCTTAAAATTTATATTATGGGTATGTTGGTGCTGCAAACTGGTTTAGCACAATATCGGATATGGATCGTTTAAGCAAGTCCTCTTACGGCAAATGACTGCAATTTTTTTTCTCTTGATACAAGACAGGCAATGTGCAGGGAACCAAGCGCTATGAGCCAGCAGCCAAGAAGTTCATCTTTCCCCTGAGCTTCTCTCTTTCCCTGCTCTTACACTTGAAATATTCATTGAGCAGTGGATTTCTATGATGGCAGTAAAAGGAAGCCACATGCATTGTTCTACAAAAAATAATAATGTTTAGAAATACATTCACACAGACCTGGGTAAATAGTTCTCGGTGTCCTTTTTTCTTTTCTTTTTTACTGTTCAACTTCTGTTATTTTAAAAACTTTTCCATAACTGTTTTATTATATTTTGTGCAATGCCTTGAGACATATGAGGGAAATAATTAACAAATAACAATAATACCAATGCTACTAATGGTCTAGGTCCTGGTTAGATTATTACCCCAGAAGTAGAAGCATTCCCTCCAACTTAATCTCATTTGCCTAGGTAAAAGGTAAAGGGACCCCTGACCATTAGGTCCAGTCGTGGCCAACTCTGGGGTTGCGGTGCTCATCTCACTTTATTGGCTGAGGGAGCCGGCGTACAGCTTCCGGGTCATGTGGCCAGCATGACTAAGCCACTTCTGGCGAACCAGAGCAGCGCATGGGAAACGCCCTTTACCTTCCCATCGGAGCGGTACCTATTTATCTACTTGCACTTTGACGTGCTTTCAAACTGCTAGGTTGGCAGGAGCAGGGACTGAGCAACAGGAGATCACCCCGTTGTGGGGATTCAAACTTCCGACCTTCTGATCGGCAAGCCCTAGGCTCTGTGGTTTAACCCACAGCACTACCTGCAATGCCATTGGAAGGAGAGTGGAGTCTCTAGAAATGGATGTTAATTGCAATGTTAGTTGGAATGTAATTCGTTAATAATTTTGAAACTTAATAAAAATTAATTGGCTAAAAAGGAAGGAAAGTAGAGTCAACGCACACACAATAAAGTCCTTCTTTCTTGGTGCTTAACTTTGTTTCAGTTAACAGATTTAATTTGCCCAATTAACAGATTTCTGAGCTAAGCTCTGCCAGTTACAGGTTAATGGACCTAACAATCCTTTAAGTCTTTCAGGAAATGTTTCTTTGCTCCCATTCAACCAATAAGTGATAAAACTGAGATTCAGCTACATCTGCCAAGAGTAGATTGGGAAAAATAAACTCCTTAAAGAATCTTAAACTTGGTATCATATTAATCTTTCATGGATAAACTAACTTTGACAAGATATCCCTTTAACCCATATTGCTGCCTGCAATGTGGGTTGTCCATGATACAGCACTTTTTCACCTTTTCAATTTACGGTAGAAGTAGAGAGTCTAACCCACTTGTGCACATTGGGGGTATGGAAGCCAGGGTGGAGGCAATAGCTTCTTTAACCTCCAAGATTGCAATCTGGTATTAGTTGTTTGCTCTGCATTTGTCAATCCATTCCCAATCAACATTACTACTAGACTTTTTGTTTAACATAGCTTAAGACTTCAGCTCCAGCATTGTACTGCCATTATCCGCTCTCTGTCTTCTTGTAACAGAAGAGCAGCAAAACAATGGGACTAATCCAATCACATGAGTTGGATAACTTTTTAACCAAACACGCGCACATTTACTCCAATCTGTCACAGATGCAAGCCAGATAATGCTAAGCTGAAGTACAACATCCCATCCTTTCAAATTCCTCTGGAAGGCCAAGACTTCAGACAGTGTTTCGACCCAAGCCACTGAAAATAACTAGACCACCCTTGTTATTTCATAAATAGAATCAAAGAAGGTTTGTATGGCAGCATATGCTGTATGGCCAGCAACCCATTCTTACTCTGAGAGCAGCTTGGTGTGTTTTTAAGCTGCCCTTGTTTGCACAGCGAGCTCCTTATTAAATACAGATTTTGCCGTGGAAAATTGGTGTCTTTCTTTTTCCTTTAAAGAGATCTCTTGCATTCCAAGAGGCAACTGAAGTGCTGTGTTTTATTTAATGTTTTCACATTTAAGGATGCACAGGTCAGCAAAAATAAAGCATACCTTTAGCAGAAAAAGCGATTTTACAGATTTGATATAATACTTGAAATTGTGCAATGATACATTGTTGAATGCCAAAAGGAAAAGGAGAAAAAAATCTAGACATGTGGCAACTCAAAGACGAACAGGTTTATTCTGAGAATTTTTTTAGTTCAATGGGGCTCACTCCAAAGTAACTGTATGGTTGCAGTCACACAATCATCCCTTGGTTTCATAAACAGAGGTATGCTTTGCCTTTCGCTATGTTTTCTAGTCACATGCTATCCCCTCCCCCCCTCCATGTGCTGCACTAAATCAGGAAGTCTTCAATTAACCACAACTTCCCATTACATCCAAAGTGGGGGACTTTGGCTACCAACTTCCAAACAAGCTGAGTTCTGAAACCAACTCCAAACCGCAGTTTAAGATCCCAGCTTGTTCTGAAATGAGAAACCTTTGTTTCTGAGTTCAGATGTAACTGTTAACGGAAGACTTGGGTTAACTGCAGCAGGAGAAGGACTACCAGGCTTATTATAAAATCTTTGCTGTACCTACAATTGCTTCTTCAGAGGTATACTCCTGACAAGTTTAAATAAAATATTGCCTCCCCCCCTAAACCTACCGATAAAATATTATGTTTTGCTGTATGAGTCTGAGTAGGTAACAAATGCATGACATCTACTAGACTCATTGATGCATTTGTGAATTTCCTCCCTTCTGAATAACAAAACAGCTTACTTGCCAGCTATTTTTCTCTAGCTACAGTTTTCTGATGGAAGCAGTAATTCATTGCTAGAGCAGATGTATATTAGAGATAGAGATGTGTCGCTAAATACCCATTATATCATCAGCAGTTTAAACAACTACTTCAGATAGACACACAGCACATTCTGCTCTCATCTAGCTAAATAATCTGCAATGGTTGGGTTACATCCACCTCCTTTGAATCAGTTAGAACAAGTGCCAAAGCGATCAAATGGACATAAGAGGGCGCTGTTTGGCTTCATCTCTTGGAAGAGAGCTTTGTTAACCAAACAGTGAATAACAGCAGCGCCT